>NC_057820.1:10005000-11356428 GCF_910594005.1 Cervus elaphus
GCTCATCTAGTCAAAGCTATGGTTTTTCCAGTAGTCATGTATGGATGTGAAAATTAGACTATAAGGAAAGCTGAGTGCTAAAAAATTGATGCTTTTGAGCTGTGGTGCTGGAGAAGACTCTTGAGAGTCCTTTGGACTGCAAGGAGATCCAACCAATCAATTCTAAAAGAAATCAGTCATGAATATTCATTGGAAGGACTGATGTTGAAGCTGAAACTCCAATACTTTGGCCACCTGACGCATAGAACTGACTCATTGGAAAAGACCCTGATGCTGGGAAAGATTGAAGGAGAGAGAACAGGACGACAGAGGATGATACGGTTGGATGGAATACCCGACTCTGTGGACATGGGTTTGAGCAAGCTCCAGGAGCTGGTGATGGACAGGGAAGCCTGGCATGCTGCAGTTCTGGGGTCACAAAGAGTCAGACACGACTGAGCTACTGAACTTAGTTTTACAGAAGATTTCAAGGATATTGTTCCGTGTATCCCTTGAGGCAGAACCAGGACTCTGTTCCAAGGCTGCACTATTGATTCTTGACTCCTCCTCCCTTGTCTCTGCATCTCCACCCATCCATGATTAGAAACTATGTCCAGGCTCCAAGGGCCTCCCTGGTGGGTCAATAGTAAAGAATCTGTCTGCCATGTAGGAAACTCTGGTTTGATCCTTGGGCTGGGAAGATCCCCTGGAGGAGGAGATGACAACCCACTCTAGCATTCTTGCCAGGAAAATCCCATGAACAGAAGATCCTGGGGGCTATATGGTCACAGACTCAGACACAACCGAGCATGTGTCCAGCATGCATGGACACTAGGACTCCACAAGGTCCTGCTAGATTTGGAACACAACAGCCAGACTGATTAGACATTAAATCACACCATGCCATTTCTTTACCCCACACCTTTCATTGCCTTCTCATTTTATTATTGAAAGCAAGTTCATGTGCCTGAGGCAGAGTGAGGCCAAACTGAAACACTGGAGTGAGAAAAGGTTTATTGTAGGGCCTAGCAGTGAGCATGGGCAGCTCAAACTCCCCAAAGGGTATTGGGAAAGAGATTTTGCAGGCAATATTTATGGTGGGGGTACTTGTGGGTATGGAACAGTCCTCAGATTTGTTGGTGGGGAGGTTACAGGGTGGCATCACAGGAAGCTCAATCATCAGCCTCCTGGTTCCAACAGAAGGTATCTATGTGCTTGTGCTTAGCCTGAAGTTACCATCCTCCATCTGGGTGGTGGCCTGTTACTACAGAAGAACTTAGAGGTACGCATCAGATTGTTGTGCATGCCCCTTGATGAGGAACCAGGGCCCTGCTTTATTGTTGCACCATTGTTTCTTGATAGCCTTTCCTTTGTTTCTGCCTTCCCTCTCTCCTCTTATTAGTGACTATTTGAATCTGCCCTTTGGAACTCAGGAAAGTTCTAGGAAGTTGAAACTTTTTTCCCACAAACAAGAAACTAGAAACACCAAAAGACTTTTATACATTGGAGGGCCCCATAGGGTGGTTCTGCTCAAATTTAACTTTACTAAAAATAACAGCCAACGTGCCTAAATTCTACATGACAGACTCCCTATGACCCTATCTATTTACCATCTACTCCTTTCCTAGGCTTACTCTGCTTCAAACACCTCAGCTTTCTTTTTTTTTTTTTCAAAACCCCTGCTTAGAGCTTTAGCTCTGGCTATCCTTCTGCTTGGAACACTCTTCCTACAGATACCTAAATCCTAAATTTTCTTATCTTCATCAGCTTCAAATTGGACCCAGGCAGTGAGGCTGATCTCAATAAAAACTTTAAACAATTTCAGACTAACACTCACCCACCACCAACCTGGCTTTTAAGATTGTCTTTTTATTCATTCTCCTCTTTTTTTTTTTTTCCTGTAGCCCTTATTGCATCCCAACACAAAATGTAATTTATTTACTACAATTACTATTTACTGTGGAGTCCTTTTTCTTTCACTATAATGTTAGCCATGCAATTGCTGCATCTGTATCTTTTGTTCTTTATATTGGCAAAGAACTCAAAACAGTGTGTGTCATACATTAGGTATTCAATAAATATTTGTTTAAAAATATGGAAGTTTTGCTTTATGTACTTACATAGATGTCATTTACTCTTGCTCTTTATGTATGAATAATAATAGCTATTAAGTGCTTGTTCTGTACCAGGCACAGGTCTGATTGCCTTACATATACCATCTTATTAAATCTTTACAAGAACCTTGTAGTCCGGATCTTTCTGAAGCAGTGAGTCATCATAGGTAAAGGCAGTGCTTAGTCAGCAGAGAATATCTCAGGATCTTAAGCCATAAGTCATGGCTTTGAATCTAGACCCCGCCACTTACTAGGTGTGATGCCTTGGATAAGTGATATAGACTTCCTGTCCTCCTACCTCAGTACCAAATTTTTCTCATTTTTGAAACAGGACATAATTTTAGTACTGCCTCATGCTATTGCTCGGAATCCCTGGTGGTTCAGTGGTAATGAATCTGCCTGTGATGCAGGAGGCCACCTGCAATGCAGGAGATGCAGGTTCAATCCCTGAGTCAGGAAGATCCCTTAGGGAAGGAAATGACACCTCACTCCAGTATTCTTGCCTGGGAAATCCCACAGACAGATGAGCCTAGTGGGCTACAGTCCATGGGGCCATAAAATTCAGACAAGTCTTAGCAACTAAACCATCATGATACTGTTATAACTATAAAAGACTTAACATATGTAGAGTATTAGGATGACCTCTGGAAGAGAGTATACACTAAACAAATATTGACTGTTATCATTATAATCAATATGTTATCAATTTTACATGCACATTGTGGACCTGGGGCTCTGAAAAGCCAATTAACTTGACCAAGGTCAAGTAGATAGTAAGTGGCATTAAGGTCACTGACTCCCAAGCTGTGTTTTTAACCACCACCCAACAAGGAACACAAAAGGAAGAACCTTTTAGGGGAAAACATAATGAGATGAAATGTGGATTTCTGTCTCTTCACCTCAGGATATTTTCTTCCTAAATTTAGACTTCCTAGAGAATATCAAATCTCTGGCTATATATTTAATTTTCTTTCCAAGCTAGCATGAAGCAGACTTGATCTTTGGAAGACAGCAGGGTTCATGTGATTATTTTCTTGGCCTTTGCCAAAAGTCAGTCATTTAAAAGTCTTTGTGGCACACGACCAACTGCTTTGTATATCAGCTGCTCTGTGAAAAAGTTGAAAATGTGATAGATTTGCTGACAAGCACATTTTATGTTTGATGTGCATAATTTTTTTGCAATGATAAAAATAGAAGCAGTTAAGAGTTACTGAGTGGCTTGTTTTTTCCTTCTGTCTCTTGAATATTTTGATCTTAAGATAGAGCAGGTGTCTTGCCTGTTTTCACCTATATTTTCCAGCTTTAACTTCCTCATGCTGTATTACTTCATTATAATAGAGTAGTCGTATATACTATGTGCAAGTTTGAGAGCTAGTCATCTTGGGGGTAAATAGTAAGTTAATAAATATTGCATTACAATTTAGTAGAAGTTGAAGAAATGGCTAATCATGTATTTGTCAAATTTAGTGTTTAAATCTAGGATAAGCCATAGTCTTTCCAAATCTGAAGCACTGTGATAACACCCCAGATTCTTTCAGCCGTTCTACACCTACTAACCAAAACGACTTTGTCTCACTGCAACTCTAACAATGTTTCTCTCCCACAGAAAGCTCTTTAGTGGCTTTCTACTAAGATAAAATCTAAAATCATTATCATCACCAGGGGTTCTATGTATGATCTTGCCCCCTTCTGTCCCTCCTAGCCCACCACCTGCTAATCTCCACACTTCTCACTCCATGCCAACACACTAGACACTTTTCCTATTTCCCAAACAACCCAAGTGAATATTTGACTCAGAATATTTGCATTTTTTGTCTCTCTACATTGTCTGAGCTTCTCATGGATTTCTACATACCTCGTTCCTTCTTGTTATTCACAAATCATCTACAGTCCCTTCTTTTAGAGGCTGTCCCATAGGGCTTCCCTGGTATCTGAGATGATACTCTACCTGCAGTGCAGGAGACCCAGGCTTGATCCCTTGTTTGGGAAGATCCCCTGAAGAAAGAAATGGCTACACACTCCAGTGTTCTTGCCTGGAGAATCCAAGGACAGAGGAGCCTGGTGGGCTACAGTCCATTGGATTGCACAGAGTCAGATGTGACTAACATGAATATGGTGCATATTTTAAGTAGGCAAGGATTTTGTCTCTCTTCATCTTTGTTGCATATTTATTGCTCAAAGTATCAACCACATAGATGACCCCTAGATAACTATTGCCGACTAACTGATGACTGAATAACTTACTGACTATGAATATATCTGCAATAATCTGCAATCCCAGCTGAGGGATCTTCAGTGGAAAAAAAAAAAATGTCTTACAGAAAGTTCAATGATGTGCCATGAAAGAGAAATCATGCTAGAATGTTTATAATGAACTAACGCATTGAGCAAGAGTTGAATGTCCGATGTTGTTGTTCAGTTGCTCAGTCATGCCCACCCCTTTGCGACACCATAGACTGCAGCATGTCAGGCTTCCCTGTCCTTCACCATCTTCCAGAGCTTGCTCAAACTCATGTCCATTGTGTTGATGTTGCCATCCAACCATCTTGTCCTCTGTTGCCCCCTTCTCCCCCTGCCTTCAATATTTCCCAGGATCAGGGTCTTTTCTAATGCGTCAACACTTCGGGTCAGGTGGCCAAAGTATTGGAGCTTCAGCTTCAGCATCAGTCCTTCCAGTGAATATTCAGGATTGATTTCATTTCGGAATGACTGGTTTGATCTGCTTGCAGTCCAAAGGACTCTCAAGAGTCTTCTCCAATACCACAGTTCAAAAACATCAATTCTTCAGCACTCACTCTTCTTTATGGTCCAACTCTCATATCCATACATGACTACTGGAAAAACCATAGCTTTGACTGTACGTACCTTTGTCAGCAAAGCAATGTCTCTGCCTTTTAATATGCTGTCTAGGTTTGTCATGTGCTTCACTGGTGGCTCAGACAGTAAAGAATCCGCCTACAATGTGGGAGCCCTGGGTTTGATTTCTGTATTGGGAAGATCCCCCGGAGGAGGGAATGGCAATCCACTCCACTATTCTTGCCTGGAGAATCCCATGGACAGAGGAGCTGGGCTCCTCTGAGGTCACAAAGATCAGACACGACTGAGCAACTAAGCATATACATACTATGTTTGTCATAACTATTCTTCCAAGGAACAAACATCTGTTAATTTCATGGCTGAAGTCACCATCTGCAGTGATTCTACAGCCCAAGAAAATAATGTCTTTCACTGTTTCATTTCCCTGTCTATTTGCCATGACGTGATGGGACCAGATGCCATGATCTTCATTTTTTGAATGTTGAGTTTTAGGCCATCTTTCTCACTGTCCTCTTTCATCTTCATCAAGAGGCTCTTTAACTCTTCTATACTTTCTGCCATAATGGTGGTGTCATCTGCATATCTGAGGTTATTGATATTTCTCCCTGAAATCTTGAATCTCGCTTGTGCTTCATCCATCCCAGCATTTCTCATGATGTACTCTGCATATAGGTTAAATAAACAGGGTGACAATATACAGCTTTGATGTACTCCTTTCCCAGTTTTGAACCAGTCCATTCTTCCATGTCCGGTTCTAGCTGTTGCTTCTTGAACTGCATACATGTTTCTCAGAAGGCAAGTAAGGTGATCTGGATCTCAAATAATGATTATTTCTAATTATTATTATTGCTATAATAACTATTTAACATCTACTATATGTGAAGTAATATTTTAAGCCTGTTCTGTAGACTTCAGATGTTTAATCTCCATTAAAACCCAGTGAATAGGCACTTACTTTATAAGTTAAGGGCACTTGACTTAGTTCATTTGGGCTGATGTAACAAAATACCAGAGAGAGGGTGGCTTATATACAAGAGATATTCATTTCTCACAGTTCTGTAGAACAGAAGTCTGAGAGCTGTATGCCAGCATGGTCAAGTGAGAGCTCTCGCCTGGGTCTCAGACCTCTGGTTGTATCTTCACTGGATGGAAGCAGAAAGGAGGCTCTGTAGGGTCCCTTTCATAAGGGCACTAATATAATTTATGAGGGCTCCACCCTTATGATCTAATCACCTCCCAAAGGCCTACCTCCTAACACTATTGCAAAGAGCCTTAGGATTGCAGCATGTGAGTTTGCAGGGACACAGACATCAGACCATAGCAGGACTGAAGCTGAAAGGTGTTAAGAATATATACACAATTATACAGATAGTGAGCAGCTCAGCAGAATTTAAATGTAGGCAGCCCATAGAGCCCATGAATTTATCATAATACTGTATTGAATTTGGACAAGCAAGGAAAAAAGGAAAAGCCAATCAGTTTCAGGAAAAAAAAAATGTGATCAAAATAAGGAAGAGGGGAACATGCAAATAAATATTGGAAGCCATGTTAGCCTAGAACCCAGTGCATGAGCAAAAGCAATAAATATGAAGGTGAAAAGAAGTTTGAAATCAGGTCATGTAATGGGTTAGACAGTAGACAGGAAATGTTACAGAGATTTATTAAAACAAAAATCCAATACCATTGGAGGAGGGATTGGTGTGACATATCTTGGCTTTACAATGATGGGGATAACAATCAGAAATTATAAGTTCTAACAAGAAGTAATTGATGTTTATTATACTATTAATAAAATATTTTCCAAAGTATTTTTACCAAAAAGTATCCAATTTGATTAACAACAATTACTTTGTTGCCAGTATTATTCATTCTATTTTATAGATAAGAATAAGTCAATTAAAAATAATGATGCTCAGAAACGGCAAGTGGCTTAAAATGTCCAAGATCAAATGACAAACATGTCTGCAACTAGAGATTTTCAAAAAGTTTTTGGGTAAAGTCTAGGTTGTTCATCCACAGAGAAAAGCCCAGTTGTCACAATTGTTACATCTCATGAAATGACTTCAGTGTTAGGAGCCTTTACATGTGTTGTTCCTACTTACAAGGAGGCAACATTGCCCAGAACTGAAGGGCAAAGACATCAAACTCCTGACTTTGAATATCAACTCTGGGCTTGCTAGCTATTTGTCTCTAGAGAATTTATTTAACTTTGCTTTGCCTCCATTGCAGAGGGCTCTGTAAATCAAACGAACTAAGAAGTACAAAATGCTGAGACCAAGACCTAGTATTAAATAAACTCTTTTAAGTATTTTGTCATGTATGATCCTCATAATAATTCTGTGGGTGCTGCTGTTTCCTTTTAATACACAGAGGATTGAAGTCTAGTCTAAGGACACCACACTCTATTAAAAAAAAAAAGTGACAGAGTACAGGAAAGCCCTTGTCAAGAATAATAAACACACAATCATTCTTTCTAGAGAATCTGTGCATTATCACAGATGTGGAAAAATGGCAATAATTATTAAGTCATCAAACACGAAAATAAGAAAGTCAAGTTTCTCCTTCATTGAGAACAAAATAGGAAGAGACAATGCATGATGAAGAAGAGGGTGACAATACTCTAGCAACAATGAACTCACTGAGAATTTGATGGTCAAGCCCGATTAAAGCCCTGCTCCTTGGGAAAAAAAAAAATCCCTCCTTATCCAATCTTAATATCCATCTTTTCTGATCACCTGCTCCTCCTGCAGCCCCTTTGATCTGATCTGGGCAAGGTTCAAGAGCACTTCTGGACACCAGATCAAAATTCCAGGATTTCTTTTCTAGTCCTGTGAACCTAAAATCTATTTAACTTTCTGTACCTGTATTTCCTCATACAGAAAGTGAGCATAACAGTTCTTAACTTTGAAGCATCTTCAAATTAACAATTTACCGAGTAAATGCATGGTGTATAGTCATCATTTAAGAGCAATCACGAGGATACTTGCAAATACTCTTTGTGGGTATATATGGGAGTTTCAAATGCTTTAGTCAAGACACCCATTATTAATTTTCAGTAAATGAATGGATTATCTTGACTGTTAACACAGTTACACTGTTTTATTCCCTCCCTTTTCAATGTCTATTGTTCTTCTATTTTTTTTAATAAAATTCTGTCTTTACTCTTTCCCCCTGATTGTCTCAGTCACCTGCCCCAAAGGGTGTTGCCAAAATTCAGTAAGATATAATAGTGTCATAGTGTACAGCATGTAACGATCATTAACCAGTGAGTCTAGGTTCCAACCTACAGTCTCCTGCACTTCAATATTCTAACCTGAAACCTGAGGGTATATTACTTGCAATGATGTAGCAAAATTTAAAAATCAGTGGATAGAAAACCACCTGGTACATAACTCAAATTGCTAATTCCCTCTTCCTTCTCATGGCTCTTCTTCTGTCTCTAGATTATCAGGAGACACTATTCCTCTTTAATCCTCTTACCAGATATTCCCGAATGTCTTGGAGATTCAGACCTGTGGAGGCCTCAACAAATCCCAGAGTTAATGGATGAGGTAAGCTGGGCTGAGTTGAGATTTCCTAAAACTTTCATGATTCCTTTAGGATTGGGTACCAACCTAGCATTTATTCCTTCAGTCAGTTAGGTCATGCTGGCCATATTTAGGGGCTGATCATAAAATCCCTTGAGTTCTTTCAGAGAAGGACTTTAAAGAGAGGAAGTCAAGGCAGTGGCCTCATAGGAGGTGTGCTTTGTAAAGGTGATCAGCCGCAATGGAGACTGCAAGTCTGGAAGCTGGGAGGCCAAGTGGGACGCTGAGGTAGTGCAGGCTGGAGGTCAGCGTGGTTTGAACCAGGATGATGACTGAGATCCAGATGGGACATGGAGAGGCCTGAGCAACTGCCTTCACTCTCCTTCCCCTCCCCAGATAGCTGAGTGTCACCTCTGTCCCTGTGGGCAGCGGGGGCTGCCAGCTCCATCCGCTTTATTTTCATTTCAGTGGCCGAAAGATTCACCTCAGAGAGAGGAGCCTCTGAAGACAGTGAGAAAGGCAGCCAAGCGAATAAACATTTGCTTTCTTCATCTCCTCCCCACAGAGCATCTGGATCAAAAGTTCAAAATAACACAAGGCTGTTAGTCAAAGACTGTCAAAACCTCTCCTCTTTCTTGCATGGTGGCAAACTTCTCCGGAACACGCCACGCTTGACTGTTCTGATTCTGGGCCAGCTCCATCTTCCCCTGTGAGCTGACTGGGTTCCTCAGCTCTGTTCACATCTGTGTCTTTTGGGGGATTTCCAGGAGCTCTAAGACTATTCCTGTGTCTTTAGTGAGAACTTTGGGAACTGCTTCTACTGCTCCTTGAAACGTTCCTTTTGTCCCAAGAATAGATCTACGAGAGAACAAAAAAATAGGACAGAATGATATTATCTAATAAATATGGCTATTTCATGGCTGGTGAAGAGATGTTAAATTTGAAGCCAGAAGCTGTTTTATGAAATCCCTGTCCTTATTCTGTGACCGTAGGAATCACAAAGCAGAGAAGACTTTGACTTGTATAATAGCTACTCAAGTGTACTGAACATTAGCAGGAGAGGGGCACCAGGCTAAGCTTTCTACAAATCATCTCATTTCATCCTCTTGACCAACTTCAGGAAGGATGTTGTTTATTTCCTCCATTTCTGCAGGAAAGGAAATAAGCTCAAAGAGATTAAGGGGCCAGCATGAAGTCACACAGCTGACAAGTCACTGAAGGACTTGAACTTGGACCATGTGAAGACTTTGACTATAACCCCTGCAACCGGAGCTACCGTGAACATGAGATGTAGAGCCCACATTGGAATTTCAGTCTGATGGCTTCTCTGCTTTGTTAGCTGTGTGATGCCAAGCAAACACCCTGGCCTCTCTGAACTTTCATCTCCCTTGTCTGTGAAATCATAACAATAATACTCTCTTTGTGGAGGTGTAGAATTCTATAGGATACAGGACACTGGGGGGGATTTTACGAGAGGATATATGCATACGTGTGACTGATTCACTTCCTTGTATAGCAGACACTAGCACAGATGCAGAGTAACTTGTAAAGCAACTGTACTCCAATAAAAAAAAGAGAGAGCGAGTGTGTATAGAAAATACGTAATCTGCCAGCTCCCCATGATTGCCGGCTCAGTACTTCAGACATTCCACATCAACTCACCCCAGCCTTGCCTCCGAACAAGCTGTGTAGCTTTAAATGAGTCTTTAAAAACCTTGAGTTTCACATGTATGGAGTGGGATCAAATCTGACTTACCTATAATTTTTATAAAGATTAAATAGGAAAATATGATATAGACTAACCTACACATCATAGGTGTTTATTTTCCTCTCCTTGGGGAGACTTTACTGTTCTTTCTGCTTAAAATATTTAAGCAGTAAGTGCCTTACCCATATCAGTGTATCAAATAAGGTTATCCTTTTGATGTAATTAATTTGTACTAGAAAAAAGCACAAGAATATTATATAGAAGCTAAAGCTTAGTATCATTACTTAATGATTTAATTCTATGAATATTTATCAAGAATGGGCAATTAATACCATGACTAAATTGCCTAATGTTTTTTAATTTAACTTATTCATCTTTTCAGGGTCCCTCATTTTATAACTCATTTCTTTTTCTTACAAATAAGAGAACACTGTGCCTCTTATCTAGTCAGTTTTTAAGAATTGTTGATCCTAGCAGAGAGAAGACTTTTTTTTTTAATGAGCTGTATCTAGTGGATATAAACACTGATTCAAAAACTCTAATAGTCTTGCACTATCTTTTCTTTATTATTTCACAATTATTATTCCATTGCTGATGATCAATCCCCCCATTTCCGGGTGATTGCCCTATTAATGGCAGAGTGATGAGAATGGAATTAAATATTTGCTCTATGGGGTATGCTTAATTGACTTCCTTCTCTGCTTATTGCAAACTTTGGGTTTTGAAATTAAAGCCAACAAAAATGATGCCATTTAGAAATATGGCTAAAATCTTTTAAATATGATAAAAATGCTGGGAGACTAGGATTTAACATTTTTTATGTTCAGACATGTGGTGTAATTTTAGAAACAAAGCACCCTTCTTTTTCCTAATTTTTAAAAAATGTGTCCAGATTATATCAAGCACTTGCATTGTTCCAGAAACTGCCAAACACTAGGGGCTGAAATGGAAGACAATGTAAACTCTAAAGTAGTTTAATATGCAACATTATCTCACTTAACCTCCAATGTATCTTGAAGAAGAGACTGTCATTATCCTTATTGGCAGAGACAACACTGAAATACAGGTTCATTCAAGTACAAATATGTATTTGGGATCTGGGATGTTGGATATTAGGATCTACTGTTTGGCTGGCATTACACTTGGCATTTGGGATATACCTATGAACAGAATATGCAAGACATCTATCCTGGCCCTACTATTTTTCTAGAGGTATAAACAGATCATAAAATTAACAACAAAAAACCAGAAATCTGTTAATTGTGTCAAACACTGAAGGTTGAAAATAAGCCTGCCTTGGCAAGATTCTACAGAAGAACATTGTAGAGAGAAAAGCAGGAGCAAAGACCTAGAAAATAAACAGAAACAACACAGCAGACAAGCAAGTGGACAAGGAGAGTGTGGTAGGAGCCAGTTCAGACAGGTGGTACGCAGAGCCTAATCCATACAACTTGTATATGATGGGAAAGAGCTTCTACTTCATGCTGAGAATAATGGGAGGCATTGAAAGTTTTAAAGCAAAATGGCTATGTGACTTTTAAAAATTTTATTTGGTTGTCATTTTCTGGAAAATGGACAACAGAGGGTGACAGCAGAAGCAGGGAATCCATTTAAGATGCTCTTCAGGTGGACTGAAAGGAAGATGATGTGAATGTGTACTAGGATAGGGGTATCAGGTGCATATGGGACTCAGGAGTTTCCAGAAACTGCATTGGTGTCAGATTGGATACAGGAGAAAGAAAAAGAGGGCAAACATTGTAAAATTTCTCCACAAGCAATTAGATTCATGAGAATTTCCTTTGCTGAAAAGAAAAACATAATTTTCTGTTTCATTTGTTATGGAAAAAAAACATTACAGGAGCTATTAATTGTGCCACTTGGACATGTTGTTTGGAATATAAAACTGAAGATGTCCAGGAGAGAGGTGGGCATATATGGTTTAAGTTCAAACTGTTTTCTTGCAGATAATACTTTGGGTTTAGAATCTATGAATGCTTTTTAAAGGCATGAGATCACCTAAAGGAAGTTTATGTAGAGAAAAGCAGGGGACATAAACCTAAGCCAGGGGCTTATTCTCTCAGAGAAGATAAATAATTTGCTCTACCTTTCAGGGCAAATGGCAAACTTAAATCCTGTCTGACCCCAAAGTCCACACTTTTATGTTTTATCGCCTATTGGATGATATTTTAAGTGAGTTTTTAAAAATGAATAGACTTTTGATATCCAGGAGTGCTGAGAAGGGCGCTACAGGCTAAGGACACAGTAATATTTATGGAATAAAAGTGGAGAGGGACACAGAGTGTCCAGTGGGTGGTTTTGTTGTTCAGCCTGGCTTTAGTATAAGGCCTGGGGAGACACATATCAAGAAGTGAATCCAACTAGTATGTAGGGCAGGAGAAAGAAACAGCTAGGGGCTTTTTTTTTTTTTTTTTCCTCTACTGACTGTGGATTTGTAATGGAGATGATGTTCTAGCATGCTGATTCTGAAAATAGATGATCATGTGTTTGGATGATTCATCATTATGATAAATGAATTGAGCTTCCCAGGTGGTGCTGTTTGTGAAGACCCACCTGCCAAAAGGCAGGAAATGTAAAAGACGTGGGTTCAATCCTTGAGTCAGGAAGATCCCCTGGAGAAGGGCATGGCCACCCACTCCAGTATTCTTGCCTGGGAAATCTCATCTACTGAGGAGCCTGCCGGGCTACAGTCCAGAGGGTCACAAAAGAATCGGACACAACTAAACAACAGAACAACAATATATGAACGTGGAAAAAGGTTTAGTGACTTCCAAAGTTAGAATTAAGAAGAGACATTTTTCAGAGTCAGGTTTAAACTCAATTAATACAATAGATCCAAAACTGTCTGACCTCTATAAAGAATGTTATTTCAAGAAGTTCTCAATTATCACAAGTGTTCAAACACACATCAGATACAACATTCAATAAAAATGGTCCTTATTGGTCACTTTCCCCCCCCCCCCCTTTCAACTTTTCAGTCCATAAACCATATTTTAGTCTGTATGGGCTGCTATAACAAGAATAGTAACAACTAGGGGTTTTTAACATCAAACATTTATCTCAAAGTTCTGAAGACTGGGAAGTCCAAGATCAAGGCACTGGTCCATTCAATCCAGTGAGGATTCATTTTCTGGTTCACATTCGGCAGTCTTCTCACTGTGTCCTCACATGGTGGAAACATCAAGAGACTTCTCTTTGGTTGCTTTTTTAAGAACACTGATCTCATTCATTGGGACTCCATTCTCATGACCTAATGATCTCCAAAATGCCACACCTTCTACTACCATCACCTTGGGGTTAGTATTTCAACATACAAATTTAGGGGAGGGACATACACTCAGTCCATCAAATTAGCTTTAATCCAAAATGTTCAAGCTGTTCCTTCATGTACAAGTTCTTTTTGGAAGCATTTGTTATTCCCTATCCCTTACCCAGCTCTATATTCATATCAATTTCTGACATATGTGAATAAAATAAAGTAAAATAAATTTTCATCTCTACTTTGGTGTTGTATTCATGACTCTGTAGACAAAGTCTTGCTGAGACAGAACCAGTATAAAGTATGTAGCTTCATAACAATCAGGGAAAGAGCTTGAGAAGAAGGGTAAAGAGAGTGTAAAATCAAGAAAAAGAAAAATGATGAAGATTTAAGTTTTCTATAATTATAATACATTAGATATGCAATTTGTACATTCTTACTACCTATTTTTAATGTTGGATCAGGAGTGTGGTGGATAGAGATGTGATATTAATTATAAGAATTGCTATGAATCGTTTGTGTGTGTGTTAGTCATTCAGCCCTGTCTGATACTTTGTGACCCCATGGATTGTATCCCACCAGGCTCCTCCATCCATAGAATTCTCCAGGCAAGAATACTGGAGTGGGTAGCCATTTCATTCTCCAGGGGATCTTCCCTACCCAGGGATTGAAGCTGGGTCTCCTGCATTACAGACAGAATCTTCACCATCTGAGCCCCCAGGGAAGCCCTTAAGAACTTGTTGCTGTTATCACTGTTGTTCAGTCCTTAAGTCAGGTCCCACTCTTGCAACCCCATGAACTGTTGCATGCCAGGCTTTCCTGTCTTTCACTATCTCCTGGAGTTAGCTTAAATTCATGTCCACTGAGTCAGTGATGCCATCCGACCATCTCATTCTCTGTTGCCCCCTTCTCCTCTTGCCCTCAGTCTTTCCCAGCACCAGGGTCTTTTCCAATGAGTCAACCCTTCACATCAGGTGGCCAAAGTATTGGAACTTCTTAGATGTGAGATTAATATTGGAAGATGGGCAAGAGATGTGAAGGAAAAAATAATTTGTTAAGCTCCCATACTTACAAATCCCTAGCTATACTGTCTTCAGTATAGAGCAAACCTCTTGAGCCTCAGACCCCAATCTGTAAACTCGTGATGGCAATGCACTCTTGTTTGATCATTGAAGGATTAAGTGAGATGACAAATGTAAATAATGATGATGGGTCATAATCAATCAATAAAAATCACCTCCTTTTTGTTAGAATGAAATAAGATGAGAGAAGACACCTTCTCTGAGGTGTCAAATACAATAAGGATTAATAGCTTTAGATAACTACATTCTGGAGTGTTTTTGCATGAGTTTGTGTCTTGGGCTTGAAGTCAAGTAAACAAAGAACAAAACAACCAAATCCAGCCTTTATTAGGAAAGCAATAAACTTCAACCCTGTGAGTTAGAGCTAATATTTGACACTGAAGGCAGCATAGAGTACTGGGAATACAGGGCAAGGTTGGGTGTGAGTTTATATATGTGTACACGTGTGTGTGTGAGTGAGGTTATGAGTGGGTGTGGATGCCTGTGTGTGTTTGTGGCTGTTAATTTATGTGAATGTTCATGTGTGTGTTTGTGGAAGGGGAGAAGATGCAATGGTCCCTGAGAGCAGAAATAACATGATGAATAAGCACATGCAGTTGAACATAGCATCACTAACACCATAGGAGGAAACGGATACAAATATCACCATGATATGTTAAGATTACATAGTTCTCACACCCCTTGCACCTTTTAGTTCTTTTGTTTACTTGCTTGCTTTTATTTTTTGTCTTACATTAGAAGTAGTAACTTTTTTTAATATATTGGAATATAATTGATTAGCAATGTATTAGTTTCAGATGCATAGAAAATGATTCAGTGATGCATGCATCTACTCTTTTTCAAACTCTTGTTCCATCTAGGCTGTGACACAATATTGAGCAGAGTTTCCTGTGTACCCAGTAGGTCTTTGTTGGTTATCCATTTAACTATAGCAGTGTATACACGCCAACCCCAAACTCACCCCTTTACAGTTTTTGAAATTGTGAGAGGTTTCTTGGATAAGTTCAGATAAAGCAAGAATGAAATACCTACGTCCAGTGATGGTGACTACACACAGCACAAGCTTTGCCAGCTGCATGCATAAAGAGATGGAAATGAATGGGGGATAAATGTCAGCCTACAGCCTGCTTGCCAAGTCACGGGACCACCACAGAGCTGCCTCCTCAGAGGAAACGAGTGCTTAATTATGTTTTACTTTTTCTCATTTATATAAAGATGCTCTCTGGGAACCTGGTGGTCCTGCCTAGACCAGTATCTCCAGGCCATACTAGAGAAATGGGAAACAAGGAGGTGGTATCAGAATAGATAGCACCGCACTCTTCTTTCATATTTTTTGAAGCATGAATATTGACTCACAATACAAAGATATAAGGCTAAAAAGGAACAATGGGGGACTCATGGAGAAAAGATAGATTCCCTGAAAGTTTTGCTTTTTTGAGAATAATCCCCTTATAATTATTAAAAAGTAGGTACTGAAGTGTTATGGACTGAGTGAAAGTGAAAGTGTTAGTCACTCAGTCATGAGGGACTCTTTGCGACCCTATGGACTGTAGCCCTCCAGGCTCTTCTGTCCATGGAATTCTCCAAGCAACAATACTGGACTGGGTTGCCATTCCCTTCTCCAGGGTATCATCCTGACCCAGGGATCAAACCTGGGTCTCTTGCATTGCAGGATGACTCTTTATCTTCTGAGGCTGGACTGAGTGATGTTCCCTAAATTCACATGTTCAAGCCTTAATCTCCAATGTGACTGTTTGGGGTTAGTGTCTGTGAGGAAGTGATAAAGGTTAAATTAGGTTCTAATTTCAAGGCCCTAATCTTGGGCTTCTCTGGTGGCTCAGAGGTTAAAGCGTCTGCCTGCAATGCGGGAGACCTGGGTTTGATCCCTGGGTCAGGAAGATCCCCTGGAGAAGGAAATGGCAACCCACTCCAGTATTCTTGCCTGGAGAATCCCATGGACAGAGGAGCCTGGTGAGCTACAGTCCACGGGGTCGCAAAGTGTTGGACACGACTGAGCGACTTCACTTTCACTAATCCTGTAGGGCTGGTGCCTTATAAGAGGAAGAGACACCAGACCTCTCAGTCGGGCAATTATTCCAGATGTTTGAGGAAATAAAGTTCTATTGTTTAAATGATATAGTCTGTGGTATTTTTTTGTTTTAGGTAGCCCAATCTGATTTACACATGTGGCTTCTTCATAAGAGCACATCTATGATAATTTCCTATAATACAGTCAAAATTCCACAAAGAGCTATGATCCAAGTGCTGAGTTCTTTGCTGATAGACCCAAGGATTAATGTATATGGCCAAGCCTTACTTTCTGTCTCAAAATGCATTTTAGTTAACTCAAGCTCCTACAACAAAACACCATCATGAGTGTGCTTTAAATGACAGACATTTATTTCTCACAGTTATGTGACTGGAAATCTGAGGTCAGGATTCCAGTCAGGTTATGTTTGTATATGCTCACGTGGCCATTCTTCCAAGCACATGAATGGAGAAAGAGGTGTTGATTTCCCTTCAGAATCTTATAAAGACACTAATTACATTATGAGGGCCCACACCCTCACTACCTAACTTAATCCTACATACCTCCTAAAGGCTCCACTCCCTGTTGGTCCTTTAATGGACCGGAATCTGGTGGCCCGGAGAGTAAGAGAGAGAAAGAGGCTGATATCCCTGGTTCACGCAGAAAGCCAATAGAGGCCTGTTCTTGGGGCTGGCGCTGCTGCACGTGGGCACCGGGCGCCCTCTCGAGTGGGTGAAGGCACAGTGCGCCTTCTCGAGAGGGGCTTAGAAGCCCGGACAAGAAAGTGAGCTCAGCGGGCCTCTGCGCTCCAAGGAATTAGCCAGAAATAGAGAGAGAGAAAGAAATAAAGAATAGAAAGAAAGAAAGACACAGGGACCCAAGCTCTGATGGAGCAAAGGTGTTTTAATCAACATGGCGTGGGCATATATACTGTCTTATAAGGTGGTTATTCTCAGCAAAGATAAAGATTAAAATTCCAGACTTACAAAACGTAAGATGATCCTTATCAACAAGAGAGTTGCAAAGAATCATCTTTTACTGTATGGCTCATAAAAAGGAAGAGGGTACTTATCACGGTAATGAGAAATGCCTGGATTCCTCAACCCCGGGAAAGGGGAAAGGCGTGACTCTCCTCTTAATTCCTGAATATTCAGGAAATAATAAGGGCCAGAGGCTTCCTGACAGATCCAAAACAGCACACAGGAAGCCTCTTGTTAAATGCTTCCTGACAACTCCCCACGTAAATACCTTCACATTTTGAATTAGAACTTAAATGTATGAATTTTCCAAGAATATGAATGGCCCGTCCATAACATCTAATGTGAATTAAATGATCATTTTTACACATTAGGTAGCATGGGACAAAATGATAGTACCAAAATTCTGAAAAACCCTGAGAGACACTTTCACGAAAACTAAAATCCTCTGATCCAGATGACTGGTTGGAAAAACAGCATATGACTTTTATCAACTTGTGTCACCTCCTTGGTCTGCATTTTTTTTTTTCTTCAGTTTTTGCAAACAGTATATTCTTACAGTCAAGAGATACCTGGAGTAACAGGCAAATTTGGCCTTGGATTACAAAATGAAGTAGGGCCAAGGCTAACAGAGTTTTGCCAAGATAACGCCTGTCAGCAAACACCCTCTTCCAACAACACAAGAAAAGACTCTGCACATTGACATCACCAGTTGGTCAATACTGAAATCGGATTGATTATATTCTTTGCAGTCAAAGATGGAGAAGCTCTATACAGTCAGCAAAAACAAGACCGGGAGCTGACTACGGCTCAGATCATGAATTCCTTATTGCAAAATTCAGGCTTACATTGAAGAAAGTAGGGAAAACCATTGGACCATTCAGGTATGACCTAAATCATATCCCTTATGATTATACAGTAGAAGTGAGAAATAGATTCAAGGGATTAGATCTGATAGACAGAGTGCCTGAAGAACTAAGAATGGAAGTTCATGACATTGTAAGTAGGCAGTGATCAAGATCCCCTAGAAAAAGAAATGCAAAAAGGAAAAATGGTTCTCTGACTAGGCCTTACAAATAGCTGAGCAAAGAAGAGAAATAAAGGCAAAGGAGAGAAGGAAAGGTATACCCATTTGAATTCAGAGTTCCAAAGAATAACAAGGAGAGAGAAGAAAGCCTTCCTCAGTGATCAGTGCAAAGAAAGAGAGGAAAACAATAGAATGGGAAAGACTAGATATCTCTTCCAGAAAATTAGAGATACCAGAAGAACATTTCATGCAAAGATGGGCACAATAAAGGACAGAAATTTTATGGATCTAACAGAAGCAGAAGATTAAGAAGAGGTGGCAAGAATACACAAAAGAAATACACAGTAAAGATCTTCCAACCCAGATAACCATGATGATGTGATCATTCACCTAGAGCCAGACATCCTGGAATGCAAAGTCAAGTTGGCCGTAGAAAGCATCACTATGAACAAAGCTAGTGGAGGTGATGGAATTCCAGGTGTGGTATTTCAAATCCTAAAAGATGATGCTGGTAAAGTGCTATACTGAATATGTCAGCAAATTTGGAAAACTCAGGAGTGTCCACAGGACTAGAAAAGGCAGTTTTCATTCCAATCCCAAAAAAAGTCAATGCCAAAGAATGTTCAAACTACAGCACAGTTGCACTCATTTCAAACGTTCGCAAAATAATTCTCAAAATTCTCCAAGCAAGGCTTCAACAATATGTTAACTGTGAACTTTCAGATGTTGAAGCTGGCTTTAGAAAAGGCAGAGGAACCAGAGATCAAATTGCTAACATCCACTGGATCATAAAAAAAACCAAGAGAGTTCCAGAAAAAACATCTATGCTTTATTTACTACGCCATACCTTTGACTCTGTGGATCACAACAAACTATGGAAAATTCTTAAAGAGATGGGAAGACCAGACCACTTTACGTGCCTCCTGAGAAATCTGCATGCAGGTCAAGAAGCAACAGTTAGAACCAGACATGGACCAACACACTGGTTTCAAATTGAGAAAGGTGTATGTCAGGTTGTATATTGTCACCCTACATATTTAACTTATATGCAGAGTACATCATGTGAAATGCCAGGCTGAATGAAGCACAAGCTGGAATCAAGATTGCCGGGAGAAATATCAATAATCCCAGATATGCAGATGACACCACCCTTCTGGCAGAAAGCAAAAAAGAACTAAAGAACCTCTTAATGAAGGTGAAGAAGAGAGTGAAAAAGCTGGCTTAAAACTCAACATTCAAGAAACTAAGATCATGACATCTAGTTCCATCACTTCATGGCAAATGGATGGGAAAACAATGGAAACAGTGTCAGACTTTTTTTTCTTTCTTTTTTTTTGGCTCCAGAAGCACTGCAGATGGTGACTGCAGCCTTGAAATTAAAAGACACTTGCTCCTTGGAAGAAAAGCTATGACCAACCTAGACCGCATATTAAAAAGCACAAACATTACTTTATCAACAAAGGTCCGTCTAGTCTAGGCTATGGTTTTTCCAGTAGTCATGTATGGATGTGAGATTTGGTTGTAAAGAAAGCTGAGCACAGAAAAATTGATAATTTTGAACTGTGGTGTTTGAAAAGACCCTTTAGAATCCCTTGGATTGCAAGAAAATCAAACAGTGAATCCTAAAGGAAATCAGTCCTGAATATTCATTGAAAGGACTGATTCTGAAGCTGAAACTCCAGTACTTTGGCTACCTGATGTGAAGAACTGACTCATTGAAAAAGACCCTGATGCTGGGAAAGATTGAAGGCAGGAGGAGAAGGGGATGACAGAGGATGAGATGGTTGGATGGCATCATCGACTCTATGGACATGAAGTTTGATAAAGCTGCTAGAGTTGGTGATGGACAGGGAAGTCCATCATGCTGCAGTCCTTGGAGTCGCAAAGCATCAGACAGGACTGAGCAACTGGACTGAACTGAACTGAATATTCTTACAGAAATCTATTAGAATGTAAAGTCTGTGGTCAACCTTAAGCATATATCAGTCAGTTGAGTTGCTCAGTTGTGTCCGACTCTTTGCAATTACATGGACTGCAGCATATATATGTATGAATAAAATGATATTGGATATTCAAAACATTGAATTTGGAACAAACAAACTAAAAACCTCAATGGATTCTACAACAGTAATTTTCTTTTACAAATTAACATATCCTGATAGTAAGAAAATTCGTGTTTAGATTTGCTTTTCTGAACACTTAAAGTTTGCTCAAGGGGACACTGGAATTAGACCCAGATCCCCTATCACCTGCGCTTCCCCAGTGGCTCAGCAGCAAAGAATTATCCTGTAACTCAGGAGCCGCAGGAGATGTGGGTTTTGTTCCTGGGTCAAGAAGATCCCCTGGAGTAGGAAATGGCAACCCACTCCACTATTCTTGTCTGGAGAATCCTATGGACAGAGGAGCCTGGCAGGCTACAGTCCATGGGGGTCACAAGGCATCAGGCATGACTGAAGTGACTTAGCACACACCTAAAACCTGGTTCAGGTCACACACTAAATCTTTCCACAAGTACATATGTATGTATAAGACCCAGCACACATGAAAAGATGTTCAACATCACTCATTATCTGAGAAATGCAAATCAAAACCACAATGAGGTACCGCTACACGCCAGTCAGAATGGCTGCTATCCAAAAGTCTATAAGCAATAAATGCTGGAGAGGGTGTGGAGAAAAAGGAACCCTCTTTACTGTTGGTGGGAATGCAAACTAGTACAGCCACTATGGAGAACAGTGTGGAGATTCCTTAAAAAACTGGAAATACAACTGCCATATGACCCAGCAATCCCACTCCTGGACATACACACCGAGGAAACCAGAACTGAAAGAGACATGTGTACCTCAGTGTTCATCACAGCACTGTTTATAATAGCCAAGACATGGAAGCAACCTAGATGCCCATCAGCAGACAATGGATAAGAAAGCTGTGGTACATATACACAATAGAATATTATGCAGCCATTTAAAAGAATACATTTGAATCAGTTCTAATGAGATGGATAAAACTGGAGCCCATTATACAGAGTGAAGTAAGCCAGAAAGATAAACACCAATACGGTATACTAATGCATATATATGGAATTTAGAAAGATGGTAATGATAACCCTATATGCAAGACAGAAAAAGAGACACAGATGTACAGAACAGACTTTTGGACTCTATGGGAGAAGGTGAGGGTGGGATGATCTGAGAGAACAGCATCGAAACATGTATATTATCAAGTGTGAAACAGATCGCCAGTCCAGGTTGGATGCATGAGACAAGTGCTCGGGGCTGGTGCACTGGGAAGACCCAGAGGGATGGTATGGTGAGGGAGGTGGGAGGGGGGTTCAGGATGGGGGACACATGTAAATCCATGGCTGATTTATGTCAATGTATGGCAAAAACCTCTACAATATTGTAAAGTAATTAGCCTCCAACTAATAATAAATGAAAAAAAAAAAGACCCATCATATACCAAGTTTGTGCTCAATGCTACAAGATTAACTGTCTCTAGGAGGATATTCCAGTAGATATCCTAGGGCCCTTATAGTCAAAGCTATGGTTTTTCCAGTAGTCATGTATAGGTGTGAAGGTTGGACCATAAAGAATGCTGAGCAAGGAAGAATTGATGCTTTCAAATTGTGGTGCTGGAGGAGACACTTGAGAGTCCCTTAGACTGCAAGGTGATCAAACCAGTCAATTAAAGGAACTCAACCTTGAATATTCCCTGGCAGGACTAATGCTGAAGCTAAACTTCATGTGAAGAGCCAGCTCATTGGAAAAGACCCTGATGCTAAGAAAGATTGAAGGCAGGAGGAGAAGTGTGTGGCAGAGGATGAGATGGTTGGATGGCATCACTAACTCAGTGGACGTGAATCTGAGTAAACTCCAGGTGATAGTGGGAGGACAG
The DNA here is from genome assembly GCF_910594005.1 of Cervus elaphus. Lineage (NCBI taxonomy): Eukaryota > Metazoa > Chordata > Mammalia > Artiodactyla > Cervidae > Cervus > Cervus elaphus. The sequence goes on from NC_057820.1 coordinate 10,027,432, forward strand.
AGGAGCCTGATGTGCTGCAGTCAGTGGGGTCGAAGGGAGTCTCACATGGCTTAGTGGCTGAGCAAAAACACCAAAATCGGGAGAGAGTGATGGTAACAGAAAAGCGAAGAAAGGCACCCGGAAAGTTGAACCAGAAGGCCTCTGCTATTTCAAGGCCTGAAATTCCCCACATCTTCTGAGAGCCTGACACACCAGGAAAGGCTTCAAATCGGGATTAAAAAATATTTTATGATAATATTTTACAGTTAAGGAAGAGTAAAAAGCCCTGGGTAGCCTTGACACCTGACAGCTAGAATCAATTTGCTTCTTTACCATGCCCTGATTTCTGCTTTTCTGTTTTAAATTTTCCAGTAAAGAATGAACCTGTAAAATCCTAGACAAATCACTCTCAGACCTTATTAAAGATAGTTTCAAGTCTATACTCACTCCCTCTTTCACTTTCCATGACCTTATTTTGTAATCTTCATGTGTACTATATACCCTCCCCAATCTGTGAGTAATAGATTGTCTTCTTCAAAGTTTCCCGATGATTTCTTGCTGAAGTGTGTCCTGAAACTGTAAGAACCACTAGAGCTGGTTCAGACACAGCATTGACTCCAATCTGGGAAATATCTGTGGGGTTCACCACGAGTAATATGGGCCCATGCAAGTGCCTCAGGAATTCCTAGCCAACAACTTTGCTGACATAACAGTGCTGCATCCCACATATTTTGATATTATATTTTTATTTTCATTTAGTTTAAGATATTTTCACGAGCAGTTTTATTTCTCATTATCCAATTTTTATACTTTTTTAATTTTTATATTATAGTCCTAGCTAGATTCTCTGGTATGATGTTGAATAGAAATAGCGAGATGGGCATTTCTAATAGTTCTTAATCTTAAAATGAAATCATCTGGTCTTTTAGCAGTTAGAATGATGTTGTCTGTGATCTTTTAAAAAGAATGCTGTTTCTCAGAAGAAAGCTTCCTACTATTCCTAGTTTCTTAAGTTTTTTTTTTTTTTTTAATTATGAAAGCATGTTGGATTTTATCCAAAGATTTTTCCCTATATCAATAAAAACGATCATGTGTTTCTTGTCTCTTATTCTATTTACATAGTGTATTACATGAACTGATTTTCAGATATTAAACCAACTTTGAATTCCTAGAATAAAGTTCACTTTGTCATGGAAATTTTTTTTTTTTTTTTTGGTAATATGCTTCTAGATTAGTCTGCTGGTATATTGTTAAAGATGTTTGTGTCTATATTCATATGAAGTATTCTCCTGTTCTTAACAGATTTTAGTAGATTTCTTCATTTTCTTTTCATTTTCTGTATGACCTTAGGATAATTTCCAGCTATTTTAAATAGGTTTGAGATATATATATATATATATATATATATAAAGTACATATTTATCAGACACAGTGTCTGTGTGTACCACTTTTGTTTTTTTCATTGGTGAGATTTTTATACCAGAAGTCCATGGGAATAAGGTACTGGAGCCTATGTTCTTGAATCAATATGCTACAAAGCCCAGTTTTCTCTGGATGTGATAGTTGACTTCAGATATAAATGAGTAAATGCAATTAGAGAGTCTCAAACCAATGACACACATTAAAATGTTGAACCATTATGGCAGTGGACCTTGGATTTTATTTTTAATATGTAACTCACTGACCTCAACTCTTCTCAAAGAGCTATGTGGCACAGGTGACAATCAGAGCTAAATGTTTTATAAATTCAGGTACAACCAATTACGTCTAGAGTAAAACCATTACACGTGAAGGAACAAAGAGGCTTAGTTGAACAAATTTTTACTACAGGAAAAGAGGGTCATTCAACAAGTGTCACCGGGATCCTGTCCATGGGCCGTGACTTTATGATGTACTGTCCACACCAGGACAATTTTAAGACTAAAAGAGAGCAGTGTTAGTAATTATACCAGACAGTATGCACAAAGTATGACTCTTCTGAGTTAACCAGAATGTATTTAATATATTCATCCCACTTATATAGCAGGTCTCATAATAAGCTTTGCATATCAAATAGTAATTTGCCATTAGGGCAAGTTCATGTAGCTCTTCCAGCAGAGTGGAGGAGAATATGTTAATCAAGTAATTATATAAAAACTTAATTACAAACTCTGATGAGGTCTATGAAGGAAATGGACCAGGGGCAATGCAGATGTTTACGAGGGAAAGCCAATATAGTCTGGAGATTCGGGGAAATTTGTTCTTAGGAGGTTTGTACTGAGAGCAACAATGTGAATAGGCACTAATTAGGTGAACAGAGAGGATGAAAGGAGCTCCAAGCAACAGGAGCATGGGATGCAAAGGCCCCAGGCAGGAGGGAACTTGACAGATTCAAGATGAGGGGTAAATTGGTATCAGATAAAGACAAATAAAGGCAAAGATTAGATTATAAAAGCTCTTTTATGCTTTGTTAGGGCTTCAACAAGCTACTACGGTGTTTTATGGCTAACTCTGTGTGTGTGTGTGTGTGTGTGTGTGTGTGTGTGTGTATGTGTGTGTATGTGGTCACTATAATCAAGATCTTGAAACAGAGCCCTGAAGACCAGACGCTGTAACAGAATAAAATGAAGTGGTTAAGATATAACTTACCATCATTCATTTTATATCCAGTTACATAGACAATATATCATCACTTGCAGGAACGGAAAATGTCTTCCCGAGTTCTAATAATAGGGTTCCTGAGCTTTTGTTTCAGCCTCCACTCAACTGAAAAGAAAGGACCCCTGTCCCTACTTACGTGACCGTTGTCAATGAGCAACATGCTTGTGCTCATGACATTGTCATCAATATGAGCTACTTTCTAGGATGCTACTTTGTCCCTAATGATTCACAACACAGGACCAATAGATGTATCAAGACAAATGTGAATCAACAAAAAAATTATCTATGGACTTTTCTTAGGTACTGTCATTCCACTAAATTTTATATAGCCGCACATAGTTTTAGCCCAAAATACTCTGGTCTTTGTGAATTGAAAAAGGAAGGATGGTTGGGACAAAGAGTGGAGAGAGAATAGAGTAGATGTCCTAATTAATTTAGAAAAGACTCAATTAATTATTGCCACAATAATGCTCATAAAAGCCATCTCAAAATACAGCAGCTTTCAATAACACTTTTGTTCTCATGCCCATGGCTATTTATATCCACTGTGGTTTGTCTGTTCTAGAATCAGTGATTCCTTTTTAGACTATGGTTCACCTGGGCTTCATTCTAGGCCATGGGCTTTGTTCAGGTCCACTCCAATATATATATATATATATATTTTTTTTTTTTTTTCCTCTCTTTTCTTTGGATCAGCAGGACAAACAAGGAACATTCTTGTTATGGGCAATGACTTGAGTTCAACCTCAATAGGTGGAAAAGTTTGCTATGTCCACAGTAAAAGAGAAAGGAGATAAATATTTGCTGAACAACAATTCAAATTATACTCAGCCTAAATCAGGCAATTCCATAGCTTGTCCTTTCAACTTTAAAGCAAACACAGATGTCAATTATATCATGACCATTTCTTCTTGCAGGTAAAGTGCCTTGGTCCTCGTTCTAACCTGGACCCAAATTTACTAAATTTAAACTTGAAAGGCAGCTTGCAAAATTCTTCTTTGGAAATTCAAAATGCAAGATGATAAAAGATTGGTACTGCATTTAAGATCCATTAATCTCACCCTTCACTTCCTCACATCATGTATTACTTTCAGACACTCAAAATTGCCAGGTTGGAACTTCCTTAATGGACTAGTGGTTAAGAATACACCTTCCAATGCAGGGGACACTGGTTCAACCCTTGATCTGCAAAGATCCCACATGCTGTGGAGCCCTCAAGCCACAACTTCTAAAGCCCATAACCCTAGAGCCCATGCTCTGCGACAAGAGAAGCCACTGCAACAAGAAGCCCCTGCAACAAGAAGCCCACTCACTGCAGCTAGAGAACAGCCCTTACTTGCTACACTAGGAAAAAAGCCCACACACAACAACAAACACCCAAAGCAGCTAAAAATAAAAATAAACAAATATTAAAAAAAAAAAAAAATTGCTGGGTTGTTTCATTATGCACGCTGTTGTTTATAATGCACCTTTTTCTGGGAATGCAATCTCTGCCCCCTACTTTGTCATTTTAACAAATACATTCTCTTCTTTCAAGATTCAGATCACGGGACTCTTTTCTTGGCAAGTTTCCAGTGTTTGGCAGTCAGTAAGTGGCTAATAGTTTTTTGTTGCTTTTGAGTAAATAATCACATCTAAATCTATTCATCTACATTGAATTAAACTGAGACTCGGAAAGTAAAACTGACTGATTCCAAGCCACACTGCATGCAGTCTTCTTAAAAAATGTTTCATTCAGAAGCAGCCACAGATGTAAACCTGCAGGTACCCAGTCCTTAGCGATTTGAATCTGTTTGAGCCATCTTAAGGGCCAGCTCATAAAGACTTTCAGATTGGCTCTTAGAAAATCAATTGACTTGCAAGGTCTTAATTTTAATATCATTTCTTTAATAATTTAAGATCATGCTACTTTTAGAGTCAGCTCTCTCCTTTTTAAGTAATTAACTCAGAGCTGGTTTTCTTCTTCTTGGTCTAACTAAAAAGCATTAGACAGAAGGACACATCTGAAATAAACCAAAGAGAAGGCATGACGCAGAGCCTGCTGTCAGAGAAGGCTCATGACGTGTCACGGAATATTTGGGACATTTGGTGATGCTAGTGGTAAATAACCTGTCTGCAAATGCAGGAGACGTAAGAGACTCAGAGTTGATCTCTGGATTGGGAAGATCCCCTGGAGGAGGAAATAGCAACCCACTCCAGTATTCATGGCTGGAGAATCCCATGGACAGAGGAGCCTGGCAGATTACAGTCCACAGGGTCTCAAAGAATCAGACACAGGTAAAGCAACTTAGCATGCACGCATTCATGCAATAGGAAATGACTGAGAGCAAGACAGAGCAAACCTGGTCTCACGGCTGTCTGTTGTCCTCACTTCCCTGGGACATATTCATCCTTATTTTGCCTTCATCAGTCTTTATTTTTTTACGTAGACTTTTCCTCCACCTTTCAAGAACAAGTGGTTTAAATGGAAGTGAAAAGAAAGAATGCTTAATACCAACGATTATAAAAGGACTCAATCCCACAGTTTGTTCTGAAACTTTTGGGATAAAGAATTATATTTGCTGTTGATATTAGACATAAAAAGATGCACTTTTAGCAGTGCACATAGCTTCTTTTCTGACAACATATTAGTCCATTAGAACTGATGGTGGGAGAAGAACTAAGTCTTTAAATTCATTGGATATGGTGATGCCTGATAGGAATTCTCATGTGTGTTATCTGTAATTTCCTTTTTTTTTTTCCCTATACTAGTCTGACTTGGCTTTGAAAGTGAAAGAAAATGAAAGTCACACAGTCGTGTCTGACTCTTTGCGACCTCATGGACCATATAGTCCATGGAATTCTCCAGGCCAGAATACTGCAGTGGGTAGCCTTTCCCTTCTCCAGGGGATCTTCCCAACCCAGGGATCAAACCCAGGTCTCCCACATTACAGGCAGATTCTTTACCAGCTGAGCCACCAGGGAAGCCAAAGGAATTAACGCAGATAATGTATAGTCTTTGAAATTGGGAAACAAAGTGAGAAATTGGTCATTAAAATATAGCAAAAAATTCCATTTTTAAAAATTGTTGAATGACTAAAGGCTCAGAGTCAACTTTTTATCAGAACTAAAAAAATTAAGATAAGGTAAAGTATCTATACAGAATGCACACTCAGTAAATGCTAATGATTTTTCCTGTAAATATAAATAAAGGAGAAATTAAAGGATTGCCATATGTTAAGTTTCAAAAGTAGAAAGTATATGGTGTGTCTAGGGAATGACAAGTACTTTTGGTATAATTTGGGTAAAGTACACAAGAAAGGATGTGATTAGTGATGATGAAATGCCAGTTGAGGCCAGGTTGTGAAGGTACATAGGAACCTTATTGGAAGAACTGTGCTATGTTCTTGAGGAAAATGAAAAGACACTAGAGTTAATTATGTTTGTTTGGTTTTTTTCTTTCTCATTCCTTCTCAAGTTTAACTCAGGATTTATCCACATCAAATATAAATTGTGCTGCACCTTAGGTCAAAACTCTCATTTTCTACCTAGCAAGAAATAGAGTTGGATCATTAAATCTACTTGGACAACTTTTCTTTTAATCATTTGCTTAATATAATGTATTTCAGTCATTCAGAGGGAACTGTGAAAGTCAGTTTCTAACTTGGAGTCTGTGTGAGACCAGCTAGGTGAAAGCTGTCACTTTTCATGGGAAAATTTTGAAGCTAATTTTTCTACTTAGCTTAGTTCAGACCTGCTACTAATTAATTGTGTGATCTTGGGAAAGCGATTCTCTTCTTTTGAACTTGCCTCGCTACACCTAAATTAAAGTACTCTGATTCAAACTCAACAGAGATAAATGGTCTATTCTGTGGCTAATATCCTGAGCACCATTGTAATGAGGAGTACATGGAGCTTTGTTTCTCAATGTGCAAGTCTTTTGAGGATGGGGAGGGATAGAAACAGTCCCTAAGGCCCCTGGGTTTATAAGTTAGAGCCATGTAGACTCCTCTCTTTGAAGCAGGCAATACTATGATTTGTGACTATAACTGGCTCATGATGATCCTAGACCATGGACTTTACTCATAACTGGTTCTTAGTGATGATGTGTCTATGTTTAATTTTAGTCTGCTTGGTTTGTTGAATAATTGGTTATATTGTTCGTATGAATGAACCTAGATTTTCCTAGATCCAGGCTCTCTGAACAACATCTCATATTATTTTGATTTACTGTTGTTGATTTTCTTTTCCTAAGTAGACAGTTCACAGATGGACGTGTGTGTGTGTGTGTGTGTGTGTTTATAAATATATATGGCTTTCCCAGGGGTTCAGTGGGTAAAGAAGCCACCTACAATGTAGGATACACAGGAGACACAGGTTCGATCCCTGGGTTTGGAAGAATCCCTGGAGGAGGGCGTGGAAATGCATGCCAGGATTCTTGCCTGGAGAAGCCCATGGACAGAGGAGCCTGATGGGCTATATATAGTCCATGGGGTTGCAAAGAGTCGGACACAATTTAAGTGACTGAACATGCATATACACACATGTATATGTATACATGCATGTGTGTATATATATATGTATATATATGTGTATATATATATACACACACACACACACACACACACACACACACACATATATATATGGTGATATGCCTACATGCAAGTTGAATTATTAATAGGATTATTTTTAAAGAGGTGATATATCAAGGTCATCAAACCCAATGTTAGGGCTAATTACCACTGTTTGTTCCCTGCTTACAGGTCTTCAGGGCAAGACCACCTTACGGAGTCGTTTGCTTCGGTGCAAAACAATATGTGAGCTTCTTGACTGAAAAGGAATTTGTAGTACTTGCAGAAAAAACAAGAATACACTGATCCAACTATTGCAGATGACCCAAAACTCTTTTATATAATATTTATTCCAATCACTTAGTTTATCTGATTGATTTTTTATATTTTATTTATATAAATTGAGCATTACTGTGTAGCTTAGACACAAGACACGTATATAAGCATTTTTTTTTTTTACTATGCTTCACTGTTTACCTGAGATACACAGCATATTTACAGATCTACTTAGGAACATTTTTTTTTTTTTCAGAATTTGTATTATCAGTCCAATCTTTTTCCCTCCTGTTACAGACTGAATTATGTCCTCCAAAATTTTTGAGAGTCCCTTGGACAGCAAGGTCAAATCACTAAATCCTAGAGGAAATCAACCCTGAGTATTCACTGGAAGGAGTGAAGCTAAAGTTGAACCTCCAATACTTTGGCCACCTGTTGTGAAGAACCAACCTATTGGAAAAGACCCTGATGCTAGGAAAGAGTGAAGGCAGGAAGAGAAGGGGACAACAGAGGATAAGATGGTTGAATGGCATCACTGACTCAATGGACGTGATTTTTGAGCAAACTTCAGAAGATGGTGAAGGACAGAGAAGCCTGGCATGCTGCAGTCCATGGCAAAGAGTCTGACACAACTTAGCATATCTCAAATGTGCCTGTGTTCAGAATGGACCCTTTAAGAGGTAATTAAAACAAAATGAAGTCATATGGACAGACTCTAATCCAATATGACAAGTGTTTTTATAAAAAGAGAAGAGTGGACACAGATATGTACATAGATATAGAACACCGGACGGATGAAATTGAACCTGCTGATTTACTGATCATGGTCTAGCCTCCAAAACTGTGAAAAATGCACTTCTGCTGTTTAACTCCTCCATTTTGTGATATTTCATTATGTAAGCCTGAGCAAAAATAATACATCTACTCAAGTGGTTTGCACAAAAACCATTCTTGCAAGACTACATGAGTGTTTATGTAACTCAGGTATAACCAAATCACATGAAGTCATGTTGCTGCAGAGTATATGTTCAAAGAAATAGCATTGCAAAAAGCAAATGATAGAGAGAGAAGGAGGAGGAGGAGGAAGGGGGTTATTGGGAAGGGGAAGAGCGATGGAGGGGAAGGAAAAGAGAAAATGAAGGAGGAAAAGAGAAAATGAAGGAGGAAAAGAATGATTTTTTTAATCTTTTATTAAGAGGATAAATGCATAATTTTGTGTCTTTGATGCATTTTATTAATGATTAACAAACACACAGTATTAAAATTTTTATCATTTTCCCGCAATAAATCTTCTCCATTAAAATTACATCCTTCTGTCTTCTTTTGAATCATGTGTTTCTGATTTATAGTGCCCAACCCATTTTTGTTTTTGTTTGATTTTCTCTTGCTCTTCTGTGCACCCTGGATCCATGTTTGCAAACATGTCAGGGCTGATTGCTTGTAACCCAGTGACCATAAATCTTCTTTCATCCTCTCAGACCAATTTACTCCTGTGTCACAGCATTCTGTCCAGTGGAGAATCTGTATTTTAATGAGATATTATTTGCATGGAAATAAACCTAAATCTTCTCCTAATACCTACTCTGTATTTGTAACTTACACCACGGTCTCCTCCAGATACACGTGAGATGTACGTAGAATGAAGACAGTTCCCACTCAGTTAAAACAAAGGGTATTTCATTTTCATTTTCTTAAACTTTTCAGATGAGGCAAAATGAACACCCCTATTTCAAGGAAAATTGCAGGATGCTTAGTGACTAAACAAAGCATCCCACTTGCTTTTTAAAGAGGTGAGAGCAGCATTCAAGATGGGCTTTTCTGTTATCACTTGGAGCAGCAGGACATACTGATTGCCTTGACCTTCACTTCGGTGGGCGAGAAGCATAAAATTGTCCGGCCACCGTATCTTGGATCCCAAGATATGGAGATCCAAGCAGAGAGGTAAAGTTATAATTTACTGCATGTGAAATAAGTATAGAAAATAAAGGCTGAGAATTCCTGTCATAGAGCAGATAGACCTCGATTTGAACATGTTGCTGGGCAAAATCTTGGCTTTCTCTGCCCACTGAAGTCAAATAAAAAATACAAAGACAGAGTTTGGAGGTAATAGAAAAGTGGTTTGAATTCTCAGCTCAGCCAGTGGAGAGGGGAATACAATAGACTCATGCCTCAAGAACTGGGCCCCACCCCATGAGGAGTCTAGGGGCCGATATAAGATGAGGGCTCACAGTCAGGAGTCAGTGATGAGGAACAAAGGTGTTGGGATCTTTATTTCTTCCTCTTGTCTTGTTTCAAAGACAGTCATAGGCTGGTGTCAGTAACCCAGTCACTGAGTTAGGCAGTTCCCTGACTCTGTGGCCTTCCCTCTGATATGTAACTAAAAGGGAAAGGGTGTTGTAAGGGTAGACACCAGATACAGGATGTATATAGGACAGAGTCAAAGAAAAATAGGTGAGAAGTGTAGCTCCTGCAAAGTTAGGGGGCAGAAAAGCAAGCTTAGTTACAGACACGCAGACTTAGGAGCAGTTAAAGCAAAAGAAAAAAAAAAAAGAAAGAAAGAAAAGGAATGTTCAGGCCTGCTCACTGTTCTCTTTATTTTCTTTGTTCTTAGGAAAGGTAAAGAGAAAAAAACTCATTCCTCTTTTTTCTTTTTTTTTTCCTTTTTCATGGCAACAAATGTTCTTACTACAGTGGTTTGTTCCTTTATTATATGATATAAATATAAAAATCTTAATGAATTAATTGATAGTACTTCTTTTGCATTTCAATAAGATGCTTTGGCCTCACTGAGTGGAAAAATGAAAATTCACTTGTAATAAAAAACAATTCCTTAATTACCACTTCCCCAAAAAGTTGGTAATAAACCAATAATTTGTATAGTATGCTTATCAAAAATGGCCACCATCAGGCCATGGTGCATCTCTGGTTACATAAAACCTGGGAGATGTGTCAGCTGCTACTTCAAAGACTACTTTTTCCTTTATGAAAACTACATCCAAACACTTCACATAAAAAATTCATTTAACTCTATTTTGATGGGTTTTGTCTGTATCACAGAATCAAGTAAAGCTTTTGAAATATTTTTGTTGTTTGTTTCACATCAAACATCTGACAATTTTGTGAATGTTATTGTAAATTCAGTTAAAAATTCAGTGCCAAAAACAGCATTATTTATTTTCACAGTGATAATATTAATATAAATTTTAGTAGGATTCTACTAAAGAAGCCCACTGCTCTTGGTTAATCATAGAAGGACATTGCTATTGCGTAATTCAGACATATGTGATGCATCAATGCAGTTGGGGTTGTTTGGGGTTCATCTATATATTAGAATTGCATCCAGACCAACAATAGCATAGTATTAATTGAAATAAAAGCTGTGTTTCTCAAAAATACAAATAATTATACTTATACACACTTATAGTAGTACTACAAAATTTTTGTTATTAAATTGATGTGGAATAAAAATAAATAAATAAATAAATTGATGTGGAATAAAACAAATATATGCGTAAGTATAGTATATGTGCTTCTCTCTGCTCATCTTTCTTCTCATTTTAAAAATGTTTGAATCTACTTTATGAATCTCTCTAAGTACCCTAAGGTGAAAGTGGAGATACATAAAATAAATTATTGGAATATTCTTCACATATTTTTGAAAATCAATTAGAAATTTTGACTGTAATATTTATTGATTGAAATTGAAAAATGTAAACCTCAGCTTTGGAAGCTTTTGATGAATCATTACCTTGTAAACAAGAAAATCTTGGATTTATTTATACAACAACAAGGGAAGGACTGAACAAAATGAACCATGGGTCTAATATTTCATTTTACTATTAAATAATTGTACCTTAAATACTTGAACCCAAGGGAAGAATATCTTGACAGGGTCTCTGTATTTTACTGGGTGAATTTATTTTCTGTTAAGTGGAATGTAACTGAGAAGGATGATGATTTTGCTGCAGCTAAATTCTCCAGGCAAGAATACTGGACTGGGTTGCCATTTCCTCCTCCAGGGAATCTTCCCAATTCAGCGATTGAAACCCAGTCTCCTGCATTGCAGGCAGATTCTTTACTGTCTCAGCCACTAGGGAAGCCCTAAATTTGGTAAAACAGAAGGATATAGGGGCAACTTAGTTGACAAGTTTCTTATAAAAACATCCATCAAATAAATTCTGCCTGGGGGTGGAGGAAATACATTATCTTTGAGTATATCATATTTAGAATAAAATATTTAAATAAGAATTTAAGTTGAAAATGCATTCAATTTAATGAACTTATTCTCAATTTACTTGATATCTTAGCAATTTACTTAATTAAAAACACTGCCCTACAGAGAAGAATTAATTGAAAGTGTCAACTATTTCAAATTTATTAACCACAAAAACACAATTTTGAACATATAGTCCATCAATATAATATAACTTGTTAATCAATTTTAAAAGGTATGAAGCATATTTTGCATTCATTTTCAATCTTAAAAGTGATCATTTAAAAAATAAATGTATTTACTTATGTATTGGCTTTGTTAGGTCTTTGTTTCTGATTGGGCTTGTCTCTCGTCGTGCACAAGTCGGGGCTACCCTCCAGTTGGGGTTACTCTCTAGCTGCGACTACTCTAGCTTCAGGGGCTTCTCATTTCAGTGGTTCCTCTTGTTGTGGAGCATGTGGGCACGTGGGCTCAGAAGTTGCAGCTCTCTGGCTCTAGAGCTCAGGCTCAGTAATGTGGCCCAGGGGCTTTGTTGCTCCACATCGTGCGGAGTCTTCCCGGGTCAGGGATCCAACCTTTGTCTCCTGCATTGGCAGGTGGATTCCTTACCACTGAGCCACCAGGGAAGCCCAAATGTGAGTTATTTTGAACAATTGTTAGTCACATACACTTCATTCCTTCACTGTCCTCTTAGGCCTGACAAATGATCTCATATTGATGAAAAACGAGAGTAGGATGGCGATTCTCCACTGCCTACCATCGTCACTGTCATTGTTTAGTGGCTAAGTCGTGTTTGACTTTTTGCGACTTTACGGACTGTAGCCCACCAGGCTCCTCTGTCCACAGGATTTCCCAAGCAAGAATATTGGAGTGGGTTGCCATTTCCTTCTCCAGGGGATCTTCCAAACCTAGGAATAGAACCTGTGTCTCCTGCATTGGCAGGCAGATTCTTTACCACTAAGCCACCAGGCAAGCCCACTGCCTATCACACATTCATCCTATTTCTCTCTGTATTGAATCAAAATTATCTTTTGCCAAATTAGTGTGTCTTAAGGCATCACTCAAGAAGCACCTGCTGTCCAGCTTCTGAATTATGTGAGAATCATTATGAGTCCAGATTCAGAGACATGACTCCAGACACATAGAATCAAATTGCCAGTGGCGGGCAGAGGCAGCATTTTTAAGTCTTCCCAGAGGGTTGTCTAAAGTTTGAGACACCGTGGAGAATCTGAAGAGTGGTCTCATTCTTGTCCATGATTCAAGTGTGGCATATTAAATGCAAGAGCCTACTGTATGCCCAGCCCAGGGACTTTTACACTTGACATCAAAAAATGGAACTTTCTCCAGGAAATGGAGTCCATCCTTGCAGCCCAGATGTTGTATAGCTTAAGAATCGATTTTATGACTGGGTATTAAAATACATAATACAATGAAGAGAGAGAAGTAGAGGGGAAAGTAACATGTCTACTGATGTATTGGGTTAGAGAATTCCTCATTCCAACCTATTCAAAAATGTGTTTCCTCGTTACCTAGTCAACGCAGTCAATTTAGTCCTATTTCTCTAAACCAGGGCCAGACAGTGAAGTCATAATATGGCACATTGAGGCCTCTGTCCTGAGCAATGTTGCTGTTTCCAGACAGAATGAAGTATAGAGAGGCTAGGGAATATTTTGTCTACCAACCTTATTCTACTTGTATTTGGCAGAAATCTCCCTGAGTTGTGGGTTGCCTTGGTTGCCACTAGTAAAGCTTTTATACATATGTTTTTATACATATGCTTTTATACATACAACTTGACTTGGACTTAAAGTTAGATACCTGTTTGCTCAAAGAGTTGTAAATAATGTGACTATTCTGTTGCTGTTCATCACTCAGTCATATCTGAATCTTTGCCACCCCATGGACTGCAGCATGCCAGGCTTCCCTGTTCTTCACAATCTCCCAGAGCTTGCTCAAACTCATGTCCATAGAACTGGTGATGCTATCCAAACATTTTGTCCTCTGTCATCCCCTTCTCCTCCTGCCTTCCATCTTTTCCAGCATCAGGATCTTTTCCAATGAGTCAGCTCTTCGCATCAGGTGGCCAAAGTATTGGAGCTTCAGCATCAGGACTGATTTCCTTTAGAATTGACTGGTTGGATCTCTTTGCAGTCCAAGGGACTCTCAAGAGTATTCTCCAACACCACAGTTAAAAAGCATCAATTATTTGGCACTCAGTCTTCATGGGACAACTCTCACATCCATACATGACTACTGGAAAAACCATAGCTTTGACTAGATGGGCCTTTGTTGGCAAAGTAATGTCTCTGCTTTTTAATATGCTGTCTAGGTTGGTCATAGCTTTTCTTCCAAGGAGCAAGTGCCTTTTAATTTCATGGCTGCAAATGAAATCTGCAGTGATTTTGTAGCTCAAAAAAATAAAGTCTGTCACAGTTTCCATTTTTTTCCCACCTATTTGCCATGAGGTGATGGGACCAGATGCCTTCATCTCTATATTTTGAATGTTGAGTTTTAAGCCAGTTTTTTACTCTCCTCTTTCACTTTCATCAAGAGGTCTTTAGTTCTTCTTCACTTTCTGCCATAAAGGTGGTATCATCTGCGTATCTGAGACTATTGATATTTCTCCCTGCAATCTTGATTCTAGCTTGTGGTTCATCCAGTCCAGCATTTCTCATGATGCACTCTGCATATAAATTAAATAAGCAGGATGACACTATACAACCTTGACCTACTCCTTTCCCAATTTGGAACCAGTCCATTGTTCCCTGCCTGGTTCTAATTGTTGCTTCTTAACCTGCATGCAGGTTTCTCAGGAGACAGGTAAGGTCATCTGGTATTTCCATCTCTTTAAGAATTTTCCACAGTTTGTTGTAATCCACACAGTCAAAGGCTTTAGTGTAGTCAATGAAGCAGAAGTAGATGTTTTTTTCTGGAATTCTCTTGCTTTTTCTATTATTGAATGAATGTCGGCAATTTGATTTCTGGTTCCTTTGCCTTTTCTAAATCCAGCTTGAACATATGCTGGTTCTTGGTTCCTGTACTGTTGAAGTCTAGCCTGGAGAATTTTGAGCATTCCTTTTCTAGCATGGTCATCCCCAGTGGCTCAGCTGGTAAAGAATCCTCCTGCAGTGGGGGAGACCTGGGTTCAGTCTCTGGATTGAGAAGATCCCCTGGAGAAGGGAAAGGCTACCCACTTCAGTATTCTGGCCTGGATAATTCCATGGATTGTAGAGTCCATGAGATCACAAAGAGTCAGACATGACTGAGAGATTTTCAATTCATTTCATTTTGCTAGCATGTGAAATGAGTGCAGTTGTGTGGTAGTTTGAACATTCTTTTGGCACTGCCAAGTTTTCTTGGGCTCCAGAATCACTGCACATGATGACAGTAGCCATGAAGTTAAAAGATGCTTGCTCCTTAGAAGAAAAGCTATGACTAACCTAGACAGTGTATTAAAAAGCAGAGACATTGCTTTCCTGACAAAGGCCCATAGAGTCAAATCTATGACTTTTCCAGTTGTCATGTATGAATGTGAGAATTGGACCATAAAGAAAGCTGAGCACTGGAGAACTGATGCTTTCGAACTATGGTGTTGGAGAAGACTCTTGAGAGTCCCTTGGACTGAGAGGAGATCAAAACAGTCAATGCCAAAGGAAATGAGTCCTGAATATTCATTGATAGGACTGATGCTGAAGCTCCAATACTTTAGCCACCTGATACAAAGAACTAACTCATTGGAAAAGACCCTGATGCTGGGAAAGATAGAAGGCAGGAGGACAAGGGGACACCAGAGGATGAGATGTTTGTATGGTATCACCAGCTCGATGGACATGAGTTTGAACAAGCTCCAGGAGTTGGTGATGGACAGGGTAGCTTGTCATGTTGCAGTCCATGGGGCAGCAAAGAGTTGGACATGACTGAGCAACTGAACTGAACTCTAATTAATGTCTGTTACTGAAAGCGTTCTAGTGTTTTTTCCTGAAAGGGAAAATTGAGAAGGAGTAAACTGCTGTATGAATGAGATTTTATTATTTTATTTTATTTTATGCATTAAACTTTTAGACCACTCTATTTTTGGTAAAGTGTTCAGGTTGATATGCCCATGAAGTAGTTGATAATAGACAATTTTAGAAATCTAAAGACAAAGATAAGAGTTCCACTCTGAAGACAGGGATGAAGTCATATGATATAATGCACTCCCTGTCCTAATCTTCAAAAGTAACTGTCACCTTAAGAAGCATGGTATACCATTTTACTGTTTCACATAATTAAGATATAACAATGAACTCTCTTTGAGAAAAAAATGTGAGAAAAAACTGGCCAATCAAAGATAAAAAGAACAGCAGGAGAGGATACAGAGGCAGGACAATGCATCGACAAGAAGGTTAATGGAAGGAAAGATGTCAAGCAGCTAAAGCTTGATTATTTTTTTTCTCCAAGGAGAGAGAGAACTGATGAAATTGACATTTGGGAATTATCAATGAGCATTTTCTAACTCAATTTTTATTGATTTCTCAAGAAAATAGCCAGATTGCAAGAGATTAAAAAGCCTCTTCCACTCCGCAAGACATGATTCTCGTGGTTCCTGAGACTTTCCAGTTAGAACTCTGGTGATGCTCTTCTGTTCTTTGAATTGACCACCCAGCTCAACTTGGGACCTCAAGGATCATTGACCACAAATAGAACAGATCCTCCTCTCTTCCTATCCTTAGTACACTCACACTAGAAAAATCCCAGAATTTCAAGTTGCAAAATGCTTTGAGGAGGGGAAGATAAAATCTTGAAATGCCTGTTATTTTATTTTTTAAAAATGTCTCCACGTAAGGGGGGAAAAAAAATAGATCTGCTGTAAGCATTTCATTGGGCAGTTTTTCAAATTAATGCAGTTTAACTATTACATTAACTTAATGGCTATTTTCCCCTACTTTAACCATGTTAAATGTGCCGGCAATAATGAGCTTCTAATGCTGTCTCTTTTAAGTCTCAGAGGCATCTTTAGAGCTGCTGCTTATCTCCTGGATCATAAAGCTGCATAATTTAGTATTCAAACAATTCATTTAAAACTGAAGCCCTCAGAATTACCGTAAAATTAATCAGAACAAAGTCATCTTAAACCATCAGTTTGGTTTATCTCTAGTTAGCAAATTTGCAAATGAAAGTGAGATAAATAAGAGCATTGACTGAACTCCAATTTTCTTCTTCTGAGTAGAATATACTACTCCCGGAGATACAGATAAGGTTTTGATAAAGGTATGGGTCACAGCTGTAATGATCCTTTCATAATTGTAATAAATCAGGACTTTAATCTTATTTCATGTTATTAACTCCAGGGCTACTTCTTACCTATTTGCAGGTTGTTTTACTCTTGCTTTACTTCATTATATTTTTAACTAATTCATTCATTCATTAAATCCAAATTTGACAACTAGGGAAAATTTTGCCTCAAGTTGAAGTGACCAATATGTTCTAAACACTTTTTCTTAAATTTTTAATACAACTTTAGAAAGTTTCCAATTGTTTTGAGGAAGCTTTCCCATTGTTAAGCTTTTCCTGGAGACTCAGGAAATTCAATTTCCAGAATATTCAATTAATAAAAAACTTAGAATATCAGAATTTATCAAAACATATTTTATTAAAATTATTAGAATTTTCTGAATCTCTAAACTGTTGTAAACTGTCCTGGAAGTTGTAGTCTAAGGGAATATTCCAGTCTCTCAAGAATACGTATAGTTCATATTCAGAAACAGTTAATCTTTTTCACTGAATTTTAAAATTTTATTCTAAAATGTGAGAACTCAGCTATGAGTTATAATTACATGGTGGAGAAGAAGCCTGGTCTCTTAATGTAATCCCAGAGTGGCATTTCTCAAACTGTAGACCTTAGTCAATGTTGCTAAAATAAAGAATAGCTATAGAAAAGATGTATTGAATTTATTTTTCCAAAATACTCTGGCCCTGTTAGATCTTTGAGTAGTTTGGAGCAGAGATTAAGAAACTTTTTTAGTAAAGGGTCAAATAGAAAATATTTTAGACTTGGCAGGCCATCTGTTCTCTGTGGCAACTCAACTCTCTGAACTCTGCCATTGTAGAACTAAAGCAGCCATAGATGACATTCAAAAGAAGGGGCATGGCCTTGTTCCAATAAAACTTTGTACATTAAAAAAAGTGGCAGTTTGCCAAGACCTGGTCTAAAGAGCATGAATCTCTAATCGAAAAAACCTATTAGGACTTAACCACCTTTCTGCTGTGAAATCTTTTCTTTCTTTTGTTTAAGAATCATCTTGCAAAAGTATTGTGCTAAACAAGACTCACTGGGGGATAGTAGTGTAATGGGAAGAGTGGGCTTGGGGTCTAAGTGACACGCGTCAGAGTCTTAGTGGTTCCACTTGATAAACATGACCTCTGACAAATCACTTAATTCTTTCAGCCACAGTGGAACCATTTATGAAGTAGGAATCACCATCCATACTTTGCACAGTTGGTGTGAAGGTTAAAAGAAAATGTATATATCAAGTTTCTGTCATGCAGTACCTTCAACAAACACAAAAGCATGTTAGTCATTCAGTCATGTTACTTTTTGTGACCCCATGGACAGTAGCCCACCAAGCTCCTCTGGCCATGGAATTTTCCAGGAAAGAATACTGGAGTGGGTCACTATTTCCTCCTCCAGGGTATCGTCTCAACCCAAGGATTGAACCCTGGATCTCTCCTAATGTTTATTTTCTTTCAGATTATTCATACTGGACTTAGTGTATTTTACATTTATTTGTGGTTACTACTCTTTCAGCAGGGCGTCCCCAGAGGCTCAGCTGGGAAAGAATTCACTTGCAATGCAGGAGACTAACTGCAATGCAGGAGATGTGGGTTTGATCCCTGGGTCAGGAAGAGCCTCTGGAAAAAGAAATGGCAATCCACTCCAGGATTCTTGCCTGGAGAATCCCATGGACAGAGGAGCCTGGTGGGCCACAGGCAATGGGGTCACATAGCGTTGGACATGACTTAGTGACCGAACAACAACAACCACCATAGGCCATGCTCTCAGCCATTTCTAGATATTGATTCATTTAATCTTCAAAATAATCCTATGGGGTTGTTACTAGTTTAAAGAAGCTGAGGCAGAGTGCCTGCCTGGCTGCCCAAGGTCACACTATTGACAAGTGAAAGAGTCAGAATTTAGAATGAGGTGGTCTGCCCAAGAGCCAGCTCTGGAAAATTCAACAACTTTCTTCAGTAAATGCTTTTTGAGGATTTGCTAAACCATTTTGACTTTTTTAAAATGAGATTGTTTTGTTACTCAGAGGCAGCATTGTACACTGCGAGAACATAGGGTTAGAGGTCAGATGAGTCTTGATCGAAAAGGACTCCACCACTCAGGGCTTAAGTGACCTTGCACCATTTAGCCTTTCAAAGCTTCAGTTTCTGCAGGCCCAAAATGAAGATAATTATACCCACCTCATACATCTGTTTGGAGAATAAAAGATTAGTTACAAAATCACAGTCCCAGGTACTTAAGAGGTCTCCTGAATGCTCTTCCCTTTCCACCTCTCTCCTCATTATGATGAGAGGTCTCAAATGGACCCATGAAGCCAGTAACTGTTTGTTATTCCAAGAATTGCACTTAAGAAAAAGTCAGCTTCTAACACACCTTCCTCTTTGTTTATTCCTAGTGATTCATTGTTCTCATGCCAGTTTTTTTGTTTGTTTTTTTGTTTTTCTGGTTTTTTTTTTTAGCAAATTGTAGTATTTCCTTGTATGAAAGGAGTAGTGAACTTATAGCCTCCTTTGCCATTTTATTCCAGCCTTCTCAAAATCCTGTGAAGGAAAGCATTGCTATCTCCTGTGTGAATGAGAAAACTGACTCTTACTGTGAAAGTTTCTTGTATAAGCAACCATTAAGGAAAGGTGATAACAGGGTTTGAATCGTCTCATCCCGATTTTGAATAGCAGCCTCTATAGTAAAATGACGGTGCGGCTGCTACTGAGTCGCTTCAGTCATGTCTGACTCTTTGCGACCCCATGGACTGTATAGCCTGCCAGCCTCCTCCATTCCTGGGGCTTCTCCAGGCAAGAATACTGGAGTAGGTTGCCATACCCTCCTCCAGGGTATCTTCCCAGTCTAAGGGTTGAATCCACATCTCTTCTGTCTCCAGCGTTGGTAGCTGGGTTCTTTACCACTAGGGCCACCTGGGAAGCCTACCTCTGCCTTCCAGGGGTACTGCTAGGTGTCACAGTGAACGCAAAGCTGGGAAGACAGCCTTCCTTTATTAAATTTAAGTTTCTCTTTTTATTTATGTGAGATTCCCCTGTCCTCTTTACCAACTCTCCTCTCCTGATCTTTGAGCCCTTTTCCAATTTGCATAGAATAAGGAGAAAAAGAAAGACAATATATGCTCACATACATGCAAATAGAAAAAATAATAACACATACACATAAAAAAAAAGGGCCACAAAAACTTGGCTTTTTTTTTTTTTTGGCAGTTTTTTACAAAGCATATTCACATTTGTTAATTTCTTGGACTGTATATAACAATCTGGTAACATGAGAAAGATGTATATTTCCTATTCACAGGGGAGAAATGGAGATTGTGTCTCTATCCAAAGCCTCATACATTCATTCTAAATGGAAAAAAAAAAAAAAAAAACCTTGAAATAGCAAAGGAGAAATGAGGATTGGCTCATTCCTCATCCATTCTATCTTCTTTCAGTCTGGAAAGGTTGGAAAGCTATAGACTTAATCTGTACAGCTTCCTTTGCTGCTAAACTTCTGTGTAAACTTGGGAGATAGGAATGCGTCACAGGTCAAGTCCTAATGAAACGGGGCAAGACCCTATGGCCCTTGCCCCCTCTATGTCCTCTGCCTGCCTTTTGCCTGTGGAAAACTTTAGTCAAAGAAAAAGTTTAATCAGAGAAATGAAAACATTCAAAATAGTCAAAAGAGGCCAAATAATAAAAATGTACTCATTAAGTATAGTCAAAGGCTTCCCAGGTGGCGCTAGTGGTAAAGAACCTGCCTGCCAATGCAGGAGACATAACAGATGCATGTTCAATCCCTCGGTCAGGAAGATCCTCTGGAGGAGGAAACGGCAACCCACTCCAGTATTCTTGCCTGGAGAATCCCCATGGACAAAGGAGCCTGGTGGGCCAGAGTCCACAGACTCACAAAGAATGGGAAATGACTGAAGTGACTTAGCATGCACCCAAGTATAGTCAAGGACATTTCATTCCTTCTCAAGGGCTATAGATAATATTCTGAGCCATAACCTGTGAGATGTCTTATAGATACTGAAACTTTCACCAGGAAGAGACATTAGTTACATGATGGCCAGATTGTAGCCATGACATAAGCTGCCTCAATTCTGAAAACTGGCTTCAAGGAAATGGGAACAAATCAAACCTGGAACTGAAAACTAACTGCACTTAAAACAATCAAGATGATGCTGGTCAGACCACCAATGACCAATTTCAAGATGACTGTCAGAGCTGACCACACTGTTTCTGCATGTAGCCCCCTCCCTCTATCTATAAAAGCTCTTCTCCATGACTATCACTGGGGGGGATTGACCTTTGGACAGAAGTCCACCATCCTCCCCAGTTTTCAGTATCTGAAATAAAGCAACTTTTCCCTTCCACCAACCTGGCCTCATTATTGCTTTTAGGCAGTGTGTAGCTGGACTCCATTTGTTTCAGTAACACTGAGGTCCAGGCTGTTAGTGCTAACTAGATAGTACATTCATGAGGTTTTCTGGAAGCAGTTTTTCAATGTTTGTTCTCCAGATGTCTCTGTGTTGAGGAGCTGAAGACATGGGAGTTTCCTCATATGACCTTCTGATCCTAAAATTTCAGGTCCACTGACTATGTTTTCATGTGTAAGCCTCCTTCTAGAACTGGTGAAGCTCCCAGAGGCAGGACCTCCCCTAGTGGAGGAGTTTGATATTGTTCTGGAATGCTCTCCAAACTTGCTTCCAGTCTTTCCAGTTTTGTTAAGTACCCAATTCCCCATATTGAATCCTGTCTTGGTAAACACTTTAGTGCTTTCTGTTTCCCATACTGAAATCAAATAGGCTCTCAGGTAAGAGATCAAATTTTTTCCAGAACTTCTGGAGGCAGTCCTTTATTGCATTTCAAACAAAAAGAAAGCTAATACCCAAGTATATTGAGAAGCAACAACCTACTTCACATTTTTTAAAAAATAAATTCAGTTCCTGTTAACTTGGCTGGAAAATATAACGCCATTTTGGAATATTAAAAAATAAAATAAAATCAAGGGTCAGAAAATAAAGAAAAATATACAGGCTGTTACTTTCCACCCTTGGTAAACTACACTCATCATAACCCTTCAGATTTATATATTGTATTATGTTTTATGAAGCATTCATAATATCTCATTCAGTTCATGCAACAGACCACTGAGGTAAGCAGGGTAGCAATTCTAAGTCACATTCTACCCATCAGAAAACAAGGAACTTTATGAAGCCTGGGCAATATCACTATTTTCCTTTCTGGGGCTATATATTTAGCACTGGTGGGGTTTAGCAAAAAAAAAATAAGCACGTAGTAAAAGCTCAATAAATGAATAAATCTGTAAATTAAGGTTAGGAATCTTGCCATGGTCACAAAGATAGTAAGTGATAGGAAAAAGATTTCAGAAACCAAACTCAATGCAGGTACACCAGAGCAACTCATTAATAACATTCACATGATTTCCTGAGATCCTGCTTAATGCTCATCAGATAGAACAAAACCTCTGTGGGGCCAAGTTCACCAATCTCGTTAAAGTCACTTACACTAAGATTCAAGCCTTGGCTCTGTCACTTTTTAGCTCGTGACCATTTCACCGAGTCTCAGTGTCTACATGTATAAAATGAGACTTAATTGCTCCCTTGTACTTAGTAAGGCAGAGACCATGTATGGACATGTTCATTGTCACCCAGGGACAAAGCTTACAATGCTTACCATTTGCATTTTAAAAAAGCAAATGTCCAGAGTACAGATTCTAATGGGCTGAGTGCTGATTTGGATGCACTGGCATTCATCCAAAGTCTTAATTTTCTGTTTATAATTTATATAGAGCACACGACACCCACAGCATTTTGACACTTAAGCAAAGATATTTTAACTGTATCTAGTATATTGAGAAGGCCGCTATCTCCCACACGTTTGTCTTCTGTCACAGGGGAAGTCACTCTTCCTTGAGAAGATCCTGAATTAGAACCTCCCCTGAGTGCCACTCACATTGCAGGGAAGGTGGACAAGCAGGTCAAGTGACGGACAATTGAGTTAGACCCTGGGACCAGTCTGCTTGGTGTCTGCAGTAATTCAAATGCCTCATGGAATCAATATCTCATTCTTAGTAAAATAAGGAAGTTGGAGTTGATCGCTAAGTTTGTGTTTGGCTCTGAGAATCTTAGATTTCAAGTTTGTGTGTATGTGTTGTTTCTTTGTCTTTGCATGTTTTTTGGTGGCTCAGATGGTAAAGCGTCTGCCTGCAATGCGGGAGACCTGGGTTTGATCCCTGGGTCAGGAAGATCCCCTGGAGAAGGAAATGGCACCCCACTCCAGTACCCTTGCCTGGAAAATCCCATGGACGGAGGAGCCTGGTAGGTTACAGTCCATGGGATCGCAAAGAGTCGGACACGACTGAGCGGCTTCACTTTCCTTTACTTTCTTTTTCCTTTCCAGAGGTCTTTATATAAAATTTACTTATTTGGCAATCCCAGCTATTACCTGAATTTTAAAGCAAAGTGGAAATTCTCACCAAAGGAGACACTGAAAATGCTCTCTGTAAACCACTCTGCCAACAAAGGTCCGTCTAGTCAAAGTTATGGTTTTTCCAGCAGTCAAGTATAGATGCGAGAGTTGGACTATAAAGAAAGCTGAGTGCCAAAGAATTGATGCTTTTGAACTGTGGTGTTGGAGAAGACTCTCGAGAGTCCCTTGGTCAGCAAGGAGATCCAATCACTTCATCCTAAAGGAAATCAGTCCTGAATATTCATTAGAAGGACTGACGCTGAAGCTGAAGCTCCAAAATTTGGCTACCTGCTGCAAAGAATGGACTCATTGGGAAAGACCCTGATGCTGGGAAAGATTGAAGGCAGGAGGAGAAGGGAACAACAGAGGATGAGATGGCTGGATGGCATCACCAACTCAATGGACTTGAGTTTGAGTAATCTCCGGGAGGTGGTAATGGACAGGAAGGCCTGGAGTGCTGCAGTCCATGGGGTCACAAAGAGTCGGCCATGACTGAGCAACTGAACTGAACTGACTGAAACCACTAAGACAACAGATGAACAGTTCCCATACACAAAGGCACACAGGTGAAAGTTCAGCCTCTTCTCTCTGATATTTCAAAGCCCTAAATCATTAAGTCATGCGAGAGTTGGATGATAAAGAAGGTTGAGCACTGAAGAATTGATGCTTTCAAATTATGGTTCTGGAGAAGATTCAAGAGTCCTTTGGACTTCAAGGAGATCAAACCAGTCAATCCTAAAGGAAATCAACTCTGAATATTCATTGGAAGGACTGATGCTGAAACTGAAGCTCCAATACTTCAGCCACCTGATTTGAAGAGCCAACTCTTAGGAAAAGACCCTGGTGCTGGGAAAGATTGAGAGCAAATGAAGGGGGAGGTAGAAGATGAGATGATCAGATAGTAATACCAACCCAGTGGACATGATTTTAAGAAACTCTGGGAGACAGTGAAAGAAAGGGAAGCTTGGCATGCTGCAGTCCATGGGGTCATAAAGTCAGACATGACTTTGCAACTGAACAACAAAAACAAAATTATTACATCAAGTCCCTTACATACAAACTTTCAAATTGCAAACTTTCAAAGATGCAAACATGCCCCTGTATGCCAACTTTTGTACTGTACTTTTCAAAGTACTATTCTATAAGATTAAAATATCTTCTTTGTTTGCTTTTTATGTATTATTTGTGTGAAAATTATTATAAACCTATTATGTGTGTTTATATGTGCTCAGTCATGTCCAACTTGGCAACCCTATGGATGGTAGCCAGCCAGGCTCCTCTGTCCATGGGATTTTCCAGGCAAGAATACTGGAGTGGATTGCCATATCCTCCTCCAGGGGATCTTCCTGACTCAGGGATCTCACCCAGGTATCCCACATTGCAGGAGATTTCTTCACTGCTTGAGTCACCGGAGACGCCCATGCAGTACCATATAGCCCATTGTGCTAGCTGGGTGCCTAGACTAACTTTGTTGGACTTACAAACAAATTGGACTTAAGGACACTGTCTCAGAATGGAACCTGTTTATATGTAAGGGACTTAATACTTGAAAAAAAAAAAAAAAAAATCTGGCAGGACATAGCTTCCAGATGACTTCACAGGTAAAAGCTAAACTAGTCTTCCAGACTCAGTTACAAGCAAATGATCACCAAATTCCAAATTAAAAAGTAAGTAAAAAGTTTTAAGATTATCAGTCTCAGTGGTGTCAAAACTTTGATATTTTAAATTTCAGCTTCCCTTTTTCAGGGACTTATTTCAAGAAAAACTCAACACTGGGTATTCTCACTTCCCTCTTGCACCAAGGATTTCATCTTGGTTACCAAAGCCACAAGAAGAAGCAGCTTACTTAGAATTCCATCTAAGTTCTTAAGTAGCACTGAGGCTTTGGGGAGGAGCAGACAGCTGATGGGCAATTGTCCTACTTCCTCAGCCGGCACCTGCAGAGGCAAGCGGGTAACGTAATGCCCTTTCTCCTTCAACTGTTTGTTCAGGTGCCTCCTGAGACTTCTGTGTTCACATCTGCTTGCCCATCTCAGGATGTGTGTTGATGTACATCCTCAGTGAGATCACTTTGTCCTGATCACAAAGCCCCTGAGAAGCCACAGATGCTCTCTCTGCAGTCTTCCCCAAAGGGCTGGAAAGGCCAGCTGCGGTCTTGAACTTCCTGGGGAGGCAGGACAATGAGTACTGCTGCCTTTTTGACTCAGCCTGGTTGACTGAGGCCATGATGGGAAGGTGACCTCTTTAAGAAACTCAGGTGACAAGTTGGTTGGTACTTTCCATGTCCCGATCCCAGACCCATTACTTTTTCCCAGCTTGGAAGCTGCACTGAGGGTGTGTGGGTAGACTGGGAGGGAGGGAGCATGGGACCCACTTGCAAACTCCCTATGAACAATCTGACCTTGAAGCCTTTTGATCTGACTGTATCCATGCTCTTTTGTTCTGGAAAAGTTTTATTTTTTTCTTGAGCAAAATAAGAAAAACTGGCTCAGGAAATATTCCAATTCTATTGCATAAGCCAGAAGTCTGCTTCAGGAATTCAAAAGCCAATAATTGAACTATTTGGATCTTAGAGAACGAATTCTCAAGACAATGGATACAGCAGAAGGAAGTAAGTTGAAGGGGACAAAGGGAGATTATTACTTCTCAGTGGTATCCTGCTGTCAGAGTTAACTGTATGACTTTTCTTCTGATCCTTAGGCAAAATGACCTTGGCTATGATTGGAGATGAAGGGTGAAAGTTCCCTTTCCTCCCCAAGCTAGTATGAATGAAGAAATCTATCTAAAGAATAAAAACAATGAATAGTACACTTTAAGTGGTGAACTATACAATTGTGTATTTTATAACAATATATAATTAATTATTAATATTAATATTACCTAATTACTTAATATATTAAATAGTACATTAAAAATAAAAACCAAATAAGTATCATTTGCTAAGTGCTCATGAGATAAATGCATCATGCTTCTTGATTTTCACAATGACCCTTTGAAATGGCTACTATAGCTTGTGTTTGAGAATAAAATACAATACATATGGATAAAAATACAAGTTCATAGAGTTTAAATGTTTTAACTGAAATCACACAAGTAATAAAAAATTGATAAAGATGAGGTTTTGCAGCTAAATATGTATGACCCCCAAGCCAGCACTCTTTTCTGCCACCTTGACTGCTGCCTGCAAACTTGGAAAAGACAAAATCTATAACTTATAATCCCCCAAAAGAATATTCAGGAATAGCACTGCTTTTCTGTACTGCAAAAGAGGATGGTGTGTTAGCTTGAACCATGTTTTGCTGGTGCAATTTTAAGTATGCTTAAAACTATTTGGACCTCAAGTAGTACTGAAAGACTGGCAAAACTGGGAATGTGCTGCTGCAAATTTTAATGTTTGCAACACGAAATCAAAACATAAAATTAAATTTAAAGGAAAGTTAAGAAAATTGAATATATGCCTCAATTATATGGAGGAAATAAATTACATAAATAAGTTCAGGGAAAAAAAACCAAAACTCTGTGTGACCTTACTGTACTATTGGTGGTAAAATGTTCTCACACTGTGTTACAGGCCTTGGAGATACCCAGTATGTAATGCCTTCAGGGTTCACTCATCTACCTAAGTTCTTACTATGTCCACCAGGGATTTGGTATAGAGTAGGGGCCTTTCCCCTAGCACTCCTGATGTTGAAAAAAATCTCAGGACTCCTGTTCTGGTGAAGTTGAGTTCCGTTCACACTGGAATCTCTTCTTCCCTATTGCAATAGTTATTGTGATTAAAATCTATTCTTACCACTTTAGTCAGCATCCAGCTTTGTTTTTTGATGTAGACCAAGAAAAAGGTAAGTACCATGGTCCACAGTTTACATAAAAGGAAACTGAAGCCCAGCAAAGCTGAATAATTTGCTCAAGATTACACGCTAAGAAGTGATCCTGGGATCTGAGTTACACAGTTGGCTTCCTAGTCTGGATGCTGTCTACAACAGTGTCTAGTGCTTTAACCCAAACGTTGCTATAGAGCTATACAGTCATGTAAGGATTTTTTTTTTTTTTTTTTTTAATTTTTTTATTAGTTGGGGGCTAATTACTTCACAACATTTCAGTGGGTTTTGTCATACATTGATATGAATCAGCCATAGATTTACACTTATTCCCCATCCCGATCCCCCCTCCCACCTCCCTCTTCACCCGACTCCTCTGGGTCTTCCCAGTGCACCAGGCCCGAGCACTTGTCTCATGCATCCCACCTGGGCTGGTGATCTGTTTCACCATAGATAGTATACATGCTGTTCTTTTGAAACATCCCACCCTCACATTCTCCCACAGAGTTCAAAAGTCTGTTCTGTATTTCTGTGTCTCTTTTTCTGTTATGCATATAGGGTTATCATTACCATCTTTCTAAATTCCATATATATGTGTTAGTATGCTGTAATGTTCTTTATCTTTCTGGCTTACTTCACTCTGTATAATGGGCTCCAGTTTCATCCATCTCATTAGGACTGATTCAAATGAATTCTTTTTGACAGCTGAGTAATATTCCATGGTGTATATGTACCACAGCTTCCTTATCCATTCATCTGCTGATGGGCATCTAGGTTGCTTCCATGTCCTGGCTATTATAAACAGTGCTGCAATGAACATTGGGGTGCACGTGTCTCTTTCAGATCTGGTTTCCTCAGTGTGTATGCCCAAAAGTGGGATTGCTGGGTCATATGGCAGTTCTATTTCCAGTTTTTTAAGGAATCTCCACACTGTTTTCCATAGTGGCTGTACTAGTTTGCATTCCCACCAACAGTGTAAGAGGGTTCCCTTTTCTCCACACCCTCTCCAGCATTTATTGCTTGTAGTCTTTTGGATAGCAGCCATCCTGACTGGCGTGTAATGGTACCTCATTGTGGTTTTGATTTGCATTTCTCTAATAATGAGTGATGTTGAGCACCTTTTCATGTGTGTGTTAGCCATCTGTATGTCTTCTTTGGAGAAATGTCTGTTTAGTTCTTTGGCCCATTTTTGAATTGGGTCATTTATTTTTCTGGAATTGAGCTTCAGGAGTTGCTTGTATATTTTTGAGATTAATCCTTTGTCTGTTTCTTCATTTGCTATTATTTTCTCCCAATCTGACGGCTGTCTTTTCACCTTACTTATAGTTTCCTTTGTAGTGCAAAAGCTTTTAAGTTTCATTAGATCCCATTTGTTTAGTTTTGCTTTTATTTCCAATATTCTGGGAGGTGGGTCATAGAGGATCTTGCTGTGATTTATGTCAGAGAGTGTTTTGCCTATGTTCTCCTCTAGGAGTTTTATAGTTTCTGGTCTTACATTTAGATCTTTAATCCATTTTGAGTTTATTTTTGTGTATGGTGTTAGAAAGTGTTCTAGTTTCATTCTTTTACAAGTGGTTGACCAGTTTTCCCAGCACCACTTGTTAAAGAGGTTGTCTTTTTTCCATTGTATATCCTTGCCTCCTTTGTCAAAGATAAGGTGTCCATAGGTTCGTGGATTTATCTCTGGGCTTTCTATTCTGTTCCATTGATCTATATTTCTGTCTTTGTGCCAGTACCATACTGTCTTGATGACTGTGGCTTTGTAGTAGAGTCTGAAGTCAGGCAGGTTGATTCCTCCAGTTCCATTCTTCTTTCTCAAGATTACTTTGGCTATTCGAGGTTTTTTGTATTTCCATACAAATTGTGAAATTCTTTGGTCTAGTTCTGTGAAAAATACCGTTGGTAGCTTGATAGGGATTGCATTGAATCTATAGATTGCTTTGGGTAGAATAGCCATTTTGACAATATTGATTCTTCCAATCCATGAACACGGTATGTTTCTCCATCTGTTTGTGTCCTCTTTGATTTCTTTCATCAGTGTTTTATAGTTTTCTATGTATAGGTCTTTTGTTTCTTTAGGTAGATATACTCCTAAGTATTTTATTCTTTTTGTTGCAATGGTGAATGGTATTGTTTCCTTAATTTCTCTTTCTGTTTTTTCATTGTTAGTATATAGGAATGCAAGGGATTTCTGTGTGTTAATTTTATATCCTGCAACTTTACTATATTCGTTGATTAGCTCTAGTAATTTTCTGGTAGAGTCTTTAGGGTTTTCTATGTAGAGGATCATGTCATCTGCAAACAGTGAGAGTTTCACTTCTTCTTTTCCTATCTGGATTCCTTTTACTTCTTTTTCTGCTCTGATTGCTGGGGCCAAAACTTCCAACACTATGTTGAACAGTAGTGGTGACAGTGGGCACCCTTGTCTTGTTCCTGATTTCAGGGGGAATGCTTTCAATTTTTCACCATTGAGGGTGATGCTTGCTGTGGGTTTGTCATATATGGCTTTTATAATGTTGAGGTATGTTCCTTCTATTCCTGCTTTTTGGAGAGTTTTAATCATAAATGAGTGTTGAATTTTGTCAAAGGCTTTCTCTGCATCTATTGAGATAATCATATGGTTTTTATCTTTCAATTTGTTAATGTGGTGTATTACGTTGATTGATTTGCGGATATTGAAGAATCCTTGCATTCCTGGGATAAAGCCCACTTGGTCGTGGTGTATGATTTTTTTAATATGTTGTTGGATTCTGTTTGCTAGAATTTTGTTAAGGATTTTTGCATCTATGTTCATCAGTGATATTGGCCTGTAGTTTTCTTTTTTTGTGGCATCTTTGTCTGGTTTTGGAATTAGGGTGATGGTGGCCTCATAGAATGAGTTTGGAAGTTTACCTTCTTCTGCAATTTTCTGGAAGAGTTTGAGTAAGGTAGGTGTTAGCTCTTCTCTAAATTTTTGGTAGAATTCAGCTGTGAAGCCATCTGGTCCTGGGCTTTTGTTTGCTGGAAGATTTTTGATTACACTTTCGATTTCCTTGCCTGTGATGGGTAAACAAAATTGACAAACCATTAGCAAGACTCATTAAGAAGCAAAGAGAGAAGAACCAAATTAACAAAATTAGAAATGAAAATGGAGAGATCACAACAGACAACACTGAAATACAAAGGATCATAAGAGACTACTACCAGCAGCTCTATGCCAATAAAATGGACAACTTGGATGAAATGGACAAATTCTTAGAAAAGTATAACTTTCCAAAACTGAACCAGGAAGAAATAGAAGATCTCATGTAAGGATTTTTAACTTAAATCCCTAACCTTGAGTAGCATTGGCTCCCGCAGAAGTTAGAACTCGGACAAAAACTGTGCTTATGAAAAGTCTGTGCCAAGGAAAGAGAGAAACCCCAGAGTGGCTTTGAGTGTGGGGGTGCCAGAACAAAGGAAGGCTAATTTCTTCATTTACATTCAAAAAGGGATAGATATGCTATGAGATAAAGGCCATTAAATCTCAATGCGTGTATTTGACAGAGCAGAGGGGTGTAGTCACAAAGAGTCTGGCAGGACTGGGACTGAACTGAACTGAACTGAACTGAGAGGGTGTAGTCAGGATAGGTAGTCCCTGGGAGGAGCTGCTGAGGAGAAACTGGTCATAGAGCAAATGAGACCATATTCTGATTTACAGGAATTTGAGGAGGAAAGAAAGACTCAATTAATGAAGAACCAAGCTAGTGAAGAGATAAAGGTAAAGCTAAACAGCTAAGGAAAGGAATTGAAGTTGAGATTCCATAGCTTCCAGCATCTTTTACCTGTTTGAGGACTTCAGATGCATTTTTAACTTGAATTATATTACACTGTTGGCTTCCCAGGTGGCTCAATGGTAAAGAATCTTCCTGTCAAAGGAGGAGTCACAGGAGAAATGGGTTCAACCCGTAGGTTGGGAAGATCCCCTGGAGGAGGGCATGGTAACCTATTCCAGTATTCTTGCCTGGAAAATCCCAAGGACCAAAGAGCCTGTTGGATTACAGTCCATGAAGTTGCAGAGTTGAACATGAATGAGGGACGGGGCACATATCACACTATTACACTGCTTTTTTTCTTTGTTGTTGTTGTTACCCTGATGGTCATACATCAGCAATTTCTTGCCTCACTAAGAATTCTATGAAAAAATAGCCCTGATATTTTAATTTCTGATAAATTCTTGTTCATAAAGGCTTTATATAAAATAGATGAAGAAGAAGCTTTTCACAGGTGACAGTGAATTCTGGGGACCCAAGTGATTGGCGCTTTGTCATGTTCCTATGCATCATGGTGTCATTTGGATACATCTATTCTGAAAATCTACTTTTGGAAGGGGTGGGAGTGAGGAATCTGGGGATGAAGGTCTGGGGTCCTGGAACTCGGTACTACCACCACTGGGTCACTAGGAACACTTTTTTATCTGAGTGTTCTTTTGTGTAAAACGAGAAGGTGAACTCTAGCATCCTTCTCAGTTTCAAAATGCCATCTTTATTTATTTCTTTATTTTTTTAATTTTTTTACAATATTGTAGTGGTTTTTGCCATACATTGACATGAATCAGCCATGGATTTACATGTGTTCCCCATTCTGAACCCCCCTCCCATTTCCCTCCCCATTCCATCCCTCTGGGTCATCCCAGTGCACCAGCCCTGAGCACTTGTCTCATGCATCAAAACTGGACTGGCGATCTGTTTCACATGTGATAATGTACATGTTTCAATGCTATTCTCTCAGATCATCCCACTCTCACCTTCTCCCATAGAGTCCAAAAGTCTGTTCTATATATCTGTGACTCTTCTTCTGTCTTGTATATAGGGTTATCGTTACCATCTTTCTAAATTCCATATATATGCGTTAGTATACTGTAATGGTCTTTATCTTTCTGGCTTACTTCACTCTGTATAATGGGCTCCAGTTTCATCCATCTCATTAGAACTGATTCAAATGAATTCTTTTTAACGGCTGAGTAATATTCCATTGTGTATATGTACCACAGCTTCCTTATCCATTCATCTGCTGATGGGCATCTAGGTTGCTTCCATGTCCTGGCTATTATAAATAGTGCTGTGATGAACATTGGGGTACACGTGTCTCTTTCAGATCTGGTTTCCTCCATGTGTATGCCCAGGAGTGGGATTGCTGGGTCATATGGCAGTTCTATTTCCAGTTTTTAAGGGAATCTCCACACTGTTCTCCATAGCGGCTGTACTAGTCTGCATTCCCACCAACAGTGTAAGAGGGTTCCCTTTTCTCCACACCCTCTCCAGCATTTATTGCTTATAGACTTTCGGATAGCAGCCATCCTGACTGGCGTATAATGGTACCTCATTGTGGTTTTGATTTGCATTTCTCTGATGATGAGTGATGTTGAGCATCCTTTCATGTGTTTGTTAGCCATCTGTATGTCTTCTTTGGAGAAATGTCTGTTTAGTTCTTTGGCCCATTTTTTGATTGGATCTTTTATTTTTCTGAAATTGAGCTGCAGGAATTGTTTGTATATTTTTTAGATTAATCCTTTTTTGCTTCATTTGCTATTATTTTCTCCGATTCTGAAGGCTGTCTTTTCACCTTGCTTATAATTTCCTTTGTTGTGCAAAAGCTTTTAAGTTTCATTAGGTCCCATTTGTTTAGTTTTGCTTTTATTTCCAATATTCTGGGAGGTGGGTCATAGAGGATCCTGCTGTGATTTATGTCGGAGAGTGTTTTGCCTATGTTCTCCTCTAGGTGTTTTATAGTTTCTGGTCTTACATTTAGATCTTTAATCCATTTTGAGTTTCTTTTTGTGTATGGTGTTAGAAAGTGTTCTAGTTTCATTCTTTTACAAGTGGTTGACCAGTTTTCCCAGCACCACTTGTTAAAGAGGTTGTCTTTTCTCCATTGTATATCCTTGCCTCCTTTGTCAACAATAAGGTGTCCATAGGTTCGTGGATTTATCTCTGGGCTTTCTATTCTGTTCCATTGATCTATATTTCTGTCTTTGTGCCAGTACCATACTGTCTTGATGACTGTGGCTTTATAGTAGAGCCTGAAGTCAGGCAGGTTGATTTCTCCAGTTCCATTCTTCTTTCTCAAGATTGCTTTGGCTATTCAAGGTTTTTTGTATTTCCATACAAATTGTGAAATTATTTCTTCTAGTTCTGTGAAAAATACCATTGGTAGCTTGATAGGGATTGAAAATGCCATCTTTAAAATGTCCCAAGATTGAATCAAAATATTGCACTATAGATGGGTATTCACAGGTGGCATTAGTAGTATAGAATCCACCTGCCAATGTGGGAAGTATGGGTTCAAACCCTGGGTGGGGAAGATTCACTGGATTAGGGCATGGCAATCCACTCCAGGATTCTTGCCTGGAGAATCCCACATAGAGAAGAGTCTGGCAGGCTACATTCCATAGGGTTGCAGAGTGTTGGACACAACTAAAGTGACTTGGCATGCACGCACATGACTTACTATTGTGTACATTATTGTTGGTTTTGTCTTAGTTTAGTCACCAAGTCATGTCTGACTCTTTTGCCACCTCATGGACTGTAGGCTGCCAGGCTCCTCTGTCCATGGGATTTCCCAGGTAAGAATACTGAAGTGGATTGCCATTTTCTTCTCCAGGAGATCTTCCAGACCCAGGAAATGAATCTGCGTCTCCTGCATTGGCTAGAGTGCTCCTTAACACTTAGTCACCAGGGAAGCATTGTTGTGATTACCTCTAGACATTTCTTCTTAAACTGACTCAATGGATTGCAAATTGCCAAAAACATCATACTTTTGCAGAAACTAATTTCAAACCAGGTAGACGAACTTTGATCCACCTGAGCCTGAAGACTTGCCTGGCGTGCATGATTGTTTATATTCCCTGAAATTGGGATAAAGGCTAAAAGGAGAAATTATTTCAGATTTCTTCCAGTTGTACAATTTCACCACTCTATATTCCTTTCCCTCCTCTGTCTAAAACCCACTGTACCTCCATGTGGTGTTACGTACCATGCCATTCACTTTGCTCTTTAATTATCATAAAACAAAAGGTGATACATTAGATTTTTTTTAATCCTGATTCATGACAATTCTTAGCATCAATTATTGAAATGCCTTTCTGTTAAAAGTAAAGGGAAAAAACACTCTTTCAGCTTTAACTTTTCATGGTACATTTGGCAAAAAGTGTGACTTATAGGAAGAAAAACGTTGCTGCTGATCTCAAATTAAATGTGGACCCAGTTAAAGCCTTTTTTTTTTTTTCCCCTCTAGACAGATTAGGAAGTGGAGAGGGGACTTCATAATGAAAAATGGGTACCTGAGACCCATTTTCAATTCTGGGTTTGTAAACACTCATTTGGACAAATGCATATTTTTCCATACAGAAAATGCATATTATAAGAGCTGTTCTGCTCCATCAGTTAAAGCAAATGCATGTTCTGAAAAATCCCCTAAGTAACTAATTTTCTGGCAAAGGAGACTATCTTATTAAAAAGTCATTTTACTTTACTGTGTATTAGTAGAAAAAAAGTAAGTTATTAAATAAGAAGCTTACTGCTCAGTTGAGAATGCCTTTCAAAAGCACAGCTAATAGAAAGGGAGAGCAAGCAAGTGCGGCAGGACCCCCACTGTCTGAGGGGTCCTTGCTGTGCTCCCTGAAACAGCAGCGTCATAAAAGGCACACCTGTAGACTTAGGACATCAGACAGGTTTTGCTTGTATCTTGATGGGCACATTGGATAATTGAGGCCCTCATCTAAGCTTGAGTTTTCTCTGTTCTTTGAAGGTTGTTATTATTATTAACATTCTGCTACTTGTGAAAATCACTGGAGCTTTTACTTTATTTCATTAAATTTTCTAGGCAATGCTTCCCAGGTGGCACTAGTGGTAAAGAATCTGCTTGAAAATGCAGGAGATGCTAGAGATGCAGAGTCAATCCCTGGGTTGGCCAATGAGATCCCCGGGAGAAGGAAATGGCAACCTACCTCAGTATTCTTGCCTGGAGAATCCCATGGACAGAGGAGACTGGCAGGGTAGAGTCCATGGTGCTGCAGAGGCCAGTGCAACTGAACAACTGCAACAACAAAAAGTCTATAAGCTTCAAAAAGTTAAAATTATAAGTATATAAATACATATGAAAATATAATAAATAAATCTATTTAACCTCACTATAGACATTCCCCTGCACTTTACAGTATCCTTATTTATATTGGAGACCTTTCCATTAAGTGCATGAGTTTTCTAATTTATTTATACTATATTATATGGATACACAGAGATGGCGATGGCACCCCACTCCAGTGTTCTTGCCTGGAGAATCCCAGGGACAGGGGAGCCTGGTGGGCTGCCGTCTATGGGGTCGCACAGAGTCGGATATGACTGAAGTGACTTAGAAGCAACAGCAGCAGCAGCATATGAATTCAAGATAATTTTTTTTCCATTCAACCTTACATATAGACCATTAGGTGCTTCCTAGCCTTTTCCTTTTTTCAAATAATGTTGCAAAATATAATCTTGTACATACAAAATGTCACAGATATGCAAGTATATCTGCAGGATTAATTACTAGGTTAACACATGTCTTCATTTGTTGCTTTGATATTATTTTCAATACATTCCCCATAGTGGTTATTACAATTTCCATCCCTCTTTTCTTCCCACAGTAGAGAATAGAGTGTGCCATCAAACTTTTTTGAATCTAATTTTTGTCAAACTCTACTGCTTTGTTGAATTGGCATACTGTTGGTACCAGTATGAATTGGCATTTATTTTGACTGGAATTGAGAATTTTATGTTTAAATCCATTAGTATTTTTTTTGACTAATGAACAGTCTAATTATATCCTGTGCACATTTTTGTTGTTTAGTTGTTTAGTCATGTCCAACTCTTTTGTGACCCTCGTGGACTGTAGTCCACCAGTCTTCTCTGTTCATGGGATTTCCCAGGCAAGATTACTGCAGTGGATAGCCATTTGCTCCTCCAGGGGATCTTCCTGACCGGGGGATTGAAACCTGTATTGTATATTGGCAGGCACGTTCTTTACCACTGAACCACCTAGGAAGCACTATCAAGGGAAGGAGGGTGGTACAATTCAGCCCATAACAATATGAGAAAAACATTAACATTTGGTGAATATGTGAGCAGTAACTACTAACTGAAGAAACTCCTACAAAGCCATAAAATTATTGATGATGTATTTCAAGCTACCTGGGACATCAAACACCAGAGTTCTCTTCCAGAATCTGCTTGATTTCTTGTTCTGTAACTGGCTCTTGTTCCCTTGACATTTTTTTCCTCTTACATATAGATAGTTTTACATAAAAATATTATCCCCTTGCTCTTCCACTCAAAATATGTTATGGGAATCTTTCCAAGTCAATGTAAAAAACAAATATGCATCAGATTTTGAACAAGGTGCAGAGTATTCCATTACTTGAATAACCATCATTTATATAACCTATGCAATATTGATATGCATTTAGTTCATTTCCATTATTTTGATTAACAAAATGGAGATGAATATCCTGTACATTCATCTTTGCAGTATCGCTAAATTACTGCCTTAGGAAAAGTTTCTAAAAGTGCAATAGTATTGCCAAAGCAATGGGCACCACATTTCAAATGATTTATTTTCTTCTTCTATTTGAAATTACATGCTCATCTTTTGCTGAAGTGATGTCTGTTCCCTGCCAAAATAGGAGTACCAAGCTCAATCCCTTTCTACTTCACCTCAAACATATCATTCTATTATTTTCTAAATTGCTGTACTTGTTTATTTAGACAAGGTAAGAGCCATATTTGAATTTGTCTTTATGCCATACTTCTGTAAACGAGTGTTAATTTAACATAGCATTAGACTGATTTTTTTTTTTAGCACTGTCTTGCTTCTCTCAACTTTATTAGATTTGCTTTGAATTACAAAAATAATACATCCTTTTGCTAATAAGTTTAGCTATCAGAGCATAAATTAACTTACAGTTAGCTATGTCAGGGCTTCTGCTAATTGGCCAGTGCTGTTACCTTTTCTTCAGCCACTGCCTGGACTCATCAGCAAAGAGAACAATCCTCCTTTTTTCTCCTTTTTCTTTTTCTGTTTAGTTGCCCTCCTTTTTTTTTTTTGTTTAGTCCCTCTTTCTAATTTTTCTTTCTTTTTTTCCTTTGGCTGGGGGTGAAGCTGGTCATTCAGAGTAAGAATGTGTGTGTTGCTGGGTTACTCATGTGCTGAACATGTAGAGCTTTTGATTGCTTTACACTGTGCTGTCTCAGAAAGGGGAATGCATGAAGTTTTAAAAGTGGACTGGCTCAAATACGGGAATACCTGGGGAGTTTCTGAGGGATGGCGGTGAGCTAATTGCAGTGAAGCACAGTAGATCCAAACTGGGCTGATATGATGACTGGATGGTTCTGGACATGGGGCCCTAGCATTGAGGCCATGAGAGCTGAGTAGAGGCCCTGGTGGTCGAGCTATAGAGGAAGGATTTGGAAACACAGTGCCTGAGCCCTAAGAATATATTACCACAGTACTCGCAGCAGCTCTTCTTCCTTTCCTGGACCTTGTAAATCCAGGGATGGGGAAAAAAGCTCTAAATATGTCTTACTGTAGACTTCTTTTCATCATTGGGTAACAGGAACATCACACAAATTGAATTCTATAATTTTTTTTTTTTTTAATTTTCAAAAATGTAGCACTGTTGCACCATGACTATCACGGAATGACTGATAGTGCAATACTGGCTGCTTCATTCATTCATTCATAAATTCATCCCCTGAGCTAATGGAGATTCATAGTCACTGCTTCTACAAACTTTACAGTCGAGCATGGAAGGCAGACTAAAATATTACAAAAATACATAAGTTATCATGAATTATTTACATCCTCCAGAATGAGAAAGCTATCTGATCAATCCAACTTCTTATCAGTTTCAGCCAGGGTTTCTCTGTTTAGAAAATTATTTTTGAACCAGTTCTTAAATAAATCATTTTTAAAAAGAGCATGTCTTTGGCAACTGTGGAGCAAAAAAGGACGTTGCCAGTTCCTATGTAAAATAGTGAGTACATGGAGTCATCTCTTCCTTCCCCCTCTGCCTTCCTTTTTTTTTTTTTTGCACCTGTAGCTGAGAGTTTGATTTAAATGTATTGGCCCTTTTGTTCTTTTGTTTATCCTTCTCTCTTCACAATGATGATGTCACTCCATGATATTAGGGACTTTCTTCACTGTATTTGTGATCCTTAGAAAAGTTCTGAGGGCATAGTATATATTGAGCAAATATTTTCTGCATAAGTAAACAAATCTGAGTCAGAGTTGCTCAAGATATCGATATCAGAGCTGCCATATTTTTTAAAAAATGTGAAAAGCATGGGCAAATACAGTATTTTTCTACAAAGGCTGAATGCTATGACCTCTGAGACATCTAACATTTGGTTTGTCATTTTTTCCTTCTCCTCAAATCTAGAAACAATTTGGCCAGTCGGATTGTCTTGAACAGAAGCCCTGCCTAAGATCTCAGACTCAGAACTCTGTCTCAGCAGCCCACTTCCCTCTTCTCTGAGTCTAATGCATTTATCCATCCATTCTTTGATTTTAGAAATAAAAACTGCAAACAAACCCTCCGTACTTAGAAGCACTGTGTAGCTTGGCTATAATATCAGTGTTTCTACTAAAGCACTGGGAAACATACCCAAGTTCACATAGTGAAAACACCTCTGCTCTTATTTATTAAGAAACCATCTCCCCCTCTTTCCAAGTCTTGTTCTTAGAAGGACAGTTGTCATCACTTCTATTCCTTTGGCTTTTGTTATTTGCTTTCTCATGCATTATTTACTCTTTTTTTGCTGAAATACAGAGATTTGTAAGTTTTGTTCTCATCTCCCCGCCCCCCATAGGGCCCACTCAATACAGTTGACTGCAACACAAGGTCTTCTTTTTTATGAACCTACTTTGGGGTGATGCCTCCTTTTCAGGGTGGATCCCCCTGCTAGTTATGTCCAAACTGCAATTACTTGTGTTGCAGCCTTCACTTTCTCACTGTCATTTCATCAGCGGGAATAAAAGTTCTCTCTTTGCTGCCTGCTGAAATGCTGCTGTTTCACTCTTTCTTTCCCCTTGGGAAGTGTTGCCATTGTACGCCATCATCCACATAAGACAGTACATATTTTCCAAATGAAGGTCAAATGAGAGAACTTTCTTTGGATTCTGAACCCCTCTAATACTCCTGTATTCTTTTTTTTTTTTTTTTTAATTCTATACACTTACTTTTTCCCACTAGTTACATTTTCAGTTAAACTCAACTTCTCACCCCCAATTCAGCAAACATTAATTGAATAAGAACTCTTAAGTTGTATACTCAGACAGGTCTGGATACACAGAGGCCTGACTTACTTTCCTTTTTGATCTAATTCATATACTTTCCCTCAAACCAAATTACAGTACTAACCAAAGGGCTCCTTTTTCTTATTTGCTTGTTGTTTGGTGGTGAGTTGTTTTCAATAGACATTCACAACATTGAGTTATAAATGGCAGAACATTTGACTTGGAGGAAAAACAAAGAAGATACCAGACTTTGGGACTCAAGTAATACCTTCATTCCTGAGTTCTTTCAGACTTTTAAAGTGGTAACTTTCTTTTATGGAAACAACCAGACTCTGGAACTTTGAACAGTGTTTCTGGTTGCACAGTAGATGCCTGTGTCTTGATTTGTATTCCAGTCATATTGGAGGCTCAGTGAGGTATAAAAAAGTGAGCTGGCTACCATGCCTTTTGACCCGACTAAGAACTATGTCCCCTAACCTCCAAGAACTCCATACTATCAACCAAGCTCCAGAGAATAGCACTGGAGATACCTAAAATAAATCCATTCAAAGAAATGGTTATTATAAATAACTCTTTTTTCCTTTCCTTTAACTTTACACACAGCTACTCTACATTATTCAGGCATTGAATATCCATGCTGTGAATTATTCAGCCCTCCACTGGCTCATCTCTCTCTTGATGTCTGACTTTTGCCCTTTGCCAAGTCATTAGAAATTTCACTGAGTTAGACAAAGTAAGGGAACCAAGATTAAAGAGATGGCTTATCCATGTCCCATAATAGGAGATCAGTTTGAAAAAAGTGCTAATATTTTTGATAACAAGTCAAAAATTTTAAATTTATGTAATGGATAAAACTAATGAAATGAACAATAACAGTGTTTAAGTTTTTCATTCAAGTGCTTGCTATGTGTCATGTGCCAAGCCCTAAAATAGATGCTCTTATAAAGATTTGACTGATAATAATAATGTAGGAATTGCCTTTAGAACTTTACATTCCAGTTGAAGAAACCAAGTGCAAACATAAACAAGTAAGTATCAGAAGTTTGGGTAATTAAAAATGCTAAAAAAGAACAGTAGGATAGAGAGTGTTATGAATAGGGAATTTCTTTAATGCTGGGATTAAATGTAATGCTCTACCTTGAGTGGCAAATGCTCAGTAGAGCAAGTAAAGAATAAGTGTGACCCCACTCAGCCACAGGCCATATAAAACTTAAACATAAATTTGCCATATTACCTAGCAATTCCACTCTTAGGTATACACTCAAAACAATTGAAAACACTTATTCACCCAGAAACGTGCACACAAATGTTCACAGCACCAACATTCACGCCCAAAAAAGTGGAGTGAACTCAAATTTCATCAACCAGTTGACAGATAACTGATAAACACCATATGTAAAGCTATGCTATGGAATATTATGCAGCCATGAAAAGTAATGAACCCTGAAAATGTTCATTATGTGACACAAAATGTCACATATTATATGATTTCATTTATATTAAATGTCTATAATAGGTAAATCTGTAGAGGTAGAAGTTAGGTTAGAGGTTGCCAGAGGCTAGGAACAAGGAAAGTGGTAGATGACTGAAAATGAGTATGGGATTTCTTTTTGTCGTGATGAAAACATTATGAAATTAGTGATACTGGTGATAGTTGCACAATTTGTGGATATACAGAACCCACTGAATTGTATACCCTAAAAGGATAGATTTTATGGTATGTGAAGTACTAATATAGCTCAACAAAAAAGAACCTAATAAGTTACGTGTTCAACCTGCTAAAAAGTAATCTTTACAAAACCAAATTTTCTTTACATACTTCTCAGGTTTAAAACAACAGCTCATTTTGACCTATTATAGGATAAAATTCAAACACATGTGGTCAACTCATATGTTCTTTATTATTTGGCTTTTTCTTAAATCTGCAGCCTCATCTCCAGTCATTTCTTTTCACCAATTTCTTGAGTCATAAAAAATATGTGACTTTGCTTTTCTACACTATGAGTTCTTTTTCATTTTACACTTATTCAACTCAAACTTTTTGGAATAGTTTACCCTCCTTTTCCATCTAATTAATAGTATTTTTCCTCCAAAACAGAATGCAAGCATTTCTACATTTGGAGTGACTTTCTTTCAGAGCCCACACACCAATTGAGAACTGCTTGCCTTATTGTCCCATGGAGTCTTCTGCATGTCAAAGATCTTTTCAAACTGTATTATGAGTTTCTATTTTTTCATCCATCTCCTCCTTTGCAAGTACGTTTTGTGAGAAGAGAGGTCATTAATGTTTTCTTC
The DNA here is from genome assembly GCF_910594005.1 of Cervus elaphus. Taxonomy (NCBI): domain Eukaryota; kingdom Metazoa; phylum Chordata; class Mammalia; order Artiodactyla; family Cervidae; genus Cervus; species Cervus elaphus. Next base: position 10,069,248 of record NC_057820.1, read on the forward strand.
TATGTATCTTCAGCACTTTTCAGATTGAGTCTTCAGTAAAACTGTTGTGGCTTGAATATGAATAAAATGTCAGTTCTTAAGCCAAAGAAGTAAATGAGGTCACACATGGAGACAGTGTTGCTACTGTTGTTTAACCGCAAAATCGTGTCGGGCTCTTTGTGACTCCATGGACTGTCATATGCCAGGTTCCACTGTCCTTCAGTGTCACTCATTATTTACTCAAATTCAAGTCCACTGAGTCGATGATGCTATCTAGCCATCTCATCCTCTGCTTCTCCTCCTTTTGCTTTCAATCTTTCCCAGCATCAGGGTCTTTTCCAATGAGTCAGCTCTTCACATCAGGTGGGCAAAGTATTGGAGTTTCAGCTTTAGCATTAGTCCTTCCTCTGAGTATTCAGAGTTGATTTCCTTTAGGATTAACTGGTCTGATCCAAGAGAATGTAGAAAGAAACTGTAGTTTGACCCTAGTAAAACCCTACATTTACACCCAAGAGGGAGAAATCTTAGTAAACCCGAATAAGAAAATTAGGTTTGACACTGCAAAAGAGATCCTCTCACCTTATTACATATGAATCCATTTTATGAGGGATGTCCATAAAATGTGTTGTTTATTCAAGTCCATTTATGAAAGGAAAGTAGGATGTTCTTGTATCAATACATACTCTAGATCAACAGTTGTGAACAACTTCGCTGGGCAGACTAAGATGATGTGACCACATCAAGCATTTACCATTCACCATTGCTGTGTATTAGAGTAGTTTACAGATTTTGCTATTGTAAATGCTTTCCCCCGGGTATCTCAAGGTTTACTTTCTCATCTAATTCAATCTCTGCTCAAGTGTCATCTCTTTGGAAAAGTCTCCCAATGATACCTAAAATAACTCCCTCCATAAGACAGTATGTTCGCTCTAATCAGTGTCAGGCTCCATAGCTAGAATGGAAGCTTTATGAAAGAATGGATACTTCTCTCTAAATCCTAAAATGATGTCCAGCTCATAGTAGTAGTTCAATAAATACTTGTTTAATTAATTAATAACTTGTTGTTTATTTGCTAAGTTGTGCCCGACTCTTTTGTGACCCCATGGACTACAGCCTGCCAGGCTCCTCTGTCCATGGGAATTTCCAGGCAAGAATACTGGAGTGGGTTGCCATTTCCTTCTCCAGGTGATCTTCCCCACAAGAAATCCAACCTGCATCTCCTGCCTTAGCAGGCAGATTTTCACCATCGAGACACCTGGGAAAATCCCTAATTAATAAATAATGTTGTGATCATCATTCTTGACTTGAAGTAATATATTTCAGTGATTGATAGAAATCAAATTAATAAAACCAAAGATAATAAGTTTCCAAGACTTATTCACATTGTCACCTTTGAAATGAAAGTTTGCACTGGTTTTTCAGTGATCAGATTTCACTTTCATTTAACTACATCATCACTGGTATCTAGTATACTAAATATGATAACATTTTTAACATTGTGGTCAACTTGTTAGGCATAAATAACAAAACCAATAAAAATACACTTTCTAATACCTAGAGGTCACAATAAATAAGTATAATACTTTCAATTTTGAGATTAATTTCACATATTTTAACCTTTGAAATCTATACATGCATACGAAATAACCAGCCCCCATGTATATATCATTTTAAAGAGAAATAGAAACGACTCTCCATGATGACAATTGAGAGGCTAAGGAAAGGTTAAAACAAAGTTTATCCAGTAGAAGTAAACAGAGTTAAGCTGGTTTAGTCAGGAGAATTATATCAACCAACAGAACTTAGGGACATAGAAAGAATAAGGACTACAGTGACTCAGAGTGTTAGTCACTCAGTGTCCAACTCTTTGCAACCGCATGGACTGTAGCCCCCAGGTTCCTCTGTCCATGGAATTCTCCAGGCAAGGATGCTGGAGTGGGTAATAATTCCCTTCTCCAAGGGCTCTTCCCAACCCAGGGATGGAACCCAGGTCTCCTGCAATGCAGGTGGCTTCTTTACCATCTGAGAGTGAGGCAAACCAGAAGGTAACAGAAAATATTACCAATCAGAGTTAAGTAACTTTATCAAAACTGCATACATCATTCACAAGTTTCCTAGAAACAGGAACCACTCCCCCTCCCATTACAGCACAGCACATCTTCCTGTACTTAGATGATTATTTTTAATTATATGAAAATAGAGCGTATGGTAAATACATCACAGAGTCCTGTGGGAAAGGTAGGAACAGGGGTTGGTGATGGAATGTGAAACAAAATAAAGGGTAATACAAGGGTAAATTTTGAACTGTGTACATACAAAACTTGTCTTGAGCTTTTATGTGGGACAGAGCTACGTCAAGTGTCGAGTGTGCCTTGACACTTCAGTTGGATGGTAAGAGCTCACAGGGTATGTACTGTATTCTATACTCCTTTGTTACCCAAATTTCTACCTTCAGCCCCAGAGTCGCCTCACCAGTACAGACTGCAAATGGCTCTCATTAGAGTGCTCAGCCTTATTCAGTTCTTGGAACTGCCAAAATCACACCTGGAAAGATCTGAGAATCCTCCTTCCTCCCAGTGAATGGCCATGGCAGTGAGAGGTGGTCCACACCCATGGCAGTGAGAAGGACATGCGGACGATTCTAGGCACTGAGTGTCTATTGAGCCTTTCTCCTGAGCACCATCACAGTGGTCAGTTACCACCACCCACCTCTGGCCTGGCTCTGCTTCTACTTCCCAGGGTGACTTCCTGGTAATACTGGTTCTTGCCCTGTCAACTCATCCCATAATACTTCTCTCATGCTCTTGTGATTGACTAATGTCTACTGCACATTACATTCTTCAATTCACAAAGAAGACTTCCATCAATATTAGTGCCGCTGCTTAGAAACCTCAGTTTGGAAACATATATTAATAGCTGCAGCAGCTCAAGTTGGGACAGCAAACACATGCTGTAATGACAGTGAATAGTAGCACAAGGAATGAATTTAATAGACACACCTAGTTTGCTTGCCCCTGTGTCTCTTTACAACGTTGCGTGCGTGCGTGTGTGTGTGTGTGCTTCTTTGCCATCAATTTTATTTTTTAATAATTTTATTTGGGCTTCCCAGGTAGCCTTAGTGGTAATGAATCTGCCTGCTACTGCAGGAGACACAGGAGACTCAAGTTCGATCCTTGGGTTGGGAAGATCCCCAGGGGAAGGAAACAGCAACCCACTCCAGTATTCTTGTCTGGAAAATATCATGGACAAAGGAACCCCATGGGCTACAGTCCATGGGGTCACAGAGAGTTGGACACAACTGAGTAACTAAGCACATGATTTTGTTCATTTATTTATTTTTGGCTGTGCTGGATCTTCTCTGCTGCAGGCAGGCTTTCTCTAGCTGTGGCATGTAGGGGCTACTCTTTCTGGGCTTACTTAATACTGTATTTTCCTTTGTTGTTGTTTTTCTGGTTGGAGATTACAACCAGCTTCTCACCTCCTTTACTCCAGATACCTTACACATAATAATCAATTGTTTTTTGTCACCAAGTCTTAACTTATAATTTTCTCTCCATGTTTCTGCTCCTCACAAACAAAGCCTTCTGCAATGCACAGAAAGAATAATAAACCTTCTGTGGTCTCTTTCCAATTTTCTGACTCAAATTAATCACACACAGCTAGGCTTTTAGCCGTGTCCTGCCAGACTTCTCCTTGGAACTTATTTCATTTAATCTTTAAGAATGTTTGGGGACTTCCTTGGTAGTCCAGTGGTTAAGACTTTGCTTTCCAATGCAGAGGGTGCAGGTACGATCCCTGGGTGGGGAGTTAAGATCCCACGGCCAAAAAACCAAAACATGAAAGAGAAGCAGTATTGTAATAAATTCAGTAAAGACTTTTATAAAAGTGGTCCACATCAGGAAAAATTCTTAAAAAAAAAAAAAAAGAATATTTGCATGTATTTCTCCTCCAGTAGAGGAGAAGAAGTGGGTGACAGAGGATGAGACGGCTGGATGGCATCACCAACTCAATGGACATGAGTTTGAGCAAATTCCCTGTTCGAAGGATAAGAAAGCCTGGCGTGCTACAGTCCATGGGATCGCAAAGAGTTGGCCACAATTCAGTGACTAAGCAACAACACTACAGCAAAAGCTCCACGAAGTAAAAGACAGCTCCACGTTCAGCCCCGTTTCTCCCCTGTTCTGTGCTCCTAGAAAGCTCCCAAAAGCACTGCTGCTCTTGGACTTCAGCAAACAGAAGATGACATTTGTTTTATAATAAGGAAGAAAACTGATGTTTGCCAAGCAAATGCATATGTCAGGCATTTTAAAATGTATTATTTATCTCCCGGTAGGAGTTTCTATTCCTCATCTAGATTTGGGAAATACACATGGTTCCTTTGGTGTTTCAGTTGGCTTGGGTTAATAGTGAATCATTTTTCTTCAATTTTATCTTCTCATTTTTTCACCATTAGCATTCTATTTGCTAGGATCTGGTTGAGAGAGAACACTATGATCTCACAGCCTTGTTAGGGGGTCCCCAAATGTCATTTATCACTCTGGTGTGGGGACTTTCCAGGGCTTTTTGGCAGACGGCACTGGCTCTACAAAGTACCGTTACTTTGCACGGGTGACTCATCTGCCACGGGCTGTTTCACCTCCAGCAAGAGAGCAAAGGGTAAGGTCTTCAAGACGTGACAGTGTTGTAAGAACTGGCTCTAATTTCATGACCAAGAGGGCTGGGATTTGAGGCAGGAAGCAGTCATATAAGACAGCAGATTAATGTGTACACCAGTTGTCTTATCATTACCAGCTGATAACTTCTTTAAGAAAGGGTTGCCTATATGTGCGTGCTAAGTCGCTTCTGTCAAGTCAGACTCTTTGTGACCCTATGGACTGCAGCCCGCCAGGTTCCTCTGTCTGTGGGATTCTCCAGGCAAGAATACTGGAGTGGGTCACCATGCCCTCCTCCAGGGGATCTTCCTGACCCAGGGATTGAACCTGCATATTCTACACTTCCTGCATTTGCAGGCAGGTTCCAGTATTCTTGCCCATAAAATCCCATGGACAGAAGTGCCTGGTGGGCTGCAGTCCATGGGGTCACAAAGAGTTAGGTACAACTGAGCGACTAACACACAACACACATCTTTACCACTGACGCCACCTGGGAAGTCCCAAGGAAGGATGAGGAGTTCCTAATCCTCCTGATGAAAAGTCTGCACACACCCCAGGAAACAGCACTGCAGGAAATCTGCCCTTTCCTGGGGCAGCAGCAACTTGGGATTATTCTGGGTCTCCTGACGTTCTGGTCTCCCCACAGTGAGAATATTCATCAATGTTTTAAATCACACAGACACTGTGTTTTGTAATATTGGAACATAATTTACTTAAAGCAACGATTGATCTAATAGATGGTAATGTTTTCCACACAAATAGGATAGAACAAAGGACACACATAGACTTTGGGATCCTTTATATGATGGGGTGGAGTGCCAGGTGTAGGTCAATGAATGACTCCATAAAAAAAAAAAAAATGGGAAAATGGAAAGGCAACTGTTTCATTGTCTGATAGTGCAAATCATAACACATTTTCTATTTTATGAAGGAGGGGTCATGTGCCATTAGTACTTGATGTTCCTGCCAAAAGCGTCAATCCAGATGGGAACATTCATTTATTTGACCAGATGTGCGACAATGTCACTCTGGAAGGTGGTTCCAGTGTGCTGAACTGACATAGATCACCACAGAAACTGCACTGCTAATAGAATACAGTCAATTAGCAGCTCTCTAGTGGGATCTCAATCATTTTGAACCTTTGAAGAATGCAGGATTTCAGAGTTAAAAAAGACTGGAGTTCTCATGTAGTCTTAAAGCCTCATTTTATGCAAGAGGAAGCTATGGCAAAATTGAGAATTTATAGAGGATCCCAGGGCAATCTAACCAGACTTATGTGTTCTATGACCTTAATCTCATCTTCATATGTTTCTCCATTTTTTACTCAGTGATTAAGTATGGAGTACAATATGCCCAGTGGTTAAGAGTCCCTTGGACTGCAAGAAGATCAAATCAATCAATCCTAAAGGAAATTAACTCATACTATTCATTGGAAGGACTGATGCTGAAGCTGAAGCTCCAATACTTTGGCCACCTGATGCAAAGAGCTGACTCATTGGAAAAGATCCTTATGCTGGGAAAGATTGAAGGCAGGAGGAGAAGGGGAAGACAGAGGATGAGATGGTTGGATAGCATTACCGACTCAATGGACATGAGTTTGAGCAAACTCTGGGAGATGGTGAAAAACAGGGAAGCCTGTAGTGTTGCAGTCCAAGCGGTTGCAAAGAGTGGGACATAGCTGAGTGACTGAATAACAACAACAAAGAATCCACCTGCCAGTCCAGGAGACCCAGGTTTGATCCCTGGGTTGGGAAGATCCCTTCAAGGAGAGCATGGCTGCCCACCCCAGTATTCTCTCCTGGGAAATCCCATGTACAGAGGAGCCTGGCAGGCTACAGTCCATGGGGCTGCAAAAGAGTCAGACATGACTTAGCAACTAAACAATAACAACCCACTAATTGTGCATGTTAAGTTGTTTTAATGGTGTCCAACTCTTTATAACCCTATGGACTATAGCCCTCCAGGGTCCTCTGTCCATGGAATTCTCCAGGCAAGAATACTGAAATGGGTTGCTATGCCATCTTCCAAGAGATCTTCCCAACCCAGGGATTGAATCCCAGGATCTTAAGTCTCCTGCATTGACAGGCAGGTTCTTTACAGTTAGCGCCACTTGGGAAGCCCAACAACCCACCATATGACAGAGAACATTCTAGGCATTGGGGAAGCAGTGGTGAAAAGATAAGCAAGATCTGTGCTTTGGAGGACTCTTACCTTCTCGTAGTGATCATCAGATAATAAACAAAATGCATTTGACCAAAAACAAGCACAATGAAGAAAAGGCAAGAGGATAGTGCCAGAGAGAATGATTGGGTTGACACAGTGGATAGAAAAGGGTAGGAAAGAAAGGCTATGCCATTGCTCTTCATACTCATAAGAACTCTGAAAAGAAAAAAAAAAAAAGAACTCTGAAAAGGAGCCAATGGAGGGATGAAATATGTTTTCAAGAAGTCGAAATAACAAGTGTGAGGTTTAGGTGAGCTCGGAGGAGACGACAAACAAGAAAACACTGATCGAGCTACAGTGCGCTGAGCAGAGTAGCCGGTGGGCAGCTCCTGCCAGACCCCATGATTTGGACTTCATTCTAAGTGCTGGAGAGATTTACACAAAGGAGCAAAAGACTCCGATTGTTAAGCACCTAATTGCACATAGTCTATCCCAGGACAAGTAATATTTCAGGCTACAGAGCACTCTAGTGCAGACACCCTAGACAGCACCTCAGATCTAATCCTGTCTTCAATTAAAATGTCACTCAGGTTTCTATCTGAATCAATGGTCAGGTCAAGAAAGCTTTAGAACAAACCTCCATTAAACGTCAATTCACTTATTTTCTTTTAATTAATAGACAATTTTTTGAGCAGTTTTAGACTTACAAAATTGAGCAGATGGTTAAAAAAAAGAAATTCTCATGTAATCCCTCCCTTCCATACAATTTTCCCAGTTATTAACATCTCTCATTTTGTGCTAAGTCCCTCAGTCATGTCTGAATTTTTATTACCCTCAGTCATGTCTGAATTGTTGTTATCCCATGGGCTGCAGCCCATCACGCTCCTCTATAAATGGGATTCTCCAAGCAAGAATATTAGAGTGGGTTGCCATTCCCTTCTCCAGAGGATCTTCCCCACAGAGGGATCAAATCTGGGTCTCCTGCATTGCAGCCATATACTTTACTACCTAAGCTACCAGGGAAGCCAACATCTCCCATTAGTGTGGTTATGTTAGTGTTCACATTTGGACACTAATTAGTTCACACAAATTAGTGTCCCATTTGTTGGAATTGATGAATCAACATTGATACAGTATTATTAATTAAAGTTCATAGTTTACATTAGGGTTTAAACTTGGTTCAGTTCTTTGTATCTGGACAAATATATGGTGTCATGAATTCACCTTTACAGTATCATACAGAGTAGTCTATTGCCCTAAAATTCCACTGTGCTCCATCCATTCATCCTTCCTCCTCTACCCTGAATTCTTGGCAATCTGGCTCCTCTTAGCAATCTTGCTACACTTTATACAGTTTGCCTTTTTCAGAATGCTATGTAATTGGAATCATACAGTACGGAACCTTTTCAGACTGGCTTCTCTAAGTCATATGCATTAAATTTCCCTCCATTCCTTTTTGGGCTTCCCAGGTGTCTCTAGTGGTAAAGAACCCACTTTCCAAAGCAGGAGACATAAGAGATGTGGGTTTGATCCCAGGGTTAGGAAGATCGCCTGGAGGAGGGCGTAGCAACCCACTCCATTATTCTTGCCTAGAGAATCCCATGGACAGAAGAGCTGGGCAGACTACAGTCCACAGGGTCGCATAGAGTCAGACTAAACAAATTAGAGTCAGACTGAAGCGACTTAGCACACATCCATGCCATTTCATGGCTAATGGCTCATTTCTTCCTTATCCCTGAGAAATGATTTATCACTGTATGAGAAATGAAATATCACTGTATGGATATACCACAGCTTATCTATCTGTCTTTTGAAATGCATCTCGGTTGCTTAATTATGAATGAAGATGATATAAATGTTGCCTGAAGTGTTTATGTGGACACCCAATTTTTAACACATAAGGATAAATACTGAAGAGCATGATCTTGGATTGTATGGCAAAAGGATACTTAGCTTTGTAAGGACCTCCCAAGCTGGCTTCTCAAGTGGCCGTACCATTTGGAATTCTTGACAGCAATGAATTAGAGTTCTTGTTGCTCTACATTCTCACCATCATTTGGTATTGTCAGATTTTTTTTTTTTTTAATTTCTTTGAGTAGCCATTCTAGTATATGTATAGTGGAATCACTTTATTTTAATGTGCAAATTCTTCATGATGTATTTTCTGATTCATTTGTTTTTAAAGAGTAATGCATACATTACTCATAATAATGTCACATGTATACCCATAGATGTACATATACAAATGTATGTATGTGTCCGTGTGAGTGTATGTGTACCTATGATGACTCCATGCTTTGATTCAATCCAGCATATTGCTGTTGTTGTTCAGTCGCTAAGTACTGTTTGACCCTTTGCAAACCTATGGACTGCAGCATGCCAGGCTCCCGTCCTGCGCTATCTCCCAGAATTTGTTCAGATTAGTGCCCACTGAGTCAGTTATGCTATCTAACCATCTCATCCTCATCCTTCTCCTTTTGCCTTCAATCTTTCCCAGCATGAGGATCTTTTCCAGCAAGTTGGATCTTTGCATCAGGTAGCCAAAGTATTGGAGTTTCAGCTTAAGCATCAGTCCTTCCAATGAATATTCAAGGTTGATTTCCTTTAGGATTGACTGGTTTGATCTCCTTGTAGTCCAAGGGCCTCTCAAAAGGCTTCTCTAGCAACACAGTTCAAAAGCATAAATTCTTTGGCACTAAGCCTTCTTTATAGTCCAACTCTGACATCCATACATGACTACTGAAAAAAACATAGCTTTATATGGACCTTTGCTGACAAAATGATGTCTCTTTTTAATACTCTGTCTAGGTTTGTCATAGCTTTCCTTCCAAGGAGCAAAGGTCTTTAATTTCATGGCTGCAGTCACCATCCACAGTGATCTTGGAGTCCAAGAAAATAAAATCTGTCACTGCTTCCACTTTTTCCCCTCCTGTGGCCATGAAGTGATGGGATCAGACGCCTTGATCTTAGTTTTTTGAATGCTGAGTTTTAAGCCAGCTTTTTCTCTCCTCTCTTTCACCTTCATCATATATTTAGTACCTATTGTGTCCCTTGCCTGAACCAAGCACAAGAAACATATAATTCACCAGCAACTTCCCTCTTCCTAGGCATTCATGGTCTGAACGACAAACAGAGAGGAATACCAGGATTAAGGAAACTCTAAGGAGAAACTGCTGTTTAGTAGGATCAGAGAAATTTCTGAAGTAAAAAATCCTAGAGCTGAGCCAAAATAAAGCAGAAGAATTTACCCACTGATGGTAGTAGAGTGGAGTCTTGAGTCATTCAGGCCGGCCTCTGGGGGAAACTACAAGTTAAGCTCAGAGGTGCTATCACGTCAAACAGGAGCTGAGAGATAGGATGGAAGTGTCAGAATACAGGCCAGTATCAAGGCGATCTGAGTGAGATATAAAAACTACTGATGGTTATCCAGCTATGAACGCAATAGCCCTATCAGTTTTTCAATAGTAAAGGTTTATTGAGCAGGTCATTATAAAAGTTTATAATACCTATAAAGTACAAATAATTTTGATGGCAGTGCCGTATGGTTTTAATACTATATTGCCATATTATTAAATGAATAGACACATTGGAAAAGACCTTGATGCTGAAAAAGATTGAGGGCAGGAGGAGAAGGGGGTGACAGGATGAGATGGTTAGATAGCATCACCGACTCAATGGATATAAATCTGAGGAAACTCTGGGAGATAGTGAAGGACAGGGAAGGCTATCATGCTTCAGTCCATGAGGTCATAAAGAGTCAGACATGACTTAACGACTGAACAACAATATCACTAAATACAGCTTGTGTTTTTACTTGCTTCTTTTAATAAAGTTAAAAAGTTTATTACATGATGGAAACACAATAAAATACAAGTATATAAAAAATTAGATCATAATCTCCGGCTAATAAATTATAATAATTAATATTCTGGTTTATAATAGTCCATGTGTCTATCTATATATATATGCATGGACATGTGTATTAACAAAATTGATCACTGCATGCTATTTCACTTCATTAAGTGGAGGTTTGCAATGTCATTTTTAATGATTTCTGAGTGATCAATCGATGAAATGAACAAAGCATGATTTATTTACCAATTCTCCCTTGAAGGCTAGTTTGGGCACTTCTACTTTTTCCATATTATAAATAGATCTGAGATAAAATTATAGTATTAAATCTTGGGGAATTGATTCAATTATTCTACTAGGATAATTCTTTATGAGGCTAAATTTCTGGTCAAAGTATATGCACCTAGTTAGTAGAGTTTTGATAAATGTGCTATGTGTGCTGTGCTCAGAGATTTCAGTCTTGTCCAACTCTGGCGACCCCATGGACTGCTGCCCGCTGTCCGTGGGATTTCCCAGGCAAGAAAACTGGAGTGGGTTGCTATTTCCTTCTCCAGGGGATCTTCCCAACCCAGGGATCAAAACTGCATCTCTTGCACCTCCTGCATTGGCAGGCAGATTCTATACCACTGTGCTGCCTGGAAAGCCCATTTTACACGAGGGAGTGCAAATATACCTCCAGGTGGCTCAGTGGTAATGAATCTGCCTGCCAATGCAGGAGACACAGAGGACGCAGGTTTGATCCCAGGGTTGGGAAGATCCCTTGGAGGAGGAAATGGCAGCCCACTCCAGTATTCTTGCCTGGAAAATCCCATGGACAGAGGAGCCTGGTGGGTCCACAGGTCACAAAGAGTCGGACACGACTAAGTGACTTCACTTTCACTTTCATCCTCTTAAAATCCTTCCAAAAGGTCTTCTTACTATTAGAGTAAAATCTAAATAATTGGTTCTATTAAATAGGGTCCCTTCCTAACTGCTTGGTCTAATTTAATACCCTGCTTATTCACTCTTTCCCACAGCTTCCTCCAACCCACTCCCATCCTCTTAAGCTTTATCCACATTGCTCTTCTGTTCCTTAAGGCATTATCTTGCTCTTTTCTCTATAGGAACACACTGGAATGGTTGTAAAACTGGCCCCTTCTCTTGATTCAAGACTCATCTCCTGTATCACCACCCCAGAGAGGTCTTCCCTGAGAAATCTAAGCAAAAGGCCCTTGATCCATTCCAGGGGCTCTCTACTAGACTACCCTCTTTTGTTGCATTTACAACACAAACAAAATGATAGGGATAGTGCAGAATGGAGAACACAAACAAGGTCCTGGTATCTGTTTATAAAAGGGAAATAAAAATGCAAGATACTTTCAGATCATTTTGTTTGTTCCTGCCACATTATAGGCAATTCAGAAAGACACATGTTAAATGACTGAAAGAGTTGAATGTTTCATTTTTGTTCCTTTTGGAGTTACTTACTTATTAGTAACTGTACCTCATTTTTCTATTGGATATTCATCTTTTCCCCCACTTATAAGAATTTTCTGGCATATGAGCAACTCATGTCTTGACACTTAAAAAAAACCTGAATTTAGTATTTGCTGTATAATTACTTAATTATGATTTCTATGTACAATATTTTTAAAATTTTCAATTATCAAGTGTAATATTATGTTCTTTTTTTTTTCTTTATGACTTTGGAAACTACTTGTGAAACTTTTACCTACAGATTATTATCCATATATGTCTAGAATTGTAACACTGAAATTTTTCAAAAATATATTAATATTTGTGCAAATTATCTTGGTATAGATGGTGTGACGCTTTTGACTGTGTGGATCACAACAAACTGGAAAATTCTGAAAGAGATAGGAATACCAGACCACCTGACCTGCCTCCTGAGAAATCTGTATGCAGGTCAAGAATCAACAGTTAAAACTGGACATGGAATAACAGACTGGTTACAAATAGGGAAAGGAGTATGTCAAGGCTGTATACTGTCACCTTGCTTACTTAACTTATATGTAGAGTACATCATGCAAACTGTTGGGCTGGATGAAGCACAAGCTGGAATCAAGATTGCAGGAAGAAATATCAATAACCTCAGATATGCAGATGACACCACCCTTACCGCAGAAAGCGAAGAGGAACTAAAGAGCCTCTTGATGAAAGTGAAAGAAGAGAGTGAAAAAGCTGGATTAAAACTCAACATTCAGGAAACTAAGATCATGCCATCCAGTCCCATCACTTCATGGCAAATAGATGGGGATACAGTGGTCAGACTTTATTTTTCTGGGCTCCAAAATCACTGCAAATGGTGACTGCAGCCATGAAATTTAAAAAAAAAAAAAACTTGCTCCTTGGAAGAAAAGCTATGACCAACCTAGACAACATATTAAAAAGCAAAGATACTACTTTGCCAGCAAATGTCCATGTAGTCAAAGCTATGGTTTTTCCACTAGTCATATATGGATGTGAGAGTTGGACTACAAAGAAAGTTGAGCACCAAAGAATTGATGCTTTTGAACTGTGGCATTGGAGAAGACTCTTGAGAGTCCCTTGAACTGCAAGGAGATCCAACCAGTCCATCCTAAAGGAGATCAGTCCTGGGTGTTCATTGGAAGGACTGATGCTGAAATTGAAGCTCCAATACTTTGGCCACCTGATGCAAAGAGGTGACTCATTGGAAAAGACCCTGATGCTGGGAAAGATTAAAGGCAGGAGGAGAAGGTGATGACAGAGGACAAGATGGCTGGATGATATCACCGACTCAAAGGACATGAGTTTGAGCAAGCTCTGGGAGTTGGTGATGGACAGGGGAGCCTGGAGTGCTGCAGTCCATGGGGTCGCAGACAGTTGGACATAACTGAGCAACTGAATTGAACCGAACTGACAGATGGTATGAAATTGATGAAATTTTATTTTTCCAGAGTAACCTTCTGATATGCTTTTAAAATAATTCACTCTTCCCCAGTCATTTGAATTTTAACCTTTATTGTGTTCTTAATTTACAAATATGGTTTAATCTCTGAGTTTTCTTTTCTATTGAATTATTTTGCTTGTTTATCTCTGGATTGCTTTCATAACAGCTTAATTATTTTAATTTTTTGTTCTAATAATAGGAAGACAAGGCATTTTATACTATTTTTTTTGCATCTTTGCTATGCTAACTCTTTTAGGGAAGCTTGAAAATATTTTTATCAGACATTTCCAAAAACCCCACTGACTTTTAAGATTGTGTTTCTTAAAATATGCTATTAATTTTGAGAGAATTGCAAACTTCAGAATTTAATTTTCATTTAAGTTAATAAATTCTACTTACATCTCTTAATTTAACTCTAATGTCCCTAATATAATATTTCTCCCCTGGTGGCTCAGAGGGTAAAGCATCTACCTGCAATGCAGGAGACCTGGGTTTGATCCCTGAATCAGGAAGATACCCTGGATAAGGAAATGGCAACCCACTCCTGGAAAATCCCATGGATGGAGAAGCCTGGTAGGCTACAGTCCATGGGGTGACAAAGAGTCAGACACGACTGAGCGGCTGCACTTTCATTTTCACATATTTTAAAACTATAATCATATAGTCTCTGAAGATGTCTTGATCAATTTTTCTTATTTACATTTTTGTTTTCATTACGTCTAAAATTATTTTGAAGCAGTTGTGATGTAGTGCAATAAAGAAAATATTAATTTTTGCCTTGAATGTTAACCATTTCACTATTATTACTTATTAGATCAAAAAATTTTAGGTGGAATCTACTGTAGTTTCATGCTAAGAATTTATATTATGGTTTCCAAATAGCAAAGATTACATTTTTCACCTGTGATAGTTATGTCATATTAACTTTTCTTCATATTTTGACTTAAAATTTCTACTGAAAATTCTGAATAAAGAGATGATAAATGGCTTCTATTGCCTTTTATTTTAGTTTTGTTTTGTCTCATTTTAAAAGAATTGTTTTTGATTGGAATTACATGGAAACATTTTCTTATTGATTCAAGTTCCTATTATAAACAGTATTTGCTAAAATCTGCAGATTTTTTTCAGGATTTTGGATATCTTTGCTTTTGCATAAATGTTTCCAAGTTGCTAAGTTTGTACATTTTTTTCCTTCTTCTCTGCTTTTGGGAGTTTTTATTCTCCCATCCATTCAATATTATTTGTCACAATCCTATTGTGATTTTTTTTTTCTCCTTCTAAACACTTTCAAACACTTCTCTAGGTAAACATGGTTTCCCCTTAATTTAGAGCCACATTCATGAGCATTTGAGATCTATTTACTGCTCATAATGCTACAAAATGAACTTAGTTTGCTGCTGTGTTCTTGATGGGGATGTTTCTCAGATGTCTGACTATCTGGCAAATACAGAGCTGATTAGCTTAGAGGATCTATGTAGATTATGATTGAGGAAGATTGTTTTAAAGAAAGGTCCAGTATCAAGATTCATCCTATAATAAAATAATCTGGCTCTGCATCTGTTCTGCTAGAAGAAATACTCCTCCTGCTTTGCTTTTTGTTATATAGTTGATCAGTTCAGTTCAGTTCAGTTGCTCAGTCGTGTCCAACTCTTTGCGACCCCATGAATTGCAGCACGCCAGGCCTCATAGTTGATAAAGTGAAGTGAAGTCACTCAGTCGTGTCCGACTCTTTGCGACCCCATGGACTATAGCCTGCCAGGATCCTCCATCCATGGGATTTTCCAGACAAGAATACTGGAGTGGGCTGCCATTTCCAAATAAGTTTCTATTTAAGGCTTACCAATTAAAATGCATGGGAGAGAGAAACTTAAAAAAATTTGAGCAAATCAATGAACAAATGAAAGAGAGAGAGAGGGAGGATGGGGAGAGGAAGGAAGGAAGAAAAGAGGGAAAAAATATCATATTTTAATGTGCTGCAGAAAATAAAAAGGTCAGTGCCTCTCTATTGAATCACCCTGATAAAATTATCCTGAATAATTTTGCATTCGTGAAAAATTGAACTAAGGCCATCTTCCAAGAAGTTATGATACATATCTACACACACACACACACACACAGGAACCCAAAGCAACCGTTAGAAGTTAAAACTGTCTTCTAATGGAAAGAGCTCTCTGGCTCCACTGCCAACATAATTTATTAAAAATCTTCACATCAGCATCTCTGTTAGCCTTTTCTGGGTGGAAATTTTTAAAAATTAACAAAAGAGATCAATGCTAAATAGGACGACTATTGCAACTTTGTACTTCTCTTTGAAATCTAATGAAATGGGTCTCTAAACAATGATTGTACAGTAGAAACAATTTCAACAGATTTAAACAGCCATCTGGAGTAGTTATTCATGTTCCTTAAAAATAGGCTGTTTGACATACTCCAATAAAAAATTAGATAAGTGAAAAAAAAAAAATAGGCTGTTTGAGAACGTGCAAAGTTCCCTCCCGATATAATTCAGAGTTCTCTCTAACAATAGGCAAGTTGCCTGGAGGAGTTAGTGTAAAGATGCTTTCAAGGGACAGGTATAGTTGTTCAATTTCTATTGCCATGTGAAAAGGTTCTCAGAACTTAAATTTCAAAGTCATGTTGTATGTACCCATCTTCAAATTTCCTCTACAGGTACCCTTCCATTCTTCTATTATCACTCTTGCTGATATAGGGGCTTATTTCCTCCAAATTACACCAGAGCACCCAGATCCTTAATTTATCTGTGGACTCCCTGATCTGGTGGAGGGACAAGGGGGTCTGGCATGCTGCAGTCCATGGGATCTCAAAAAGTTAGACATGACTTAGCCACTGAACAACAAAAATTCCATCACCTTCCCCTTTCAATCTCTCACATTGTTTTGCTTTCATCCTTTATTTTGTCATTGGTTCAGCAACTTGCATTGAGATTGTATTAATAGTGCCTTTTAACAATAATAATATCCTCTGTTTTACGATTGAGACGCTGTAAACATTACAGCTATCTGGCTCTAGTTTCTTAGTTAAATAATAGTAGAACTCTAAAGAAAAGTACAGGTCTCCTGGCAGTTGTTTGCTTATTTCTAAAGTCACTTTCCCAATTATTTCCACTTGGACTCCTGTAGCCCACAAGATCAAAATCACATGCCTTAAACTGGAGAAGCCAGATCCTCTGAGAACTGGTTCCAGTCTGACTTTCTAATGTTCTATTACTCTACTCATATTCATGCACCTTTGACATCTACTGCTGTCTCCTTTACTTCCTTCCCGGTTTTAATTAGTTTAACTGAGAAGACTAGACTCTGTAGCAGAGATAGAGGCAGCTTTAATTTCTCAGTCAAGGCTAGTAAATCTAAGCTCTCTTTTTCTCAAATGATAGCTTGATTTGAAGTTCCTACACCCTGGAACAGAGATGAGGGCATGACCCCTCCTTTACTATCAGCTCTCCTTTCTCTGTTTTCTCCGTTTTTGACAGGGAGCAAGAAGACCCCTTAAGGGTTTAAGCACATAATGGATATGACAATCTTTTTACTTCCTTTTTGATGATCTCTAGAATTTCTACCTTATCACCTGTTGACTCCTTGTAGGTCAATAGGAGCCTTGTTGGTGAGAGATTTAACCACAATCCTTTCTTACTAGGTATTTGTGATGTTAAAGAAATATTCATGACACTTGTTAAAGAATGGGAAGATCATCTTCATTTAAGAAGGGTCATCAAGATAGTTGAAGGGAGCATTGCACTGGGGAGGAGAAAGACTGGGTTTGATTCCAAAGACAATAAGGAAAAGTGAATGCTTACAGCCAAGGAGAAGTAGGGTGCGGGTCAGTGATGGGAAAATTACTAAGAGGAAATATCAGGGATAAGTGGGAATTCTTAATAAAATGACCTTATTGCTTCTTGGAAGAAAAGCTATGACTAACCTAAACAGCATATGAAAAAACAGAGACATTACTTTGCCAACAAAGGTCCATCTAGTCAAAGCTATGATTTTTCCAGTAGTCATGTGTTGATGTGAGAGTTGGACCATAAAGAAAGCTGAGTGCCAAAGAACTGATTCTTTTGAGCTGTGGTGTTGGAGAAAACTCTTGAGAGTCCCAGGGACTGCAAGGAGATCAAACCAGTAAATCTTAAAGGAAAATCAGTCCTGAATATTTATTGGAAGGACTGATGCTGAAGCTGAAGCTCCAATACTTTGGCCACCTGATGCGAAGAGCTGACTTATTAGAAAAGACCCTGATGCTGGGAAAGATTGAAGGCGGAAGGAGAAGGTGATGACAGAGGATGAGATGGTTGGATGGCATCCCCGATTTGAGGGACATGAGTTTGAGCAAGTTCCGGGAGTCAGCACAACTGAGCCACTGAAAAACAACAATAAGGATTGTTACTGAACGAAGGCCAAGGGTATCAGACATACCTGGGGAATGTGGTGGGGGATGAGAAATCTGATTCCATAATTAAAGTTTAAAGTGAAGTCACTCAGTCGTGTTCGTCCCTTTGCTACCCCGTGGACTGTAGCCTACCAGGCTCCTCCACCCATGGAATTTTTCAGCCAAGAGTACTGAAATGGGTTGCCGTTTCCTTCTCCAGGGGATCGTCCCGACCCAGGGATGGAACCCGGGTCTCCTGCATGGCAGGCAGATGCTTTACCGTCTGAGCCCAAAGGTGATCAAATATTATGGATGGGGAATTCTGACTAAAGTGATTTAACAGGATTTTTACTGACATTGGACAATAAGAAATGAACATGGAAGCCCCAAAGCCAAGGCACATGTGAAAAAGAACTCAGAGGAGTTTGAATAAAATTTGGTCAAGGAGAGCATTTGTACCAGTGGTCCCTTGTGAGACTGACTGCTTGTTTTCCCCAGACTACAGTGGTCTCCAGCTTGACCACAGACCCAGTTTCATCCACTAACTTGCTATGATCACTCACTGGCAAAGCACACTTTCTCTTAATCTCTGAAAACACGGGGGATCAAGCCATCGTACCTCCTTTGCTTTCTCATTTTCTCCAGTTTCTGTGATTTCCAGGCAGGTTAGCAAATCCTGGGGCTCCTCAGTGAACCAACCTCAACTCAGCATGTGATTTTCCCTTTGAACTTATACCATTTCCCTGGAAACCCCAGGAAGGAACACTTTGATTTTACCCCAGTGAGACCTGCCTCAGACTTGTGATAGGCAGAGGTATAAAATAGTAAGTCTATGTCAGTTTGAGCTGCTAAATTTCTGGTAATTTGTTATAATAGTAACTGAAAAACATGTAGTCTTCTTTCAATGTGATCCTTCTACATTGTTTTAGTCCCATTGATTCTTCTAAAGTGATACTTCTTGGGTAGTTGTACACTATATGATTGGCTGGATTTATAACAGATACTTCTTTAAATCTAGAATGGATTTCCTGGTGCCCTTGTTCTGAGATGTAATCTGTGGTTTCCAATTCTAGGAAATTCTATACTTTCTGAACAAAGTCTCCTTAATATCATTTTCTCATTTCAGAATCTGAGATGGATAATTTTAATGTGTCAGTCTGACTATGCCATTGGATACCCAGGTAACTAGTTAAACATTGCTTTTTTGTTTGTTTGTTTGATGTGTCTATAAGGTTATTTCTGGAAGAGATTAGCATTTGAATTCATGAACTGAGTAAATCTGAAGTAAATCAGACTTTTTTTTCTTGCCCTACACAAAGGCTTCACAGATTTCTTTGATTGTTCTAGTGACCAAAAAGTCATTAGTACAAAAGCTATTAATGCAAATTTGAGGAATCCAGAAAAATGGTACAGATGAACCTATTAGCAGGACAGGGATAGAGATGCAGATATAGAGAACAGACATGTGAATACGGGAAGGGGAAATGGAGGGTGAGATGATTAGGAGACTGGGACTGACGTATATACACTACTGTGTGTAAAGTAGGTAGCTAGTAAGAACCTGCTGTATAGCCCCAGAAACTCAACTTGGTGCTCTGTGATGACCTAGATGGGTGGGACAAGGGTGGATGGTGTAAGGGAGGCTCCAGATGGGGGTATATATGTATACATATAGCTGATTCAGTTTACTGTACAGAAAAAAACTGGCACAGCATTGTAAAGCAGTTATGCTCCAACAAAAAAATAAAATAAATTTTTAAAAAAGAAAAAAAAAAAAAGCTCAAGTAGTAGCATGATGATAAACAAATGAAAAAATCTATTTAATCTATTTGGGGAATTTCCTGGCAATACAATGGTTAGGACTCCACACTTCCACTTCAGGGAGCATGAGTTTGATCCCTCCCTGATCTGGCAACTAAGATCTTGACAGCCTTGAGGTATAATTAAAAAAAAAAAAAAGATTTGTCGTATTTGCTGATGTCAATGGCTTTCTTTTTGGCCACTTTCAAGCTATTATTATTGACAGTCACCTCTAAAATTCCTGAATAACTATCAATCAACTTTCATGACCTAGGACAAATAGGCTATAAATATACCACCGGAACTTTGAGAGGTATGTACTTAGTCACTCAGTTGTGGCCAGCCCTTGTGAGCCTATGGACTGTAGACTGCTAGACTCCTCTGTCTATGGGGATTCTCCAGGAAGGAATACTAGGGTGGGTTGCCATGCACACCTCCAAGGGATCTTCCCAAACCAGGGATCAAACCCAGATCTCCTGCAATGCAGACAGATGCTTTACCATCTGAGCCACCAGGGAAGCCCTTGAGGGGTATAGGTATTTTTAGGCCATGAGGATGGTGTCTCCATGAAGGAATCAGTGGCCTTATAAGAAAAGAGAGAGAGATCAAAGAATCAGAACAAAAGAAATTCTAAAATTAATATGAAAACACAAAAGACTCCAAATAGTCAAAGCAGTTTTAAGAGAGAGAACAAAACTCCAGGTATCACACACCCTGATTTCAAACAATTTATATTGCAAAGTTACAGTCATCAAAACACTATGGTACTGGTACAAAAACAGACACACAGATGCTAGTACCTGTATCAAAACAGTATGATACTGGCACAAAAACAGAATAGAGAACTCAGAAATAAACCCATGCTTATATGGTGTATTAATCTATGACAAAGGAAGAATATGCAACAGGGGAAAAAAAGAGAAAAATAAAATAAATACACATATTAAATGATTTATTCCGCCCATTAGTCATGTGCAGAGCTGGAGAAGACTCTTGAGAGTCCCTTGGACTGTAAGGAGATTAAACCAGTTAATCTAAAAGGAAATCAACCCTGAATATTCTTTGGAAGGACTGATGCTGAAGCTGAATCTCTAATACTTTGGCTACCATATGCAAAGAGCCAACTCATTGGAAAAGACCCTGATGCTGGGAAAGATAGAAGGGAGAAGGAGAAGTGGGTGGCAGAGGATGAGATGGTTAGATAGCATCACCAGCTCAATGGGCATGAATCTGCGCAGTGAAGGACAGGGGAGCATGGCATGCTGCAGTCCATGGGGTCACAAAGAGTCAGACATGACTAAGCAATTGAACAACAACAGCATATATTAAATATATGTATTAAATGCATATTATATACTGGACATATATTAAATACATACTATATATTATGTATAAACTATTCAATAAAATCTATTGAATAAAACATCTCAGACAATATGGATAGTATTGAAGCAGGAATTGCAGCTCCTTATACAAAAAGGGGTGGTGAGGATTTTTCCATACTATAAAAAGAAACTTTTATTATTTATTTGGTTTAAGAATGACACACAACTGTGAACATATGAACTATTTATAATCAATATTTGGGTGCTTAAATTATAATAGATACAAAGTTAGAAGTGAAAGCTTGATGGGAAAGAACTTAGTATCAATTCTTGTTGTTGTTCAATCACTCAGTCATATCTGACTCTTTGTGACCCCATGGACTGCGGCACAGGAGGCTTCCCTGTCCATCACCATCTCATGGAGCTTGCTCAAACTCATGACCATTGAGTTGGTGATGCCATCCAACCATTTCATCTTCTATCATCCACTTCTCCTCCCCTCTTCTATCCTTCCTAGAATCAGGGTCTTTTCCAATGAGTTGGCTCTTTGTATCAGGTGGCCAAAATATTGGAGCTTCAGCTTCATCATCGGTGCTTCCAATGAAAATTTAGGACTGATTTCATTTAGGACTGACTGGTTGGATCTCCTTGCAGTGCAAGGGACTCTCAAGTCTTCTCAAGCACCACAAGTCAAAAACATCAATTCTTTGATGCTCAGCCTTTTATATGGTCCAACTCTCATATCCATACATGACTACTGGAAAAACCACAGCTTTGACTATGTGAATCTTTGTCAGCAAAATAATGTTTCTGCATTTTAATATGCTGTCTAGCTTTGCCATAGCTTTCCTTCTAAGGAGGGAGCATCTTTTAATTTCATGACTGCAGCCACCTGTCCACAGTGATTTTGGAGCCCAAGAAAATAAAAGTCTGTCACTGTTTCCATTGTTTCCCTATCTATTTGCTATGAAGTGATGGAACCAGATATCATGATGTTAGATTTTGAATGTTGAGTTTTAAGCCAGCTTTTTCACTCTCTTCTTTTGCCTTCATCAAGAGGCTTTTTAGTTCCTCTTCACTTTCGGCAGTTAGGGTTGTTTCATCTGCTTATCTGAGCTTATTGATATTTCTCGTGGCGATCTTGATTTCAGCTTGTGCTTCATCCAGCCCAGCACTTCTCATGATGTGCTCTTAAAGAAGCAGGGTGACAGTTTACTGCCTTGACTTCCTCCTTTCCTGATCTGGAACCAGTCTGTTGTTCCATGTGCAGTTCTAACAGTTGGTTCTTGACATGCACACAGATTTCTCAGGAGGCAGGAAAGGTGCTCTGGTATTTCCACCTCTTGAAGAATTTTCCACAGTTTATTGTGATCCACACAGTCAAAGGCTTTAGCGTTTGGCTTAAAGTCAATCAGTTCTAACCCCTCCCTTTTACAGAAAGGAATAAAAGGAATAGTAAAAGTGAAAGTGTGAGTGTCCACCTTTTTGTGACCCCACCAGTCTCCTCTGTACATGGAATTCTCCAAGCAAGAATACTGGAGTCGGTAGCCATTCACTCTCTGGGGAGCTTCCCAAAGTGGGGATAGAACCCAGGTGTCCTGCATGACAGGCTGATTCTTCACCATCTGATGAGTATCAGATAGAAAAATATCTTTGCCCTTAATCAGATTGCAAGTTTATTAAAAGTTTATATTTCAGCTATTACTTCTAGATATCTGGGTGACTTTGTTATTGTATTAACAGCTCATGTGAATAGAATTAACTGAGTAATGTTAGAAAAATAACATTTACCTTTAAACTGTTGTATGATTTTATTTTTCTGATTTTTTTTAAGAGTTTGATGAGGGAAGATAGTTTGGCTTAATTTTCAAAGTGATTATTTTATTATTATTATTATTATTATTATTATTATTTTTTGGCTTTGCTGGGTCTCTGTTGTTGCTTGGGCTTTTCTCTAATTGTAGCACACCAGGACTGCTCCCTACTTGTGGTGTGTGGGCTTCTCACTGTGGTGACTTCTCTTGTTGCAGATCATAGGATCTAGGACACACAGGCTTCAATACAGGCTGTGGATGCAACACACAGGCTATGGATTCTGGGCTCTAGAGCACAGGCTTAAGAGGTGTGGTGCATGGGCTTAGTTGCTCCTGGGCATGTGGGATCCTCCCAGATAATGGATCAAACTCATTTCTCTTACATTTGCAAGTGAATTCATTACTACTGAGACCAGGGAAGTCCTAGATAAGTTAGCTTTTTTTTTTTTAATGTATATATTTACCACATACATTAATTCACTCACATTATATATATTCAGTACTATATTTTGTGTAACTACTATGTGTGAGGCTATAGTTCAAGGTACAGAGCATATACTGGTGAATAAAACAGGGTTCTTTTCATCAATGGGACTTACATCTAGATTTTTTGTTTATTTTTGCTTTTATAAAGGATAGAAAACAAGTGGAAAAAAGAGTGATAGCATGTATTTTCAAGAAGCCAAAATGGAAGTAGAAAGATCACTAAGAAGAATTTTGTGCTAGGTCACAGCTGAAATAACTCTGGTAACAGTGAAGAAGGTAAGAAATGATTGGATGGAGTCTACTTTAGAAAGGTGTAGCTAACAGGACATGGTGGTGTATTACATAAAGATTTTGAAGGAAAGAACAAATTTGAAGATGGCCACTAGGTTTTTGACCTGAGAAACTGATTTAATGATAATGCCATTTACTGAGATGGAAAAGATGTCATGTAAAGGTTTTTAATTTAGACTTCTCTTTGGATACATTAACTGTGATATTTCTAAAGCATGCTAGTGATGCATTCAATCTTAAGTTCAGATGAAGAAGGATGAGTTGAAATGTAATGTATGAATGTTCGGTTGCTGAGGCTGAAGCTCCAATACTTTGGCCACCTAATGTGAAGAGCCAACTCACGGAAAAGACCCTGATGCTGGGAAAGATTGAAAGCAAAAGAAGGGAGTGACAGAGGATGAGATGGTTAGATAGCATCAATGACTCAGTGGATATGGATCTGAGCAAACTCGAGGAGATAGTGGAGGACAGAGGATCCTGGTGTCAACTAAAAACAATGTACAAGTTTCAGGTTAACTTTTATTTGGGGCAAAATGAGGACTGCATCCTGGGAGGCAGCATCTCAGATAGCTCTGAGAGACTGTTCCAAAGTGATAATAGGGGAAGGTCAATATATAAGGTTTTGGTGAAGGGGGAGTTCAATACTGTGGAGCACTCATTTTACAAAAGGTTTTTTGTTAGTCATGAGACTCTGATGTCACCATGAAGGGATTTAGCTCTTCTCTAGATATGAGGAGATGCAAGGATTGAGATCAGAAAATTTGTCCCTAAAAATATCCAACTATCTAAAGACCTGTCCCACCAGATTTCCTGGAGCACAGAGTGCCTCACTCTACCCTGAACTCCTTCAGGGGGTGTTGAAGGTCAAGAGCTATAGCAGCAGGGGGTCCAGTCTCTGCAGAGGCAGATGGCAATGCCTTTGCTGTTCCTTCATTGGCAATGCTCTTGATAAGTGCCAATTTGTAGTTGACACTGGCATCCTGCACTCCATGACATCACAAGGAGTTGGGCACAACTTAGCAACTGAACAACAACAACAATGCTTGGAAAGCTACAAAACTCAATAAGATCAGTTAGAAAATGGAGCAGGAGAGAAAACAATCTCAAAACATGGGCTCCAAGCTACTGCAAAAATGCTCACGAGAGTGCTTTTAAATAAACCAACACACATTGAAAGGTAAAAGAGCAAAATAAAACCAACACACACACACACACATACTCACACACCAGTTCACCCACACATTGCACACACTCTTACAAACATTTGCACACACACACACTGTCTCACACATTTGGAGGGAGGGGGATGGAAGAAGAGAACTACTGATAGTGCTGTATATTTAGGTAGTTTAAAGACATCATTTTGTTTAATTTTCATAAGAACAAGATGCATGAGAAATAAAGAACTCAACAATGATGACTGAGGAAATCTAGTTGCTGGAATATGGGTGAAATTAGGATGTACTGTTAATACAATTCACGTGACCAATGCACAGTGATGCCAAACAAACCTGAAACATTGGAGATTGGAGCAGAGAAAGGTTTATTGCAGGGCCATTCATGGAGACTGGTGGCTCAAGTTCCCCAAAGCCCTGAGAACTGTGAAGTGTTTTAGCAAAGCATTGTTTATTTCTCTTTTTTAAATTAGAGGATAACTACTTAACAATACCGTGATGGTTTTTGCCGTACCTCAACATGAATCGGCTATATCCCTTTCTTCCTGAACCTTCCTAGCACTTTTAAAGGCCAGGTGAGGGAGGGGGTCACAGGGTATTTGATCAGCTTGTCCCAAAGTGAAAAGTGAAAGTGAAAGTTGCTCAGTCGTGTCCGATTCTTTGCGACTCCACAGACTATACTGTCGATGGAATTCTCCAGGCCAGGCTACTGGAGTGGGTAGCCTTTCCCTTCTCCAGGGGATCTTCCCAACTCAAGGGTCGAACCCCAGTCTCCCACATTGCAGGTCGATTCTTTACCAGCTGAGCCACAAAGGAAGCCCTCAGCTTGTCAAGGGAGTTTGCAGTTTCCTTGGTTCTGTCTCACCGCAGCAAAAATTTGAAGTGATGGACAGACCAGCGTTACAGCTCAGTTTTATTTGGCAAGCAAAGGAAAATGCATCCTGGAGGCATGAGGGCTGGCTGACTCAAAAGATGCAGAGACGAGAGGCCATAGGCTCAATTTTGGCTCCTCTTTTTATGTGTTTTTTCTCCTTCCCCTGAACATGCCCTATTTAAATTGGGTTAGCCAGGAGGGCTGTTTGTTTCATCTGAGGTTCTCACTCTTTTTCTCAGACCTTCCTTTGTTTTATTTTTACAGGTTTTTCCCTTCTTTGTCTTTTAGCCACATTATTTTGGACTCCTTTCCCTTATTCTAAAGTGAAAGTGAAAGTGAAGTCGCTCAGTCGTGTCCAACTCTTTGCGACCCGGTGGACTGTACCCCACCTGACTCCTCCATCCATGGGATTCTCCAGGCAAAAATACTGGAGTGGGTTGCCATTTCCTCCTCCAGGGGATCTTCCCAACCCAGGGATAGAACTCAGGTCTCCCGCATTGCAGGCAGATGCCTTAACCTCTGAGCCACCAGAGAAACCTCCCCTATGCTAGTGAAAAGTGAAAAAAGTGAAGTTGCTCAGTCGTGTCTGACTCTTTGCCTTATTCTAATTACCTAACAAATTCCTGAATGTTTCTCTGGTTGACTGATGATGAGGGAAGTTCAAAGGGGCTAATGTTATGAGTCCTCAGGTTCTGGAGGCCTGGGGGCTATATGCTCTTGTCGTCCAGTAGTTAACATTTGGTGGAGGTTTTAGCATCTGTAAAGCAAATCAGGTAAAGTTTTGCATTGAATATTGTTATCTAGGTACTTCAGAGAGGAGCTAAAGCAGAGGATATGGGGGAAGGCCTGCCACAGGAAGACCCCATTTGGTCCTGTTCAGTTACAATATTAAATGAATAAAATGCTCTAGATCTGGGGGAGAGTTTTCAGTTCTCCTCAACACTAAAAACATGTGGAATACAGTGTGAGGACTAGTACTTCCCTGGTGGCTCAGTGGTAAAGAATCTGCCTGCAATGCAAGGGCCACAGGAGATGCGGGTTCAGTTTCTGGGTTGGGAAGAACCCCTGGAGGAGGAAATGGCAACCCACTCCAGTATCCTTTCCTGGAGAATCCCATGGATAGAAGGGTCTGACTGGTTATAGTCCATGGGCTTGCAGATAGGCAGGTACGACTGAATCGACTTAGCACACATGTACACTGACTCACTTATAACATTGACCAAGGCAGTTTCAATAATATGATGGGGAGAGACGTTATATGAATAAGTTCAAGGGACTTCCCTGGTGGTCCCTGGCTAGACTTCATGCTCCCAGTGCAGGGGATCTGGGTTTGACCCACGTCCACTGAACTAGATCCCACAAGCTACAACTAAAGAGTTTGCATGCTGTAAGGAAGATCAAAGATTCTGTGTGCTGCAACTAAGTCCTTGCATAGTAAAATATATACACATACATATATGTGTTGCAGGAGGGAAAGAGATAATCACAGCTGCTGCTGCTGCTAAGTTGCTTTAGTCATGTCCAACTCTGTGTGACCCCATAGACAGCAGCCCACCAGGCTCCCCCGTCCCTGGGATTCTCAAAGCAAGAACACCGGAGTGGGTTGCCATTTCCTTTTCCAATGCATGAAAGTGAAAAGTGAAAGTGAAGCCACTCAGCCGTGTCCAACTCTCAGCAACCCCATGGACTGCAGCCTACCAGGCTCCTCCGTCCATGGGATTTTCCAGGCAAGAGTACTGGAGTGTGGTGCCACAGAAGGATAAGTAATTGCATACTTGAGTAAATAATTGTTCGTAGGATTCAATACATAAATCCAGGATTCATTATTCTATATAAGAGAGGACAGTTCATCTATTGCAGTAGGAAAGAGTTAGGAATAGACAGGAAGAAAAGAGGAGAGGTGGAGATATAGATGGATAAGTAAATTGGGGGCTGTACAGATTAGAAAGCTTATTTCTGGTTTGTGAGTGAGAGGCAATGACTTTCATGAGAGTTCATGAAATTGTAAAGATTTTAGGAGAGTTAAATCTGCTTAGGAGCTATAATAGCCTTAGGAGAGATATTGAGCATGAGAGGTGACTAAGAGACTAGGAGCTAAAGATATATGCCTCATGGGATTAGTGCTAATTCTTTACCAAGAGAAAGCAGATAATCAGTCCTAATTATAGCTTCCTTCATGGGCCAGAGCTCCTAGGTGCTATGAATGGTGAGGTCCCCAATATAAAGCGAAGGGAGGCACATGTGGATGAGATTCAGAGGAGCTCTGCATTCATCATGCAACCTGGATCCAGCCTGAACTCAGTGAAGCTCCTTTAAATCCAGCTATGGGAGGTGAGGATTGGAACATTTCCTGCCATATCAAAAAATGAAGATGTCATAGCCATCACAATTCCAGCCCTCCAGGGCACTCAGGAAGGAGAATAATCCTTACATCAACAGCCATCAGGCTGCTTTCACTCCTTACAGAGAACCCTGAGAAACTCAGGATGTGAAAACATAGGACACTCTCCCCGGGTAGCTGAGATGACTATGAAAGGAATGACTTAGTGAGCTCAAAGTCTTGCATCTTCCCATACACAGAAAAGCACTATATTCCTTAACTTGAAATATCTTGTTTTCTTTAATTCACAATATTCTTTTGATGTTCAGATTACCTGCCCTTTGTTACAAACATATACTTCTATATAATCTGACTCCTTCCAACCTCTAGCCACCCTCTCCTACCCCCACCCCCCACCAACCCCCTTGCCATCCACATCCCTGGAACAGTTCTCTCAGGGTCACTTGAGATGCTGTCTCCTAAGCTTGAAGTCCTAAAAATTCCCACCAAATAAAACAACTCTCATCTTTTAGATTGTGACTATTTTTTCAGTTGACAGAGGTGTGGATGCTCATTGGGAAAGATAGTCTAAACTAAAGACTCTAGAGCTCAAATTTAATCATAGAATTCACTTTATGTGAGTCATCTAATCTATGGGAAAAAGTGTAAAAAAGACATACCAGTATCTAAAATAGGGATGGATTTCAAGTATTTTCTACTGCTGCAACTGTGGTTGGGATTATTAATCAATCAGTTGCTTTTAGATGGGTCTTTTGGAGTGGTGTACCTCCTGGCACTCCAATCAGCACCTGCTTATCAGTGTCAACAAGGAAAAAGAAAACTCCCCCTGTGACTCTCATCCTTCAGAAGACTTCTATTATGCTGTCTAATCAATTCAGTTCAGTCACTCAGTCATGTCCAATTCTTTGCGACCCCATGGACAGCAGCACGACAGGCCTCCCTGTGAGTTACCAACTCTTGGAGTTTGCTCAAACTCATGTCCATTGAGTAGTGATGCCATCCAACCATCTCATCCTCTGTCATCCACTTCTCTTCCTGCCTTCAATCTTGCCCAGCATCCAGATCTTTTCCAATGAGTCAGTTATTCGCATCAGGTGGCCAAGGTATTGGAGCTTCAGCTTCAGCATCAGTCCTTTCAAAGAATATTCAGGACTGATTTCCTTTAGGATTGACTGGTTGGATCTCCTAGCAGTCCAAGGGACTCTAGAGTCTTCTCCAACACCACAGTTCAAAAGCATCAATTCTTTGGTGCTCAGCTTTCTTTATAGTCCAACTCTCACATTCATACATGACTACTAGAAAAACTATAGCCTTGACTAAATGGACTCTTGTTGGCAAAGTAATGTCTCTGCTTTTTATTATGCTGTCTAGGTTGGTCACAGCTTTTCTTCCAAGGAGCAAGAATCCTTTAATTTCATGGTTGCAGTCATCATCTGAAATGATTTTGGGGCCCCCCAAATAAAGTCTGTCAATGTTTCCATTGTTTCCCCATCTATTTGCCATGAAGTGATGGGACTGGATGCAGTGATCTTAGTTTTCTGAATGCTAAGTTTTAAGCCAAACTTTTCAGTCTCCTCCTTCACTTTCTTCAAGAGGCTCCTTAGTTCCTCTTTGCTTTCTGCCATAAGAGTGGTGCCATCTGCATATCTGAGGTAATTGGTATTTCTCCCAGAAATCTTGATTCCAGCTTGTGCTTCCTCCAACCAGGCATTTCGCATGATGTACTCTGCAAATAAGTTGAATAAGCAGGGTGACAATATACATCCTTGACTTACTCCATTCCTGATGTGGAACTAGTCTGTTGTTCCATGTCCAGTTCTAACTGTTGCTTCTTGACCTGCATACAGATTTCTCAGGAGGTAGGTAAGGAGGTCTGGTATTCCTATCTCTTTAAGAATTTTCCACAGTTTGCTGCTGTCTAATAGACATGTCGAATTGAATAACCCCAAAATGAATGCCTGGTTTCCCCTCAACCCTAGCACCTCAACTTGCTTTTGTCATCTGAAAAAAAAAAAAAATGTACAGCCTAAAAATGTAGGTGGTTTAGTCGCTAAGTTGTGTCCAAACCTTGCAACCTCATGGATTGTAGCCTGCCAGGCTCTTCTATCCACAGAATTCTTCAGGCAAGAATACTGGAGTGGGTTGCCATTTCCTTCTCCAGGTTATCTTCCTGACCCAGGGATTGAACTCGGGTCTCCTGCATTGCAGGTGGATTGGAATTGAGTTTTATTATTCAGACTTGGTGAGAACTTAAACCTGGGGAACAGCCTCTCAGATGGCTCTGAGGGACTGCTCTGAAAAGGTAAGGGAGGAGCCAGGATATATAGGTATTTTGTAGGAAAAAAAAAAATAATAAAGAAACACCAGAAGATTACTGCTTAAGACAAATCAAACATCTCAAGTTAATAAATATATAATAGCACTTTTATACAGAAGATGAGATGGTTCAATGGCATCACCGACTCAATGGACATGAGTTTGAGTAAACTCTGGGAGTTAGTGATGGACAGGGAGGCCTGGTGTTCTGCAGTCCATGAGGTCACAAAGAGTTGGACACGACTGACTGACTGAACTGAACAGATGTATGGGAAGATGCATGTGCTCCCAGAAAACATTCCTTTGATAAGCATCTTAAGTATCTAGGGCCAGCATACTGTTCTTTGCATCCTGAATCCCTTCAGGGTGCATAGTCAGAATGACTGACTGCAGGGGCTGCTGGCTTGATGGCCAAAACATCTTTTGTTTACTAATAGAGTGGGTGATATTCTTTATCCATACTTTCAAAGCCCTTCTAATTTAAATAAATGACTCCTTGTTTTTGATTATATACCAAATCTAGAGATCAATTTACTCTCTGGTTCAATATTTAAATTGAGACCATAATATTTTCCCTTTTGACTGCCTCCACCACAACTCCTGGGTCCACATCTTTGCTATCATGAGCCTAGATTTCTACCACTAGCCTCCCGATGTTTGTTCTGACGTCTCTGTAGACTCTTCCTGGCACAGAAATCAGAGGATCCTCCACAGGCAGGTTCAGATCACTTCTCTACTCACAGTCCTCCCATGGATTCTCATCTCACCTCTTATACAAAAACCAAACACCTTCCCATGGCCTATCTGGCCTGCATGACTTGTGACCTCCTCTCCTCCCCCCTTTATTTATTTATTTTATTTCATTTATTTTGGCTTCACTGCCGGGCATGTGGGATTTCCCTGAGTAGGGATTGAACCAGTGACCCCTGAATTGGAAGCACAGAGTCTTAACCACTGGACTACCAGGGAAGTCCTGGCATCCCCTTTCTGACCTCAGCTAGGTTTCTCTCCTTTGCTCACAGAGGTCAGGTATCCTAGCTTTTCCTGTTCTTCCTTCTGCCAGGCACTGTTTTCCCCACCAGCTAGGAGAGCACAAGTTAAGCCTCTCCCTGTCTGTCTCAAATGTCACCCTCGTACCCTTTCCACTTATCCCTCAAACCCTCAAATCCTCTTAACCTCCTTTATACTTTCCCTAGATTTTATGATCATCTGATACACATTATATTTAGAATATTTTCCGTCTATTGTCTGCCTTCCTTGCCCCCAAGTTATATGAATTCTATTCTAAGAAACCAGGAATTTTGATCAATATTCAGTCCCCAGCACCTAAAGGACCCCTTAGTTCATAGAAGATTCTCAAAAAATAAATGTAAGGACTAATGACTTTGTAAACCCCGATCTGAACAACATCCTTACCTGAGCAAGTCATTTTTGAAAATGCAATATGCTTGTGGAGTCCAGTGTGATCCAGTTTGCAATCATGGGAGTGAAAGAATTTCCTTTTGGAGGCAATTGTATAAGCCATCAGCTCCCTTGAGGGTGCTTTTATCAGCTCTGAAGGCAAGTTTTGCCATTCATCAGCTGTTTGCAGGAGGACTGAGCCAACTTCTCTGTGCTCTGCATCCACACGCCACCCCCCGGCTGCTCCCCCCTGAGAGATTTGCAGTTCCAGGAAGATCTTGCCTTCTGCAGCATGCCCTGCTAGCAGGCTGTGCCATCTGCAGCAGAAAAGGTTACGCTCAGTCACTTCTTATTTCAATATGCGTCTATGGCATCTATTTTTCTCTCTCACTTTTTTCTTCACTTGACCCAAGTTAATCCTCTCATTATCTGCCTCCCACTTGGATCAAATCCCGCTTCAGCTTCCGTTCTCCTTCTGGCCCTGCACTTGCCAGCCTCCCCAGGGACTTTGCAAGAGCCTGTATTTAAAGACCACTCTTTCAGTCCCAGACCCAATGGGCAGCCAAAGAACAAAGAAGAGTGAACTACTTTTCAAGGAAACAGCACTGCTGAGAGTCCCCCTTCTAAGAATGCTTCCTCTTGTCTGCAGAAATCTAAACCTAAGTATTAATGAAGAGAAGGAGCAAGGCCAGAACTAATATTTGTGGAAATATGCTTTGTGTCAGGAATGGGGCTGGGTGCATTTTTCATTATCTCAAATAATGGCTGTATGCAGCTCACAAATTAAGTAAAAATATCCCCATGTAAAATGTCCCATTTTAAAAAGGAAAAAGAACATGACAATCTCCTGTTCAAAACTGTTAGGTGGCTTACCATTGTTCACAGACTGAAATCCCAAGGCTCAACCATGGCCAGCTAGGGCCTGACCTTCTGCCCTATTCCATTTGCCACTCCCCACCCACCCACCCCTCTATCCAGCAATGGGACCTCACATGTTTTTGCAAAAACTAGCATCTATTCATTTACTGTTTCCTCTGCATTCTATGCTCTTCTCTTCTCCCTACTATAATCATTTGGTTCACAGTGTCCACTTAAAAAAGTGCACAACATGAGAGCTGTGAGTCAAGTTTTATTTGAAGCAAATCGAGGACAGTAGCCCGGGAAACAGCATTTCAGATAGCTCTGAGAAAATGCTTCAGAGAAGTCCAAGGGAGATCAGCATTTATGTGATTTTGGTGAAGGGGGAATGCATGCATCAAGTACATATTTTTTTGCAGAAGGTTTCTGCTAGTCCTGAGGAGCAGACATCACCATGAAGGACGTTTGTGTTTTTCTAGTTATTAGGAGATACAAGAATTGGACTCACACAATTGGTTCCTGAAAATATCCAAGGATCTAAAGACCTGTTCTGCCAGTTTTTCCCAATCACAGAGTGCCTCATTTTTGCTATCTTCCCTGAACTCCTTTCAAGGCATGTTGAAAATCAATAGCTATAGGTAGATGGCATGTGACTATGGCAAGTGCCCATTTGCAGTTGACAACAATCTTTCTTCTTCAAGGCCCTCAAGTGTCATCTTTCCAAAACGATCTTATCTGACCACTCTACAGGGTGACCTCCAAATCTGGAAACAGACCTGGAAAATGTATAATCCATGGTTTATTGACGTTGAATTTCAACATAAGGTGAAATAATAATATTTGAATTACTAGTCTTTGCAATCCCCTTGATGTTCAGTTGCATCTCTCCCCTCGGTTACTCTCTGTCCTGCTTTGCTATTCTACATTCTTTATATTTTCAGTGTATTTTTAAGTTATGTTCCCTGAGGGTATAGTCTAGTTATGTTTACTGCTAGCTCTCTGGAGTCTTAAAAAATG
This sequence comes from Cervus elaphus, assembly GCF_910594005.1. Classification (NCBI taxonomy): domain Eukaryota; kingdom Metazoa; phylum Chordata; class Mammalia; order Artiodactyla; family Cervidae; genus Cervus; species Cervus elaphus. The sequence continues at coordinate 10,102,886 of NC_057820.1, forward strand.
CTGGAATAGAATTGATACCAGATAAATATAGTTCAAGGAATGAAAGGAGCAAGTGGAAACATGGAAAATGTAAACAGTATGTTTCAGGTGGCAAAACTACTAAACAGTTTAAACAAAATTTGAAGCAAATTTTTATTCCAAAGCCTACACTTCTATTCCACCAAATTGAACTCTCTCTCTCTCTTTTTTTTTTTTTTTTTTTCTGTTAACCCTGTGATCATTTAAACAGTAGAGGCACTAGGGGAATATGAAGAGGTATTCAGCACTGAACCTATGGCTAGATCATTCCCTGATGGCTCAGTGGGTAAAGAATCTGCCTGCAATTCAGGAGTCATAGGATCGATCATAGGTTCGATCCCTGAGTCAGGAAGATCTGAAGGAGGAAATGGCAACCCACTCTGATATTCTTGCCTGAAAATTCCCATGGACAGAGGAGCCTGTCAGACTACAGTCCTTGGGTTCACAAAGAGTCAGACATAATCTAGAAACCTACGTGCCACTATGGAGGGAAGAGACTCAATCTTGGAGGTCCCAGGGACCCATGTCTGTCACTCTCTCTTCCACTTCCCAACCCTTTTGAACCTGGGTAATTTTGTTGAGCTTCAATATCCCCAGCCACACAGTGAAATTAAGAGTAATCTGTAAAGTGATCATAATCTACATCCAGGCTCTGAGATGCAGAAAACATGGAATCCAATTTTGATATCCTGATCTTACCCTTAACCTTGGTCAAGTTATTTTAACTTGCTAACCTGGTAATTCAACTTGCTCACCACCAATGTTAATTTGGAGATTCAAAGAGTATCCTCATTATAGGGTAACTGTGAGTTTATCCGTATAAATTTCTTAACCCAGGACTCAATAGATGCAAGTAATTGCTTGTTACTGCTAACTTTGTGTCTCTCCTCCTCCTCCTTCTTCACATTATTTTTATTATTACTAGATAGAGGTATAATTTATATCCATATATCATATATCATATCTGTATTTGTTTTTCTGCTGAATCCTAAAATGCCTGTATGGTAATAAAATTAAGGAGACAAGAATAGATGGCAGATTCATTTAGAACAATTTTAAAAAATATAGACCTTGGAATAATTAATTTGACTGGTTGATGGAAGGGGTATTCAAAAGAGTAGATTAAGAAGGAAGCTACAATTTTGATCCTAGGTGCCTGGAAAAATGGATTTTGGATATAGTTTTTGGCTAATTATGCTAAAAATAAAATAAATAAGATATAGATATCAATAGGGTGAGGTTTATTTCTCTTTTATTTCTCAAACTGTATCTAACTTCTACTGTCTTTCCCCTTTCTTATTTTATAATCTCTCAAAAAATGTAGATTTTATGTCTCACTTTATGGATTTAATAAACATGCCCTTTTCAATAAAAGTCATTTCCAATATACAGTGCATTTGATGCCTGTGAGGGAAGTGGCTATCTCAACTTTACAGACATATGAGTCTGCCCATTAAGAAGAAATAACAGTTGCTGATCTGATTTGTGTGGTTAAAGACAGGTGACTTTTGCGGTTTAGCTGAGATTTTTTAATTGCCAATTCAAGATTGTTTATTTCTTATGCATATTTTTAGCATGAAGGATGAAAATCTTATTCACTGGCTTCAAACTAGAAATTTGAAGGCCTCTTGAATTATGTTGCAGTTTTCCTGGTGGCTCAGAAGGTAAAGAATCTGCTTGAATTTCAAAAGACCCAGGTTCCATCCCTGGGTTGGGAAGATCCCCCAGAGAAGGGATTGACTACCCACTCCGGTATCTTGTCTGGAGAATCCCATGGACAGGGGAGCTTGGTGGGCTACAGTCCATGGGGCTGCAAAGAGTTGGACATGACTGACCGACTATTTTACAGGCTTATTTCTTTCTTGGAAATCACTACTTCTCCTTCAAGCTGTAAGAGAAGATGAAGTTCTCAAGTAAATTGGAATTGAATTGCTGTCCCCTGGCTCTTGTACAACATTCTCCCTACGACACAAATTTAGTCAACCAAGGGCTAGGTCCCAAACCCTAAAGCAACCTCCATGGTAATGATTTTGAAGTAAATAAAGACTTGGCTGGGACTGTGTCTAGACAGGGGTACATAACCAGCCTTGGCTATTTAAATGATTTCTGTCATCTTGATGGTTGTCCCAATCAAATCAATTGTGTGATGATCTACTTTAGTTGGCAAGGCAATTTGTAAGCTCAGCTCATCCAGACATTAGGATAATGCTATTGTTTTAGTAGATGCTTTTATTGAGGTAAAATCCACATGACTCAACAGTAGCTATTTTAAAGCATACAACTCAGGGTATTTAGTATGTCTATAATGTTGTGTAACTACCAACTCTTTCAATTTACAGACATTTTTCTTCACTACAAGCAAGCTACCTATCCACCCCCTCCAGTCCTCACTCCCCTCTCAAGCCCCCCCACCAACCCCAGTCACCACTATGCTTTCTGTTTCTAGGGATTTGCCTATTCTGAATGCTTCACATAAATGAAATCATGCAATATGTGGTCTTTTGTACTTGGCTCTTTTCACTTGGAACATTGTCAAACTTCATCCATGTTGTAGCATGTTAGTACTCTCTTTAATCATAGATGAACAATATTTCATTATATAGATATACATTTTATTTATCCATTCATCAATGGGCATTTGATTTGTTTCTACACTTTGAATATCTTGAATAGAATCATGAACAATTGCACACAATTATTTGCTTGAGTATCTGTTTTCAATTCACTGTAATGTCCCATAGGGTTTAACAGGGAAGGAGGACAGAGGGGATTGGGGAAGATGAACTAGAGTATATTGGCTGAGAGAACTTCCATATGCTCTCTAATTCACTTACATTTTTATTTACTTTTTTTCAAGACTACATTATTAGGATCTAGAGAGATCCTGCCATATACCAGGTGGTCTGTCAATATTCTTGGAATAAATGCTGTCTGCTTTACTTTTCTGTCTTGTGCTGCTAATATAGTGTTAGTCAAATAAAACTGCTCAGTTGTGTCCCACTCTTTGTGATACCATGGACAGTAGTCTGCCAAGATACTATGTCCATAGAATTCTCTAGGCAAGAATATTCAAGTGGTTTCCATCCCCTTCTCCAGGAGATCTTACTGTCTGAGCCACAAGGGAAGCCCTGTGCTGCTAGTATAATAGCTTTCCATTTTCCCTGAGACTTCCCTAGTGGTCCAGTGGTAAAGACTCCACGCTTCTGCTGCAGGAGGTGGGGGTTGGATCCCTGGTCTGGGAAATAAGATCCTACATGCCACATTTTGTGGCCAAAACAAAACAATCAAATAAAAAAAGACAACAACAACAAAATCTCATATTTAAAAAAAATCCCCAAATAGTTACGTTTCATTTAAAATGAGAAGACATGGTGTATCCAGAAAAAAAAAAAAAAAAAAACAACACAAATTGCTTAAAATGGTCCCTTCTCTCTCTCTCTGTCTCTGTCTGTCTCTCTCTCTGTCTCTCTCTCTTTTATAACACACTTTATTAGGAGGCTTTCCATGGTGCTAGTGGTAAAGAATCCACCTACCAATGCAAGAAACTTGAGAGATGCAGGTTTGATCCCTGGGTCAGGAAGATTGCTTGGAGTAGGAAGTGGCAATCACTCCAGGATCCTGGCCTGGGAAATTCCATGGACATAAGAGCCTGGCGGGCTACAGTCCATGGGGCTGCAAAGAGTCGGACATGACTGAGGGACTGAACATGCTTTATTAGATCATCCACCACCTACTACTTTTTTATCTGAAGCTTGTTTTCTTCAAAAGTCACTGGTGTTATCTCTGAGGGATTCTCTTAACACTAAATAAAGAAGTGCTTTGACACGCTTGAGAAAGAGATTTCCATATTTCCCGTTATTGTTAGTGATTCCCCTTGTTATTAGTCTGTTTTATGTCTCTCTGTCAATTATGTGTCACATGTTCTGAATTATACAAGCAAGATTCCACAGCAGTGCATATAACAATAGGAGAGTTACAGCATGCTGTTCTCATCCTGCAACTGATTTGTTATTTAAACTGAGTCCCGTGGGAAAAAAAAAATCATTTATATTTTTCCTCTTAGTTTTATATTTTCCCCTGCATTCTTATGGCACTGAAAGACTTGTTTTGGAATGTGAGACTATTACTAAAGAAGAAAAATAGCTATAATATTTAAGTTCTCACAAAAATACTTCATTTCAAACTTGTTTTGCAATAAATAAATTCTTCCATAATGGTTGAAAACTGTGCTTGGTAATTCACTTGAGACATAGGAAATAATTAATGGTCTTTCTGCACATTGTACATACGGGTCTATTCTTCATTTTTTTTTTCCTCTAGTTCAAATACTAAGTCTAAAATTTAAAAGAGAATGAGACTGAATCTTATGACTTACAGATTCAGGACTCAGGGAACAGGTGTTCATCAAGCTGATTTTTTTTTTTTAAACTAAAGTATAGCTTTTCTTAGCACCTATAGAAAAGCCAAGACTTGCATTTCAGACATCTGTAAAAGAATGATGGATTATGTCTCAAAATACTTTGTTCATTTGTTACAGAGTAAAAATAGACGATGATAATTAAAAAAAAAAGTTTTAGATCTGTTTTTATAGAGGGTCCCACTGCTGAAGCTGAAATGGGTTAAGATGAATAAAAATTTATATATTTCAATGGCCTTGGCAAGTACAATATAGACTTTGATGATAAGTATTTAATTAGCAGAATGAATATGCTCAGATGCTAAATTTTCTGACCGAAGACCGTTCCTGTTTTCTCTGCTTCTCTTAGAAGAAGTTCAAGAAGTGTTTTATAAAGAAACAACCTGTCTCAAAACCACTAAGGGCATAAAGCTAAATTTCCACCTGTCAGCTTCCCTCTTCCACAATGAGATGCTTTGGTGAGTGTGGATGAAATTCACCTGCAGCCACAGGTTCATCCAGGCCCTATACCAACCTTCCCCATCCTTGATGAATACTGAGGACCTTGCATACTCAGTTTGGATCCTAGAAGTTCTTTGGCTTCTTGACGTTCGTTACTTCCTCCTGCTTTTGTTTAGAATTGTTCATATGATTTTAAATTCCCCCTGGAAGATGGCAGATCCAGCTTGGAGAACTTTACAGAGAGGTTGTGAAGAGCAGTGACTTCAGTTTTAGACAGGAGGCATATGCTCTCAGACAGTTTTTCACAAAGTATGAAACATCTAATCCCTTGCTGCATACCACTTTCAGATTTTCTTATCAGTTAGTTGAAGGGTAAATTCATTATAATCCTGTGGTATCTATGATGTAGATATCCAGATACAAGATGGTATACTCCCTTGTAGGTCCATATGTATCCCATCCCTAATCACCTTAACCACTATTCCACTTATCTGCTACTCATTCAGAGAAGGCAATGGCACCCCACTCCAGTACTCTTGCCTGGAAAATCCCATGGATGGAGGAGCCTGGTAGGCTACAGTCCATGGGGTCACTAAGAGTCGGACACGACTGAATGACTTCACTTTCACTTTCCACTTTCATGCATTGGAGAAGGAAATGGCAACCCACTCCAGTGTTCTTGCCTGGAGACTCCCAGGGACGGTGGAGCCTGGTGGGCTGCCGTCTATGTGGTCACGCGGAGTTGGACACGACTGAAGTGACTTAGCAGCAGCTACTGATTCAGTTGATGCTATCTCTTGTCCAAGTCCCTGTTGCTTCCTGATGAGTGTCTCTAAATTTAAAGCATCCTGACCCCAGTTTCTGAGGTCATAGTAAGTACTTCTGCAGAGCTGTTGCAGGCTGGCTCAGGGTCGTCAGAATCCCTACCGATGATCCTTTCAGAATAGCCATTCTTTCCAATTTGGTTGTATGTATGGCTCTTTCTATGACGGCTATTCCTGCCCAGTCATTTTGATGATCAGCTTTGTTTATATAACTTGTTTCCTGGTTGTTACCTCTTCTACCAACCCCTCTGCTCCAGGTTCTCATTCAATGTTTTTCAGGCCTCAGCCCAACTAAGGATCTAAATGTCCTTCTTTTTTTAATATTCGGTGTTATAACATCATACCTATCTGAGAAGGAAGTGGGCCATTTTTAATGTAATTGCCTTTCTTTGCTCTCAACCTCCTCTTTATTACTCCCTTCCCTCTTTTTTTTTTTTTTTTAATCTCCATCTATTGCAGATGTATGTTGAATGAATAACGTGTGTCAAGTACTCTAAAAGACACTGGATAGATAAAATAGACAAAAAATAAATACACAAAATCATGCTTCCTATTATTGTGAGCTTTCTGGGAATCCAAAATCTTGTAGAGAGAGATGAAAAGAAATTTATCAAACACTTAGGCCACAAATGCAACACCCAGTATATGGAAACACAGGAGGTACTGGTGGCATTGTTTTTATAAGGAAAGGAGGTTAAGGAGAGCTGTGGAAATAGTTCTAACCACCCTGTTGTTGAACTGCCACCTACTGGGAAGAACAGAGACAATCCATAAGAGATGACAGCAATGTTCCAGAAAACCAAGTATGGTTACAACAGGTGCTGTGTATAAGGAAATCTTAATATACTGGCATGGATGAGAACTGTTACCTGAATACATACACTAGGCAATAGGTTGTAAGATCAACTTATCTTTTAACAAATTTCGAACATAATAATTTATCTGGAAAAAAAAAAGAAAGAAAGAAAAACACCCAGATAATTCATTTGAAAGGACTAGACAGAGAGCTTTGTTTCAGTTTGTGGGTTAAAGACTTCTGTTAGCAAAAAGTTGATATACACAAGTATCAACTAACAGAGGAGTGGCAGAAATGCCTTAACAAAATGTGCATGATTTATCAGTAGTTAAGAGAATTGTGCTGACAAGGTTTTCATAAGAAAAGGTAAGGCATGGCTTACCAATGGATATAGACATACAATTGCTACTTTGATACTGCCTGAGTGGCTGTTTGACAGCAAATTTAGGGAGGAAACACCATGTCTAGTTTACAGATGAGAAATTAAAAGCGAAATAGGGGAAGTGGTTTGCTAAAGGTCATAAAGCTATTCTGGAGCAGAAGCTAATTAGAACAGGCTCACTCACATAGCAGTTCAGTTATCTGTAAACATAACCAATAGCTTGGACTTTCTTTAGGTTTCCCGTTTAGAACTAGGGGGCCTCTTTAATTAACTCACATTTGTTTGTTTGTTTGTTTCACGCTTAGTTATATTCTTACTCAGTTATCCTCAAGTTCTTTGTACTCTCTCATATCTGTCTCTCCATGAACATATCTATCTTTTCCCATTCACTGTACAAATTAATCCTCAGAGCAGTACTGTGAAGTCAAGTAGAAAATACAGTATTTAATTTTTCCTGAAATGAGGAAAATGATGTCTAAAAATATTGAGTGACTTTTCCAAGGTCATCAGTTTTTAAGACAGATAAGGAAAAAGAAGTTTAATATTTTCACTGCCAAATGCGAAATTCTTTCAGAGATTCATTTGCAGTATTAAACTATGATTATGTCTTAGAAAATGTGATAACTTTTTAACTTTATACTTATACCAGCTTTAACTTAACAGAGAAATTAGGACTATAATACAAATGATCCCTGCATATCCATTATCCCCTCTATAATTTTCCTATTATTAATATCTTACATTAGTGGGAATTTGTTAGAATGCCATATTCTATTTAAACTCATGAAGCTCCTTTTGGTTTTGAACTTAATCAGAATTCAACATGACTTACTACTGACAGTGACCTTGACCACCTAACTGAGCTAGTGTTTGTGAGATTTCTCCACTGTAAGCTTATTTACTCCTGTTTTCCACCCTGTACTCTTTGCTAAGAAATCACTGAGGGTAACTCATCCTTAAGGAACTGAGTGTTTTGCTCCACTTTCTTAGAGTGGAATATCTCCATGAATTATTTGAAAAATCTGTGCAGAAATTTGTGTCTTCTTTCCTACGTATTTGTTTAGTCATTTATTTATATCAGTGTGGACTTACAGATATTTATTTTACATTTGGGCAATCCATATTTGGGCATTATTCTTGGTTTCCTTTAAAGTCAAGTTTAATTTAATTTCAAAATCACCCTTTGAGGGTATTTGTTGTTGTTGTTTAGACTCTCAGTCGTGTCCGACTCTTTGCGACCCCACGGACTGCAGCACACAAGGCTTCCTTGTCCTTCACCATCTCCCACAACTTGCTCAAACTCATGTCCATTGAGAGTCAGTGATGCCATCCAACCATCTCATCCTCTGTCGTCCCCTTCTCCTGCCTTCATACTTTCTCAGCATCGATATTTTTTCTAATGAGCCAGCTTTTGGCATTAGGTGGCCAAATGATCGGAGCTTCAGCTTCAGCATCAGTCCTTCCAATGAATATTCAGGATTTATTTCCTTTAGGATTGACTGGTTTGACCACCTTGCAGTCCAGGGGACTCTTTGTGGGGTATAGAGGCAATAAACTTATTTTTGTTTTCAGTTTTGTATTTTTCAACCTTCCTATATTTCTCTATGAGTTCCACGAGTGTTTTGTCTATTTCTTGGAATTTCCTACAGAGATAATCATGTCATCTGTGAATAAACATTGTTTGCTTCTTCCTTTTGTGGTTTAGTTGCTGAGCTGTGTCTGACTCTTGGCAATTCCATGGACTGTGGCCTTCCAGGCTCCTCTGTTTATGGGGTTTGACAGGCAAGAACATTGGGGTGGATTACCATTTCCTTCTCCAGGGGATTTTCCCCACCCAGGGATTGAACCTGGGTCTCCTGGGTTCAATTGGGTTGCAGTTGGGTTCTTTACCAACTGAGCTACCAGGGAAGTCTGTTTATTTTGTTTTCTCATCTTATTGTACTGGCAAGGACTTCCAGCATAGAATTAAACAGAAGTGATGAAAGAGGCTATTCTTACCTGGTTTCCAATCTTTGAAAGGATCTGATATGCCAACATTAAATAAGATATTATCTGTAGACTTTTTGTGGTGGTGATGGTTTAGTCATTAAATTGTGTCCAGCTCTTGCAACCTCATGGACTGTAGGTGTTCTTAATCAAGTTAAAGAAGTTTCATTCTATTGTTACTTTACTGAAAGCTGTTTTTTTTTTTTTTTCTTTTGCTTGTTTTTTTGCTTGTTTTTAACCATGGATGAGTACTGGATTTTGTCAATGTTTTGATTTTCATGTCAATTGACAGGGTCATCTGATAGGATAGATCAGATCCTGATGTAGCTAATTGCATTCATTGATTTCCAAATGTTGAAGCAACTTCACATACCTGGAATAAAGCTGACTTGGTCATAGCATATACTTATATTTTGTATACTCTTGGATTCTAGTTGCTAACATTTGGGGGGAGATTTTGCATCTGTTCATGAGAGATATTGGTCTAGTCTGTTGTTTTCCTTTTTAGTTAACATCTTTTTTTTTTTTTTTTTTATTCTTTGAATCAGCCATGGATTTACATGTATTCCCAATCCCGATCCCCCCTCCCACCTCCCTCTCCACCCGATTCCTCTGGGTCTTCCCAGTGCACCAGGCCGGAGCACTTGTCTCATGCATCCCACCTGGGCTGGTGATCTGTTTCACCATAGATAGTATACATGCTGTTCTTTTGAAATATCCCACCCTCACCTTCTCCCACAGAGTTCAAAAGTCTGTTCTGTATTTCTGTGTCTCTTTTTCTGTTTTGCATATAGGATTATCGTTATCACCTTTCTAAATTCCATATATATGTGTTAGTATGCTGTAATGTTCTTTATCTTTCTGGCTTACTTCACTCTGTATAATGGGCTCCAGCTTCATCCATCTCATTAGGACTGGTTCAAATGAATTCTTTTTAATGGCTGAGTAATATTCCATGGTGTATATGTACCACAGCTTCCTTATCCATTCATCTGCTGATGGGCATCTAGGTTGCTTCCATGTCCTGGCTATTATAAACAGTGCTGCGATGAACATTGGGGTGCACGTGTCTCTTTCAGATCTGGTTTCCTCAGTGTGTATGCCCAGAAGTGGGATTGCTGGGTCATATGGCAGGTCTATTTCCAGTTTTTTAAGAAATCTCCACACTGTTTTCCATAGCGGCTGTACTAGTTTGCATTCCCACCAACAGTGTAAGAGGGTTCCCTTTTCTCCACACCCTCTCCAGCATTTATTGCTTGTAGACTTTTGGATAGCAGCCATCCTGACTGGCGTGTAATGGTACCTCATTGTGGTTTTGATTTGCATTTCTCTAATAATGAGTGATGTTGAGCACCTTTTCATGTGTTTGTTAGCCATCTGTATGTCTTCTTTGGAGAAATGTCTGTTTAGTTCTTTGGCCCATTTTTTGATTGGGTCATTTATTTTTCTGGAATTGAGCTTCAGGAGTTGCTTGTATATTTCTGAGATTAATCCTTTGTCTGTTTCTTCATTTGCTATTATTTTCTCCCAATCTGAGGGCTGTCTTTTCACCTTACTTATAGTTTCCTTTGTAGTGCAAAAGCTTTTAAGTTTCATTAGGTCCCATTTGTTTAGTTTTGCTTTTATTTCCAATATTCTGGGAGGTGGGTCATAGAGGATCTTGCTGTGATTTATGTCGGAGAGTGTTTTGCCGATGTTCTCCTCTAGGAGTTTTATAGTTTCTGGTCTTACATTTAGATCTTTAATCCATTTTGAGTTTATTTTTGTGTATGGTGTTAGAAAGTGTTCTAGTTTCATTCTTTTACAAGTGGTTGACCAGTTTTCCCAGCACCACTTGTTAAAGAGGTTGTCTTTTCTCCATTGTATATCCTTGCCTCCTTTGTCAAAGATAAGGTGTCCATAGGTTCGTGGATTTATCTCTGGGCTTTCTATTCTGTTCCATTGATCTATATTTCTGTCTTTGTGCCAGTACCATACTGTCTTGATGACTGTGGCTTTGTAGTAGAGTCTGAAGTCAGGCAGGTTGATTCCTCCAGTTCCAAGCAGAAGGAAAGAAATCTTAAAAATCAGGGCAGAAATAAATGCAAAAGAAACTAAAGAGACCATAGCAAAAATCAACAAAGCTAAAAGCTGGTTTTTTGAAAAAATAAACAAAATTGACAAACCATTAGCAAGACTCATTAAGAAACAAAGGGAGAAGAACCAAATCAACAAAATTAGAAATGAAAATGGAGAGATCACAACAGACAACACTGAAATACAAAGGATCATAAGAGACTACTACCAGCAGCTCTATGCCAATAAAATGGACAACTTGGATGAAATGGACAAATTCTTAGAAAAGTATAACTTTCCAAAACTGAACCAGGAAGAAATAGAAGATCTTAACAGACCCATCACAAGCAAGGAAATCGAAACTGTCATCAAAAATCTTCCAGCAAACAAAAGCCCAGGACCAGATGGCTTCACAGCTGAATTCTACCAAAAATTTAGAGAAGAGCTAACACCTATCTTACTCAAACTCTTCCAGAAAATTGCAGATGAAGGTAAGCTTCCAAACTCATTCTATGAGGCCACCATCACCCTAATTCCAAAACCAGACAAAGATGCCACAAAAAAAAGAAAACTACAGGCCAATATCACTGATGAATATAGATGCAAAAATCCTTAACAAAATTCTAGCAAACAGAATCCAACAACATATTAAAAAAATCATACACCATGACCAAGTGGGCTTTATCCCAGGAATGCAAGGATTCTTTAATATCTGCAAATCAATCAATGTAATACACCACATTAACAAATTGAAAGATAAAAACCATATGATTATCTCAATAGATGCAGAGAAAGCCTTTGACAAAATTCAACACTCATTTATGATTAAAACTCTCCAAAAAGCAGGAATAGAAGGAACATACCTCAACATAATAAAAGCTATATATGACAAACCCACAGCAAGCATCACCCTCAATGGTGAAAAATTGAAAGCATTTCCCCTGAAATCAGGAACAAGACAAGGGTGCCCACTCTCACCACTACTATTCAACATAGTGTTGGAAGTTCTGGCCACAGCAATCAGAGCAGAAAAAGAAGTAAAAGGAATCCAGATAGGAAAAGAAGAAGTAAAACTCTCACTGTTTGCAGATGACATGATCCTCTATATAGAAAACCCTAAAGACTCTACCAGAAAATTACTAGAGCTAATCAATGAATATAGTAAAGTTGCAGGATATAAAATTAACACACAGAAATCCCTTGCATTCCTATATACTAACAATGAAAAAACAGAAAGAGAAATTAAGGAAACAATACCATTCACCATTGCAACAAAAGGAATAAAATACTTAGGAGTATATCTACCTAAAGAAACAAAAAACCTATACATAGAAAACTATAAAACACTGATGAAAGAAATCAAAGAGGACACAAACAGATGGAGAAACATACCGTGTTCATGGATTGGAAGAATCAATATTGTCAAAATGGCTATTCTACCCAAAGCAGTCTATAGATTCAATGCAATCCCTATCAAGCTACCAACGGTATTTTTCACAGAACTAGAACAAATAATTTCACAATTTGTATGGAAATACAAAAAACCTCGAATAGCCAAAGTAATCTTGAGAAAGAAGAATAGTTAACATCTTTATCTGGTCTTTATAAGGATATAACACTGTCCTCAGAGAACAAATTAGAAAGTATTCTCCCTAATTCAATTTTCTGGAATAGACTCTGGGGAATGTTTTTCCTTAAATATTGAGCATAATTTACTAATAAAAGCAGAGGGGTCAGATATATTTTGAAGTTTATTAATTATTAACTTAATTTCATTAATATATGTAGGCTTATTCATATTGTCTGCATCTTCTTATATGAATTTTGGCAATTTGTGTTTTAAGGAGTTGGTCCTTATTACTTAAGTTATCATGCTTGTGGACATAGAGTTGTTTGTAATATACTTTCTTTTCATTTACTGTCTAGCAGATCAACAGTGATGCGCACCTCTTTTGCTTTTGATATTGACAATTATTATCTCCTCTTTTTCTCTCCCCCCAGGTACCTTTGCTAGAATTTATAAATTTTATTGATCTTTTCAAGGAAACAACTTTCATTATGGTGATTTCCTTTACTGTTTTCCAACTTTTGGTTTCAGTGGTTTATGGGCTATAATTCAATATCTTTTCTTATAGTTGCTTTAAACTTAAATTACTTTTTCTATAATTTTTAATTTCAGTTTCAGAGAAATGATATGTGGAATTCTCAGAGTTGATTAAATTGCAAGTCAATGCTCAGTATTCAACTAAAGTATTCTGCCCTGCCATCAGTAAAGACCACAAGCCAAGTGTCAAAGCCTCTTCTAAATTTCTACAGAATATGTTATCTATTTTTTTGAGATGGATTACATATAAAATGTGATGGCAGTTTTCTGAAAGTGTGTAGTGTCTCTTTTATGAGACTGACCATTTCTCGACTGTAAGAAATTTTGTAAAATCATCTGCTGTTTCAACCACACCCAACATTGTGTTTAGAATATTAGAAGATACTCAGTAAACATTTATTCAGTGATTCTTGCTTATGTACTATGGTGACCTCAATATATAATAAATCAAACAGTGATCTTTTCAAATTAGAAGCAGCATGCCTGGTCAACTTATTTCTAAAGAAATAAATGGGGGTGGAGGAATGTTAATGATGACAGCAAGCTCATCAGAATGTTTCCTCTTCTAGAGTCATAGGAAACCTGGGGTAGGGTGATAAAGTCACCACACCTTTACCCAGTCAGATAGCAATAATTATTTTGATATGTAGCCAAGAGTTTGCTATGCTCCTTCTACCATGGTAAGACGCACCCTTGGTTATCTGGAGTGAATGTGGTTTCAAAGCTGACATCCATTTCCTTTGAGGATAAAACAGAACTAAAAACTCAGCAAAGGGAATATCAGGCCACACACAAAATCAATGGCTTTGGAAGCCAGAATAATCTGTTATTTTGGGGACTTGGAGGTTTTGTTTTGCTTTCAATTAGCATTGTCCTACCTGAATAGAAAAATAAGATCAAGTGAATTATTTATAATGTCCACATTTGGAAGTAGATAACTGATTTGCATTCACTCAATTCATTGCCTAATCTAAATGGAAAATAATCCTTATTTACACTAAATTTTTATTTAGTCTCTATTTTTCAAGAGGAACTAAAATGATACAGTAATGTAAATTTGCTTTCCTTGTAATTGTGTGAAATAAACCCAAGAGAATGTGGTTAATTGAATTGAGTTTATCAAGATATCATGATAAATCATGCAGCTGGTGAGCCAGAGTTCATGAAATCTTCCATTCAATCATCAATATTTTTCAAATTGGAAGGACTTTATTTCATTGGAAAGACTGATGCTGAAGCTGAAGCTCCAATACTTTGACCACCTAATGTGAAGAACAAATTCATTGGAGAAGACCTCAATACTGGGAAAGATGGAAGGCAAAAGAAGAAGGGGGTGGCAGAGTATGAGATGGTGAGATAGAATCACTGACTCAATGGACCTGAATTTGAACAAACTCCAGGAGATAGTGGAGGACAGAGGAGCCTGGTGTGCTGCAGTCTATGGAGTTGCAGAGAGTCGCGAATGACTTAGTGACTGAATAAAAATAGCAATTTTTGAAGTGATTTATTCTGTGTCTGTCACAGGCGTATGTGTTTTACACTGGCTATACAGTTTAGCAAACAAGCAAACACAATGTAATGATGAGAAAGCTCTCCAAAGTAAAGGATACTAGAACATGGTAGTCAAAATTGTGCTCATCCTTTTAACCCTCAAGTTAATCCTTATTGAATTCCATGTATTATGCTTTTTCTTTCTTGTACTGTACTCAAGGATCATTATATAGACTGTCTGCTCAAGCATATTTGCATGAAGAAACAATTGAAAGAAGTGAATTTCATGATGTTATGAAATACTAATATTATTAAATACAATTAATTTAATTTAATATTACTAGATACAATTAAATAACTATGCTAAAGCTTTTGACTGTGTGGATCACAGCAAGCTGTGGAAAATCCTTAAAGAGATGGGAATACCAGACCATCTTACCTGACTCCTGTGAAAACTGCATGCAGGCCAAGAAGCAATAGTTAGAACTGGACATGGAACAACGGACTGTTTCCAAATTGGGAAAGGAGTATGTTAAGGCTGTATATTGTCACCCTGCTTATTTAACTTTCATGCAGAGTACATCATGTGAAATGCTGGGCTGGATGAGGCACAAGCTGGAATCAAGATTGCCGGGAGAAGTATCAATAACCTCAGATGTGCAGATGACACCACCCTTATGGCAGAAAGTGAAGAGGAATTAAAGAGCTTCTTGATGAAGTTGAAAGAGGCGAGTGAAAAAAGCTGGCTTAAACTCAACATTCAAAAAATGAAGATCATGGCATCTGGTCCCATCACTCATGGCAAATAGATGGGGAAACAATGGAAAAAGTGACAGACTTTATTTTGGGGGGCTCCAAAATCACTGCAGATGGTGACTGCAGCGCAGCCACAAAATTAAAAGATACTTTCTCCTTGGAAGAAAGGTTATGACAAACCTATACAGTATATCAAAAAGCATAGACATCACTTTATCAACAAAGCACTATATAGGTAAAGCTATGGTTTTTCCAGTAGTCATGTATGGATGTAAGAATTGGACCATAAAGAAGGCTGAGCTCTGAAAAACTGATGCTTTTGAACTGTGGTGTTGGAGAAGACTCTTGAGAGTCCCTTGGACTGCAAGGAGATCCAACCAGTGCACCCTAAAGGAAATCAACACTGAATATCCATTAGCAAGACTGACACTGAAGCTGAAGCTCCAATAATTTAGCCACCTGATGCAAAGAGCCAACTCATTGGAAAAGACCCTGATGCTGGGAAAGATTGAAGGCAGGAGGAGAAGAGGGTGACAGAGGATGAGATGGTTGGATGGCATCACTGAGTCAATAGATATGAGTTTGATCAAGCTCCAAGAGATGGTGAAGGACAGAAAAGCCTGGTGTGCTGTAGTCCAGGGGGTGGCAAAGAGTCACACATGACTAAGCAACTGAACAAAACAAAACAGGATACTAATATTATAAATACAATTAAATAAGGATCTCTTCTACAAGGGAACTCTATTTTGGCAGTTCTCATGTAATCGGGCATGAACTGTCATATAGATCAGCACAAAGGTTGAGGAAACCCAAAAAAAGATAACCAGTAAGCCTAAAGGCAGTGAGATAAAGTTATAAAAGAAAAGTTGATATCTGAATTGGGTTTTAGAGATTAGTAAGAGTTCACCAGATGAAAACTAGGTAATGACATTCTCAGTATTTGAATTAGAATGTGAAAAATTTTGAAGTAAGATATGTATTTCAGTGCATACAGGGACTAGTCAATATTCCTGTGTACATAGGATGAATGTATATCTGAGACTGTCAAAAAATATGATTGGAGAGATATGCTATGAAAGTTTGGTTTTTGAATTGTTGTATAATACCTGGCATGTGACAAATGGTTAATAAATAATTTATAAGTGAATTACTGTAATTTCATGTAATGAGGACCCAATAGAAAGTTTAATTAAAGCTGAAAAAGGAGAACCTATGAGTTGAGTATGGGGCCAAGATACTAAACCAAGAAGAATTTATGGGCCCAACCAAGTGGATTGTCTTTTATTGAGGGGAAGGGGAATGTTGGAATCATACACATTCCAGAGTGCTATTTTCAAAGGATAAAATTAGCAAGAGGTCTGCATATAAAGCAGATATATACTGACTTCAGTCTATACCATAAAGCAACAGTAATCAAAATCGTATGGTACTAAACCCAAAATAGACACATAAATCAATGGAACAGAATAAGAAGACCAGAAATAAATCACACATTTATGGTCAATTAATCTACAACAAAGGAGGCGATGATATGCAGTGGTAAAGACATAGTCTCTTTAATAAGTGGTACTGGGAAAACTGAGCACTTACATGTAAAAGAATTAAATTAGAACCTTCTCCCACACTATATACAAAAATAAACTCAAAGTGAGTTAAAGAACTAAATGTAAGACCAGAAAGCATAAAACTCATAGACCAAAACACAGACAGGCAAAGCAAAGTTTAATCTAAATCATAACTTTTTTTTTTTTGGATCTGTCTCCTAAGGCAAAGGAAGCAAAAACAAAAATAAATAAATGGAACTTAATTAAATGTAAAAGCTTTGGCACATCAAAATAAACCACTGCCAAAATGAAAAAATAAAAAAAACCTACAGAATGGAAGAAAATATTTGCAAATGATATGGTCAATAAGAGGTTAATAACTAAATGTATTTTGGGTATACCTTGAATTACAACAAAAGCATTCATTGGAAAATGTATATACATTCCAGTGTTCATAGCAGCATTACTTACAATAGACTCGATATGCAAGGAGGTCAAACCAGTTAATCCTAAAGGAAATCAACTCTGAATATTCATTGGAAGGACTGATGTTATAACTCTAATACTTTGGCCACCAGATGCAAAGAGCCACTCAGTGGAAAAGACTGTGAGGCTGGAGGAGATTGAAGGCAAAATGAGAAGAGGGCAGCAGAGGATGAGACGGTTAGACATCATCACCGTCTCAACGGATGTGAGTCTGGGAGACAGTGAAGAACAGGAAAGCCTGGCGTGCTGCAGCCCATGGGGTCAAATAGAGTTGGACATGACCTAGTGATTGAACCACAACAGATAAGGAAGCAACCTAAGTGTCCAACAACAGACGAATGCATAAGGAAGATGTGACATATGTATGTGACATATATATATGTATATATACAGTGCACTGCTACTCAGACATTTAAAAAATGAAATCATGCCATTTGTGAGGACATGGATGAAAGTATTATGCTTAGCAAAATAAGCTAGACAGAAAATGACGACTATATTTTGACACATATGTGGAATCTGAAAAACAGAACAAAAGAGTGAATATAACAAAACAGAAACTAACTCACAGATACAGAGAACAAACTAGTGTTTATCAATGGCGAGAGGGATGGGGAAGGGGCAAGATAGACTACCATCTCAGGTAAACTACCAAGTATAAAATAAATCACAAGAATATATTATACAGCCCAGGAAATATAGAAACTATTTCATAACTTCAAATGCAGAATAAGTTATAAAAATTCTGAATCATTATGTTATATATTTGAGACTAATATAATTTATAAATCAACTATGAATCAATAAAAAAATAATTAAAACCAAATGTATCCCCAGTTGTATACAAATAAAACAGAGGACTTCAGAGAAATCACAAATATTCATTAAGTGATTTTACAAATAAATTATTTATTACTTAATATGCTTCTAGTTAAGTAAGAGCCAACTTGGAAATTTTGCTTTGTGTCTCTATTCTGCTTTCTCATTATAATTAAAATTTGGTTTTGCAGAGCATTGCCTCTGGTTATTCTCACTTGATAACAGCTGTAAACATCAGCAGTTCTCACCATGCAAAGATGACCTGCCTCCTGCAGAGAGGTGTTCCCAGACTTTAGGAGATCAAACAAAATGATTGTCACATCAGTCATTACAATCATGCTCATCGGAGTCCTCATTTTCTCTCAATGTTTGAGGTAATTCCATTCAGAGGATACACGGTGGTGTAGAATTCAGAACTGAGTTGGGATCAAAGGGTTACCTTTAGTTAAAACACACAATAATTGAGTTTTTGTTTGGTTTTCTGTTGCTAGATTTTTTTTTCCCCCTGAAATTCCTAGGTAACAAGGCATAGAAACTAGGTGGTTCAGCCCTGATAAGCATATGTATTTTAGACCACGTGGATGACAAGAACTTCAGAGTGTCTCTACTCACCATGTATTCTGTGAGTCACCTAGTAAGCACTGCAAACTCACCACGCCGAGTACTCCACTGGACTTGCAGGTCCAGTGAAAGACACACCCCTGCTCTTAAGGAACTATCGGGCTGATGAGAAACAAGTGACATCAGAAAATAAGAACTATGATAGAAATAGAAGCACAGAAGATGGACAATCATGTACCTGGGGGCCTCTGACCTTCTTGACAATTACTGAATAATATCAAATCAACAGAAGTTCACACCTAGAGATTCCTTCATGTGAAAAAACAATTCTTTCTGACCATTAACTCAGGAGGGAAAAGATTTACATTGGTTGCTAAACGGTAAGCTTGAACAGATCCATTATGTGTATATTATGAATATGCATATATTTATATGAATGTAACAGCTTATCTTTTCATTTTGACTTTGGTTCTGTATAAAAGAAGGTCAAGATTCTCTTCCCATTTGCCCTCTCTTAAAAGCTTTCAAAAGTGACCTGCTGAAAGGTGGGCTGTAGAATGGAAAAGCTCAGTTGTTTAGAATTTATAAACGCATGGAAATAGACTTCAAGCTTTTGTTGCAGCACTCTGCGACACAGAAATGTAGACGTGCAAAGAAGAGAAATGTGGCACTCAGAGGACATTTTCAACTTATCTGAGGCAATTTTTAAAGTTTATTTTAAAGAAGTGGAAACTACTCATAATAGCATTGATAATGGGCCCAAGGACTTGAGAAACAAAATAGGCCTAAATTCAGTCTTGGGGTGCATGGCAAGAATGGGAGGATTCCGCCCCACATTTGCTGTTTCTTTTCAAGTAGAAGGGATCCTTAATAGAAGATGCCTGTCTCCTCTTTGACTCTCCACCTCCTTTCCTTGAGAGATGGGCTGCATATCTGTGCTATGCAGGTAGAAGGGAGGACAAGGCATCCAGAGAGAGAACGCCCTTTGACTCTGGAGCTGGCATACTTGAGTATAGCATGGGCTTTGGCTGTGCACTGAGTTCACTAGAGAGACCAGCCGCGTTGAGAACAGACGTCACCACCCCATCATTGCCTGGAGAAAGGACATCACCCCTTCATCATTGCCCAGAGGAGGGACTTCATCACTCTCTCACTGCCCTGAGAACAGACTTCACTATGCTGCCATTGCCTGAATGAGAATGGAAAGCCTACATCCAAAGTTAAGTACTAGGAAAACCTCTTCACTGATGCTGTCTCTATTAGTAATAACAGTAACACTTTGGTCTCTTAACAGAGGTGTGCTGCTGCATGTCCAACAACCAAGGGAAAAGCAAACCCACAAGAAGCCCAGATCTCTGACATCTGCAAAGTTGGTTCTGTGCTATAAATTACTACATCTGGGTTTATTTCAAGCTACTACCCTGAACATCATTGAATAAGGAATTGAATAAGGAATTGAGGAAAGATGTATATAATCAGCTCTTGTGAACCGGCACACAATGGATTCCACTCAGACCTGTCTACAAATTAAGTTATTATATTACCTTATTTCTCAAAAATGTGCAGAACCTAGTTATACAAGAAGGATTTATTTACCAGCCACCCTCAAATATCAATATTCAGGTTTCCTTATTTCCAGGTATGTGTGTTGTGTTTTATATGCCATCATCCTGTCACTTGGAAACTAGAATTCTACTACTCATTACATAAACAAATGCATACCCAATTTATATGTATGTATATAATTTATATGTGTACATATGGACATATTTGTGTATATATATATGTGTGTGTGTGTGTGTATGTGTGTGTGTATACATACATATGTATATATATATATATATATGGACTTCCAGGTGATGCTAGTGGTAAAGAACCCTGCCTGCCAATGCAGGTGATGTAAGACACTTGAGTTTGATCCCTAGACTGGGAAGATCCCCTAGAGAATCCCACGGACAGAGGAGCCTGGTGGGCTACAGTCCATGGAGTCACAAAGAGTTGGACACAACTGAGCGACTGAGCACACAAATACACATGCTATGTGTATGTTGTAGTAGCAGTTGTACAAGTATACACACTCGTCAAAGCTTATGGAAAACTTAAAATGAGTGAATTTGATTTTATGTAAAATTTACTCAATAAAGAAAACTTTTAAAAAGTTAATGTATTTACTTGTAGCAAATGTAATCAAAATATAGGTAGTTGTTTATATCAGATACAGAAAACCAATGAGCTAACAGTAGTTGATTGTTTCATTCTTCCAAATCTTCACCATTGTTAACTCCATGTTTTTCCTATGTGACTCAGGATTCCTTCACTAACGCTATTGTTGTTCGGTCACTAAGCCATATTTGACTCTTTGTGACTTCACGGACTGCAGCACGCCAGACTTCCCTGTCCTTCACTAGCTCCCGGAGTTTGCTCAAGCTCATGTCCATTGAGTCAGTGATGCCATCCAACCATCTCATCCTCTGCCATTTCCTTCTCCTGCCCTCAATCTTTCCCAACATCAGGTTCTTTTCCAGTGAGTCAGCTCTTCTCATCAGGTGGCCAAATATTGGAACTTCAGTTTCAACTTCAGCAAATTAATTTCTTCCAAAGAATATTCAGGGTTGATTTCCTTTAGGATTGACTAGTTTGATTTCCTTGCTGTCCAAGGGACTCTCAAGAATCTTACCTAACACCACAGTTTGAAAGCATCAATTCTTTGGTACTCAGTTTTCTTTATGGTCTAAATCTCACATCTGTACATGACTAATGGCAAAACCATAGCTTTGACTATATGGACCTTTGTTTGCAATATGATATCTCTGTTTTTTAATACACTGTTTAGTGTTGTCATAGCTTTTCTTCTGAGGAGCAAGCGTCTTTTAATTTTATGGCAGCAGTCACTGTCTGCAGTGATTCTGGAGCCCAAGAAAATAAAATCTGCCACTTTTTCCACTTTTTATCCCATCGGTTTGACATGAAGTGATTGGCCTGGATTCCATGATCTTAGTTTTTTTGAATGTTGAATTTTAAGCCAGGTTTTTCACTCTCCTCTTTCACCTTCATCCTCTTTGCTTTCTGCCATATCTGCATATCTAAGGTTGTTGATATTTCTCCTGGCCATCTTGATTCCTGCTTGTGATTCATCCAGTCCAGCATGTAACTGATGTTGAGTACCTATTTAAATTTAAAATAAATACAGGAAATAAATAAAAATTTCAGAGCACATTGCCAATAAAATTGCTATCAAACATAAACCAAACAGGCAGATTTTGTCCTATTTATAGGCAGCAGTCTTCTTTGAGTTATAAAATACTCCTCTGATTCCTGAACTGGTATATTTTAATGCAACTAAAGTATAACTAAACTGGTATAGTTTAAAGCAACTAAAGTTTGTCCTTGGCAGTACATATCAAACAGAGAAAAGTTGTATTAGGTTTATAGTTAAGATATTACTTTGACATTGAACGTTCTTTGTGGACTGGATCTCAATTAACTTCTTGAACTCTGGCACCTTAATTGATCATCTCCCTTTTCTATTTTAAGTGGAAATTTTAAAATATTTTCCCCCAGAATTATGACTTCTGTTTATATCTTTTTTCCTTGGGCTATAGTCCCAAATTAATAGATATCTGGTAAAATATATCTTCATCACTTGAACTGCAGAAATTATATCCATTTGGCTTCTAGTTATATACACAGACACACACATTTCAGATTTTCAGTCTGGTGCATGGTATTAAGGTATGTTATAAGACACTTTTATATAATCTAAAATATAGATGTAGACTTATCTATCACTGAATATCATTACCTTACAAAGTGAATTCACTAAGTTGTTTCCAACTCTTCGCAACCCCATGAACTGTAGCCTACCAGGCTCCTCCATCTATGGGATTTTCCAGGCTAGAATACTGGGGTGGGTTGCCATTTCCTTCTGCAGGGGATCTTCCCAACCCAGGGATTGAACCCAGGTCTCCTGCATTGCAGGAGGCACTTTACCGTCTGAGCCACCAGGGAAGCTCACTATTTTAATACGATATTTTTATATCATATTTTAATAATGTAAATGTAAACTCCAGAACTAAACACATAATAGACACATTTCTTCCTACATAGGCATATGTGATTTAAGAAAGTAATTTACATCATATTTTCACCATCTACATGCAAATGAGTGTGACCCACTTCTTAATTACCCTATGAGAGGCTATGCATTCCTACCAACAAGCTGAAAACATTTCTGAAACTATTCTCTTTGAAAATTGCCTTTAGGGCTTACTTTTCCTATATTAACCAGTATCAACTTTTGGCAAAGTCTTGGTCCTTTGAGAGTTAACTTAACATCTCAAAACTGCCAAAAGCATGTAAAACCAAAACTAATGAAGATGACTGGTGAAGAAGGTGAAGACACAAATTGGAATCAATTACTCAGTGTGACTATGCCATACTGAGGCTGTACTTTTCTCTGTGGCTTCTAGCCTATGTCTGAACCCAGGCTCAAATGCAAAGTAAAAACTTGGTTTGAGAACATGCATATGAAATCTTTTCCTAATTGCCTACCTGAGTTACACAAAATAATATATAAATATTGGCAGCACGTTTGCTCTTGTTACTTTTATTCCTCTCATAGAACTGGGCTTCCCTTATGGCTTAGCTGGTAAAGAATCCTCTTGCAATGCTGAAGACCTGGGTTTGATCCCTGGGAGAAGGGAAAGGCTATCCACTCCAGTACTCTGGCCTAGAGAATTCCGTGGACTGTATAGTCCTTGGAGTCGCAAAGAGCTGGACACAATTGAGTTACTTTCACTTTCACATGGGAAGTCCCTATTTAATACCAATGGAATGCGGTAATTCTCCATCTTGGAAACATATAGCAAAATCTTTCTATAATACTTCCATGGAATTGCATATTTAAGACTTTGTTTAATCTACCTGTGAAGTGGGCACATGACTCCTGGTTCATGAGTGTTTGGTGAAGATTAAACAATAAAGCATGTAAAGTCTATTACAATATCTGGGAGAAATATGTGTACAACAAATGTTAACAATTTTCCCACCCTTCGCTTCTGCTCCTAACTAATACAATACTTGGGGTATTCTAACTTGTTAAATTATGTTGCTAATCCAGCAAGCCATAAATGCTATAAATCCCCCCCAAAAAAAATTGCAGCTGATTTTAACCCATCAAATGCCAAGGATTTTAGGGGATATTCATATGCCACACATGTCACTTTTTGTTCTAATACAGGAAACTCTTCAGTCTTATGTGATGAATTCAAACAAAATGTCTCAACTTGAAGCAAAATATTTTTTATTGAGTTAGAATTGACATACAATATTATATTAGATTCAGACACAGAATATAATGATTCAACATGGGTGTACATTTCCAGATGATCATCACATAAGTCTGGCTGCCATCTGTCGCCATACACGGTTAATACAATATTACTGGCTACATTTCCCAGAATATACTTGACATTTCCATGATGTTTTTATTTTATAACTGGAAATTTGTACTTCTGGATCCCTTTCACTCATTCCGTCCCCCCAACCTCACTCCTTTCTGGCAACCATCAATCTGTTCTTGTCTATGAGTCTGGGTTTCATCTTGCTTCGTTTGTTTGTTTTTTTGTTTGTTGTTTTTTTTTTTTTTTAAATTCTGCATATAAGTCAGCCAGAGGAGGACAAAAACTGCATGATTTCACTGTATGAAGCAAACCATTCTGTCGCATTTTCATCGTTTTACAATTTCTGTAGGTGATGACAAAACACTGAAGAGGATGGGGCATTTTAGACAAGCACATTTCCGCAGACATATTTCAGATTGATTGATTGCAAGGAGATTATATCTGTTTTCTTTTTTCTTTTCTAATTTTGGGCAAAACAGAGAACCCTGGTACCCGAAATATATAGAAAGGCTTTTCAAACAGTATTTATTTTTGGCTCCCAGAGAGCTCAGCTGTGAAGGAAGGTGCTGAAATGCTGGTGATGTAGTTTCAGTTGAGTGTGTGCCTGAGCTGAGGTTACAGCCCAGAGGAGCCCCAGCTTCAGTGGGCCCCCACTTAGAAGAAAGGTGGGCCCCCTCCACGCTGTGAAGTGGCTTCACACTGTGAACACAAAAGCAGAATGAGCGTGTGTGGACGAACCTGCCAGTCTGAACTGCATTTTCTTACACAGGGCCCATAATAGGCATGGAAATGTCTCCAACCAGACTGTTCTGCAGATAACAGATGACATCCCTCCTCTGGAGATGCAGCTTTCTTGAATGAATCATTTAATTACATAGTGTTTCTTCTTTTTTTTTTTTTGTCAGTGGGAGGTGTGGTTTGGAGATGTCTTTTGAAGAAAGTGGACCAGAACCTGTCATTAACTAGAAAGCATTCTGAGAATTCCTCGGCAGATGCAATGATTGCACACCATGATTTGCATTTCCAGGGAGAAGTTAGAATGACCCTATCAGACTCCTGCAGAACAGACCTCCCCCGCTCAGTTTAAATTTTGTATCCTTGTTCGTAGGTGTGAGAGGAGTGTCTGCTATGTTCAGCCATCACATCATCGGTTCTACATCTTTGAGGGAGACATCTAATCCATTACCTTAGGTGACATTTTGCACTACGGTTCCTGGAATTATTTCTGACACCATTGAAAAGTTTGTCTGGAGTGAAGTATGGGAAGGAGAGATGCCTTAAGAGCCAACAGCACAATACTTCAGAGATAATGTAGTGTTTCCTTAGCAAAACTCACTGACAAATATTTGATATAGAAAGTGTGTCTTCAGGCCAAGCCTCAGATGGTCTGAACTAAAGCTAAGGAGAACTTAGTCGTTTTGCACAGAAATATAGGTTTTCTATACATAGTCATGTACGGATGTGAGAATGGGACCATAAAGAAGACTGAGTGCTGAGGAATTGGTGCTTTTGAACTGTGGTGTTGGAGAAGACTCTTGAGAGTCCCTTGGACTGCAAGGAGATCAAATCAGTCAATCCTAGAGGAAATCAAACCTGAAAATTCATTGAAAGGACTGATGCTGGAGCTGAAACTCCAATACTCTGGTCACCTGATGCGAAGAACTGACTCATTGGAAAAGACCCTGATGCTGGGAAAAAGTGAAGGCAGGAGGAGAAGGGGATGACAGAGGATGGCATCTCTGACTCAGTGGACTTTAGTTTGAGCAAGCTCAGGAGTTGGTGATGGACAGAGAAGCCTGGCATGCTACAGTCCATGGGGTCGCAAAGAGTCAGTCACGACTGAGTGACTGAACTGAACTGAACTGAACTGACAGACAGTCCAGGTAGGAAGAGGTATGGATTCTCATAAATAAAGAGATGCAAGAGTTTCTAATAGAAACAAATGACCAGCTTCCAGATAAGAGGCAGGGACTCTGGAAGATAATCTGTCCAAGGAATAAAACTTTGGACTGGCTTCTTTGAAGTGAATTGATAATTATTATAAATTATTTGTTGATTGTCTCTTTAGTATTTCCTTGTTCACATGAACCCCCTAATTCAGTCAACTTCTACTTAGAAGAATGACCGTGTCCTAGCGGTGCCTTGAGGAAATGAAGACCAAGGATTTTTGTTTGTTTGCTTATTAGTTTGTCCATTTGTTCATTTTGTTTCTCATTAATATTTGGTACATAAAAGGAAACAACCAAAAGAAACAAGATAAGAGATTTGAATGGAAGGGGAATATTAGATTAATAAGAAATTCTGAGAAATGCAAGTTCATGGAAGAACCTCCCAAAATATTGGGAAGTGGGTGAATAACCTAGGTTGTCCATAAGGTTTTTGTATATAATTCATTTTTATTTAGATGTTGTTATTTAGTATAAACCCCAAATCTTGAAGGCTTGGGGACTGCTTAGATTGTAATTGAAATCTTCACACTCTGGATTTTTAGAGATATTTTAATTAGCTGTATGTATTTCTTTGGATAGAAGCATGGATTCTCAGAGTTTACACATAAAATCCATACTCCTAAGTGTTGTGCATGAGACCTGTGGACCCAAACTACTTCTCACTCGCTTTTGCTGTTTTTCCCTATAAGACTTTTCAGCAAACATATTTCCAAAAGAAAATATTTCCCAAACTTGACCTGGACTAGAAACAAGTTTTAGGAGTGGGTCATGAAAGAACATCATTCTGGAGAAGAGAAATAATCTTTCTGAATGATGTAGTTCAGAGTATCCTCCTTCTGTTCTTAGTCATTTAGTCATATCCATCTCTTTGCAACCTCATGGGCTTAGCCCTTCAGGCTCCTCTGCCCATGGGATTCTTCAGGCAAGAATGCTAGAGTGGATTGCCATGCCTTCTTCCAGGGATC
The DNA here is from genome assembly GCF_910594005.1 of Cervus elaphus. Lineage (NCBI taxonomy): Eukaryota > Metazoa > Chordata > Mammalia > Artiodactyla > Cervidae > Cervus > Cervus elaphus. The sequence goes on from NC_057820.1 coordinate 10,129,882, forward strand.
TTCACAACCCAGGGATCAAACCTACATCTCCCACACTGCAGACAGATTCTTTTTACTGTCTGAGCCACTAAGGAAGCCCAAAAATACTGGAGAAGGTAGCTTGTTCTTCTTCAAGGGATCTGGATCCCGACCCAGGAATCAAACCAGTGTCTCCTACATTGCAGGCAGATTGGACAGTACCATTAAAGATAATGGAAGTTTTTTTCCTTAGAGGTTTTATCATTTTATTTTGTTCATTTGGCTTTTCAGCATGATTTCTGAGAAGGTTAGCTGTAAAAATTATGGAAATAAATTTGACTCAACTTAATATGGAATACTAGTGAATGAAGCCTTCCACCTGACTGCAGACTAACAAAGCAAATAGATACTAGATTAAAGTGCAATACTTTGTGTTTCCATTTGCCTAACAAATATTTATTGAATTTAGCAATTATTTACTAAATTTCAAATATACACTGAGCGCACTACTATATCCTTGGGTTACAGTAATAAACAGTGCAGGTTTTGGTTTTTTTTTTCCCTCCTTTTTGCAAAGTAAGTAGGTATTAGGCATCACATCTATAACTACCAGCATGGGAAATATCATATAAAGGATTTTAAGTGGTGCTATCAAATTTCCAACGTCCAGTGAATCATAGAAAAAGCAAGGGAATTCCAAAAAATCATCTGCTTCTACTTCTTTGACTATGTTAAAGCCTTTAACTGTGTTGATCAAAACTGTGGAAAATTTTTAAAGAGATAGGAACACTAGACCACTTTACCTGTATTCTGAGAAACCTGTATGCTGGCCCAGAAGCAAGAGTTAGAACTGGACATGGAACAATGGACCAGTTCAAAATATTGAAAGTAGTACATCAAGGCTCTATATTGTCACCCTATGTATTTAACTTATATGCAGAGTGCATCATGAAAAATGCCAGACTGGATAAAGCACAAGCTGGAATCAAGATTGCCAGGAGAAACACCAGCAACCTCAGATGTGCAGATGATACCACTCTATGGCAGAAAGTGAAAAGGAACTAAAGAGCCTCATGATGAGGGTGAAAGAAGAGAGTGAAACAGATGACTTAAAATTCAGCTTTCCAGAAAAAACAAGATCATGGCATCCAGTCCCATTACTTTATGACAAATAGATGGGGAAAAGGTGGGAAAATTGACAGATTTTATTTCCTTGGGCTCCAAAATCACTGCGGATGGTGACTGTAGCCTCAAAATTAAAAGATGCTGGCTCCTTGGAAGAAAAGCTATGACAAACCTAGACAGTATCTTAAGAAACAGAGACAGCATTTTGCTTGCAAAGTCCATATAGTCAAAACTGTGGTTTTCCCAGTAGTCATGTATGGATGTGAGAGTTGGACCATAAAGAAGACTGAGCACTGAAGAATTAATGCTTTCAAATTGTGGGGCTGGAGAAGGTTCTTGAGCATCCCTTGGACTGCAGGGTCAAACCAGTCAATCCTAAAGGAAATCAACCCTGAGTATTATTGGAAGGACTGTTGCTGAAACTGAAGCTCCAATAATTTGGCCACCTGATGGTAAGAGCCAATTAATTGGAAAAGATTTCAATGCTGGGAAAGGTTGAGGGCAAGAGGAGTAGGGAGCAACAGGATGAGATGATGGATGGTACCACTGAGTCAGTAAGCATGAGTCTGAGCACACTTTTGGAGACAGTGAAGGACAGAGGAGCCTGGCCTTCTGTAGTTCACGGGGTTGCAAAGAGTTGGACGTGACTTAGAGACTGGAAAACAACAACAAAGCAGATTATATGTATGAAATTTAGAGTCACTTTCAATATCAGTTATTTGCTGGCTGTGCCAGCATAGGAAGTTCTTTCAGGAATAAATCTGTTATACATTATACACAAAAGTGCAGCTCCAGGGGTCCTACAGTAACATAAGCATGTAGTGTGAACCTCAGCATTATAAACACATGAATAACAAAGGAGAAATAACATTAAACATGTAAGGAACCAACAACTAGAAAATTATTTTGGATGTAATACTGAATTGTAAAAGAAGAATCAGATCACATCAACATCTATTCAAAATAGGATATCTGTCCTATTAGGGATATACTTGAAGTGGAAATGGTTTAGAAGAGAGGACTGTTCTGAAGGGTGTTCTGTGAATCCATCAAGAATCTTACCCAAGGGAAGTGGAAATTATAAGAAGAACTCCTGGTGAGCTTGCCACAGGTTCTCAAGAGATAGCGAAATATAGGGCTACCCTTTGATTCTGGATTTGCTTAGTGGTTCAGTCATGTCTTACTCTTTGCAACCTCTTGGACGGTCATCTTCTGATATCACAGAAAAAGGTAGAATAACACAATCAAGATGCACTTCCCCATGTGCTTTTGGCATAAAGAGCTAGTTAGGAAAGAAAAAAAAAAAAAGTATTGATCGAATCAAGGATACTGCAGCTGAGATTCTAAGCAGAGACCTCTTTGAAATCCACAAAAGTACTTAATGGGAGAAAAAAACATCACAGGGACATTCGATACCTTAGGAGCACAGATGCTGGCTGACCACCCTGTCAGTCATTTCCCTTCCAATTACCTGTCCCTCTGAAACTACAAGGAATAGCAATTGAATAGTATGAGGTGGAAGAGAAAGAAAGAAGAAATCAGCTTTCACCCACAGCAGACTACCAAGGCTAAATCAGACCCAGGGTTTTCAACTGGTGAAGAGTCTTGAATGTTTTTTATTGCATTAGACCAAACCAGAGTTATTTGATGAGTCAACCAGAGTGGATTTGTCATGCCAAAAAAGGATAGAAAGATGTGAATCATCAGCAAAATTGTGGAATATTTCTAAAGCTTCAAACAGAAATAAAGGACCATCCCAGAGAGTGGAATTGAAAGGATGATGTAAAAAAGACCAAAGCTACATTTTATATATAATCTGAGGCCCAGCTTGACAATAAAACAAGTTATACATACATTCCTCACATTTGGGCTCATTTGGATCCTAATTTTTCATCTTTGAGTAGTGAAAAATTAGTTCAATGTTGGATACATACTGGTCACAGGATACATTTTCAATAAATGAAGAAATGTTCCCCCTGCGTGTGTGTGTGTGTGTGTGTGTGTGTTAGCTAATGTAGTTTTTAGGGTAGAAAGGTGCTGGAAAAAATACCCTGGCTGACCTTAAAATAGGCTAAAGACATGACCTTACCAGTTGGGAAGCTGGAAAGGGAAATTTTCCCAGCTATCAGCATGATGAAGTGCTAAACCCAGTAGGGTTCAGAAGTCTAACAGAATGACATTTCTTACACTCGATCAGCACCTGTGAGTGGATATTTAACTACCAAGCTAATCACAAAGGGTTTACATCATCAGAATGAATGAGGAATTAAAACACTTGACTGAATCAAGGGAAATTTTTCAAAGTTACGTGCCATAGGCTATTGATCTCTCAGCGGCTCATTAAACACCTGAAGCAAACATCTCCCTGAGCCATGAGGGCAGCGGATGGAAGCACAGAGATTTACAGATGGAGCAGGATGTGATCCATCAGCATCCTGTCTCTCCTTGTCCACCCCCACTCTCATCCTGGTTCCCTTTTCCGTAGTTGATGTGCTTGTCCCTCCTATCTTCTTAGAAGGTCTCATAGTGATTGATGAAGCCTGATAAATATAAGGATGTCTAGCACAGGGGTTAAAAAATCATGTAACTTGGACTTCCCTGATGATCTTGGGGTTAAGACTTTGTCTTCCAAAGCAGGGTGTGGTGGTTAAATCTCTGGCTGAGGAGCAGAAGCCATTATCTAACAAAGTAAATAAAGACTTTAAAAATGGTGCACATCAAACAAAAAACTTAAAAAAAAAAAAAAAAGGAAATCATATAACATGATGGCTCCTTTTCCTAAAGCTGTATTTGACCAGAGCAAATCCTGAATCAGGAGTCAATGTATACTTTCCATAAACCAGATACCTACTATGACTCTCCACACTCCCCCATCTTTAAATTCCATAGTAAATCATGTCTTATGTGGAAAATCACCCACAGAAACCCTGTCTCCTAGCCATATATTAACTGTTGCTCATTGCGTAAAGGAGCTTCTTTAAGATACATGGAAATATAAAAGGAAAGGAAAACTGATACTTAAGCAAGAATAGAAGTTAAGCATTATCTTGAAAGTTGATGGGAAAATCAAAATCATCTAAGAATGTTTCAAGTATAAGAAACTAACATCGAATCTCCTAATTAAATTACTTCCAGTGCATGGAAGTAAAAATCAGTCTGTCAATGCAGGAGATGTGGGTTTGATCCCTAGATTGGGAGGATCCTCTGGAGCAAGAAATGGCAACACACTCTAGTACTCTTGACTGAGAAATCCCATGGACAGAGGAGCCTGGTGTGCTGCAGTCCCCGGGGTCTCAAAGAGCTGGGTATGACTGAGTGAATAAGAAACAATGACAGTGACAAAGGAAACTAGTGCATGGAAGATCAATAGATAGCTAGACACATAGATAAGCATTTATCTTTTAACAAATGTATATGTTAATCTATTCCTTTCCCCTGGATCATTTACCAGTTTAACATATATTTATTAGCTATCTATTTATTACATTTTTGAATATATTTAACATATATTTATTATCTATCTATTTGTCAGCAAATGCAGTATGTAACTGAGGAGAGAAGGTAAATATGAGACAGGCCAAAACTTGAGAGATCCCAGCCTTTAGGAGATGACACGTGAACACAGACTCATAAGATCTGTAAGCTGAGCTCTGATGGAGGCACTCTGCTTCCCGGGGAATCTCAGCAGAAGGGTTGCCAAGGCTGGAGGGCAAGATGGACTGAATTGTGTCTCACTCCCCAAATCCATATGTTGAACTCCTAACTCTCAAGACCTCAGAATGTCACTGTGTTTGAGTTGGGGGTCTTTTAAGGGATAATTTAGGTAAAACGGAGGAGGAAATGGCAACCTACTCCAATATTCTTGCCAGGGAAATCCCATGGACGAGAAGCCGGGTGGGGTATTGTCCATGGGGTGGCAAAGAGTCAGCCACAACTGAGTGCACATGGACAAACACATACACAAGGGAAAATGGGGTCATTAGGGCGTCTGTAATCCAGTAAAAATGATATCCTTATAAGAAGAGGAATTAAGAACCAACATGCGCAGAGGGAAGACCACGTGAGGCCAGAGAGAAGGCAGCCATGTACAACCTAACTGAATTTGCCATACACATGAAACTTAAAAAACGTTGTAAATCAACTATGAAAGTGAAAGTTTTAGTCACTCAGTCACATCCCACTCTTTGGATCCCATGGACTGTAGCCTCTGTCCAGGCAAGAATACTGGAATGGGTAGCTATTCCCTTCTCCAGGGGATCTTCCCAACCCAGGAACTAAACCTGGGTATCCACACGGCAGGCAGAGCCTTTACCATCTGAGCTGCCAGTCACGCAGAGCTGTGCTGAGTGCTCAGTCACTCAGTTGTGTCCCACGCTTTGCGACCCCATGAACTGCAGCACACCAGGCAGTCCTGTCCTCCACCATCTCCCAGAACATGCTCAAACTCACGTCCACTGAGTGGGTGATGCCATCCAATCATCTCATCCTCTTGTCCTCCCTTTCTCCTCCTGTCTTCGGTCTTTCCCAGCATCAGGGTCTTGTCTAATAAGTCAGCTCTTTATATCATGTGGCCAAGGATTGGAGCTTCAGCTTCAGCAACAGTCCTTCAAAAGAATATTCAGGATTGATTTCCTTTAGGGTAGACTGGTTGGGTCTCCTTGCAGTCCAAGGGACTCTCAAGAGTCTTCTCCAAAACCACAGTTCAAAAGCATCAATTCTTCAGTGCTCAGCTTTGTTTATAGTCCAATTCTCACATCCATACATGACCACTGGAAAAACCATAGCTTTGACTAGATGGACACCTGTCGACAGAGTAATGTCTCAGCTTTTAAATATGCTATCTAGGTTTGTCATAGCTTTTTTTCCAAGGAGGAAGTTTTTTTTTTTTTTTTTTTTTTAATTTTGTAGCTGCAGTCACCATCTGCAGTGATTTTGCAACCCTAGAAAATAAAGTCTCTGTTTCCATTGTTTCCCCATCTATTTGCCATGAAGTGATGGGACCAGATGCCATGATCTTAGTTTCCTAAATACTGAGTTTTAAGCCAGCTTTTTCACTGTCCTTTTCCACCTTCATCAAGAGGATTTTTAGTTCCTTTTTTCTTTCTGGCATAAGGGTGGTGTCATCTGTGTATCTGAGGTTATTGATATTTCTCCCACAAATCTTGATTACAGCTTGTGCTTCATCTAGCCCACCATTTTGCCTTATGTACTCTGCATATAAGTTAAATAAGCGGGGTGACAATATGTAGTCTTGATATACTCCTTTCCCAATTTGGAATCAGTTCATTGTTCCACGTCCGGTTCTAACTGTTGCTTCTTGACCTGCATACAGGTTTCTCAGGAGGCATGTAAGGTGGTCTGGTATTCCCATCTCTTTAAGAATTTTCCATAGTTTGCTGTGATCCATATAGTCAAAGACTTTAGCATAGTTAATAAGACAGATTTTTTTTTTTTTTAAGTTCCTTTGCTTTTTCTATGATCCAGGGGATGTTGTCAATTTGATCTCTGGTTCCTCTGCCTTTTCTAAATCCAGTTTGAACATCTGGGAGTTTTTGGTTCACGTACTGTTTAAACCTAGCTTGGAGAATTTCGAGCATTACTTTGCTAGTGTGTGAGATGAGTGCAATCGTGCGGTAGTTTGAACATTCTTTGGCATTTCCTTGCTTTGGGATTGGAAAGAAAACTGACCTTTTCCAGTCCTGTGGCCACTGCTGAGTTTTCCAAATTTGCTGGTATGAGCTACCAGGAAAGCCCCTAAAAAAGAATTCTAGAGTGAGTAGCCATTTCCTTCTCTAAGGGATCTTCCCAACCCAAGGATGGAACCCAGGTCTCCTGCATTGCAAGAAGATTCTTTGCCATCAGATAAAGCAAAGCAAAACTCAAAGTGTATCTGACTGGAGGACAGAATCAGAATATACATAGCAAGATGAATCTGGGCTTTCAGCAGGCTTCAGGTCCTAGATCATAGTAAATGGTTGGTTAATAAGAGCCACTGACTTCCTAGCAAAAAAAAAAAGAAAAGTGGCCCTACAGAGCTGAGGTTGACATACTGGCAAAGTTGTATTTCACCCTCTGCTTCATCTTTGGACATTATGATCACTCTCCGCTTTGTGACTCATTACTAATCTCACCTATAATGGGGAAAGCCACACGTTAGAAACCAGGAAAAAAGCCACTTTTGCAAAAGGACATTAATTTATTAGCAGAGATTCTGACGAGTTCTAGAAGGATTGATCACCACAGATGGAGACAAGTTGCTTGAGGAAGTGTACATCAACATTGGTCTGTGTCTTTTTTTCCTCATGATTTCAAATTTATAACAGAATTAATACAATTTATCACCAGAGATTGATGGCATTTCAAAAGCAATGAGTAACCACAGGGGTGAAACATTTTAGTAGAGATATGAACACAGCCATTAGTTAAAACAAGAAATATTCTTTAAACTATGAGATAGATGACTGGATAAGTGAACAGAATTCAACTATTGGCTTATAATATTCAATAATACAACTGAGATTGCAATGTTTTATACAGCAAGATTTGATCATAATAAGGAAGAAGCCTTACCATCTTGGAAGAAGAAGCTTTAAATAATGGTTAAATTCATGAATTACAGAACCACACACTCATTTAAAATTGTATCTCTACTGTATATTTGTTGTTTAATCTTGGGAAAGTAACACAGCCTCTTTATGCTTTAATTTGCTCATATTTAAAGTCATTTTAAGAATGATGATAATAGTGTTATGGAATGTGCCAGCCACTGTAATGAATGTTTTGTATACAAGTATTATCTTGTTTAATCTTCCGTGCAGTTCAGTCACTCAGTTGTGTCCGACTCTTTGTGACCCCATGGCCTGCAGCATGGCAGGCTTCCCTGTCCATCACCAACTCCCGGAGCTTACTCAAACTCATGTCCATTGGGTCGGTGATGCCATCCAACCATCTTATCCTCTGTCGTCCTCTTCTCCTGCCTGCAGTCTTTCCCAGCATTGGGGTCTTTTCTAATGAGTCAGTTCTTCACATCAGGTGGCCAAAGTATTGGCGTTTCAGCATCAGTCCTTCCAATGAATACTCAGGACTGATTTCCTTTAGGATTGACTGGTTTGATCTCCTTGCTGTCCAAGGGACTCTCAAGAGTCTTCTCCAAAACCCCAGTTCAAAAGCATTAATTCTTGGGTGCTCTTGAACAGTCCTCAGAACAACTTACAAATACAAGCATTATCATTAACCTCATTTTATTTATTAGGACACTGAGACAGAGAGTGGTTACTTAACCACTCCAAAGTCCCATCTCTGGTAGTGACAAAGCTGAGATGTGAACCCAGACAATCTCTCTCCAGTGTCTCTACTTTCATTATAATCTACTGGTTCCATAAGATTTTAGTACTATTATTATAAACATTCTTACTATAGGCACACACTCTCTGCTCAATTAACTTACTACCTAGGTATTTTTGCACATATCTGATCTCACCTTATCCTGAGTCTTAAGCAGTCTGTCTCTTGAACCAGACCTCAGTTCCACTGTTCCTATCAGGGACTCTGGCTGGCACCTTCTTCCTATAGTGGCTCAGTTCCTTTCCAGAACTGCTTCCAGCCAGATTCCCTCTCAAATCTAGATTTTGATGCCTGGGCAGTGTTTCCTTGATCAGTTCTTTGTTCTTAGCTTCAAGACATCTTCAAATTGATCATTCTCTTCCCTTAAAGTTCCTTCTCATGGGATCAATTTCACCCTTAACTCTGGACTTGCTTCTTGCCCACTGGCGCCAAATGACTCTTCCAACTACAAATGGTTTTCTCCCCCCTCCTCCCTTGATGTGGAACTTCACACTTTCAGAAATAATAAGGGAGACCAGAATTTATAAAAGTAGGTAGAATATAGTGTGTGAGGGCCTGGACTTTGGAGATAGAAGCCTTCAGTTTGAACTTGACTCTATCGTTTCTTAAGTATGTGACCTCAGATGAAGTCCTTGACATCTCTAGACTTAGGTAACCGTGTGGGTGACACCGGCTCCTCTCTCTTAGTGTTGCCTTGAAGATTAAAAGAAGCAACATGTGCAAAGCCCTGGGTATAGATCACAGTACTTGGTACATACTCAGTAAAGTGCTATTTTAAGATAATAATATTTTAATTTTGCTTAAGGTAATGTAGCTACATTGTGGGAAATATTAGATACATAAAGAACAAATGGTAAGACTTAGATGCTCATAAATTTTTCCTGCTTGACATCAACAAGAGATCTTAATTAGCTGCTAAATGGGTTTCCTAAGTTGATATCCCCTTATCTCTTTTACTCCATAGCCATCCACTCCACCATACTTTATATTTCAGTAATGGTGAATTATATTCTTCCTCAAAAAATATCATATGCCTTTGCATTTACATAACGTGTTCCTTAAACCTGGACTCCCCCATCCATTCATTTCCCCACCTGGAAAGGTTCTACTAAACCTTATGAATCCAACTCAAATAAAGATCTCTCTTCCAGCCCCTCTGAGCTTCCAGATTCACAGTCCTCCAACTGAAGTGTAACAAATGTTACTTTTTGTGCAACTCATGGGCCTTGAAAGTGCATCCAGTAGCATGCTTGTTGTGATAAATGTATGTGTTTATGTTGTTGTTAAGTTGCTAAGTCATGTCCTACTCTTTGTGACTCGTGGACTGTAGCCTGCCAGGCTCCTCTGTCCATGGGATTTCCCAGGCAGGAATACTGGAGTGGATTGTTATTTCCTTCTCCAGGGGATTTTCACCAGAGATCGAACTCTTGTCTCCTGTTTTGGGAAACAGATTCTTTACCACTGAGCCACCAGAGAAGCCCACTTACACATTTAGAGTGATAACTGTATCCTTCCAGGTTTCACCTAGATTCTGAGCTCTTTATTCCATCACTGGTGTATCCTCAGGGCCTAGTAAAGATTCCTGATACTTACCAGGAGTCTAAGCTTTGAGTGGATACAAGAGAACTTTGATGATACAGTGATAACTGTATCCTTTCAGGTTTCACCTAGATTCTGAGCTCTTTATTCCATCACTGGTATATCCTCAGGGCCTAGTAAAGATTCCTGATACTTACCAGGAGTCTAAGCTTTGAATGGATACAAGAGAACTTTGATGATAGCAGTAAATCAGAACCTTTTTTTTTAAGTCATTCTCTACCAAATTCCTGTAGTTGCTACCAGAGATCACAAATAGAGGGCTTTCTCTTTATATTTTCAGCAATTAGTTTCTACATTATCTGGTTTGCCAGTGGACACATATTACATATTAAGCATATATTTGATCTTTATATGGAGCTTCCCTGGTAGCTTAGATGGTAAAGAATCGGCCTGCAATGCAGGAGACTCGGGATCGATCCCTGGGTTTGGAAAATCCTCTGGAAAAGGGAATGAAAACCCACTCCAGTATTCTTGCCTGGAGAATTCCATGGACAGAGGAGCCTGGTGGGCTATAGTTCATGGGGTTGCAAAGAGTAGGACACAACTGAACGACTAACACCTTTTAAAAAAACCTTGTTCAGTTTAGTTCAGTTGCTCAGTCATGTCCAACTCTTTGTGACCCCATGGACTGCAGCACGCCAGGCCTCCCTGTCCATCACCAACTCCATGAGTTTCAAAAATAGTGCCCTGGATTTCCTTCCTAACATTCAGCACTATGAAGTAGAAGGAATATGTGCTTTAGACCTACAGTGCTTGTTAGCTTCATGGACTCTAGGTACTTAATTTACTACTTCTTCTCTCTGAGGAAGTTTTTCTCCATCTTTAAAGAGAGTTTATAATCCCGATTTACAAGGCTTTGTTAAAAATTCAAAGTTATAATATTACATAGTAATATGCAGGATTTAATTACTAAATAAGCAGACAATATAACTGCTACTAATTATTGATTACTATTGGCATACTATTGTAATATATGGTATCTCTATGTATTTATCTATTATCAAGAGAGAAAGAGAAAAATAAATAGAGAGAGAGGGGATCAGTAGAAAAATTACTGTGGATTTAAAATGTACTGATAATATTTGTTAGATAATCAGGTAAGTTGGCAACTTAGGAGAACATAGATTAATGGGCATTCATAAGGAAAATAAAAAGTAATGGGCAGGGGTAGCTTAGTATTGCATTCCATTCATGATAAGAGTAGGGTGACAACATAGTTGAAGTTCAACCAAATAGTCAAACTGAGTTGTTTTGGCTAAAATTCAACATCCTCATGATAATGAGAACACAATAAGAAAAACCACAAGTTAACTAGGAAGCAAACTAAGAAGTGACTCAACATACTTTTGTCTTAAGCACTCATATAAAAAGAAATAAAGGGTTTGTGTAATGAACCAAGAACAAGAATTTTGTATTCAGTGACTTCTTAGGCACTTCATTCTGACAAAAACATTTCTTCCCTGTTCTTGATATTTTCTTCCTTTAGAAGAAAACCCTAAGTAACATAATGCCCTGGCTTCTTTCTGCCTCTTTACCAGTGGGTTAAACACAGTTGTCCATCTTGCACACTGCACAAATCTAGGGACACCGTTCACATTGTACCCTCTTTCAACAGACCCAGTGGAATAATTTAGCACACACAGCCGGTGCAAATGTTCTCCGAGGCATGTCTTCATCTCTCCTTATCCTTGGGCTGGGGAAATAACTTTTCTCACTGCACCTTGGCCTGATAGGCTTAGTTTCTCTCCTTATCATCTTGAGGAGGAGCTGTTCCTCGAATACACGTTTCTCCTGGTTGCTTGTTCCTTCTTGCTGTAACCTGTACAGAGTCTGCTTCCTTGTAGGGTGACCAGTGCATGCCATGCTGAGTTGCTCAGTCATGTCCAACTCTTTGCAAGTCTGTGTATCATAGCCCTCCAGACTCCTCTGTCCATGAAATTTTCCAGGCAAGAATCCTGGAGTGGGTTGCCATGTCTTGGTCCAGGGAATCTTCCTGACCCAAGGATTGAACGCTCACCTCTTGCTTCTCCTACATTGGCAGGTGGGTTCTTTACCGCTGTGCCACCTGGGAAGCCATAAGTATGGCTAATTCTGATGTTCAGGGTTAGGAAGTCCAGTTGCTCATACACATAAACCTTGTCCTCCCACCAACTCTTTATTATTATTGAAGGGAATATTTTAGCTCCTTTTGCTATTTATTTCTCAGTTAGTTTTTGACCCAGGTCATAGCAAAGAGGAGTATTGTTTATTTAGCTCCTTCCAAGTAAAACTAATGTGGGAGCTATGGGCCTTGAGAATTGAGCAAGGTGTAAAATTTTGTAGAACAAATTACACATGAAATGATTTGGGCTTTGGGTATGGTTTGAACAGATGGCTGTAAGCTTTGTTAGTAATTTCCTAAGCAAGACCATGTTGACTTTTCTTTTAAATCCTAGTGATTTGCAACCTGTATGGCACAACAGCTGATTTTTCAGTTGCAGAATTAGCTTCATGAATGTGTGGCTCGGGTATACGATGCTGAACCTTTGCCGTGTTTTGATTTTAGCAGGTTGCTGCCACAGTCACAGGGTAGTGGCTAGAACGGCCCACGTGCAAGAGTCTTCCCAAACCTCAATAAATGTGTGGACTGCTTCAGCATGCAGCTTAGCGCATCTCAATCTTGTCCTATACTTGGTTTATATGTGTGAAGAGCAGAGACCATGGTTCTTAAGGGCTGTCTTCAGAAGCTTTGTTATGAAGGGGAAGCAAGAATTGATGGGAAAGAGCAGATTGCCAATACAGAACTTTCTGACATCAGTAGTTAAAGAATATGTCCTGTATTTGGTCTGAAATGGGGTAAATTGTGAGCTTTACAGAGCACAAAGAACCTTCTGGCTGGCTGTAAATTGTTCACATCAGCTCTAGGAAGGAGAATGCATTGTTGTTGTTGTCTAGTCACTAAGTCCTGTTCAACTCTTTCCAATTCTATAGACTGTAGCCCGCCAGGCTCCTCTCTCCATAGGATTTCCCAGGCAAGAATACTGGAGTGGGTAGCCATTTCCTTATTCAGGGGATTTTCCCATCCCCAGGGATTGAACCCACATCTCCTGCATTGTAGGCAGATTCTTTCCTGTCTGCGCCACCAGAGAAGCACCATTGCTGTGGTAAATAGTGCCAAAATTAACCCCTTGCTGAGAGACTTTCCCAATTGAGTTTTAATTCCAAGTCTTAGATATCAGAAAATTGATATAAACCACCTGGTATCCCAGTAAGACCCAACTGAGACCACCATATTCTTTCAGGATAATGTCTCTGCTGTGGTCTTTAACAACACGCACAAAAATTGCCTTGAAAGTAATTTTTTTTCTGAGAAAACTCTTTTAGGAGCAATGATTGCTTTGCTTTTTTCCAGTTCTGAGATATGATACCAGTGCTGTGATAATTTTGTTTTTCATAACTCCTGGGAATCTTTAAGATAATGAGGAATATCAGTGACTCAGTGTTGAACAAATACAAGTCTGAGGCCATAGAGGAAATATTTTCCTTCTAGCGAGAAAGAAACTAATCTTTAAGTTAAAAGGACACTGTCCCTACCAACATGCCAAGACCTCTTTCAGCTGAGGCTGAATGGACTAAAAATTGAGAAGTACTTTATATTCTTTGGAATTTTAAATCATGAGAATAAGAAAAATTGACTTGGAACCTTAATTCTATGAAACTTTAATATATCTGGACTTTAACTTGCAAAGAATTTAATATCCCTATTTTAATATTTCCCAAGTAATAGTAACAGCATTTATATTCAAATGTGTACCACCTCTTTTTTGACATTTTGTTATTGGAGTATACTTATGTCATCAATCATGCTCAAAACAGATCTCATAGCAGACTAAGCTAAGAGATGTTTTTTGGGGAAAATGTAGACTGGAAAATCAACTAGAGATTAAATTTTCAACCTTGTTGTTTTAAGTAATGAGCTCTTCTGACCCATTTTAGAGCCTTTGGGCAGCAGATTTCAGGGAAGTCAGCCTTGATCACAGTACTCCTGAAGGTTGCTCCAAAATGAAGTGTTGACATTGGGGGAGGGGCCCACACAGGTCAGGGAAGAACTGGCTTGTTAAACTTTTACTCTTCTTCCTGGGCAGGGAAAACAGCACTAGGAGAGCAAAATGTAGGGGAAGGCAGAAGGGAAATTCTTTCCCCTGTTCCTCATGGCTCCTTCCTTGTGGAGCAAGATTAGTTAGTCAAACACTCCTAGCTTTTCTCTGTTCCATTACTCATTACATTGTGGAGAAATTAATGACTAATCTTGGAGTAATTTGGGAAATAAAAAGAACTGTCCCTACTTGACACAACTCCTCCTTTTCCTTTTGGAAGTGTATAAGTTCTTTTCTGATCTTTTTGGTCATAGTTTGCACAGTTTTTTTGTGTTTTTTTTCTCCCCAGGAGTGGAGGTTTGTAGGGGCCTAGTGATACCTGTCCATGGGAGACTAAGTCTTTTTAATTTGGTTGTCATTCAGTCACTAAGTCATGTCCGACTCTTTGCGACTCCATGGACTGTAGCACTCCAGGCTTCCCTGTATTTCACCATCCCCTGGAGTCTGCACAAACTCAGGTCCATTGAGTCAGTGATGTTATACCATCGTATCCTCTGTCATCCCCTTCTCTTCGTGGCTTCCATCTTTCCCAGCATCACAGCTACCGCGTCATGTCAAAAGGGCTTGCATAATTCATTGAAGCTATGAGCCATGCCATGTGGGGCCACCCAAGATGGACGGGTCATAGTGGAGAGTTCTGACAGAAGGAGGTCCACTGAAGGAGGGAAGGGCAAACCTCTCCAGTATTCTTGCCTTGAGAACCCCATGAACAGTATTCTAATTTGGGGAAAGAGTCAATACCAGCGAGTGTACCCACCAGGAACTGCACCCTCCAAACTGTGATGTGTCAATAGTAAAGATGATATTCTATTTTCATCCAATGATTAACTGATTTATTCTTGAAAATTGTTTCTTCTGGGTCAACCTGAATAGGTGGTAGTATTTCAGGGTTTTGCTGGGACGGAAAAGGGCCCCAAATGAGTACAGTCTTTCATGTGGAGCGGGTGTGCCCTATAGATGGGACAGTCAGGAGAGAGACTAGGGTGGGTTTCGGCCAGGACTGTGTAAGGTGTGATCATGTAGACAGCTCTTTCCATCTGGTAATAGTTCTGACGCAGCATCGATTGACTCCGTATCAAGCTCAAGGGAAACACTGTTGAGAATGGAACAGAATTGGTCTAATTTCTATGTGTGACATCACCTTAAGCTGCCATCTAGTGAGAGATCAATTCTGAGTCTGTTTTACTGATATTCCCTAGCGATCAATGCTTCCCATGATAGATCAAGTGCTCAGGGAGGTAGAGCCAGTCTCCCTAAGGCAGCCCATGGTAAGATATTCTGTGACTGTACAACCTCATACACTATGTTTAGTCAAAGAACATAAGAGATAGCTGGACCATTCTCATTCATCAATGTCTTTCTGCCCACATTCGAACTCCCTTGGAGCAAAAACAAACAACTTTTACCTTTGAATACATGACCTTCAGGCCCAGGATGATGTATTTGGAGAGAGAGACAAACAAAAGTTAACCCTCTCACTTCTCTCTCCAGGCCTGATCAGTACAAAAGGAAACAGCATTATCACCTCTTATAATGTAAACATGCTTCTCTTAATTCAGCCAAGTATCCCCAAGGATCCCCCAAACCTTCTTGTATGTTACCATGTGATTCACCCTCTACACAGAGCAGGAGGAGCAATGAGTCTGCAGTCTTGTGGAGTCTAGCCGAGGCTCTCAAACATAATACTATATCTTCCAGTGAGTTTCCTAGCATCTTTAAACCTTGTTTTATTTTTCATATATAAAAAGCCTTACTTTAGTTACATATTTGTAATAATAAATAGTAAGACTTCAGACTCTGAAGCCAGACTATCTGGGCTCAAATCCTGGCTCTGCCTCTTACTAGCTTTGAACACTTAGCAAAGTGAAATAAATATCACATGCCTCTCCATAAGTAAAATGGCAAAAACTAAAGTCTCTCTATTTTATAAGGCTGTTCCAAAAATTATTAAACAGTGAATAAATGTAAAGTTGTCAGAATAGTGCCTGAAATATGATTAGGGTCAAAAAAAGTTGTTAGGAGAGACAAGATAAAACTTAACACTCCTTTGTATGTCATTGAAAACTCTTCAATGACAATAATGAATTAACCTGTATTTTGACGTCTACTGCATCCACACCCCAGGGGCCATCTCCATCTCTGAACTTTGTGAAAGCAGTGAAATGTCTAATCTGCTGCTTTACTTCCAGTATCTAATCATGATATGCATACACATGCTAATATATACTGAGTTAATGAACTAATTCACATCACACCAAAATCTACCTTGTTTTTGCTCCTTGTCAGAGGCATCCAGATTCCATGTCTATGAATTCATGAAAAGCACTGTCTGGTAGTCTTCTCCCACTTCTTTTCCAATATAAATTTTACTTCTGCTCCAAGGTCTATTTCAAAGTTCAACTGTTTAATGAAACTGATAAGATAACATGATGCTTTCACTGGAAAAGACACCTTTGTTATGAAATGAGAAATAAATAAGGATTGGAAATAGAGCAACTCTTTTTAGATATTTCACTGGGATGGAGTCCAGAAATATGATACAGTAGCTTCAGGGGCATATGAGGACCATGGTAGTTCTGAGGAAGGTTTTGGGGCTTTAACCATGACCCTCAAATATCCTTTAGCCCATCCAGAAAGTTCCTTTGGTATATTTATAGTTTGAAAGGGAGAACCACAATTTATTATTTATGAGTAGAGTTTACAGAGAAATAATTTGAATACTTGGGTGTTTTTAAAATCTGTAACTCACACTCTAAGGACTTTCCTGGTAGCTAAGCTGGTAAAGAATCCACCTGCAATGCAGGAGACCCCGGTTCGATTCCTGGCTTCAGAAAATACCCTGGAAAAGGAATAGCCTACCAACTCCAGTTTCTTGGGCTACCCTGGTGGCTCAGATGGTAAAAAATCTGCCTGCAATGTGCGAGACCTAGTTTCAATCCCTGGGTTGGGAAGATCCCCTGGAGGAAGGCATGGCAACCCACTCCAGGCTTCTTGCCTGGATATCCCCCTGGACAAAGGAGCCTGGTGGGCTACAGTCCATGGGGTCACAAAAAATAGGACATGACTGAGCAACTAAGCACAGGATAGGTGCAACAATATGCTTGATTATATGAATAGCCTTCCCTTGTGACTCAGATAAAGAAACTGCCTGCAATGCAGGAGACCTAGGTTTGATCCCTGGGTGGGGAAGATCCCCTGGAGTAGGAAATGGCAACCTACTCTAGTATTCTTGCCTGGAGAATCCCATGGACAGAGGAGCCTGGTGGGCTACAGTCCATGAGCTCACAAAGAGTGAGACATGACTGAGTGACTACTCTTAGTTCAGATCAGGTCAGTCTCTCAGTCGTGTCTGAATCTTTTTGACCCCATGGACAGCAGCTCCCCAGGCTTCCCTGTCCTTTGCCCACTCCTGAAGCTTGCTCAAACTCATGTCCATCACGTCGGTGATTCTATCTTATCATCTCATCCTCTGTCATCCCCTTTTCCTTCTGCCTTAAGTCTTTCCCAACATCAGGGTCTTTTCCAATGAGTCAGTTCTTTGCATCAGGTGGCCAAAGTATTGGAGCTTCAGCTTTAGCATCAGTCCTTCCAATAAATATTCAGGACTGATTTCCTTTAGGATGGACTAGTTTGATCTCCTTGCAACCCAAGGGACTCTCAAGACACATACTCTAAGGTACAACAATATGCTTGATGTATAATATAGTGTCAAGACAAATTCCCCAGATCTTGATCTCACCACATGCCTCCTCTTAGATCCCATAAAGAAGATTTTGCACCACTGTTGCTGAAGGGTGGGGGAAAATGTCTTTTAACACAAAAGACTTGACATTATATTTATATACACATTAAAACAGAAGAAAATATGTGTTGCTTTACCATTATTTCTTTGACTTATGTAGGGAAAGTACAGAAAGCACAGAATTTCAACAACAAGAAAAAGAAAATGTAACAAGTTGCTCCTGCGGCGGCTAAGTCGCTTCAGTCGTGTCCGACTCTATGCGACCCCATAGATGGCAGCCCACCAGACTCCCCCGTCATTGACATTCTCCAGGCAAGAACACTGGAGTGGGTTGCCATTTCCTTCTCCAATGCATGAAAGTGAAAAGTGAAAGTGAAGTCTATCAGTCATATCTGACTCTTACAACCCCTTGGACTGCAGCCTACCAGGCTCCTACGTCCATGGGATTCTCCAGGCAAAAGTACTGGAGTGGGTTGCCATTGCCTTCTCCAGTAACAAGTTGAGTGCAAGGCAAAAAAGGTGAAACCTGTTATTATTACAAAATTTGTCTTTTATTCACGGTGTTTTAATAATAGTGGAGAGTAATATGTAAATTTTAATTTCATAGCCATGATGATATAGACCAAAACATTTCAAGTTCTTAATAACCACTCATGAATATTATGACAAGAATTAGACTTTTGCCCTGTAGTTATATATCCAAGTTGGCCTTTAATTTCTTAAGCTCTTTTTTGGCTATGGAGAAAGATATCAGGAAAAAAAAAAGTTTAATAGTTGTAGTATTAACCCAGCAGAAAGCTTTGGGCTATTAATCAGAGAGTGGACCTTTAGCCCACATAGACAAATACCTTCTTTATACAGATGAAAAGTTCAAGGAGCTGAAGTCTGGAAAAGTTGATTGCTCTTAAGGATCTTCTGAAGGAGAGAGGAGCCAATGTTTGCACCAACTGGGAACTATTCAGTGGGTCTGAAATGGGAACTTTTTTTCACTGTTTAAGCTCCAGGTAGTATCAGTGTGATCATTCTTTTCTATACTAAGTGTAGGCTATGTGCCACCTACGATTTTAAAGTCATAGTTTAGAACCCCCAACAGCCATGTCTTTTTTAATATGATTTAAACCTCACTGGCCATACTGTTGGCAGAGGGGTAGGCATCTGATCTTCTGACCCAACAGATCTCTCTGGGATTTTCCAAGTGGAACCAAAGTCAGAGAGTGAAGCTCTTTTCAGTAGTGACAGCTATGTGGAGTGGCTTTGGTGTCAATAATAGTCATACATTCTAGCATATCAGGAATGAGACATATGAAAGAGACGTGTGAAGACAAACAACAGATAGGAAAACAAGATGGCAGAGGATTAAGTGGACATGGAGTACATCTCTCTCCATGGATTAATCAGGAATACACTTTCAGACACAGAAGTGCATGCAGAATACCAGCTGAGAGTGGACAGGAATACCTGACTAGTGGAAAAGAATATATAGAACCATGCAAAACTTGGTAGGATGAAGGAACTAGGGAGGGAAGCAGGAGTGTCAGTAGGATGGGACCTGCCCTTAGTGGGCAGGGGAACTGAAGCAGGGGTCCGATCCATCCGCACATCCACATCAGGACGATTGTCTGAGTCAGAGGAGAAACAATGAAGGCTGAGAGTGAAACAGCTGGTCTGTGGCAGCCTAAATGGAATGAGAATCAGACCGTCTTTGCTGCAGCCATACTTACCCTGGACAGGGACGCATGTCCCCTTGAAGGCGCAGTGGCTGGGAGCTGGAGTTTAGGGACTGTGGAGCAAGCCCAGGGCAAGGGCTGCTGTTGACTGTGAGGGAGGAGATGGTGGTGGGAAATGTCTGTGGGGGAAAGCCAGGCAGCCATGGAAGCAAGGCGATACTGCTGAGTCACGCATAGAGGGTAGAGCCACCACCACAGCCTCTCTACCCTCACACGCCAGCATTGGCAGCTGAACGACAGAGAGGCTGGCCCATCCAATGCCTGAGGCACTGAACTACAGAGTAGGACCCCTTGCAGGGTGCCTCTTAAAGGTGCCTGATGCGCCGATTTGCAGAGTAGGACCCCAATCAGGGGGTGCCCCTCTAAGTGCCTGATCCACCAAACAACAGAGAAGGACCCCAGGCAAGGAAGCCCGCTAAGTGCCTGAATGGGCAGAGCTACGGAGAAAGACTGACCGAAGAGGCCTTCTGATGGCCAGTAACAAGAGGCTCGAAAAAAGATTCTGTTAGGGCCATAACTCCTGCTGTGGAGGCAGTCGGAGCCCCTGCACAATTGGCGCTGCCAGGGTCCCCTCAAGTCAAGCAGCTGTGCCAGCTTCAAGCTCAACTCTCACTGGGGCAGAGCTGCCACAGGCAAAAAATCTTGCGCCTGGGAGCCCAGGGTTGCTTCAGTCATGTCCAACTCTTTGTGACCCTGTAGACTGTGGCCTGCCAGGCTACTCTGTCAGGGAGGGGGGTTCTCCAGGCAAAAATACTGAAGCGTATCGGCCAATACTGGTTGCCATACCCTTCTAGAGCACTGTTTTTCCTGCTGTCCTAGCTGCCAATTTTCCTGAGTACCTGGTGCTGCCAGAACCCCTGTGACCCAAGCAGCTGCACCACCTCCACACTGGCCCTCACAGGGGCAAACCCAAGTCCTCCAGGGCAGCCTCAGGAGCAAACCCCAGTGGATGACCCACAGGCAGAGGTGGAAATAAAAGCCACAATTGAAACCCAAGGGCAGTGTGGCCAAGGAAGAAGACCCAAAACCTTCCCACCATCTATACAGGCTGCAGATTAAATCCACACAATCAGCGAGGCAGACTCTGTGCCTATGGAATATATGAAAACTGTTGAGAGCTCCCACAAAAGAAAATGAACTAGTTCTGACAGCTGTGGACATTGGAGGCAAGGACACAGAGGAGTAGGACCAGGTTAGGATCTGAGCTGCCCCCGCAGCAGGTCCAGAGATCAGCACAGTGTCAGAGGGCATCCTAGGGAGCTGAGGTGGACGGTGACTCCCGGGGAGGGAGAGGGCTCTGACAGCAGTGACTCAAGAAAAATATCTATTATTCTTATGTTTTGACTTGTTCTGTAGGTTCTTTTGGATTGTTTTTTCTCTCCTCTGTTGTTGTAGTTGTCAATTTTATTGGCACTATGAAATTTTTTATTTTTATTTTTTTATTTTTCTTTCCTTTTATTTTTCTTTCTTTTTTTTTTTTCCCTCAGTCACATCTTTTATTGTTATTATAAACCTCTGCCTCTACATTGGGCTTTCACAGTTCTGAGGAGTTTTCCTTTTTTTTCTCCCTCTCTCTTTTTAATTTTAATTTTTAACTTTTTAAATTTACTGTTATTTTTTCTGTGTTTATTCCTTTGTCTGTATTTCCTACTGTTCTTTTCCCCTTGCAGTTCATCTTTAATATATATAATTCTTCTTTATCCACCTTTATTTAACTTTGCATATCTCTTCTTACTTTCTTTCCTTTCCTCTCAACATATTTGTTAGTTTTATTTTCATTGATTTATTCCTCAATTGGCACCTTGCTTTAGTTTTGTTTTCCAGTTTGTACTTTAGTTAGTTTTGCTCTGGTACATATAATTTTTGGTTTCCTTTGTTTTCCGGGTAAATCTGTTGTACTTTATGTTTGTTGGAATGTTTTAATTTTGCTTATGGGTGTATATGTATATGTGTATATTCAGTCACACTTTCTGTTGTTGTTATAAACCTCTGCCTCTATATTGGGCTTTTGCAGTTCTAGGGAGTTTTCCTTTTTTTTTTCTCTTTTTTTAATTTTAACTTTTAATTTTTTAAACCTATTATATTTTTTCTACACTTATTCCTTTGTTTCCCTTTCCTGCTGCTCTTTTACCCTTGCAGCTAATCTTTAATGCATATAAATCTTCTTCATCTACGTCTATTTAACTTTGCATATCTATTCTTTCTTTCTTTTCTTTCCTCTCAACATATTTGTTAGTTTTGTTTTCATTGCTTTATTCCCCACTTCGCACCTTGCTTTAGTTTTGTTCTCCAGTTTGAGCTTTAGTTAGTTTTGTTCTTAACTGGTAAATATAATTTTTTATTTCCTTTGTTCACAGGTCAATCTCTTTTTTTTCCAATCTATTGTACTTTATTTTTGTTGGACTGTTTTGACTTTGCTCATGGGTGTATATGTATGTATGTATGTATGTTCCATTATTTTAATTATTATTTGCTTGATTTTATAACTGTCATTTGTCTGGGGTTCATCTTTGGTTTCTTGTTTTGGGATATTTGTTTTAATCTCACTTCATGCCATAACAAACCATTTGAGGGGTCCTAGTCCCTGACCAGAAATCAAGCCCTGATCTTTTGGAATGGAAGCACTGAATCCAAGACCCTAGATTATCAGAGAACTAACCCTAGGGAGAAACAAATAGTAAGAACTCACACAAAGGAAACCACTGGAATACAAGACCTGGCATCACCCAACCACCAGTAGCACCCTGTGCAGGACACCTCATCTCAACAACAAAAAAAACAAAACTACAAACACAATCTTCATCAGACAGGATTACCACCTCACTCAGCCTTGCCCATCAGAGGAAAAACAAACAAACAAACAAACAAAAACTCAGCACAAATCTCATCCTATATGAAGTTTATACAAACCCCTGGACCAACCTTAGGAGGGCAGAAACCAAAAGGAATAAATAATTCAACCTTGAAGCCTGGGGAAAGGAGACCTCAAATACAATAAGTTAAAAAAATAAATAATCAAAAGGCAGAGAAATACTACACAATGGAGCAAGCTAGAAACAGAGAAGTCCAAATAAATGAAGAGGAAATAGGCAAACTACCTGAAAAAGAATTCAGACTAATGATAGTAAAGATGATCAAGAACCTTGAAAACAAAATGGAGAAAATGTAAGAATCAATTAACAAAGACCTAGAAAAATTAAAGAATAAACATGCAGAGACAAACAACACAATTACTGAAATTAAAAAATACTCCAGAAGGAATCAATAGCACAATATTAGAAGTAGAGGAACGAATCAGTGAGCTGGAAGATAAAATGGTGGAAATAACTTCTGAAGAGCAGAATAAAGTAAAAAGAATGAAATGAACTGAGGACAGTCTCAGGGACCTCTGGGGCAATATCAAATGCACCAACATTTGAATTACAGGGGTCCCAGAAGAGGAAGAGAAAAAGTAAGGGTATGAGAAAATTTTTGAAGAGATTATAGTTGAAAATTTCCCCAATATGGAAAAGGAAACAGTCAATCAAGTCCAATAGGCACAAAGAGTCCCATACAGGATAAGCCAAAGGAGAAACAAGACAAGACACATACTAATCAAACTAACAAAGACGAAACACAAAGAAAGCATATTAGAAGCCTCAAGGGAGAAACAGGAAGCAATATACAAAGGAAAGCCCATATGCTTAGCAGCTGATCTTTCAGCAGAAACTCTGCAGGTCAGAAGGGAATGGCAGGATATATTTAAAGTGCTGAAAGGGAAAAATCTACAACCAAGAGTACTGTACCTGGGAAGGATCTCATTCAAAATTGATAGAGAAATAGAAAACTTTTCAGACAAGCAAAAGTTAAGAGAATTCAGTACCACCAAACCAGCTTTACAACAAATGTTAAATGGACTTATACAGTCAAGAAATACAAGAGAAGAAAAAGATCTACAAAATCAACCCCAAACAGTTCAGTTCAGTTCGGTTCAGTTGCTCAATCATGTCTGACTCTTTGCAACCCCATGGACTGCAACACGCCAGACTTCCCTGTCCATCACCAACTCCCAGATCTTACTCAAACTCATGTCCATTTAGTCAGTGATGCCATCCCACCATCTCATCCTCTGTCATCCCCTTCTCCTCCTGCCCTCAATCTTTCCCATCATCAGAGTCTTTTCTAATGAGTCAGCTGTTTGTGTCATGTGACCAAGTATTAGAGCTTCAGCTTCAGCATCAGTCCTTCCAATGAATATTCAGGACTGATTTCCTTTAGGATGGACTGATTTAATCTCCTTGCAGTCCAAGGGACTCTCAAGAGTCTTCTCCAACACCACAGTTCAAAAGCATCAATTCTAAAGCGCTCAGCTTTCTTATAGTTCAACTTTCACATCCATAAATGACTACTGGAAAAACCATAGCTTTGACTAGATGGACGTTTGTTGGCAAAGTAATGCATCTGCTTTTTAATATGCTGTAAAGTTTGGTCATAGTTTTTCTTCCAAGGAGCAACTGTCTTTTAATTTCATGGCTGCAGTCACCAACTACACTGATTTTGGAACCCAAGAAAATAAAGTCTGTCATTGTTTCCATTGTTTCCCCATCTATTTGCCATGAAGTGATGGGACTGGATGCCATGATCTTAGTTTTCTGAATGTTGAGTTTCAGGCCAACCTTTTCACTTTCCTTTTTCACTTTCATCAAGAGATTCTTTAGTTCTTCTTCGCTTTCTGCCACAATGGTGGTGTCATCTGCGTATCTGAGGTTATTGATATTTCTCCTGGCAATGTTGATTTCAGCTTGTGCTTCATCCAGCCTAGCATTTCTCATGATGCATATAAGTTAAATAAGCAGGGTGACAATATATAGCCTTGGCATACTCCTTTCCCTATTTGCAACCAGTCTGTTGTTCCATGCCCAGTTCTAACTGTTGCTTCCTGACCTGCATACAGATTTCTCAGGAGGAGGCAGGTCAGGTGGTCTGGTATTCCTATCTCTTTCAGAATTTTCCAGTTTGTGGTGATCCACACAAAGTCTTTGGTGTAGTCAATAAAGCAGAAATAGATGCATTTCTGGAACTCTCTTGCGTTTTTGATGCTCCAACGGATGTTGGCAATTTGATCTCTGGTTCCTCTGCCTTTTCTAAATCCCGCTTGAACATCTGGAAATTCATGGTTCACATACTGTTGAAGCCTGGCTTGGAGAATTTTGAGCATTACTTTGCTAGCGTGTGAGATGAGTGCAATTATGCAGTAGTTTGAACATTCTTTATCATTGCCTTTCTTTGGGATTGGAATGAAAACTGACCTTTTCCAGTCCTGTGGCCACTACTGAGTTGTCCAAATTTGCTGAGATATTGAGGGCAGCACTTTCACAGCATCATCTTTCAGGATTTGAAATAGCTCAACTAGAATTCTATCACCTCCACTATCTTTGTTCATAATGATGCTTCCTAAGGCCCACTTGACTTTGCATTCCAAGATGCCTGGTTGTAGGTGAGTGATCACACCATCATATTTATCTGGGTCATGAAGGTCTTTTTTTGTAGAGTTCATCTGTGTATTCTTGCCACCTCTTCTTAATATCTTATGCTTTTGTTAGGTCCATACCATTTCTGTCCTTTTATTGTCCCATCTTTGCATGAAATATCCCCTTGCTGTCTATCCCAATGGTATATTACTCAGCCATAAAAAGGAATGCATTTGTGTCAGTTCTGATGAGGTGGATGAACCTAGAACCTATTTTACAGAGTAAAGTGAGTCAGAAAGAGAAAGATAAACATCATATTGCAACACACATATACAGAATCTAGAAAAATGATGCTGAAGAATTTATTACATGGCAGTAATGGAGAAACAGACAGAGAATCGACTTATGGACATGAGGAGAGGGGAGAAGAAGGTGAGATGTATGCAGAGAGTAACTTGGAAACTTACATTACAGTATGTAAAATAGGTAGCCAATGGGAATTTGCTGTATGGCTCAGAAAACTCAAACAGGAGCTCTATTTCAACCTAGAGGGGTGGGATGGGGAGGAAGATGGGTGGGAGGTTCAAAAGGAAGGAATATATGTATTCTTATGGCTGATTCATGTTGAGGTTTTACAGAAAACAACAAAATTCTATAAAGCAATTATCCTTCAATAAAAAATTAAATTAAAAAAAAAAAGACAAACACCAGATCCATGCAGAGATCTCTGGAGTTCTTAAAATCTTTGAAATCCAGTATGTATTCTTTTTTTAATAAAATACTTCATATTCAGTTTCTGCCATTATCAATCAAAATATGTGAAGTTGCTTCAGTTGAAATATCTTGAAATAGCAATCAAAATATCTTTTATTTATTCAAGAGCCTAACAGTGTCAGGGAAGAAAATATACTGCCTGGTGTGGTAATTGTAGTTATAGAGGAAATTCTAAGGTACTGTGAGGGCTTAAACGATAATTTCCTATTCCAACTCTAGCAAGTTGACCTTATGACTGGCTACAGTCCATAGGATCTCAAGGAGTCTGACACAACTAAAGTGATTGAGCACCCACACACACGAGTAATCCCACTAGAAAAATATCAACTTTTTATCTAATCTTATTACATTTGATTGTAAGGAGAAAAAATAAGAATTCCCTCTGTAACATTTACCCAGTTCCTCCATGCACATAAAGTTTCAATAAGCAGAAGTGTTTGATGTACTCAATAGTCGAATTTACAATTTATGATTTGAAGGTAAAGCTCACTCTTTATGTAACATCATGTTCGATCTTTCAGAGGAAGAAGAGTAAAGGATTGAGAATCAAATTTCACTCTGGAGAATCTCTGGTAAAATTTCAGTTGCCCCACTTCTGATGACTCTGAGCATTAATTTCAAAAAACTTTATAATTAAAGAAACATATGTAAAGATAGTTTTGCAAAATGAAAAGATAGAAAAAGAGAAAGGTGATGAAGCAGTGCAACTATAGCCAGAGGACTACAATTTGGCCTTAAGGATGTATAAGAATATATTTCTGAGTTTTGAAGAAAATATTACAATTCTTATTGTTTTTATGTTTTCTCATCCTTATTATTTCTATTTTATTTTCCCTTTAAACTTTAAAAAATAAATTTACTAAAATATAGTTGCTGTACAATATTGTATTAGTTATGGGTGTATAAGATAGTAAGTCACAATTTTTAAAGTTTATATTCCATTTACAGTTATTATAAAATATTTTTATATTCACCATGTTGTACAATATATTCTTCTAGATTATTTTAAACCTAATAGTTTGCACTCCTTATTTCCCTGCTTGTATATTGTCCCTCCTCTCTTTCTTTTGTTTTTATATTGCATCATAATACTCTATTATTATCATACAACATGCATATAATTTATAAATAGTGTACAAATACATAATAAGCATATTTTGAGATATATGTTTTAAATTTGATAATTAAGCATGGTCAGTGAAAGTTTGGAGACAATTGAGTTAAATTCAAAACATTGATACAGAAAAAAGAGATGAACAATCAAACATTTATTGATTCTTACTGTCCCAGAAAGATGGTCATTAAGATCCTACTTAAAGGCTTCCTTATTTGATGTTTTGACCACCTGAAATGGTTTTCTCCCAAAATCATCTATTAATACCTCTTTCCCAAAGTCCCCTGGGCCTATTCAAATATTAATTTGTTAATAATTCTTCCCTTCATTGCAATATCTAAATTTAATAGCTCAAGTTCCAGTATTTCAAATAGCCTACTACTTTATTTCTCTTATTAGTACTTAGCCCTACCTACTGACCTATTTTCTATTTTGTTTATTTTCTATACCACACTATAGGTTGTGTACTCTTTGCTTCCCACAAGAAACTGAGTTCATAATAGCAGGAATTTTTCACATTCTGTTTATTTTAACTCCCTAGTTTTTAGACTAATGCCTGGCATGCAAAGGTACTAATATTTGTTTAATGATATTTATCATGAATTCCTCAGAACCAAGAAAAGCAGATATTTTCATCCATAATTTTAGCTGAATAAACTGAGTCCCCAAACACAGTAAATACTGTTGTTCAGTCACTAAGCTGTGTCTGACTCTTTGAAGCATGTCATAGACCACAGCACACCAGGCTTTCCTGTCCTTCACTATCTCCTGGAGTTTTCTCAAATTCATGTCCATTGAGTCAGTGATATTATCTACCCATCTCATCCTCCGCTGCCCTCTTCTTCTTTTGCCTTCAATCTTTCCCAGCATCAGGGTCTTTTCCAACGAGCTGACTTTTCACGTCAGGTGGCCAAAATATTAGAGCTTCAGCTTCAGCATCAGTCCCTTCAATGAATATTCAGGACTGATTTCCTTTAGGACTGACTGCTTTGTTCTTGCAGTCCAAAGGACATCTCTGGAGTTTTCTCCAGCACCACAATTTGAAAGCATCAGTTCTTTGGTATTCAGCTTTCTTTATGGTCCAACTTTCACATCCATATATGACTACTGGAAAAGTCATAGCTTTGACTATATAGACCTTTGCTAGCAAAGTGATGTCTTTGCTCTTTAATGTGAAACCTAGGTTTGTCATAGTTTGCCTTCCAAGGAGTAAGTGTCTTTAAAATTTAGGTAGGAAATAGCTTACTTAAAATCTCTGCAAGCAATAGGCTTCCTTTGAGAGAAGAAAAGGTGAAAGAAAGCAGTAGGCTAGCTGGATGATAAGAACGAAGGGCTGGCATTCAAAGACAGATTATACTTGTTATGTGGGTTCCCAAGGAATCAGGATGAAGTCAATGAAGGAAAACTAGGGGAGGGAAATTTCAGTGTTAAATGCAGTTCTTTCTTTGGAAGGAGAACGTTCCTGGAAAATAGGGATGTTCAAGAAAAGTGTTCATGATTAGATGGCAGGGCTGTGGCAATGATGATGAAAGTACTAAAAGGAACTTGGAACTAGAGGTTTCTCAAGGATCTTGCATGATTTTTAAATATAAGGTTTTAATAAAGAGTGGCTGCCAATAACATCAATTAATATATTTCTATGGAAAAAGAAAAGCTAGGATTGCCAACAAATGTAATGAAAAATCACTGTTCTATTTTGAGTAGATAAATCACAGCTTCAAGGAGAAGCCTTGGGGGTGATGGAAATAACTTTTACAGTGCATTTACTGTACCAAACAATGTGTGAGATACTCTGCTTACATTTTTTATTTTTTCAACACATCACATTTTCAAATGAGGTCATGAAGGTTCAGAAAATTCAAGTGATTTTCCTCAGGATGAACACAGTGAGGAGGTCACCATCCTAGGAGGTTAGGCCAGGCTTTCAGATTCCATTCTAGCTCTATGCAAGTGTTTCCAAGTGGAAGTGTTAGTCACTCAGCCATGTCCAACTCTTTTTGACCCCATGGACTGTAGCCTGCCAGGCTCCTCCATCCATGGGATTTTCCAGGCAAGAGTACTGGAGTGGGTTGCCATTTCCTTCTCCAGGGGATCTTCCTGACCCAGGGATCGAAGCTGAAAATGAAAGTGAAAGTCACTCAGTTGTGTCCAACTCTTTGTGATCCCATCACTATAGAGTCCATGGACTTCTCCAGGCTAGAAGACTGGAGTGGGTAGCTTTTCCCCCTCCAGGGGATCTTCCCAATCCAGGGATCAAACCCAGGTCTCCCACATTGCAGGCAGATTCTTTACCAGCTGAGCCACCAGGGAAGTCCTATATTTTAGTCCCATATTCCCCAACTTTAATACAGTTAGATTCTTTTCTTAAATTAAGAAATAGACTAGTTGACATATATACTAGATTAATAGATAAGGGCCTAAGTTTATTTTTAAGGCTCAACTTTGCCATTTAGCTTTGTTATTTTAGAAAAACAATTTAAAAGTAGTTAAAAAAAAAAAAAACCCACCTTGAGTATAAGTTCTGAAATTCAGGTAAGCATTCTTAAGAAAAACCTGTCCAAATGAGACTGGATTGGCCATTTTTTTCCCTTCAAAAAGTTTAAAGAATAATGACCAATTGTAGAATAAAGTAATCCAGTGAATTCACAGTTTACTGTATTTAAACAAGAAGGGTAACTTGATTAATCAGTTCATTCATTACTCATATTAATAATTGTGTTAAATAGGTTGCCATTCTTTACACAGTTTCATTTTAAAATTGTCTTATGATTATAAAATTTAAAAAATCCCACTTACGAACTTCGGAAAATAGAGACAATCTTTCCTAGACTAATGTTGTTAAAATTTTTTCTCTTCCTTTATAAAGTGTGTGATCTCAGGAATGTTTGTATAAACTTGTTGGTCAGTTTAATTTAATAACATTGGTGAACAGTTTTATCATACTTATTCTATTGATATATCTTACCTGTGTAACTCACTTAATCTTTTTTACAAATACAGTATGCTGTTGCATCTCCATTTAATGATAGTGAAAACTGAAGCAAAGAGATATTTAAGTAACTTGCTCAAATTTACAAAAATACTGTGTGTACTTAATGCTGGCCTAGAAATCTTTGGAAATTAAAAATTAATTACTTCATTTTGTTTGTCCTTAAAAATAAAAGATGGGCTCGATAAAGGACAGAAACTGTATGGACCTAACAGAAGCAGAAGATATTAAGAAGAGGTGGCAAGAATACACAGAACTGTACAAAAAAGATCTTCACAACCCAGATAAGCACGATGGTGTGATCACTCACCTAGAGCCAGACATTCTGGAATGTGAAGTCAAGTGGGCATTAGAAAGCATCACTACGAACAAAGCTAGTGGTGGTGATAGAATTCCAGTTGAGCTATTTCAAATCCTGAAAGATGATGCTGTGAAAGTGCTGCACTCAATATGCCAGAATATTTGGAAAAGTCAGCAGTGGCCACAGGGCTGGAAAAGGTCAGTTTTCATTCCAATCCCAAAGAAAGGCAATGCCAAAGAATGCTTAAACTACTGCACAATTGCACTCATCTCACATGCTAGTAAAGTAATGCTCAAAATTCTCCAAGCCAGGCTTCAGCAATACGTGAACCGTGAACTTCCAGATGTTCAAGTGGGATTTAGAAAAGGCAGAGGAACCAGAGATCAAATTGCCAACATCCACTGGATCATCGAAAAAGCAAGAGTTCCAGAAAAATATCTATTTCTGCCTTATTGACTTTGCCAAAGCATTTGACTGTGTGGATCACAATAAACTGTGGGAATTTCTGAAAGAGATGGGAATACCAGACCACCTGACCTGCCTCTTGAGAAACCTGTATGCAGGTCAGGAAGCAACAGTTAGAACTGGACATGGAACAGCAGACTGGCTCCAAATAGGAAAAGGAGTACGTCAAGGCTGTATATTGTCACCCTACTTATTTAACTTATATGCAGAGTACATCATGAGAAACTCTGGGCTGAAAGAAGCACAAACTGGAATCAAGATTGCCGGGAAAAATGTCAATAACCTCAGATATGCAGATGACACCAGCCTTATGGCAGAAAGTGAAGAAGAACTAAAAAGCCTCTTGATGAAAGTGAAAGACGAGAGTGAAAAAGTTGGCTTAAAGCTCAACACTCAGAAAACTAAGATCATGGCATCTGGTCCCATCACCTCATGGGAAATAGATGTGGAGACAGTGGAAACAGTGTCAGACTTTGTTTTTTTGGGCTCCAAAATCACTGTAGATGGTGACTGCAGCCATGAAATTAAAAGATGCTTACTCCTTGGAAGGAAAGTTATTACCAAACTAGATAGCATATTAAAAAGAGAGACACTACTTTGCCAACAAAGGTCCATCTGGTCAAGGCTATGGTTTTTCCAGTGGTCATGTATGGATGTGAGAGTTGGACTGTGAAGAAAGCTGAGCACCGAAAAATTGATGCTTTTGAACTATGGTGTTGGAGAAGACTCTTGAGAGTCCCTTGTACTGCAAGGAGATCCAACCAGTTCATCCTAAAGGAGAGCAGTCCTGGGTGTTCATTGGAAGGACTGATGCTGAAGCTGAAATTCCAATACCTTGGCCACCTCATGCGAAGAGTTGACTCACTGGAAAATTCCCTGATGCTGGGAGGGATTGGGGGCAAGAGGAAAAGGGGATGACAGAGGATGAGATGGCTGGATGGTATTACCAACTCGATGGGCATGAGTTTGAGTAAACTCTGGGAGTTTGTGATGGACAGGGAGGCCGGGTGTGCTGCGATTCATGGGGTCACAAAGTGTCGGACACGACTGAGCGACTGAACTGAACTGAAAAATAAAAACCCTGAAATATTTCATCATTAGATGAATTAATATATTAGTATTTTATAAGTTAACTAATCAATTGAGTAGTGAATAAAACAGCTATCAAACAATGCATACCATATGATCAAATGCTCTCTTTGTGGCAAATGAGATGAAGTGCTTTGATATCTGCAGGAAAATAATATGGAATTGGTATTTAGAAAAATGAGGTTATGTCCAACTTTAGGAAAGAGAAAGTGACTCCATTAACTATATTTATACATATGTATATGTGTATATATATATATATATATATTTTTTTTTTTCCACATGATGCTGAAGAGACTTGGGCTAGAATATGGTGATGTAGAAACCAATACGATGTATTTACTGTCCTCTATATTTTTCTAATAGGAGAGTAAGATTTATAAACACATAATTGCCAAGGCATTTGGTTTAGGCAATAATATAATATAAAGACAAATTAGAAGTTCTATAGAGGAGGAAAGCAAGGCTGAGTGTTTTTCTCAATGTTGATAGAAAATTCATGTAGGTATCATTTGTAATTAAATTCAAATTGCCATTTAGGGCAAAAGCCCTTCTGCCAGCAACTTTGTACTTCCCATTCGTTTGCATTTTTTTAAACTTCAGTGCACACTGCAACTGAATGCTGTACATGACTTCCCATAAATAGGAAATGGACCTTAGCTCAGCTGTCTGTCTTTGTGAAGCCAAATGATGTATCATTAGCATAAATTACTGCTCTAGGATTATTTCTTTAACTAGAAAAATATGCAGATGCCAAATTTTTCCGTGGACATTATCAACAAGAACTGCCGATCTCTTTCCACAATGTGGATTCATTTCAGAGAATCGACAGCAACTGCAGACAGAGTATCTCTGTTCAAATGCAGTTTTTGTAAATGTGTTTCCCCTTGCAGATCTGCTTATATATATTCAAATATTATTCATTCTCTAAGACAATGGGAAGTTATTTCTAATTTAACATATTGAGTTGTGATGTGTCTCGTGTAAAAACAATTCTAACAGCACAATTACTTCCTTAACTACTCAGAATTTGGGTCATCAACGCATACTATGATGGATGAAGGTGTTAAACATTTGGCATATAGATTTCAGATGACATCACCACAAATCAAAAATTGAAATGAATATTTCTGAAGGGAGAATTCAAAATGCTCAGGAATTGAAATTAAGAATTCCAAAGATCCTCAGATGAGGTAGTTGCCAGGGACAGGTCAAATAAGTACAGAAAATAATTATACCTCATACCCTATCATGTCAAGTTCTGTGCTCAGATTACTTATCTGTTACTAAACTAATTTGGTCCTTCTTTGAAACTATGGTGCTCATTTGAAAATCAATTCTACAGTCTTTAGGAGAGGTGGAAATAGAAGTGAATGAAATTTTTGAGCTACTAATAAGTAGCAGATAAAATTTTAGGCTATTCATAATACAATGAGTAAGATGTGACATTGTTTTCAAGAGAAAAAATACTTTTGAAGTATTCTTATTTTATGCACACAAATAACCACATACAACATTGCCTACAAATTGTATATGTTTGTTATGTATGTTAACATAATGTAGGTAAGCCATACCAGACAAATCATAATTACATGTTTATTGCTGAACAATTTCATTAAGTGCTCCTTGTTTCTCAGATAGATGAGTTTCTCCTTACTATGAGACACAACCCATAATAAATCAGATGCCAGAGCAGTTAGCTAATAATCTGCTCTTCCAGATAGCAAGACCAACTAGGAATTTTATTTCAGTTAAAAGGGATAGTCCAAATCTAGGAATGTGTATACCTTTTTAAAGATTTTTTTAATGTGGACTAGAAGGGGACCACAGAGGATGAGATGGTTGGATGGCATCAACGACTTAATGGACATGAGTTTGAGTAAGCTCTGGGAGTTGGTGATGGACAGGGAAAGCTGGTGTGCTGCAGTCCATGGGGTCACAAAGAGTCGGACATGACTGAGTGACTGAACTGAACTGAACTGAGTTTTAAAGGCTTTATTGACCTTTTTTTTTTACAGTATTGTTTCTGCTTTATGCTTTGACTTTCATGGCCCTGAGACATGTGGGATTTTAGCTCCCAGAGCCAGAAATCAAACCTGCACCCCTTGCCGTGGAAGATGAGTCCTAACCTCCAAACCACCAGGGAAGTCCCTATAAACTTTTAGAATATGTTTACTTACATCTTATGTCTTTTGAACAGATTCTGGAACTAGGACAGAGTCAACTCATCCCATTTTCCAAAAGTGGTCTTCACTATGCCATGGCTAATGACCTTCATAAACTTATTCAGTTTTGCTGCCTTCAGAAGTGTCTTTTTTTTTAAAAAAAAAAAATTTCAGAACACCTGCCTTTCAGGGTGATATCGGAATCACTGGTTGGCATGACCCCTTTAGACATTTCTCTTTCTGATGGTCTTCCTAGGTGACTCAGTGGTAAAGATACTGCCTGCCAATGCAGGAGACAGGAGAGATGAAGATTCTATCCCTGGGTCAGAAAGATCCCCTGGAGGAGGGCATGGCAACCCACTCTAGTATTCTTGCCTGGGAAATCCCATGGACAGAGGAGCCTAGCAGGCTACAGTCCATGGGGTTGCAAAGAATTGGACATGACTGAACACGCGCACCTTCTCTGTTTCTGCTTAGTTTAATGCCAAAGCCCTTACATCTCATCAACTAGGATAGAAGAAACCCCAGTGTTTAAGAAAAAGTGTGCCCAGTGAAGCCTGAGATGCTTACAGAGCAACAGAAGTGTGTACAAGTCTAGGATTCTAACCAGGGCTTTGCCTCTAGGTTCTTTCCCTCCTTCTGAATGTACTAGTTTATCTGTGGCTGAACTAAGACCTTAGTAAAGCAGTTGAGCTTCAAGCCAGCAATTGCCCACACTTTCTTCATCGTGCACTCAAAGTACTATGCAGTCTCTCCTGATGCCTTTTATCCTCCAGTGTTCTTGTGTTCTTTTTGTTATATAAGCAAAATGTTGTTATATAAACAAGTGAAGTGAAAGTTGCTTGGTCGTGTCTGACTCTTTGTGACTCCAGGCCAGAACACTGGAATGGGTAGCTTTTCCCTTTTCCAGGGGATCTTCCCAACCCAGGGATCGAACCCAGGTCTACCTGCATTAGCAGGCAGATTCTTTACCAGCTGAGCCACAAGGGAAGCACAAGAATACTAGAGTGGGTAGCCTATCCCTTCTCCAGCGGATCTTTCCGACCCAGCAATGGAACCGGAGTCTCCTGCATTGCAGGTGAATTCTTTACCAAATGAGCTATCAGGGAAGCCACTTATATAAACAAGATGTTTCTATAAAACATCTTTATTTATTGATATGTATGCCTCAAAGCGGGGGGGGGGGGGGGGACTAGCAAATCTATATACTCTCCCTCCAGTGCTTCAAAACTAAAAATGCATTAAATTATACCATTTTAGAAATATTCAATACAAGTGTGTATGTTAATTGCTCAGCTGTGTCCACTCTTTGTGACCACCATGGACTATAGCCTGCCAGGATCCTCTCTCCATGGGATTTTCAGGCAAGAATATTGGAGTGGGTTGCCATTTCCTTGAGTACTAAACTGGCTCAAATCCTTATTTTGTAAAGTGTCTTCAAGCATCCAGATCTTTGTTCTTGAGTGAGGAGGCAGTCCTGTTTGGTATAATATGACCATTATAAGACAAGGTTTATAATGTGCCTGAACTTTGCACCAGAAGTGTTTCAGATGACCAGGCAAAGCAAAAGGATGCAGTATCAAACTCTGTGCTTCTTTAAAAAAGTATAAAAGAAATTCAGAGGTCTATTTTCTCATGTCCTTAAGTGGGTTTCCCTGTAACTCAGTACCCTGGGACCCTTACTGCAGCAAGAGTAAGCACAGTTCATTAAGCAATTGAAAAGTCAGAAAGGCTCATTGCTAATAAAGACACTTTAAAGGCTAATGTATGTTCATTTAGCTTTATGCCAATTTCAATTTCCTTCTATGTTTCACTTCAACTCCTAATGTTTTTATGAGTTCTCTACAGAGTCAGGTGAAGAATGGAAAAAAATAAAATCCACAGTCTTTAAAGAAAAGGAAGAACAAACACTTTGCTTGATATCTATCAGTAGTAGGAATACTTGCACATAGATCTATTCTTAATTAATGCATAATTAGAATAATAAATTTATGTATATTTTACACAAATGTTTATGATTTTGGAGAGGGCCATTAAATTATGTTCAAATTTATTGGGAGGTCAGAAGATCTAGGTTAAACACTAAACTAATAAGAGCCACATGTTTTCGAGAATGTCAGTTAACGTTTCTGAGCAGCACATTCTACAACCCCACTCTCCCCTTGGAACATGAGAAAGCTCGTAAAACATAAAAAGTGACCCTCATGTCTTATGTTCTTTCCTATTTTTCCTTGTCTCTGTCCCTAGAAGGACCCCTGAACAATAGCTTTTACTTTTTCTCTCTCTCTTTTCTCTTCCTTTCCTTCTTCCTCTCCTCTTTCTTCCTCCTTCTTCTTCACCTACCTCTACTTTTTGGTTTAGGACCTATACTTATTCTCTGATACCATTTTAACTGCATATTGCAAATTTTCATTTGCTATGTTTTTGCATTATTCTGATCAACATATTTTGTAATTTCCTTTGATATTGTGTCTCTCACTGGATTTTTAAATAATACATTTTAGTTTTCTTTTAATTTCTAATTCAGCTTCCACTGTCCTTAGAAGACATCATCCATGGGATTTTTATCTTTTAGAAAATAAAATAGGTTAGAGGTATGTCCAGCTGGCAGAGTAGGGAGACACGGAGCTCACCTCCTCTCATGGGCATACCAAAATTACAGCTATTCACAGGGTGACTATCTATGAGAACAACATATTGTGCACCCACAATAATCACTCCAAAGGAAAAGAAGGGCCCATGCAGCCCATGTAGGGGGCACCCTTAAAGCATATAGCTCTGGTGACTAGAGGGAACTATGTTGCCAGACTGCACAGGACATCTTGTACATAAGGCCAATTCTCCACACTTGGAAAATGTAACTAGTCTACCTAACAAGTAGAAATAAACACAAAGAAGCAGGCAAAAAGAAGAAATAGAGTAATATGTTCCAAAACGAGGAACAAAGCAAAAACTCCAGAAAAAAAACTAAGTGAAGTAGAGAAAAACAATCTATATTATACATCATTCAAGATAAGGATCATAAAGATGTTCATCAAATTCAGAAAAAGTATACAGCAAAAATTTTAACAGGATTTAGAAAATATAAAGATGAATCAAACTGAGTTGAAGAATACAATAACTGAAATTTAAAAAATACTCTAGAAGAAATCAACAGTATATTAGATGTCCAAAGGAACAGACCAGTGAACTGGAAGAGAGAGTAGCAGAAGTCACACCAGTTGAACAGAAAAAAAGAAAAGAAATTAAAGATAGCTTAAGAGGCATGCTTGCTGGCCCAGATGGTAAAGAATCTACCTGCAATGCTGGAGACCCAGTTTCAACCCCTGTGTCAGGAAGATCCCCTGGAGAAGGGAATGGCTACCCTCTCCAGCATTCTTGCCTGAAGAATTCCATGGACAAGAGCCTGGTGGGCTGTAGTCCACGGCGTCACAAAGTTTAGCTGGACAAAACTGAGCGACTTTCACTTTTTATAAGATACATGCAGGACAGCATCCAATGTACTAACTTGTGCATTATAGGAGTCCCAGAAAGAAAGAAGGAAAGGAGCAGAAAATTTATTTCAAGAAAAGATAGCTGAAAATTCCCTAACCTGGGAAAGAAAACAGACATTTGGGTTCAGGAAGTAAAGAGAGTCCCAAACAAGATGAACCCAAAGAGGTCCACACTAAAAACACATTATAATTAAAATGGTCATAAAAAAGAATAAAATCTTGCCATTTTCAGCACCATAGATGGACCTTACCTTATGCTAAGTGAAATAAGTCAGTCAGAAAAAGACAAATGTCATGTGATTTTGCTTACATGTGGAAGCAAAAACAAAGGAACGTTCATAATGAAATAGTAAGAGACTCATAGAGAACAAGCTGAAGATAACGAGATGAGATGGGATCACAGGTATTG
This sequence comes from Cervus elaphus, assembly GCF_910594005.1. NCBI lineage: Eukaryota > Metazoa > Chordata > Mammalia > Artiodactyla > Cervidae > Cervus > Cervus elaphus. The sequence goes on from NC_057820.1 coordinate 10,167,763, forward strand.
ATAAAATATTAATAAGTGAGGGAAGTTGACATACAAATGTCCAGGTATAAAATAAATGTCACCGGGATTGGCTGTACGGCATAGGGAATATGGTCAATAACACTGCAATAGCTTTGCATGGTGAGATAGCTCTACTGGTAAAGAACCGACCTGCCAATACAGGAGACGTAAGAGATGTGGGTTCGATCCCTGGGTCGGGAAGATCCCTTGGAGAAGGAAATGGCAACCCACTCTAGTATTCTTGCCTGGAAAATCCCATGGACAGAGGAGCCTTGTGGGCTACAGTCCATAGGGCCGCAAAGAGTCGGACACAGCTGAAGCAACAGTACACACGGGTTATCATGGTGATCGTTTTGTGACGTATATAAATATCTAATTACTGTGTTATACATCTGAAACTGATACAGTACTATAAGTCAACTATACCTCAATACAGAAAGAAAAGAGGCTTATATTATAGCATAGTTTATGATCAAGATTTATAAGTATTCCTAAAGATCAAATATTTTTTCTTTAAATTTTTTCTTTCTTTTCTCTCTTTCTTTATCCATATTAGTTCTAATCTTTCAATTTCATCATTCAAATTTGCCATATAATTGCTTATATATTTTTTCTATTTGATATAACCATTTTTTATAAAATTATATTTAGAAATTATGGCCCAGATCATATCCTGGTGATATTTGAAAACATCCCTTTGAAATTATCTGTATACGGTTTATATATTTTTTAGAATAAAATATGATGAAAGAAGAAACTTATATAGTGTTACTTTTTAAATTTAAACTTTAAACTATTGTTTAAGGTAAATGCAGAATGCATAGGTCTTCTCTGGTTTGATAAAAAAAGTAAACTTTAGTATCACTTCAAGCTCTATTTTGGTTAAGAGAAAGAACTCTGGAGTCCAAAATTCCAGAGTTTCAATCCCAGCTTGTTCACTAACTACGAGGTTTGGACATGTTGTCTTTTCACCGGGCTACTTAATTTTTTCATCTGTAGAATGGAAAGAAAGATAATTACTTCACATATTTGTTATGAATATTAATAAATAACTTATTAACAATGCCTTGCATATTTCCTATTCCATTATAAGTCTATTTAATGTACAGCTATTATTTTTATTTTAATAACAGCTTCAGTAAAGAAATAAATTACAAGTAACTTGTTTGCTTTCATAGCTAGTATACATTTTATTCATACAAGAAATCTAGAGAAGTTGTTGTTCAGTCACTAAGTAGTGTCCAGCTCTTTGTGATCACAGGGATTGCAGCACGCCAGGCTTCTCTGCCCTTCACTATTTCCTGGAGTTTGCTCAAACTCATGTCCATTGAGTCAGTGATGCCATCCAACATCTCATCCTCTGTCCTTCCCTTCTCCTCCTGCCTTCAATCTTTCCCAGCATCAGGGTCTTTTCCAGTGAGTTGGCTCTTTGCATCAGGTGGCCAGAGTATTGGAGCTCCAGCTCCAGCATCAGTCTTTCCAATGAATATTCAGGATTGATTTCCTTTATGACTGATTGGCTTAATCTCCTTGAAGTCCAAGAGACTCTCAAGAGTCTTCTCCAGCACCAGTTTGAAAGCATCATTTCTTCTGCTCAGCCTTCTTTATGGTCCAACTCTCACATCTGTTCATGACTACTGGAAAAAATATAGCTTTGACTATATATACTTTTGTCAACAAAATAATATCTTTGTTTTTTAATATGCTGTCTAAGGTTTGTCATAGCTTTCTTTTCAAGGAGCAAGCATCTTTTAATTTCATGCCTACCGTCACCTTTCACAGTGATTTTGGAGCCCAAGAAGAGAAAACCTGTCACTGTTTCCATTTTTTTCCCCCTTCTATTTGCCATGAAGTGATGGGACTGGATGCCATGATCTTAGTTTTTTGAATGTTGAGTTTTAAGTCAGGTTTGTTGCTCTCCTCTTAGACCCTCATCAAGAGGCTCTTTAGTTTCTCTTTCTGCCATTAAAGTGGTATCATCTGTATATCTTGGGTTGCTGATATTTCTAAGAGCAGCTATTCCTATATCTAGTCACAAGTGAGAAGCTTGATGCTCATTCTGGGGAAGTGATCTGCTCAAGTGCAGGCAAGTAATTAGCAATACAGTCAGACCTTGAACTGGAGTCACTTGATTGCAATCTTGGTGCATTTTTACTTCGGCTGTATTTTAGTGTATTAGGGTAATATGTCTTTTATATTAATGCACTAAAGGTACTTGAGAAAAAAAAACATACGCAAATGAGATATGTAAGAACATTAAAAAAGTAATTGCTAACTTGAGGTCAAGAGGACAAGCTCTAAAGAAGACTACACCACTTCAGAGAAGTGAAGGGGCAGGTCTGGTGACTGCTCTTGGATGAGGGTGAGGGAGGACAGAAAATGCAGGAAGAAGAGGTCAAGTTTAAAATAGTAAATGCCTCTGAGGCTGATTATTCATTATTATGGTTACTCAAACAAAGAGGCACAGCTGTTACCTGGACCTTTGGCCCCAACCACAGGCTTCCTTATGTGTCTGTATTGAATGTCACTAAAGAGCTGTTCTTAAGTAACATTTTTAAAGTCACGAATGTGGAGGGAAATGACATCAAATAGAGTTCAAATTTTTTCATAAATTTGTTGAATTAGTAACTCAGTATCTTCAGCTCCCTACATTTTTTCTCCCAACACATTAAAAGGAAAAGGAAACAACAAAAGTGAAAAGACTTGCCACAGATAAGAAGTAGCAACCACTAGCAGGCCCTTCTGTAAGGGCCCTCTGCTGTCTCACTCAGAGAGAACTTTTTTTTTTTCTTTTTTTTTTTTTTTTAAATTTTTTTATTAGTTGGAGGCTAATTACTTCACAACATTTCAGTGGGTTTTGTCATACATTGATATGAATCAGCCATAGATTTACACTTATTCCCCATCCCGATCCCCCCTCCCATCTCCCTCTCCACCCGATTCCTCTGGGTCTTCCCAGTGTACCAGGCCCGAGCACTTGCATGCATCCCACCTGGGCTGGTGATCTGTTTCACCATAGATAGTATACATGCTGTTCTTTTGAAACATCCCACCCTCACCTTCTCCCACAGAGTTCAAAAGTCTGTTCTGTACCTCTGTGTCTCTTTTTCTGTTTTGCATATAGGGTTATCGTTACCATCTTTCTAAATTCCATATATATGTGTTAGTATGCTGTAACGTTCTTTATCTTTCTGGCTTACTTCACTCTGTATAAGGGGCTCCAGTTTCATCCATCTCATTAGGACTGGTTCAGAGAGAACTTTTATGAGTTGGAAAGGAAGAGGAAAGAAATTAACTGTAGTATTTAACATCAGATCCTCTATCACACACGTCACTTGTCTGAGGCAATGCAATTCTTTTTTTTTTTTTTTTTTAATTTTTTTATTAGTTGGAGGCTAATTACTTCACAACATTTCAGTGGGTTTTGTCATACATTGATATGAATCAGCCATAGATTTACACTTATTCCCCATCCCGATCCCCCCTCCCACCTCCCTCTCCACCCGATTCCTCTGGGTCTTCCCAGTGCACCAGGCCGGAGCACTTGTCTCATGCATCCCACCTGGGCTGGTGATCTGTTTCACCATAGATAGTATACATGCTGTTCTTTTGAAACATCCCACCCTCACCTTCTCCCACAGAGTTCAAAAGTCTGTTCTGTATTTCTGTGTCTCTTTTTCTGTTTTGCATATAGGGTTATCGTTACCATCTTTCTAAATTCCATATATATGTGTTAGTATGCTGTAATGTTCTTTATCTTTCTGGCTTACTTCACTCTGTATAAGGGGCTCCAGTTTCATCCATCTCATTAGGACTGGTTCAGAGAGAACTTTTATGAGTTGGAAAGGAAGAGGAAAGAAATTAACTGTAGTATTTAACATCAGATCCTCTATCACACACGTCACTTGTCTGAGGCAATGCAATTCTTATAACAGCCTTGTGAAGTAGATGATATTTTTCCGCTGTAGAAGGGCTGGCACACTATGGCTTACCAATGAAATCTAGCCTGCCATCTGTTTTTTGTAAATAAAGTTTTATTAGAATACAGCCCCCCCTCATACACTTAAATCTGCACTATGACAGCTTTTGAGTTCATACAATGGCTGAGTTGATTAGCTGCAAAAGAGATGGCCAGCAGAGCCTGACACAATAAGACTGAGGAATCTGGTGTAAGAAATGTCATTTTCAAGGTCAAATAGTTGTTTTTTTTTTTTTTTTTTTTTTTAAGATAAACATTGATCTAAGATTGTCCCAGTTTTTTTTTTTTTTTTTTTCATTTATTTTTATTAGTTGGAGGCTAATTACTTTACAATATTGTAGTGGTTTTTGTCATACGTTGACATGAATCAGCCATGGATTTACATGTATTCCCCATCCCGATCCCCCCTCCCACCTCACTCTCTACCCGATCCCTCTGGGTCTTCCCAGTGCACCAGGTCCAAGCACTTGTCTCATGCATCCAACCTGGGCTGGTGATCTGTTTCACCCTTGATAATATACATGTTTCGATGCTGTTCTCTTGAAACATCCCACCCTCGCCTTCTCCCACAGAGTCCAAAATTCTGTTCTGTACATCTGTGTCTCTTTTTCTGTTTTGCATATAGGGTTATTGTTACCATCTTTCTAAATTCTGTATATATGTGTTAGTATACTGTATTGGTCTTTATCTTTCTGGCTTACTTCACTCTGTATAATGGGCTCCAGTTTCATCCATCTCATTAGAACTGATTCAAATGAATTCTTTTTAATGGCTGAGTAATATTCCACGGTGTATATGTACCGCAGCTTCCTTATCCATTCGTCTGCTGATGGGCATAAGATTGTCCCAGTTTTATATGACATGAAACCCACAGACTTCTCCAGGAAATGCAAGATACAGTTTTCCTTAAAAGGTACCATTTCAGACACATTGTGGAACATAATTTCATCATAGAGAAAATGAGTGTTAACATGGGGAAAGTTTGCTGTTCAGAATCTGAAGCATTTCTGAGAGAACCAAATTCTCTCATATCCATTAGCACTCTTAACTCCTGAAGTGAAAATTAAATGAGTGAAGATTAGTATAGTTACATTCTGTGAACTAAGAAAAAGCAAAAAAAAAAAAAAAAAAAGATATGTGTGTTTAATATCTTTCACTGCCAAGTAAAAGTTTTGCTTCTTTGTTTAAAAATGTGTTTCCTTTCATAGGATTTCCTTTTAAATATGCTGCCTCTTTGAAGATTTTTAAGAAGTTTCCTATTGCCCTGCCCATGCAGAAAGATTGAAGAAATGCTGCTGACTTTGGGCTTCAGAACGATGAGGAAGAGGGCATGGTTAGCAAGAGGAAACATCTGGGCATTGATATGTGAGTTTGTGAACCAAGGGTGGGTCTCTTAAAATATCTCTGTTAATATTTGTGTTGTATCACTACATAATCTCCCAACTGGTTTGGGGTTTTCAAATGTGTTATCCCACCAGATCATAAAGTCAAAGAGTCAACGTATTATCAAGAAAGTTAAGAAAGCAGTATGAAATAGTGGGAAAACTCACAATTATGCTCACAAAAATGTGGATCCAAGGTCTGTTGCTTATCAAAAATTCATCTGAATGTGCAGCTACAAACCCCAATTTCTTTATTTGCAAATGGGGACAACTTTTGTCCCCACCTACCCACAGGACTGTTGTAGGGATTAAAACAGACAAAGCATGTGAACATGTCTTTAAATTATTAGACATGATGCAATGTGAAAGATGATCAGTATCATTAAAGTGGTGATAATGATTGCAAGGAGATCCAACCAGTCCATCCTAAAGGAAATCAGTCCTGAATGTTCTCTGGAAGGACTGATGTTGAAGCTGAAACTCCAATACTTTGGCCACCTGATGCAAAGAGCTGACTCATTTGAAAAGACCCTGATGCTGGGAAAGATTGAAAGCAGGAGGAGAAGGAGATGACAGAGGATGAGATGGTTGGATAGCATCACTGACTTGATGGACATGAGTTTGGGTAAACTCTGGGAGCTGGTGATGGACAGGCAGGCCTGGCGTCCTGCAGTCCATGGGGTCGCAGAGTCAGACACGACTGAGAGACTGAATTGAACTGAATGATAGTGAAAATGATAATTGCACAGATGACCAGTCCAGGATATTTTTGAAAGAGAACGAGGGTGATTACCTTAGGGCAACACTTTAAACCACAATGCCTCCAAGCAGACTAGAGAAATGGTCTCAGACACACTTCTTAAGCATCTAACTTTGCAGCCTGATTAATTTCTGAGCATCACACTTCAGTCTGCAGTGGGAGAGGGAAAATTGATGTCATTATGTGTGTTTGCTAACTGCCCAACAACATATAGATGCTTCGGAACCCCATTATTAAAAAAAAATACAAATATTCTTGAGGGGCCACTTTCTCTTCTTTCGAGTATGGTTATGCTAAAAAATCCTCTAGGTATCTTTATTCTTAAAAATTTTCATTTGTGCTTATGGGGATTATCATATCTGACTGCTAAGAGAGAGCTGATTTGAAAATCACATTGAATTCAATAAACTACTTCCATGGGAAGTTTTTGATATCTAGTGTATTATTTATGAAATAACTTAAACTTCTTTATGAGATAACACTTTGCTTTATTAGAAAGCAAGATCTCTACAAATATATGATATCACTTATATGTGGAATCTTAAAAAGTGCTACAAATAAAATTATTTATAAAACAGAAATAGAGTTACAGATTCAGTAAACAATCTAATGGTTAAGATTAAGATAAGATTAATCTTATAGTTAATGGGGGAAATGGAGTGGGGAGGATAAATTGGGAGGACCTACTGTATAGCACAGGGAACTCGATTCAATAATCTGTAATGACCAATATGGGGCTTCCCTCACAGCTCAGTTGGTAAAGAATCCATCTGTAATGCAGGAGAACCCAGTGCAATTCCTGGGTCAGGAAAATCTGCTGGAGAAGGGATAGGCTACCCACTTCAGTACTCTTGGACTTCTCTTGTGGCTCAGCTGGTAAAGAATCTGCCGGCAATGTGGGAGACCTGGGTTCGATCCCTGGGTTGGGAAGATCCCTTGGAGAAGGGAAAGGCTATCCACTGCAGTATTCTGGCCTAGAGAATTCTATGGACTGTATAGTCCATGGGGTAGCAAAGAGTCAGACACGACTGAGCAACTTTCACTTTCACTAATGACCTATATGGAAATAGAATCTAAAAATTAGTGGTAAATGTATAACTGACTGACATTGTTGTCAATCTGAGATTATACAAACATACTTCAGTAAAATTTTTAAAAAAGGAAATCAGGGTCTCTACATTAAATTCTGTGATATAATGATTATATCATATTTTAAAATTTATCATATAAAATATTTACTATTAGAAAATGAGATTTATTATTGTTCAATCACTAAGTTATATCAGACTCTTTGTGACCCCATGGACTGCAACATGCCAGGCTTCCCTGTCTTCCACTGTCTTTCAAAATTTGCTCAAATTCATGTCCACTGAGTCAGTGATGCTATCTAACCATCTCATCCTCTGCCAACCCTTTTGCCTTTTGCCTTCAATCTTTCCCAGCATCAAGAAAATGTGATAATGATACATAAATGCAACATGAAAGTCATACTGTTATAATAGGATCCAGAGAGAAGGTAACTGGAAGCTATCTTTTCAACAAGGATTTTACCATTTTGATTTTTGTTGTTGTTGATGCCTCTTACTTAGTCTATAGGACTTCCCGGGCAGCACTAGTGGTAAAGAACCCACCTGACAATGCAGAGATGCAAGAGATGCTGGTTCGATCCACGGGTCAGGAAGTTCCCCTGGAGGAGGGCATGACAACCCGCTGCAGTATTCTGGCCTGAAGAATCCCACAGAGAGAGGAGCCTGGTGGGCTACAGCCCATGGGGTTGCAAAGAGTTGGACACAGCTGAAGTGACTTAGCAAGCACTTACTCTGTGTACATTCAGTTTGCTTTTTGTTGATACTTCACAGGAGCTATCCTTATTGAAAAAAAAAATTAGGATATCATAATTGAGAAAATTCTAAAAATTAACTTTAGCAAAATATTTATATAACTGACTACCTTCCTCCTAAAAACCCAGAAATTTTTGATTTGTTTGGACCAAAATCTTTATTTTAAAAGATAAGAACATTTTCAAAAATAAGAATTACTTCTTGATTCCCACATATCAAGGAATTGAGAATTGAATTTTATGTCATACTTAGAGCAAAATTCTTGCTTTGTTTGTTTTGTTTTCTTTTTTCCAAACTTGAAAAGACCAAAGATAACACTTGGGGACTTTGAGAAAATAAACAACAGCAATATTACCCAGCCACAAAGTTGGCCTTGCTAACTGGCCACGAAGAGTACTAGAAATAGAATGAGTTAAGTTGTTGGCATAAGACAGGGTGACTAAGGTTGCAGGATATGACAGGCAGGGGCTCTACATTTGTGGAAGTTTATTTAATGTGAAGAGGAAAATGACAAGAAAGATAGTGCGCCAGTAATTCTGAAAAACTCGTGGTATGGAGCCAGAGAGGCAGGTTTGGATTACAGCTCTGCTCCTTACAAGCTGCGCAGTTATATTAAGCAAGTCAATTAGCTGTCACCAGTCTCAGTGCTGTATTTGTTTAAGTGATAATAATAATAATAATGGTTAAAAATACATATACTTGCAAATCTAAGCAATAAATGACTCCGACATGCCTCTTAATTATAGAAAAGTCACCACTAGTACTATTGCTATCATCAGAACAGTATTTTGTCTTTTATTATAGGCTTTTCTTTAAGGAGTATGAAAATCAGTTTTACTGAAAGTTACATCAATATAGCTATTGTGTTTTCTTCCATCCTCCACCTTCCCTGTGCTGTTCAAATTGCCACCAGCTCACGATATTATCAGATATCAAAGAAGGCTTGCTACATACACTGACATGACCTGTGTTCTGTTTAATAGATCTGTATTTGTTATCCTGGTTGCTTCAAGTTAAATGGTCTCGTTTCACCTTGGATCCCTGTCCTGCAACTAATGTATGCATGTAAACAGGAAAAAGAGTAATAATTTTTAATCTAATCATGTTGTTACTTTTATGATGTTTTCTTTTCCTCAAGTTTCAAGATACTCAATGAGTAAAGAATAAACATTTTTGAGGGTTTTGTCCCTTGAAGAGGAAGGAGACATTGAATTTTCCTTTTAGGAATGAAGTCTGGGTTTTCAAGACAACAGTCAGTGGAAGAAGTTGGCAAGCAGTGATGAGCAAAGGTTTGAAGATGCAAGACCCTGGCCTCAGATCTTGGCTCTGACTTGTGTAAGATGCTCTGCTCTGTTCACATGACTTGATCCTTTGACCTGCAGCTGCACAATTAGCAATTCATTGGTGTGATTAGTAATTCATTGGTGTGTAAGATTTGAAAATGTTCCATTAGCCCTCAAGTACTATATAAACATCAGTTACTATTTTTATGACTTTTTTTTATATATTACTTCTTTAGGGAAAAGAGTTTTGTAAGTTATAACTAAGAATTCTAATTACTTTACAATTCCATAAATAATGTTGTGAAAAACTCTTAAATACTAAGATTTAGGGTACGAATACCATATATATGCAGAAGGGTTTATATGTATGTTTATATGTGTATGTATATATGTTTATATGTATATAAACATATATACATTTATAAACATATATATGTTTATACATATAAACATATATACATATGTTCATATGTATGTTATATGTATATATATATTTACACATATTTATCTATACCTTATTCAGAATAAATAGCATGGTGACTAAAATTAGCCACAATTGTAAACAAAACTGCATGAGTGCTACAAATTACATCCCAACCCAGCATGTAGATTCAATTCAGTTCAGTCACTCAGTCATGTCCGACTCTTTGTGACCCAATGGACTGCAGCACTCCAGGCTTCCTTTTCCATCACCAACTCCCAAAGTTTACTCAAACTCATGTGATCCATGTGGTCAGTTTGATTAGTTTTCTGTGATTGTGGTTTTAATTCTGTCTGCCCTCTGATGGATAAGGATAAGAGGCTTAAGGAAGCTTCCTGATGGGAAAGACTGTCTTGAGGGGGAAACTGGGTCTTGTTCTGGTGGGTGGGGCCATGCTCAGTTCAGTTCAGTTGCTCAGTTGTGTCCGACTCTTTGCGACCCCGTGGACTGCGGCACGCCAGGCTTCCCTGTCCATCACCAACTCCCGGGGTTTACTGAAACTCATGTCCATCAAGTCTGTGGTGCCATCCAACCATCTCATCCTCTGTTGTCCCCTTCTCCTCCTGCCCTCAATCTTTCCCAGCATCAGGGTCTTTTCGAATGAGTCAGCTCTTCGCATCAGGTGGCCAAAGAATTGGAGTTTCAGCTTCAGCATCAGTCCTTCCAATGAACATTCAGGACTGATTTCCTTTAGGATGGACTGGTTGCATCTCGTTGCAGTCCAAGGGACTCTCAAGAGTCTTCTCCAACATCACAGTCCAAAAGCATCAATTTTTTGACTCTCAGCTTTCTTTATAGTCCAGCTCTCAATATTTACTTCAATTTTCTGTTGATGGGTGGGGCTGTGTTCCCTCCCTATTGTTTGACCTGAGGCCAAACTATGGCAGAGGTAATGACGATAACGGAGACCTCCTTCAAAAGGTCCCATGCATGCACTGCCACACTTAGTGCCTCTGACCCTGAAGCAGGCCACTGCCAACCCAAGCCTCTGCTGGAGACTCCTGGACACTCATGGGCAAGTCTGGGTCAGTCTCTTGTGGGGTCTCTGTTCCTTTCTCCTGGGTCCTGGTGTGCACAAGGTTTTGTTTGTGCCCTCCAAGAGTCTGTTTCCCCCAGTCCTGTGTAAGTTCTGACTGTTCTATGGTGGGGTTAATGGCAACCTCCTCCAAGAGGGCTTATGCCATACCCAAGTCTGCTGCAACAAGAGCCCCTGCCCCTGCTGCAGTCCGCTACTGACCCGTACCTCCACAGGAGACACTCAAACACTCAAAGACAGGCCTGGGTCTCTGTGGAATCTCCTGGTGTGCACAAGGTTTTGTTTGAGCCCTCTGAGCATCTCTGGTGGGTATGGGGTTTGATTCTAAATGCTATTTTGCCCCTCCTACCATCTTGCTAGGTCTTCTCCTTTGCATGTGAAAGAACTGTATTTAATAAAATCTTCCTAGCTACATAATGGACTTCCCTGGTGGCTCAGATGGTAAAGTATCTGCCTGCAATGCAGGAGACCTAGGTTTGATCCCTGGGTTGAGAAGGTCCCCTGGAGGAGGGCATGGCAACCCACTTCAGTATTCTTGCCTGGAGAAACCCTGTGAATAGAGGAGTGGTGGGCTACAGTCCATGGGATCACAGAGTCAGACACGACTGAGCAAGTAAGCACAGCACAGCACAGCTACATAATGTCTAGAGACTCTTGTATTCACACACACACACGCACACACATACACACACACATGCACACACATGGGCATATGAGGATGAAATTTCTCCCAACACCTAGGGGTAGGTTAAGCAGTAATGAGTCTAGAGACTTCTTGGGTCTATAGTTGCATATGGCCTGAGCTACTCTAAAAGAGTCCCCTTAATTCAGGCAAAAACTTAAGTGTGATAGACCAGGTTCCAAATCCACATTTGCCTCTTGTTGTGGGAATATTTTCAGCACAACCTAGTCTCCCTTCTTCTTGCCTGATACAGATAATGAAGTTTGCTTCTGAAATTCCCCAAGGCTCCAGCTGGCTTGGCTCTGGGTCCCCACGTGGAGTGTAGCACTAGCCTTGCAATGACAGATGCCCCCCATCCTGGGTGACGGGGTCCAACACTCCTCGGGACTGTATGAACACAGGAAGTGCAACGGTTCTTTGCTACCTCGAGTGTTCTGTGCACTGCGGGTTTCTTCACTTCTTTCTCCCAATGTGAAATTCTACTAAGGCCTCACAATACATTTATAAAACATTTTCACACATTTCCAAATGCTTCCTGGGGAAGAATTGCCATCTGTGTTGAGAACCTATGGGCTTATAGCTAGTTGTTACTGAGGCTGGATTCTTAAGAGGAGTCTGAAAACCCATTCTTCTTCTCTGAACTGGGTATACCCTCAGACCTAGAATGCAAATGAGGTGTCAGTGGTCAAAATATGAAAGTGTTATGTAATGGACTTCTGACCTTTCTTTTTTTTTTTTTTGGTTGTCCAGAACTTAAACCTTTTACTCATGTTTACATAATCCCTGCCTATCACTGCAGGTTAATAGGGGTCCAGACTTAACTTTCCAAGCTCCTGGGGAAATGAGACTTAAGGTCTGCAAATTAACTTATCAGCCCAGAAAAATGTATCAGGATTAGTGATGGGAGTAAATAATTTTATTTTCTGATGGACAGCAGACTTGGCAGGAATGTAAAATTACTAGAGGTAGCCTCACCATGGTGGGTGTCCTGCATGCAATTTCAGGTAGGAGGGGATGCTTGCATTCAGGTTCCCCCTAGACTAGGTCTATTGCTCTGTTTGCACTGTGGTTCTGACTAGTAAGTTTCTCCTCATTTCTATCATTTGTGTTTGGTTCTCCAGCCTTTCTGGAAATTTGCAAATCACTCCCTACCTTTTCAGTAAATGTTTCTGCTTCTGCTTAAAATATCTCTAGTTGGCTGCTACAGACTGCATGTTTGTGCTCCACCCCCCCATCCCAAATCCATATGTTGAAACCCTAATTCCCAGTTGGATGGAATTAAGAGGTGGGACTTTTGAGAGGCAATTACGCTATTAGGGTAGAGTCCTTATGAATGGGATTAGTGCCCTTATGAGAAGGGACACCTGAGAATTTGCTTCCCATTCTCCCCTCCACCATCTCTGCTCTGGGCCATGTGAGGATACAGGTAGAAGAATGCAACTCACAGAACAGAAATAGGACCCTTCCTGGACTCTAGATCTGCCCATGCCTTGATCTTGGACTTTCCATTTTCCAGGACTGTAATATATAAATGTTTATTGCTTAAGTTACCCAGGCTATAGAACACCATTAAAGCAGATTGAAATAACTGTATTGTTTCAACCTAAATCCCTGAGTGATGTGGATGGTTGACTATTTGTAAACCACTGGAGAGGATACATCATAGAATCTTGTACTTGATGGACCACACATACTGGAAGTTAGTAGGTTTGTTCTATGCAGTTAACATTTCTATTCATTCAGTAAGCACTGACTGTGTACTGATATTTGCCAGGTACTGTGCTACAGTCTGGGGATACAAACACAGTCTAGACTCAGTTCATGTCACGTTCTCACTGTTTCTTACAGCTGGGAGAAATACTTAAATGTTTACATTCACTTGCCAGTGCTAAGACAGGGATATGGCCCAGAGGTTTTATATTTAATATATCGTGAATCCTAGTCTTCTGCTGGCTATAGGTATTGCAAATATGTTTTCAGTTAATTACTCCTCTTTTTCCCATTTTTATAACGTCTTTGATATGGGATTAATTTTATTACAATCTGTGCTTGTGTGTCATGTGTAAAATAGCCTTCCTCTGAAATCCAAGATTACTAAAATGCTTGCCTACATATATTTTTTCTCAAGATTTTATATTTTCTTTTAGCTTTCAAAAAATTAATTTAGCAAACATTTTTCTTTAATCAATGCAGTGATTTTATGGTATATCTCTTTCAATGAATTAAGGAGGTGAATCACTTTAGATATTTTCTAATATTAAGCCTTGCTGGTATTCCTGGAATACACCCAACATAGTCTTGACATTATTAATATATAGTTGCAATCAATTTGCTAATACTTTGTTTAAAAATTGTATGTCCATGTTCATAAGTGAGTTTGCCATATAATTTTTATCAGCTGCCCTTGTCCAGTTTGATAGCAAGATTATCTCAGGCTCATAAAATAAATTCAGATGGATTATCTGTTCACCGGTTCTCTAGGATGGTTTACGTAAGTTTGGAATTAACCCTTTCACATTTTCATTGCTAGCTGAAACTTGCATATGATATCTTGTGAGCAAGTTGCCAAACTTTTTCAATTGATTCAGCCATTTTTTTCTTGAGAATCACTGTACCCTTGACGTAATAGTCATGCATCTTGAATTAAGAAAAACACACTAATTATACCAATCATTCTTCTATGATCCCACACACACTCTTCTTATTTTTCACTATAATTCTTCACTTGACAGTCTTTCCTCTTTTTACATAACTGTCTAAACTGATTCTCTCCCAAATGGCTTTCTGAAAGAAGTTTCAAGGACCCTAGAGATGGAGCATATCAGGGTTCAGGAAATGACTCCTCAATATTCTCAGGACACAGAATGCTCCTGTCTTACTAAAATACCCACTAGTAAATTCCTGACTCCCTCACAGGAACTTGAGTCTCTCCTGCAAAATCAGTTGCCAAGCATTAAATCCGGGATCCAAGATGAGTAAGTCAAGGTCCACATCCTCGACTCTCCCCCAAGAGGTTTCATCGTCTTCACTGGAGACGGACATTTCATAATGAAACAATTAGAGCAATGAGATAGATGTTGAGATAACAACCAAGGAGCATAGAGAAGGCAATTTTTAAATACCCAGGTACATGAAGATGCTATTAAGGTCAGCATGTTCCTCTAGATCCTGGGTGAACAACTATTTGTCCCCGAGCATCCTTTTTTTAGCACTGAAAGTCCCAAAATCTAGGAAAACCAATCAGTCCCTAGCAAACGTGGTCAACTGGTCACCCTATCTGGACCTTGAGTTCCTGCTGCTATACCTGAACAGAGAAAGAATAAAAAGTGTGCTTTGAATTAGCTGGCATATGACTTGAATAATCACAGGCAGTGATTTTCACCAGGTGTCGGGAGCAGAGGTAGCAAGGCAGTCAGGAGAATAGTGCCTGCAGGGGCAGGAGAAATCATTGCTGTGTGTGGAGTGACAAGTCATGTCTTGTGATGGAAGCTACAGCGCATACAGGGTAAGAGTGGGGAGTGAGACTGCTGGAATAGACAAGAGCCAGATAGTGAAAATCAAGTCGAGGAGAGTGACCTTTATCTGACCCTTGGCCAGTATGAGATGATTAAAAGGGAGGCAGTAAGAAAATTGTCTCTGGAATAACAAGAACAGGATAGAGAAGCATCTGAATTGCATCATACTCTTGTATGTACTGGCTTTTAACTACATTTGGCATAATTGTCTGCATCTTTTTTTTTTTTCAAGACCCAGTGTCCTGTAGAAGAGAAAGCCTCAAACTCCTGCATTTTCTTCAGAGTGGGCTAACATTCACCGTGTGACCTCAGGCAAGCATCTAAATTTCCTGCAGCCTTGGTATGTTCCTCTGTGAAAGAGAAACAGTGATACTTACTACTCAATTGAAAGCTTTTGTCAGCATCAAGGGAGAAACTACTGATTACCAGGATCTAGGAAATGTCAAGAGACCAGCAGATCTGGGTTTGGATTTTGTAGCTGGGAGTGACGGAATGGCTAACAGTGTAGGAGAAAACTGCTGAAAAAGAAAGAGCTGAACTCATTAGTGATTGAAGTTACCCCTAAATTGTGTGTGCAACTTCAGCAAGGCTGCACAACAGGCCTTAAACTTGAAATAAATCAGCAGTAGCATAGCTCAGCACACTTAAAGTTAACTGCATATAATTTGCACGTGAAATGGATCACTCTGTGATCCTAATGGCAAAGGAAAGCTATATTTAACCTGAAAAAGAAGTGAAGCTAACTTATGAGAGAGTTAACAACCATGAGGCTGATATAGCATTTTTAATTAAATGGCACCTATCAACACTTTTCACAGTTAATTCCAACAAGGAACCACATAATTCCCTTTGAGGGCCTTAATCCTTCTGGGTCTTAGCACTCTGAACACCATTGTTTCTATTCACACCAACTTGCTGGCTTGTGGGAGCTGAAGGTGCTGTTCTCACTTGCTTATCTCCAAAGTTTGCCGGAACCTACAGCCTCCCGTTTCCAGGAGAGCTGGTCCCAGCACTGTAAGTGGGGCTATACTCATGGCTTATTTGTAGAGGAATTGTGGGTCACTTTGGTTTATCCAATTCATCATTTTATTAGGATGAGGTTAGAATAAATGACAACCACGCCCATACCTAGAACTCACTCAGAGTAGCATGAACTGGTGGCCTACAGATTTCACCATAGTTGAGGGGTCTTGTGTATTGGCTACCGGTCTCATGACTGCTGCTAATCACTAATGTGACCCAGGGTGTGTCCTTTGATCACTCTGAGCCTGAACACCAGTTTTCCAACTGTGATTGAGAGGAGAGTAATTTTACTTGTTTCACACAGCTGTTGAGCTGCAAATAAAGAAATAACGGTAAATGGGCTTTAGTAAACTACAATAGTTACCAGGGATAAGTCAGTTCAGTCGCCCAGTCATGTCCGACTCTTTGCGACCCCATGGGTCAGGGGTAAAAGGCTTAAAAAGTGAATAATTAAAGTGCCATATTTTTAGTCAAAAGTTAAAGTTTATAGGTTGGATAACAATGGATGAGACAGCATCAGTATTCTGGAGTCATTAAGAGCCTGACTCTGGAGCCAGATTGCATGCAAACGTGCTAGGTTGCCTCAGTCATGTCCAACTCTCTTTGACCCCATGGGCTGTAGCCCACCAGGCTTCTCTGTCCATGGAGATTTTACAGGCAAGAATATTGGAGTGGGTTGCCATGGTCTTCTACAGGAGATCTTCCCGACCCGGAGGTTAAACCCATGTCTCTTACATCTCCTGCATTGGTAGGTGGGTTCATCACCAGCGCCACCTGGGAAACCCTTTGAGCCAGAGTGCCTAGGTTCAAACCCTAGAATTAGAATTTACCAGCTATATGCACAGCTTTAGGTGGGTCACTCAAATAATCTTTGCTTTAATTTCTTCATCTGTTTAATGTTGGTGATATTTACTGATTAATATTACAAAAGTTATTGATAAGTATTAACTGAGTTTATGCTATGTAGTTGGTATGAAGATTAACTGAGTTAAAAATCTATAAAGCACCTTATCAAAGACTGGCGCACTGAGAATCCCTCACTCCATGTGAGAGTCATTATATTTATTTCAGTTACATTTTCTGAACTGGAAAGAATTAGGACACCTCTGTCTACAACATAAAATAATGAGAGATCCAAGCTGGCAGCTTTGGAAGACACAGAACCCACATCCTCCTCCTGACACATGGAATCTACACCTAATCTACAGAGACATCCTTCCTGAAGAAGACTGAGTGCGGATCAAACAGTTTCTGCACATAGAGGGACGGACCACAGGGAAACCAGGAGGAAAGATGGAGATGCAGGATCCATGGGAACACATTTCCAACTCAGTGAACTGCTAGAAGAAGGGCTATCGCTGAGGGGTCTGAGATCAGACTCAACCTGCCCTGGGACACAGAAAAAAGAACACACCAGTTTAAATGGCACCTAGAATCCATGGGAAGAAAATTCAATTACTAGCCTTAGAGCATCCGCACAAAGAAATGAATTTTTAAAAACTTTGTCAACTTCAAAAGATAATTCAAATATTACTGGTATGTGAGTATGTGTGAATAAATATTAGTGAAGAGCATCTTTGCTCTGAAAAGTGGAACTCCTGAAGCTTCAATCTCTCTTTCTTGTGCACGCGTGCACACACACACACACACACACACACACACACACACTTCACACTCAGACACAGACATACACATGCTCAAATACATATATGCACATATCCAAATGCACTAGATTTATAATCGTTCTCAGGGTAGAATTTGTTTCCTCTTGTCAAGTTTAAATGTGGAAGTATAAAAACCAGCATTTTCCAGAAAATTAATAACTTTGTTTGCAGGAAGTCCCCTAATCCCCAAAGATCATTGACTTTTATATAACAGACCATTAATCATGAGCAAGACAACTCTCTTGTCCCTTTCAGGTACTCAGTTACCTCAACTGTTAGAGAAATTTGCCCGATAGAATATTTGGAATGGTGGACTCTTGAGGTTAGATTGGTTCAGTTCAGTTCAGTCGCTCAATCATGTCCGACTCTTTGCGACCCCATGAACCGCAGCACACCAGGCCTCAATGTCCATCATCAACTCCCGGAGTTTACCAAAACTCATGTCCATTGAGTTGGTGATGCCATACAATCCTCTCATCCTTTGTCATCCCCTTCTCCTCCTGCCCTCAATCTTTCCCAGCATCAGGGTCTTTTCAAATGAGTCAGCTCTTTGCATCAGGTGGCCAAAGTATTGGAGTTTCAGCTTCAACATCAGTCCTTCCAAGGAACACCCAGGACTGATCTCCTTTAGGATGGACTTATTGGATCTTCTTGCAGTCCATCAGGTGATAAAACGATTCAAGAGATATCCTTACAGTGCTGTCAGAGTCTTGCCTTGATCTGTGGATTCACGGGTATTTATGACCCTGTTTCAAACAAATTGGTTGTTATTGTGGTTCAGTCACTCAGTCATGTCTGACTCTTGTGACCACATGGACGGCAGCACACCAACTTTCCTCATCCTTCACCATCTCCTAGAACTTGCTCAAACTCACGTCCGATGAGTTGGTAATGCTATCAAACCTTCTCGTCCTCTGTCATCCCTTCATGTTCTGCTTTCAATCTTTCCCAGCATCAGGGTCTTTTCTAATTAGTCAGCTCTTCATATCAAGTGGTCAAGGTATTGGAGTTTCAGCTTCAGCTCAGTCATTCCAATGAATATTCAGGACTGATTTCCTTAACAATTGACTGGCTGGATCTCCTTGCAGTCCAAGGGACTCTCAAGAGTCTTCTCCAACACCACAGTTCAAAAGCATCAATCCTTCAGTGCTCATCTTTGTTTACAGTCCAACTCTCACATCCATACATGACTACTAGGAAAACCAAAGCTTTGACTAGATGGACCTTTGTTGGCAAAGTAATGTCTCTGCTTTTTAATACGCTGTCTAGGTTTGTCAAAGCTTTTCTTCCAAGGAACAAGCGTCTTTTAATTTCATGGCAGGAGTCACCATCTGCAGGGATTTTGGAGCCCAAGAAAATGAAGTCTCTCACTGTTTCCATTGTTACCCCATCTATTTGCCTTGAAGTGATGGTCTGGATGCCTTGATCTTCGTTTTTTGAACACTAAGTTTTAAGCCAGCTTTTTCAGTCTCTTTTTTCACTTTCATCAAGAGGCTCTTTAGTTCCTCTTCACTTTCTGCGATAAGGGTGGTGTCATCTGCATATCTGAGGTTATTGATATTTCTCCAAGCAATCTTGATTCCAGCTTGTGTTTCCTCCAGCCTGGCATGTCACATGATGTACTCTGCATATAAGTTAAATAAGCAGGTGACAATATACAGCCTTGAAGTACTCCTTTTCCAATTTGAAACCAGTCTGTTGTTCCATATCCTGTTCTAACTGCTGTTTCTTGACTTGCATACAGATTTCTCAGGAGGCAGGTAAGGTGGTCTGGTATTCTCATGTCTTTAAGAATTTTCCACAGTCTGTTGTGATTCTGTGCATCACATTCAAAAGCTCTAGTGCAGTCAATGAAGTAGATGTCTTTTTCTGGAATTCTCTTGATTGTTCTATGATACAACAGATGTTGGAATTTGATCTCTGGCTCCTCTGTGTTTTATAAATCCAGCTTGAACATCAGCAATTTCTTGGTTCACATACTGTTGAAGCCTAGCTTGGAGAATTTTGAGCATTACTTTGCTGGCATGTGAGAAGAGCGCAATTGTGCAGTAGTTTGAACATTCTTTGATATTGTCTTTCTTTGGGACTGCAATGAAAACTGACCTCTTTCAGTCCTGTGGCCACTGCTGAGTTTTTCAAATTTGCTGGTATACTGAGTGCAACACTTTCACAGCATCATCTTTTAGGATTTGAAATAATTCAGCTTGAATTGCATCACCTCAACTAGCTTTGTTCATAGTGATGCTTCCTAAGGCCCACTTCACTTCACACTCCAAGATATCTGGCTCTATGTGAGTGATCACACCATTGTGGTTACCTGGGTCATTAAGATCTTTGTTGTATAGTTCTTCTGTGTATTCTTGCCATTTCTTATTAATATCTTTTGCTTCTATTAGGTCCATACCATTTCTGTTTGTGCCCATCTTTGTATGAAATTGCCCTTTGGTATCTCTAATTTTCTCGAAGAGATCTCTATGTCTTTCCCATTCTATTGTTTCCCTCTTTTTCTTTGCATTGTTCACTTAAGAAGGCTTTTTATCTCTCCTTGCTATTCTTTGGAACTCTGCATTCAAATGGGTATCTTTCCTTTCTCCTTTGCCTTTAGCTTCTCTTCTTTTCTCAGCTACTTGTAAGGCCTCCTCAGATAACCATTTTGCCTTTTTGCGTTTTTTTCCCCCTTGGGAATCATTTTGATCACTGCCTCCTGTACAATGTTACAAACCTCCTTCCATAGTTGCTCGGGCACTCTGTCTATCAGATCTAATCCCTTGAGTCTATTTCTCACTTCCACTGTATAATCATAAGGAATTTTATTTAGATCATATCTGAATGGCCTACTGGTTTTCCCTACTTTCTTCAACTTAAGTCTTAATTTTGCAATAAGGAGTTCACGACCTGAGCCACAGTCACCTCCTGGTCTTGTTTTTGCTGACTGTATAGACTGTCTCCATTTTTGGCTGCAAAGAATGTAATCAATCTGATTTCAATATTAACCATCTGGTGATGTCCATGTGTAGTCTTCTCTTATGCTGCTGGAAGAGGGTGTTTGCTATGACCAATGCATTCTCTTGGCAACTCTGTTTGCCTTCGCCCTGCTTCATTTTGTTCATCGTTTATTATTTCAAATAAATAAATTATTCATTAAAAAGAAGTTTAAAAGAGACTAATCCATGGATCAATATACATTCATGACCAAAGGTAATAGATAATACAAAAATTACATTTGCGGTCCATTAAAAATAAAAATAAATAAATAAAACACTGAAGTATAGTCCAAGTACCTATATTAAGAGTTACAATGGAATATTGTCCTTGAAGAGAAACCTTCTCCTTGTTAGAGTCCTCTTCAATTTGTTCAAGTCCAGGGGTAAGAGGAACACCTTCAAGTGAGGCAGAAGTAGGTTCCCAGGGCCTGGGACACACACATCCTGGGACTGTATGACTCAAATGACCTTGAGCAGTGCCAGGCAGAAGCCTAGCTTCCCAAACCCCAGCAGCCATCACATCACCCACAGAAAGGGAGGGTTGGTGGGCCTCACACTGGGTAAACAGGATGTGAGGAGTTACAGATAAATAAAGGAGATGCTTGTCAGTCAATGCCGGAGAACAGTTAATAATAAAAGCTGTGCAGTGAACTGGAATAAATACTAAACGAGAAATTAGAAGACTACCTTCAATACCTCCCCTGGTTAGTTTTGGGTTTTCAGTGCAAGTTTTTACAGAAGCTTTTGTGAGACAGACATAAGCAAATATACAAGAAAATGCTTTTGACACTACGTCTAATAAAAGTGTGAAATTATTATTTTGATTATTTGGCTTCCCTGGTGGCTCAGACAATAAAGAAACTGCCTGAAATGCAGGACACATGGTTTCGATTCCTGAGTCGGGAAGATCCCTGGGAGAAGGAAATGGCAACTGACTCCAATTATTCTTGCCTGGGAAATCCCATGGGCGGCGGAGCCTCATAGGCTATATAGTCCACGGGGTCTCAAAGAGTCGGACACAACTGAGCAAGTAACACACACAAAGATTTTGAAGACTGAGTAAACAGGAGACATTCCTAGAAGCTCATGATGTTTATAAGTGCACCTCTGTCTGCTTCCTCTAGTGGAATCTGCATTTTTAAAGGGTAAAGATACATACTCTCTGATACGCTTTTTGTACCTAGCTGTCCCCTGTATTCTGTTAAATATTGAATCAGTGATGACATAATCACAAAGAACTCTGATGCTGGCCTCTTTACAATCGAACTGCACAATGACAGTGGTTTCATAGCTAGAATCCCTTTGACCCCACCGTCCACATTGGTGACAGTCTAGATTTTGTGAGACAGAAATCTAATCATACCATCCTGCTTAAAAGTTCCCTTGAGCTCTCTAATGTCTAAAAAAAATAAAAGGCTCAAATGCCTAAGCATGACATTTAACACCTTTAGCATAATCTGTTTTCTCCCTAACTTTCATCTCGCTAGTCTTTTTTGGCTGCCACAAAAGCATACTGATCCGCTGAGTTCTAGAACTGTGCCATGCTCTCTCCAAGCCTTGCGGTATTTTATGTTCTTCTTGATGCCTGAAATTCTCTATCATTCTTCACTGCATCCCTACCAAGCCAACTCCAGTTCACTGTAACAGCTGAAGCTCGCGTATCTGCTCTCCTTGTCAGCCAAAGGCAGCGTTTCATAGCCCTGTCTCCGTGGGCACCCATCACAACTCATGGAATGATCTGTTTATGTGTCAGAGTTCCCAAGGCAAAAGCGGACTCATCTCTTATCTCCGGTACTCAGCACAGTGGAAACAGAGGACATGCTCACTATGTGTGTGCTGCAGAAATAGAAGAAAAGATTTCACCCTTTCCAGACGTAGCACAGAAGACGTTCATGGCAGGGAGCCTGGGAAGGCATTTCCCATGGATCTTTCAAAATGATTCCTTTGGAAAAGAAGGAAAATGGAGGTACTGACATTTCAAACTTCTCAAATTTGCCCAGCCCTCAAGAGCTCATTTCTTGTAACTTTGACTCTATGAAACTGAATTGGATTTTACCAAATAGTAGTTTGTCATATGTGCAATAGATGGAGGTAGGTGATTGATATGAAATTTTGGAAAATAACTCTAATATGTCAGAAAGATAAAAAGATGAGTGATAATCACTGTTTATAGTAGTGACTGTGGCTTTTCAATAGCCCAGACATATCAAAAGCCTTATTTAAAGAGAGGCTACCTCATATCTGATTCCTTCCCAAACTAAATATTATTGCCAGTAAGGCCAGTATAGTCAAAATATCCCAGGCATATTAAATTCAGGCTATTCTATCTACTTCCTTTGATTAATACTTCAGAACATTTTTTGCTATATTTGCTTATAAAAAGGTGAATGAATATTATAAAGTATATCACTAGACTAGAAATAAAAATGTTCAAAGAATATAAATATATCTTTCTGAAATTTTTTTTTTTGCTTGTGTGTTTCTGTTTTTTGTTTAGCATTTTTTGTTGTTGTTGTTTGTTAAGCACCTGTTTCTGGTTTAGCATTTTTTTTTAAGTCTATAAGTTGCTCTTATGGACTAAATTTTGCTGACCCCAAAATTTACTTGGTGAAGCCATAACACTGCAATGTAAAGAAGGTGATTAAATGAAGTCATAGGGCAGGGCCCTCATTCAATGGAAACAATGTCCTCCTGAGAGGGGAACAAGTGAAAGTGCTGGTCACTCAGTTGTATCCCACTCTTTGCAACTCCATGGACTCTAGCCCTCTAGGTTCCTTTGTCCATGGACTTCTTTAGACTAGAATAATGCAGTGGGTAGCCATTTCCATCTCCTAGGGATCTTCCTGACCCAGAGATTGAACCCAGTTCTACTGAACTGCAGGCAGATTCTTCACCATCTGAGCTATCGGGGAAGTCCAAAGAAGATTCCAGATCTCCCTCTCCATAAGCACACAGAGGAATACTCATATGAGGGCACAGAGAAGGCTTCACCAAAAACCAACTCTGAAGGCACCTTGATCTTGGACTTCTAGAAATGTGAGAAAATACAATTTCACTGTTTAAGGCACCTGATCTGTGGTATTCTTTTGTGGTAGCAGACTAACAGTTCCATGCAATGAAATACACAGGTATAAATGGACATTGCAATATTTCTTAGCATATGCATGTGCCCAAGTAACCCCCTCCCTAATGAGGATAGAGGGCATTTACAACAACACAGCATATTCCCACCATCATCTCCCCCAAAGAGCTGGCCTCTAGCTCCCACCCAGAAATCGCTGCCTGTTCTGGTTTCTATGACCATAGATTAAGGTTTTCCTATAATAGAATGAAATCTTATAAAATGTACTTTTTTGATCTGAATTTATTATCTCAGTATCACAGTTTTGAGATTTATGCATGTCATTCCATGTATTACTTATATACATATATATATGTATATCCATGTGTATGTATATATAATATACATAAATATTATATATATGTAATATATATTTTATACAAATTGCACATTGCTGAATGGCATTTCATTATATAAATATATCACAATTATTTATACATTATCCTGTTATGGATATTGGAGGGTTTCTTTTTTTTCTATTGTAAATAAAGTCACTCTGAGTATTCTTACAAAAATCTCTTTGTGTCCTGTGTTTTCATTTCCCTTGGGTAAAAATCTAAGTAGAATAAGCTGATCATTGGATGGTTGTATATTTAACTTTGTAAGAGACTTCCAAGAATTTGACCAACTGTGCTATTTTACACTCTCAAAAGAAATATATAAGAACTCTGACTGCTTTATATCATCAGCAAAATTTTGGTGTAGTAATTTTAGCTTTTTCTAGAAATAGTATCTTTTGTGATTTAAATGTTAATTTTTTAATGATTACTGATGTTTAGCTCTTAATTTCAAGAAAGAAAAAAGTACCTGTTGGCCTTTATGTATCTTCCTTTTTAATTTATTTTTAATTGTAGAAACTCTTTATTCTAGGGAAAAAAATCTTTTCTCAGGGACCTATGCAAATGATGCTATCTCCCAGCCTGTGGTCTGCCTTTTCATTTGAGAGTCCTTTGATGAACTGAGGAGCTTAATTTTTATAAAGTCCAGTTTGTTGTATTTTATTATATCTGAGATTGTCCTCAAATAAATTTTTGCCTGCCCTTCCATCACAAAGATGTTTCTCCTAGAAGCCTCATGATTTTAGATTTTAAACTTAAGTGTCTGATCCATTTAAATGAATTTTCATATGTAATTAAACCAGTCAATCCTAAAAGAAATCAACCCTGAATATTCATAGGAAGTGCTGATGCTGAAGCTGAAGCTCCAATACTTTGGCCACCTGATGTGAAGAGCTGACTCACTGGAAAAGACCCTGATGCTGGGAAAGATAGAAGGCAGGAGGAGAAGGTGGCAACAGAGGATGAGATGGTTGGATGGCATCACTGGCTCAATGGACATGAATTTGAGCAAACTCTGGGATATAGAGAAGGACAGAGGAGCCTGGCATGCTGCAGTCCATGGGGTTGCAAAGAGTCAGACATGACTTAGCAACTGAACAGCAATAATGTAGTGTAAACCAGAGGCTGAGATTAATTTTATTCCATATAAATGCATGCATATATCAAATTGTTTTTGCATAATTTATTAAAAATAATTATTTTCATTGAATTGCTATGTTAACATTTGTTGAAAATGAATTAACTTAACAATTATGACTGTATTTGGGGAAATGGATCTGTTACAATGACTTATTTGTTTATCTTTATGTCAAATTAACACACTTTTGATTACTGAAGCTTTATGGTGAATTCTACTTTGGCCGTTTTCAAAATTGTTTTGGCAGTTCTAAGTTTTGGCACAAAAACAGGGCTTACAAATTAATGAAACAAAATCCTGCTGTAATTTGCTTCATGCTGTGTAAAATCTATTGATCAATTTGGGAGGACTAACAGAAAAATATTGATACGTCAAAAGCATGAAAATGTGTATTTCTGCTTTTATTTAGATTTTTAAATTTATTTCAGCAAAGTTTTATAGTTTTCACTAAGGTGTTATAATTGCTTTGCTAAATTTATTTCTATATTATTTATTATTGCATGCCATTGTATGCAATACAGGACATTGCAAACAGTGCATGTGCCATTGGGATGCTTACTGTCTTGCTGCACTGGCCAGGTACTCCCATCTATTGGGGATGAATGGATATCCTTCACCATTAAATATGATGTTGCTGCTGCTGCTGCTGCTGCTAAGTCGCTTCAGTTGTGTCCGACTCTGTGCGACCCCATAGACGGCAGCCCACCAGGCTCCTCTGTTCCTGGGATTCTCTAGGCAAGAATAGTGGAGTGGGTTGCCATTTCCTTCTCCAAATATGATGTTACCTATACATTATTTACAGATGGTCTTTATCAGATTTAAAAAGTTTCATTTATTCTATGTTTTGCAGAGATTGGTATCAATGTGGGCTCTTTTTGCATTTATTGACATGATTGTGCACATTTTTTGACATAGTAGATTGATTTATTTTGTAACATTAAATTAACTTTGCCTAAGTGATTTATTTTGTAAGGTTAAATTAACCTTGCCTGCACTAGATAAATATGATCATGGCATATTATCATTCTTGTATATTGCTATTTTTTTTATAATCTGTTTTTCTGGTTTTGGTGTCTTAGCAATCACGTTTTATAAAATGAGTTGTGAAATGCTTCCTTCTCCTCTACTTTCTGAACTAATATGTGTTGCACTTTAAACATTTGCTGAATCTCACCTATGAGGACATTTGAGCTGGTAACTTCCTCTGTGGAAAGATACTTCATACAAAGTAACAGTTGCTAATGGGGATAGGGCTGTTCAGATCCCCGGTTTCTTCTTGAGGCAGTTCTGGCACTATGTGCCTTCAAGGCGTTCTTCCATTTTATTTAAACTAAAGACTTTAATTGCATAAAAGGGTTTCATAATCATCTGTTAAGATTATTTTAATTTTGACAAGATTCCTAGTAATGGTATCTCCTTCATTCCTGATATTGATAATTTGTGTTTTATCTCATTATTACCCTTATTTTTCTAGATTTGTAAAATTTAACCTTAGATTATTAATTTTGAACCTATGATTTTTTCTAATAGAATCATTTCAAACTATACATATCCCCCTAACCAGTACTCAGCTATATCCACAAATTTGTGTCTTTATTAAAAATATTCACTGCATAATAGAAATCAATTTTTGTATTTATTATTTAATTATATTTTTATTTATCATTTTGTATTCAGTATTAATTACATGCTAAATAGAACTAAATATTACAAATTATTTTTGATCCTGTGTTATTTTGATAACTTCTTGCTTAAATACCAAAATATCTGACTACTTTCAGATTTTTAAATTGTTTTATACTACAATTTCATTATAGACAGACTGTATGATTTAATTTTTTCAAAATTTGTCGAGGTTTTTTACAGCCCAGCATATGGACTACCCTTGTGAATTTTAGTAACACTTGAAATCACTTCACATTCTACAGTTTGGGGGTATTTTATAAATACCAATCAGGTCTGGTTAGCTGATAGTGTTTTTCTGTTCTTTAGTGATCTATCAGTTTCTGAGAGAGAAATGATAAAACCTAAAATCGCAACTGCTGACTTTTTTTGAAAATCTGGGGCTTTTGTTTCATTAGCTTTTATCATGTATTTTTAAAGCTCTATTACGGGATGCATTTTAGCATCAGCTACCTCCTTGAAAAACTGACACTTGTATCATTGTAAAATTCTTCTTTTTGTCCCAGGTAACATTCCTTGTTTGAAAGTCTACATTATCTGATGTTACTTCAGCCACTCCAGCTTTCCTTTGATACCTGTTTACGAGATATAGCCTCTCCTTTTTGCTTTCAACCCGGTTATGTCTTTCTATTTAAAGTGTGTTTCATGTCAACAGTACACGATATCTTGTTTATTTATCATCTGCTAATTTCTACCTTTCATTGAAATGTTTAGTCCATCTACAAATAATTTTTTAAGTTACTATGACTGATTTAAGTCTACTGTGTTTTTGCTTACTGTTAGTCTCACCTGTTTTTGTTTCTGTGTTAAATTTTACATCACCAGGACCACAGCCCTGTGATTTCTGTTGGTAAAGCTGAAAAACATTTTCCTATATTTTCTCTACTTTTTGTCATTGTTGCTGCTTTTGCAGGCAAAGAATAAGTCCAGTGTTCATAATCCATCATGACCAAAAAGGAAGTAGGTTCTTTTTTGTTTTGGTATCCGATTATAAATCATCTACATTTCCAAGGACTAATAAGTACTCCACAATCTTTAGGCTCTCATGCCAGAAAGAGTTGTTACATGCTGAGTTATCAACTAAGTGAGTAGATATGGAAAAGACACTTGGATTATGGGCCAGCTTTAGAGGAAGGAACCCTGAGGGAAAACAGGTCAGAGGTCAGAACAAGCAATGCATCTGGAATCTTAATTTCAGGCAAGCTTTCCACCCCAAACCAACTGTCACACACTTTTTAGATATCTGACTAGAAACTCAGTGCCAAGAACATGAAATACAATTGATACTGAAAAACAGAGAGGGAAAAAAAAAACAAAAACATAAGAGACAATTCAAGGAATCTTTCATCAGTAGAGGGGGAAGTGTGCCTGACATGAAAACAAAAGCTGACTGAGATTCGGGTACCTTAACCACAGGCTTCCAGAAAGAAATCCTGTCAAGTGTGTTTGGAAGTGTGTTAGTTACCCATTGCCTTGTAACAAGTGATGCCAAAAACTTACCAGCTTATGACAATAAGCACGTATTATCTCACTCTGCTTCTGAGGATGAGGAATCCAGAGAGTGGCTTAGCTAACTGGTTCTGGCATCGGGTCCCTCAGGACACTGCCCTAGCACGTGGGTGAAGGTTACAGTCACGTAAGTTGTTGGCAGGCTTCTGTTTCTTGTGGGTTACTTGCTACCCAGAGACCCGAGTTCTTCACCCATTAGCTCTCTTCTTAGGGTACTAAATATTTTCATGATATGGCAGCTGACTTCTCCCAAAGTGAATAATACAGAGAGAAAAAGTTGATGCCATTCTGCTGTTAATGACCTAGTCTCTGAATCACGTACATCATTTTGGCCTTATTCAATTCATTATAAGTAACTCCCCAAGTTCAATTCACACTCAGTGGGACAGATTTACACAAGGACAATATGACCAAGAGACAGGAACCACTGGAGGTTATCTTCAAGCCTGGCATCCACATGTGGTGTTAGTATTAAGGGTTTTCTGATTTTATTGTCTTGGAAGAAAGAGTTCTAGTATGTGTAGGTTCTAACTATTTAGCTATTTAGATACTTTATATCAACATATAGTCTCATCATCCGTACATAGGCTATTCTGACCTCTGAAGCTCTAGTTAAAGAGATAGTTCTTCTGAAATTCCACATAAATCAAGTCTTTTATTTTATTTTTTTTATTAAAAACAAATACACTTATCACTTAAGGAAAAGAAAGTAAAAGTCCTCTTAAATCACCCCACCTAGAGATAACTTTCCCTGATGACGCAGTGGATCTGCCTGCAATGCAGGAGACAGCAGACACCGGTTTGATCCCTGGGTCAGGAAGATCTCCTAGAGAAGGAAATGCCAAGCCACCCCAGGATTCTTGTCTGGGAAACCCCATGGACAGAGGAGTCTGCCGGGCTGTAGTCCAAGGGGTTGCAAAGAGTCGGACACGGCTGAGATACTAGCATACACCACAGAGTTAAGCACTATTAATATTTTGAAGAATATTTCAAACATGTCTATTTCCAAATAAACATATAAACTATATATTACATACTTTTATGTAATTTTACAATATCCCTGCACCTGCTTCTCAGCACCTGCCTTTTTCACTTGATAATATGCTGTGAGCAATTTTCCATGCCAATAAATATAGCTCTATACCATCACTGTTGGAGATTGCAGTGTGTTCCATTGTACAGATGCTCTATAATTTGTTCCACTAATCACTTATTATTAGAATATTAAGGTTGTTTTCTATTTATGTTTTTAGTGGAGTTGAATGTGCAGCTGTGGGCATGCCCAGCTTAACCCAAACCCAAAATACAGGGCACTCGTTTTCCCAGTTTTATTTTCTTTTCCATAGGTTTTTAGAGTTTAGTGAAAATGTAAGTGTTCCAGAATTATTTGTAAAATATATTAAAAAAAATTGAGACATTCTAGAGGCCGGAATTTGTAAGGGAACCTGTGGTTCAGAAGGACTTTCCTCTTTTCTGGGTGAAATTAACTTTATTAATTTTATGAGAAGATTCACAGCTCACACTCTCTCCATTCATCCTTAAGATGACACATTGAAGACAGAGAGAAACAGTAATCAGAATCATTGAGGTGAGTAACTCCAAAGGGCAAGCTTTAGTGTAAAAACACACTAAGCAAGAACCAAACACCTAAGTCATGGTTGAACCCCCATTACTCCATGCTCATTTATCCCCCCCATAAAAGTGCAAGAACATTACCCTTATACCATGTAACTAGGGTGGCCGTATACTTTACGACCCAAATGGGGCACATTAAGGAATGAAATAAGATGCTATTAATCATCACCTGGTACAACTGACATTAACCAGAACTGCCCCAGGCAAACTGGAACATATGGTCAACCCAAATATATCAATTAAGGAGATTAAGATACAGATTGCTGAGATGACTCATCGCCAGTGCATTAGCTGTGAGTCAAAATTAGCCCTCTTCTTGTCCAGGTCCTTTACTGTGTCATAGATTTCTAGGTCTCTAAATATCTTTGCATGTTTGTTTTCTTCTCAGTGCCACTTCTAGCTGAGATCTCCTGGATACAATTTTTTACTTGTTGAAAGTGCTTTCTTGGAGATATATTTCTATAGTCTTGAGGTTTTTATTCTTATCCAGATACTATAGAGAATTATTACTTCTTTACATTTTGGGTATCTTCATATCCATTAGGTTCCTGCAGTTTAGGAAATCTGCAGAGGGGTAGTTCATAGGTCCACCACTAGAGAGAGTGCTGGCCAAGACTTTGGGTCTAAAGCTGAAGTTCCATGCTTTGAGAAGGAACAAGAGGGTGATTTGCCCCCTTAAGTTTCCAAAAGAAAAAGATATTCTTTTATAGGACCATAGGATCCTTTACCCCACTCCTGCCTCTAAATTTTACTAGCTGTTGTTGTTGTAGCTATTATTATTATTATCACTCAGGTTTTTTTTTTAATTTAATTTTAACACCTATTGGCAACTTTTCTACTCTATCTGTGACTTTTTAATTTTCTTTTCTTTTTTTTTATTAAAGTACAGTTGATTTACAAAATGGTGTTAGTTTGAGACATACTGCATGACAATTCAGATATATATTTCTTTTCAGATTCTTTTCTGTTACAGATTATTACAAAAATATTATTGATAAATACAATTCCTTGTGCTATACAGTAAGTCTTTTTGGTTATCTACTTTATACAGAGAAATGTATGTATGTTAATCCCAAAGTCCTAATTTAGGCTCTTGGGTTAAAGCCCTAATAGGATAAATGTTAATTTATTATATTAACATATGATTAACCTATCTGTGGATTTTACCCCAGAACCTCCTGCTCTTTCTTCCTTTTATTCCCAAAACACCAATGTTTTCTTCAGTCCTTTAACTCATCATATCATAATTACCTATTACTGTTTCTGATGCCACCCTTATCAATTCTGATCT
This sequence comes from Cervus elaphus, assembly GCF_910594005.1. NCBI lineage: Eukaryota > Metazoa > Chordata > Mammalia > Artiodactyla > Cervidae > Cervus > Cervus elaphus. Next base: position 10,199,108 of record NC_057820.1, read on the forward strand.
TATGAATGTGAAGAACTACTTTATTAACTTTACTCTTTCCAGCACAAAGTTAGTATTTGGTTAATGTTAAATACATTAATGAAATAATGAATGAACACATGGGAAAAATGAAAGCATATGACTTGATCCAAGTGGAAAACTATATTTTGGGATGGCAGTCTTGATATGGGATGCTTGATTGGGATATTAAATTTGGATTTTAAAATTTCAAAGAAGGAAAGTGTAGCCAGAGAAAGTGAACAAATAGCTGACTTCTTAAGCATATTTTCAACTTTTAATCAAGTAAAGAGAAAGGGATTCTCTTCATTTCTCTTAGCAGATACCTAAGGGACCATCTCATGTCCCTTAGAGTGATAAGTCATCAATGTGATCCTGAGAACAGCAACTTGGGACAGCTCATATTTTACATGTTAATGAGAAGTACTCATAGGTAGCTCTAAGTATTGCTTATGTTTATACTGGATTTCTCAGCGATATGAAGGAGGTAGGTAAGGTGCAGAAGAGTATATGACCCAACCTCATCTGATGAATTTTTATTTACAATAAAAGACTATTGGTCTTCCCTGATGTCTCAGTGGTAAAGAACGCCTGCAATGAAGGAGACTTGGGTTCTATTCCTGGGTTGGAAAGATCCCCTAGAGAAGGAAATCGCAACCTACTCCAGTGTTTTTGCCTGGGAAATCCCACGGACAGAGGAGCCTGGCAGGCTACAGTCTATGGAGTTGGAAAGAGTCAGACATGGCTTACTGACTTAACAACAACAATAAAAAGGCCATTGGACATGAGATTTCTTTCTTTGTTTTTATACAGTTATAAGACACTACCAGGATTCCAGAGAGTCTTGATTCTGTCATTCAGGATAGTTCATACTACTCTCCACTGCATTTCATCTACATCTGTCTATGTACCTCCAATCATATCAGTGCTTAATTAAAATATTAAACAGAACTGGATTAAAGACAAAACCCTCAGATGCAACACCAGGGACCTCTGACTAGTTTGACATTGATTCATTAACTCTTTCTTCATCATTTATTCAATCACCTATGAATTAAATTATTACACTGTCATGTAACCCACATTTTTACATCTTGAACATGATGGGATCATGAGATTTTTGTCAAATGTTTTCTAAAATCAAGGTGAAAATATGTATTTATTTCTGAGTTTAACAACCCTGTCAAAACGGTAATACATTTAGTTTGCCCTGACTCATTTTCCATGAACCCAGTGCTGTTTATTTAATTGACAAATGCTTTTTACATAAGTACTGATTCACTTAGTCATTCAGCAATTTTTTTTAAAATTTCTGGTGAATTATCTGTGACAAAAATCATGATAAATAGTGTCCCTAATAACTAGGTTCAATATTTTGCATCTGTCTATGGTACTTCTAAAAATTAAACAATATTTGCATGACTCTAGACTTCAGGAATCTAGTTTATTCACCCCAAAATTTCAAGCTAATCACTAACAATGGTTCTCTGATTATCAACTTCAAGGCTTGGGGAAAAAAAAAACAAAACAGTATCCTAAGTAACCAAGGGAAAAGTGGGGAGAGAGAAATTGGGAGATTTAGATATAAACACTACTCTATATGAAATAAATAACTAATAAGAACCTACTGTAAAGCATAGGGAACTCTACTTTTTATAATGACCTATATGGGAAAGGAATCTAAAAAAAGAGTGGCAATATATATTTATAACTGATTCATATAACCGAATCACTTTGCTGTCTACCTGAAACTAACACAACATTGTAAATCAACTATACTCCAGTAAAAATTAATTTTAAAAATCAGTATTATAAGTGTCATTTTTCTAGCACAGTCTAGACGAATAAAGTTAAGGTCATTGAAAGCAATTCTCTGTTTAATTCCTTTCTGATGAGTTTCTGTCCCTTGGGATCTTGTTTTCCCATATTTTCTCCATTGAGGACCATCTACTAGTTCTTGACAAACCTAGACAGTGTATTGAAAAGCAGAGACATTACTTCATCGATAAAGGTCTGTCAAAGCTATGGTTTAGCCAGTAGTCATGTACGGATGTGAAAGCTTGACAATAAAAAAAGACTGAGTGCTGAAGAATTGATGCCTTTGAACTGTGGTGCTGGAGAAGACTCTTCAGCATCCCTTGGACAGCAAGGAGATCCAACCAGTTAATCCTAAAGGAAATCAACCTTGAGTATGCATTGGAAGGACTGATGCTGAAGCTGAAGTTCCAATGCTTTGGCCACCTGATGCAAAGAACCAACATATTGGAAAAGACTCTGATGCTGGGAAAGGTTGAAGGCAGGAGGAGAAGGGAATGACAGAGGATGAGATGGTTGAATGGCATTACCGACTCAATGGACATGAATTTGAGCAAACTCCAGGAGACGGTGAAGGACAGGAAAGCCTGAGTGACTGAACAACACTAGTTTTTTGAGCTCTACTATGATCTACCAAGATTTTTCTGTAGCATATCTTGGGTTCTGCGTTTTAAGTTGTTTCTTTCACTCTGTAATCCATGTTTGATATATGATATTGTTGAAAATGAAAATAAAAAGAGGAAAACTATAGCCTCTTTTGGTGTTATCATATTTCTGTCTTCCTCACTGTCAGTGATATTATGCCCTTCCCTATAACTTTTTTTGGAGTCACTTCTGTCCATTATACTATGTGGGAATGGTATTTTTTTTTTTATTAATTTACTCTTTTATTGGAGAATACTTGCTTTACAGAATTTTGCTGTTTTCTGTCAAACCTCAACATGAATCAGCCATAGGTCACATATATCCCCTCCCTTTTGAAACTCCCTCCCATGTCCTACCCCAATCCATCCCTCTAGATGGATACAGAACCGCTGTTTGACTTTCCTGAGCCATACTGCAAATTCCCACTGGTTATCTATTTTACATATGGTAATGTAAGTTTCCATGTTACTCTTTCCATACATCTCACCCTCTCCTCCCCTCTCCCCATGTCCATAAGTCTATTCTCTATGTCTGTTTCTCTGTTGTTGCCCTGTAAATACATTCTTCAGAACCATTTTTCATGATTCCATATATATGCATTAGAATATAATATTTGTCTTTCTCTTTCTGACTCACTTCACTCTGTATAATAGGTTCTATGTTCATCCACCTCATTGCAACTGACACAAATGCATTGATTTTTATGGCTGAGTAATATTACATTGTATTTATATACCACAACTTCTTTATCCATTCATCTGTCAACAGACATCTCGGTTGGTTCCATGTTCTAGTTATTGTAAATGGTGCTGCAATGAACAATGGGATACATGTGTCTTTTTCAATTTTGGTTTCCTCAGGGTATATGCCTAGGAGTGGTATTGTTGGGTCATGTTGTGGTTTTATCCCTAGTTTTTAAAGGAATCTCTATACTGTCTTTCATAGTGGCTGTATCAATTTACATTCCCACCAACAGTGCAAGACTGTTCCCTTTCCTCCATACACTCTCCAGCATTTATGGTTTGTAGACTTTTTGATGATGGCCATTCTGACTGGTGTGAAGTGATATCTCATTGTAGTTCTGATTTGCATTTCTCTAATAATGAGTGATGTTGAGCATCTTTTCATGTGTTTGCTAGCCATCTGTATGTCTTCTTTGGAGAAATGTCTGTTTAAGCCTTTTCCCCACTTTTTGATTGGAGTGTTTGTTTTTCTGGCATTGAGTTATATGAGCTGCTTGTATATTTTGGAAATTAATCCTTTGTCAGTTGTTTCATTTGCTATTATTTTCTCCCATTCTGAGAATTGTCTTTTCACCTTGCTTATAATTTCCTTTGCTGTGCAAAAGCTTTTAAGTTTAATCAGGTCCCACTTGCTTACTTTTGTTTTTATTTCTGTTACTGTAGGAGGTGGGTCATAGAGAATCTTGCTTTGATTTATGTCATCAAGTGTTATGCTTATGTTTTCCTGTAAGAGTTTTCTAGTTTCTGGTCTTACATTTAGGTCTTTAATCAATTTTGAGTTTAACTTTGTGTATGGTGTTAGGAAGTGTTCTAATTTCATTCTTTTACATGTAGCTGTCCAATTTTCTCAGCACTATGTATTGTCTTTGCCCCATTGTATATTCTTGCCTCCTTTGTCGAAAATAAGGTACCCATAGGTGCATGGGTTTATTTCTGGGCTTTCTATCTTGTTCCATTGGTTTGTATTTCTGTTTTTGTGACAGTACCATACTGTCCTAATGACTGTAGCTTTGCAGTATAATCTGAAGTCAGGAAGGTTGCTTCCTACAGCTCCATTCTTCTTTCTCAAGACTGCTTTGGCTATTCAAGGTCTTTTGTATTTCCATATGAATTGTGAAATTTTTTGTTCTAGTTCTGTGAAAAATGTCATTGGTAATTTGCTAGGGATCACATTGAATCTGTATATTGCATTTGGTAGTATAGTCATTTTCACAATACTGATTTTTCTTACTCAGGAACATGGAATATCTCTTTATTGGTTTATGTCATCTTTGATTTTTTTCATTAGCATCTTATAATTTTCTCTGTACAGCTCTTTTGTTTCTTTAGGTAAGCTTATTCTTAGATATCTAATTCTTTTTGTTGCAATGATGAATGAGATTGATTCCTTAATTTATCTTTCTGATTTTTCATTGTTAGTATATAGAAATGCAAGTGATTTCTGTGTATCAATTTTGTCTCCCGCAAATTTGCTAAATACACTGATTAGCTCTAGTAATTTTTTGATGCTATCTTTAGGGTCTTCTATGTACAGTATCATGTCATCTGCAAATAGTGAGAGCTTTACTTCTTCTTTACTGATCTGGATTCTTTTTATTTCTTTTTCTTCTCTGTTATAGCTAGGACTTCCAGAACTATGTTGAATAATGGTGGTGAAAGTCGACGCCGCTTTCTTGTTTCTGAATTTAAAGGGGAATGCTTTCAGTTTTTCACCACTGAAAACAATGTTTGCTGTAGGCTTATCATACATGGCCTTTACTATGTTGAGGTAGATTCCCTCTATGCCCATTTTTTGAAGAGTTTTAATCATAAATGGGTGCTGAATTTTATCAAAGGCTTTTTCTGCATCTATTAAGATTCAGTTCAGTTCAGTTGCTCAGTCGTGTCTGACTCTTTGTGACCCCATGAATCGCAGCATGCCAGGCCTTCCTGTCCATCACCAACTCCCGGAGTTCACCCAAAACCATGTCCATAGAGCTGGTGATGCCATCCAACCATCTCATCCTCTGTCGTTCCCTTCTCCCCCTGCCTTCAATCTTTCTAAGCATCAGGGTCTTTTCAAATGATTCAGCTCTTCGCATCAGGTGGCCAAAGTATCAGAGTTTCAGCTTCAACATCAGTCCTTCCAATAAACACCCAGAACTGATCTCCTTTAGGATGGACTGGTTGGATCTCCTTGCAGTCCAAGGGACTCTCAAGACTCTTCTCCAACACCACAGTTCAAAAGCATCAAATTTTCAGCGCTCAGCTTTCTTCACAGTCCAACTCTCACATCCATACATGACCACTGGAAAAACCAGAGCCTTGACTAGACGGACCTTTGTTGGCAAAGTAATGTCTCTGCTTTTTAATATGCTATCCAGGTTGGTCATAACTTTCCTTCCAAGGAGTAAGCATCTTTTAATTTCATAGCTGCAATCACCATCTGCAGTGATTTTGGAGCCCAGAAAAATAAAGTCAGCCACTGCTTCCATTATATGATTTTTACCTTTCAATTTGTTAATATGGTGTATCACATTGATTGATTTGTATATATTGAGTAATACTTGCATCCCTGGAATAAACCCAACTCGATCATGGTGTATGAGCTTTTTGATGTGTTGCTGAATTCTGTTTGCTAAAGTTTTGATGTGAATTTTTGCTTCTATGTTCATCAGTGACATTGGCCTGTAGTTTTCTTTTTTTGTGTTGTCTTTGTCTGGTTTGGGTATCAAGGTGATGGTGGCCTCATAGGATGAGTTTGAAAGTGTTCCTTCCTCTGAAATTTTTTGAAAGAGTTTTAGAAGGATAGGCATTAGCTCTTCTCTAAATGTTTGACAGAATTGGCTCCTGTGAAGCCATCTGGTCCTGGGCTTTTTTTTTTTGGGAGATTCTTGGTCACAGCTTCAATTTCAGTGTTTGTAATTGGGTTGTTCATAATTTCTATTTCTTTCTGGTTCAGTCTTGGAAGATTGGACTTTTCTAAGAATCTATCCATTTCTTCCAGGTTATCCATTTTATTGCCATATAGTTGTTTATAACAGTCTCTTATAATCCTTTGTATTTCTGCATTTTCTGTTGTAACCTCTCCTTTTTCATTTCTAATTTTGTTGATTTGATTCTTCTCTCTTTTTTTTCTTGAGGATTCTGGCTAAAAGCTTGTCAATTTTGCTCATCTTCTCAAAGAACCAGCTTTTAGTTTTATTAATCTTTACTACTGACTTGTGCTTCCTTATTAATTTTCTGTTTTGATGATCTGTCCATTAGTGTGAGTGGGGTGTTAAAGTCTCCTATTATTACTGTGTTACTGTCGATTTCTCTTTTTATGTCTGTTAGTGTTTGTCTCATGTATTGAGGTGCTTCTATGTTGGGTGCATAGGTATTTATAATTCTTATGTCTTCCACTTGGATTGATCCCTTGATCGTTATGTAGTGTCCTTCCTTATCTCTTGTAATATTCTTTATTTTAAGGTTTATTTTGTCTGATATAAGGATTGCTACTCCTATGTGGGCATAGTATTTCTAACATGCTGTAGATGTTTCTATATCCCAACCCTTATGTCTTACTCCCAGTTACAGTTGTTTTAGCTACATGTGGCATCTTGGTATTTCATATTTATTGTGCTATACATTGACGGTACTGCTGGAGTAAAAGATGATAGCATCATACAAGTGCTTTGTGTGTGTGAATGTCACTCAGTCATGTCCCACTCTTTGAGACCCCATGGACTAGACAGTCCATGGAATTCTCCAGGCCAGAATACTGGAGTGGGTAGCCTTTCCCTTCCCCAAGGGATCTTCCCAACCCACAAGTGCTTAGTGATGAGATTATGTATATGAATCTTCAGAATTGCTGGGACATTCAATTTTATATAGGTCTAAATAATGACTCCAAGTCATATGTATTTCTATAATGTCAAGCTCCAAGATTTGGAGTACTCCTTGTATGATTTTTTGGCAATAATCCTTAGTAAAAGTATCTGTTTGCTTTCAAATCCTGCTTTTGGTTATATGACAGTGGTTTATTTTTTTTAAATATATTTTTCAAAATTACTATGCAAGAATGCTTGGGGCCACATGCTCTGTAGTGAATATTGATTAAGTGCCTACATTGTAGAAAGCTGTGGCTTTTCCCAGAAAACTTATTATGAAAAACAGAAATATAACAACAATTAAGATATAAAGCAAAGCCAGGAATGAGGACACTTCTTAGAGTCCTAAGGTTATTTTGTTTTGTGTTATTTTTTCCTTTCCTTTAATTTTTTCTTTTCATATTCCCTCCTAGGAATCTTGTCTCCTCAGGAGAGAAAGTCCTCATTGTTGCAATAACACTGAAAGATTTACAGAAGAAATGGGCTCTTTTGTTTTCACTCTTTATTCATCTTCTTTCCCCTTGCCAAAACAAACACATTTGCATTCTGAAGTCAACAGCACCAGTCAATTGTGCTTGCCATAGATTAACCTCTGTAAAACCTTTTTTTGTACCCTTTGGAAGTTTTGATGGTAAAACTGAAAAATCCAAGCTGTCTTCCTTTATCCCACTTGGAACTGCTTGAGAAATTGTGCTGCTGGAGTTAATGCATGCCAGCTAGTTTCTTTTGGCTTACTGGTTTTCTGTCAATTTCATCAGTGGTTGAATTTGTCAGACTGTGCATATCCTACATGACTTTCTGATGGGAAGTTACTCTTAACTTGCTTCAAGTTTATTTGGAGGTTCCACTTGAAATGTGGGCTTTTTATCCCCACAATATGCCTGTAACACAGCTAGGAAAGGTATTTGCATTTTCATTTTTCAGATACAGAAACTGATATTTAATTAGAATAAGCAATTTACTCAGATCACAAGGCACCTAGTAAAATCAGGACTTGAACTCAGGTCTTATGATTACTTTTCCTTTTCACATTATTTCCTCAATTCAGAGTTAAATAAAAAAAATATAATTAATGGGACTCTATTATCCTAAACCACCTTTTCTGAATCTGCTTCCCTCTCAAGCCACTGCCTCATCTCCATCCTTCTCTTTAAATAAATATTTTCAAAAGGGTTGTGTACTGGGAGATAGTATTGGAACAAATGTAGTAGTAGAAGTTCAGTAGCTTTTGGATCTCCTAGATTTCAACTCTCATCATTCCCAAATAAAACAAAGATAAATAGGATATGATGTTTAAAAAAAAAATGGACATTTTCTACAATAGAACCAGGTGATTAAGTATCTTCACACACCCCAGAAATAAGCAGGTAGAGACAAGCTACCAACAACTGTGAGATGGATATGTGAGAGCAGAAGGAAGAAAAGCAGGCATCTGGAAGCTCCAACAGCAGAAAAGGTACAATATCACCGCAGTTTGTTTCAGTTTACATCACCAGGAAAATATGCATCGTAGATATTTATTAGAGAGCACTCTTAGGTTCCCTGTGGAAGGGGTAAAAACGGAAGCGACACTGGGCAAGGGGAGAAGTCCAGCTATGGTACGGCTCTGAAGATGGCTTCAGCACGTCTCCTGGAGACCTCTAGAGCTGGAATGGACTTTCAGCATTGTTGCAAGATTGTGAATCACCGTAGAGAATGAGCAAGCTCTGGGAGATGGTGAAGGACCAGGAAGCCTGGCATGCTGCAGTCCATGGGTTCACAAAGAGTCAGACATGATTGAGCAACTGAACAATAATGAACAACAACAATTAAGAATGATATTAGCTGCAGGTTGTTTGTAGGTGACCTTTTAGGTCACCTGGATATTGTGTATCCTGGACATTATTGTGCATCCTGGATATTATTACACCTCTATATTGATCAGTCATTGACTGTGTAGAAGTCCTGCAAGGCTGTAGGACCTTTGGTGAAGCAGATGTTTTATCAGCTATGGCTATCCTTATAGAGGGCTAATAGTTGATGGTCATCTTTTGCAATAGTCCCAGCAGATGGAAGAATAAGACTTTCAGCCCTAGAAGGGAATTTGGTCAGTACTTCAATGAGTCCACCAAAAGTACATACTGGAAAGTGTAAGGTTCATAACCAAAACCAAAAGTAGGTTCTATAGATTCCAACTTATGCAAAAATGCAAAAGAACCACAGTAAGAAGTTCCGAGGTACCTAAATTTAGTTTGAATTAACAATTCTTCAATGAAGTTCATGATATCAAGAGAATTAAATAAGAATAAAATTGTCTCAAGAGATACAGACAAAATATTTTATAAAATTGAACATGCATTTATGTTGAAAACTTTAAACCAATTAGAAATTAAAGTCAACTTTATCAATCTGATAAAGGTCACCTAAAAGCAACCTACAGCTAATATCATTCATAATAGTGAAAGGCTGAATGCTTTTTCCCTAAGTTTGAAACAGTGTGCTAACAGGAAAAACAAAAAAAAAAAACCCTCTATCCATACCTCATGCTATATATATGTATATAAAAAAAAACCCTCAAAATTAATAATAAATATAAATACATCATATAAAGCTATAAAACTTTTAAAAGAAGCATAGGAGAAAGTGTTTACAGACTTAGGTTATCACCATACCTCAATTAGAGTATGAAATAAGTTGGCAATACCTAGTGATGGAGAAAAAAATTATAGAGCAAATTGAACTCTGATTCTGGGTTGATGGGGTAATGAAAATGGTACAGTGAGTTTGAAAATCAGTTTAGTAGTGTCTAATACAGTTAAACATGTACTTACAATATGACACAGTAATTCTACTCATAGGTATTTACCCCAGATAATGAAAGCATATGTCAAAGATTTATATGTGAATGCTTATTCATAATTGACTGAAACTGGAAATAGCCCAATGTGTTTTGACTGGTAAATAGATAAACTATGGTGAATCTATGCAATCTAATTTGTTGTTGTTCAGTTGCTAAGTCATTTCCGACTCTCTGTGACCCCATGGACTGCAACACGCAAGGCACCCCTATCCCACAAAGGGGTTAGGGAAAGTTTGGGGTGATAGAAATGCTCTAATCTCAATTAGGGTGGTGATTATATGCATATCTATGTTTATCAAATTTCACAGAACAAAACACCAAAAAAGGGAGAGCTTTATTGCCTCAAATTACATCACAGTAAATCTGACTTTGGTGAAGTGCAACGGAGACAAGGAAGAGAAACAGAGAGATAGAGATGCCAAGTCTGACTCTTTAAATGTTTGGAGACTGGCAAGTTGAAGAAGAACTGGTAGAGAAGAATGAAGAGGAGAAGAGAGTGAGCTAGGATAAATGAGAGAGTAGAATCTTTGAAGCCAAATGAAGAAAACAGTCCAAGGTGAGGTAGACTCTTATATTATAGCACTCATAGAGAGTTCAGTTTAGTTCAGTTGCTTAGTAGTGTCAGACTCTTTGGGACCCCATGGACTGCAGTACACCAGGCTTCCCTGTCCATCACCAACTTCTGGAGCTTACTCAAACTCATGTCCATCAAATTGGTGATGACATTCAACCATCTCATCCTCTGTCGTCCCTTACTCCTCCTGCCTTCAATCTTTCCCAACATCAGGATCTTTTCATCAGGTCTTCTCTGAGTCAGTTCTTCCCATCAGGTGGCCAAAGTGTTGGAGTTTCAGCTTCAGCATCAGTCCTTCCAATGAATATTCAGAACCTATTTCCTTTGGGATGGACTGGTTGGAACTCCTTGCTGTACAAGGGACTCTCAAGAGTCTTCTCCAACATCACAGTTCAAAAGCATCAATTCTTTGGTGCTCAGCTCTCCCTATAGTCCAACTCTCACATCCATATATGACTACAGGACAAACCAAAACTTTGACTAGACAGACATTTGTTGGCAAAGTAATGTCTCTGCTTTTTAATATGCTGTTTAGATTGGTCACTTTTCTTCCAAGGAGCAAGCATCTTTTAATTTCATGGCTCATAGGGAATGTCAGGAGAAAATGAATATTCACAGATGGACATAGCAATAGGGAGGTCACGGGGTAGAGACGGACAAGAGTAGTTTCCTGATATGGTGGACTAACAGTGGGTTCTAGAAAAAGAGAAGTGTAAATGGGGAGTGAGTAAATACAACACTTTGAAGAGTTTTACTATAAACAAACACAGTGAAATGAGACAGTAGCCCAGAAGTCCTATGGAATCAAAGATATTATTTGTTTTCTGACAGAAGAGCAAGCATGTTTGGTTATTGAAGGGTATGATCTAAGAGAGAAGAAAAAGCAGTAAAAGGACAGGAAAGGGGATTATTTCTGAAGCCATATCCTGGAGTAAAGAAGAGGAGATAGGATCCAGTGCAAGACAACAGTCAAGATTTTTTAAAAGTTTCCAATTAGAGAAAGGGCCTGGAAAGTCTGGTTATCAAGATAAGGTTTATTCCTGTTCACAGTGGCATGTTGAATTTGGTAAGGTTCCTTATCTAAAGGTAAGCTACAGGTTACAAGAAGGGTTATGAAACCCCAGATATAGGGGAGATGAGATATAGATTGGGGGTTCAAGTCACAGACAAGATGATACTCAGGCAAAACTTGAAAGTAAACGAGGATCAGCATGAACAACTAAAAGTAGAACTACCAAATGATCCAGAGAAGACACTCCTGGGTATTTGTCTGAAGGAAACAGAATCATTATTTTGAAGAGATGACTGCACCCTCCTGTTCATAGCAGCATTATATACTATAGCCAAGGCATGCAAACAACCAAAGTGTTCCTCAATAAATGAATGGACAAGTAAATGTGGCATTTAGAGATAGTGGGATGTTATTTAGCCATACGAAGGAGGAAATTTGCCATTTTCAACAGTATGGATATACCTTGAGGGCATTATGATAAGTGACACACATAGAGAAAGAAAAATGCCATATGACCTCATGTAAATGTTGACTAAAATGAAGAAAACTCATATTGAAACTGGAAAGATTGGTGGTTGCCAGAGGTTGGGGATGGGAATAGGGAACATGGATGAAGGTGGTCAAAGGTTGCAAACTTCCAGTTAGAAGATAAATACGCTCTGGGGATGCAATGCACCATGGTGACTGTAGTTGACAATACTGTATTATATATTTGAAAGTTGCGAAGATACTCGATCTGGAAAACTTCTCATCACAAAAGAAAGAAAATTGTAAATATCGAGGTGATGGATGTTAACTAAACCTATTGAGTAATCAAACCATTACATAAATAATATGATTATATATAAGTAATTAGATTTATATCATAATATATTACATTATTATGTATATTATTACATATTGCATTATATATATTACTATATAACATATATATAATCATTATGTTGTACACCTTAGACTAATACAATGATATATGTAAGTTATATCTAATAAAGCTGGGGAAAACAAAAAAAAAGAAACCCGAGAGAGGGCAAGTTCATTTGGAGGGGAGAAGGAAGATGGGGTCAGGGAGGTAGGACTTTGAGTAATTGAAGCCATAATCATGAAAACTAACACTGCACCTCTGATTTAGGACAGATAACTCTGAATCCAGCCTAACCAAGCTCCTACTAACAAAAAAAAAATTGTTGACTGGATTCCATTTGTTTTGATGAGCATTTAAAATATGTCCAAAGTACATGTAGATCGATTTTTTATTCGATAAGTTATTTTATAAAGTATTGAGGGAAAATAACAAAGACAGAAACTATGGAGCCATAACAAATACATCCTTTTTGAGTATAGAATCAAGCCACTCACAGAGGTGGCTTGGTTCCGCATTTTTAAATCAAGGTTTTGTTTTTCTGTTTTCCACTTCCTTGAAATGGCAGAACTTACTAGGGGAAAACATTCGATCCAGCAAACAGGAGTTCACTCTAAGTGTGACTTTTCAGAAATACTAATAGCAAATATCTGTACTTCATTATAAGTCAAAAAATGCTTTCAAAAAGTTGATCTTGTTTTCCTTACAACTAAGCAATGTTTGTCCTTATTTTATAAATGTAGTTAAAGACTCAGACCTAACAGTTCTACTTAAAAACATGCAACCGATGACAGTCACAGATAACATCTAGGCTTTCTGACCTCGGGCTAATAATATCAAAGCCTTAAAATCACCACAACGTTGAGAAGTGTGTGCAGAAAATTCCCGATCCCAGGGCTATCCCTGACAAGTTTTGATTTGGCCACGTGGGGCTGGGGAGTCTATTTTCATCTCCACATTTGTCCTGAAGTTTCCATATGGATTTAATCTCAGCTCTGCCTGGGTCATTCACAAGCCTCTATCCTAAAGGACCTCAGTGCAGACTGTACATGACCATGGAGCCGCCAAGGAAGTAGCACCAGCCGTAAGACAAAGGAACATGGATTCTGGCATCGTTTCTGACACCTTCCTGATAAGTGGATAAAATAAGTCACTTCTCTGAGCTCCAGTTTTCCAGTCTCTATGAAACTGAGCTAACCTACAGTACTGCTCCCGAGGTTAGAACACAGCATGAAAATCAATGCTCTTCCTTATAAGGACTAAAAATAAAGTTTTAGAAATCAAAGTCTGACAAAAAATATACAGGGTAAGGAAAAAAAAGAAAACTCACAATTGAAGTCACCAGCAGAAGAAACGGGGTGAAAAGCAAGCAAGCTCCATTACTTATCTTTATGTTCTTTTGGTTTCTTCTGGGCTTCCCTGGGGGCTCAGCTGGTAAAGACTCTGCGTGCAATATGGGAGACCGGAGTTCAATCCCTGGGTGGGGAAGATACCCTGGAGAAGGGAATGGCTACCCACTCCAGTATTCTGGCCTGGAGAATTTCAAGGACTTTAAAGTCCATGGGGTCACAAAGAGTTAGACACAACTGAGCAACTTTCACTTTCTTTTGGTTTAAATTTCCATTTGAATTCTGGCGTGAAATTGGCAATCCATCAAAAATACTCTGAAAAAAATGACATTCAGAGTTACTCAAGAAGGTTAATGAATTTCACATACACACACATATGCACACAACTCTGCAGGCTGTGTTTTAAAAAAATTATATATATATATTTTTTTTTTTGGCTGGTTGCCCTGGGTCTTTGTTGCTACATGCAGGCTTTTTCTAGTTGCCCAGAGTGGGGGTTCCTCTCTGTTGCATGCTCAGGCTTCCCAGCGTGGTGGTCTCCCCCATTGAAGAGCAGAGGTTCTAGGCTGTGAGCCTCAGTAGTTGTATTATAGAGGCTCAGCTGCCCCGAGGCACGCAGGGTTTTCCCCAACCAGGGATCAAACCAGTGTCCTCTGCATTGGCAGGAGGATTCTTAACCACTGGACCACCAGGGAAGTCCCAGGCTGGGCTTATTAACAGACCTCAATGCAAATTTCTGAAACCCAAAATTAACTCCAAGTGGGTAATCCCTAAAATTAGCCCCCATGTGTAACCATCTGCAAAGCGAACTGTGAGAGACTGTTGTGAAGATAAATGAGAGGGACTCAAGTTTAGCTTGGAAGCAAGGCCTCCTCTGGGAGACAGAGGCTGATGGGGAACACGGGGTGCTGTCCTGACACTAGAAGGTTGGGGTGTCACTCGTTTATTCTTTTTACCCCAGAACTTGAGCCTGATGGAGGTCTGTCTCACAGGAGATGTCCTGGCAGCTCCAAACCATGTCACAGCCATGAGTTCTTGCTTGCTTGAGATTCTTGTGTTTTGTGAGCTGAGACAAGGACACCTGCTGATGAATGATGCAAGAGACACAGGTGGCCCCGGGCTGGGCCTGGCAGGTGGGTTCCTGGGGGGGCGACGCTGTGAGGATCCTCTGTGCCAAAGAAGAGTGCTGAAGGCAGCCAGATTCTTGCCTAGTCAATTATGCATAATCAGTGCCAATCGCGCCCTCATGGAGGCCCTCCAAGGGCATGAAAAAGGCTGTGCTGTGGCTTGAAGGTAGCACGCTTACTCTGGTAGAAGCAGCAGTCGCAACAATTCTTATAGTTATTTCTGTCTCTCTTCAAAGAGAAAAAATCTCCTTAGTAAGACTGGAATAAGGTCTCCATGATTCTTCCTGTCTCTCTCTCCAAACACAGAAAGATGCAACTTCTTCACCTGCATTGGGAGCCTCAGCAATGCTGGAGAACGATGATGGATTGAATCATGCCCTGGCAAGATTCATGTGTGGAAAGGCTAACCGCTAGCATCTCAGAATGTCAGTATGTTTGGAAATAGGGTCATCACTGATGGAACCAGTTAAACGGAGCTGATACTGGAGTAAGGTGGGGGCCTAATTCAATATGACTGCTGTGCTTACAAAAGAATAAAAAGGAGAGATTTGGGTACAGTGGCACACACAGGGCTCATGCAAAGATGAAGGCAGAGATCAGGCTAATGCATCTACAGACTAGACATGGCCATGATTGCCAGCAACCTCCAGAAGCCAGGAATGCAGCCTGGAATGGACTCTTATTCAGAGTTGTCCAAGGAATCAACCCACTGACACCTTGATCTCAGACTTCCAACCTCCAGAACTGTGAGACAATGCATTTCTCTTGTTTAAAGCCACCCAAAATTCGTGGTCCTTTGTTATGACAACCCCAGCAGACTAACAGAATGATCTCCAAATGGACTATTCTTAAAGCACATTTGCACATGTGTCTCCAGGACAGTGAAGGGTTGAGGGCACAAGGGTTGGATCCAGACAGAACTGGGTTTTATTTGCAGCTTAACCACTTTCTGGATTTCCCTGGTGGCTCAGTGGTAAAGAATCCGAGTGCCAAGGCAGGGGAGATGCGGGTTCGATCCGTGGGCCAGGAAGATGCCCTGGAGCAGGAAATGGCAACTCACCCCAGTATTCTTGCCTGGGAAATCCCATGGACAGAGGGTCCTGGAAGGCTACAGTCCATGAGATGGTAAGAGTTGGACATGATTGGGAGACTACACAGCAGCAACTAACCACTTTCTAACTGTGCAGTTCTGAATAGCACACTGTAGGAGCCTCCACCTGTAAGTTTTGAATTGCAATGGTTAACAGCATGGCCTTGAACTTGAAATAGGCTTGGTTATAAGTCCTGGCCTTTCACCAGCTAAGTGATCCAATATGTTATCAGAATGTGCTTCTGTTCTCTTTCCACTTCTGTACACAGTGGATACAATACTACTTCATGGGGAGCCTGTGAGAATTCAACAGTGCACAGAAAAGGTCTACCTGCTGGCTAGACATGGTCATTTCTCCTACAGAGGCAATAGGAATTTGTCTTCCTAGGGATCATTTCCCGTGTGCTGTCTGGACTATTCTTTTTCTCCAGCATGCTCTGCAGAAGGATGGCCTTCTTGGGAAAGGCTTGCCATCTTGGTTTAGCTGTGTCCGATTATCTCATGAAAAACCTGTTCCGAAGTATACGCACCAACCCAAAAACATATTCAATTGGCCTGAAGTAGCTTATTTACATGCAGACTTTCCCTGCTGGGCCACATCCTTTGAGGGAGAGACCTTGTTTTCCAATTCCGTGTCTTTAGTTCTTCAAATAATATTTCACTTAATATGTAATGAATGAATGGATGAAGGAATAACAAAGTACTGAGTTGGGATGAGTAATCTCCAGGAGGGAGTTCTATCTTCCTGGGTAGCAGTGGGAACTATGTGTGGCTTCTTTGTGATGCCTGGACATGGAACTTTGAGGAAAGAAAGTGGGGAGTCACCCTCCTAGGGCGGGAAGACTCTGGCCAGAGAGATGGAGGAGACCCTGTGCAGCTTGCCCCTTACACCAAAATCTTACTGTTTACAACACCCCACAATTAGCAAACAAGCTCACACATGCTTTCTCATCCATTTGCCTTCTAGGCCAGGAAGACTTTATTTCCCCATGTAACAAGAAGGAAAAGCTTCCCTGGGGGCTCAGCAGTAAGGAATCTGCCTGCCAATGCAGAAAATACGGGTTCTACCATTGGGTCAGGAAGATCCCCTGGAGAAGGAAATAGCGATCCACTCTAGTATTCTTGCCTGGGAAATCTCATGGACAGAGGAGCCTGTTGGGGTACAGTTCATGGGATCACAAAAATGTCAGACAAAACTTAGCGACTAAACAACAACAACAAGGAGAATATTGAAGCAGATGAATTTCTTGGGATCATATAAGACACACCTGGGACAAGACCACAGTCTTGGATGTCCTGGTATTTAGCTCTCTGTGTTACTAAGCATTGCCACTCTTACTTCACAAAATTGGTTTCTGACATAAGGCGTTAGGTTTCTGATTGAGAGTTATTGGATAGAATTTACATAAGAGCTGCCAGGTATGGGCTTTATCAACTGGTTTTCCTGGGAATAGCATGCCACTGAAAGATACCCTAAGTAGAACTCATTCAAGTGGGGCATGGAAACAAAATCCTAGAGCACACCCTCAAGCAGGGAGTGGAAAACCCTTCAGCGAAATCTTGGTCATGATTCTAGTCCTAACATTTACAAGCTGGTTGATAATTCTCTTATCTCCCCAAATCTCATAGTTCTCATCTACAAATTGGAAACACTATCATCTGCTCTGACTCAGGGTTCAGGACAATCCAATGTAATATGAGATATGAAGGGCATCCCAAAAGTTTGTAGCTGACACACAGAGGCTATTAATCTAGGCTTCATAAGAGTGGGTTTTGGAGTCAATACTTAACATTGCTTTTTAATTGAAGTACAGTTGATTTACCATGTTGTGTTAGTTTCAGGTGTAGAGCAAAGTACACAGAAAAAATAATTTATATGTATATACGTTCTTTTTCAGATTCTCTTCCCTCATAAATTATTGCAAAATATTGAGTATAGTTCCCAGTGATATACAGTAGGTCATTGGTGTTTATCTATTCTACATATAGAACTGTGTATATGCTAATCTCAAACTCCCAATTTATCCCTCCCTCATCCATTTCCCCTTTGGTAACCATAAATTTGTTTTCTGTGTCTGTGGGTCTATTTGTGTTTTGTGTATAAATTCATTTGTATAATTTTTTTTTAGACTCCACATATAAGCAATATCATATGAAGTCAACCCTTACATTTAAATTGAGTCTAAAACATCTTCCAAAGGCCTTTGGACAAGTCCTAAGTTGAAGAGCTATTACTATTAGCACTATTTTTTTCTCACCCGTCTAACGCATCCAGCCTTCCCTCTAGGGCAAGGACAGATCACTTCTCCTCTTGAACACAGAAGGCATGGCTGACTTGCTTCTCAGGAACAAGTGGTAGGAAAGTTAGGAATATTTAAGGCAGGAATTGGATTCCACTGAGACAGCAGCAACTTTTTGTCTCTCAGGTCACATGCAGTTAAGGAAATATTGAGAGGAGCAGAGAAAAGATGGAGTGGGGGAAAAATTCCCCTTTTCTTATTCCCACATTCCATTGTCACTGTTCTTGCATAATCATTATTATCAACATCATCAATATTATAATGACATAATTTGTTGCATGCACAGTTAAGTCATACCAAACAAATAGCAAGCAAGACCCTGGTGTCTAAATCTCTGATTTCTTGGCTCTAGTTGAAGTAGCATTTTGTGGGGTGAGCCTTTCAGTCGTTTTTTTAGAATCAAGTGATTCAGCACTTTCCACACTTGATTTCACTGCTCAGCCCTATCTCTCAGCTGAATATCAGCTTTATACATTCTACCGTGTTCCGGCTTCCATGAGAAACTTGACTCAGTTCCTGCCCTGCCCTCATCCTATTCTGCTGCAAATATCCAATGACTATGAGGGGAAAGGAGGTGCCCGGTCCTAGAAGGTCAGAGTCAAATATGAGAACTGGCAGGAGAAGCCCGTGACCGCAGCCTTGGCTCCAGCTGTCTTGCCAGCAGGTTCCATAATTAGCTTACAATATAAGAGGACTTGAGTTGTCAGAGGGTGTGTGCACACGTGTGTTTCTCACACATACTCTGAGTCTGATTAGTAATCTGAAGGTAAAGGGTCAGCAGATACTGAACTGAGTACCTCTGGCCAAGCAAAGACTCAAGGTGACTTTTTTAAAAATATCAGAACTAGATTATGATCAGGCTGATTTTCTATACCCCTCCCCATGTTGGAGAAGCTACTTCCAAGAAGAGGTGCGTGCTCAGTTGTTTCATTCATGTATGACTCTGTGACACCATGGACTGTAGCCCGCCGGGCGACCCTGTCCGTGGGATTCTCCAGGCAAGAATTCTGCAATGGGTTGCCCTGCCCTTCTCCAGGGGATCTTCCTTATCCAGGGATCAAACCCATAGCTCTTGCGTCTCCTGCATTGCAGGTGAATTCTTTACCCAGTGATCCACCTGGGAGGTAGCCAGTGGGAATTTGCTCTATAACCCAGGGAGTTCTGTGATAACCTAGGGTGTGGGATGTGGTGGGAGGTGAGAGGGAGGTTCAAGAGGGTGGGGACATATGTATATCCATGGCTGATTCATGTTAATGTATGGCAGAAACTAACACAGTACTGTAAAGCAATTATCCCTCGATTAAAAATAAATTAATTAAAAAACGTAGAAGAGGAGTCCCAGAACCTGATCTCTCCCCCCACCCTCTTTGCAGGATCCTGTTTCCTGTTCCTATTACTGCAGTTCTTAGAGGTAGTGGCATCATGTTCCAGAAGCTTCTCCTTGTCTTTAGTCTTAGCACACTGCAAATCCATCCCCCGCACCACAGCCAGAGGTAGCTTTTAAACTGTAAATTTGACAAAGTAATTTACTGCTTAAAACCTGTCAGTGTCTACCAGGTACCCTTCAAGCCAGCATTGAAACCCTCAAGAAAGCTTTCAAATCACTTTGCAAGCCAGCCCAAACAAACTCCCATGCTTTATCTGTTACCACACCTCCATAGAGTGCTGCCAGATTAAGAACAGAGGGGTGGAGAACAATGGCACAAGGAAAATATTCAGAATAGGTTTCTTTACCTTATCTGAGTCTATGGAGCTCGGATATAATCTGTGTTAAATTTATTGCCTCTCTACCATCATCCTATTCAATAAGAGAACCCTAAATGTCTGCCTTTGCACTGAATAATCAACAAATTTTTTTTTCTTTTTTTTTTTTAACTGATATGGACCGTTTTCAAAATCTCCAATGAATTTGTTATGACGTTGCTTCTGTTTCATGTTTTGGTTCCTTGGCCATGAGACCTGTGGGATCTTAGTAACCCCCACAGTGATGGAACTCACACCTCCTGCATTGGAAGGAAAAGTCCAAAGCACTAGACCATCAGGGAAGGCCCTGAATCATCAATATTTAATGGTGGCAAAGACACCAGGTGGATTTCCTTCATTCTTTGGAAAGATCTGCAACTACTTAGTTTCTAGAAATTTGGATTTTTTTTTTCTTTTGGAGTTTGTGCCTAATTTTTATTAAATAAAAGTATAAAATATAGTGTTTTATTCTAAGTATACCATGTCACACTTACAGAAAAAGAATGCATATTTTAAAGTTTACATGCTTTAATTAACTAACTCAGCTTAATAGTTAATTAACTTTTCTTTTTAAGACTTCTAATTTAAAATGACCTGAAACCCACCCCCCACCCTGCCTTATCACTATTCTTCTGCATCCTTCAGAAACCTGTGTGATTTTCCGTAAGCATGTAGTGAATGCTGGAGTGTTTGTGTCCACGTGTTAGTGGGGCTGAAATGGATTCTGAGTAAACTCTTGATCTGCTTTAGCCAGAGTGAGTATTTGAGAGTGTTAAAATAGTATCTGTGTTTCTAGGCAATCTGTTTTCAACTTAAACTCAATTTGGCAAATGTATGTCCATTAAAAAAGAGTGATCCTTGAATCTCGATGGTTCAAGCAGTAAGAATCTGCCTGCAATGCAAGACACTCAGAAGATGCGTGTTTGATATCTGGGTGGGGAACATCCCCTGGAGGAGGAAATGGCAACCCACTCCAAGATTCTTGCCTGGAGAGGCCCACAGACCAAAGAGCCTAGTAGGTTGCAAAGAGTCAAACATGACTGAGAACACAAGTATCTTGAACTTCAGTTCCATTCCCTAAGAGAATCAAAAAGCAGAGTAAGAACAGAACAGAGAAAACTGGCCACTGCAGTATAGCAAGGGATTGGCAAAGAGCACAT
Source organism: Cervus elaphus (assembly GCF_910594005.1). Classification (NCBI taxonomy): domain Eukaryota; kingdom Metazoa; phylum Chordata; class Mammalia; order Artiodactyla; family Cervidae; genus Cervus; species Cervus elaphus. The sequence goes on from NC_057820.1 coordinate 10,220,215, forward strand.
TGAGGGACTAACTCCGCAAACAGGCAGCTGACCAAGCACCCTCTTATAAAATGAACTGTAATAACTAAACAAGCAGAAATGGGAAACTTTCTGTAACTGGTATAATGAAGGGCACTGAAATAGATGCGTGACTGTCTCTAGTACAGAGAAGCCCAGAGCACATGGAAATAAACAAACATACCTGGGATGATAAAAGGAGTCATGTTGATTCAGAGCAGAGAAAATGCAGTTCCCAAAGCAATGCTGCGGTTGTTCAGCCGCTAAGTTGTGTCCAACTCTGCAGCCTCATAGACTGCAGCACACCAGGCTTCCCTGCCCTCCACTAGCTCCTGGAGTTTGTTCAAATTCATGTTCACTGACTCGGTGATGCTTTCTAACCATCTCACCCTCTGCTGGCTCCTTCACCTTTTGCTTTCAGTCTTTCTCAGCATCAGGGTCCTTTCTAATGAGTCGGTTCCTCACATCAGGAAGCCACGCTGAGCTAAGGGGAAAAAAAATACAAGCTAATATCAGAATTCTGAAACCGTGTACAAGCCCCTGTGCCCTTGTCTTTTGAAGTAAGAAGCAGACTCAAGAATTAATAACTGGGAAATATGAAGATGTGGAAACAAAGAACAGCTGTTGGGCTAAGGAACTGGTGACAATTTAGACTATAATTCTGCCACACAAAATTGTCAGACTCCCAGTTTCCTGAGAGATACAGATAAAGGCCGGACACACATTCCTAAGATGTTTTTATAGGAAGCAGACCCTGCTCCAGATTAAAACTGCTGACCACAAGAACAAGACCCTAGATGGACTGAAACCAGAGATTGATGATACTTGAAACTTTACCTTGATGCCAACCAATCCAAGAATGGTCCACGAGTTGATCACACCCTGCTCTTGAACACCACAAAACTCCTCACTACCCTTTCCAGGGTGGGTCACACTGTCTTCAGGGCATGAGCTCACTATGGCCCTCTTTGCCTGGCAAAGCAATAAAAGCTACCCTTTTCTACTTCACCCAAAACTCTGTCTCCATGTTTCTGTTCGGCACTGTTGAACAGAGGCCGAGTTTTGGCAACAATTTCACAATATACTACATAAGATGTGTTGCGTGTGATTATGTTCAAGGTCAGTGCACAGGATATAGTTCTCATTCTACAGTGATGGCCTTCTCAATTAATCTCTGTCCATGTCTTCATAAAGTCTTATATGTTGTAATAGGTATCTACACTTTGCTGAATGAAATAAAAAGTAAACTTTCTGGTCCAGATTTTGGAAATTATAGTGTTCTGACCAGGTACACAACAGCAATTCCACCTTAACAAATAGGGTAAGGTAATATTGTATATTTTATTTATTCAGTTTGTTCAACAAATGTGTATTGAATCCATACTATATGGAAAGTACATCCCTAAGATCTGAGGAGATATTATTAAACAAATCAGAAAATAAATTGTTATCCTAAAGGGGCTCACAAACAATCATGAGGCCAAGTTATACAAGAACAAGATAATTTCAGATTGTGATAAGCACGATGAAGAGAATGATGCAAGAAAAACTGAAGAAAGTGGTGACAGCTAATTTAGATAGTAGGGTAAGGGAAAGACAATTTATAAAAAAGCATACCTTGAGTCACAGAATGAAGATGACTTCCTGATATCAAGGCTAAGAGGGCCTGGATTGAACCCAACAGGCTTCTCTCAAGCCCAAAGTGAAAAAGGATGATTGCAATTTCCCAAGAAAGGTATAAACGATAGCAAAGAGATCAGATACAAGAGCTTTGGAAAAAAATCACAATATTGACAACTAACTTAATATTTGGTAGCACAACAGAGATTTCAAGGAAAGTCCACAGGTTTTCCATTAACACATCTTCACACTGGCGAAGTCAGAGAGCTGCTAGTAGTATCTGCATTTTACAGATAAGGAAAATGAGGCTTAGAGCTGCCCCATGACTTATCTAGCCAGGTCCAGAACTGGAGTCAGTAAATGACGACCTGAACCCAGTGGGGCCCCTGCTTTTGCTCATAGTTTTAATGGAACATAACCTACTCATTCATTTACATGCTGTCTATGGCTGTGTTCATGCTCCAATAGCAGAGCTGAGTAATTGCAACAGAGACTCTATGTCCTGCAAAACCTAAATTATTTACTATCTGACTTGCTACCAAAAAAAAAAAAAAATGCCAATCTGTGATCTAGAATAAAAGTTTCCCAATTCTCAGTCCAGTTTATTTTCCTGTATATGGTGCTGTCTGAACTTATTTCATGTTTGCTCATCTTGACCCTTAACTAGTTGATTGAGTCCTTCAGGAAGGAGACATAATTTATTTTGAAATGTGTTTTATTGAAGTACAGTTGATTTACAATGTTGGGTTAGTTTCAGCTGTATAGCAAAATTATTCAGCTTTATATATATATACACATGTTCAATTTATACTGAATTTTGAATATTGAAATTTATATTATACTTTTTCAATTTCTTTTCCATTATGGCTTATTACAGTATATTGAATATAGTTCCCCATGCTATGCAATAGAACCTTGTTACTTATCCATTCTATATGGAACAGGCTGCATCTGTGAATCCCAAACTCCCAATCCATAACCCCTTCTCCTTGGCAATCACACTGTTCTCTTCTGTCTGTGAGTCTGTTTCTGAAGAAACGACTGATATTTTAAATGCTGCATCCTGGAAAAAAGGGAAGGCACATCATAGATATTCATTGTCTTGCTTTTCTTTTTTTTCTTGCTTTTCTTAAAAGAAAAAGGGAATTGAGTGATGTAAATTATATGAATATATACATATATATATATAAATCTATTGGATAATCCAGATATTCACACGTATTATTTCCTACTTCAGTCAAATTACATTATCAGCATTGAGAAAGGAGAAACAGTCTATATTTCTATGATAATAATGATAGATAAAATTCTTAATCAGTGCTTTAAGAAAAGTATTATTTCTCAGTGATATAGTCGTAAGAAACCTGAAATGGAAAATTAAAGAAGGTAACTCTGTGTCCTAGAAAAGCAGTTCCTTGGACTCTTAAATATTCAAAGTCTTCCCTAGGAAATTAGTTGAAATACCAAACACTCCACAAAATATGATTAATAATAAAAAATCTTCTTGAGTTCATCATTATTTATTTTATTCTTTCATCAAAAATTGTTAAGTACTATTCCAGCTATCTGGAAATAACTTTTTAAAATTATTTTACAGAATTCTAGGGTTTGACTATGCTCATCTGAGTGGTTCTTCCTTCCCACAAGGTTACAACCAGTCCAGGGTAGGACAGAAGTTATACAAAGATTTCCTCGCTCACATGTCCTGTGGTTGATGCTGGTCCTTAGTTGGAATCACAGCTAGGGCTTTTGCTGGAACACCTTGCCATGGCCTTGCTATATAGCCTCAGCTTCTTCACAGTGTGGTAGGTGGGTTCTAAGAGCAATAGTCCCGAGAGCAGGAAGTGGACGTGGTCAGTTCCTTATAGCCTGCACAAGATGTCCCTTTTGCTATAATCTATTAGAAGAGCAGTCACAGGATCCAGCTCAATCAGATATGTCAGTCTTTATTTAAAATCTCCATAGTCCAGTATCCAATCTCAATTATGGACAATTCTCCAAATTCAAAATGCACTCCCAAGGTCACACACTTTTATCACATCATGGCACTAGGCTCAACCTCAAGGTTCAAATATGTTCATTTAAATTGGCTCCTTGAGCACAGTGCTTTAAATTCAGATTTTTGGATTCTGGATTCTTTCAATCTAAAGACCTATAAACTAAAAATGACACCTTATCTGACCTCCACATTCCCTAAATGTGCAATGGTGGAGCAGGTACAGAATAACATCTACTGATGTTCATTTAGAACAAGGTGGGAAACAAAGTACATGAAGTTACTGGCCCAAAGCAATTTTAAATTCAGCCAGGGAAGTGTTCCTCGATGCTTGAGTGGGGTACTTTATTCCTCTCTGGGAATGATTCTCCCAGGCTTTGGTTCAGTACTTGGTTCACGGTTCCTTCCTCTGAGGCATGTACCACTTTTCATAAGAAAATTGACTTTACAATTAATTAATCTTCTCAATCTGTATCCTAACACTCTATTTGCTCTGCATTGCCTCAATTTCCTTATATCCCAGATTGTGATGCTTCCATAACAAATTTATTTCAGATGATATGATACTTGCTATCTTAGAAACTCCTAAAGGAGCCATGAGAAAACTACTAGAACTCATCAATGAATTTGGGAAAGTGGCAGGATACAAAATTAATATACAGAAATATGAAAAATTAATATACAGAAATATGAAAAATTAATATACAGAAATATGTTGCATTGATATACACTAATGACAAACTAACAGAAAAAGAAATTAAATTAACAATCCCACTTATCATCACATCAAAAAGAATAAAATATCTAGGAATAACCCTACCAAAGATGGTAAAAGATCTGTACTCAGAAAACTATAAGATGCTGATAAAAGAGACTGATGATGACACAAAAAAGATGAAAATACATGCCTATACCTTGCTCTTGGATTAGAAGAATTTAATATTTTTCAAATGACCATAGTACCCAAAGAAATCTACAGATTCAGTGTAAGTCCTACCAGAATACCAATGGGATTTTTTTTTTTTTTCACAAAACAAGAACAAATAATTTTAAAACTCGTATTAAAACTATCTTGAGAAGTAAAATAGTTGTGATTTTTCAAATAAATTTTACGTGGTTTTCTTCCACTGCTGTTGTTGTTCAGTCGCTCCGTCATGTTTGACTCTTTGGGACCCCATGGGCTGCAGCACACCAGGCTTCCCTGTCCTTCACCATCTCCCAGAGCTTGCTAAACTCATGCCCATTGAGTCAGTGATGCCATTCAATCATCTCATCCTCTGTTGTCCCCTTCTCCTCCTGCCTTCAGTCTTTCCCAGCATCAGGGCCTTTTCTAATGAATAAAGCAAACCATGCATCTCTGTTAGAAGAACTGTTCCTGACTTCAATTTCCTATAAAGTTGCTGTCAAAAAGTGATCGGAAGATGATCAGACATCCAACCATCTAATGGAGAGAATCTGCAAAGTGTCACCTTAAAATCCATAGATAAGCTCTTATTTGTTTGAAGATTTTTATGAGACATTGCTTTGATTGTTTCCAGATCATAGAACAGCCCATTCCGTATTTAGTCTATGTCCAAAGTTATTCTTAACTTTAGAATCATTTGCTGTCTGGAGAGGCTGGGGATAGAAAACAACTTGAATTTAAAGCAGCAAGCCCTGGTGTCTTTACATTTAACTGTTCTTAAGCTCATTTATTTCTTCTTCCATTTCACCGAGACACTGGTTGAAAGTCTTTGAGATCCTCAGTTATTGCATTTTCTAATCAACATTTTGTATAGGTGTGTGTGTTATTTTTTTCTGCCATTATATAAGTTCTCTTCCTCCAGCTTTTAAAAACATTATTCTTACTTTTCTCCAAATCCTCATTAAAAGAGTTTTTGACACATTTTAGGCTTTAACTAGCAATCTCCTCAAGGTCCTTCTAGCTTCTTCTCACTGTTAAATTCCAGTTATAATTGTCACATGCTTTTTATCATGGCAGCACCCCTCTTTCGATACTAATATCTATTTCAAGTATCTATTGGGTTGGCCAAAAAGTTCCTTTGGGTTTTTCTGTACAATCTTATGGAAAAAAACAAATGAACTTTTTGGTCAATCCAATATTTACTCATCACAACTCACCCCAAAATATGTGGCTTAAAACAATGAGAATGCTTTTATTAGTGTCTTTGAAATTCTGTATATTTATGGGTGTATTGACTAGACTCAGCTATATACACACTATATACAACACAGCATTCTCTGTGTTGGCTGGGAAGTACTTACTAGGATGTCTCATATGGATATAATTAGAAACTGTCTAAATTTCAAGTCATTGCAAGGGCTTCCACACACATGTATCTAAGCAATTGATATAGCCTGTCAACTGGGACTTCAGCTGGAACTGATAGGCAGGTCATGGTCTCACCATGTGTCTTGGGCTTCCTTGTGGCATGTCTGAGATCTAAGAGCCAGGGCCCCAAGAAGCAGGAAGTGCAAAGAGCCTTTACTTTAGGCTCAGAAGCAGAAGGTACATAGGCCCAACTGCAAAGAATTTGGGGGCTGAGTTTTAAAATGTTTTACAAGTCCCTGCTATGTTCTAGATATAGGATTATGCACTTTGCATGTCACTTCAGTCGTGTCCTACTCTGCAACTCCATGAGATTCTCCAGGCAAGAATACTGGAGTGGGTTGCCGTGCCCTTCTCCAGGGGATCTTCCCAACCCAGGGATTGAATCAGCGTCTCTTGCACCTTCTGCATTGGCAGATGAGTTCGTTACTACTAGCACCATCTGGGAAACCTGTTATGCACTTTCAGTTCAGTTCAGTTCAATTCAGTCGCTCAGTTGTGTCCGACTCTTTGCGACACCGTGAACTGCAGCACGCCAGGCCTCCCTGTCCATCACCAACTCCCAGAGCCTACCCAACTCGTGTCCATTGAGTTGATGATGCCTTCCAACCATCTCATCCTCTGTCGTCCCCTTCTCCTCCCGCCCTCAAACTTTCCCAGCATCAGGGTCTTTTCAAATGAGTCAGCTCTTCGCATCAGGTGGCCAAAGTATTGGAGTTTCAGCTTCAACGTCAGTCCTTTCAATGAATATTCAGGACTGATTTCCTTTAGGATGGACTGGTTGGATCTCCTTGCAGTCCAAGGGACTCTCAAGAGTCTTCTCCAACACCATAGTTGAACAGCATCAATTCTTTGACACTCAGCTTTCTTTATAGTCCAACTCTTACATCCGTACGTGACTACTGGAAAAACCATAGTCTTGACTAGGCACACATTTGCTGGCAAAGTAATGTCTCTTTATGCACTTTAAGGTCTTACAAAAATGAATATGACATGCAGCAATATCTCCATGAGGAGATCACAATCTAGAATGGCTTCACACTGTATCAATTTAATTAAACTGGGCCTTTCCAGAATTCTCCTCTCTATATGAAGCCACATTCAGAAAGTAGCACAAGGAAAAAAAAAAAAAAATGAGTACACCTTGAAATGTAGAAGTGAAACCACAGTTATTATTTTCCACATGTTGGTTTTAGGTGACAAAAACCACTGCAACATTTATATTTTGTTGCCAATATGCTGACTTAATTGCTAGCATGGGACAAAACCAGTGCCTTTATTTTGTGCTAAAATTGCAGCTGCTCTACCTCCTGCTGGATTTCTTGATTTTTTTAAAATCTTAGACCGGGTAAGCTTCCAGCCTCACGACAAAGGATGTCAGTTTCCTCTGCAGGTCACCCATGTTGTTGAGGTTGGAGGCAGTGACAGATGTAGATTCTCACTTGTTCTCATGAACTCCAGTTTTTGTCACAGGATTTGGCTTGCAATTTTACTTCCACATTTTTCCGTAACTACTGGCCTTACTGACCTTCACTGACTTTAGCTCTCACTGCCAGACATCGAGGCAACTGTCTTCCTTACACCTCATTTCCACCTCCCACAATTACCTATGACTTAATCCTTAGACTGTATCCTTTTTCTTCCCGTTACTCATAGTGGGGCTGCTTCCCTGAAAGCACCCAAATGAATAAAAACAGAGAATGATAACTTAATTATCAGATTTATAATCCAGAATAATATGTATTATCATGGGAAGGAAAGAGTAACTAGGGAATGAATACAGCTTTCACAGAAGTGATGTTTTGCCTGGGTCATTGCATTAATAAACATATTTTCACAAGCCAGAATGGATGATACTGACACTCTAGGTAGAGCAAAGAGTATTGCATACATGACTTTGAAGTAACTCACTTTGGAAAACATCACTCTATGGACAGCAGTTGGTGATTTCCTTAAATCACATGCTTTGGTTGTCATTAGGCTTTCTCTACTTACCTTGTCCATGACCTTCTCATCTGGTTAGGAAAACTTCGGATGCATGACACCTTAGTCACAGCCCCTCCTCCTGAGGTTTTTTTTTTTTCCAGAAATCTCTAAGGAAGGCTGCTATTTATTTCCAGCCATAGCAAGGTCAGGATGGAGAGTCTTAATAACTTCCTCGTAACCCCTGAGCTGGCTCTCCACGGCTCCACTTCATTCCCAGAACTTCAGGCACACCCATGAACAAATGCGTGTATCTTTAAAAAGCATTTTCTCAAAGGGAATATCAATCATTTCTCAAGCCAAATATAGATCTTTGCTGTTACGGGAAGATTTATATATGAAAATGCAATCCCTGAGCTAGACTCTGTTACGTTACAACTAAGCTCTTAGAAACTGAGCACCAAATACAATTTCCATGAGCCTCAATTTCCTTACGTATAAAATAGAGCCGTTCCTCAATATCCAACTGTTTCCAGGACCCCTGAGGATACTCATATCTGTGGATGCTCAAGTCTCTAATATAAAATGGCATAGTAGAGCTGGTACTCCCTGTCTGTGGGTCACCCATCTGTGGATATGGAGGGTCAACTGTAAACAATGTCATCTTTAAGCTGCAGGATTGGGGTTGCCTTTGGTGGCCTTACTTGAATGATGAATACAGTGTATCATTTTGTTCAGTGCCAGCATTTGCTTCCATCCATTTTAGTGTTATAGAGAAGGGAATGGCAACCTGCTCCAGTATTCTTGTCTGGGAAATCCCACGGACAGAGCAGTCTGGTGGGCTATGGTCCATGGGGTCCCAAGAGTTGGACATGACTTGGTGATTAAGTACACACATGCAGAGCTTTCCCATACACCTACTGGGACTAAATCACCACCACATTTTAGTGTTAGAAAATAAGGAGACTTGACAGTCAGCATTCCACTTTTTATTTCCTTGCAGGGGTTGTTGAAGCCTAGAAATAAGGTAGATACTATACCTCAAGTAGTGTCTGGTACATTACACGTGCTCTTTACTAAGGATTTAATAGGGTGCACAGTAAGGTCGGATGATGTTAAGATAGTAGACGGTGTAAATCTTGTAGACCCAGGGACAGTTGTCCTGCCTTAGCCACTTCTCTTTGATAGGTCATCGGGAGATTATAAAGGCAAATAAAAGTCAGGACTGTTGCTGTTTAGTCGCTAATTCGTGTACAGCTCTTTGCAACCCCATGACTTGTAACCCACTAGGCCCCTCTGCTTATGGGATTTCCCAGGGAAAAATATTGCAGTGGGTTACCATTTTCTTCTCCTGAGGATCTTCCCAATCCAGGGATTGAATTTGGGTCTCCTGCATTGCAGATGGATTCTTTACTCACTGAGCCACAGGGAAGCCCTAGTCTTTTCAAGTTAAAACAACAACAACAACAAACTAGCCTTTTCTAGTTTAAAACTAGAGGGTTTTTCCCCTCCCTTAAACTCAAATCTATGTCTTAAAACTCACCATTCAAATTATGGTAAAAAGTTTTGCTGAGTAGTTGTTGTTCAGTAGCTAAGTTGTGTCTGACTCTTTGAGACCTCATGGACTACATCCTTCACTATCTCCTGGAGTTTGCTGAGCAGAGAAAGGAAGAAGTAAATACAGAGAGGGAGGCAGCCTGAGAAAGTGTATTTGTAGCAGTGTTCAAATCCGAACTTGTCCGTGCCTTCCCATTTTACAAGTAGCAACCTGCATGCAGTATTTACCTAGAAGATCAGAGAAGTCCATAAAGCAAGAAATACTTAACATGGCTAGAACCCTTATATTATTACTTCTATGCCCACAGGGAAACAAAATTTCAAGTGAATATCATACTTACATATTTTCTAACTTATATCTACCTTAAAGCTATACTCTTTGGAATATCAGATTCATTCAGAGATTTTAATTTTAAGAAACTTCCACCCACAAGCTCCAGATGAATAGTAGAATTTATGCATTTATCCAAAACTTATCAATAATAATCTCATAAGCAGTTTTATTTGCTCTTTTTTGTGTGTGAAACAGACTAAGGCACTTTGCTGTTAATCTCATTTCTGATAGCTGTGTGACCTTGAACATTGCTTCTTTCTGATACACAGTTTTCACATCCTTAATGGAAGAGGTGGACCAGACAATTTGTTAAGTCCCTCTCAGCTCCAACATCATAGTAGATAGCCTCATTATCTATGTGTCTTTAAACTACCTAAGGAAAAATTTAAAGGGCAAAGTTTTATTCTTCAGGAAATGATTTTGCATCCCACTTTTTAGTTAAAAAAAGTCTCTGCTGCATGAACTTAACAGACACAAAATCTTGGTGATTTTGCTAAAGCTAAAAGTAGAGTCTCTGACAAAAAAGGAGAGTCACGTTGTTTATAAATAGGAAGTCTTCAACTCTGGGGCTTGTTCGGTCAGAAAGAACAGCTTAGACTGAGAGGCAGAATCAAAATAAACCTATTTAACTGGTTTGGCAGGAGTCCAGTGCAAGATTGAGAGCTCTTGAGTCAGCTAAAAGAATGGTGCAGAGATAAAGAATTTAAGAATTACCTAATGTGCTGTGAGCAGGGTGATGTGTCTGCTTAAATAATGAACCATTTCATAGGAGAAGAGAATGAGTCTTAGAGGAGATCTCTGTCTGACCCACAAGTCACAGACAGAGGGGGAGACTGGCATCAGAATCTGTCAATACTTGTTCTGTTTTTTTCCTTCTCCCTGGCTTCTTGCAGTCATTCTGAGACGATCACAAAGCTTTCTGTTATGCAAACACTTCCTTTTCTCAATTGATAGTAATCACAAATGTGGGACTGAGATTTGAGGAGCCATAAGTGCAGAAGGAGGCTAGGAGAGAGGCACCATGTTGAACAATGAATGTTAATAAAAGAATGTGTTCAGTAGGGACTATACACGGGATACTCTAAAATGGACTTAGGAGAAACACAGCACTTGGTTTGAAAATACCTGCAGTCCAGAAAGTAAGACAAGATCATAGTTAATTAAATGTCAGAACTGAACAGTGACCAGAGAAATAGATAACATTCATTTCTTAAACATTTATCAAACATACTGGTATTTATTTCTGGGGAGTGGTATTTCATGAGTTTGTTTGTTGCTTTTTTAAATTTGTAAGGCTATAATGAAATGCAAATTTTCCAAGGATCAATTTATTCAAACTTCAGGACATAAAGGCATGACCCATTTATTCATTGTGAATTATTTGGTAGTGTTTTTTAACCTATTTTGCTTTCTTAGAGCAATTTTAAGTTTACAGAACAATTGAATGGAAAGTACAAAGATGTCTCATATGACTCCTTATGACTACCACTCCCCAAATTTTCCTAATAATGTATAATGTTTTGCAATGGTGTGAAACATTTTTTACAATTGATGAGCCAATACTGAAGTGTTGTTATTATTTTTTTTCATTCATTTTTATTAGTTGGAAGCTAATTACTTTACAATATTGTAGTGGTTTTTGTCATACATTGAAATGAATTAGCCATGGATTTACATGTATTCCCCATCCCACTCCCCCCTCCCACCTCCCTCTCTACACGATCCCTCTGGGTCAGAAGTGTCGTTATTAGATGAAGTCCATTGTTGACTTTAGGGTTCACTCCTTGTGTTATACATTCCATAGGTTTTGATAAATACACACTGGTATATATTTACCACTATGCTCTCATATAAGATAGTTTCACTGCCATAAAAAGCCCCTGTGTTCCACCTATTTATTCATCTTACTTTCTCCCCACACCAGACCCTACCGACCACTTTTTATTGTCACTTTAATTTTGCCTTTTCCAAAACTTCATGTAATTGTAATCACTTAGCATGGAGCCTTTGTCAGATCGGCTTCTTTCACTTAGCAACAGGCCCTTGTTTCCTTCGGGTTTTTTCTGGCTTGGTAGCTTATTGCTTTTTATTTCTGAGTAACAGCCCATGGTCTGGATGTACCACAGTTTTCTATTCACCTTTTGAAGCACATCTTAGTTGCTTCCGAGTTTTAACAATTATGGACCAAGCTGCTGCAACCATCCGTATGCAGGCTTTTGTGTGGACATAAAACTTCAGTTCATTTGGGTAAGTACCATGAAGCACAGTTAAAGAATTGTTTAGTAAGACTATATTTAGTTTTTATAAAAAATCTCCAAACTGTCTTCCAAAGTGGCTGTGCCATTTTGTATTCTTGTTGTTGTTTAGTCGTTAAGTAATACCTGACTCTTTGTGACCCCATTGACTGTAGCCTGCCAGGTTCCTCTGTCCATGAAATTTCCCATGCAAGAATACTGGAGTGTGTTGTCATTTCCTTCTCCAGGGTATCTTCCTAACCCAGGAACAGAACCCGTGTCTCTTGCATCAACACTGAGCCATCAGGGAAGCCTGTTTTGTATTCTTACCAAGAGTACATGAAAGCTCCTTTTACACCAGATTCTTGCCAGCATTTTATGCTGCCAATGTTTTGGATTTTAGCCTTTCTGATGGATGTGTAGTGCTATGTTATTGTCTTAATTTGCAACTTCCTGAAGACATTTGATGTTGAACATATTTTCATGTGCCTTATTTCATCTGCATATCTTTTTTAGTGAGGCTTCAAGATCTTTTCCTTATTTTAATAGGTTGTCTGTTTTCTTATTGTTGGATTTTAAGAGTTCTTTGTATAGTATGGATGTAGTCTGTTATAAAATATGTGTTTCAAAGATGCTTCCTCAGTTTGTAGATCATCTTTTCATTTTCTTAAAAGTATCTTTGATAGAATTAGATGATCTACAGTTGGACTGGAGATCCAACCAGTCCATCCTCAAGGAGATTAGTCCTGGGTGTTCATTGGAAGGACTGATGTTGAAGCTGAAACTCCAATACTTTGGCCACCTGATGCGAAGAGCTGACTCATTTGAAAAGACCCTGATGCTGGGAAAGATTGAAAGCAGGAGGAGAAGGGGATGACAGAGGATGAGATGGTTGGAAGGCATCACCGACTCAATGGACATAAGTTTGAGTAAACTCCAGGAGTTAGTGATGAACAGGGAGTCCTGGCGTGCTGCAGTTCATTGGGTCGCAAAGAGTCAGACACCACTGAGCGACTGAACTAACTAAGTAACTAAGTTTAATTAAATCAATGGCCCATTGTTTTGATATTGTAGCTAAAATATCATCTCCAAACCCAAGTTTCTCTGCATTTCTCCTATGTTAACTTCTAGGAGCTCTATAGTTTTGCCTTTTATATTTTTGTGTATGACCCATTTTGAATTAAGTTTGTATCTAGATTCATTGCTTGGTGTCAGTTCAGTTCAGTCACTCAGTCATGTTCAACTCTTTGTGACCCCATGGACTAAAGCCACCAGGCTTCCCTGCACTTCCCTGCCCATCACCAATGCCCAGAGTTTGCTCAAACTCGTCCATCAAGCTGGTGATGCCATACAACCATCTCATCCTCTGTTGTCCCCTTCTCCTCCTGACTTCAAACTTTCCCAGCCTCAGAATCTTCCAATAATCAGTTCTTTGCAACAGGTTGCCAAAGTATTGGATGTGTATATTTAAAGTATTGCTTGGTGTATAGATGCCCAATTGTTCTGGGGCCATGTGTTGTAAAGACCATCCTTTCTCCATTAAATAGCCTTTGCTCCTGTGACAGTGAACAGTTGACTGTACTTGTCTGGGTCTGTTTTGGGCTTTTTATTTTGTTCCATTGAGTTATTCATCTATTCTTTTGCCAATGTCACACTGCCTTGATCACTATAGCTTTATGAGGAGTCTTTAAGTTGGGTGATGTCAGTGTTATAAATTTGTTCTTCTCCTTCAATGTTGTGCTGGCTATTACGGGTCTTTTGTTTCTCTATATAAACTTAAAAATCAGCTTATTGATACCTACAAGGTAACTTTCTGGTTTCTGTGTTTTTTTATTGGGATTATGTTAAATTTATAGATCAAGTTGAGGAAAATGAACATTTTGAAAATATTGAGTCTTCCAATCCATATATATGGACTATCTCTCCATATAGTTAGATCTTTCTTGATATGATTTATTTCTCAGACTTAAAGATGAATGTTGCATCTATAGATTGCATTTTAAATTTACAGCACACAAACACACATACATGATCCTTATTGTAGTTATTAAAAAACAAAAATAAAGACACCACAAGATATAAGTTCTAATTAAAAATCCAGAGTATAATGGATATACTATAGAGTATAATATATTATACACACACACACACACACATATAAAATACATAGATATAATAATAATAAGAGTCAGACCAAATTTTGTGAGGAGCTGATGGAAGTAACACTAGCTTCTGCAAGATGATGGTGTATGAGAATTTCATTAACTAGAAAATTACCAGAGGACTTTTATAGACCAAGTATGTGTGTGTGTGTGTGTCCAGCATGAAATGTTATTCAAAGGCATTCTGGAGACATGAGATATTGGAGGTGGTTATAGAATAGAGATATCACTTTTGTTGAAGGGGTTTCTTTAATCTAAAGGAAAGAAAGTCTCCAGCAATGGAAACACAACATAACTGGTGGGGCAGAGTTAATGAAGTGTCAGATTTGCACAAGGACGAGTAAGATGAATTTGCTGCTGTGAAGGAAGGCAATCACTGGCAAGGCAAAATAAAAAATAAAAAACATATGAGAGGATAGCTTCCGCTTTTGGAAGCAATAACTCTATTCTTGACCCATGTTTGCTTTGTTGTCCCTCCAAAAATATCTCACAAGGATCACCCTCGGATAATTCACTATGCTACTCACTCATCCAACAACTCTGTGCCTGATATTGTACTCTTTCTAGATGCTGGAACATACAGATGTGAACAAGTCTGTGAAAGTGTCTCCCCTAAAGTATCCAAGCACTATATATTGCTCCCTTTGTCAACCATCTGCTCAAATCCCCTGACTCCACACTGTAGGTCTCTTTAAATGCTTTGGCCTTATTATTCATTTTAATAAACATATTTCATTTTTTGTTTGTTGATCTATACCTCATCCCTGTTCACGCATTCATTACTCAGCTCTTTATTTTTAAAAAAGTCTGCTTTTCTTTTAAAAAAGAAAATATTTATTTAGTTGCTTCAGGTCTTAGATGCAGCATGTAGAATCTGGGATTGAACCTATGTCTCTTGCATTGGAAGGTGTACTTTCAACCACTGGACCACCAGGGGAGTCCTCACAACTCAGCTCTTGTTTCAATATTTTGGTTCAAGAACATCTGAAACATCCTTTTCCATCCTTAGCACCATCAAATGCTAAGTACCGAGGTTCCATTCCTCATTCCTTAGTGGGAAATTTGGGTCAGGATATGACATTCATATTGTACAAATGCCACTGTTGTATTCACTGGAGGATTTTTGGCTGGTATAGAAGGCTAAAAATATATCCATTTCAGGAGGGGATGGGGTAAGTTGTCATGGGAAGAATGGAGCTATTCTGCAAATCGATTGCCTAAAGGAAAGAAGTGTTTTTCCAATTGGAAATGCAAACTGTTGGAAAAGCATAGGCAGGGTCTAGGGCAGATGCTTTACAACCCTGGCTATCACTTAGAAGGAAAGCTAGTAATGTGGTCAAAGAAAGAGCCAGAAATTTTGCATGCAGTATTTTTTTGAATTTCTGAAATTGCATGAAACTAACCATTGTTATTTTTCACTGGGGTTCAAGAGCATCAAGTCATTTCCCTCAGATTACATGGTTCTTTACTTGCAGATTAGGATTGAAACACAGGTCTCTCTTCTATGGTTTCAAGCTTTCAGTCTCTCCTTCTCCTCACATTGCTTCCCAAATGTGGTTGGGCATCCCAGCACTGAGCTTCCAGTTGAGCTTGAAAAGCAACACATTGCATTAGGTTTGACTGGTGCCCTGTGCACCTTCTCTTGGCACTCACCTTTGCAGTACTTTCCAGAAGTCTCCTGCTGCAACATGTAGGCCTCTCTACCTATGGGGATTGTATACCTTCACCTTCAGAGCACTGAGAGCTAAGGCCCTGGTACTGCCCCTCCACCACTGACCAATGGGAACTGAAGGACAAGAAGCCTGCCTCCTCAACCCCTAGGCAGGATGACACAGAGGTGTGCTCCATACTGTACCCTAGGGTCCCGTGGCAAAGGTGAGCCCAGGTTGTCCACAGTGAAGAGGTATGTCTCAAGTCTCATGGGAAGAAAACACACCTCTCTCCCCAAAGAGACCCATTTGCTTCCCTGCCTGCTTTACCCACCTGTCCTCTCTTCTACTAGTGCTTTCTGGGGTCACCTCCCAATTTCCAAAAAAAATTATTTCACTCAGAGTCTCCTATCTGGAGCCACTTCTGGGTGAACTCAGTATAAAACCCGTCTTTCTCCTTAGAAATAAATTCAGGAGAAGAGAGATTGCAAAAGGCCTTTGAAGCTACAGGTATCTCTATCTTTAAAGGTGAACTGCTCATGGTATCTCATGCTATGATTTTTCATTGCTTTTATCTGGGGTTAATATACTTTTGACAACATTGAATCTTGCCTCAATTCTATCAAAGGAAATAAAACCTAAAAAAAAAATGAAAATACTTGAAGATTTTCCTAAGATCAGGAATCAAAGAGTTAAAGGCTAATATTGTCCTCAGTAGCCTCCAGGCTATGACCCTGAGTCAGACTGAACTGACAGAATAGATCTTGTGTGAAAGGACCCAGGTGACAGGAACTACAGGAAGACTGGACTTGCCACTGTCCTCCTACCTGCTCTTGTTTAAAGCTGAGAGCATCGGGAAGAGATCTAAGAATGTGATTCTCAACATATCTTTATCCATGATGTTGTCATGAGAAACTACCACTCCTCCACCAGAACGTGACCTCTAGCTTCTGTGATCTGCAGTTAAACATTTTCTACAGTTATTTTATTTGTGAGTCTTCTCGGGGAATAGTGACTGGAACGTGGGAGGCAGCTGGGGGGTGGGAGGTGCTATCAGGCATGATATTAAAATCAGCTATCATCTTAGCCTGGATAATTGGTGATACATAGAAGTCCAGGTTGTCAGAGCTTCTGAAAATCTATCCATAAGTAAGAAGGCCTTTGTGTCCGGGTTGAGGTTAAGGAAGACATTGAACACTTGGAAAGCAAGCTAGCAGTCACTTGAAAATAAGGGCCTGAACCTAGTTACTCCTAAGAAGGGGCAATAATATTAGTACTTACCCCCATATGGGAAGGATAGAAGCAGCATCAGTGCCTCCCATCACAATCCGGATAGATTCAATAATTATGGGGTAGGGAGATCAGGGGATGAATAGAATCTGTAAGATTATCCAGGAGCAGCACTGGAGTGAGCTGACATGAGCTGTGCAATGCAGGGGTACCAAGTGTTAATTGTCTCTAATAACTCTCAGCATTATTTTCACAAGGCCGTGTGATAACAACCTTTGAGCATGGGTGCCAAACCTTCTCAGGAAGGGATTTTAATTCAGGCTATGTGTACCCAGAAAATATTTTTTAACCTCTCTGTACCTGAATTTATGAAGGTACAAAATGAGTATCTTAGTTTGTGACACATCCATGAGAGAAATTAAAATGAGATATTGAACAACCTGATTAAACATGGGCCAAAGACCTTAATAGTTACCTCACCAAATGAAAAAAAAAAAAAAAAAATATATATATATATATATATATGGCACATTAGCATATAAAGAGATGTTCTATAGCATGTCATCAGAGAAATTCAAAATAAAATATGCAAACAAAAAACAGTTAGATACCACTACATATTTATTAGAATGGCTAAAATCTGGAACACTGATGATACCAAATGCTGATGAGGGTGTTGAGCAACTGGAACTTTCATATATTGTTTGTGGGAATACAAAGTGGTACAGACACTTTGGAAGATGATATGGTGATTAATTACAGATCTAAAACACAAACACAACTTTCCCGTGTAATCCAGCAACCATGCTCCTGGCATTTATGCAAAGGAGCTAAAAATTTATATCCACAGAAAAACTTCACACAGATGTTTATAGCAGTTTTATTCATAATTACTGAAATTTGGAAGTAAATAAGCTGCCCTTCAAGGAAATCATAAAGATTAGAGAAGAAATAAATGAGAGACAAAGAAAACAATTGTGAAGATCAATGAGACTAAAAGCTGATTCTTTGAAAATATAAGCAAAGTTGGTAAACCCTTAGCCAGACTCACCAAGAAAGAAAAAAAAAAAAAAAAAAGAGTGAGAAGACTCAAATCAATAAAATTAGAACCGGAAAAGGAGAAGCTCTAACTGACTCCACAAAAACGATAAGGATCACAAACGACTACTATGAACAATTGTATGCCAATAAAATGGACAACCTGGAAGAAATGGATAGATTCTTAGAAAGGTGCAGTCTCTCTAGACTGAACCAGAAAGAAACAGAAAATATGAACATATCAATCACAAACACTGAAATTGAAATGGTGGTTGAAAACCTCACAACAAATAAAAGTCCAGGACCTGATGGCTTCATAGGCGAGTTTTATAAAGCATTCAGTGAAGTTAACACCTATTCTTCCAAAACTGTTCCAAAAGAATTGCAGAGGAAGGAAAATTTCCAAACTCATTTTGTGAAGCCACCATCACTCTGATACCAAAACCAGACAAAATTATTAAAAAAAAAAAAAGAAAGAAAGAAAGAAATTACAGGCCAATGTCACTGATAAACATAAATGCAAAAATCCTCAACAACATACTAGCAATTTGTGTCCAACAATACATTAAAACGATCATGCACCATGATCAAGTCAGGTTTATCCGAGACATGCAATGTTATTTCAACATCTGCAAAATGTCCTTCAGTAGTGAATGGATAAAGAGACATCCAGACCTGGGATGCTATTCAGGTATAAAAAGAATTTAGCTATCAGGATGGCTCTTTGGAACCCCATGGACTGTAGTCTGCCAGGTTCCTCTCTCCATGGGGATTCTCTAGGCAAGAATATTGGAGTGGGTTGCCATACTTTCCTCCAGGGGAATCTTCCCAACCTAGGGATCGAACCCAGGTCTCCCACATTGCAGGTGAATTCTTTACCAACTGAGCCACCAGGGAAGCCTAAAAAGATATGGAGGAACCTTAAATACATAACTAAGAAAAGAAGCAAATCTGATAACACTCCACACTGTTTGATTCCAACTATATGACATTCCAGAAAAGGCAAAACTTAGGAGACTAAAAAATATCAGTGGCTGCCAGGATGAAAGACAAATAAGTGAGTAAGCAGAGTACAAAGATGTTTAAGGCAGTACAACTACTCTGCATGATGTTCTAATGATGAATATTTGTCATTATACACTTGGCAAAACTCATAAAATGTACAGCACCAAGAATGAGCCCCAAGGAAAACTATGGACATTGGGTAGTTACTATGTGTCAATGTAGGTTCATCCTTGATTTAAAAAAACAAACAAAGTGACATTCTAGTGAGAAATATTGATAATGGGAATGGCTATTCATGTATGGAGGCAGGGGGTCTATGGAAAATCTCTGTACCTTCCTCTCAGTCTTACTATAAACTTAAAACTATTTTAGAAATAAAGTTTCAAAAAGGTTCCCAAAATGAGGTGTATAGCACATTCATGAACCACTATGGACAATAGGTAGCAGCTCCCTCGAAACTAGAGAAAACCCAAGCACAGCAACAAAGACCCAATGCAACCAGAAAAAAAGATAATAATAATAAAATTGATTAATTAATTTTAAAAATCTCTTTTAAAAAATGCTAAAAAAATATTTTTTTAAAAAAAGATTCATTTTTTGCCTATACACCAAGTATCCTCATTAAATGCTTAAAAGGAAAAAGGAACACTTGGATTGTGAAAACAGCCATAATTTTGCTCAGAATTTATTAATGCACACAGGTACCTGCTCGAATGGTGCTTATTCTTATAGAAAAAAGTTATTCTGTCAAAGAAGCAGAAGGCTCAATTCAGGGAAGAATGTCTCATTCAAAAAAAAAAAAAAAAAGTGACTAATTTGACATTTTAGGAATGGACAGAGTTTGCCTGTGGTGCCACAGATTTCTTTTTAAAGTTGCTAAAGGAATAATACTGCAGTTTACAGATGGTGTCAGTGGAGATACTTGATGAAGGATAAGATGTCCTTTGAGAACACCGAATTCTGGGTGATGTAGTCCATCCCTCTGCTGACTTGACCCCTACTGTTGTGTAGTGTTCCTTAAATGAGGCACAGATGACGTTCCTTTTCTCCTTGCTGCTTCTGACTCTTATGTCAACCCAGATAGCTAGTTGAAATTCCTCATTATATTTCCTAATTTTAATAAGAATGCATCCAGCCCAATTCCTTTGAGCACCTAAATTCACTGCATTCTGGGAGAAATTAGGAGAAGTCAATCTTTCTATATTCATTGCCCTGAAAATGAAACATGCAGCTAGAAGCACTATTTTTTTTTTTCTGGCAGAAAATAATTTTATGAATACAACTCAGTCTAAATTACTGAAAGAAAAAGGATCTATAATTAGTTTTCCAATGCTATTGTTGTTACTGAGAATATAGGTTTCCCCCTTTAAAAAAAAAAGCAATTACAAAAATAATTGTGTTGAGAAATGAAGTTGCCTGTTGCAGGTAAGGTGGTTCCTATTTCACTGAATGCCAATCACTTGATTTGCTCTTTTGTTGGAAAGAGTCAAAGAGAAAGAGAGAGAGAGAAAATAAAGAAAAAAATAAAGAAAGACAAAGCTGTTTTATGATACTGTAGTGGTTCCTTTAGGGAAAGGCCTTCAGGAAGGCTCTCAATTCAAGTTCACTGAAAGTTTAATTGAAGTTATTAAATGCCTGCTTTTGGCCAAAAAGACTGAGCTGTAGTTTTTGAGTAGTGTGCATGGGCAAAATTTTTTCTCTCGCTGTTACTGGTTTTACCATCTTTATTGCCATCCTCCTCAAGAAAGAGTACAGGGATATTGTTTTGATAATGAGGTCAGATTTTTGTTTGTTTTTGATTATTTGTTTTGATGAAACATACAGAGAAAATATTAACTGGCCAAATTTTATCAAAATTCATAAAAGTATATACATCCATGTATATATGTATGTGTGTGTGTGTTTGTATGTATATGTGTATATCAGCTATTACAGGAATTAGTAAATTTTATATTTTTCAAACTGAGGCAAAGGTATCATCTTCACTCTAGGTTGTTTACTAGGAAGCCAAAACCTTGTTCTTCCACAAATCATTCTTTAGGTAGGAGACAGTTTTTAACTTCAAATTCTTGAACTACCAAAGCATATTTCACTATCAGACCATGCTAAGCATTCGCAGTCACAGAGTTCCCGAACATCTATTTGCATATGAATAATTCAATGTACTTTGAAGAAATGCTCATGAATGGTTAATGAACAAGAAAATATTTGCACGAGGAAGATCTGAAAGATGGATTGAAGGGGGGATTATCTGTTCATTCACAGGCTTGAATCCAGTAATAACTCAGAAATCAACATAAAGAAACTGATACAGGAGAGGTGGGAGGGAATCCTCGACATCCACCCCGTTTGGTTTACAAGTGAAGAAAGAAAAGGTGTCGGATTAAACATGAACATGTGGATTTTGAAGACTCGATACTTTCAAATTGTAGTGTTGGAGAAGACTCTTGAGAGTCCCTTGTACTGCAAGGAGATCCAGCCAGTCAAATCCTAAAGGAAATCAACTCTTGAATATTCATTGTAAGGACTGATGCTAAAGCTGAAGCCCCAGTACTTTGTCCACCTGAAGCAAAGAGCTGTCTCATTGGAAAAGACCCTGGGAAAAAAAGATACTGGGAAAGACTGAAGGCAAAAGGAGAAGGGGTTGGCAGACGATGAGACAGTAAGATAGCATCACAGACTCAATGAACAGACTCAAGGAGATGGTGGAGGACAGAAAAGTCTAGGAGTGCCGCAGTCCATGGGGTCAAAGAGAATCAGACACTATTTGGCGACTGAACAACAACAAAAATATTTCCATGCCCGATTTGTCCTCTGTTATCAAGTCTGCGGATGAAAATTTTATCTTAAAGAAACCAATATTAGAAATTCTACAGCAAAGATATTTGAAAGAAAGTACTCTAGTCTAAGCACTGAAAATTGGATGTTTAAATTTATTTGGAAAAATCACTTACTAAATTTTCTTTTTGGTAAGTGCCATAAATCCAAGATCTAACTTCCATAGCACTCATGGTCACTGTGTCTGGCAGGCTGTATGTGTCCAAAGATGTCTATGCAGTTGAACTTGGAGTTAAAAATTGGTGATATACCCCTGTTTTCTTAATCTTTCTCCCGCCTGTTTAACTCCAGTCCAAGACTGACTGAGCTCATCATAAACCCAGGGCTCTACAGTTTCCCACTGAAACACTCTGGCTTCCATAAATATTCTTACCTATAACCTTACAAAGCTTTCTCACACACATTATCTAATTTCATGCTATAGTAACATGAAAGAAAATGAAGTCGCTCAGTCATGTCTGACTCTTTGCGACCCCATGGACTGTAGCCTAACAGGCTCCTCTGTCCATGGGATTTTCCAGGCAAAAGTACTGGAGTGGGTTGCCATTTCCTTCCCCAGGGGATCTTCCCAACCCAGGGGTCAAACCTGGGTCTCCTCCATTGCAGGCAGACGCTTTACCATCTGAGCCACCGGGGAAACCTAAGTAGCATAAGGCACATATTAACTTAGCATTATTTTTTAGGTTAAATATATTAAGTTTAGTTAGATTTGCTTAGTCATTAATTGGTAAAGCTCAATTTGAAACCATTATCGTTGATTCTAAATCAGTTTATATAAATAAATTCTCAGATTCAGTTTTCTAGTAAGAAGACGAAATGTATACCCATTTTCTGGTATCATTTAGAAGATATATAGTACGTGTGTGTGTGTGTGTGTGTGCACGTTTATATGTTTCTAAAAGCAATGAGAATCTGGTTAATAAGTAGTTACATATGCCAGAATCCCAGAATAATCAAGAAAGTATCTCAATTAAAATATGTATATACCTTGTTTAGAGGCTTTTACTTAAGCTGTATTACCAGAGAATTAGAGAAGGCATTACCTCCAATCCTAAGCCCATGCCCACCTAAATGAGTATGTCATTTTAACCACAGGATCACAGTGAGAGGAAAAGCAGAGAGATTTTGAATCCAGTTGCAATATCCAGCAAGCAATGGGATAGACGGGTGGGATATTTGACATGACTCAGGAAACAAGGTTTATGAATGATGAGGGTGAGATTTTCCATGAGCACTAAGTCCTGAAAGTGTTGTTTTTCCACCTGAAGGCAACAGGGTTTGTAACAATCCCACGGGAGACATCTTGCAGAAAGTAATCATGGAATTTTTGCAGAAGGCATGCTCACGTGAAAGGATTGTCACAACTTCTTTATTTTCAGAATGTGTGAAATAGCAAGTAAAACAGAAACAGCGAACCATAGTTGTGATAGATTGCAAAACGGCTACAAAGTCTCTCTGTGCCTGAATGTGCTCCGCTTTGCTCTGTGACAGACTCCTTTTCTCCATCCTGTGAAACTGAGCTGGCCATGTGACTTGCTTTGGCAAATGGGGTATTAGCAAATACCTCAAGCAGCCATTTAAAAGCACTTGTGAGTAGGGCTTGCTCACTTGCTGTTCCTGGAATCCTAGGATTGCCACATGAAGGAGCCCAAGCTGGCCCATGGGAGCCAAGTGGAGGAGAAGCAAGGCATCCTACTGACAGCCAACTAGCTACCAGAAACACCAGTGAGACTATCCCCAGCCCTGAAACCAGCTTGGCTCACAGCTGACCACTGATGCATGAAAGAGTCCAGCGGAGATCAGTCCAGAAGAAACGTCCAGCCAGCCCACAGGATTGCAAGATTGATAACGTGACTCTTGTTCCACGTTTCCAGTGTTGAGGTGGTTGCAATGCAGCATTAGCTAAACTGACACAGCCCTGACAGTGCAACCCATGCAGACTGAGCCCGCAAAGCAGAATGTCTTGGTTATTTCAAAAATATCTCAGAGAAATCACAAGCAGAATAATTGGGGAAATGTTGTATTTGACCCCGGACACACAGGAGCAATCGGGTCCTGCAGATTGCTCCTTATGGTGGGCAATATCTCAGTGAATGACAGAAAGGGCTGAATACAACCCAAACTCTGCCTGGTGGATAGAGAGGCTCTCTGACCTTGCTGTTTCAGTTTTTGTTTTTTTAAACTAAAAATGGAATTTAAAACTTTTTTTCCCCCATGACATCAGTTACTCAATATGCCATCTGATGCATTGTAAGTGCTCAGTAAAATAGCAGTTTTAGTTTTGGTGGTGACAATAATGCAGATAGAACCCACACACAAAGCATCCTTGCATGAGATGGTCAAAGGCCACTTCAGGATACAGTTGTACATTTGATGTGTCTGATCTGACACGGGAAAGAGTTTGACAAGGACCAGCCTGGGACAGCCTGGAGCTACGGAGCAAGAGATTGGGAATAATCAAAAAACAAAATAAGGAAAAATGACTGATGATTTAATGAAGGTGTTACCGTTGCTCTTCAGTCCCTTAACTGTGTCTGACTCTTTGCAACTCCATGGACTACAGCACCCTAGGTTTCCCTGACCTCCACTATCTCCTGCAATTTGCTCAGACTCATGTCCAATGAGTCAATGATGCCATCCAACCATCTCATCTTGTTATTAATACCAGAAATACACTGAAACAATGTTTGTGTTTTCAGAATGTGGAAACTTTCCTCCACGTAGGTATACAGATTTAAGACCACAGACACTATAAAAATTTTATACTAATATTTTTGCTAACATCTTTTCAAAAGACTCTCTTGTTTTCCATATAAATGTTTCTACTAAGATTTCATGTTAGGGAATTAATTTAATATAAAGATAATATTTATCAAAGTAATGAACCATTCATGAACAGATCTGATGAGAAAACACTTCCCATTAGAAATCATTTCTAATGAGAAAACATTTCTTAATAATTAAATAAACATGTAAATAAATACTGTATTTTGAGCATTACTATGAACAAAGCAAGTGGAGCTGACAAAATTCCAGCTGACTTGTTTAATAGCCTAAAAGATGATGCTGCTAAGGTGTTGCATTCAATATGTCAGCAAATTTGGAAAACTCAGCAGTGGTCACAGGACTGGAAAAGGTCATTTTTCTTTCCAATCCCAAAGAAGGACAATGCCAAAAACGTCCAAACTACTGTACAATTGCATTCATTTCACATACAAGTAAGGTTATGTTCAAAATCCTTCAAGCAAGGCTTTAGTACTACATGAACTGAGAACTTTCAGAAGTACAGCTGGATTTTGCAAAGGCAGAGGAACCAGAGATCAAATTGCCTCTGTTGGATCATAGAAAAAGCAAGGGAATTCCAGAAAAAAAAAAAAATCTACTTCTGCTTCATTGACTTTGCTAAAACCTTTGACTGTGTGAATCACAACAAACTTTGCAAAATTCTTAAAGACGTGGGAGTACCAGAGCACCTTATCTGTCTCATGAGTAACCTGTATACGGGTCAAGAAGCAACAGAATTGAATATGGAACAACTGACTGGCTCAAAATTGGGAAAGGAGTATGACAAGGCTGCACATTGTCACCCTGCTTATTTAACTTATAAAAAGTGTACATCACGGGAAATTCTGGGCTGGATGAATCACAAGTTGGAATTAAACTTACCAGCAGAAATATCAACAACCTCAGATATGCCCATGACACCACTCTATTGGTAGAAAGTGAAGAGTACCTAAAGAGCCTCTTCATGAGGCTTAAGGAAGAGAGTGAAAAAGCTGGCATGAAACTCACCATTCAAAAAAAATAAAAAATCCTAAGATCAGTTCCATCACTTCTTGGTGAATATGATAGAAAGGGAAAAGCAGAAGCAGTGACAGATTTTATTTTCTTAGGGTCCAAATCACTGCAGACTGTGACTGTAGCCATGAAATTAAAAGATGTTTGCTCCTTGGAAGGAAAACTATGGCAAAACTAGAAAGCATATAAAAAGCAGAGACATCACTTTGGCAACAAAGATCCATTAGTCAAAGGTATGATTTTTCCAGGAGTCATGTGTGGATGTGAGAGTTGGACCATAAAGAAGGCTGAGCATTGAAGAGGAACTGATGCTTTGAATTGTGGTGCTGGAGAAGACTCTTGAGAGACACTGACCCTAACCCTAACCCTAGTCCCAAGGAGACCCAACCAGTCAACCCTAAAGGAAATTAACCCTAAATGTTCATTGGGAGGACTGATGCTGAAGCTGAAGCTCCAATACTTTGGCCACCTGATACCTATAGCCAACTCGTTGGAGAAGACCTTGATGACAGGAAAGATTGAAGGCAAAAGGAGAAGGAGGTACCAGAGGATGAGATGGTTAGATAGCATCATGGACTCAATGTACATGAATTTGAGCAAACTTAGGGAGACAGTAGAAGACATAGGAGTCTGATATCTATTGGGTCACAAAGAGTCAGACACAACTTAGTGACTGAACAGCAACAGCATATTTTCTATCACATGCATAGTTAAAGGTTAAAAAAAAAAATAGTCATGAGACTTCTTTAAGAAAAAAAAACAGAAAATTAATGTTATAGATATCTTCAGGTTTCCCAGGTCACACAGTTAGTAAAGAATTTGCTTGCCAATGCAAGACACACAAGACACATGCGTTCCATCCCTGGGTTGGGAAGATCCTCTGGAATAGGAAATGGCAACTCATTTCAGTACTCTTACCTAGAAAATTCCATGGCCAGAGGAGTCTTCAGGGGGCAACAGTCCATGTGATCACTGAGTTAGCCTTGACTGACCAAGCCCAGGCTGGCTAGGCATCTCAAAAAGAAAACACACACACGAAAGAAAAAATAACTTTTTTTTTGCTAGTAAATAAATTTATATATACATATATAGATATATAAACATCATGAGAAAAAAATGTCTTTTTAAAACCTGTTCAAATGAGTAAATTATACTGCAAGAAAATTTTGGAAATTCTTAGGCTCAAAATGAAGCCAGAATCTTGAATTCTGAGTGATTATCAAGGAAATTAGTAGCCACCCCAAACCATTGTCCAATCCCTGGTAATTTTGAGTACAATATATACTGGGGAGAAAGACAAGACTTTGGGCCTGAAAAAAGTGAGCAACTCAAATAAAAAGGCTGCATCAACCTAGGATTTATGGGCAACATCCTCAGTGAACTTAGAGATGAGAAAAAAATTCAACTTTAATGCAAGTATGACCTGCCCTTAGAGTGAGTTTTAAAAAAAAAAAAAGAGAGAAAATAATTCTTTTATCCCTCATGAAGGAAAAAAAAAATCAAACTTGAAAAAGACTATGTAATATTATTATGTCAGTAAGACTTCATAAATAACTACTATGAAACATGAAACAGTAAGAAAAAGACTGATGAATTTAATTACATAAATTATTGATATAAATTTTCTTTATCAAAATACATAATCACAAAACTAGTAAAAGAGAAGAAAAAAGACATGGGATGGTTACTTACCACACATGCAACCATTATACAGAATTCCTAGAATCAGTAAGGAAAAGAAAACAAGCTACCTGTTAGAAAAATGACCAAAGTCACTAAATGTGCTAAAAATGAAAACACAGCAGACCAAAAAAAAAAAATAGAGCAAAGATTATCAACCTCATTAGTAGTCTGGGGAAAGAAGTTAAAATTCACAATGAGATACCATTGTATGCCTTCTAAATTTGCAAAACATTTACAAGTCTGACATTTGCAAGTTTTGGCCCTGCTGTGGAACAACGGGAGCTCATATATCCTAGTGATATGAGTGTAAGTTGGTACAATTGATTTGGAAAGCAATGCAGTATTATCTATAAAAGTTTAAGAGGCGAGTATACCATGACTCAGCATTTTCACTCCTAGATAATCTTTGCATGGCATGTTAAAAGCGATATATACAAGAATGCTGTCAACCACAAATTGGCATTTGCCATGAGCACTTGCCACCCACCTCTATAAGGATTAAATCATGTATTGCTGCAGGTGCAGAACTTCACCACTGCCTAAAAGGAATCTAGGGTGGAAAGCAGAAATGAGGCGGTCTTTGCTCTGGGTAAACTGGCAGGACAGGTCTTTAGATAGATATTCTCAGGAGCTGATTGTATGAGCCCAATTCTTATATCCCTCATATCTAGAAAAGCACTAAAATCCTTCATGGTGATGATTCTTTTCTCATGACTAGCAGAAGTTTCATGAGACCAGATGGAACTTTCTATTAAAAAATGTATTCTTGATTGCATGTATTTTTACCAAAATCGCATAAATACTGTCCTTCCTCCCTACCTCTTTGGAGCAGTATTTCAGGACTATCTGAGGTGCTGTCCCTCTGGCTGCAGTCCTCATGTTGCCCAAAACAAAATAAAACACAACTGTCATTCAGAAAATTAAGATCATGGCATCTGGTCCCATCACTTCATGGCAAATAGATGGGGAGACAGTGGAAACAGTGACAAACTTTATTTTTTTGAGCTCCAAAATCACTGTGAATGGTGACTGCAGCCATGAAATTAAAAGATGGTTACTCCTTGGAAGAAAAGTTATGACCAGCCTAGACAGCATATTAAGAAGCAGAGACATTACTTTGCCAACAAAGGTCCATCTAGTCAAAGCTACAGTTTTTCCAGTGGTCATGTATGGATTTGAGAGTTGGACTGAAAGTTGAGTGCTGAAGAATTGGTGCTTTTGAACTGTGGTGTTGGAAAAGACTCTTGAGAGTCTCTTGGACTGTAAGGAGATCTAATCAGTCCATTCTAAAGGAGATCAGTCCTGGGTGTTCATTGGAAGGACTGATGTTGAAGCTGAAACTCCAATACTTTGGCCACCTGATGTGAAGAGCTGACTCATTTGAAAAGACCCGGATGCTGGGAAAGTTTGAGGGCAGGAGGAAAAGGAGACGACAGAGAATGAGATGGTTGGATGGCATCACCGACTCAATGGACATGAGTCTGAGTAAACTCCAGGAGTTGGTGATGAACAGGGAGGCCTGGAGTGCCGCAGTGCATGGGGTCGCAAAGAGTCGACATGAATGAGTGACTGAACTGAACTCAAATCTGACTGCATTTTTTTTAAGTCAACAATGACCTTGTCCATATTGTCTGTAATAATGAACGCAATATGAAAACAGAACAAAAATTGTGGAATAGACACAAAAGGGTCTACATAGCAGAAAATAGCTAATTAGGTTTATATGCATCCAGTGGATTAATCTCACAGACAAAATTGTGAGTTAAAAAGGCAAACTATAGAGTAAATTCTGGAGTAGGAAATGGCCACCCACTCCAACATTCTTGCCTGGAAAATCCCATGGACAGAGGAGTCTGGCAGGCTACAGTTCATGGGGTCGCAAGAGTCGGACACGACTTAGCGACTAAGCCACCACCACCATAGGGTAAATTCAGGACGATATTTAAAATTCTAAACAATGCAAACCCCACTCTATTGTTTTAAAAACAGATAGAAAATGATGGCTCACACTGATGGATTATGCCTTCCTGAGAAGGAAGATTTTATTTGTTAAGAGGTGATGACACACACATATATTTATAATGTTGTCCCTCATAAAGGTTTCATACTTACAAAATATTGCATAATCAATTTTTTAAGAATGAATTTGAAAGGCACAGACCAGTCATAGCAAATTCATATTAGTTATTAAACTTAAGGAAGGGAAAAGAGACTGTGTTTATGGGTATCAGGGAAAGAAATTTTTTTAAAAAAATGTTGAGGTATAATTGACATATTACATTCATTTCAGATGTACAACATAACCATTCAGTATTTATATATACTGTGAAATAATGACAGTAAGCCTAGTTAACATCAGTCACCATACAGAGCTACAACCTGTTTTTCTTTCTTGGGATCCATGACTTTTCCATGTTGCCATTCATACTGGAACACAAGTGTCTTGCACTCATCTGAATTAGCCACACAAGCATTGTGGTGTGGCCTTGTTTTAATTCTCTCTGTAATGATTATTATTGTTACATTGATTTGTGTAAGTATTCTCTCACTCTTCCTCTGGAAGGTAAAATCTCATATACAACTCTGACTGTGCACCTGGGTTGTCTGTATAAGAACTCCCAGTGTGTTTACTCATGTAAGACAGCCCTTAAAAGCATGGGCCTCTGCTGTCCGAATTCAGTCAGTTCAGTCGCTCAGTCGTGTCCAACTCTCCGTGACCCCATGGACTGCAGCACACCAGGCTTCCCTATCCCTCACCAACTGCCGGAGCTTGCTCAAACTCATGTCCATTGAGTCGGTGATGCCATCCATCCCTCTCATCCTCTGTCATCCCCTTCTCCTCCTGCCTTCGATCTTTCGCATCATCAGAGTCTTTTCCAATGAGTCAGTTCTTCACATCAGGTGGCCAAAGTACTGGAGTTTCAGGTGCAGCATCAGTCCTTCCGATGAATATTTGGGACTGATCTCCTTAAGGATTCTTTTAAGACTTTCTTTTATTGTCCCCATTATTCAGATTAAAAAAAAAAAAAAGAAAGAAAAAAAACTGAGGCACAGATAGACCAAGTTACTTGCTGGAGGATGCCAGTGTGAATAAGCACCACAGCCAAGACTGGCACTAGACCAGCTGGCTTCAGAATGTACCGCTTCACTGCTCCACCCCACTCATCCCTCTGTTCGAAAAGACCCAGCCCTTGTGTTTTTCTCATTTTTCTCACTATCGCCACTGATTAGAACTGCATTTGGAATATGGTGCTACTTCAAAAAGTTTTGAGTAAATATATAAATGGATGCCCTTTAAAAGATATTTATGTTTGTATTGTCTGTTACATATGCACAGACACAACATAGAAAGCAGAATGAGATGTTACCCAAATGCCTAGCATCATACATTTAGCTATTCTGAGCTTCAGCTTCTTCTTCTGTGAAACAGAAATAATAGAACCTCTGACACAGAATGGTCAGGATCAAAATAATTTAACATACAGAAATATTTAGAACAGGCTTGTGTTTATATATGAGTGTGTATGTGTTCTGTACATATATATATATATATATATATATAATGTGTCTATATAATATACATGTATATGATATTTGATTATGGGCTTCCCTGATAGGGATGGTGAAGAATCTGCCTGCCAATGCAGGAGATGTGATTTTAATCCCTGGGTCAAGAGGATCCCCTAGAGAAGGGAATGGCAACCCACTCCAGTATTCTTGCCTGGAAAATCCCATGGACAGAGTAGCCTGGAGGGTTACAGTTTATGAGATCACAAAGAGTCAAACATGACTTAGCAAGTAAACAATAACAATATTTGTTTATACACTGTATATATTGTTTCATTGTATATTTTATATGTTATATAAATTTGTCAGCAAATGCTAGGTATGACGAAGAAAATAAATCTGGATGGTTGAAAAATGTTCTTTTTTTCCTTTGTACTTTTCTTTCTTTACCAAATTTGCAAATACATAAACATATTATCTAAAAGTAACGTCTACTTATGGATCGATATCTGTATGAAGCTTCTCTGGTGACTCAGACAGTAAAGAGTCTGCCTGTGATTCAGGAGACCCAGGTGCTATCCCTGGGTCAGGAAGATCCCCTGGAGAAGCAAAATGCCAACCCACTCCAGTATTCTTTCCTGCAGAATTCTATGGATGGAGGAACCTGGTGTGCTACAGTTCATGGGATCGCAAAGAGTTGGATGTGACTGAATGACTAGCACTTTCACGTTCTGGGTCCCTTTCACATTCTTACCACTTGACTCACTCTAACAGCCTGCAAAAAATCTGCACCTACTCAACAGAACAGTGTCTCATTCAAGAGCTATTAACCTGGAGCCTGCCATGTGCCAATATCCCTGCTAGCAGCAGAGGGACAGAGGTGGAGGCATATACCCAGCCATCCAGGCACTCACATTCTTCTGGAGTGGGAAGAAAGAATGGCAAACAGACCAGTACCACACAGCGTGCTGAGTTCTGAGACAGAAAGAGCATCGCACAGGCAGAGGGGAGAGCCCTGAAACCTAGGGTGGCCCCGTGTTGCCACGTGCCAGGAGAGTCTGCTTCAGGATTGGAACATTGGGTTTGAAGTCTTGATCCAGCAAGATGTCCTGAAGGGACACGTGTTCTCTTATTCCCCAAAGCTGAGCAGAATTCTAGTAAGAAGCATCTGCACTGTTTCATGCTGGTCTATTTCTGACCAGTATTGTTATTGTTGTTCAGTCACTCAGTCATGTCTGACTCTTTGCAGCCCCATGGATGCAGCATGTCAGGTTTCCTCATCTTTCACAACCTCCCAGAGTTTGCTCTTCTCTGCTGTGAAATCCCAGAAAATGTTCCTTAACCTCTCTGCCTCAGTTTTTCATTTTTAAAA
The DNA here is from genome assembly GCF_910594005.1 of Cervus elaphus. Lineage (NCBI taxonomy): Eukaryota > Metazoa > Chordata > Mammalia > Artiodactyla > Cervidae > Cervus > Cervus elaphus. The sequence goes on from NC_057820.1 coordinate 10,252,487, forward strand.
TGGAAATGGATATAGCCAACAAAGGTCCATCTACTCAGAGCGATGGTTTTTCTAGCAGTCATGTACAGATATGAGAGTTGGACCATAAAGAAGGCCAAGCAAAAAAAAAAAGAAGGCCGAGCATCGAGGGACTGATGCTTTTGAACTATGGTGTTGGAGTAGACTCTTGAGAGTCCCTTGGACAGCAAGAAGATCAAATCAGCCAATGTTAAAAGAAATCAACCCTGAATATTCGATGGAAGGACTGATGATGAAGCTCCAATACTTTTGCCACCTGATGTGAAAAGCTGACTCACTGGAAAAGACCCTGATCCTGGGAAAGATTGAGGGCAAGAGGAGAAGGGGATGACAGAGGATGAGATGGTTGGATGGCATCATTGACTCAATGGATATGAGTTTGAGCAAACTCCGGGAGATGGTAAAGGACAGGGAAGCCTGATGTGCTGCAGTCTACAGTGTAGCAGAGTTGGACATGACTTAGCAAAATGTTATCCTGAGGATCCCCTGAAGAATCGGAGCTGGTCTCAACCAGGGGAAGATCAGATTAAGCCAGACTCCATTCCAGCCCCAGAAACACCTTGTTCTCTTAGATATGTGTGTATGGTATTTTCTATTTTCATGATTTTTATAATCACAAACCAGAAGCATTATTATTGTTTATTCCCCATAGACAATAATAATGGTCTTAAGAGACTTAATAATGCTATTAAGATTTTTGTGGAAACACTTATCTTTAACAAAGATAGAGATCATAATTGTGACATTGTTCTAGGACATGGATTTTCTTTTAATTTAATAAAAAATGTGCACATTTTCTCACATCATTTAATATTATTTTAATATTATACATTATTTCATTAGAGAATGCTCTGCAGTTGGCTTAATCACTTTTTTGATCAATTTGAAAGTTATAATTGCTTACAATTGTAAAATGGTTACAATTGTGAAATGGTTCCTTAATCATACTTTTGCTTACATATATCACTTGCTGTTTCCTTAGAATAAATTCCTTTTTTTTCCATTTATTTTTATTAGTTGGAGGCTAATTACATTACAATATTGTAGTGGTTTTTGCCATACATTGACATGAATCAGCCATGGATTTACATGTGTTCCCCATCCCGATCCCCCCTCCCACCTCCCTCCACACCCCATCCCTCTGGGTCTTCCCAATGCTAAATGTGTCTATGGCAGGTCGAAAAGCTTGCTCGTTGGTAAAGCTTTAGTATACCTTCCAAAATGCATTGTTGTATTGTTCAGTTGCTAAGTCCTATCCGACTCTTTGTGACCCCATGGACTGTACGACACCAGGCTCTCCTGTCCTTCACTGTCTCCCAGAAATTGCTCAAATTCATGTCCACTGAATCGCTGATACCATACACCCATCTTATTCTCCATCGCCCTCTTCTCCTCCTGCTCTCAAAATGCACTACTGAAAAACCACTTTAAACTCATACCAGACAATTGTGAGAGTGCTCATATTTTTTCACTTTTGCTGAACTGGAAAATTTTAATTCTAAGAACTGCCAATTTTAAAAGTGCCCTTTTATTTTAATTGGCATTAAAAAACATGGAGGTACTGAAGTCTTTTTTACAATGTGCTCATTGCCTTTGAAGTTTGGTTTTTGTAAACGATATTTCAGGAATCGGATTACATTGCCTATAAGGCTTCCACCTGCCAGATCAAAAGTCAGTCAAGTTCTTTGTCCCCAGAAACAATTTTTATAATTTCCCCTGATTCATCTTTACATTTTCTCTTCTTTCTAATCTCCTGCCCTGGTAAATTGCACACAGGCGTTAGCCTATTTAACCAGACTCTTCCTATGTGTTCATATCACTCTGAGCAGGTACCAAATCTTGGCAATTGTAACACTTAAACTTGTCTCATATCTGTCCCTTCTGATACATTCCTTTAAATACCATCGTGGAAGAGTTACTGATCAGTTCTCACAGGTATTTGCAGAAGTTTTTATGAGGAATCACAGTCTCAGACTCATTCCTGCAAACTGCCCGTCCCTTCTCTGCCAGCATGATTGTTTGCAAGTTCAAATGTACTCACGGTGGGTTCTCATCACCTTCTCTTTGTACTCTTATGGAGCCATATATGTGCAGCTTAATATTTATTAACTTTTCAGTGAGTTTAAGATGCCTATCACTGGTTTAGACGACATGACTTTAGTTGACACATGGATCAATCCCATTTGTATTTCACTGTTTATGAGCATTTATTTTAATGCAATAGAAATGATATAATGTGTCCAATAAATGACAGCATGTATTATTCATAAATGCTGTATGATTAAAATAGTATAAAAATTTAACAAGCAAATAATTGTAACAGTGACTAGTGACTATGTCAAAAAAATCTCCAAATGAAATACTGGTGACCAGTTTGTGGAGCACCGTCTCATGCCATTGGTTCATTGTATTATAGACACACTCAGGGCTGAATTCCCAGGCAGGGGGTGAGCCCCAAGGTATAGATTGCTTTGTGATTTTCTTTATCCCTGGTGCCTTGGCAATCCATTAAATAGTGGGTTCTGTATTGCACAAATTTCACTCAGGAAGGAGGGATGTATTCAACTGTTGGTTAGGTTCCCATTCTCGATATTTCTTTATATTAACTTAGACTCTTTGGTTTGTAAGTGACAGAACAGAAATGTGGCTTGAACTGGCACAATAACAAAGGAAAATTGAAAACTTTAGTGGAAACTTTGGCTCATTTATGGCTGAATCCAAATACTCCAATGGTGCAGATAGGAAACAATCACTTTTCTCCCTTTATATGGTTCAGGCTTAAAAAAAAAAAAAAAGAAGTCGGTTGTGTGTTTCAGTTTTGACCTCATGTACCTTCTTTCAGTTTTATACTATTATTGTAATCATGGAAGAAAACACTTATTTCAATATCTTCAGTTACTGAGATGATATCTCTGCTCTGCTTAGTCACTCGGTTGTGTCTGACTCTTGGCGACCCCATAGACTGTAGTCCCCCAGGCTCATCTGTCTATGGGGATTCTCCAGGCAAGAATACTGAGGTGGGTCACCATGCCCTCCTCCAGGGCAACTTCCCAACCCAGGGATCGAACCCCAGTCTCCCGCATTGCAGGTAGATTCATTATTATCTGAGCCACCAGGGAAACCCAAGAATACTGGAGGGGGTAGCCTATCCCTTCTCCAGGAGAGGGACCTTCAAATGGATGGTCCATTTGAAATTGAGTGTTGTTACCTCCAAGTTAACCAATTCCTGGATATCTATTTTGCTGTTTCTTTTTTCAACACACATTTATTGAACACCTAATATGTATTAGACCTTGTCACAAATACTCGTTACATGTAGTTCTTATATTCAAGTCTATCATGGGATGCAAACAAGTATATGAGAACATCCACTATATTGTTGGAAGTACTGTGTAGGATTATGTGAGCTACAGATGTAGGTAGATGGGCTTCCCTGGTGGCTCAGATGGGAAAAAATTCACCAGCGAGGCAAGAGACCCAGGTTCAATCCTTGGGTCGGGAAGATCCCCCTGGAGAAGGGAATGGCTGGCTACCCATCCCAGTATTTTTGCCTGGATAATTCCACGGACAGAAGGAGCCTGGCATACTACAGTCCACAGGGTCACAAAGAGTCAGACATGACGGCTAAGCACACACGCACACAAGGATGTATAAGTCAGTCTCAGGAGGTCAGGAAAAGCTTAAGGACCTGTTGAAATCACCGATAAAGAAACTGTGGAACCTGACCAGTCTTTGTTGTTATCTTATAATTGTGTTGCCCTTGTCCATTGCTGCCACTATTAGTTTGTTCGAATCTGAGAGGTCCCTGGGATAACTTCTCTATATGGAGGGATGGTTCTTCCTAGAAGGATCCTGTCTTATTTCACTCGTGGAAAACAGTATTTGGAATTTAAAAACTATTTTTTCCAAAATTTTCGCTAATGTAGGTGAATTTGTTTTACGCTGTATTCATTATTTATTTTCTATTAATGAATCATTTTTTTCATTTCCCTTGGTGAGCAGAATTTTCCAGCAGATTTGAATAATTCAGAGATAACTAATTATGTTATTTTTTTTCAGTATGCACATTTCAGATGCAGAAAGATTCTTACCAAGGGAAAACAAAAACCAAACATTTTAAATTGCCATTGTCTAGCAAATGTGATGGGAAAGTGCTCTGGATTAGTTTGAAAATTAATGACTAGGCTGGGAAAATAAATAAATAAAACAAAGCGTGATCTCTGTATTCAACCAGCAGCAAGTTGTAACAACGCAGCAGATCCGATCTCTAGGCCTGGCCACCTCACTACTTAGTGAGTTAATTGGGAACTCAAGCCTTGGTTTCTCTGCCCCATCCCTTCATGTTTAAAATAATGTCCTTTTTGTGCTGACAATCTAGAGATTATGAATGCATGAAATTAATTTCAAAATAAGAACAGACAAATTGAATATCATTAGAATAAATAACTTCCGTGATTTTTGATCTCCAGTCCCAAAGCACATGATCAAATCAAGCAAGGTACACACTATAACTTCAAAAGCCAAGCAGAAAATTAATTTACGTAACTTTAGAACAGAGGATAAAAATAAGGACTGAAAGAAATTACAAATATCAATTGTTATAATACTGAATTTTTTTTTTTTTGCATTTACAAGAACTGCCCCACATTTGATGATTTCTTATTTAGACAAAGTGCTTATATCCATGGCTTCTGCCTAGTGAGGGTACTCGCTGGTAAAGTTGCGTGGACCACACAACCTTGGTGTCTCTTTCAGCCAGTGTCTCTTCTGCTCAGTCACAATTCATTTCATTCCAGTGGTGAAATATTGTTAATGTCACGCTGTTTATACCCATTGGGAAATTTATATGACTTCCTTCTTAACCTGAACAGTTGAGGATAGATGCACATTTTATCCTTTATCTGTCAATCATTATGAACATAGTCCAATTTTGGAACTGTGCAGGCATGGGCCTGAGTCCCAAATACCCTATACACCAGCAAGGGCAACTCATTTATCATCCTTATCATCAGTACTCACTGCCCCCATTTGAAATAGACTGCTCCATAGTTTTGCTTATATAAACAGAGAGTAAGTATAGGATGTCCACCTCTGGATTAGATTTCTTCCAGAAAAATAGGATTTTCTTTTCAGATAGCTTGTAGGCAAACTAGAAAGGGGTCCTGTCAAAGTGGATTAAGGCTAATCAGTGACAGATTCTATAGGTAGGTCAAGATTGGTGCAGGAAGAGTCATTGGAAGCTCAATGCCAAAGGGTTCTGTGTAGATTTCTATAGAAACCAGGAAAACAATCTTTTCTCAAGGGTTGAGCAGGAGCAAAGCAGTGGAGGTACTAATCATGTAAATGAAAAGAAAATGTGTTGGTAGAAAGATACGAAAGAATGACACAGTGACGGCAATTCTCAACACTGGCTGTGGTCAGAATCTCCCAAGAACCCTTTATAAACAGAGATTCTCAAGTCACGTCCCATTAGACAGGATCAGAATCTCCAGGAGTGGGAACTCCATGTCTAACTTCTATAAAGCACCTGGATGATTCATGTGTAACCACCCATCACTTGGTCTTCCCGGTGGCTCAGGCAGTGAAGAATCCACCTGCAATGCTAAAGATCTGGGTTCAATTCCTGGGTTGTGAAGATCCCTTGGATAAGGAAATGGCAACTCACTCCAGTATTCTTTCCTGGGAAATCCCATGTACAGAGGAACCTGACAGGCTACAGTCTATGGGGTCACAAGAGTTAGACACAACTTAGCGACTAAATCACATCACTCAATCATTTCCTGTTATTTAGGGTACACCTTCCAAAACGACATCATTCATGCTAATCTGATGAAGTTTAAAATACACAAAACAATAAATGTAGTTGTTTAAGTGGAAGAATATCATGGCTGAAATCAAAAGAACTTATATATGTTACTTTTATTCACCCTGCTGGAAAAAAACATAGACTCAGAGAAACTTAAATCTGGAGTTTTTTTGCTTAAGCAGCTGTATGGCCATTGCAACTAACCAAATCCTTTACACATAGTTTCGTAAGTTTTAAGTTAATAGCAGCATTTAATAGCTCTTAGAATTATTATGAGGACCGAATAAAAAATTCCTGGCAAATTTAAAGGAAGAATGCTATTTATTCAGCTGATCTTTGAATAATGCAGTGGGGTAGAGGTGTGCAAACATGCCCAGTGAAAAATCCACATATCACTTCACATTTCACCCTCCGTAACTGCACTTTTACAACCAGAGGTTCAGTCAACCACAGATTACACAGTACTGTGGTACATATTTATTTTTTTAAAAATCGGTGCATAAGTGGACCTATGCAGTTTAAATCTAGGTTGTTCACAGGTTCACATAGATTTTTAAAAAATAATAAATATGATATACCACAGTATTACAGTGTGATACATATATATAACACCTATATGCAATATATATAAAGCATATGTATATATTACACATGTATACAGGTGTTTATATATATATATATAAACTCATATGTATATATACATGAACTCCACATCTGGTTCAGTGTTAAAAAAATCTGCCTTCAATCCAGGAGACACAAGAGACATGGGTTCAATCCTTAGGTTGGGAAGATCACCTGGAGTAGGAAAGACAACCCACTCCCCTTCCATTTTCTTGCCTGGAAAATCCCATGGACAGCAGAGCCATGGAGAGTCTGTGGGGTCACAAAGAGTCGGACATAACTGAGCACATGAGCCATATAATACGTTGGAAACTATACACGTAATACGTTGGAAACAGTAGTTACAAACATAATTCTCACAAATTATATGATTCTATTATTTAAAAAATATTTTCTTGTGTTCCTAAGACATCAGTATGTTTTATCTTTATCTAGCAACCCCTTCCTTCACTTCTAAATACATTTGTGGTTACAACAAAGTTATTAAACAGTTTAAACGGTTTGTGTGTTATAGACACATCCTCTAAATAGCAAAGAATTAGTCCAAGTAATCAGCCTTCCAGCCTCCTGGTCTGCTGTAAAATCTAAGGCTGTATGTCTAGGTCACTTAAAATCATGAATCCCAGCCATGTGAAGATTGTATTTGAGAAGTCTCACAATCAGTATAGCTGAGGATAGTCATTCCTAGAAAGCTCTAAGGAAAAGAGTGTTTGGAACAGTTGTAGGCTGGAAGAATGGTAATTGACATTCCTCTGTGGCTGAATCCTGGGGAATAATCCATATTGTTAGATTTATAGGGAAGTGAAAGTGGGCATCCTCCTCAGCTTGGCATTTCACAATAATTGTTTCCTCTACTTTAATCCTTATAGACAGGATTCACTCTGTAATTCCATTGGTAAAAACTAATGCATGCTGTTGGGATCCTTGGAATAGGAAACAAATCCAGTGCTATCCAGTTAGGCTTGAAAGATTTTAAGTATTAGAGTCAGTTTTAATTCCTTGGGTTTTAATCCCCTCTTTTCCATTTGATTGGGCTTCCCTAGTGGCTCAGTTGGCAAAGAATCTGCCTGCAATGAAGAAAAGCTGAGTTCGATCCCTGGGTCAGGAAGATCCACTGGAGAAGGAAATGGCAACCCACTCCAGTCCTCTTGCCTGGAGAATTCCATAGACAGAAGAACCAGGCAGGCTACAGTCCATCGAATCCCAAGGAGCCGGACATAACTGAGCAACTAACTTTCACTTTCATTTTTCCCATTTGCAAGATAGTTGTCCTTTGGGCTATTAGATAATCTTTCAATGATGACTTTGTTTCCTCATCCATTAAGTGGAAACATTACACTCACCTAGTAGCATCATTGCCAAGAGTACTGAAAATCTGACCTGATTCCAGTTGAAAAGTTTCAAAGCCACAGCAATCATTTCAAAAAGAAAACCCTTATTTGTTCAACTGAACAAAATAATTCCAAATTCAGCTCTAACCTAGAGCAGCTAAGACAATTTATGATTTCTTTTTCCTGGCCTTGGTTCTCCTGATTTATTGTATTTGTTAATACATTATATTGTAAAATATAATGTGTGTTAGAAAAAAATGTCATAAAATAATTTTGCAATCAGATCAATAATTCTGAAGTGAACTGCCATATGGCCCCAAGGTCTTTTCTTTCCTGTCATTTTCTTTCTCTCCCAAGAAGTGAGTCCTGTTCTAGTGTCTCTGATAATCACTTTCTGATTCCCTTTATAGTTTTACTACCTATGTGCTGTGCTTAGTAAGCCAGTTGTTTCTGACTCTTTGCGACCCCATGGACTGTAGCCCGCCAGGCTCCTCTGTCCATGGGGACTCTCCAGGCAAGAATACTGGAGTCAGTTGCCATGCCCTCCTCCAGGGGATCTTCCCAACCCAGGGACTGAACCCAGGTCTCCCTCATCGCAGGGGAATTCTTTACTATCTGAGCCACCAGGGAAATCCAAGAATACTGGAGTGGGTAGTCTATCCCTTCTCCAGGGGATCTTCCTGACTGGGAATCAAAATGGGGTCTCCTGCAGATAGATGACCATCTGAGCTACCATGAAGCCCTTACTACCTATATACATTCCTAAAAATACAGTTTAGTTTTGCCTGTTATCTAATTTTATACAAGTGAAGTAGCACCATATGTATTCTTTTCCTTAATGCCCTGCCTTTATTTCTCAAAATAATGTTTACAAGATTCATGTGGTTGGAACACTCTTTTTTCTTTACTGTGCAGCATTGCCTTAAATAAATGCACCCCAGGGTATATATGCATCCCACTACTGGAAAGTATTGGTTTGGTTTCCATTTCAATCTATTATGAACAGTGTTGATATACACTTCCTTGCTTGTGTTCCTGGTACCCAGATGTTTCGGGGTTTCCACTAAAGAAGAGGCTGAGATAAGGATAAGGGTGTGGGGAGTGTATTTGAGAAAAGATCCAGGAAAGGGAAGAGAGGGAGTAAATAGAGTGAGAGGGGAATAAGGACAAGTAATAATTGATGTTTTTATCAATGATTGCTTCAGCCACTGAGACTTGAGTCTACCTGGACCTCTGAGATGCCTACAAACCTTCCGAAAATGTTCTCAATGTTCTCTATATGTTGAAGTCTTCACCCACAGACTTCAGACTACCAAATTGCTGAGAGTTGATACAGGGAACTAACTCTTTTCAGATTTACATTAATCCTGTAAATGATTTACTTTCTTCTGCTCTTAGACAAATTGACATTGTGTCCAGAAATCTTGCTACAATATTTGTTAATAATTATAATAGCTAATTTGTAGAAATTTGGAGATTTTCCACACACATAGTCATATAATATACAAATAATGCCAGCTTTTTTTTCTTTTCAAATATTTTTGCTTTAAAATTATTATTATCATTATTATTTTTACCCCCAGAGATGTCACATTAACTAACTATATCTGCTGTAGGTTTGTATCACATTGAAGAAGTTCCACATTGTTCTTAGTTTGTCAAACAATTCAATTTTATGAGACATTTTAATGCATCTATTGAGATTATATGACTTTTCCTATTATTTAATACATTTGGTGAATTAAATTGATGAATTTTCTAAAGTTGAAGCAAGCTTACATTCCTGCTATAAAAACAGTTTGATCATGATGTGATAGGCCTTTTGCATACTTTGGTAAAAAATTTGGTTTAGTGCCTTTCTATCTTGGTATATATACATGTATATTTCTGTAAACATAAAATGTATATATATGTTTGTTTTAAGTTTACATAGATAATTATATAAGAATTATATCCATCCTATGACTAACTATATTTAATATATATTTATATTATATTTATATGTTTCAATATATTATATTTAATAATTCATGTATCAGTTTCCATACAAGTTTGCATATAAGGGTGTGTGTATAAGTAAGGTATAAGTAAACATAAAATTATAGTCCAAAGGGTTTTGGTGAGTTGCACATTGTCATACAGTCAATGAAATTACAGAACTCCAAATATATGCAGGATTGGCTGGAAATATTTCTTCCCTGGATGTTTGGTAGAACTTGTTGGTGAAGTTTTTTGGACTTTAACTTTTCCCTACAGAAGGATTCCCAGTTGATAATTAAATGTCTTTGAATCCTTCAGGACATGTCAGGACAATTCTGATATCTGGGTCAATGTCAGGAGAGTTACATTTCCTAAACATGTGTGTTCAATCGCTCCTAATTTTCAAATCTTTTGCCATACAAGTATTAGGTCATTATTTTTTTAGTCCCTCTTGGTGTTAAAGTGACTTATCTAATCCCTAATAATTGATTATTTGTGACATCTGTTTTCTTACTCAGTCTCGCCACTGCTTAGATGATTTCTTATGTCTTTGCTGGTTTTCAACTTTACTGATCTTCTAATGCATGCTTTTCACATGTTTCATTAACTCCTGAATCCATTTTATTTACTGGATCCCATCCTATAATCCCTTCCATTTTATCAACTGGATCCCATCCTGTGGCCCACTGTCCAATCAACCTCACTTTGGGACATAGTCCTGGGTCTTGGGGTCCCTGCTCAGCTCCCTCTTTGTGCAGACTCGGGTTTTGAATTCTGTGCCTCACACTCCACAGGCCACAGAAGAGGGTGCTCTTCTATGAACTGCAAGAGAGGATTGCAAAAGTCAGGAGCAAAGTAGCTTAGGAGATGTCTTAGCTTGTTGGATTCCCAGTTTTCCTTGAACTGATCCTGATAATCCAGTATTATCTTGTCAACTTTTAGATGGTTTTAAGAAGTTTGTGAAAAACTTTATTTAGCTTTATTAGTTGTGTGTGTGGTAGTTTCAATAACAGGAAATGACTTACTTCTATTTTAACTTGCTGCATACCAGTATTTATCCCTAATTGTGTCTTTATTCAGGAGTAGGTTCAGGTGTTGTCACAACAAAGTAAAATATAAAAATTTTATAGAAAAATATATAATATATAGTATTTATGTACATATATATGTGTGTATATATATATATATATATATATATAGGTATATTCTGAGTAGTGAAATCTTTGTTGTAGTTTTTTTTTTTTTTTTCCTTAAAGTAGAATTATCTCTATGTGCAATACTCTTTTCGAGCTTGAAAAATATTATAGGTTGTGTTCCCTAACCTGGATAACGTCATGACATTCACCTCTTTGCATGCACCTCCATCACCAGACATAAAATAATTTAAGAGGCTTAAACTGGATATTTCATAACAAATTTCTGATTTACTTTGCACCACAGTACAACCATGGCAAACAGAAACAATAATATCATACTTTTTTTCCCAAAAGAACATCTTCAATAATATTATGACATGATATTTTTAAAAGCTCACATTTCAGGATGTTAGTACATATGCCAAATAAACACATAGTCTTCTATATAAAAGACAGACCTGGAATGCTCAATATTGAATTTGGTTTTAGATAGACTCAAAATCATGAGAACTGTTAAAGGGATCATTCTAATTCTCAGCAAAAAAAAAACTGCTTGGAATCTTTGTGCACATTTACAGCAATTTCCCAGAGAGTAGCAATGCTATTTCTACTCTCCACTTCAGATACTTGATGTTTTAGAGCATCTGAAAACAAAAATGTTACATTAGAATAGGTCAGCCAATTGCTTAGTGAGTTGCTAAACTCACCAAAGGAAATAGTTGTTGTTGTTTTTTTTTTTTTCTTTATTAAGCATTGTTACTTGTTGAGACAAGGAAAGCCAGAACTTTGGAAATTTATCATTTTTACTCTTCCAAACGGAACACCTCCCAGTCCTGTAGCAGGGAATTTGACCTAGACATGGAGAGTCCAAAATATTCCAACTCCTTAACTGTTGCGATTGGTTCGGGGACAGACATGTGACCCAAGATGAACCAATCAAAGTCCACAAAACACTCTGGGACCCCTTTTTAAAATTTTTTTTTCAGTATACCCTCTATTCTCTGGAATAATTAAGCTGGTGGGTTACACATTTGTGCCTGAGGTCTTAAAAAGAGTTCAAACTTGGTTCAAGTTTGAGGTAATCTACATGACAGATGAGTAACTTTGACAAAAGATGCCTAAATTCTCAGCATCCCAGTTCATCTACTGAAACTGTGACCCTGCCTTTCCAATTGGCTGACTGTCAATGCAGCAAGATCATTGCAAACTAGCAGTGCAGTGCTTCTTTTGTTCTTATCTTATTTTAGTGATGTGCTTGTTTTCTTCTCATCTTTATTCTTCATGCAGCCTGGAAGAAGCTAGTGGTGACACCTCTCAACCATGTTTCTCCTTTCACAGAGCAGCCCAGTAAAAGAATAAAGTCCAAGCCATCATCACCTCTCACCTGGGCAACAGCTCAAGTCTCATACCTGGTGAGCCTCATCCCTTGGTAAACACTTTTCCCAACAGTGCTTCTCCATGGAGTGATCACTTTCAGGGAAATACTATGTGAACCTCCTCATGAGTCCATGTTCCTGGGGCCCCCATCCTTAGAGTCTCATAAGCTTTGATCTCTTGCTCTGAGAAACATCAAATCTCCTTTGAGGCACAGAAAAGTTTCAGGATCTGCTGCAGACCATTGGGAAACAAGGATGCTGTCACTTACTCACTGCCCAGCTGTTCCACTTTGATGCTGCCACCAAAGACTTGTGTTATCACACAGCATCAACCAGCATGAAGCTGCGATAGCTATAAGCAGATCTTCTCCCAGAAGTCTGTGGTCTGCCATGCCTATTTCAGATGAAGCATGCCATCAGCCCCTTTGTTGTCTGGCTTTTTCATACTGATTTGGAATTTAAAACCTTTAACTATTTAGACTCCTTATTAACAGTGGATGGGAGAAAAAGAAGGACTCTGGAAGCTATTTTACTTCTGTTCCCAAGTCTCCTCTGCCCTTGTTATGAAATAAGAAAAGGAAATTTAAATTTAAAAATCATGTGTATTAGCACTTTTTCTATGGTTGAGAAAGTTTATCATTTTTTTTTTCAGTGAAAAACTTTATTTCACGTCATGAAATTTCAAAATCTACATTATTACAATTTGAAGGACACTGTTCTACTCCAATAATATCATTTCAAAAATGAACCCCAAAGAGAAACCATGTGACTTGTATAAAGTCTGAACTCTGTTTCTTGGCAACTATGCCTCTCAGTAATTCTAAGGGGCACTAACTTTTCATGCCCTGAAATAGACAGTCATGTAAATACTTAGAATTAGTGATTGGATAAGCCATAGACCAACATGATTTTTAAGAGTAGCTTAGGTCTCTGAAAGTCTTTTCCTTTTGATTTTAGGGAACTGTGTTTGTAGATCCAAGACCAAACCCAGGAACAAAAATGCATTCCATGAGCTACTCATAAGTTCATCCTAGCAGCCATTCATCTATTCATTCATTCATTCAACAAAAATGTGTCAGTTACCCAGCTACTAGTTTTTGTGTACAGTGCCAGTAAATAGCATGCATTCTTAAAATGTAAGTTTTGTAAACCAAGGTCCCTTCCAACAATTGGAAGTAAGGGAGATAGAATATGCAATGCATGTTTGTTAAGTGCTACTAGTAGAGATGTTAGCTGGAACACCAGAAAAGGGGCCATACAGAAGTGGCATTTGAAATGAACCTGAAAGAAAAGTTATACAAAACAGAAAAAGTCGTATCAGTCATAGAGTGTACTCAGGCACAGAGACACAAAAAGATGTGGCACTTTGTATTTGTATTGAAATATCCTTATTCCTTGCTTGCAGTTTCTCATAATAGCGAAAGTCAGTGGGTTGCTTTATATAGTAACTTCCTATTTAAAGCAAATAAATGACATAGTGTGATAGAAATAAGAAATGAGAATAAAAAGTGGATTCTGTGACAGAAGTTCCGAGTTCAAGTGCTTGTTATGTAATTGGCTAGTTATAACCTTGGATCAGTTAGACTCTTTTGGATCTTTCTCCTCATATAAAGAAAGAAGTTGTAAATCATAAGCAATGATGACAATGGAAAGGGTACTGCTGAAGTGTGTTCCAGGTTACTGGCATGGATTTTTAAACCAGTTGATCCTCACAACAATACTCATGTAGATTTTCTTATTTTCTCCACCTTAGAAATAACCAAGGACAGGACAGTTTATCTCATTTTTTAGGCATATGAAATGTTTGGGGGAAGGATGCCTATTAGAAATGCTGTTTCACAGATGTCCCCCACTTCTGGGAAATTTGATTTACCTATATAGTACTTACTCACTTTGCCTGCTCATTCAAATCTTCTGGAAAACTTTTAAAATGACTAAAATACAACCACCACCCAGATAAATCCAATCAGAATGTCTGGTAGTTGGATGGTTCCAGTTTGTGTATCTTCTCAGAATATTCTAATGTGCAGCCCAGATGGAGGACCCCCCCCTCCCACCCCCTGCCAACTTACAACCATTCCTTCAGCTCTCCAAATGATTCTGACCATGCTGAAACTCTCTGAGTATGACCTGAAGGTGATAAAGGAGCAGAGAGGGTGAATTGTGGAGCCAAAGATACTGTTGACTGAGGAGTGAAGGGGGAAACACATTGTGAAGAGAGAAATAGAAATAGCCTGTGTGTTTAGCAGATGAAGGCAGTTTCACAGATGACGCAGTTTTAGATTAAATGAGCAATTTGAGCTGGTGTTGCAAGTTTAGGACAGATTTCTTTTCCCATTTACTATAAATGGAATTCAAGCCATTGGAACTGAGACTTGATGAAAGAGTGAAACAAAACCCTTGGTAAGAAACTGGACTTTCCATCACATTTGACTGCAAGTAGTGATCATTGGAGGGGCAGGTGTGGAAGAAACCTAGAGGCTGAGTGATAAAGCAATGGGAGGTCAGTTTGGGGTTGGATTTTAATTACCATTTTTATTAAAAAATCATGAAGAAATTAAACAAAAATGAAAATGCAAGAAGAAAAACATGCTGATGATGCTTAAAGTACTATGTGAGCAGATTAGGAGAGCAGAAATAATGCAAATAAGGAAAAACAAGTAGAAATGCAAGAAAAAAAAAAGACACGATTAGTCACTCCATCAAACAGCAAAAATCAAAAGGGGTCCAATGTCCATAGAATGAATGACCCTAAAGTAAAGTAATCAATATTTGTCCTGGAAATACAAAATTTAAGATTGTTAGCTTCTCAGGTCACTTCTACTAAATAATCTTCATTTCTTCTGGCTTTACCTTGGGCTACTTTGACTGGAATTGAAGGACCAGATTCACAACATAGATTATCTTATTTAATGTTCACACATTAAATTTGATAAACACATTGATAAACACTTATGATAAACACATTGTTGTTTTGTTGTTCAGTTGCTAAGTAATGTCTCCCTGTTTGTGACCCCATGGACTGCAGCACAGCAGGCTTCCCTGTCCTTCACTAACTCCCAGAGTTTGATCAAACTCATATTCATTGAGTCGGTGATTCCATCCAGCAATCTCATTCTCTGTCGCCTCCTTCTCCTCAATCTTTCCCAGCATAAGGGCTTTTCCAGTGAGTCAGCTCTTCACATCAGGTGGCCAAAGTATTGGAGTTTCAGCTTCAGTATCCATCCTTCCAATGAATATTCAGAGTTGATTTCTTTAAGATTGACTGATTTGATCTCCTTGCTATCCAAGGGACTCTCAAGAGTCTTCTCCAACACAACAGTTCAAAAGCATCAACTCTTCTGCACTTGGCCTTCTTTATTATCCAACTCTCACATACACACTTGACTACTTAGTAGCTTTGACTATATGGACCTTTATTGGCAAAGTGATGTCTCTGCTTTTTAATATGCTGTCTAGCTTTGTCATCAGTTCAGTTCAGTTCAGTCTCTCAGTCATGTCCGATTATCTGTGACCCCATGGACTGCAGAACACCAGGCCTCCCTGTCCATCACCAACTCCTGGAGTTTACTCAAACTCATGCCCATTGAGTTGGTGATGTCATCCAGCCATCTCATCCTCTGTTGTCCCCTTCTCCTCCTGACTTCAATCTTTCCCAGCATCAGGGTCTTTTCCAATGAGTCAGTTCTTCACATCAGGTGGCCAAAGTATTGGAGTTTCAGCTTCACTATCAGTTCTTCCAATGGATATTCAGGACTGATTTCCTTTAGGATGGACGGATGGATCTCCTTGCAGTCCAAGGGACTCTCAAGAGTCTTCTCCAACACCACAGTTCAAAAGTATCAATTGTTTGCCACTCAGCTTTCTTTATAGTCCAACTCTCGCATCCATACATGACTATTGGAAAAACCATAGCTTTGACTAGACAGATTTTGTTGGAAAAGTAATGTCTGTGCTTTTAATATGCTGTCTAGGTTGGTCATAGCTTTTCTTCCAAGGACCAACCTTCTTTTAATTTCATGGCGGCAGTCACCATCTACAGTGATTTTGGAGCCCAAAAAATAAAGTCTGTCACTGTTTCCATTGCTTCCCCATCTATTTGCCATGAGGTGATGGGACCAGATGCCATGATCTTAGTTGTCTGAATGTTGAGTTTTAAGCCAACATTTCCACTCTCCTCTTTTACCCTTATCAAGAGGCTCTTTAATTCCTCTTCACTTTCCGTCATTGCAATAGCTTCCTCCCATCATCTTTGTCACAATGAGTGAGGTAACTGCCTGTTACCAGTTGTACTAGCATTTGGCTATTCTGCTTTGTGACTGAATGACATTTCTTGATGGTTGAGCAAACAAACAAAAAACGAGATACAATTCCTGCTGTCTATTTCCAGTTCATCTGCTCATGGACCTGCTCTCTTTCTCTTTGGAGGACTGACCTACTTCTTGATTTCAGCACCCCCAATCCAGTCTGCCTCCCCTTTACTCCAGCTCCTTGTTCTGTATATGACTATTTCTCCAAAATGTTGAAAATAATGTGTGCCCTATGTAGGAAGTTTGTTAAAACATCCCTATAAAGGGAATAGGCAAGGAGAGAAACAAGTATTTGCCATATATGGCATCAGTTGCTTTATATTTTTCTCTATAATATATAAGTGCATAATACATTTATATAAATACCTTATACATAATATACAATATAATTTTATGGCCATTTGTGTATTTATATAATACTTTGGCCACCACATGCGAAGAGTTGACTCATTGGAAAAGACCCTGATGCTGGGAGGGATTAGGGGCAGGAGGAGAAAGGGATGACAGAGGATGAGATGGCTGGACGACATCACTGACTCGATGGACATGAGTTTGAGTGAACTCTGGGAGTTGGTGATGGACAGGGAGGCCTGGCGTGCTGCTTTCATGGGGTCTCAAAGAGTCGGACACGACTGAGCGACTGAGCTAACTAACTAACTAACTAACTAATTATGGGCTTCTCAGGTGGCTCAATTGTAAGGAATCCACCTGCCGATGCCGGAGATGTGGGTTTGAACTCTGGGTCAGGAAGACCCTCTGGAGAAGGAAATGGCAACCAGCTCTATATATTATAGAATATGCTTGAACATATGTACTTATATATTGCATCTGTACTATAAAATATCAGTATTATATGTGATATTGTATATTATAGAATTCATAATTATGAAGATACTAAATACATTTAAAATAAATATATCTATTTACATTTAATTTGTATATAATTAAAATATTTCTTTATATGATAATTCATAAATCTAGGGATAACTTTATTTCAGTGAAATATTTAAAATAGAAAAGAAAAACAAAGCAGAATTGACAAATCTTGAAAATAGCAGGATACAATAGACTGATGCCTCTGGATTCATTGGAAATATTAAAACTACTAACCTCTGGAAGGCTGGGGGAGCTACTGGGCTTTCAGGAGGTAACTGACATGATGGGAGAGAAAGCAGTTACTGACTGCCATCATCTGCCACGTGCCACGTGGTATTATCATCTGACCGAGGACAAGAAAGCAAACCTTATTCTCTCCAAGCATACATATTTTAGTTTCTATGGAGCTGCTGAAGAGTAAAGTGAGCAGTCACGAATTCTAGAGAAGTGCTCTGATTCACACATTGACATCTGGCTTGCCTCCATGCAGTTTTCACAAAAAGTACAGCAACCTCCCCAAAAGCTTTCTGAGTGCTGGCAGTGGCACCGGGAGACAAGCACGAAGCAAAATATTAACATTTCACACAGCGAGCAGGTCACACCATGTGAGTTTCGGGAACAAAGTGCCTCTATTTCCCCCGAGCTTCTGCCGATGCCAGAGCCTCCTTGCACAGCTCATTACCAATGCTCTGATGGCTTCTCCCAGAAGAATGGATTGCCTTTTGTTGGCATTGAAAAGATGCTCAAAAGATCAAAATAATAAAATCAAGTGACAACAGTCTCTGCAGGAATGAAATGCTTTTGCTCAGTGACTCCTGACCTGGTTGCAGCTCCAAGAGGTGTTTCCCATGGAGAGCTCTGTGCTAATGTCACCTTTTGCTGGCGGCTCTGTGACATCTGAGACAGAGGAGGTGTTGGTGCAGCATATGCTGTCTCTCCAAGGAAGCCCAGTGGTGCAGAAAAACTCAGAGACTTCCTCCGGAGGACACCGACACAGTCACGTCGAGCATCAGATATCTTTAGCTCTTTAAGTCATGAAGTATCTCCTCCAGGAGAAAATCCATAAATGACAATCCCTGGTTCCCTTGGGAATCCCTGACCACCCAGAAAATCTTAATTTTTTTCCTCGTAGGGAAACATCTCTCCGAGGTGGCTCAGTGGTAAAGCGTCCGCCTGCCAATGCGAAAACCTGGGTTCAATCCCTGGGTGGGGATGATCCCCTGGAGAAGGAATGGGCAACTCACTCCAGGATCCTTGCGGGAAAATCCCATAGACAGAAGAGCCTGGCAGGCTACAGTCCTTGGGGTCGCAAGAGTTGGACTTGACTTAGTAGCTAAACAATAACAATCTTTAGTGTAGACTTCCTTGTGGGTGTAATTAAGTACCTACTCCAGGAAGAAATCCACAAATGAAAATTCTTGGCTTCCTTTGAGATCCCTGATCCATCAGAAAATCTGATTTTTTTTTCCTCTAAAGTGACTGACTAATCAGACATATAATGCCAGAAAAGACATTTGTCAGCAATGTAGAATTCCAGGGATATATATATATATAGTTTCTGATATATGCCTATTGGTTTACACACATTCTCTCTAATCATCTTCTAGGACCACACAAGCTAAGTAATGTTAGTTCCTTTTACAGACTAGGAGATGGTGGGGTCACCAAGTAAATCAACTTGTTTGAGGCCATGCCGTGTTAAGTAACTACATGATAGATGTGAGATTAAAAATCATATCTATCAAATGCTGAAGCTTGGGCTTTTCCCAATATTGCATGTCATGGTTGAAAGAATGCTTACTGATTACTGCCTTTCTTTATGTTCTAGGAATATGAGTTATTTAGGAAATGCATTTTAGAGCAGATTTCAAAGTTCAACTTGCACACAAATCACCTGGAGGTCTTGTTAGACACAGATTCTGACTCAGGAAATCTGAGGTGGACCTAGGAGTGACTTGCATGGTGCTGATCGAAGGACCATACTTGGGAGATCAATGTTCAGAGCATGTAAACTAAATGAATAAGATCTTAAGCCCTTTTAAACTCAGTATTTGAGTGTATTTGCTTAAAATAGCCTTCACTAGGTGAAAATTCACGGGATTCGTGTTTTTATGGTGGGGTCATCAATAATAATAGTGTCTAAATGTATTTTCATACCAGGCACATTTAGTTTACCTTTATTCAACCCATCAACAGAGATGCATTGGCCATCTGCAAAAATAGTTATACCTGACATTATTTTTCCAGGTGATTTACAACTTAGAAAATGTCTTTATGGGTGTGATCATACTCAATGCTCACAAAAAGAAAACAAAATAAACAGTGCTATTGACATAATTTTAAGTTGATTGTATTAAGGGTCAGGGGAAGAAGGTGATGTGTATTGGACCTGTGTCACAGATTTTATTAAAATATTCAGTTTTTCTGAATCTCAGTATCATAATCTCAAAGTCATAATTAGCAAGACTTTTGCTATGGCTCCTGTTACAAAGTACCACATACGAGTGGCTTAAAAAATAGAAATTTAGTATTTTTCAGTTTTCGACGACAGAAGTCTAAGATCAAGGAGCTTTCAGGGTTGATTCCTTTTGAGAAATGTTTGTTCATCCCTCTCTCCTGGTTTCTGGTGGTCTGCTGATGATCTTCAATGTCACTTAGCTTATAGACTCGTGATTCTGATGTTTTTCTTTGCTTTCTAATGATATTTTTCTTGGGTGCATGTCTGTTTCCAAAGTCCCCCCTTTTGGAAGGAAACCAATTATTTTGTTGGATTAAGGGCTAACCCTACTTCAGCAGGACCTCATCTTCAGTCAGTTTAGTTCAGTTCAGTCGTTCAGTTCTGTCCAATTATTTGCAACCCCATGGATTGCACCATGCCAGGCTTCCCTGTCTGTAACCAACTCCTGGAGCTTGCTCAAACTCATGTCTATCGAGTCAATGATGCCTTCCAACCATCTCATCCTCTGTCATCCCCTTCTCATCCTGCCTTCAATCTTTCCCAGCATCAGGGTCTTTTCCAATGAGTCAGTTCTTCGCATCAGGTGGCCAGAGTATTGGAATTTCAGCTTCAGCATCAGTACTTCCAATGAATATTCAGGACTGATTTCCTTTAGGATGGACTGGTTGGATATCCTTGCAATCCATGGAACTCTCAAGAGTCTTCTCCAACACCACAGTTCAAAAACATCAATTCTTCGGTGCTCAGCTTTCTTATAGTCCAACTCTCACATCCATACATGACTACCGGAAAAACCATAGCTTTGACTAGACAGGCCTTTGTTGGCAAGGTAATGTCTCTGCTTTTTAATATGTTGTCTAGATTGATCACAGCTTTTCTTCCAAGGAACATGTGTCTTTTAATTTCATCTGCAGGACCTCATCTTAACTTAGATAATTACAGCTTCAGTGATCCTATTTCCAAATAACATTGTGTTCTTAGGTATTGGCAGTTAAGATTTCACTTAGAATTTGAAGAGTGGAATACAGTTCAACCTTTAACAGTTGGTGTTGCCTGGTATCTGTTTGAGAGTTGCTTATAATCTATTTTGGCAAGCTATATACAAATCCAAATGATTCCATATAAAAGGTAGGCAATGAAGGGTTCCCAGTGAGACTTGATGAGTCCTGAGATGAAAGAGACCCTGTTCTCCTAGGTATACCAAGACAATTGCTATAAGTTGGCAGCCCATGTTATCCTTGGAGTAGGAGTGAGATTTAGATCGGGAAGTAACCAAAAAAAAAAAAAAAAAGATAGGGAAGTAAAGAATATTTCAGACTTCAAGTTCAGTGTTTGTTAAGAAAAGAAGAGAAGTCAGTCCCCAAATGTGTTCTGAGAAGAGGAAATAGAGTTATTCTAAACTATAAAATAAGAAAATCAGAGTAGAATTAGGTAACATTGATTTTATGTTTATTTCTGGAGATAAAAATTAAGTAACTCCAAGGTCTGGTCTTAGTCTGTAAAATGGGAATACTAACTCAAATATCACAGGGAGTTGGCTTGTTTCATTGTTTTTTTGTTGTTGTTGTTGTTGTTTGTTTGTTTGTTTTAAACATATGAACAATGTATGGTGAAGCTTATATGCTAATGTCTTAATAGATGCCTGTGGTATGCTGCCAAAAACTGAAAACAAGCTACTGTCTGAAGCTAGAAAGAATGGTTCTCATTGCATTCTAAAACCCAGGTGACTTTTACACTGAGAAAGGATAGCTGAGCTTTTATTGAGTTAAAACAAACCAATCCTTGTTTACTGGCCTGTGGATTTAAGAGAATAGGTTGTCATTTTAATTGACAGAGGATTCTGAAACTCTGTCAAGAGGATTTATTTAAATTATTCTGGACAGTCTCAGAACTTACAGTCCTGTGTGTGAAAACAACTCTTTTTCAGTTCAGAGGATGACATCTTTGGGGAGTTGTCCCTGAAAGGATATAGTCACCAATGCTTACAAAGAAAGAAATGTTCATACCCTGAACAAAGATTATCTCACAAGATAAATAGCTGTGTCCCAATTCAGACAGAAATGCATTTTGACAAGGTCAGAGTCTCTCTTCTTATTCCTCAGGCCTCAGTTCCCTGGGACACATGAGGTTCCTTGTCTGAGTCAAAGAGCTACAGGGCTGATGGGGAGAGAAACTCATTAATTTTGTCAATACCCATTCCCTGCTCTGAGCTTTATAGACTGTCTTAAGTAAAAGATGAGCTTGTCTCCATCTTCTTATTCTGTTCAGAGTGATTTAAAAATGGACCTTTCTATTTTCAGTGAATATCAAGCTCTTTATCTAATATTCACAAGCCCCATAAATCTACCCCTTCCCCACTCCTCCCAAGTACAATCAATTTCTCCCCAGTGTAGGGCCTCTCCCTAACCAAATGGGTCTCATCACTCTGAATCCAATGTGCTTTCTCGATTTTTTACACTCATTTTTAAATTTTTCTCAATTGAAAGCTCTCTTTGTGACATCTCTCGCCTCGTCCCTTTATACCTGTTTCATCCTAGTCCAGGTTGACCAATATCCTACACATGTTCACCTCTACCTATGCAAGCCAGACAAGACCAAGTGATCACAGCATTCTATGCTGCTAAGCCTGGATGGATGGGTGCCTACAGGACCATTTTTGTTCGTGAACACAAATCTCCAAAAAGAAAAGGAAAAAAAAAAAAAAAGCCCGATTTTGATGCTAGAATCATGGGGTCATTCTGCATTATTTATTTTATTTTGTTTATTGGAATTCACTTGTAAATTCATTTTTGTTGAGTGAAAATTCTCTTAATTCTGTTGTGCTTTACAATTTTCAAAAGTTTCATACATATGATTTCATATAATCTCACAATAACCCCCTTTTTTCCTTTATCCCTATGTTATAATGCCCCCTCACACACACACACACACTCACACACACACACACACACACACACACACACACACACTGGTGTGTACGTATGTTAATTGCTCAGCTGTGTCTGACTCTTTGGGACCCCGTGGACTGTAACCTGCCAGGTTCCTCTGTCCAAGGGATTCTCCAGGCAAGAATACTGGAGTTGGATAGCCATTCCCTTCTCCAAGGGATCCTTACAACTCAGGGCTCAAACCCAGCTCTCCTGAATTGCAGGCAGATTCTTTACCATCTGAGCCACCACAGAAGCCCAGTTCTTTATATCTATATGTCTGCTTTTTTTTTGTTGTTGTTGTTATATTCACTAGCTTGTTGTAGTTTTTTTTTTTAGATTCCACAAAGAAGTGATATCATATGGTATTTGTCTTTCTTTGTCTTTCTCTGTCTGGTTTATTTCATTTAGCATAATGCCTTAGTGTCTTTCTGGATTTCCAATGTTCATACTGAATTGCCATAGACCCCTTCAACAGGGTTATCCAGCCTTGGTAGGCCTGGATGCCCCCAAGGATAGAGAACACTGACATCTACAGTTCAGTTCAGTTCAGTTCAGTCGCTCAGTCATGTCCGACTCTTTGAGACCTCATGAATCGCAGCACGCCAGGCCTCCCTGTCCATCACAAGCTCCCAGAGTTTACTCAAACTCATGCCCATTGAGTTGGTGATGCCATCCAGCCATCTCATCCTCTGTTGTCCCCTTCTCCTCCTGCCCCCAATCCCTCCCAGCATCAGGATCTTTTCCAATGAGTCAACTCTTTGCAAGATGTGGTCAAAGTATTGGAGTTTCAGCTTCAGCATCAGTCCTTCCAATGAACACCCAGGACTGATCTCCTTTAGGATGGACTGGTTGGATCTCCTTGCAGTCCAAGGGACTCTCAAGAGTCTTCTCCAACACCACAGTTCAAAAGAATCAATTTTTCGGCACTCAGCTTTCTTCACAGTCCAACTCTCACATCCATACATGACCACTGGAAAAACCATAGCCTTGACCAGACGGACCTTTGTTGGCAAAGTAATGTCTCTGCTTTTTAATATGCTGTCTAGGTTGGTCATAACTTTCCTTCCAAGGAGTAAGCGTCTTTTAATTTCATGGCTGCAGTCACCATCCGCAGTGATTTTGGAGCCCAAAAAAATAAAGTCTGACACTGTTTCCACTGTCTCCCCATCTATTTGCCATGAGGTAATGGGACCAGATGCCATGATCTTAGTTTTCTGAATGTTAAGCTTTAAGCCAACTTTTTCACTCCCCTCTTTCACTTTCATCAGGAGGCTTTTTAGTTCCTCTTCACTCTCTGCATAAGACATCTACAGTACAGTGCAGGTGATAAGGACAGGAATATCTTAAAAAAGGCGCTTGGAATTCTGGAAAATGCTAGTTGCTCAATGAGTTAAGCTGCTGCTGCTTAGTCACTACAGTCGTGTCCCACTCCATGCGACTCTATGGACTGAGCCCACCAGGCTCCTCTGCCCAGGGAATTCTCCAGTCAAAAGTACTGGAGTGGGTTGCCATGCCCTCCTCTAGGAGATCTTCCCAACCCAGGGATCGAACCCAGGTCTCCTGCATTGCAGGCAGATTCTTTACCACAGAGCCACCAGGGAAGCCCAGGCTAAGCTGAACTGGCCTCAGTAAATAATAATCTTATAAACAGTGTCTTCAAAAAATAAGAGAGTTTAATCTGACATAAACAAACAAGAAAAAGAATGGTGAGGGTAGACGTGGGGGTTAAGATGATCAATGTGAGCATGATTTTTGTAGAATGTTATGAGAGACATTGTGGGTGAAACAAGCACATGGTTCAGATTAGTGAGCTAAATAATGAGACTTGAATAATGAGCATTTGACACTCAAATCCAGAAGCAGTATTCACTAGTACTTTTTTGTACTGTACGTTATGTACCAGATGATATAACAAGAGCTATCTATATTTATCCTCATTTTACCTGATTCCATAACCCAATAGGCTATTATTGCTCCCATTTGCAGATGAGGATCTTGTGTCCCATATAATTTAGTTACTTTGTCCAAATAATAAGTGAATAAAATGCTCTGGAGAAAAGTGGAGACTGTCAACAGATAAGTACACATTCTCCTGGTTTCTTATAATTGTGTTGCTAATATTCTTGCTAACATTTTGCTAGTCCTTTATTTTGGTTATATTCTCCTGCATTGCTTTAAGAAATCTTCATTCAAACTAAATAAAATGAAGTATTCACTTGAAAGAAGGGAAGAAAGAAAGGTAATAGTTTATGATAGAACTATGTTAATATGAACCTGAAATTTTCTAATCTAGAGGAGCTATTTTATGGCTGGTGAAATCTCAGGGTGGCGAAGACACCATTTGTACAGAGTAGAATTTTCTTGCTCATTTATAGGCAAGTCTACACAAGTCATGTCTGATTAATCTTCTACTATTTAATTTAAGGTCTTTTCAATAGGGTTTGAGAATTGTAGGCATTCATTATTTCACTCAATATAGGAGAGAAGTTCAATATAAACTTTTATCACATGATTTTTATTCATCTTCTTGATCATCAGTTTCTACAAGGAGAGTCACAAATTTCAAAGAAGAAAGAGAAGCCATCATTTAGTTCAGAGTGAAAGATGTGGACCAGAACTCTAGAAACACCCTTCAATCATAGAACAAGTGTGTATTGTTTGCCTGTATGTAGAGGCAGTATTCTATGGTCTTGCTATACGAGAGTGAATCTTGACCTCATGGCATCATATTGCAGCAGGATGGGACAGACAATACGCAACTGTCATAATACATGCATAAAATTAAGTCATGTATTAGAAGGCTTCCCTGTGGTTCAGGCAGTAAAGAGTTTGCCTGCAACACAGGAGATCCAGGTTCAATCCCTCAGTTAGGAAGATGCCCTGGAGAACGGAATAGCTACCCACTCCAGTATTCTTGCCAGGAGAATCCCATGGACAGGGGAACCTGGCAGGCTACAGTCCATGGAGTCGCAAAGAATCAAACAGGACTGAGTAACTAAGTGCTCTTGCATGCACGCAATCTGGTTAGGCCCTGGGAGAAGATATTATTTGGGTGAAGTTTTAAAGCTCTTTTAAGTTAACCATGCTTGGAGAAAGCATTGTTAAAATTTCTCTTCTACTCTAGGGTGTACTGGGTCGAATCAGAAAGGTATCTGGGTTTGTAGATGGTTTGTGAGAGTAAGTCAGTTATGGTATAATGAACAGACTGGCCTGACTGAGAAGGGTAAGCTAGTAATCTAAAGTTCTCTATAAAGGTAGAAAGAAGCCCAGCCAAGTGACGGAAATGAATTGTGGGCGAGAAGGGAGTCAAATGTCAGAGCTAGAGAAACATGGCCAAATGGCAACCTAAAGGATCACCTTGTTTTAAATAGTAACGAATGTGCAGGTCCAAAGATTCATATTTAGGCTGGAAAGTAAGAGCAAATGTTTGATCTCAGTCATGGGTCATGGCTTCCTGTCTGGTTTTTGTCATAATTTGTCCAAAAGGGTGCACATTTCTAGCTGTCGCATTTATTAGAATTATCTCTTTCCTCCTCCTGATTGGCATTAAAGTAAGCAAACATGATCAACGTTGTTAAATAAATTTTACTAGTGAAATACTAGGTCTCTTCATTTTATCCTAGGGGTTCCATGTTTCACTCAGAAATAAGGCGGGATCCTTTGTTATGCTTTGAGCATCGGTGGTAAAATCTCCTCATTTTCCTATTAAAAAATGCAAAACTCCAAGAGCTGAAGCAACTTCTAAGTGTCACACAAGATATATTATAAGTTGGTTCCCAGAGGAAGTTGTTTTTGTTTTTCCCCCCTTTTCTTTATTTTTTGAAAGGAAAAAAAAAAAAATCTGTGCTTATTTACACTTCATGGGAAAAGCATCATTAGCATTTTGTATTTTTCTGTAGGCTTTTTTCTCCCCTGGGGATTATTTTACATCTGAAAGGGCATTATTCATCAATGAATAATGAGAAAGTTTTCAGGAAACCTTTCTACTACAGCCCTGCTCCCACCCCTGTCCACTTACCCCAACACACAGATGCTGACTGGGTGATTGAGGCCAAGGAGAAACTTCAGGCTTTGTAGGCATTTCCTTACTAGCCTTGAAGTCACATACACCCTGGTAATGATAGCCATTACTGCCACCCTTGACTGCAGAGATGCACAGACTCCAAAAATCAACATGGCAGCTTTTACTAAAGAGTGGACGTAATTGAACATGCAAATCGGATTTACACACTCAGGTTTGGGCAACAGTGACTATAAACACAGCCTAAGACTCACATTCACAAAATTATATTGGACTGTACATACAAATCAGCTCCCACTGAATCTTTGAAAATGAGATCACATTTCTTCCGCATTTACCACACAGTCCATGCTGGTTAACTAGAGCAAATTGTTATCACCAAGCTCAGCAGAAAAATTGTAAAATGTTCACGATGGTTATTTCTCCTCCCTCCTCCTGAGGGGCTTTGCAGGTTATACATTTACAGAGCGTTTAGAATGTGATACAAATCAGGCCCCTAGATTTTCCCCCCATCGGTGGTGTCGTCTGGATAAATCACACCCTTTGGCATTTGCATTGATACAACAAGAACATACCATGCAGCACAAATAACCTCATTTCCATAAAACGGCCTTTTAAAATTAGAAAATGTATAATTCATTTGGGGTGGTTATTACCGCTTTTGGTCGGGAGGGATTTAAACTTGTATTTAAATGCAAATAACTGTATTTTTTCACAGTTACACACAGGAAGCCACACAACTTAGGAACTCTAAGATGTATGGTTATCCTCTGCTATCAATTCAGGATGACGATCTTGATCACAAAAGCGGTTTGCAGGTCCCATTACAGTTTGCAGCAAGCTCTTACATGTCAGGTGAGACCCTCCAAGCTCCAGGAGACAGACTTCCATTTTACATCTGAAGAAGCTAAAGCCCAGAGAATTTAAGCCATGTCTCGGGATCACACAGGTTCAGGTGTGATCTCTGTGAGCAGGAAGTGGCTTAAACATGGATAAGAGGACAGAATGGATAAACTTGGGCACCCAGACAGATTCAAGGATGGGAATAAGGCAACCAGGAAGAAAGTGAAGATAAGAGAGGGTAGAGGGAGAGAAAGAACCCTTTTTAAAAGGACAGAAAATACCCAAGAAAGGGCCGGGTAAACTCTTGGACAAGTATGTACTACTTTGCCTGCTTCTCATCTCCGACCCTCTGCGTGGCACTCTAGCTCCCAAATATTTAAAGAACAAAGAGAAGCAGAAGCCTTTGGTGTCTCACAACCCAGGTGTCTGACCCAGAACCCTGGTTCCTTCTATTCAACCACACTGCTCCTGTCTCCTTTGTTCCAGAAGGCTGTTTATCCTGCAGTCTCCTGGGCAGGTGAAAGCATCTCTAAGCCCCACTCTGGAGACAAATGGCTCACCCCTTAGGTATCAAAGCTGCACTCCCACAAGGAGCCAGGTTTCTGGCTGCTGGGTCTTTGTCCATCCTGTCATCTGGCTCTCTCCCTGAACCAACTCCTCCTGACTCTGACCCCCACCTTGTCTAACAAGTGTGTACTTTTCAAAACTAAACTAAGGCAGGAGTCCTGGGTGAAAACTTTCCTGAATTCTCTTTCCATCACCAACCAGGTGATGACACCTCTCTTGCCTCAGCCTCCGTCATTCTTTGAGCCCTCTCAATCCACAACCAGAAGGTCTGCTCTGCTGTAGCCATCCCTCTGGGCTCAAGTCCTCAAAAGCAAGGGTCTTTTCTTGTTTATCTGTATATATTCACAACCGATGTGGCAGAGAGTGGAATATAGAAAGAATCCTATGCATGTTTGTTGAGTCTCAATTCTGCTGACACCATCTGTGTGACTTCAGACAATTACTGAGCTTCTCTGAACCTCAGTTTGAAAGTGAAAGTGTTAGTCACTCAGCCATGTCAGACTCTTTGTGACCCCATGGATTGTAGCCCACCAGGCTCCTCCGTCCAAGGGATTCTCCAGGTAAGAATATTGGAGTGAGTTTCCATTCCCTTCTCCAGGGGATCTTCCCAACCCAAGGTTTGAGCCCATATCTCCTGCACGGCAGACAGATTCTTTACCATCTGAGCCCCTGAAACATTTTACTCATATTAAAAAAAAAAAAAAAAAATGGAAGTGTAGTATGGCCAGAGTGAATATTGCATTAACTAGAAAGAGAGTGTGCCCCATATCTGGTAAGGTATCAAAAAATGACAGTTGCCATAATCACTCCTGCTAATATTAAATCAGTGAATGAATGTTTGGATACCAGAGGTGCTGCCCTCAAGCAGACCTTTTTGACCTTTGTATATCAGTTTGGTGTCAACTATACTTCTTTCTATACAAAATACTGTCCCCTTCCTGACTGCATCTCTATTTATGGAGCTATTACAAATCCTGTTCTCCAGAACAGAATCATATGGTTACCCAGGACCTTGTGTTTCTCCTGCCTCAATGTCAACTCCAACGTTAACACCTTATCATATACAGCTTCACTGAGGCATCCATTTGTCAGCAATGGCTGGAGTTATTACCATTCTCCCAGAGCCTGAATTTAATCTGTTCAGTTACGCTGTTTGCTGTGCTTCATTTTCTCATTGGCCAAATGAGGAAGTCAGATCTTAGGGATTCCAAGTTTCTTTCCAATTCAAGCTTCTGATTTTCAAAGAGAAATTCAGTTTGATCAAAGGATTTAATAATTTAATGTATTTGCTCATACTTGCTATAGCAGTGAAATTGAAAAGCTTTCTGGTCCAAGATTTAAGAGCAAGAGGAAAGACCTGCTTGACCTTGGATAAGACACTTTCTTTTTCTGAATCTTCTAACCTCATCTGAAAAATAAGGATCCGGGAGAGCAGGAGTTTCATGTAACAGCATTATTGAACCCCAGGGGGCATATGGAAAGTGGGGAGATAATTTTTATGTCACATTGGCATTTAGTAAGTGAGGCAGAGGATGGAAACCATTCTACAATGCAAGCAACACTTTGGGATAATGAAGAATCATCCAACCCAGATTAATAGGAGTGTTTCAATTGAAGCCATGTTAGCAATGTTCACATGATCTCCATTAGAATATTCTGGGGCTTTCCTGGTGATTCAGTGGTAAAAAGTCCGCCTGCCAGTTCAGGAGACACAAGAGATGAGGATTCGATCCCTGGGTCGAGAAGATTCCCTGGAGGAGGAAATAGCAACACACTCCAGTATTTTTGCCTAGCAAATTCCATGGACAGAGGACCCTGGTGGGCTGCAGTCCACGGGATCAGAAAGAGTCGGATACAAATGAGCACACATGCACATTAGAATACTCCACTTTTAACATTTTTTAAATAGCTAATGGAAGCAATAGGTGCTTAATAAATTTGTGTTTAGATAGAGTTTTGAGTTTTGCAGTAGTCTGATTTTCTTATTATATATAACTCTAATTAACCTTGAAATTTTATACTTGAGTTATATCAAAGGGCACAGATCTTTTCTCCTTTAAGTATGTTGTTTCCAGAAAGTATTATGCAACCTCACTTCCTGTAACCTTTCCTTCTTTCTCCTACATCAAAACCTCCTCACAGGTTGGACCTGGAACTATTAGAACTGGGAGAAATGTAGTGACATTTATTTAAGATTCATTTGGGCTTTCAATTCTATCATTAGCCTGCTTGTGTTCTCAGTTCTAGGAAGAAAACCTATAAATGGCTCATTTCACCTCCAGAACTACTGATTCTTATATTTAGTCAATTGTCTTTTTAAAAAGTATAGATTATATTTCCTCATTACCTGCTCTGAGCCAGACACTGTGCCAGTAGCTTTGTAAACATTGATGTTAATATAATAACATTTTGATTATAGATTATTTCCTCATTTTCAAGATCAGGAAAATAATTTTTGGTGAGCTTTGTAAAAATTTCCCAAGGTTACCCGGATTCTAGTGGTAAATCCAAGTTTGAGCCTGGTTTGTCCCCTGAAAGAATCCACCTGCAAATGCAGGAGACCCCAGTTCGAATCCTGGGTCAGGAAGATCCAATGGAGAAGGGATAGGCTACCCACTCCAGTATTATTGGGCTTCCCTTTGGCTCAGCTGATAAAGAATGTGCCTGCAATGTGGGAGACCTGGATTTGATCCCTGGGTTGGGAAGATCCTCTGGAGCAGAGAAAGGCTACCCACTCCAGTACTCTGGCCTGGAGAATTCAATGGACTGTATAAACCATGGGGTTGCAAGGAGTTGGACACAGCTGAACAATTTTCACTTTCACTTTTGTCCACTAAAAATTTATGATTTTGAACTATAAGGCATTCTGTTCTATAATTGGGAGAAATAAGACAGCTGCTCTCTTCTGGAAGGGACCTGGTGCCTACCTGAATTTAACCATGTGAAATATTGATGTCCAAATAAGAGCTGATCCCTGGCTGTGAGAAGCATGGCAGCATGTGTACTGTGGATATACTAAGCCCTCACTTACATCACTGGCCCATTCTATACCTTCAGGAATTCTCTACTCATTCTGAAAAGCCATCTCCTATCTAGGGAGGGAAAAAATAAGGGAAAAAAAAAAAAACTTCTTAGAAGGGAGACAAATTCAGCTTTTAGATGCATAGAAAAAGGGACTTTGTGATAGTTGGAGTTGATAAATGGAAACACAAGGTGACGTTATTGTTTTCTAGAGGGCAGAGGTAAGTGCTGGGTCTACTGTTCACTAGCTTTTTGACCCTGGGAAGACCCAAAAGGTTTCTGAGCCAACATTTACTCATCTGTAAATTGGTTCATGATGCTTATTCCAAAATGCTGTTGTAAATAATGAGGCATGGAGAAGGCATGGAAGGCCTCCTTCATCATCCCCGGGAGGCTTCTACTCTGGCTGGTCTTGAACAGCTGATATTTTCCAGAATTCCACTCCTCACAAGTGCCCTCTGAGTGGTTCCATTCCTTTCTGGTATTCCTTATCTCCAATCTTGAAGCTGAGTTTTGCACATCCAAATGCCAATGAGGCTTTTCCATTTGGTTACCCCAAAGGGCCTCAAGCTTGAAATTGTCATTATGCAAACACATCATTTTCATGCTTCCTTTGTCTACCCCCAGAGCTCAAGAACAGTAAAACCATCAGTCCAATTCTGATGCTAGAGTCATGGAGTTATTCTGTATTTGTTTACCCTGATGCTGGGAAAAATTGAAGGCAGGAGGAGAAGGGGACGAGAGAGGATGAGATGGTTGGATGGCACCACCAACTCGATGGACATGAGTTTGAGTAAGTTCTGGGAGTTGGTGATGGACAGGGAGGCCTGGCATGCTGCTGTCCTTGGGATCGCAGAGTCAGACACAACTGAACGACTGAACTGAGCTGAACTGAATCACAATAAATTTCGTTTTATTTATTTTTGTTGAATGATAGAGTTTAAATTCTGTCATGCTTTACAACTTTCAAGAGTTTCACACCATGATTTCATATAAACCCTGTAACCCTTTCCCCCCTTACCTTTTTGCTGCTCCTTCTTCTCCCCACCCTCCCTGGTAGCCACTTGTTTATTCTCATCATCTGTGAGTCTGCTTATGTTTCTGTTTTATTAACTAGTTTGCTGTATTTTCTACATTCCACACAGAAAGGATATCATACAGTATTTGTCTTTCCCTGTCTGATTTATTTCGCTTAGCATAATGCCATGGAGTCATTCTGGATTTCCAATGTTTATGCCATATTGTTATCAACTCCTGCAGCAGGGTACCCAGCCTAGGTAAGCCTGAATACGTCCGACAATAGGGAACACTGACATTCACAGTACAGTGTGACTGATAGGGACAGGAACATCTGTAAAATAGTGCATAAGATTCTGGAAAACACTAGTTGTTCAATGGGCCAAGCTGAACCGACTTCAACAAATAATACTCTTCTAAACAATGTCTTCAAAAATAGTGCTTTCTTTGACATTGTAGTTATTCAGCTTTAGGATTGATAGCTGTGATCATTTTGTGTAGAATGATAGATTCTTGTTGTTGTTGTTCAGTTGCCCAGTCTTGTCCAAGTCATTGTGACGCCATGGACTGCAGCACACCAGGCCTCCCTGTCCCTCACTGTCTCCTGGAGTTTGCCCAAGTTCATGTCCATTGCATCTGTGATTCTATTCAGTCATCTCATTCTATGACACCCTCTTCTCTTTCTGCCTTCAATCTTTCCCAGCATCAGGGTCTTTTCCAATGAGTCGTGTGTTTGAATCAGGTGAGCAAAATATTGGAGCTCCTGCTTCAGCATCAGATCTTCCTATGAATATTCAGGGTTTATTTCAAGACTGACTGGTTTGATCCTTGCTATCGATATTCTTTCATTTTCAATCTATGAAAAAAATAAGAAATAGTGTATAAGTTATACTCTTTTGTCATGGAAGAATTCTACATAGTAAAGGAGATTCTAGAACTTATCCAAATTAAATCTATATCTTTAGGAGTTGACATGCCATAAGCACTCAATAAATATTTGTTGAATTAATCAATTAATTAGTGGCATGATTTTAAGAAAATACATGGATAATCCAAGTTCAGACATGCTGTAACTTTTATCACTAATTTCAGCCCCTAATCTGCTCATGTCCTTTAACACCTCTAAATCTATTTCCTTTTTCCTTCCCTTGGGAAACACACGCATCTCTAACCCCTTTAAAATCAACTCATTGGTGAGAGGAAGGTTCTTCATGCCTTTTTGCTGTCCTTGGCAGGTTTTGAGGGTTTGAACGTTCAGACATCCAGCTACCTATTTGACTTTTCTCCTTAATATCTTATCTATCTTCTTTACTCTCTCCACTTCAAATAGATGTCTAGACTTTTCTCTTTGAAACCTGAACATCCTCCCATTTTCCCTAGCTCAGTAAATGGCAATAACATTAAAATAAACAAACAATCAAAAAGAAAATTTACTCGGGCCAAAGCTTGGGGTTTTGACTCTTTTCTCTCAGACTATATCCAACCCACCAGCAATGCTTGTCTATTCTAACCTCAAAATATATCCTAAATTGCAAACTAAAATGAAAGCGAAAATGTTAGTCACTCAGTCATGTCCAACTCTTTACAACCCACTGGACTGTAGCCTGCCAGGATCCTCTGTCCATGGAATTCTCCAGGCAAGAATACTGGAGTGGGTTGCCATTCCCTTCTCTAGCAATCTTCCCAACCTAGGGGTTGAACCTGGATCTTCCTCTTTGCTGGCAGTTTCTTCACTATCAACTCCAAACAACAAACTGCCATGCTTTCTGTGGACTTGAGCAACTGTTTACTGATTTGTCTCTCAAGTGACTAAGATCCCTAGCCAACACAACTGGAGGCCCGGATGCCTCAATGCACACTGGGGCTGAGGGTTGCTGTCTTATCAGCTTTGGCTGTCTTAACACCTTTGGCTGTTATAACAAAATACCACAGGCTGGGCAGGTTAACCAATGGAAATGTGTTTTCTCTCACTTCTGAAAGCTGGAAAGTTCAAGATCACGGTGCCATCTTGGTTGGACTTTTGGTGAGTATACTCACCCTGGCTTGCAGACAGTTGCTTTCTCGTGGAGTTCTCACAAGTTAAAGAGGGAGAGAGCACTGCTGTCTTGTTTCTCTTATAAGGACACGAGTCTATCATGAAGCACCCATCCTTATGTCCTCATCTACACCTAACTACCCCCCAAAGGTTCTATCTCCAAAGGTGATTTGATGACATTGGGTGTTAAGGCTTTAATACATGAATTTGGGAGGGACACAGACATTCAGTTCATAACAATCACTTTCTCACAGACAGTTGAGAAGAACAAGCCACAAAGCAGGTTCCAGAAGAGAACAAATATTCAAGACTATCTCTTCACTAGGTGAAACTGTTGCAGAAAAGAAGGCAATTCTCATTCCATGTTGGAATGGTTTCTTTGACAAGCTTTTCATTGTTTTTGTTATTATAATCAATACAGAATGGCCTGCCTCAGAGAATCCTGCCCCTCTGCCTGACTGTTAAACTAAAATGCTTTTGTTCAGAACCCTGTCCACCTACAGATGGCAGGAAGGAAAAAATGAACACATTCCCTGCCTGAGGCTTGCCCTTCTAGGAGAAGATTGCAAGATTAATGGCCTTTTTACTTTGCTTCCTCACCTCCCCAAATCTCTACTCTATAAAAGAAACTGGCATCCAGACCCCAAAAAGATGGTTATTTTGAGGCACTAGCCTACCATCTTCTCGATCAGTCAGCTCCCCAAATAATAAAGTCTCTTCCTTGCCTCAACTCCTCATCTCTTGGATTCATTGGCCTGTCCTGTGGTGAGCAGAACGATCCTGGACTTGGTAACAAAATCATTGATCCCAAAGAGTTCACAGACAGTTAGAAAACAAGAAGAAACTAAGAGTCAGAGAGACAAACAATGAGATTTCAGTAGAGGTTGGCAGCATTTTTGGAAGAGAAGATGATGCTTGCTATAGAGTTCAGAGAAATCCCTGTGGCACTGAGAGTGGATAGATGAGAGCTCTTGGGTGTGTTTCCCATCTCAGTGAAGTGTTGATAATGTTTAACAGTGAAGGAAAAAAGAGAAAAAAGAAAAAAAGCCTTGATTAGTAGCACTTGCTAATTTTCTGGTATAAAGATTTTCTCTGTGACTATCAGTTTCCACCCACTAGTTTGTGCCATCATTTCTGAAGACAATGGTTCCCTAAGAGAGCCTTAATGAAAAGTATGAACCAAAATACTGGTTCATATGATGGGGAATAAAGCAAGCTTCCCATTGCTATTCGGTACAATAATAACAATTGCATTAATTATAGCAATAAGTATATTTTTATAGTAATAAGAATATTACTAACAATAATTATCATTCATTAAGCATTTAGAATGTGTCTAGTGCTATAAAAATGCTTTCAAAACATTATGTTATTTAACTTCATGATAAGCATGTTAGGTGAGTATTATCATTAGCTCATTTTATGGAAGGGGAAAAAAAAAACTTCCTAAGGTTAAGGAACTGATGTTGTATTCAGCTCATGGCAGAGTCAGTGTAGAAACTTAGTTTTGTCTGAGTCTGGAACCCTCCGTGTCCCCACCCAACTCAGTGCCTCCCTCAAGAGGCCACCTTGGAACACCTCCTGTGACTCAGCTGCCTGTTTCCAGTCTCTACTGAATCGGTAGGACTGCTGTCTCCTTGTTTCCTGCATCTCCTTCTTTCTAGAACTCCCTCAGCTATTGAGTTTCCCAGGCACATCCGGTCTCCTGCAGAGACGTCCACCCCCGCTTCCTCCCACCATCCCCGGCCACAGCTCATGGAGCTGCAAAAAATTTGAGTAGTCATTGATGCTCTATTGTTATTGATGCTCCAGAAACAAATAAACAGATAAACGAACAAGCAAACAAAAAACAGCCTTGCAAGTTTTGACAACAGTCTATGCCATGGCCTGAACTGTATCTCCCAAGATTCATCAATTAAAGTTCTAACCTGTAATACTTCAGAATGTCACGGTATAGTGAGATAAGGTCATTAAACAGTTAATTAAGTTAAAATGAGGTTATGTGGGTCAGCCTCAGTCTAATATAACTGGTGTTCTTACAAGGAAAGGAGATTAGGACACAGACACACACAAAAAAGGCCACGTTAAGAGTCAGGGAAAAGATAGCTGTCTATAAGGCAAAGAGGGAAGCCTCAGGAGAAACCAACCCTACTGATACCATGATCTTGAACATTTGGCCTTCAGAACTTTCTGTTGATCAAGCCATTCAGTATTTTTTTTATGGCAGACCTGGCTAATGCAGCCTGGGTCACCCAAACTCATCAGATTCCTTGAAACAACAGAGTTAGTCTGTTCACATGAAATTGTGGAATATACTCAGCTCAACTGAAACATATGTAACCATTTTATACAGGTCATGGCATAGCTGCAAGGGAACACATGAAAGTGCAGTGAGGCCCCCTGATGTGAGAGTGGACCAAGGTACACAAAGAAGGTGGGCTCAAGTTGAGGACAAAAGGGTCACATTTTGTGGAAGTCACATCTGCGCTCTTTGCTCCAAGCACTTAACACGCATCATCTCATTTAACTCTTATTTTAAAGACAAAGAACCTGAAACTCAACAAGTGCAAAAGACTTGTCTAGCCAGTGTGGGAAGTAATATGTGCCTAGTGACATCTCAGGTCCATTCACAAATCCA
Organism: Cervus elaphus; assembly: GCF_910594005.1. NCBI lineage: Eukaryota > Metazoa > Chordata > Mammalia > Artiodactyla > Cervidae > Cervus > Cervus elaphus. The sequence goes on from NC_057820.1 coordinate 10,289,471, forward strand.
GTTTGGGCCACAATTGAGGCTTTCCTAAAAGCACATGATGGATGGAGGGTTCTGTACAAGTGCTGTAGTAAAGCTGAAGTTTTGTCTTGAGGGATCTGAGATGAATTCAGCTCCTCTCCCGAGCGTCTGCCTTTTTCACTTGTCTTGTGATCAGGCTGAGCAGGGTTTAGGCCCAGGGATGGCAGAAGATGAGATGGTTGGATGGCATCACTGACTCAATGGACATGAGTTTGGGCAAGCTCCAAGAGATTATGAAGGATGAGGAAGCCTGGAGTGCTGCAGTCCATGGGGTCACAAAGAATCAGACCTGACTACGCAACTGAACAATAACAGCAATTCCCCCTCACCTTCCAAGTGAGTTTGCTTGTAGCTTTTGCACTCCTGGCATTTACCTGGGGATCTGTGACCTATGACTTATTTTCAGCTTACCTAGTGAGCACCTTACATCCTGTTGGGGTCTCTACCCACCTCCCAGTGCTCCAGATCATGAATCTGAATTGAACTGTACCCCTCTCCCAGAGAAGAACTTAGTCCTAGTGTCATTTTGACAAGGCTCTTTTGATACAAAAGATAATTTGGTGTGGTCTTTATAATGTTGTTCTCAGCGTCACTGTAGCCCTGGTGAGGCTCTCAGATGGGATTAAGAATGGGAAAGTGAGGGAAGGATCAGAGGTAGGCTAGGGGGCAAAGATGGTTTTAGGATGGAATGGCTACTAGGAAGTCTACTGGGTATAGCAGCTATTATTGTCTTTGAAATTCTTAGTGTTTAGGGGCTTATTTTAGGCTAAACCACAGTGTTCTTCCATTATGATGGCTTGATTTGTACTACCTATTACCTCTGGGCATCCTGTAACACTTGCTTGTATAACTCTAATTTTTTACTCTTATTCCCGTTATAGTACCATTGAGTTCATCTATCCATTTAGGAAATACTGTCCAGAAAATGCCGTTTTAAAGACTGAGTTTTAACAGAAGTCTGAGGCCAAAATCATTTCCATGAATGGTGACTTGCAGCTCTGGACTTCTGTTTCTCACACACACCCTTGGCAGGAAGGTGGCTCATCAGTATCAGGGTGTTGGCCTTGGGCTTCGCAAGGACAGACATGAGTAACTAACTAACTAACTAGCCAGACGCTTCCTTCTAGTGAGGCCACTTCCTGGTTTGTCCCAGTCCACATACTTACACTACATCCACCAATGGGAAGCCATGAGCTCCCTGCCCTGAGGATTTCTGAAATAATCAGAATCCTGTAAAGCAGAACTGGCTTCATTTCAACTATTCTATAACCACATTTTGTGCTTTTTCTTGCCTCACCCATATCTGCATGGCAGTTATGGTATTAGGGGAGCTCAGAACCATGGGCTGTTTAATCAAAGCTATGGTTTTTCCAGTAGTCATGTATGGGTGTGAGAGTTGGACCATAAAGAAAGCTGAGCACTGAAGAATTGATGCTTTTGAACTGTGGTGTTGGACAAGACTCTTGAGAGTCCCTTGGACTTTAAGGACATCAAAACAGTCCATCCTAAAGGAAATCAGTCCTGAATGTCCACTGGAAGGACTGATGCTGAAGCTGATGCTCCAATACTTTGGTTACCTGATAGGAAGAACTGACTCATTGTAAAAGACCCTGTTGCCAGAAAAGATTGAAGGCAGGAGAAAGGGATGACAGAGGATGAGACGGTTGGATGGTGTCACCAACTCGATGGACATGAGTTTGAACTAGCTCTGGGAGTTGGTGATGAACAGAGGCCTGGAGTGCTGCAGTCCATGGGGTTGCAAAGAGCTGGACATGACTGAGCATCTGAACTGAACTGAACTGAGAGCCTTAGGCAAGCCAGATTTCTGGACAGACCAGGGATTTGTTCAGGTTGACTACTAGCTGCTGTAGACTTTGGACACATCCCTTAGTCTTGCTGAGTCTCCACGTCCTCTTTGTAAAATATTAACTATACACGTTCCACAGGGTTATTGACAGTGTTAGATGAGATAATGCTGGTTTAACCCTTAGGGTAATGTTTCAACATATGACTATGACTCTGAGATGAGCAATATGTGCTTTTATTCTAAAATAATAGCAAGAGAACTAAAATGCAACATTAGGGTACATATGGAAATGAGGGGAACCTGGAAAAAAACAACGAGAGCTATATCAAATGCAAGCTGGTTAATCAAACTCAGATCCTAGTGTGAACTTCGAGAATTACATAAAAAATGTTGGCAAGCAGAAACATGCTTAGGAGAGAATGACCAAGATTGTGGAGGGTCTAGAAATGAAATAATGTTTGAAAAAACTCAGATGGTTAACCAGAAATAGACAGAAATTGGGAGCATGGGAAAATTGTCAAAGAGTACAGAAAATGCCCCCACAAGGACTCCAAAAGAAGAACTGAACTCAGTGGGTAACAAATGCAGAAGAACAGATTACAGCTCAAAATATAAAAGGAGTTTCCTGATTTTATGATCCTTGTCAACTGAGAATAAAGCCTCCTAGATCAAGAATTTCTCTTGTACTATTGAGTTATGCATCTGCATATTTTACTTTTTACTCAGCTAGAATATTCCTGAATAGCTGTATATACATCAAAAGTGGTTATGAATCATCTTTTATCATTGACCTACATTAATCTGCTGAGAAGGCTCTAAATAATTCAACCCTGATTTTCCCAGGACCAGATTCAAGAGCCAAGGTGCTTACTGCCCAACTGTCAATGTCTCCTCATTTTGTCTACTCAAGAATGTAACCAGCTATTGTTCCCTTTCTTTTGTGCATCATCAATTTTCCCTCTATTCCAGATCAGTCTGATTAAAATTATATATGATCTATTCTTCCCATTCAAAAAATGAAACCCTCACTTGGTTCTACATCTTAACCTCCATTCATCACCCCATTCCTTTGTCCTCATCTACAGTTAAATTTTCAATGAGTGGTCAATATTCATATGCTCCAGATTCTTCTCTCTTGTTATCTCTTGAACACAATTCATTACCTGATTTCACCTCTGCTCCACAGACATCACTTCTGTTTCTTTCTCCAAGTTTCTCCATTTTGCTAATTTAATGCACAACTTTCAGTCCATCTGGTTTTGACTTATCAGCACTTAAAAAATATTACATCCCTCCCTCCTTCTGGTCATACTTTCTCTGTTTGTCTTCCAGGACATCACACTCCCTTGGTTTTCTTCTCGGTAGTCTCTTCAAAGTTAACTTGGCTCATTCCACCTCATCCTCAAGATGAGGCTCATCTAAACAAGCCTCAGACCTTGCACTTTCTTCATCTGGACTTGCTTTCTAGAGTATACTCTCCAGTTGCAGGCCCCCATATACCATCCCTGCTCTGGCAAATCGCAAGTGTATACAGCTAGCCAAGATCTCTCCCTCTAATTCTTGACTTGTAGGTCCAAGTGCCTACCTACTTGGCATCACCACTCGGAGGCTAAAGAGACATTTCTTACCTGACATGTCTAAAACTTACTTTCTGCTATTTCTCAGCCCACCCTCATCTGTGCCTACAAAAATCTCTCAATTCCAATTAATAGAGATTTACTTTTTCCAATTGGCAGGGTCATTCTGAACTCTTTTCTCTCCCCCTTCAGATACTCTCTGCCAGACTGTTTTTAAGCTGGGACATCGGTTTTCTCTACTTGGATTGGAGCTTAAAGCATCAATTTTTCTGGTTCTTATACCTTTAGTCTTGGACTTGAGTTTTCACCATCGGTTCTCCTAATTCTCAGACCTTCAGACTCAGGTGTGCCACTGATCATCCTGGGTCTCCAACTTGCAAGGATCAGCTCGTGGGACTTCTCAAGCTCTGTAATCAATGGTGAGTCAATTCCTCAAACTAAACTTCTTGATATATAGATAGATAACAGATCCTACTGGCTCTGTTTCCCTGGAGAACCCTGATTAACATACACACACATACATATGTGTATATATATACACCCATATCACATAGTAATATATGTATGCTTGCGTGTTCAGTCGTGCCCGACTCTCTGCAGTCCCATGGACTGTAGCTTGCCAGGCTCTTCTGTTCATGGGATTTCCCAGGCAAGAATAGTGGGGTGGGTTGCCATTTCCTTCTCCAGGAGATCTTCCTGACTCAGTGAGTGAACTCACGTCTCCTATATCTCCTGTATTTGCAAGTTGATTCTTTACCACCAGCACTACATGAGAAGCATATATACAAATTCAGTTGGCTCTTCCCTCTTCAAAAATCCAGACTCTGACAATTTTTCACCACCTCCACTTCTTGACTCAAGCCATATACTCTCTTTCTGTATTATTGCAATAACTCCTAATTGTTCTCCTTCTCCCACCCAAGAACCTAGAGTGTCCTATAGATAGAAGTGAGAGTAAATGTTTAGAAATGTAAACCAAATCACAGAATTCCTCAGCACAAATCCTCCATGAGGTTCTCATCATTCAAAATAAAAACCAGAGCACTATCTGCAACAGCGAGGAGCTGGAAGCAACCTAGACATCCATTGGCAGATGAACGGATAATGAAGTTATGGTACATCTACACAGTGGAATACTACTCAGCTATAAAAAGGAACACTCTTGAGTCAGTTCTAATGAGGTGGATGAACCTAGAGCCTACTACACAGAGTGAAGTAAGTCAGAATGAGGAAGACAAATACTGTATATTAATGCAGATATATGGAATCTAGAAGGATAGTACTGATGGTCCTATGTACAGGGCAGCAACAGAGACACAGTAGTAAAGAACAGACTTCTGGACTGAGTAGGAGAAGGAGAGGGTGGGCTGATTTGAGAGAACAGCATTGAGACATGTATAGAATGGATGACCAGTGTGAGTTCAGTGATGAAGCAGGGCAATCAGGCCTGGTGCTTGGCGACAACCTGGAGGGATGGGGTGAGGAGGGAGGTGAGAGGGGGGCTCAGGATGAGGGGTACATGTGCTTACCTATGGTCAATTCATGTTGCTGCATGGCAAAGCCATCACAATGTTGCAAAGTAATTATCCTTCAGTTAAAATAAATAAGTAAAAAACAAATAAAAGCAACCCCAAAACACTCTGAAAATAAAAACAAAACAAAACTAATTGGGGAATAGGAATTAAAAAAACAAAACAAAACACAACAGATTCCTTGGAACAATTTCCTTACATGAACGGTCCCCACGAATCCCGAACCTTCAGTGTCTGCTCTATCACCCTTCTCCATCCTCACTCACTCCTTGATGTTTTAGGGACACACCAAGAGTGCTCTCATTTTGAGTTTTATATATATTTTTCCTTTTACCGGGATAATTGTTCTTTCCCACATGTTCATGGCTGCTTGTTGCCTTCTTAAAGGCTGCACTCCAATGTCATCCATGTCCTCCTGGAAAATCTTTTAAAAATAGTCACATCTCTCCTGCCCCAGCAGTGCACTAGCCCACTTCCCTTGCTTTGCTTCTATTCACAGCATTGGTCACCATCTGGCATATTTTCTCTCTTAGTTTTTTTATCTTCTGTGTATTTCTCATTAGATTATAAACTCAGTAATTTTTTCCGCCCTCTTTAGTCCTCTACTCCATCTCTTGCACCTTGACTAAGCCTAGATTAGAATAGGTACACGTGGAAGGGGAAAGGGCAGTTACGGGAACCCAGTGAAAGCCAAAGCTATAAGGAAGGACTTCTCACAGAAGCTGCTGAATTCCAGGGAGGAACAAGGTCGTTATCAAGCTACTACTGGGCAGACAAGGAACCACAGGAGTAAATACCCTTCACCTCCTTTCCTTTGCTGTGTGCTGTGTCACGCAGTCATGCACGACTCTTTGCAGCCCCAGAGACTGCAACTCACCAGGCTCCTCTGTCCATGGGATTTTCCAGGTAAGAATACTGGAATGGGTTGCCTACTTCAGGGAATGAATCTTCCTGACCCAGGGATCAAACCCGCGTCTCTTGTGTCTCTTGCATTGGCAGGTGGGTTCCACTGCACCACATGGGAAGCCCCTCTCTTTCATTTACCTCTTTTTTTTTTGCTACTGCATCTCATTGACCAAGTTCAACAAGAAGCCAGAAGATAAGGAGTCAGTCTGATGCAGTCCACTCAAGACTATTTCCCAAGATTCCTAGGGAGTAGACAAGAGCAGAGAGTGAATCCAGGGGTGGTGAATAGAACACACCTCTAACAGTCAGACAATGGCAGTGAAGCAGAAAGAGAAGTGATGTCTTAATTTTAATTGTAAAACTCATTACTCATTGTTGTTTTTACCTAAATTAATTTCAGGTGCTTCTGTGATGGTGCAGAGGATTTGGCAAGGGGACATTGACCCAGGGGATGTTTGTTTTTCTGCTTTCATTTTCTTATCATCAGTGTCTTTCCAACAAGAATGACGTTGGAGAGTATGCATTTGACTTGAAACACCTGTTCTGGAAGGAATTTTTGATGACTTGCTTAAATGCACACAGCACTATAAGTAGGAACATAAATAGACATTGGAGATATACATTGCACTTAAATAGAGAAGTGCTGAGCATGGGAAGTCCTTTACTGGACTTCTACTGGATGTTTCTGTAGGGCAAAACGGGTTAATATTTAGATTTTAGCTTTACTGTCTTTTCAAACAACATCAATCCCTCTGAAAAGGAATCTCACAAACCTACAAATTTTTATCAAACTTGCAATCACCTGGGACCTCCTCCCTAAGTATCTGAGGCTGGGTCACAGTGGTGTCTTCCATGTTCTTGACTTATTTGTAGCTGAAAGTGAAAGTGAAAGTTGCTCAGTCATATCCAACTTTTTGCGATTTCTACAGGCCAGAATACTGGAGTGGATAACCTTTCCCTTCTCCAGGGGATCTTTCCAACCCAGGAATCAAAACCAGGTCTCCCTCATTACAGGCAGATTCTTAACCAGCTGAGATACAAGGGAAGCCCAAGAATATTGGAGTGGGTAGCCTATCCCTTCTCTTTGGATCTTCCTGACCCAGGAATTGAACCGGGGTCTCCTGCATTGCAGGCAGATTTTTTTACCAACTGAGCTATCAGGGAAACCCATATTTGTAGCTGAGACTCACTAAATCCCACTTAATAACAGTCTGATCACCAAAAACAGATCCTAAATGTAAATTAAATGTTTAGACTAAATTAACCCCCAACATTTCTTCAGATTCGACGTTCCCCTTACTAAATAGTTGTTAAGAGACGTTATTGTCAATTATCATTTACTCAAGCTCCCATTTTTCATATTAAAGTTGTAGGGAATTTTTAAATGCTGTTCTGTAGTAGGGTGTTGATTTCCTTTTCACCTCATTGCTGGATGCAGTGAGCCTGGAAAAAGCTTAAAGGAGAGAAGAATATCTGAAATGCCCTTTTGGGATTCAGTTCTATCACTTTTGCTGGTAAATCCAAAATTTGGATTTAGTTAATAAATTTCTCTACACCTTATTTCTCCTCTGTAAAACAGGAATAGTAATACTAGCATTTAGTTTATTGAACTGTTCCTTAAGGATTATGTGAGTTAACATTTTTGAAGTGCTTAGAATAGCACTTGGCACAAAGTAAGCACTATATAAGTATTTGTTGACTAGAATAAATAACCGTCTTTGCAACTTTCATTTTACACCTTTTTCCCACTGATTTGGCTAAAAAATAAATTAAAAAAAATGTTTAACAGCAGCTTTTGGGAATGATATAGTATTTTGTACAAGAGTATTTATGTTACATTCTATTCTATTCTGTAAGACTGCATGGCTTTCAGAGAATCATGTTTCTAGTTTATAAAAGAAATAAATTAGGGGGCACAATAGGCAGGATAATGTGGACCCCCAAAGTTATTCACGTCCTAATACCCATAATCTGTGAATCTGTTTCTCTACACAGCAAAAAGTCCTTTGAAAGTATGAATACATTGAATATTGAAGTAAAGAGGGTAGCCTGGATTTTATCCCCAGTGAACCAAACCTAATACTTAAAAGGGGAGAACCTTTCCCAGTTCCGGTCCAAGGAAGACTTGACTATAAAAGAATAGTCAGAAAGATGTAACACTGCTACCTTTGAAGAAAGACAAAGAGGGCCATGAACCCAGGAATGTGAGTGGTCTCTAAAAGATGGAAAAGGCAAGGAAGCAGATTCTCCCCTAGAAGTTCCAGATGTCTTGATTTTAGTTCCCTGAGACCTGTGTCAGACTTCTGAAGCATTACTGTAAGATGATATACATGTAATACAAAGTTTATAATGATTTGTTCTAGCAGCAAACAGAAGACCAATGCAGGAGATGTTGTTTGGGTGTTAAGTCCTGTCTGACTCTTTTGAAGGCCCATGGACTATATCCCGCCAAGCTCCTCTGTCCATGGGATTTCCCAGGCAAGAATACTGAGTGGGTTGCCATTTCCTTCTCCAGGGGAATCTTCCTAATCCAGGGATCAAACCTGCATCTTCTGCATTGGTAGGAGGATTCTTTACCACTGAGCCACCAGGGAAGATCAATATAGAAGATAAGGCTTGACTTATTAAGGAATTCTCATATCATGTAATGTACACACAGTATTTGTATACTGATACCAATTTGCTCTTACTGGGAGATGTCTGTGGATGATGGTTTTAATAATGAATGTGCTCTATCCTTCAGAACTGAGAAAGGGAAGCACCACAGTACAATTAAAAGGCAATGAGGTTTGACATTAAAGATGTCAATCCTGGACCTACAGTTGCCAGACTTGCCAAATAATTTTTTAGTATGAATACATTCAGAGCAATCATGGGAACAGACAAATAGTAAAAAAAAAAAAATAAATAAAATAATAATAATAATTTTTAATCTGAAATTCAAATTTAACTGAGTGTACCATATTTTACCTGTAGGAGGGCACAGCAATCCACTCCAGCATTCTTGCCTGGAAAATCCCATGGACAGAGGAGCCTGGCTGGCTATAGTCCATAGAGTTGCAAAGACTCAGAAACAACCGAAGCGAGTTAGCACACATTTGGAGAAGGCAACGGCACCCCACTCCAGTACTCTTGCCTGGAAAATCCCATGGAAGGAGGAGCCTGGTAGGCTACAGTCCATGAGGTCTCTAAGAGTAGACACGACTGAGCGACTTCACTTTCACTTTTCACTTTCATGCATTGGAAAAGGAAATGGCAACCCACTCCAGTGTTCTTGCCTGGAGAATCCCAGGGACGGGGGAGCCTGGAGGGCTGCCGTCTGTGGGGTCGCACGGAGCCGGCCAGGACTGAAGCGACTTAGCCTCAGCAGCAGCAGACATGCACTGTACTCTATCTGGCAACATTACCTGTACTGGAAGAATAACTATCACAAAAGTGAACTCTCAGCGTGCATTTGAAATCAGGCTGATTATTGGGATGTCCTTTTAAATCCCAGTGTCCAAACTCAACGATTTCATGATACTTTAATCATTATCCCTGAGGGTAGGACACAGACATGAATGTTTCAAGGCACTCAAGTGATTCTCAAGGTGCAGGTAATAATTCAAACAGTAGTTCTCTAACCATCTTGTGTGTAAGAATCACCCAGGGAATTTATAAAGATGCAAATTCCTGGTTTCATCATAAGAGATTCTCTGATTCAGTAAGATTGCAGGCAGATTCAAGATTTTCTGTCAACAAGCATCCAGGGTAATTTCTGTGACTTGATGAAAGATCTGTGACTCACACTGTAAGAAAAAAAAAAAAAAAAAACCTAGACTTTCCGTCTCTGAACCTGTGCCCACAAGGTTAAGTACAGTGAAACTCAACTGTGCAAGTTTTATGAGGATTATATGATTTATGCATACATACTGTAGAAATTACTAAACACAAATTACTGGAAATAGAGGATCATCTAGTTCCTTCTCTTCTCTCTTAAGTTTCACTACTGCCCTGAAGTTTTTCTTGATTTCTTTAGCTTTTTTGAGTCCCATCTTTTATCTCTGTATTCCTGTAGACCTAGGTGTTGATGTTATGTAGCTCTGTCCAAATTAAACATCGTCTTAAACTGTTCTTTCTGATTTCAGGGAAGTCCAACTTGTCTTCCCAGTGGGTCCTGAGTTTTCTATTCATTGGTAGAGGTGACAAGGGTCACCTATATTGTTGCTTTGTTTCATCACGTGATGAGCCTGAAAGCCTGGTATTTTTATCTTCATTTTTTAAGACAATGCCATGTCTCCATGTCAGTCCCACCAGGACTTTAAAGCTCAGAGTTTTCATGGAAGAGGCAAACACATGAAACTCAGTGACTTTCTGACTCCAGGCCAGATAGGCTTTCCGAAACCCACCCTGCCTCTTCTGAAAACAAACCCAAGGCAGATCCTGTTTCTCTAAACCTTGGTGCCCTTCCCCTCACCCCAGGGCCTCTGAGTATACATGCCAGGCCAACAGCCCATTCCCATGGACTGAATAACCAACAGGATACGGAAAATACACTGAACCCGGAAGAAGGACTCTTTCCTCCTCTTCCTTGATTTTTGGCGCCTGCACTTTCAGGATTCCTGCCTGGACCAGCGTGAATGCAAGCAGGGAGGCCTCTGTCTTTCTACCCTGGGGCCGCCTGGGGTTTGTATGAATGGCCCATCCCCACTGGGCTTGTGAGTCAGGAAATTACAGGCTGCAGGGTCAACCAGGTCCTTTTGAGAAAAAACAGCTAACATTGTTCTGACCAGAGAATAATATCTACACCTGCCTGGAGAAACAATAGCTGACCTTATCACCCCCTTCCCTCACTGTACTAAAAAATGCGGCTTTGCACAGTGTAGGCAACTTACTCAAGTTTTTCAGTTGATATAAGGACTTTTTAATAAGTGACTCCTCTTGGATTCTATGTGTGGTTTTCATTTCTCCAAAGTTCTCAGGTTCATATGCATTGTGTATGGACAAAAGCAAAGATTTGGGGTTAGAAAGATCTGGGATTTGAAGCCCTGCTCTGCTACTTCATAGGTGTGGCATATGGGTAAATGTCCCAAACTTTCTTGAGCGTTCTGTAATCAGGGTGCACTTCGGAGATTGCATTGATTGGTCTTTAGTCCTACCTAGAAACGGCAATTCTGATAAGTCTGTTTCTGTCACTCACAATGAAGAAGCTCCAGTGGTCTTCTCCCAGGACTCTGATGGAGAACAGCCCACCGCTGACAAAAGGCCTACAGGTCTAAGATATGTGAGGACAACTACAGTGCTAACTTTGGGAAGCTAAGGCTTGTTGGCACAACAACAAACTCTTATGACACATCTAACCAGCAGGCTTCATTTTCATGAGCCACCAGCTAAGTCACCCTGAGATATCTGGAAAGTGTCAATTACACCTCACCTATATCTGCAGTCACCTCTGTGTCATCGGAACACACCCCTGACATGAGTAGGGTGTGGAATACGCTAGAGGTAGTGACCAGGACCAGGGAGGCTGTCTATCAAAGGGTGATGGGTCCAGACCCAGAGGAGACAGGCCTTGGGTCATAGAAACAAGAAGAGCAGTGTGGCAAATGATAATTTAAAGCTAAGACTGAAGTCTGGCATACCCTTAGTGTGCGTGCATGCTCTGTCATGTCTGACTCTTGGTGACCTCATGAACTGTAGCCCACCAGGTTTTTCCGTCCATGGGATGTCCCAGGCAAGAACACTGGAGTGGATTGCCCTTTCCTACTCCAGGGGATTTTCCTGACCCTGGCACTGAACCCTCATCTCCAGCATTGGTAGGCAGATTCTTTATCAGTGAGCCATCTGGAAAGCCCTGGCCTACCCCTAGAGCAAGGCTCTTTTCTGTAGCTCTCAATTTCATTACCTTGAATAAATGAAAATTATTTGCCTCACCAGTGGCTGTTATGAGAAGGGGTAGGATATTTGCCTCTAATCATTAAAGTTTCATGTAAAGCTTTCTACTCTAGGCATATCATAGCCTGCTTATGAACAGAGGCAGAATTACCTGCCAAGGCATGAACTAGGTTGACAATAAGGGTTTAGTTTCAGTTTCCTCAACTCTAAAATGGTAATAAAATCTCAATATTTACAGTAAATATGGAAAAGAGACTGGTAATGGAAGAGAATCTGAAGCTGTGTACACTGAAACCAACACAATATTGTAAATCAACTGTAGTTCAATTTTTAAAAAATAGAACAGTTGTAGAAAACTATATTGTAAACTACAAAGGAATAGTGTGTGTTGCTTTTTTCTTTTTTTTTTTTTTCTTTTTCCTTGTCTTCTATCCTAATGTCTAGAGACTATGACATGCACAGTAGATCCAAAAAGGCAATGGGTCTAACTTTCAGAAACACAAAGAGGAAGCCCGATCAGGCAGGTGATAGAGCTAATTAGAATCAGTGTTAGGTAACTGAAACAAGTCTCAACAGGTGGGTCTGATGTTGAAGCATCAGGTAACTTCCCCAAAGCAGAAGATGTCGGGCTGGTCTGGCAACTAGGTCACGGGAATCAGGCTCCCAGTTTCTGTTATTTCATCACACTACAGGAGTCTTGTAATTAAGTCTGTCATTGGAGAAGGCAATGGCACCCCGCTCCAGGACTCTTGCCTGGAAAATCCCATGGACAGAGGAGCCTAGTAGGCTGCATTCCATGGAGTCGCTAAGAGTCAGACACGATTGAGCCACTTCACTTTCACTTTTCACTTTCATGCTTTGGAGAAGGAAATGGCAACCCACTCCAGTGTTCTTGCCTGGAGAATCCCAGGGACGCGGGAGCCTGGTAGGCTGCCGTCTATGGGGTCACACAGAGTCGGACACGACTGAAGTGACTTAGCAGCAGCAGCACACTGTCATCGTTCATTTAATTTGTTCATTTTGCAATATTTAGTAAGCTTCCAATGTGTGTCAGGCCACGTGCTAGGGATTTACAATACAGGGGTAAGCAATATCCTTTTCTTTCCTCTGTAGAACTAACATAGAAAATGTTAATAAAACAGACATTAAAAAAAAAAAGAAATAATACAAATGTGAGATAAGTGTTTATTGAGGGCACATGTTGTTGCTCAGAATTTCTTTCCTGTAACTTTTATCACTGCATTAAGTTTGGATGGGTCTGGCCTACCTGCTACTTCCAGAGTTCATCCAAGAAGAGGAAGAACTGGATTATATTTGATTTATGCATCTATATATTGCTTTTCTCCTGAATCTATTGAGATTCCTCTAGGACTATAAGTTGCTCCAGCCACTTGCCTTCTTTCCTTCCACACAGAGAGAGTCTGTCTGATTAAGGGAGGAGATATAGAGAGGGAGAAAGGAAGAACCTTATATTATAATTTGAGCTCCTGGATCAAGCCATGCCAGAAGCCAAAGGAATCCCAGAACCTTTCTCCTAAAATAGTTGGGACTGGGTTTCCACCTTTTATAAGGCAATGAGATCAGACAGAGTAGTCATAGTGAAAATGCAAACTTCTGTGGGAACACGGAGAATCTGGGGATCAGAGAAGTTGCCAGAAACAGAAAGCTTAGGGAGAGGGCTTATTTCCCAAGAGAAGAAATGAGAGAATGGTGAAGACTCAGATCTGAGGCAGGCATGGAGAGTTTAAAGACTTTACTTACAACTTATCATTATGGCTAGAAAAAATGTGCATGCCGTGTTTGCACTGCGTGCATGTGGGTGTGTGTCTACTGGGGGTGGGGGTGGGGGGAGAGAAAGATGAAGCCAGGGATGATTCATGGGGATTGGCCTCCACCCCTGTTACTTTATGGCCTGCAACATGTCACAGTTTCTTTCATCTGTGAATCAGAAATACTCATACCTAATTCACAGGGATGATGTGAGGTTTAAATAAGATTACTAAGGTCATGTATGTGAAAGCACTTGTTCACTTGTTATCATTATCAGTTGCTACGTCATGTCTGACTCTTTGCAACCCAATGAACTGCAGCATGCCAGGCTTCCCTGTCCTTCACTGTCTCTCCGAGTTTGCTCAAACTCATGACCATTGAGTCGGTGATGCTATTCAACCATCTCATCCTCTGTTGCCCCCTTCTTCTCCTGCCCTCAATCTTTCCTAGAATCAGGTCTGTTCCAGTGAATCAACTTTTCACATCAGGTGGCCAAAGTATTGGAGCTTCAGCTTCAGCTTCAGCATCCGTCCTTCCCATGAATATTCAGGGTTGATTTCCTTTAGGATGGACTGCTTTGATCTCCTTGCTATCCAAGAGACTCTTTAAGAGTCTTCTCGAAGGCATCAATTTTTTGGCGTTCAGCCTTCTTTCTGGTCCAACTCTCAGAGCCACATATGACTACTGGAAAAAAGGTTAAACAGAGAATCTGAACCCCCTCCAAAGCTACCATCTGCACTTGCTGCCAAATTATCTAGAAATGCGAAGGAGATGCCCTTGACTATGGGCCCCAGTTCTGTGAGCTGACTCCCCTCAATGGGAGAGACCCTGGGCAGGACATCAAGTGTCCTGAGATAAGCAGCATCTGAGCTGAGAGCACCTGGCCTAGGCCATACAGCAGGCAACCTGGGCTGCAGACCAACAGCCTAGCATCAGCAGAAGAGGTGTGTTAGTTACTCAGTTTCACGAGGAAAATTGATGGAGCTTATAATGCCAGGCAGACCACAGAAGGTTCCAAAGGGCTTTCCTGTATAAACAACACCGGGTGGAAGAAGTAACACAGCATACCATTCCCATTTCCTTTAACCAGATGGAGTTACTTCCTTCTGGAGGAAAACAGTCTATCCTATATATTAGGTAATGCTGATTAAAGTTCAAGGTACAATCCTGTCATACTGTAAGCAAATGATAAAGGTTAATATTACCAATATGTTATTGACAATTAGATGAAAGAATACCTTTGCAACATGCAAATATAAGGGCTCAGTGCCAAAAATGCATTAGCTCAACTAGTATTTACTGACTGTCTAACATAAGCCAGGTCCATTTCGAGGTACTGGCAAAATGGTGGCTGTGGCTGTTCAGTTGCAAAGTCATGTCCGACTCTTTGTGACCCCCGTGGGGTAAAATAGTTGTACATACAATTATATAAGATCCCACGTAAATAGAAAGAATAAATAATCCCACAAAAACAATGTCCCTATTCTTACAGCTCTTATCTCCTCCTAGGAGAGACAGACAACAGAAAGCAAATAAATAAATATAATTTCTGATGGACATAAGTGCTCTGGGGAAAAATTAACCAGAGTGACAGGAGGTCACATTGGTGAAAATTGTTTTCGAAATGACTGTCAAAGGAGATCTCTGTGGACATGGAATCTTTGAAGGAGACAAGGTCACAGGCTCTATGGAGGTCAGCATGATTAGAATTCAAGGACCCTGAGAAAATGCAAAGTCCCCGAGGCTGGGATAAGTCTTGACAGAGTGGAGGAACTTGAATGTTAGCAGAAGAAGTGATAAAATGTCCAAATTGGTACTATATTTTGAGTTTGGAACTGATGCTGAGTAGATCCCTGCGGGATTCCTGGGCACAGAGGCCTTACTGTTCCCCACTTCTTGTAGACAAGACTCCAGCCTACATGATATTCCCTGAGTTTCAAAGGACAGATTCAAACAAAAGCTAGTAAGGGAGGAGCAGCCACAAAACCACCTGAGGCAAAGATAAAAGGGACTGGAGAAGCTCATCAAGATTAGGAGACCCTCAGTTCAGTTCAGTCGATCAGTCCTGTCCAATTCTTTGCTACCCCGTGGCCTGCAGCACACCAGGCTTCGCTGTCCATCACCAACTCCCAGAGCTTGCTCAAACTCATGTCCATTGAGTCAGTGATGCCATCCAGCCATCTCATCCTCTGTCGTCCCCTTTTCCTCCCGCCTCCGATCTTTCGCAGCATCAGGGTCTTTTCCAATGAGTCAGTTCTTCTCATCAGGTGACCAAAGTATTGGAGTTGCAGCTTCATCATCAGTCCTTCTAATGAATATTCAGGACTGATTTCCTTTAGGATTGACTGGTTGGATCTCCTTGCAGTCCAAGAGTCTTCTCCAACACCACAGTTCAAAAACATCGATTCTTTGGCACTCAGCTTTCTTTTTAGTCCAACTGTCACATCCATACATGACCACTGGAAAAACCATAGCTTTGACTAGATGGACCTTTGTTGGTAAAGTAATGTCTCTGCTTTTTAATATGCTGTCTAGGTTGGTCATAGCTTTTCTTTCAAAGAGCAAGCATCTTTTAATTTCATGGCTGCAGTCACATCTGCAGTGATTTTGGAGCCCAAAAAAATAGTCTGTCACTGTTTCCATTGTTTCCACATCTATTTGCCATGAAGTGATGGGACCAGATGCCATGATCTTAGTTTTCTGAATGTTGAGCTTTGAGTCAACTTTTTCACTCTCCTCAATTGAATCCATGTCTCTTACATCTCCTGCACTGTCAGGCAGGTTCTTTACCAGCTGAGCCACTGGGGAAGCCTGACTATGTAACTTCTCCCTATTCACCAAGGAGGCTTCTCTTGTTGTAAAGAATGGTAAAGATGGTAAAGAATCTGCCTGGAATGCAGGAGACCTGGGTTTGATCCCTGGGTCAAGAAGACCCCCTGCAGAAGGGAATGGCAACCCATTCCAGTATTCTTGCCTGGAGAATCCCATGGACAGAGAAGCCTGGCAAAATATACCCCATAAGTTTGCAAAGAGTTGTACATGACTGAGTGGTTTTCACTATTCATTAAAGGAGGGGTCATAATTCTTGAAGTGCTAACCTACTGTGTTCCTCTTTTGCCTGGCAAAGGAATAAAACCATCTTTCCTTCTCCTCCATAATTCTGCTCCTCTATTTCTTTTCTGCATCGGTGCACAGAAAGCCAAGATTTTGGCAGCAGAACCAACAAAAATTGAAAATAGATTGGTAATAACATATGAGGAAAAGAGAAGAGAAATTGAGTAAATGATGTTGTTATTTACCAAGACGAGGAAGATGAGAGGAGGAAAATTTTTGATATGTAAGAGTCCATAGTCTTATTTTGGACCTGTATTTATGCTATACAGGGTAAGGGTGACACGATACTAGAGGTCAAGGTGAGATGTTGAGCCTGAGGCTCAAGGAAAAGATCAGCATTCAAGGGTTTCCCAGGTGAAAGTGTTAGTCGCTCAATCTTTGCGAACCCATGGACTGTAGCCCGCCAGGCTTCTCTGTTGATTGTTCTCCAGGCAAGAATACTGGAGTGGATTGCCCTTCCCTTCTCTAGGGGATCTTCCCAACCCAGCACTTGAACCTGGATCTCCCACAGCTTCTTTACCCTCTGAGCCACTAGGGAAGCAAGAATCAGCCTGCCAATAAAGGAGACTCAAGTGATGCGGGTTCAGTCCCTGGGTCGGAAAGATCCCCTGGGGTAGAAAATGGCAACCCACTCTGGTATTTTTGCCTGCAAAATCCCACAGACAGAGGAGCCTGGTGGGCTCCATTCATGGGGTTGCAAAGAGCTGGACAGGACTGAGCACACAGAAGCTCCCCAGGTCTGTAAAGGCTTAGATAAGATCTCCCAGGCAGAAAATCTAGATAAAAGTGGGCTGGCTAAGCAAAGGAGACAGAAAAATGGCCACTGAAGGAGGAGGAGAAATAAGAGAAGGTGGGATCCTGATGGCCAAGTGAAGAATATTTAAAGAAAGATTGGTTAAGTGTATCCTATCTGCTGAGAAGCTGACTACAAAAAGAACTGGAGAACTGACCTTTGCATAATTGGCGGGAAGGAAATTGTTAATGACCTTTACAAGAGCAGCTTCAGACAACAGCAGTAGTAAGATAAGAAGGGACCAGAAGTGAGAGAATGAACTCAGCAAATAAATGTGCTGAAGACTTTTGCTGTATGACAAAGCAGGAACATAGGGCAAGGGTGCAGGAAATGGAGGAACTGGTGAGAGGCGAAGATTCTTTAGGGACTTTGTGGCTTTTTGAGATGAGAGGTAGAGAATATATTAATAATTCAGTAAACAAGAATAAATCATGACGAAGGAGACAATTTCAGTGGGGAAAATAAAAACCCGTGAAAAGGAAAAGTAAACAAGTCCCAGTTGTTGACTACAAGTTGACACTTGCCAAGGGCACTTGCTCTCTGCCTCTGTGGAGACTGAATCCCGCGGTGCTGTAACTGTTGACCGTCGACACACCCTGAAGGAAGTTCAGCATGGAGAATGAGGAACTTTGTGCTCCAGACAACTAGTGAACAGGTTTTAGATAGATATATTCAAGAACTGATTTCATGATCCCAGTCCTTGCATACCCTCATATCATAGAAAAGCACTTAATCCCTTCATGGTGACATCAGCTTCTTGTGACTAGTACAAAACCCTTTAAGATAAGGGTATGATTCTGTGAACTCCCCTTTTTTCAAAATCACATATGGTGACCTTCCCCCACTACCTATTTGGAGCAGTTTACTGAGAGCTATCTGAGGTGCTGTCTCCTGGGCTGCAGCCCTGATTTTGCCCCAAATGACAGTGAAAAAGCTGACTTAAAACTCAACATCAGAAAAATTAAGGTCCTGGCATCTGGTTCCATCACTTCGTGGTAAATAGATGGGGAAACAATGGAAAAAATGACAGACTTTATTTCTTCGGGCTCCAAAATCACTGCAGTTGGGTGACTGCAGCCATGAAATTAAAACACACTTCCTTCTTGAAAGAGAAGCTATGACGAACTTCAATTAAATTCAGGTAAGTCATTCATTCCTGTCTGATTCTTTGCAGTCCCATGGACTGCAGCACGCCAGGCTCCCCTGTCCATCACCAACTCCTGGAGCTTGCTCAAACTCATGTCCATGGAGTCGGTGATGCCACTCAACCATCTCATCCTCTGTCATCCCCTTCTCCTCCCACCTTCAATCTTTCCCAGCATCAGGGTTTTTTCCAGTGAGTCAGTTCTTAGCATCAGGTGGCCAAATGTTAGAGCTTCAGCTTTAGCATCAGACCTTACAATGAATATTCAGGACTGATTTCCTTTAGGATTGAGGGGTTTGATCTCTTTGCAGTCCAAGTGACTCTCAAGAGTCTTCTCCAACACCATAGTTTAAAAGCATCAATTTTTTGGCACTCAGCTTCCTTTGCAGTCCAACTCTCACATCTATACAAGACTACTGGAAAAACCATAGCTTTGACTAGATGGACATTTGTCAGCAAAGTAATGTCTCTGCTTTTTAATATGCTGTCTAGGTTGGTCATAGCTTTTCTTCCAAGGAGCAAGTGTCTTTTAATTTCATGGTTGCAGACAACGTCTGCAGTGATTTTGAAGCCAAATAAAATAAATTCTGTCACAATTTCCATTGTTTCCCCATCTATTTGCCATAAAGTGATGGGACTGGATGTCATGATCTTAGTTTGTTGAATGCTGAATTTTACTTTTTTACTCTCTTCTTTCACTTTCATCAAGAGGCTCTTCAGTTTCTTCACTTTCTGCCATAAGAGTGGTATTATCTACGTATTTTAGGTTAATGATATTTCTCCCAGCAATCTTGATTCCAGCTTGTGCTTCATCCAGCCCAGCATTTCCCATAATATACGCTGCATGCAAGTAAGCAAGATGATAACATACAGCCTTGACATACTCCTTTCCCTAATTGGAACCAGTCTGTTGTTCCATGTCCAGTTCTACCTGCTGCTTCCTGACCTGCATATAGATTTCTCAGGAGGCAGGTCAGGTGGTCTGGTATTCCCATCTCTTGAAGAATTTGTCACAGTTTGTTGTGATCCACTCAGCCAAAAGCTTTGGTGTAGTCAATAAAGCAGAAATAAATGTTTTTCTGGAACTCTCTTGCTTTTTCAATGATCCAGTGGATGTTGGCAATTTGATCTCTGGTTCCTCTCCCTTTTCTAAACCCAGCTTGAACACCTGGAAGTTCACAGTTCAAGTACTGCTGCAGCTGTGCTTGGAGAATTTTGAGCATCCCTTTGCTAGAGTGTGAGATGAGTGCAACCGTGTGGTACTTTGAACATTCTTTGGCACTTCCTTTCTTTGGGATTGGGATGAAAACTGACCTTTTCCAGTCCTGTGGCCACTGCTGAGTTTTCCAAATTTGCTGGCATATTGACTGTAGCACTTTCACAGCATCATCTTTTAGGATTTGAAATACCTCACCTGGAATTCCATCACCTCCACTAGCTTTGTTCATAGTGATGCTTCCTAAGGCCCACTTGACTTCACATTCCAGGATGTCTAGCTCTAGGTAAGTGATTACACCATCGTGGTTAACTGGGTCATGGAGATATATATTTTTTTAAAATAATTATTCTGTGTATTCTTGCCACCTCTTCTTAATATCTCCTACTTCTGCTAGGTCCATACCATTTCTGTCCTTTATTGTGCCCATCTTTGCATCCTTGGTATCTCTAGTTTTCTTGAAGAGATTTCTAGTCTTTCCCTTTCTATTGTTTTCTGCTATATCTTTGCACTGATCACTGAGGAAGGCTTTCTTATCACTCCTTGCTATTCTTTAGTGCTCTGCATTCAGATGGGTATATCTTGCCTTTTGTCTTCTGACTTTATCTTCTCTTCTTTTCTCAGCTATTTGGAAGGTTTCTTCAGACAATCATTTTGCCTTTTTGATTTTTTTTTCTTTGGGATAATCTTGATCACTGCCTCCTGTACAATGTCATGAACCTCCATCCATAGTTCTTCAGGCGCTAACAGATCTCATCCCTTGAGTCTGTTTATTATTTCTGTTGTATAATTATAAGGGATTTGATTTAGGTCATACCTGAATGGTCTAGTGATTTTGCCTAATTTCTTCAGTTTAAGCCCAAATTTTCCAATAAGGAGTTTACTAACTGAGCCACAGTCAGCTCCCAGTCTTGTTTTTTTTTGCTGGCTGTATAGATCTTCTCCATCTTTGGTTGCAAAGAATATAATCAATCTGATTTCAGTATTGACCATCTTGTGATGTCTATGTGTAGAATAATCTCTTTTGTTGTTGGAAGAGGGTGTTTGCTATGAAGAGTTCATTCTCTTGGCAAAATCTAGACAGCATATTAAAAAGCAGAGACATTGCTTTGCCTAAAAAGTCTGTAAAGTCAAAGATATGACTTTTCCAGTAGTCATGCAAGGATGTGAGAGTTGGACCATAAAGAAGGCTGAGCACAGAAGAATTGATGCTTTTGAACTCTGATTTTGGAGAAGATTCTTGAGAGTCCCTTGGGCTGCAAGATCAAACCAGTCAATTGTAAAGGAAATCAATCCTGAATATTCATTGGAAAGACTGAGGCTGAAGCTGAGGCTCCAATACTTTGGTCACCTGATGTGAAGAGCTGACTCATTAGAAAAGACCTTGAAGCTGGGAAAGATTGAAGGCAGGAGGAGAAGGGGATGACAGAGGATGAGATGGTTGGATGGCATCACTGATTCAGTGGACATGAGTTTGAGCAAGCTCTGGGAGATGGTGAAGTACAGGGGAGCCTGGTGTGCTGCAGTCAATGGGGTCACAAAGAGTCGGACACAACTGAGCTATTGAACAACAACACAGCTCTCACATGGTGCATCTCTTTTAGTTGACACTGTGTACAGGTCATAGGCCTAACCTCTGATAGGATCAGGGTTGGCTCAGGCCCAGATGAAACTGTGGATAACTTTATTTGAATTGACTCTTACTCCCATGCCTACATATGCATGGGTACCATATTCTGTCATTTTCCTCTTATTGTCTAGGTATAAGTAGAACCTCTTGAATTTTGCCTCTTTCTGTCCACAGAATTCACAAGATAGAGATAGAATTAGAAACTGTCCTATAACCAAGAATTAGTACTTAGAAACCCTTGCATTGCTCTAAAAAAGAGTTTTTCATAAGTCCTTTTTCTGTACCAAATATACTTTATCTTGGTAAGCTTCTTGTTTGGCTTTTGCACTCATTAAAAAAATAATAATGATGATGATGGAAGTTTGTCAATCCTGACCCCCATTTGGGGTCTGTTTATCAAAGGTCTGATGAGAATCACCATGAAATGACTGTCCGAAATAAATGAGGAGTTCTACAATCCCCTGAGTAAAGAGAGGAATATGGAGAGAAGCATAGGAAACCAGTTTTTATAAGTCCCCTCCCTTGAAACCCAAGTCTCGAGAAGTTAACTTGGTTAATAACTGAGTATATTTTTCTGCAAAGAATTCCCGCTATAAAGGAAAGGCCAGTGTCTATATACTGGTTCCACTCCTACAGCCTATATATAAAGGACTTAACTTCTATAAGCACCCATCACTCTATGGGGAAAAGACTACCAATGAGCATCCATCAGAAGGAGACTGTGATAGGCTGAAATTGTCCAGAAGTCTGGGCTCATAGCAAGTACTCGATTAAGGTTTCTTTCTTTTGAACTTATCTTTTGATTTGTAAGTTAATTAAATGTATTGACCCATCACTAAATGGGAAAATAAACTGCACCCCAGCAGGCACTCATTAAATTTCAGGCAGTGTGTGCAATACAAAAATTACAAAATTGTCCCTGGTCTCCATGGCATATATATATATATATATATATATGTATGTATGTATGTATGTATGTATATATACTGTTGCCATATAAATTAAATCCTGTATATAGTTAACCTTTGAACAACACAGGTTTTAACTACACAGGTCGACTAATACACACATTTTTTCAATACATACTGTATTACAGTACTTCATGATCATCAGCTGATTGAATCCATGGGGATGGATTGACAGATACAGAACCATGGATTTGGATCTAGAGGGCTGATCCAAAGTTATTTACCAGTTTTTGACTGTGCTTCAGGTTGTTGGCATCCTTACTCCCTTTGTTGTTTAAGGGTCGAATGTACACACACACTGAAGTGCTAGTGCAGTTAGTGTCATCACCAATAACATTTACCTGGGTGGCAGATGGTTGAGAGGTAAACGAAACACTAAAATATAAGCTTCATGAAGGCAAGGGCTCTTTTTTGTCTTCTTTGCTGCTATTAAAACATTAAAACAGTCCTTAGCATAGAAAAGTTACTTGATACATATTTTTGAATTAATTACTGATTAGACATAAGAATGTGTTTTGCAGGGTTGGGTAAAGAACAAACAAAAGTCTGAATGAAAGGCCATTAAATGATGAAAAGGCAAAAGTGGCCATATCACAGTTTGGCCTGAGTGATCTCAGTTAACCATATAAAAGCTGAGGGCTGAAGAATTTATGTTTTCAAACTGTGGTGTTGGAGAAGACTCTTAGAGTCCCTTGGGTTGCAAGGAAATCAAACCAGTCAATCCTAAAGGAAATAAATCCTGAATATCCATTGGAAAGACTGATGCTGAAGCTGAAACTCCAATAATGTGGCCACCTGATGCAAAGAACTAACTCATTAGAAAAAGACCCTGATGCTGAGAAAGATTGAAGGCAGGAGGAGAAGGGGATGACAGAGGATAAGATGGCCCGATGGCATCACCGACTCGATGGACATGAGTCTGAGCAAGCTCCGGGAGGTGGTGATGCACAGGGAAGGCTGGCGCGCTGCAGTCCATGGGGTGGCAAAGAGTCAGACACGAGAGAGTAACTGAACTGTTACTCTGCAAGTGAACAGTTACTACTGTAAGTGAACACGGGCAAATATAAGTTTTAGAGGATGAAACTGATAATTCAGCTGTGTGATCCTGGAGCTCAAGTCCATACAAATACATTTAAGTGAGGTCAGGTCTTCCCTCCTTTTGTCTCTGTGTCCAGAATAATAGTGTTGGCCTGGAAGGAAGGTAAATTTATTATGATTATTTAACCTCTCTTCTCACTTTATATCCTGGCGGTGGCTCAATTGATAAGAACCCACCTGCAAGACAGGAGACCTGAGTTTGGTCCCTGAGTTGGGAAGATTCCCTAGAGAAGGGAATGGCTACCCACTACAGTATTCTTGCCTGGAGAATTCCATGAGACAGGAGCCTGGTGGGCCACACAGTCCATGGGGTCGCAAAGAGTTGGACACAACAGAGAGACTAACACTTTCACTTTCAGAAGCCTAGGAGAAAAACAAGAGACCTCCCCCCTCAACCCCAGGAGAGATAGACCACTTTCATTGCAGAATAGACCACTTTCAACAAGTGTCACTGCTGTTTGTTCAGTCTGTAAGTTGTGTACAACTCTTTGCAGCCCCATGAACTGTAACATGCCAGGCTTTCCTGTCCTTCACTGTCTCATGCAGTTTGCTTAAACTCAAGTCCATTGAGTCGGTGATGCCATCCAATCATCTCGTTCTCTCCTCCTCCTGCCCTCAATCTTTCCCAGCATCAAGTTCTTTCCCAATGAGTCAGCTCTTCACATCAGGTTGCCAAAGTATTAGACCTTCAGCATCAGCCCTTCCATTGAATATTTAAGGTTGATTTCCTTTAGGATTGACTGGTTTGACCTCCTTGCAGTCCAAGGGACTCTCAAGAGTCTTCTCCAGTGCCACAATTCTAAAGCATCATTTTTTTTTTGGCATGGTTAGTTGGTTGCACAGGTTTAACTCAAAACCTTGGGAATTTTTGCTGCACATATTCACTGTGTTATACATTGTGATAAAGCTATGAACAAAACAGTCCCTGCCCTCTGGAAGCACATAAGCCAGAATGAAGGAAAGGTGGATTAGGAAGGAGTTCCTGGGAAAGGTGACATCTCAGCTGAAACCTATGAAAAGATTAGGATGCTATCCAAGTTAAGAAGGGTGAGGGAGTGAGTCATGCAGAGAAAGCTTAGCACCGAGATTCCAAGATGAGAGTATCTTAGCACATGCCCTCAAGATGTTCAGAATCTGAATTAAGAGTCAAGAAGTCCAGCTATGAAGTCCAGCACTGAGCAAGATACTAAGTCACTTCACTCATTCCTTTATTCATTTATATACTCTCTCCAAGATTGAAATACAGGTGAGCAACCTTAATTTTTGGATGTCCTTGATGTATTAAAAATGAGACAATTCTCAAAAATATTTCCATTTAATACTGACCCATCTTACAAAAGAAAACACTGCTGTAATAATTATCTTAAGATTGAGTTTATAAAAATAATCCATTAGGAATAGACAGAAAATGGAATATAACTTTAAATTTCTATGGGAAATTTATTGCCCCCAATTCTGTAAGTTTCTATGCTATTCCATGTGCAATTTCACTTGGAGACAATAATAAAGATCTAAATTTGAAAATCTTGGTTATTTTAAGACTCAGGCCTAAAGTCATAATTATAATATTCCATTTACTTACTAATTTAATTAATTTAATTAATGGAGGGCCAGGAACATTTGGAGGTTGATCACAGAGACACTGTTGACAAAACGAGTGGTTTTTTTTTTTTTTCCTTTATTTATTTATTTATTTTTTCAGTGGGTTTTGTCATACATTGATATGAATCAGCCATAGATTTACACGTATTCCCCATCCCGAGTGTTTTTTGTAGTTCTCAGAGACCCTTGGGGAAGACAAATGTTAAAAAAATATTTTAAAAATATATTATACCATATTAAATTAAGCATTTTGAAAGAAAGGCAATCTTTCTCTAGGTCTCATTCTACATTTATAAAAAGGAGATGAGAAAGGTCTTTTTGACCTTGACATTGAAAATCCTACCAGCCAATCAGTCTGTAGAGAAGTACTTGCTCAGAACAAGTTAAATGAAACACATAGGTAATGATCATCAGTGAAAGTGAAGTCATTCAGTCATGTCCGACTCTTTGGGATCACATGTACTGTAGCCTACCAGGCTCCTCCATCCACGGAATTTTCCAAGCAAGAGTACTTGAGTGTGTTGCCATTTCCTTCTCTGGGGGATCGTCCTGATCACAGGCAGACACTTTACCATCCGAGCCACCAGGGAAAAGAGTCAGCTAGATTTCTCAGGAAACACACAAGGATGCTAGAAGCATCCATCAAGTCCCAGGACTCTGAAATCAGAGTTGGAAAATATTGTTGTTTCTCAGTCACTAAGTCATGTCCAACTCTTTGCGACCCCATGGATTGCAGCACACCAGGCTCCCCTGTCCTTCATTATCTCCTGGAGTTTGCTCAAACTCATGTTCATTGAGTTGGTGATGCCATCCAACCATTATATCCTCTGTTGCCCCCTTTTCCTCCTGCCCTCAATCTTTCTCTGCATCAGAGTCTTTTCCAATGAGTCACCTCAGATTAGAGAAATAGAAGAAAAATGATAGAAACTTCCTCAATGGTCATCACTTCTATAAAAATTTAAAAGCCAGAATTACATTGGGGTGCACACTCTTGCATCCCAGATCTTCAAAGATGAGAAAACTACAGCTCCAAAAGGGTTAACTGACCTACCCAGTGGGATGAGTGAGCCAGTTGTGCTGGAATTTTAGGAATGGCATTTTATGAAGTCCAAAAGACTCACTGACTTTCTCGAAATACAGGTTAGCTGAGTCAGAAGGGTCATTTCTCCAGACTGAGCAATGCCATATCATGCTTAAATGTTTCTCATCCAAGAAGATGAACAGAAACAAGAGCAGACTCAGTCTTGACCTTTACAAGTCATGAATTTGACTCCTAGAGAGATGGATGGCTTTGCTCCATGAATAATGTCAGCAGTAAAGAAAAACTGGGAAGGGGGTTGAACTCAAGGAGAAGGTTTGAAGAGGAAGACACTTGTTTCCTAGAACAGATGACAAAGTTTATGACCTCAGAGAAGGCAACCCCCATGGCATGAGTCTCTCCTACTGAGCAGAGTGTTTGTACGAAATGTACTCTTGCCTGGGGAGGGTCAGGGAATCCTGTGTTTCTTTCCCTCCCTGACCTCTCTGAACCGGAATCCAGCTTTTCAGTTTCTCAGAGCTGCATCCCTGGGAGAATTTAAGAAGCCCAACAAATGTGAGGCAACTCTCCACCTAAGTTTTCCTGACATTGAGCCAAAGGATAACCATTTACACTTTTCAGAAAATAAAGATTACTTGATGGTAGTCGAAAAACTATATTTGAGACAGCAAAAGAGACACAGAGGTAAAGAACAGACTTTTGGACTCGGTGGGAGAAGGCGAAGGTGGGATGATTTGAGAGAATAGCATTGAAACATGTATATTATCATGTGTGAAACAGATCGCCAGTCCAGGTTCGATGCATGAGACAGGGCGCTCAGGGCTGGTACACTGGGATGACCCTGAGGGATGGGATGGGGAGGGAGGTGGGAGGGGTTTCAGGAGGGGGCACACGTGTATACCCATGGCTGATTCATGTGAATATATGGCAAAAACCACCACAATATTGTAAAGTAATTAGCCTCCAATTAAAACAAATTAATTAATTAAAAAAACTATATATGTGGCATATCCTTAGTAAAGACATCATGCTGAATCTTGTTCATTATGATTCTAAGAATATTTTAATTTCTTCCATTAAGTTTCACTTTCTTCTTCATACTTTCCAAACAATACTGGTTAGATATTCATCCAAACACATTTTGACTGTATGCCATCTATTTCTTATGTCTTCTATTTACACTATCCAAGTTTACAGCAAAAAATTTAGATAAATTCTCTACTAGAAATTTTGCAAGTTTTTCTTTTTTCTAAGAAAAAAAAAAAAAAAACCATGATCTTATCATTATAACTTTCTACAAGTCATGGGTTGTGATCAGTTGCTTGCCCTGGACTCTATCTCTGCTTGTTTGTTTGTTTGTTTTTTAATAAACATGTGTGTGCGCTCAAGTGCTCAGTTGTGTCTGACTTACTGTGAATCTGTGGACAATAGCCCATCAGCCTCCTCTGTCCATGGGATTTTACAGCCGAGAACACTGGAGTGGGTTGTTGTTCCCTCTCCAGGGGGCCTTCCTGACCCAGGGATCAAATCCAAGTCTCTTGTGTCTCTTGTGTTGCAGGCAGATTCTTTACCACTAGTGCCACCTGCGAAGCTACACTTACTAAAATGTGAAACTTTTATTGGCAATTTAAAGTTTCTAAGTTGCATTCTGATCCTTTATTTCACTTCATTCTCTCAGTAGTTTTAGAATCAACACATAGAAAATGGTACACAGCTTCCTTAGGAGGCAATGGAGACCCAGAATTTCTAAATAACCTAAGAAATTGATGCCTGTGGTGAGTCGCTTCAGTCATGTCCACCTCTTTGTGATCCTATGGGCTATAGCTTGCCAGGCTTTCCTGTCCACTGGATTCTCCAGGCAGGAGTACTGGAATGGGTTGCCATTTCCTTCTCCAGGGGATCTTCCTGACCCAGGGATGGAACCTGCATCTCTTGTCTCCTGCATTGGCAGGTGAATTCTTTACCACTACTGCAAATTTCTCAATTATTTACTCAAGGCCACATGTCTCAGTGCAAAGACATGCAGACTGTCACACAGGACTTTGGACAGTGAACCCATGCTATACAATACACTTCAGATTATTTGGAATAAAGAACTAAATCAGCAAATAAATAAATTAGTAAATAAAAATAAATTCAAGAACTACTATTTAGATAATCTTTTTAAAAACAAAAAGTAACTACACATCTCATTTCAACTTGAAAATATTCAAATGAACTGAAATTGAAAAGGATAGAATATAATTTCCAAAGTTAGTGTGAGCTGAACATTTAATAATGTAATTAATATTATTTGTGCCTTTCTCCTCATTCAAGTCATGAGTGTCTGACATAAAAGATGGTTCTAGTAATGCATGTAGCTCTGCCCCGCTACTTAGAATAAATTAGAGGATTATTTAGAATGAGGAAATACCTTAGTATTTTGAGGCTATATTTGTTATTGTTCAGTCACTCAGTCCTGTCCAACTCGTTGTGATTCCATGGACTGCAGTATGCCTGGCTTCCCTGTCCTTCACTTTGGAGTGTTATTTGCTCAGTCGTGTCTGACTCTTTGCGAACCATGGACCACAGCCTGCCAGGTTCCTCTGTCCATGGGATTCCCCAGGCAAGAATACTGGAGTGGGTTGTCATTCACTTCTCCAGAGGATATTCCCAACCTAGGAATCGAACTTAAGTCTCCTGCATTGCAGGCAGATTCTTTACCATCTAAGCTACAGGGAAGCTGTCCTTCACTCTCTCCTATTATTTGCCCAAACTCATGTCCATTGAGTCAATGATGCCATCCAACCGTCTCCTCCTCTGTCACCCATTTTGTGCCTGCTCTCTATCTTTCCCAGCATCAGGGTCTTTTTCAGTGAGTTCGCTCTTTACATCAGGTGGCCAAAGTATTGGAGCTTTAGCTTCAGCATCAGTCCTTCCAATGAATATTCAGGACTGATATCCTCTAGGATTAAGTGGTTTGATCTCCTTGCTGTCCAAGGGACTCTCAAGAGTCTTCTCCAGCACCACAATTTGAAAACATCAATTCATCAGCCCTCAGACTTCTTTATGGATTGACTCTCACATCCATACATGACTACTAGAGAAATTTTAGTTTTAACTAAATGGACCTCTGCCAGCAAAGAGATGTCTCTGCTTTGTAATACACTATCTAGATTTGTCATAACTTTTCTTCCAAGGAACACGCATCTTTTAATTTCATGGCTGCAGTCACCTTCCACAGTGATTCTGGAGCCCAAAAAAGTAAAGCCTGTCACTGTTTCCATTGTTTCCCCATCTGTTTGCCATGACGTGATGGGACCAGATGCCATAATCTTTGTTTTTTGAATGTTGAGTTTTCAGCTAGCTTTTTCACTCTCCTCTTTCACATTCATCAAGAGGCTCTTTAGTTTCTCTTTGCTTTCTGCCATTAGGGTGGTATCATCTGCAAATCTGAGGTTATTGATATTTCTCCCTGCAATTTTGATTCCAGCTTGAGCTTCATCCAGCCCGGCATTACCTGTGATGTACTCTGCATACAAGTTAAATATACAGGGTGACAATAGACAGCCTTGACATACTCCTTTGCCAATTTTGAAGCAGTCTATTGTTCCCTGTCTGGTTCTAACTGTTGCTCCTTGACCTGCATACAGGTTTCTCAGGAGGCAGGTAAGGTAATCTGGTATTCCCATCTCTTCAAGAATTTTCCACATTTTGTTCCAATCCAAACTGTCAAAGAATTTGCCTACAATGCAAGAGACCCTGGTTCAATTCCTGGGTTGGGAAGATCAACTGGAGAAAAGATAGGCTACCCACTCCAATATTCTTGGGCTTCCCTCGTAGCTCAGCTGGTAAAGAATCTGCCTGCAATGTGGGAGACGTGGGTTTGATCCCTGGGTTGGAAAGATCCCCTGGAGAAGGGAAAGGCTACCCACTCTAGTTTTCTGGCCTGGAGAATTCCATGGACTGTATAATCCATGGGGACACAAAAAGTCAGACACAACTGAGCAACTTTCATTTTCACTTTTCACTTTTCACTTAGTCAATGAAGCAGAAGTAGATGTTTTTCTGGAACTCTCTTGCTTTTTCTATGATCCAACAGATGTTGGCAATTTGATCTCTGGTTCCTCTACCTTTTCCAAATCTAGTTTATACATCTGTAAGTTCTTAGTTCACCTACTGGTGAAGCCTAGCTTGCGGAATGTTGAGCATTACCTTGCTAGCATGTGAAAAGAGCACAGTTGTGTGGTGTTTAAACACTCTTTAGCGTTGTTCTTCTTTGAGGTTAGGAACTAAAGAGTGGCTAATATCTAGGAAAATGTGCCATGAATTCTTATAGAACTGATTCTGACACCATGTCAGAAAAAAAAAACAGACACATGGAGTTCAGAAAAATCTGAAGTTAAATCCCAACTAAGTGAATTGCTAAATGTTTGTCTAAGTTTAATATCAGTTAGTGCCAACCTCACTACCTTCATTTTTCAAATGAAGATAATAAAACCTGCACTGTGAAAATAAGGAGTAGAGATAATATATATGATGTATCTAGAGAACTGACAGGCATTTATGCATCCTGTCCTTAGAATAAAGTCTCAGGTTTAACCCTATTGCCAAAGTCCTTTCCAGAATGGAAATTCACTGAATTCTGATTCATTCTGTAAAACCATTGACCTGATTTCCTCCTCAACCACTATTATGAGATCTTAGACAAGTCATCAGGCTCTTCTGGGCCTCAGGTTCCCTTGTCTTATAAGAAGAAAAAAATGGAAAAGAGGGATTGTATGATTTCCTCCACCTTTTTTACCTACCAACACTCATTATTGTATAATTTCAGTACATATCTCTATTTTTGCATGTGAAATTTGCTGGGTGGAGAAAGCTCTTCCAGTTATACTGTGCTGTGTGGATGTCCAGATTTCACTTCATGTCATTGCATGTGATTTCTGACTGTTAAGATGTTCTTTGGAGATTGAGAGAAAAGGTGTTGATAGATTTCTTGGATAATATACCAAAATGTTAAGAAAATAGGTGAAGATAGAATCAGGAGACAGTAACAAACATGGAAAAAATATAATACTTTAACTAAGACTAAATATGGGAAAGGGATGAGGAAATCTGAGTAAATACTTTGAAAGGCATTAACTAAGAGAATAAGTAAATGAAAGTTGAGATTAAAAATGATAGGGAAACCAACAAATAATCCAACTTGCCCAGCAGGAAGTGGACTTTTTTGTTTTTTTTGTTTTTTTTGTTTTTTTTCAGGGTTGCTGCTCCTGCTGCTGCTAAGTCACTTCAGTCGTGTCCGACTCTGTGCGACCCCATAGACGGCAGCCCACCAGGCTCCCCTGTCCCTGGGATTCTCCAGGCAAGAACACTGGAGTGGATTGCCATTTCCTTCTCCAATGCACGAAAGTGAAAAGTGAAAGTGAAGTCGCTAGTCGTGTCTGACTCGGGGTTACTTCCCCACAATTCCAGGCTGCCCTGATAACTCAACTGGTAAAGAATCACCTGCAATGCAAGAGACCCCGATTCAATTCCTGGGTCAGGAAGATCCACTGGAGAAGGGATAGGCTTCCTACTCCAGTATTCTGGGGCTTCACTTGTGACTCAGTTTGTAAAGAATCTGCCTGCAATGTGAGAGACCTGGGTTTGATCCTTGGGTTGGGAAAATCCCCTGGAGAAGGGAAAGGCTACCCACTTCCAGTATTCTGGCCTGGAGAATTCCATGGACTGTATAGTCCATGGGATCACAAAGAGTTGGACATGACTGAGCAAATTTCACTTTCACTGTCCCCACAATTATCTCAATCTTCTGTGGGATCTTCTTAGCGAAGACTTTATGATGTAAAAAAAATGAGGGTCATGCAGCTGAAAAACATACAGGGAATTCTAATTCTGCTCCTCCCAATTTTGAGTCATCAAATGAAATTTTCATTGAGTGTCCACTTCATGTGGTGTATACTATTTGATAGCAACTTCTGGGGGATATTCCCCCTGGTGGCTGACTCAAGTTTCTAATATTTACATGCACCCAAAGTGCAATGCCTCTGCAGAAATTATTCAAGGATAGCTTTAGGTTACAGACAAGTTTGGGGTAGAAGAACTGGGGTGTATATTTGCTTCATACAGTGGTTCAGAGGCCCGAGAGGATAGTGCTTCTGACAATTCCAGCAAGAAGCTTACCTGAATTGAAAAGATAAACGAAGGGACACAGATGTGGACCGGGCATGGATGCATCACACAGGGCTTCCTCTATGATTCATTAGAGTCTGTATTGTGGCCACACCTAAATGCAAGGAAGGTGGAATCATTTGGCCTAGCTCTGCCAGCAGGAAGATGAAGCTAATGACTGCGGTCGGCTAATAGACCATGCCAGAGGGCAGAAAGACATCTAAAGGTCAGAATGGTTGCTGACCCAGGCAAGTGAAATTTATTTTATTCATGGCTAAGTGTCTCCCACCCAACCCAAGAGACTTTTAGCAAAGGACTGAGAACATGAAGTGGGGGATAATTCATTTGCAACTAAGTATAATCAAGGAAGGGCTTCCTTGGTAGGTCAGACATTAAAGAATCTGCCTGAATGCAACAGACCTGGGTTCAGTCTCTGGGTTGGGAAGATCCCCTGGAGGAGGGCATGGCAATCCACTCCAGTATTCTTGCCTGGAGAATCCTCACGGACTGTAGCCTGCTGGGCTCCTCTGTCCATGGGGTCACAAAGAGTTGGACCTGACTGAGCCACTACACACACTCATACACACATAATCAAGGAAATGCTTTACAGAATATATCAGTTGAGTTCTGTCGCTCAGTCATGTCCGACTCCTTGTGACCCCATGAACTACAGCACACCAGGCCTCCCTGTCCATCATCAACTCCCGGAGTCCACCCAAACTCATGTCCATTGAGTTGGTGATGCCATCCAACCATCTCATCCTCTGTCGTCCCCTTCTCCTGCCCTCAATCTTTCCCAACATCAGGGTCTTTTCAAATGAGTCAGTTCTTAGCATCAGGTGGCCAAAGTATTGGAGTTTCAGCTTCAGCATCAGTTCTTCCAATGAACACCCAGGACTGATCTCCTTTAGGATGGACTGGTTGGATCTCCTTGCAGTCCAAGGGATTCTCAAGAGTCTTCTCCAACACCACAGTTCAAAAGCATCAATTCTTCAGCACTCAGCTTTTTTTATAGTACAACTCTTACATCCACACACAACTACTGGAAAAACCATAGGCTTGACTAGATGGACCTTTGTTTGTAAAGTAATGTCTCTGCTTTTTAATAAGTTGTCTAGGTTGATCATAACTTTCCTTCCATCGAGTAAGCTTTTAATTTCACGGCTGCAATCACCATCTGCAGTGATTTTGGAGGCCCCAAAAATAAAGTCAGCCACTGTTTCCACTGTTTCCCCCTCTATTCGCCATGGCGTGATGGGACCGGAGAATATATAGAAATTAGATATATGTGAGGGATGAGTTTGATACAGGAAATTTCACTGAACAAGCCACAGATGGTTTTAGTAAAACCGTTAAAATGAGTGTAGCATCTTTCCTTTCCCACTAAAAGCAGACTCCTCCATTAGGATACAAAGAAAGCCAGAGGTAAAAAATAAATGATGCATCCATCAGAGAGGTTTTCCTTGTTCAACTGCTTTGAGTCACATCCCTGTCACTCTCTCTGTCATGGTCCTTGGTACATAGTCACCAGATTGCTCATTTGTTCTTCACTCCATAATTACCATGGAGCAGGGAGTTTTTTCTGTCCTATTTACTGCTTCGACTCTAACATCTAAAACAGTGCACAGCAAAGCATTTAATGAATATTTGTTGAATGCGCTGGACAGACCGAAAGTCCCGTTGATTGATGGAGCAAATGAGACCATTCTATGGGGAGCTGAATGGCAAAGATGAGTAGAAAGTCAAAGCTGGGACAGACTTTATGAACAACTGAGTCTAGACTCTCTGTGTTGAAAAAACAGAGGCTCAGGGGAGGAAACAAATTTTTCTAAGATGTCGTAACAAATGGCAAAACATGTTTTCAAATGCAATCAAGTAACTTTCCAATATGTTATTGCCAAACTAGACTATCTTTTAGCTGTAAACAGATTTTTGGAGGTTTTTATATTTGTTAGCACTTACTGTTATTTAATATTGTCATTTCCTCTTATTGGCAGAATCCATGTGTTGTCAACTGCCATGGAGAATTATATGATCATATTTCCTTTTGCAGTGCTACATGTCTATGTGGGAAACAAAGTTAAAAACTATGCAACAGAAAAATATCCTTAAAATTTAAATATAAAATATAAAGTTATCAAATTTAACTAAATAGAGAAAAGCTCCCACTTCACCCTCAGGTAGACAAATGGGGGAATAATACAAGCACAAAAAGAGAAAAATGATGGTCCTAGATGAACTTCAATTTCCTTGTGAATCAAAATAATACAAAAGTGAGATGTCTTTTGTTAGCAAACTATACTGATCTAAAAAAATGATGCCATCTAATATTTGCAAAGTTGAAGGAAACACATATGTTAATAACTACGGAGATCTGCATCAAAGGTTCACATTTTTAAAATTTTTCTCTTTTGACTTGATATTTTTATTTCTAGAAATTTATCTTGAGAAAATAATTCTGGCTAAATAACATTCAATCTTAAAACTGTTGACTCTGTGAGAGTGTGTGCGAATACTTGAATATGTTTATATGTGGTAGAGCTTTAGTAGTTTTACCTATATGTACATAGCCATAATATATTTTGACAGGCCAATAAGAAAAGTACCAAAAATAATTTTCAGAAGAGTTAAAGCTCAAACAATAAAATCAATGGGAATACTTTAGTAAAAATACTACCTAGGGTTTAATCCTATTTCAGACATAAGTACATTTCAAAGTCCTTAAGGACTCAGACAGCGTCAGGCTCTGTAAGACAAGAAAATCCTTTGCCCACTCCCTGCCCTGGTGTGACTAATTACAACACAAAGTGTTAAGAAGAAAACATGGAATCGGAGGAGGGAGTTACGCACTAAGTTCTCCGCACTTCGGTTTCTATATCTTAGACATGAATATGGCTAGCATTCCCCAAGGACACATGGCCCTAGAAATCTTTTAAAACCAGACTTTATTCATGAAACACAAAAAGCATTTTATACAAAGCAAGGGAATGGCAATCCACTCCAGTATTCTTGCCTGGAGAATCCCATGGACAGAGGAGCCTGATGGGCTGCAGTCCATGGGGTTGGTCGCAAGGAGTTGGACACAACTGAGAGACTAACACACACAACAATGTGTGTTTTGGATTTAAATGGTCTTTAAGAAACAAAGAAACACATTTTCTTAGTATTAAAGTTTAATTTATAATCGATATTGAATAATATTAACAAATGTGAAGGGATAATATAAAGTAAGATATCAATTTAGACCAGAAACGCTTGGCTGCATTGCATATACTGTGGTTGATAACATGTCCAATATTGATGCTATGTGTTCATACACCAACACACCCCATATAACCTTTGAGATTTCTTAAGTATGGCCAATTTTGTCAAAGACAGACTGTCATATATAGGAAGAATTACTCTTAATATAGTTAATATATTTTCTTTATTTAATTTAAAAAGCTATATTTTTGAAGAAAAAAATTACCACTGATGACTTTTTGTTCCCTCTAGGATCTTTAAATGTTTCTTAGAATTTGGGTAATCTACATCAGATTTGTGTTGCCTGTCATCAAAATATCTCATTTATTTTTTATTCTAGTATAGAAGGCGTCAGGGCCCAGAGATTGTTTGCATACACAGAAGTCATAAATGGAAAATTCTACTCTCAGGTAGGAGTTGGTAGGAGGGATTTCTCTAACAAAGCATGTATCCATCAACCCTTCCAGTCATACACCCATTAAATCCATGAGAAAACAAATATTAATTGAGTCTGTACAAAGTCCAAGCCCTATCACACGCTCAAGGATACACAGTATAAAAATAACCTTGTTGTTCTCATGGTGCAAACATTCCAGTGGAATAGAAAGAATTTAGTCAAACAGTTACATGAATATCTAGTTACAAACTGGGATAACTGCCATGAAGGGAAAGTACAAGAATCTACAAGAAGGTGTAACCAGGAAATATGATGTCACCCAGAGAATTCAGGGAAATGTGGTTTGTTTCAGCTGAGCTAAGATGATGGGAGGAAAGACTAGCATTTCATTCTACCCTAGCCTTACTGGCCTCCTGCCTTACTCACACACTAGAGGAATGCTCCAGCCTTACACAATTTTGCACTTATTTGTTCCCCCTCTGCCTGGAATGCCCTTACACACAAATCTGCAATGTTAGCTAATGCTTTCATCTCCTTCAAGTCTTCAGTGTTAACTTCTCAGTTAAAATCACCACGATGTCTCTTTTAACAGGGTAATCTGTAGTGACCTCCCCAATCCTTGAAACTCTAAGACTTTTATAATTTTTTTAATAGGACCTTCTAGCTTATCATAATTTCACCTTTTCTCTAATTCTCTGGATTAATTTACTAGGTATAATTTCAATAGAGGAAAATATTTTCTCTGCTTATTGATGCTTTCTAAGTGTTTAGAACGGTGTTTGAATATAGTTGTATATATTTAAAAGTTAGGTTAGTTGTTAATTAATTTAATTGTCAATTAATTGCCAATTATTAATTAATTAGCAGTTAATCAATTGTTAATTTTAATAAACAGTTAATTAATTGTTGATTAATTAATCAATTGTTGGTTAATTAATTAATTGTTCTGAGTTATAGTGCATATACAACACAGAAAAATGTTACAGAATCAGCTATAACAGTACCCAGAAGAGGACTTCCCTGGTGGAGCAGTGAATAAGAATCTCCCTGTCAATATAGGGGTTACGGGTTCCATGGCTGGTCTGGGAGGATCCCACACATGCTACAAAGCAACTAAGTCCATTCACAATTACTGAGCCTGTGCTCTAGGGCCCATGAGCAGCAGCAGCAGAGCCTGCATGCCTTGAGCCTGTGCTCCACAATAAGAGAAACCACAGCAGGGAGACGCCCGTGCACCACGACAAGGAGCAGCCCCCTTGCCACAACGAGTGGACGGCTGCACAAAGCAAGGATGGCCCAGCAGAGTCAGAAACGACAAGTAAATAGAAATTTTGAAAAAAATACCCAGCAGAAAAGTAATAGACTTAAACGAATGTATTAACGTACTTCCCGTATGTCAAAGTTTGAAGAGTAAAATAAATCTGAAGTGAGTAGAAAAAAGGAAATGATTAAATATGAGAGGAAATAACAAAATTGAAATTTGAGATAAACTGAAAACATCAGTGAAAGCCACATTTGCTTCTTTGAAAAGATCAATAAATTCAATAAATCCATTTTTGATAAAACTAGCCACACTAATCAAGGGGGGTGGGGAGAAAAAAAGAAGATATCCACAAATACCAACATCAGTAATGAAAAAATGGATCTCATTGGAGATTTCAAATATTGAAATATAATAAGATAATACTATGACCACGTTTAAATCAATAAATTCAACAACTTGGGTAAAAATAGACAAATTTCTTTAAAAATCAAAATAACTAAAATGACTACAAGAATAATTAAAAATCTAAATGCCCATATGTATGTTGAAGAAATTGCAAAACAAAAATCCATACTCAGAGGTCTTCACTTGAGAATTCCCTTAAACATTTATAGAAGAAAAGAGTTTGTATACAAATTCTTTCAGAAAACAGAGGAGAAAGGAACACTTCTCAGTTCATTTTAAGAAGATGATCTAACTTGTTGAGTCACTGTTCCAAGCCAAAGAACGCCCCCTCATTCTAAATGTCCATATTTAAATCCTTGGAACTTGTGAATATGTTACCTTATGTTGCAAAGGGATTTGCGGATGTGATAAAATGAAGGATTTTGAGATGAAGAGAATATCCTGGATTTTATAGATGGGCCCAATATAACCACAAGGGTATTCCTGAGGTAAAGGGGGAAGATAGGACAGAGGAAGGCTCAGAAGAGATATGACGAAGGAAGCAGAGGTTAGAATCAATCATGTGGGGCTCATGGTGAGGAATGTGAGCAGCTTTTGGAAGTCTGAAAAAACAAGGAAACAGATTCTCCATATAGTCTCCTAAGAGAATGCAGGCCTGACAACACCTTGATTTCAGCCCAAGGAGACCCATTTTAAACTTCGGACACCCAGGACAATCAGGTAGTAAAGTTATGCTGCTTTAAGACACAACACCTGTAGTAATTTGTTACAGCAACAATCTGAAGCTCATACAACTCTATCTGCAATGTGCGCACAGTCTTTGCTGGAAACTTAGTGTAGAACCCTGCGATTCTGGAACAACCCATTTCTGTTCATTACATCCCTCTCTTCTTAGAGTGTTTTCCCTTCCTTGGCCTAAAGCCTGATTGAATCAGAAGGGCAGTAAGTCAGGAAAGGTGGTCTTTTGGGAGCACTTCCATTGCTCCTTTGCTCTGTTCCCTTGAGTCAGACATGAGAATTATCTGGATGAACATTTCTAACCTGTAAAGCAAAAGTATTGCATTGATCAATATTTTTGACATGAGTGTATGTATGACTGAGTTGCTTCCCTGTGCACTTGAAACCATCACACTGTTTATCAACTATACTCTTATATAAAATACTGATAAAAAGTTAACTAGCAGTAATAAAACTTGAGTGCATTATCCTAAAAAATACTTTGGGATGACAATACAGATGATTAATTTAAGAGTGTATGAGACATTTCATATCTATATGTACATTTTTGTTTTCCAAGTACAGCAAGTGATGCTGGTTTTCTAGGTATTGTAGTATCTTAAAATTTGCTTTAAATTAAATAATCTAGATGTTTAAAAGAGAAAAATTTACATAAAAGTATTACATAAATGTAAGTGGTACTTTGAAATGACTTAAATGATAAAAGTGAGATAAGAAAAACTAGGCTACAAAATGTCTTGCCCTCTTCTCTACTTATCCAATCAGTAATCAATTCACTCATTCATTTACTTATTCATGAAATATATAAATATTCATGAGCATCTTTCAAGCACAACCCTCCAAATAAGAGAACACTGAGATAACAGTAATGAATGTGAAAGAGGACATGACTTGGAAGACCTCAAGTCTAAGCAGGGAGACAAATACATGTGTTTTTTTGGGGGGGCAACTAAACACATTTTAATAGAAAACAAGATACAGAAATATTTGATCCTTTTCCCACAAATTAGAAGTCGCTTCATCCTCAGAGCATAGTTTTCGAGAACTGAGAACTTGAATGGGGATATATATTAATATATGGTCCTACCAAATTGCAAAGAGCTGAGAAAAGAAGAGAATCAAAAGGCAAAGGAGAAAAGGAAAGATATACCCATTTGAATGCAGAATTCCAAAGAATAGCAAGGAGAGATAAGAAAGATTTCTTAAGTGATCAGCACAAAGAAACAGAGAAAAGCAATTGAATCGGAAAGACTAGAGATCTCCTCAAGAAAATTAGAAATACCAAGGGAACATTTCATGCAAAGATGGGCACAATAAGGGACAGAAAAGGTATGAACCTAAGAGAAGCAGAAGATATTCAGAATAAGTGACAAGAATATACAGAAGAGCTATACAAAAAAAAGATCTTAATGACCCAGATAACCAGGATGGTGTGATCACCCACCTAGAGCCAGACATCCCAGAATGTGAAGTCAAGTGGCCCTTAAGAAGCTTCACTACAAACAAAGCTACTGGAGGTGATGGAATTCCAGCTGAGCTATTTCAAATCCTAAAAGATGATGCTCTGAAAGTGTTGCACTCAATATGCCAGTGAATTTGGAAAACTCAACAGTGGCCACAGGACTGGAAAAGATCAGTTTTCACTCCAATTCCAAAGAAAGGAAATGCCAAAGAATGTTCAAACTACCACACAATTGCACTCATTTCACATGCTAGCAAGGTAATGCTCAAAATTCTCCAAACTAGGCTTCAACAGTATGTGAACCATGAACTTCCAGATGTTCAAGCTAGATTTAGAAAAGGGAGAGGAACCAGAGATCAAATTGCCAACATCCCTTGGATCATAGGAAAAAGCAAGAGAATTCCAGAAAAACATCTACTTCTGTTTAATTCACTATGCTAAAGCCTTTGGCTATGTGGATCACGATAAACTGTGGAAAATACTTAAAGAGATGGGAATACCAGACCACCTTTTCTGTCTCCTGAAAAATCTGCATGCAGGTCAAGAAGCAATAGTTAGAACAGGATGTGGATCAACAGACTGGTTCCACATTAGGAAAGGAGTAAGTCAAGGCTGTATATTGTGACCCTGCTTATTTAACTTCTAGGTAGAATGAAGTGAAAATCGCTTAGCCATATCCGGCTCTATACAGTCCATGCAATTCTCCAGGCCCCAATACTGGAGTTGGTAGTCTTTCCTTTCTCCAGGGGATCTTCCCAACCCAGGGATTGAACCCAAGTCTCCCACATTGCAGGCAGATTCTTCACCAGCTGAGCCACCAGGGAAGCCCAATGCAGAGTACATCATGCGAAATGTCAAGATTGCTGGGAGAAATATCAATAACCTCAGATATGCAGATGACATCACCCTTATGGCAGAAAGTGAAGAAGAACTAAAGAGCCTCTTGATGAAGGTGAAAGAGGAGATTGAAAAAACTGGCTTAAAACTCAGCATTCAAAAAGTGAATATCGTGACATCTGGTCCCATCACTTCATGGCAAATAGATGGGGAAACAATGGAAACAATGACAGGCTATTTTCTGGGGGTCCAAAATCATTGCAGATGGTGATGGCAGCCATGAATTTAAAAGATGCTTGCTCCTTGGAAGAAAAGCTAGACCAACTTAGACAGCATATTAAAAAGCAGAGACATTACTTTGCCAAGAAAGGTCCTTCTAGTCAAAGCTATGACTTTTCCAGTAGTAACGTATGGATGTGAGAGTGCGATCATAAAGAATGCTGAGTGCCGAAGAATTGATGCTTTTGAACTGTGGTGTTGGAGAAGACTCTTGAGAGTCCCTTGGACTGCAAGGAGATCAAACCAGTCCATCCTAAAGGAAAGCAGTCCTGAATATTCATTGGAAGGACTGATGCTGAAGCTGAAGCTCCAGTACTTGGCCACCTGATGAGAAGAACTGACTCATTGCAAAAGACCCTGATGCTGGGAAAGATTGAGGGCAGGAGGAGAAGAGGGTGACAGAGGATGAGATGGTTGGATTGCATCACAGACTCAATGGACACGAGTTTGAGCAATCTCCCAGAGTTGGTGATTGATGGGGAAGCATGGTGTGCTGCAGTCCATGGGGTTCCAAAGAGTCAGACAGGACTGAATGAACAGAAATTAACTGAACTAACTACATTTGGAACCTCCAGTTTCTCCTTAAATTTGTCCTCCTCACTGACTTCCAGCATAACATATTTAAAACACAACTTTAACTATGTCACCCCTTTCTTGGCCCCCAGTCCTTGACAAACTATGATCCCAAGACTAATGACACTGCTGTAGCTTTTAGTTTGATGAGAGTTTTTGATGACACAGCCACACCTATTTATTTAGGTGAAATCCATATCTGTTACATGCTGCAGTGGCAGAATTAAGTAACTGAGATGGAGATTAAAGGGAGACTTAAAATATTTGTCATCTGGTCCGTTATTTTTAAAAAATTGGCATCCCTGTCTTTAAAACCTTTCATCGAGATTTCCATTATGATCATTTGGAAATTTAAACTCATTAAGATAGAATATGCAAGCTTTCTACTATCATCTTATACTATCCTTCTGAATATGCTTAATAGGTCGCCCATATCCTGAAAAGCATAAATCTTCAAGACTTTTTTGCCTAGAAAAGTGGCATTATTTAGCTTAAGATTTCATCCTTTCCTGTTTATGTGGACAATTCATACTCAGTCTTTAAAATTCAATTAAATTAATTTCCACAAATAAGCCCTCCTGACTTTCCAAGGAAAACAGTCATTTCTTTATTTTTGCTTTCTCAATAGGTTATGCCCTTAATATACCTGTTAGGATGTTCTAATTATTACTAATTAACTTCATTGCTTTTGTTATAATGCTATATTCCTCAGAATAAAAATTCAAGCAAATGCTGTAGAAGTGACAAGCAAAAAACATCTCAGTTAACACACACATAAAAACCTCAAAAGTAATTTCTATCAACTATTACTGAATATCATTTTAGCTTCTCTCTCTACTTATTTGTAGAAACAATTTTGTTATAAAACAATATTTTATAAAATTTTGTAATTTTATAAAAATGCACACATATCACCTAGTAATATTCTAATATAAATTTTTATTTTAAATTTACCTATATTTAGTAGATTTAAATAAATTCAAGAAGCTAAAGGAATTCTTAATTTTTCAGAAAGGTTTTTTGCATAATAAGTATTTACAGTTCTTAGAACATAATACTTTAAAATACACGTGTGTGTGTGTACTCAGTTGCTTAATTGTATCCTATTCTTTATGACCCCACAGGCTGCAGCCCACCAGGTTCCTCTGTCAATGGGATTTTCCAGGCAAGAGTACAAGAGTGGGTTGCCGTTTTCTCCTCCAGGGGATCATCCCAGTCCAGGGACTGAACCTGCATTTCTTGAATTTCCTGCATTAGCAGGAGGATTGTTTACCACTGAACCACCTGGGAAGCCCTCTCTCCACATGTACACACACATATCATAAATTATGATATATGCAAAATAAGAAATACACGTTAATATTATATATATATATATATATATGAATACACATTATAAGAAAATAGAGTTTGTTATGGGCTAAATTGTGCCAACCTAAAATTCATACATCAAAACCCTAACTCCTAGTAACTCAGAATATAATGATATTTGGAGAAAAGGCTCTTAAAGAAGTGATTACTTTCAAATGAAGCCTTTATGGTCGGCCCTAATTCAAACTGACTGTGTCTTTCTAAGAAGAGGAGACTTGATCACACTAGGGGGAATGCATACATAGAGGAAACACCAAGTGAAGACAGTGAGAAGGTTGCCATCCATAAGCCCAGGAGAGAGGCCTCAGAAGAAATCAAACCTGCCAACACCTTAATCTTGAACTTCCAACCTCTAAAACTGTGAGAAAATAAATTTCTACTGTTCAGGCCAAATAGTGTGTGATACATTGTTATAGAAGCCCTAGCAAACAGATATGGTATTTTTACTGTTTTAACATAAAATTTCTCCTACCCCTTATAAGAACAAAATCTTCTGAATTCTGCTATCTGTGTTATTTTTGCATTAATGAAGTCTAAACTATTTACATGTTTTCTTATATTCAACATTCTCACTTTGTTCAGGAAGGGTTTTCTGTACAGGTTAATTTGATTTCACTATCAGACCACCACCATGTGATCTTTGGAGAATTCGTCATTGTAACATGTCTCTTGCTGGACCAATTCTTGTCATCGAGTATTTTTCAACAAGGAGAAACAGGTATTATATTCTGGGCTTTTTCTTCTGATTGAGTTTGCAGTCTGTTGCCTTCATACTTGAAAAATGATGAGGTTGCAATCTCTTCTCTTCATTTGCATACTCAGTCTACTTAGTCTACTGGTCTAAATATTGTTGAAAAGATTGAGGTCAGCCAGATGATCTGACCTTGTGGGCTACACAATCTTTCTGTTTACACAATATCCCCTAATCCAATTCTAGGATACTGGGGTCCTTTCCAATGTGTAGATTATAACCTTTCATTTTAAATAGATTTTTCATTCTGGTATATATTTGAATAGTTTTGTTGTTCTAAGGCAGTATCCCAGAGTGATCCAAAGAATGAGGTCACACCCATGCTTCTCTACTTACTGAACATGTGACCTTGGAAAACTTTTGAACCTCAGTTTCCCTCATCTGACAATATTATAATAATATAATATTATGTTAATAAAATAATATATTAGAATCAACTTCATAAGGTTGTTGTGAGAACTATATGAATTAGTAAATGTAAAATTGTGCTAAATAATATTAATTATTATAATTATGTACATGCTAATCTTTGCTTAAGTTCCTTGTCTGTAATGTTTCTACTGATATTTATCATGATGTCTTCCACCTCATTTTAGGTTATTTCCTTAAGCCTATTTGAGTTCCTAGTGATATTCATTCTTCCAAAAAAATTCCCTAATTACAAGTTTTTGTTTTGAGAATCTAGAATTATTGCCCCTTTTCCTCTTATTTAGTCCAAACTTACGTCCATTCATATGCCTTGACTAATTGGTTAGGAGTTAGCCATTTTAAGATAGAGATAGTAAACATTTTAGGCTTTCTGGGATACAAATAGTCTGTCTCCCCCTTCATGGATCACAGCCTTGTTGTGGCAAAGAGGCTTGCATAACTCAGTGAAGCTATGAGCCATGCCATCTATAAAGTCAAAGCTATGGTTTTCCCAATCATCATGTACAGATGTGAGAGTTGACCACAAAGAAAGCTAAGCACCGAAGAATTGATGCTTTCAAATTGTGGTGCTGGGGAAGACACTTGAGAGTCCCTTGGACTGCA
Source organism: Cervus elaphus (assembly GCF_910594005.1). Taxonomy (NCBI): domain Eukaryota; kingdom Metazoa; phylum Chordata; class Mammalia; order Artiodactyla; family Cervidae; genus Cervus; species Cervus elaphus. Next base: position 10,334,061 of record NC_057820.1, read on the forward strand.
AGATCAAACCAGTCCATCCTAAAGGAAATCAATCCTGAATATTCATTGGAAGGACTGTTGCTGAAGCTGAAGCTCCAATACTTTGGTCACCTGATGTAAAGAGCTGACTCATTGGAAAAGACCCTGATGCTGGGAAAGACTGAAGACAACAGGAGAAGGGGGAGGCAGGGAATGAGACGGCTGTATAGGATCACTAACTCAATGGACATGATTTTGAGCAAACTCCAGGAGATAGTGAAAAAGAGGGAAATCTGGCGTGCTGCAGTCCATGGAGTCACAAAGAGTAGGTCAGGACTTAGTGACTGAACAGCAACAAAAACAACTATTATGTCTGTGCCACAGAGGGTGATTCTGTGGTGAAATAAATGTTGAACATAATACTCAATTGAAATAGTATTGACTTTTAAAAGCCACGACTTAGGACATGACTAAGCAATTGAACAGCAACAAATAGTGTCTCGTATTTGTTTTAGTCCATTTGGGCTGACATAACAAAATACAATAAACTAACAGGCTTATAAACAACATACATTATTTCTCAGAATCTGGAGGCTGGAAGTCTGAGATCAGACAGCCAGCATGATGGAGCAGGATCTTTCTACCTGGTCCCAGACTTCTCCTTGTGACCATACCTGGTGGCAAAGACTAGGGAACTCTGTGCAGCCTCTTTCACAAGAGCCCTACTCCCATCCACTAATCTCTACAGTCTTGACTTAAACATATCCTAAAGGCTACATTAGGATTTCAACATCAGAACTGAGAGTGGGGGGGATCACAAACAGTCAGACCATAGCAACATTCTCTGTTAATCATTTAAGTATACAAAACCATTGTTAGCTCAAGAGATTTGAAAATTCTCCAGTGATCTAGTGGTTAAGACTCTGTGCTCACTGCCAAGGGCCTAGGTTCAATCCCTGGTCAGGGAACTAAGATCCCACAAGCCTAGTGGAGAGGTCAAAAGAGAGAGAGTGAGAAAGAGAGCTTTAAATAAACATGAGTGTGCACTAGTCAGTCAGTAACTCATCTGCACTTGGAGGTCTTAAACGATAATGATGTGGATTTGTGTATGTGGATGTATATGTGTGGGTGTACGGCAGTCTCTGTGTTTGGATGTGGGTATAGGTCTGTTTTCCACTTTCCAAAGCACCTCTCTTATAAACCAATGTAATGAGATTCAATTTCAATTACTTTGTTTTCCATTTCTCCTTTGTTCTCAGTGGCCCTTCTGCCCATGGAATTTTCCAGGCAAGAATAGTGAAGCGGGGTACCATTTCTTCCTCTAGGGGATCTCCCCGATCCAGTGATCAAACTTGCCTCTCTTTTGTCTCCTGCTTTGGCAGGAGGATTTTTTAGCCCTAGCACCACCTGAGGAGCCCAGAATAAAGTATGGTAAAGGTGATCAGTTGTGTCTGACTCTTTGCAACCCTTTGGACTGTAGCCCACCAGGCTCCTCTGTCCATGGGATTTTTCAAGCAAGAAGACTGGCATAGGTTGCCATTTCCTTCTCCAGGGGACCTTCCCAGCCCAGGGCTCAAACCCACATTTCCTGTGTCTCCAGCATTAGAGTTGGATTCTTTACCTGATAAGCCATCCTGGAAGCCTATTTTTCATTTGTTAAATCACTTCAGTTCTGTATGACTCTTTGTGACCCTATGCACTGTAGCCTGCCAAGCTCCTCCATCCATGGGATTCTCCAGGCAAGAATACTGGAGTGGGTAGCCATTTCCTCCTCCAGGGGATCTTCCTGACCCAGGGATCGAACCCGAGTCTCCTGAGTCTCCTACATTGGCAGGTGGGTTCTTTACCACTAGTGCCACCTAGGAAGCCCAATTTCTCCTTTGGTTTCCTGATTCTCCATCTCATTAATCTAATCAAAATTTCATTGGGTAAATCTTTCAGGACTGTGACATGAATATCGAAAGAAATCAATACTCTGCCCAGAGCCTGAGGAGGCTAATGTCAGTAACAGCATGTCCACATGTTTCCATGTTGGGCACACATTCTTCATACGATGTACTTTAGAGTAGGGATCATTTCCTTTTATTGAAGTCAGGTTTCTCAATTTATGTTGCTGTTGATACTAAATTTCAAAAGAGGCAAAAGAAGTAAATATTACCTCAGACTGCCATGTTAAACCAAAAATAGGGTGATTGGATCTTTACAACCAATATCTGTATATTGGTTGAGCCTAAAAACCATGACATCTAGCATCTGAGTGCTCCGCAAAGATTGGTAGAATAAGTTAATGCACAGATTCTCGTCATTTCACAAGAGCAGGAGACGAATGACAGATGTATATTTGGAATCTCCTGCAGAAAATACCAGCCACCCATTTGACCTCTTATGTATCAAGGAGCTCTTGAATAAAACTGGCTCCTGGGGACCTTTCTCGTGGTCCAGTGATTAAAAGTGTTAGTCACTCAGTCACGTCCAGCTCTTTGTGACCCCATGGACTGTAGCCGGCCAGCCTTCTCTATCCATGGGATTCTCCAGGCAAAAATACTGGGTGGATTGTCGTGCCCTTCTCCAGGGAATCTTCCTAACTCAGGGGATTTAACCCACATCTCTTATGTCTCCTGCATTGGCAGGAGGGTGCCTTACCACTAGTGCTGCCTGGGAAGCCCTAGTGATCAAAAGTCTACCCTCAAATGCATAGGACTCAGCTTTGATTCCTGGTCAGGAAACTAAGATTCCACAGGTCACAACCAAGCCCACAGCCACATAGAGAACCTACATGCTGCAACTCTGAACTCATGGAGAAATGTCTGTTTAGGTCTTCTGCCCACTTTTTGATTGAGTGTCCATCAACAGATGAATGGATAAAGAAGGTGTGGTACATATGTGCGATGGAATGTTTTCAGCCATAAAAAAGGAACACATTTGACTCAGTTCTAATAACGTGGATGAACCTAGAGCCTATTATACAGAGTGAAATGTCAGAAATAGAAAGACAAATATTGTATACTAACACATATATATGGAATCTAGGAAAATAGAACTGATGAACCTATTTGCATGACATCAATGAAGACGCAGATACAGGGAACACTTACGGATGTGCATTGGGAAGGGGAGGAGAGGGTGGGACGAATTGAGAGAGCAGCACTGAAATGTATTCATTACCATATGCAAAATTAGCCAGTGGAAATTCACTGTATAATGCAGGGAGCTCAAATCTGGTGCTCTGTGATAGTCTAGAGGGATAGGATGGGGTTGGAGGTAGGAGTGAGGTTCAAGAGGGAGGGGACATACATATATCTATGGCTGCCGATTCATGTTGATATACAACAGAAACCAACACAGTCTCATATAGCAAATATCCCTCAACTAAAAATAAATACATTTTAAAAATAAAATTAAAATTGGTTTAAAAGTAAAATAAATAAATAAATAGGAACTACAATCCTCAACAAGAGAAACCTGTGCACACGTCAATGAAGACCCAGCACATTTAAAAAAAAAAAACAAAAAAAAAAAAACACAAACCAAGCAGACTCCTGCATCCACATCCTCCCGTGGAATAAACACACAGATTTTCTTCCTTCCTCCCCAGCTCAGTTTTGGATGCCCAGCAGTCAGAACAAGCCTGAGAGAAGAAATCAGGCCCCCAAGAGGAAGATGAGGACTACAGAGAGACCAAGAGGCAGCATGCAATTTCCAAACTAGGTCATGGGGCCCCTGGGGTGTGTAGGTGGGGCGGCTGTGCTGACATGCATTCCCAGCCCTGGGGGGCTGCTGGCAGACTGGTTTTGTCTCTGTTTTAAAATCTTGTTATGCTCTTAGTGTCTCTCTAAAAAATAATAGTTTGCTGAACTTAACTTTTAAACTGGAAAACGATTCGGCACCGGCACAATGAACAAGTATGTTAAAGGTATAGGCTAGTCCTTGAGGCTTCCTGGGTCATCTTTAGCATGTTATACAAACTTCAGGACAATTCCAGATTGAGGGGTGGAGGTGGATGATCACTTTCTCAAGGTGGGGATTTTTTTTTTTTTTTTCTGATTGAAAACAGGGACATAAACTCTCTTGCAAGCTAACTGTTGGGTGGTTATTGACTTTTCTGAATTTCTCTCTCTCTCTCTCTAACTCTCCAGTGCAGTTTCTGTTTCTCCTTCTGTCTGTATGTGCATGCATGGGTCTCAAATACATCTTATTTATCACTGTGGAGTCATCAGTTATCCTATTACCTAACATGTATTTATATCTTATTTTGGGCATTAAAATATTTGGAGAACAAATGAATGAATGCACATCTATGAAAGACCAAAAAAGTAAAGAGAGAGGAACTTGGGAAAATAAATAGAAAGCTTTCTTCAGGTGCCTAGCAGTGAACAGAATGTTCATGGCAGAACATTATAGAAACACGTCCATGAGGATGGTTAAAGGTCAGTCTTCCCTAAGCCTGTGAATACAGGATGAGTAGCACACGGGAAGCTTTTGGCACTTATCACATGAATGACTGAGACAGACTTTGAATAGATGTGTTGCAAATGGTCCATTTAGTGATTGTCCTAGAGATTCTTTGGTAAATATTGCTAAATATTTAAATTTTCAAAATAGCAGTACCCCTCCCCTCTGCAGTTAGAAAAAGGTGTCAGCTATACATCCTCTTCCTAATAACCTGAAAACAATAAAGTGTGTGATAACAGAAACAAAGTTTAGGTCAAATTCTTTTAAACATTAAATAATTCATTAGTGGGCTTCCTTGGTGGCTCAATGGTAAAGAATTCACAGGTTCAGTTCCTGGGTTGGGAAGATCTGCTAGAGAAGGAAATGGCAACCCACTTCAGTGTTCTTGCCTGGAGAATTCCATGGACAGAGTAGCCTGGTGGGCTACAGTCCATGTGGTTGCAAAGAGTCAGACATGACTGACCAGCTAACGTTTTCACCTTTCACTTTGCAGATTAATGCATCAATAAATTGAAAGAGGATTAAGCCATCTCTCTGGACAGATCAAGCAAGTTTAGTTTAGTTCAGTCACTTAGTCGTGTCTGACTCTTTGTGGTCCCATGGACTGCAGCACGCCAGGCCTTCCTATCCATAACCAACACCTGGAACTTGCTCAAACTAGTGTCCATTGAGTCGGTGATGCCATCTGACCATCTCATCCTCTGTCATCATCTTCTCCTCCTGCCTTCAGTCTTTCCCAGCATCAGGATCCTTTTCCAATGAGTCAGTTCTTCGCATTGGCGGCCAAAGTTTTGGAGCTTCAGCTTCAGCATCAGTCCTTCCAATGAAAATTCAGGACTGATTTTCTTTAGGATTGACTAGTTTGATTTCCTTGTACTTCAAGGGACTCTCAAGAGTCTTCTCCAACAACACAGTTCAAAAGCATCAATTCTTTGGCACTCAGCTTTCTTTATGGTCCAACACTAACATCCGTACTTGAGTACTGGAAAAAGCATAGCTTTGACTATATGGACCTTTGTTGGTAAAGTTATGACTCTGTTTTTTATGCTGTCTAGGTTTATCATAGCTTTTCTTCCAAGGAACAAGCATCTTTTAATTTCATGGTTTCAGTCACCATCTGTAGTGATTTTGGAGCCCAATAAAATAAAAGCGAATCTAGATATAGACACTATAAAGATGATTGGCCATGAAATTGCTGGATTCTATCCCTCACTGATGCAAAGACCCTAATGCTTTTCTAGTCAGTTTTATATTTTTAACACTACTCATTTCACCAATGAAAACTTATTTCTAACATATTTCATGCTGATTAATTGATCCTCTTATATAAATTTTGATACCAAATGACTTGTAAGCAGCTACTGTGTACTCTTGGTTCCTGATCCAGTTCCAAAGGAATTTAACTGCCACTAAGTATAGATTAAAGTTAATTCAGGTATACATTTATGCATTGCTTTGTTTATACTAACATCACATTACTCAATTTGCTTAACTACTAAATTTGCTTAACTAGTAAATTCACTAAATTTAAAATTACTAAAGTGTCTAAATTTACTAAAATCAATTGATTTTAAAATCCATGATATAATGGATAAAGGTAGCTGGAAAAAGTTCTGTCTGAAGCAAAACACTGAATTAGATTCAGTTGTGAGTTAGTCATCCTTTCATTCACTTGTTCATTCATTCATCCAGTAGACATCAATTGTGTGCCAAGACAAGCATCAACACATTCATCACAGTGAGTCTTTAGCTCTTTGAATACAGTATGTTGAGGATAGCATCTTAAATTCATGCTTCAATGTTTTGGTAAAATACATTTTATAGAAAAATAAAAAGGAAAAGCATATTCTTTCTGAAGTATAGTTGATTTACAATGTTGTGTTTAGTTTCAGGTATATAGCACAGAGATTAAGATAGATATATATGTATGATATGCATATGCGCATATATTCTTTTACATATTTTTTCCCCTGGTAGGTTATTGTAAACTATTGAGTATAGTTCCCTGTGCTATGCAGTAAGTCCTTGTTGGTTATCTATTTTACATATAGTAGTATATTTATGTTAATCCCAATCTCCTAATATTAATATATTAGTATATCCCTTCCCTCCTTTCTCCTTTGGTAACCACAAATTTGTTTTCTGTGTCTGTGGTAATGTTTCTGTTCTGCAAAGAAGGTCATTTGTATCTTCGTCAAAAAATTTTAAAGAGCTACATCTCAAGGACCCTGAGAAAACGTTTCTGATCACTAACCAAAACTAAGCTACCTACTGGTTGGACAACACAGGGTTGGAGGACATGAACTTGCCATTGGGTTATTAGATTTTTACAAGTAAATGTATATGATTCACAAGTCATGGTGCAGGAAGATCTAATTTATTGGATCTGGCATTGTCCCTGGGTTTCTCACATTTCTGAACAAAGACATGAATGGTATTTCTGTTCCAGATTATCTTTTCAAGGATCTTGTATAAAAGCAACCTTGGAAGAGAAATAGTGTCTCCATCTGGAGCAGCTTTGTTTAACTGGCCAATGGAATGAAAAATAATGTCTTTTTCTATGGTTAAGATTGAGCAGGTCTTCCAGAAACCCTCTTATATAAAACTGAGGTTTTTCCAATCCCAAGGTTTCTTTTCTGGAAGCAAACTTGAGGACCAAAGAGACATAAGAGCAGGATGAATGCTGAGGTAATCATGAGTGAGTCCTGTACTTTCAAGCCTGGAATCTTCTCAACTTCTAGGCTTCCTGTAGGAAATGATTTACTTCTTTACTGGACAAGCCAGTTTGAGTGATATTTTTATTATATAATTGAATATGCATTCAATAGAAGATACACAAACACTCATACACATGCGGTGTGATATATGTTGTTTTTTATTTTTACACACACAAGCCCTGGACTTTGATTTATTCATAATTTATGTTTGCATGCACTGTGTCATTCTCTGCTTTATGCACTCTCTGTTAGAAGAAAATTAAGATTTTTCCCTACTTACTTTAATTCCTTGAGGATCAGTGTTAGACTACATATCATGTAATATGCAGAGCTGTGAATATGGTGACAACTCCATAAACACTGATTTTGCTTTAACACCTACCACTTTGCATGCATTGAGTGCTAAGTCGCTTCAGTCATGTTCGATTCTTTGCAAGTCTATGGACTATAGCCCACCAGGCTCTTCTGTTCGTGGGATTCTCCAGGCAGAAATACTGGAAGGGATTGCCATGTCCTCCTCCAGGGGATCTTCCTGACCCCAGGATCAAACCTACATCTCCTTCATCTCCTGCATTGTCAGGTAGGTTCTTTACTAATAATGCCAAGTGGGAAGCCCACCTACCACCTTACTTCACAATTATTCATTTTATTCTGGTATCCCTCAGTCTGCTCTTGAGACGGCATATGTTCATAGCTCTAAGCTCATAAGATTTAGAAAAGCAATGTGGATTGAACAAAAGAAGAATAGTAGAAATTCTTCTTAAATATCTTGAAATATTGTTATTAATCAGCTCTCCTCTCATTTTTTAATCTCTAGTGTTCCTCAACAATGACACGTTCCATTCATCTTGGCATTCTGTATTTAAGATTCTTTCGGGTTTATTTTCTTTTGGCAGTGTCAGGCCTTAGTTGTGGCATACAGCATCTTTTATTGCAGTTTTCGGGCCCCAGAGCACACAGACTCAGTAGTTGAGGTGTGAAGGTTGCCTGGAGGTACATGGGATCTTAGTTCCCTACCAGAGATGTGATCCATGTCCCCTGCATTGTAAGGGAGATTCTCAACCTCTGAACCCCTCGGGAAGTCTCCTATTTCTGCATTCTTATTCCTCAAAGTTGCCAGGTAGACTCAGGATTGGAATAAGGAATCGAAGTTCTTCCTCTGTCACTGCTAACAGCATTGGTTGTTGTTTAGCTCCTCAGTCATGTCTGACTCTTTGCAACCCCATAGACTGTGGCATTCCAGGCTCCTCTGTCCTCCTCTGTCTCTTGGAGTTTGCTCACATTCATGTTCATTGAGTCAGTGATGCTATCTAACCATCTCATCCTCTGCCATTCCATCCTCCTTTTGCCTTCCATCTTTCTCAGTTTCAGGATCTTTTTCAGCTTTTCCGATCAAGTGACCAAAATATTGGAGCTTCAGCTTTAGCCTCAGTCCTTCAGTGAATTTTCCAGGGTTCGTTTCCTTTAGGATCAACTGGCTTAATCTCCTTGCAGTCCAAGGGACTCTCAGGAGTCTTCTCCAGAATCACAATGTGAAAGCATCAATTCTTTGGCACTCCACCCATGGAGCATCCATGGCAATAAATTAGAATTTTCCCCTTGAGAAAGAAACAATTTCCTCTTTTTGAATTTGATGAATGCTCAGTTATGAATATAGTACAGAACTTATTGTGAAGTCTTCTTAAGCCCTTTAAGATAAAATTTATTTTATGCTGCATTATATAATAAAGAATGCTAGGTCCCATCTGGTCTGAGACATTTAGATCTTTCTACTTCCCTCATTTCTCTTCATTTTCCTAATTATCATCTAGTTTGTCTGGAACTTTCTGGCTTTAGCAAACAGTTTTGGTCCCTGGGAAGCCCTCAGACCCAGGCAAACTTAGACGTTGGATTACTTTCCTTAGTTACTCTACTTTCTTCTGTTTGATAATGAGATACAAGGACAAAAAATTATGTGTAAAGTTATTTATGCAGGCACGTGGCTGGCATAGAGTTTGAATAAGTGGATAAATTAATCACCAAATATGCATCTGGACATAGAAGAGTTTTGGAGTCAGGGAGACGTGGACTGAGAGATCACATCAATCATGTATTCCTATGGAAACTGATTCCACATGTTTTACCTCTCTGAGCTTCAGCTCTATCCTTAGCAGAGGTTTGGAGATAAGGGGATGGTAAAAGACACATCACGGACTTGTAATAGAAAACATACCAAAGCACCAGCTCATTAGCAGCCTTAAAACCCTTGCGTGTAGCCTCTGTGTTAATTATGGCAAGCTCAGCGTCGTTAGCTCAGGCTGCTCTAACAAAAATACCATAGACTGGGTGGCTTAAAAAACCCCGGTTATTCCCCAGGAGGCTGGGAAGTCCAAGGTCAAGGTATCAGTCAACTTGGTTCCCGGGGAGGGCCTTTTCCCTGGTTTGCAGAGGTCTGCCTTCTTGCTGAATCCTTGCATGGGTCAGGGAGGATGGGAGAATAATCATCTTCCTATTGTTTCTTGTTTATCAATCACTAAATCCTTTCGACTCTGCGACCCCATGTACTGCACCCATGTGACTGTGATTCGAGCTGGGAGAGAAGAATATGGGAAAAGTAATCTATATTCTGGTTAATTTTACACCAGCGTTTCCCTGGTGGCCCTATAGTAAAGATTCTGCCTGCCATGCAGGAGAGGTGGGTCCAATCCATGGGTCAGGAAGATCCCCTGGAGAAAGGGATAGCAACCAAAATCTAAGTATTCTTGCCTGGAGAATCCTATGGACAGAGGAGCCTGGTCGGCTACCGCCCATAGGGTTGCAGAGAGTTAGACGTGACTGAGCAATTAAAACAACAAGAATACATTCTGGCTCTAGTGTGTAGATCCTGTAGTCCTACTGTGTGCGTTAGTCACTCAGTCCTGTTGGACTCTTTGCTACCCCCGTGGACGGTAGTCCGCCAGGCTCCCGGGTCCATGGAAGTCTCCAGGCAAGAATACTGGAGTGGGTTGCTATTCCCTTCTCCAGGGGATCTTCCGGACCCAGGGGTCGAACCCTGGTCTTCTGCGTGGCAGGCAGATTCTTTACCGTCTGAGCCCCCAGAGGAGTCCAACTGTATTCTTAACTATAATGCAAAGAGCAGTGTAACTCCCAGTGAGAGCATGGAGCTCCGTGCATACAGTATTTATTCAATAAATCAAAAATGAGTTAATGAAAACTGAATAAAATATGGAATCTTGAACTGGTGCAATGACCACACTGAAACGCTGCCAGGGTCACAAGTTCTGAGTTCACTTTCCAGTTGTGCTTGCAGTCGCTGACTGGCCGCTCAGCTCTCAGTGGTGTGTGTTTTTACTGAATTTGCTTTGGTGGTGGTTGTTATTATTATTATTATTATACCCCCTCTGGCCCCAATTTTCTTATTTTAAAACTGAGGTATTTATCCTCATTCTCTCATATTTTGCTATTAGTAATAGTAACTATCCCCTGGAGGAGGGTGCAGAAACCCACTCCTATATTCTTTCCTGGAGAATCCAATGGACTGAGGAGACTGGAGGTCTATGTTTCACAGAGTCACAAAGCATCAAACACAACTGAAGTGACTTAGCTTTCACTCAATAGTAGCGATAGTTTTCAGATATTGAATTTCCCAGCTATCAGAGGTCTTCCTTATCATTGTTAATATTGCTCAATATGGCTAAGTGTGTGCTTGTTAGAAAAACAACGTACAAAAGGCAAAGTCCATGATTTCTAATGTCCACAGAGACATCGTATTGATGCAAGACCAAACAAAAGAAAATCTCAAACCGCAACCAGAGAAACTAAGGCTTCTCAGCCTTTTTAATACCTGCTGTGGAAGAAACAAAACTTACCTTGTCATTGAACAAACTTCCGGCCGCTAAGGCCAAGTCATTCTTCTTTTCTCCAAGGAGCCACAGAGAAGGTTATTGAATTAACAGGCTATTGAGTTTCATGGAATTTACCCTCAACACCAAAACCATGTTGAAGTGAGTGTTCTTCAGAAAGAATTTCAGAAGGACAAGGTCAGGGTAGACCACCAAGGTATCTGATTATGAGATATGAGATGTTAATGAATGCAATTCTTGAGAAAATCTGCTTCTCCTGAAGAATTTCATACCGTGGTTTTTAGTCCTGGTTCCTGCTATATTGTTGGTCAAACCTCCTCATGTGTTAAAAGCAGACAGAAACTATCACAAAAGGGTCTGAAAGGGGAAGCCAACTTAATAGATAATATTCCTGAGTTCTCCAGAGTGGTGATTCCCTCTCCTTCTATTTACATTTTCTCCTGATAAAAATTAATGTATAAGATAATAAAACACATTAATAACAGAAAGCAAAAAGCAATGTCCTTTAACAGTAGTTAATGCCAAACCCAAGGCTTCATGGTGGCTCAGATAGTAAAGAAGTTGCCTGCAATGCAGGAGACCCGGACTCGATCCCTGGGTTGGGACGATCTCCTGGAGAAGGGAATGGTAACCCACTCCAGTATTCTTTCCTGGAGAATTATATGGACAGAGGAGCCTGGCAGCCTACAGTCCATGGGGGTAGCAAAGAGTCGGACACGACTGAGCAACCAACACACACACAGTGCTAAACTCAGGACTATTAGAGACTGTCTTTGCAAAGAAAAAAGTTCAAATGTCAATAGCATACACTGACATCTAGGAAAATGGTTTGCAAACTTAGAATGGCAAGTATAGAGTTAAATGTCTCCCCTGATCACCAGAATTGGGACACTTAGAAGAATCAGAGTGACTACAGAGCTCGTGTGGATACGGCTGTACCTAGCGGGTGTCTGAGGTTTTGTCAGTTCGTTCTTATTTTTGTGACAGAGCATTCTAGCACAGCAGTTTTTTGTTGTTTTTTTTTGTTTGTTTGTTTGTTTTTGCAGAATACCATTGCCACACATCCATTCAAATAGATTAACACTCCCATCTTCGCTGACCCATTTGTCAGGCATGCCAAAATGTAGGCTGACCCATGTGACCTTTTCACTGAAAATATGTAGAGAGAGTGTCATTGGGTCTCACGCTGACAAGCCTGGAATTACAGTTATTTTTTACTTTTTTCTGTTTGTCATATAACACCAACTGAACTACACCTGTCCTTCTGAAGCATACTTTGTTCTGAGAAGAGGAAGGATAATCAAAGTGGGTATTTCTGAATCTTCAAGCAGTCATTATTAAGACCTGATAAGAGAAGCGAAATGGAATTTATTGAGTATTTGCTTTGCACTAACTTTGGAGCACAAGTAATTGCAACATCCATAACTTCCTTTAAGGAACCGTCCTGCAAGGTAATTAACCTGCCCAGTCTCTCATAGCTTCATATGTTGACCACGACTCCAACCCATGTCTGACAAATTCGGAATAGTCACTTTTCCTTCTATCAAATTGCCAGAAGGAATCCAGCTAGCATCCTTCCCTGGAAATCAGTTACTTGTCTCCTGGAATTTACTCTTTTTGTCATCCTTTGGACTTAGCAACAGTGCATTTGAGTTGTGGAGGCTTTGGTTAGACTTCTTAGAAGACACACAGAGGGAAGAAGACATCATTCACTAAAATAATTAAGCAGAGGCTAAAAAGTCTGTTCAAATAAAGCATGCCATTTTGGTTCCTGGCCAATACTATTCTGAGTGGGCTGCTCTCCGTGAACTTGTAAACTCCACAACGACGACAACAACAACAACAACAACAAAACAAAATTGACACGCATCCTCTGCTAAATCGTGTATTGACACTGGAACATCCAGGCTGTGAAATTCGCAGGAGAAGCAAGGTTGAATCAAAGTGCACTTCTTAATTTGCACCACACCAACTGAACAGTAAAATGTGATTTAATTTACTATATAATTTGCTTGTTCAACAAAGCTGAAAGATAACTCACTTAGTGCCACTTTGCTTGTAAGTAAGCCCGTAACTGGCGGTGTTCTTTCAGCGAATGGCTTTGTTGTTGATGCCAGAGAAAGCTGTTTGAGTGGAAAATGCACAAAATTAAGGGTCTGTTGCTGTCGTATTTGCAATGCACTCCCTTTGTCCTCATCAAGTTTATTTCTGCCGAGCGGCAGTAACGGCTCTTTGTTTTTCTAACTCGATGAAGTCACTAAGTCTTGCTCGGTGGCACACGGCTCGGGGGAAAAATGCAGGCAGCCGAATTTAGAACCATTTGGAACTCACGAGTTGTGAATTTTGAACCAAACTCGAATCTTTTAAAAGCTCATCTGTTCCACAGAGAGTGCCAGCTCGGCTAACAGCCTTGCAGCAGGGACTGTCCTCTGAGAGCTGAGCCAGGGTCCCCGCAGTCCCTCCTGTTTCTTCCTATGCTGAGTTGGTTTGCATCTTTGCAGGATGCAAAGAGATGAGTGTGTTACAAAGCCCCAAAATCTGCACCCCAGGAGGAGAGAGTTTCCAAGGGGTCTCTTTGGTATATTGCATGCATGTTCAGTCGCTTCCATCATATCCAACTCTCTGAGACCCTGTGGACTGCAGCCTACCATTCCATGAGATTTCCCAGGCAAGAATACTGGTGTGGGTTGCCATTTCCTTCTTCAGGGGATCTTCCCAACCCAAGGATCAAACCCCCATCTGCTTCGTGCATTGCTGGCGAATTCTTTACCGCTGAGCCACCACCAACCTTTTAACATTTTCTTCATGTCTCTTGTATCCATTTGTTCTTTTTGTCCGCTCACCCCATTCTAGGGTTGACCTGTAATCACCAGATTCTCCAGAGAGGGCAAAAGCAGTTCAAGTAATTACATGTGAGTCACCAACTCATCCACAGAGTGGGTGGATGTGTGGGTGTGAACAAGAGGGAAAGTGGTTTTGATCAAGTGCTACAAGCAGAGAAGGAGATAAAACCAAGCTCCAGTTCATGGAAGACTCGTTACAACCTCCTCATGAGTTTGGACTATGTCCTGAGGACAAGTAGCCATTCTTCCCGATGACTCATCCTAGTCTACAACACACAGACCAAATGCCTTTGCCCAGTATTTAAGGCTCTCCATAATGCTTTTCCAGCCTACCGAGAAAATCAAACCTCTCAGGGATTGTTTCCCTTGGCAGATTTCTTTACTTGTCTACAAATATATACTGCATCACAGCCCCCTGCCTTCCGGTGTCTACATATTTGATTATACTGCTGACCCCCACTGGAAGCCCTATCCATCTCCTCCCATCAGAGAAGTGGGTCCTCTCTATGTTTTTGCATTTGTATTAAACACTCTGCATCTAGCAGTGACCATGTAATGCAGAGTGTGGCCAGGGTCCTGGGCCAGACAGAGGCAAGCAGGAGCCGTGGGCTTGGGGATTCTAGCCTGGAAGGCTGTACCTGCTGCTGCATCGCTTCAGTCGTGTCCGACTCCGTGCGACCCCATAGACAGCAGCCCACCAGGCTCCCCCGTCCCTGGGATTCTCCAGGCAAGAACACTGGAGTGGGTTGCCATTTCCTTCTCCAGTGCATGAAAGTGAAAAGTGAAAGTGAAGTCGCTCAGTCGTGTCCGACTCTTAGCGACCCCATGGACTGCAGCCCACCAGGCTCCTCCATCCATGGAAGTTTCCAGGAGAGAGTACTGGAGTGGGGTGCCATTGCCTTCTCTGAAGTCTGTACCTATCAGTGTTGTTTATGGCATGGTTCTGTTGGATGGCTTCCTTTACCCATAAACTGTATGAAAACATCTTTCTCCAAATGGCCATTTCTAGATGTGTTTGGGGCTTTCCTGGTAGCTCAGCTGGTAAAGAACCCATTTGCAATGCAGGAGACCCTGGTTTGAATCCTAGGATGGGAAGATCCCCTGGAGAAGGGATAGGCTACGCACTCTAGTATTCTTGGGCTTCTCTTGTGGCTCAGATGATAAAGAATCTCCTTGCAATGCAGGAGACTTGGGTTTGATCCTGGGTTGGGAAGATCCCCTGAAGGAGGGCATGGCAACCCACTCTAGTTTTCTTTCCTGGAGAATCGCTATGGACAGAGGAGCTTGACAGGCTATAGTCCATGGGGTCATAATAGACTCAGATATGACTGAGTGACTAAACAACAAAAGAGATGACAAAACAATTAGACAATAGAGCAGTTCAATATGGCTAGAGCATGAAGTGCAGAGGAGAGTGAAGACATTATAAAAAAACAAAGCAGAGTGGAGTTGATGATGCCGGGCAACAGCGATGCAGCTAAGGTCAGGTTCTGTGCTAAGTCTGAAATTGTCCTTAGCTCACTGTGTGTTTGGCAGAAAAGGATGAAAAGCAAGAGCTCATTGGGGAGGATTGGGGTCAAGCATCAGGAGAGAATTTTCTTCAACTTTTCCCTTGTAGGTTATGAGTGGAAGCTCACCAAAGACTGAAAGGCAGATGCTGTAATAATATGGTTTCCTTGCAGTAACAAACACTGTTGGTGTTTTGTCCCACAAGGCTTAGCCCACCTGAGCTCACCTGCAGCTGTAGGATGAGTTTTCCTCTAGGAAGCAGCTTCTCAAGTCAAGGACCTATAATTGTATGGCTCTCAGTTTGTAACTTTTATCCTGAGAGCTTTCTCTGTAACCAAGGTGATTTTCTTTAGAGAACAAAGGAGAAACCAACTGAGAAGTAGGGAAAGGGGGAGATGGTAACATCGCCTAGAAAATCCCTTAATCCATGGAAGTGAGATTTAGGGATAAATGTCCCAGTGCCGTCACAGTTCAGGCTTTAGGTTCCAAGTTCTCAGAATGCTGCCAGCAAGACTGAGCCCCACGGGCCCACAGCCCATAACCTAATCATTAATGTACCCCATGTGGCTTTCCTCCTTTCTCTCTCTTTCTCATTTTTTTTCATTTTTGATTCCTGAGACCATTTTCCAAATAAACTCCCAGTATCCTAACCCTTGTCTAGGGGTCTGATTTTAAGGAAACCCAAACCTATGCTACATATCCTTGGATTCTATCATAGAACCTACCACAGACATCTCTGTGTAAGTTCCTGATGCTCTTACCAACTTTTAAAAAGCCTTCAGTGTCCATAAGGATGATAAGACTAGCCTTAAGTACTGCCTTGTCTGGTGTGTGTGGTGGGTTTGGGGGAGAAGGGTGGCTGTGATGTAATTTGTTTACTCAAGGTCATGGTCAGTAGACATCATTATAAAACTGCTAAAAAGGAGGAGGGCTTCCCAGGTGGTGCAGTGGTAAGGAATCTGCCTGCCAAAACAGGGGAGACTTGGGTTCAGTCCCTGGAGTATGAAATGGCAACTCACTGCCAGGTACTCTTGCCTGAAGAATTCCATGGGCAGAGGAGCCTGGTGGGCTACAGTCCACGGCATCACATAGAGTTGGACACAACTGAGTGAGCACATTTAGAGGATGAGACCACAGACATGGGGAACAACCAGAGGTGGTAAAAATCTTCCAGCAAGAAGATATGAAAGAGCTCAACACTGATAATGACAAGTGATGATAAAGACAACAGATTAGAGAGACATTTGGGAGAATTTGGTTACTCTTCATCATGATGGCTTGAAGACCTACCTCCCCCACCTGAAAAAATATGATTGACATGATGACAATAATAATAATAATGTAGGGAAAGTCATGCCAATGGCCTAATGAACCTTCTGGTGATGTGCCCAGGAAATCAATTTCCTTGGAATAACTCATGCAGAGCGAAACCTACAGAGTGCTAGGCACTAAACATGCAATTACAGTTTTCTGAGTTTAAAATTGTGTTTGGGTATGTGGTGCACAATCTCTAAAATATAATTACTGAGGAACATAGTTTAATTTGTATCAGTCACAATTTACGGCTTGTCTATGTTTATAGAAATGATTATGGTTTGAAGCTTCTTGTGCCTTCCTTGATGCATAAAAAATGATTATCAAGCCTTCAGTCGCAGCCGCCTTCCCTGAGAATTGGCAGCAACAGGCCCTTTAATCAGGAACAAGATCCTACGGAGCCAACGTATGCAAATATGCAATCTGAGAACAACAGTTAAGTTTTTATAATGAGAGGGTTGGAAAGAACGTTGGAAAGTGCCCACCTAACAGAACTCCAGTGATCAATGTCTACTGAGCGTGGGAGGCTCAGTCCTCTCCTGCATCATTTTGCTACATCTGAACACAAGCCAATTTCTACCACCGACTTATTATTTTAACATGATCATTGTTTCAAATAGACTTTCACAGATTGCCCTACCAGAATTTTTTTCTTTTTTAACTTTGTATTTTATATTGGGGTATAATTGATTAACTGGAGGAGGTAATGGCACCCCACTCCAGTACCCTTGTCTGGAAAATCCCATGGACGGAGGAGCCTGGGAGGCTGCAGTCCATGGGGTCGCTAAGAGTTGGACACGACTGAGCAACTTCACTTTCACTTTTCACTTTCATGCATTGGAGAAGGAAATGGCAACCCACTTCAGTGTTTTTGCCTGGAGAATCCCAGAGACTACGGAGCCTGGTGGGCTGCCGTCTATGAGGTCTCACAGGGTCGGACATGACTGAAGCGACTTAGCAGAAGCAGCAGCAGCATAGTTGATTAACAATGTTGTATTAGTTTCACATGTTTAATAAAATGATTCAGTTATACATATGCATGTATCTCCTGGAAAAAGGAAAGGCTACCCACTCCAGTATTCTGGCCTGGAGAATTCCATGGCCTGCATAGTCCATGGGGTTGCAAACAGTCTGATAGGGCTGAGTGACTTTCACTTTCACATGCATATATCAATTCTGCTTCAATTTTTTTTTTTTTTCCATTTAGGTTGCTACACAATGTTGAACAGAGTTCCATCTCTGTATAATAGGTCCTTGTTGGTTATCCATTTTAAATATTGCTGTGTGTACCTGTCAATCCCAAAATCACTAAATATCCCTTCTCCCCTCCTCTTCACCCCTGGTCTCTAAGTCTTTGAGTCTGTTTCTGTTTTGTGAATCAGTTAATTTGTATCATTTTCAAAAGACTTGATGAGAAAGGACTTAAAAGTTTTCAGGTTGAAGAGACAGTTGGTGATTACCCGTCAACACTGCCTTTAACTTGTGTAACCTCAGGCAAGTCATTTAACAGTTCTGGGAAGTTTTTTCACTTTTTTAATGAGGGGACTGAATGAAATAGCTGTTAAAGACCCCATCAGCTTCCAAAGGTGGTGACTCTATATAAAGAGAAGTGTGCTAATTCACAGAAAAGCCATTCAGTGTGGGGAGACACACATGCACACAAATACACACACACATTTTGGCTATGAAATCTCAAATGATGTGTAGTTTCATTTACATGTAAGAAAGAACAACGACTATAGATAAGGGAGTTTGCATTAACATATTATTTAGAAGCAATCTGGTTGTGGAAAACTGTCAAAAACTTTACCAGGATGAAACCTGGTAGAAAAGAATCTGAATCTTCCAGGCCTGCGTATTACAGAGCGGGGCTGCCTTGCACCACCCTCTAGAAAAGCACTGTGTCTGGTCAACCAGTAGGCTGTACACCCTGTTCCTCAGTAGATAGTTAATGCTTCATTTTTCACAAGAGTAATGTGATGGGAGAGACAGAAGAGAATGTAGCTGCCCTTAAAGTGATGCCCGGCTCCGAATGTCCTTATTATGCACATTTGGATAGCACTTCACAGGTACAAAGTGCTCCCCAATCATCTCATTACTTTTATATGAGCTAAAAGCTGTTGAATTTGTCATCCTGTACCGCAAAGTGCGTTGGAAGACAGCAAACATTTTACTGCAGCATCATTGTGTAAGAAGCACATCCCTGTAACTCCCTGGAAAATAAGAACTCTCTGGGGAGATTTTATTCAGCCTGCCCTAGGAGTCTTTATTTCTTGATGTTTTTACTCATTTAGTAATTTACTTAGTTTTGGCTGTGTGGGGTCTTCATTGCCACACAGGCTTTTCTCTAGCTGCAGCAAGTGGGGACTACTCCGTAGCTGGGATGTGCAGGCTTCTCATTGCAGTGACTTCTCTTGTCAGGGAGCACAGGGTCTTGGTGTAAGGGCTTCAGTAGTTGTGGTTCACAAGCTCTAGAGTACAGGCTCAATAGTTGTGGCCCACCGGTTTAGATGTTCCTGGCATGGGGGAGCTTCCCGGATCAGGGTGGGGAGGGAGGTTGGCAGAGGGATTCAGGATGGTGGGGACACATGTATATCTATGACCAATTCATATTGATGTATGGCAAAAACATCACAATATTGCAAAGTAATTATCCTCCAATTAAAATAAATAAATTAAAAAAAAAAAAAAACCAAAACTATGTCTTTTGCGTTGGCAGGTGCATTTTTTATCACTGAGCCACCAGGGAAGCCTCCAGGACATGCCGTTTAAAGTAGGTGGATTAAGACGGTCATTCGAAGTTGACAGTTGCGCAAAGTCCTGGAGGGGAGAGGAATGTAGCATACCTTCCCCCAGTGCCTGTATGCAGTGGGAAGACTTAAGGCAAAGATAGAAACTTGCCTGGTAAGTCTGGGAACATCAAAGCCAGTGAGGCTGGAGGAGGTGAGTGAAAAATAGTAGAAAAATAACATCAGAAAAGTATTAGGGAAGTTAGATCACTTAAAATCTTGGACATTGTAAAGGCTTTGACTCTTACTCTGTGTAAGCAGAGGAGCCACTGGAGGGCTTTCAACAGTGAAAGATGGCAAGTTTCACAGCATCCCTCTGGTGGGACATCTTCCCAGGTGGCTCAGACAGTAAAGGGTCTGCCTGTGATGCAGGAGATCCAAGTTCGATCCCTGAGTGGGGAAGATCCCCTGGAGAAGGAAATGGCAACCCATTCCAGTATTCTTGCCTGGAGAATCACATGCACAGAGGAGCCTGTTGGGCTACAGCCCACGGGGTCGCAAAGAGTTGGACTCGACTGAGCAACTAAAACTCTGGCAGTGCGGTGTTGAGGATAACCTGTAGGTGGACAGGCTATGAAATAAAATGAATGAAAAATCAAGGAGACCAATTAAGAGATCATTATAATATTTCTGGCAGGAGGGCATGGTGGCTTGAAATGGTTGGACCAGGGGAGGAACAGATTCTAGGAGTATATTTTGAAGGCAGAATCAAAAGGTTTATCTAAAGGTTTAAACTTGGGATATGAGAGAAAGAATCTAAACGATTCCAAGAAAATTGGCCTGAGCATCACAAGGGTAGAATTACCATCAACTGAGATGGGGAAGCTATAAGTCACGGAGGAGAGATCAAGAGTCTGGTGTGGCAATGATAGCATGCGTTGACAATCCTAAAGGAAATCAACCTTGAATAGTCATTGGAAGGACTGATGCTTAAGCTGAAGCTTCAATACTTTGGCCACCTGATGCGAAGACTTAACTCATTAGAAAAGACTCTGATGCTGGGAAAGATTGAAGGCAAAAAGAGAAGAGGGTGGCAAAAGATGAGGTGGTTAGATAGCATCACCGACTCAATGTACATGAATTTGAGCAAACTCCAGGAAATAGAGGACAGAGGAGCCTGGCATGCTGTAGTCCATGGGATCACAAAGAGTCAGACATGACTTAGCAACTGAACAACAACATTGACAACTAGACATCCAAGCAGAAATTTCCGGTAAACAGTTGAATGTGTAAGTTCAGAATTTGGGGCCGAGTTTAAAGAATTCATCACTATAAATGTCCAAGTGAGATTTAAAGCAATCAGAATGGATGAGAGAAACAAGGGCACTAAGTATGGAAGAGAAGGACTAAGTTCAAGACTGGAATCATGAGCAGGGTCAACAGACTGGGGAGGAGACTCCAGTGTGGAAGAGCAGCCCCTGGAAACAGGTGGAACCAGGAAAGGGCTATAGACAGCCATGTGTGGTGAGGTTTTCAAGGAAGAGGGGGAGATTGACTATGTCAAATGGTGCTGAGAGGTCAACTGGATGCATACTAAGAAGTGATCACTGTGTGAATGAAAAATATTGCCTGCCATGTCAGTAAACAAAGCATGCCACAGCCATCAAGTCATCACATTACAGCCACCAGATGGCGAGCCCTGGGGGAACTCAGGATGGAGCCCGGATGCCCCCCATCTATCAGTCAGCTGCTGCAGCAACTCCAATGGTGCACTGTTAGGAGACTTATGAGAAGCCCAGGATACTGACCCCAGAAAAGTGAGGCTTATATCAAAGGTATGATTTCAGTGGACCCAGACTTTTGCATCTTCCCATACATAGAAAAGCACTAAATTCCTTAACTTGAAATATCCAGTTTTCTTTAATTAACAGAAATCTTTTGATGGGTTTCCCTCATAGCTCAGTTGGTAATGAATCTGCCTGCAATGCAGGAGCCCCAGGTTTGATTCTCGGGTCTGAAAGATCCCCTGGAGAAGGAAATGGCAACCTACTCCAATATTCTTGCCTGGGAAATCCCATGGACAGAAGAGCCTGGCGGGCTATAGTCCACGAGGTCACAAGAGATGGACATAACTTAGCAACTATGCCACTACCAATCTTTTGATGTTCTGACTACCTGGTCTTTGTTGTAAAACTCGTATATCCTGGCCCCCCTTCCCCCTCCTTGAGTCTTCAGAGAAGCTCTCAGAACTTTGTGAGATGCTGTGCCCCAGGCTAAAGTCCTCAGTTTTGTCCACCAAGTACAACCTAGCTCTCAAATTTTAGGTTGTGATCTTTTTTTTTAAGCCAACAGCTGGATCAGTTTTAGTGCTGAGTATATTGGGAGGATGGAGAGATGGGGCAAAACCTGTATAAGAAAGAGGAGAAAGAATCAGACCTATAAAGTAACATTTTTCAAGTAATTTTACTGCAAAGAAAGAACTGGTGTCTATTAGAGAGAATAAGGTAAACAGGGTGTTTTGTTTGCTTTTGTTTTTGGTCTATTTTTAAGATGAGCTAGTAGCATAATGTGTCTATGCTGATAGGAATGATGGGCTTAGAGGAAATATTTAACTATGCAGAGGGGATAAGGGAGACTGGCTCCAGCAAGTTCTCTTGACTTGGTGATGGGACATTGAGAACATGTGGAAGGACTGGCCATGGGTGACATCTGTGGCAACACCCAGGAAGTCAGGGTGTCTGAATGTAGAGACTGCCAGCTGCATGGACGTGGGGACCACTGGCTGATATTCTTTATCATGTTACTTAGTCATATTCAACACTGTTTCACTCTCTCTGCTACTATTCTTCCACTGGTTTTGCAAGATACCACCCACAGGCTATTTTATTAGAGCTTGGCATGTTCGATTACCTTTTGTCCAATTTTAAGGATTAAAAAAAATCCTTAAAATATTTGTCCAGACCTCCTGTATATTGGAATGCATTTTTAAAATTAACTTAATGTATATCCTACAAAGACACTGTCCCTTCTTTTTTCCCCTACTGCTATATAGTAGGTTCTCATTAGGCATCTATTTTATACATAGTAGTGCATATATTGGAGAAAGCAATGACACCCCACTCCAGTGTTCTTGCCTGGAGAATCCCAGGGACAGGGGAGCCTCATGGGTTGCCATCTATGGGGTCTCACAGGGTCGGACACAACTGAAATGACTTAGCAGCAGCAGCAGCAGCAGTGTATATATGTCTCCCAACTTACTCCTTCCTTTCCCCCTTGATGTCCAAGTTCATTCTCAAGGTCTGGGTCTCTATTTCTGCTTCACAAATAGGTTCATCTGTACTATTTCTTTCTAAATGTGACTTGTGCCAAAATAAATAAATAAATCCTTAAAGTCTGGCTGGACTTTTCCATCAGTTAAAGCATATGCCTAAGACACAAATGGCT
Source organism: Cervus elaphus (assembly GCF_910594005.1). Classification (NCBI taxonomy): domain Eukaryota; kingdom Metazoa; phylum Chordata; class Mammalia; order Artiodactyla; family Cervidae; genus Cervus; species Cervus elaphus. The sequence continues at coordinate 10,356,869 of NC_057820.1, forward strand.
CAGAATGGTAAAGAATCCGCCTGCAACGTGGGAGACCTGGGTTCGATCCCTGGGTTGGGAAGATCCCCTGGAGAAGGGGACAGCTATCCACCCCAGTATTCTTCCCTGGAGAATCCCCATGGACAGAGGAGCCTGGCGAGTTCCATGGTGTTGCAAAGAGTCAGACACAACTGAGTGATTTTCACTTTTCACTTCAAGACACAAGCAAAGCAGACAGGAGAGAAGAGGAAGGAATTCAAGGTCAATAAACATTTAGATCCGTGAACACTAGGTATCTTTCCATTGGTTTATGTTTTTTTCTGCAGTAGGCCTTAAGGGCATTGTGCTAAGTGAGATAAGTCAGAGGGTGTCAAATGCTGAAAGGTATCACTTACATGTGAAACCCAAAAGCGTCAAATTCACAGAAACAGAACCCACAGAAGGTAATCACCCGGGGCTGGGGGTTGGGGGGATGTCTTTAAAGGCTACAAATTTACAACTAGAAGATGAAAAAGATCTGAAGATCTAACGCACTGCATAGTGATTTTAGCTAATATTATTGCACCCTAAACTTCAAAGTGTCTAAGAGACTAGGTCTTAATTGACCGGACCACAAAAAAGAAATGATAATCATGTGACTCGATAGAGGTGTTAGCCGATACCATGTGGTATTAATATATATCAAATTGACAGAGACACTTTAAAGGTAAAGTATTAAATGTCAGTTATATCTTAATAAGAGTAAACAGACAAATAAATAAATATAAATAAAACTCTAGAATTGTGCATCAGGGATCTTTATTTTTAGAAGAGTAGTTTTTAGCCCAGAAATTCAAGGTAATAAAATTGCATTTTGAATTGCGTATAGGAAGAGAAGTACCATATATTTTTTAGTGCAGAGAAACTCTGGAAGAGTTCGTTTTCCCCTGCCCCAGGGCTGTATGTTCCATTGCCAGGGCAACAGCCTAAAACAGCACAGGAAAAAGCCACATTTTTGTAGCTAGGGGCAGAAGTAACCGGTGGCACAAATCTGAGTCTTGTCAGAGGAGAGAAGCTGCAAATGATATCAGAGAAACCAGAGCTCATGTCAAATGGGAGTGCACTGCTGTAGTGACGGAGCCTGGGGCGTGAGGAGCAGGTGAGAAAGTCAGGAAAATTATGACCTTCTCAGTCTCCTTCAGTAATGGCCTGCTAATTTAGGGTAAAATTCTAAGCCCTCCTCTGACACATGAGATTCATCACCCGCTTTCTCCTCCCATCACAGTGTCCTTGAGAACTGCAGTCAACTTGTGCACTGTATTTTCTCACCTGGGGTTCCAAGCACGGGCTGCACCCTCTCTACCTGACCTGTCCATCACTCTGCTTTGCCAGGATAACTTCCTGAGCTTCAGGTCTCCGCCTGATAGTGACTTCCGGCCGGAAGTCTTCCCTGATGCTATAGAAATCTTAAAACAGTAAAGATTCCTATAGGGCTTGCTCTATGCCAGCTATTCTCTTAAGAATTCTACAGAAAATTAACACACTGCATCCTCCAAAACAGACATATTTTATTGGTATCATCATCATTAGTGTGTACATTTTATAGATGAGAAAAAATAGGCACAGAGAAGCCAAGTAACTTTTCCAAGGTCACACAGCTTGTGGATGTCAGACTCACATTTTAGCCAGTCTAACCCCAGAGCTCCACTCTAGACCGTCTCTTGTGAAAGGGTGTTTAAGTTATTGTTTTCAAAATTTTTATTTTACCTTAGCGTTTTCACATTAAAACAGCATTCTCACTGGGCTTGAGTTTAGTAATAAACAATTAAATATGTGTGCATGCTCAGTCATTCAGTCATGTCTGACTCTTTATGACCCCATGGACTGCAGCCCGCCAGACTCCTCTGTCCGTGAGATTTTCCAGACAAAAATACAGTGGGTTGCCATTCCCTCCTCCAGGGATCTTTCTGACCCAGGGATGGAACTCACATCTCATGTGTCTCTTGCATTGGCAGGCAGGTTCTTTATCTTCTGAGCTACCTGGGAAAGCCAAACAATTAAATGCTACCCCCTAAAATGGGTATGTATGGTCTGTTTCCTAGGGTCAATCTCCACTGACCTCCCATGCTACCTTAGGTCAGGTAAAAATATGAACTGTGTTTGGCTGAAAATTTTTATAGTAATGATAGAAATGTATGCTGATTGCTTTTTCTTTCTTATTATCTAAAATAACTAAAAAGTCCACAAGTTCTGGTTACTAGCATTTGTGATGGTGAAGTGAAAGTATATTCCATCCATTCATATATACTTTGGTTAGGTTTATTTTTCCTTAAGATATATAATTCTACTCATTAATTGGTTCCTTCATGAATAAGGGCCCCATGGATGGGCTAGCTAGGGAAGAAAACCTATCATTTGCAGCAGTGTGGATGAACATGGAGGACATGATGCTAAGTGAAATAAGCCAGATACCAAAAGATAAATAGTGCATGATCTCACTTATACGTGGAATCTAAAAAGGTTGAACTTATAGAAGATAGTAGAATGGTGGTTAACAGGGCAAAATGAGGAAAGCTTGGTCAAAAGGTATTAAGTTTCAGATATGCAGAATGAACAGGTCTGGATATCTAATGTCTGTATATCTATTGCTCATAATATTGTATTAAAAATGTCAATGTATGGCAAAAACCACTACAATATTGTAAAGTAATTAGCCTCCAACTGATAAAAATAAATGGAAAAAAAAACTTCAAATTGGCTACAAAAGTAGATCTTAATTGATCTCATAGAAAAGGGGCCAAATGAGGTGATAGATATGTGCTGTGAGTTTGTTTATTTGCTTGTTTCTTTCCAGGTAAGGCTTTATTGGGGTCCCTAGTGCAACGGCAGGGAGTGGGGGGTGGTAAACTTGTTCCTTATATGGAGAAAGTGTATGTTAATTAGTTTGCTTACGGTAGCCTTTCACAATATATATGTATTTAAAAACAACTTATTGCACACCTTAAATATACTCAACTCTTATTTGTCAATTATATCCCAATAAAGCTGGAAGAAATATAAAAATTAGTTCAATTATAAAGGTTTTACCCAGCAGACCTTACAGAGGAAATCTGCACTCCCCACACCAGACACAGGGCACAGCTAGTGCAATGTGAATGTTTCAGCCAAAGAATCACGTCCTTCTGGCCAGTGATGCTCTTTGCATATTTGCATTCTTAACCCAGCAGCCCTAATTTATGGGGCTTTATCTGAGGCCTTGGACCAATGGTTCTTTCATTTCAAGCTCTTCGGTCAAAGCCTCCTTCATGGAGAAGGAGGGGGAAGCTTAAGACACTTTTCCCCAGTCTGACTGCTTTCCACTCTTAGCCTTCCCCTTTTTGCCTCCTTCCTGACCTCCTGGTCCATAAACTGTAGGAGCATTTTGTTTGGGGTCTCCTCTGGGCGAGATAACTTCGCGTCTATGCTGACCCAACTGACCTGGACTGGTGCGCTGTTTCATGGGGGAGGGAGGCAGAAACAGAAAAGGGGAGCCAGCATCTACCTTGATTTGGATGCTTGCTATCATTTCAGTGAGTGATTAAAGGCTGATTTTTACTTCCACTGGGGCTTGCTGCTTAATCAGCCACTCTGGCAACTGATAGCTAAGTTCCTAAAAATGTATTTAAGAAGCATCATTGAAGTCCTGCTAGGAGGTATTATGAATACAAAGATATCTATATGGCTAGCAGACTCTTGGTTCACACAGAGTCCACAGCCTGGGGTATGTGTGCGTGCGCACTCAGTCCTATCCAACTCTGGGACCCTGTGGACTGTAGCCTGCCAGGCTTCTCTGCCCATGGGATTCTCCAGCAAATATACTGGAGCAAGTTGCCATTTCCTCCTCCAGGGGATCTTCCCAACTCAGGGATCGAAACTGCATCTCCTGAGGATTCTGCATTGCAGGCAGATTCTTCATCACTGAGCCATCAGGTAATAGCAGTATCTCTCAAACTCAGCATCATTAATACTTGGACCAAATGATTCTTTGTTGAAGGAGTGGGGAGGAAGCTGTCGTGTGCATTGCAGGAGGTTTACTTTAGCAGCATCTCTGGCCTCTAACCACTAGATGCCAATGGCAATCCCCTCCCCCAGTGTGACAACCAAAACTCTCTCTGGATAATGTCAAACATCTGCTGATGGACAAAATCGTACCCAACTGGGGACCATAGGTCTAGAAGATCATGCCAAGCTTGAGTCTAAGTTATATAGATATAGAGATGTAGGAATTCAAGATACAGGGAGTAGAGATATAGATATAGATATATAGATACATAAAGATATAGAATCTGCCTGCAATGCAGGCATTGCAGGTTCAGTCCCTGGGTGGAGAAGATCCCATGGAGGAGGGCATAACAACCTGATCCAGTGTTCTTGCTTGGCGAATCCCGTGGACAGAGGAGCCTGGCGGGCTACAGTCCAGGGGTCGCAAAGACTTGGACAAGACTAAAGCAGCTTATCACACATAGATGCAGAAACATGTGCATGTAAGTCACTTTAGTTGTGTCTAACTCTTTGTGACCCTGTGGACTATAGGCCACCAGGCTCCTCTGTCCAGGGGGATTCTCTGAGCAAGTATACTGGAGTAGGTTTCCATTTCCTCCTCCAGGGAATCTGCCCGGCCCAGGGATTGAACCCTTGTCTCTTGTGTCTCATGCGTTGGCAGGCAGGTTCTTTAACACTAGTATCACCTGGGAAGCCCATATATATGTGCACACTTATGCATATATATGTACGTGTATATATAAATATATAAAGTATATATATATATAAAGTATATAAATAAATATACTAACTTTATAACATTTCTATGAGGCAAGTATCATTATTATCTGTTTTTCATATGAGAAAAATGACGCATGGATTCATTAAATAAGTCACACAAGGTCACAGCTATGAAAAGGTAGAGCCTGGATTTTAACTCAGGAAGTTTGTCTCCGTTTCACTCTAAACTATTGTGCAGCAAGTTACAAGAGAATGTTCTGAGAACACAGATAACACAGGACTAACTCTGGTAGGAGATCAGAGAAGACTTCATAGAAGAAGAACCATGTGACCTGGGATTATACCTCCAACAACCAAGAAGGCTCTGCACATACTTCATACCTTGAAACCAACTGAAAACCCCACCACGGCTCAGATGCACCCTCATTCTTGGGCTGAATGCATCCTGTTCACTTACCTCTTTTGTCTGCACTATGTTCCTCTTTATCTACAGAGATGCTCCTGAGACTTCTTAATAGAAAACTCATAACACATTTGGCTTGAATTATTCCTTTGGGAGTGACCCCGTCCACTTCTCTGGCATCTTCCTCATTGTTTTGTGTCTCTTGTATAACTTTGTCATCAGTCGTCAAAACCCTTTGGGTCAGTCACAATGTGTCACTTGACAGAAGGCATATTTGCAGTGACGATGAATGTCATGGGTTTGAATCTCAACTCAGCCAGTTGTTATCTGCAAGTTCTAAAGAAGATACCCAGGCTCCTTGATCTCTCGTTTCCTACCTATAAAGAACTCAAGTTATTAAATAAGACTAAATATTCGAGGTGCATTATTCACTGTAATATACACAGTAGGTCCTTAATAAATCTCAATTCCTTTCTCCCCAATATGTTCCTTCCAGTTAGCCACTTGCACATTACTCAGAAAGGTCTTAAAAATGTCTCAGGAAGTGATGAAGGATTTGCTTAGATGTTACCATAATGATGCAGATGAGTTCACTGTTAGAGAAAATAATGGCAAAATGAGCCTTTTTTTTTTTTTTGCTGTAAATCAGTGTTACCAATTTTTTAAATGTATTTTTAACTAGAGGATAATTGCTTTACAATGTTGTGTTGGTGTCTGCCATACAGCAGTGTGAGTCAGCCACAAGTATACATACCTCCCCTCCCCCTGGAGCCTCAAAATAAACTTCTGGTAAGCGAAAAGACAGAGGGAGAAACAGAATATGTACAACCATCTTTTCAGGTCCTCACTGGGAGGCATCACCCAGACACCCACACTGCCAACTGCAGACTTCTCCCACCTCTGCTAACATGCTCAAGGCACACCTCAAGGTGTGTTCCTAGAGGGAAGAGAAAAGCTGGAGGCTCAAAAGTGTCAGAAACTTAGTTAATTTGATGGGGGAAAACAGGCATTTTCTGCACTCCTAAAAATCAGCATGACCCAAAAATGGAGCCGTAATGGCCGATCTGTTGCCATGGATGTTACCACTGGCACTGGCCTCTTTTCTTGTCATTAGTTATATATTCTAAATATTTAAGAGGGCTTTGAAGACAGATCTATGTTGAGTCTTATTAGCTATTTTTGTTGTCTAGTGGCTAAGTCACGTCCGACTCTTTGTGTCTCCATGGACTGCAGCACACCAGACGCCTCTGCCCTTCACTATCTCCCGAAGTTAGCTCAAACTCATGTTCATTAAGTTGGTGATGCTATCCAACCATCTCATCCTCTGTCACCCCCTTCTCCTGACCTCAATCTTTCCCAGTATCAGGATCTTTTCCAATGAGTCAGCTTTTCACATCAGGTGGGCAAAATATTAGAACTTCAGCTTCAGCATCAGATCTTCCAATGAATTCTCAGGGTTGACTTCCTTTAGGACTGACTGATTTGATCTCCTTGTAGTCCAGCGGATTCTCAAGAGTCTTCTCCAGCACCACACATCAAAAGCATCAATCCTTCAGTGCTCAGCTTTCTTTATGGTCCAAGTCTCACTGCCATACATGATTCCTGGAAAAACCATAGCTTTGACTACATGAACCTTTGTCAGCAGAGTGATGTCTCTGCTTTTTAATACACTAAGTTGTGACAAGGCTGTGATTCATGGAGAAGATTAGCTATTTTACCTTATACAAATTAATTAACCTCCTAGCATCAGTTTCCTCATCTGCAAAAATGAGGAAAATGCAAGAGATGCCATTAATTCTCCTCCTGACACTTCTATTCAGCCTCTGCCATTAAAGAAGATAGGTAGAGACCATCATTGCAACTGACTTCTAGGTCTTTTTTTCTGAGATAGCAGTCCATGAGCTCAAGGGCAGAGCAAGCCCTGAGTGCAGCAGAGTGAATGCCCCCAGGAGCCTCCTTACCCAACAGCAGCTGGAGACTTGATGGGTAAGCATCATTCATACTCACCCTTTGGTTGAGATAACTCTGAATCAATTTAGCCTATATTCCACAATTCCCCAACCACATCCTCCAGCTGCCCATAGGGTTAACTTGCTTGATAGCATACCATTTATATACTGACCTCCTTTCCTTGTCTTTCTCCCTCTCCCCCCTACTTGTACTTCTTGGGACCACCTTTTGAATTAACTATTTGTCTTCTCAGGGTCAGTTTCTGGGGGAACTCCAAACACCAGAGAATAATAGTGTGTAACACCCGAGCGATTACATATTGAGGTCTTGGCACACTTCCTAGCCCATTATATCAGTCAGAGTTCAGTCAGACAAAAGCAATAGGAGAAATATATACTAGGAGATGATTTATGGCAAGGAATTGGCTTATAGGATTGTGGGGGCTGGGTAAGCAAGCCCCAAACCTGTAGGACAGGTGAACAGGGCAGGCTGGAACTTTCAGACAGGAGCTAAAAATACCCTGCAAGTAGAATTTCTTCTTAAGGGAAGCCTCAGCTCTGCCGTTAAGACTTGTTAACTGATTTAGTGAGACCCATCCAGATAACCTAGGAAAAATCTCTCTTACTTAAATTCAACTGAATATGGACTTCAATCACATCTACGAAATACCTTCACAGCAACATCTAAATTAGTGCTCAAATGAGTAAGTGGTGGCTGATGACTAGACAAGTTGGCACATTAAAAAGACCATCTCACACCCATGGTAACAGTTCAAAAATGATGGAAGAGTAGTTATTAATTTATCCCTGATAATAGATAACAGTGGCTCATTATATAATATTTGACAACAAAACAGTACTATAAAGAACAAATTAATACTCATTGATAAGTCCTCTCTGAAGGACTTTTCACACTCACAAACGTCTCTGCTTTTCTTTTTTAATCGGAGTATAATTGCTTTACAATGCTGAGCTAATTTCTGCTGTACAGTGAGGTGAATCCGCTATATGTATACATACATTCCTTCCCTCTTGGACCTCCCTTCCACCCACCCAGGTCATCACAGAGCACCAAGCTGAGCTCCCTGTGCTATCCTGCAGGCTCCCACCAGCTATGTTTTACACACACTAGTGTATTTATGGAAAAACTAACCTCCCAATTCATCCCACCCTTTCCTTCAACCACTGTGTCCACGTGTCTGTTCTCAGTGTCTCTATTTCTGCCCTAGAACTAGGCTCATCTGTACTGTTTTCCTAGATTCCACATACACACGTTAATAGGCAATAAATACAGATCAAAATTACAATGAGGTATCGCCTAACACCAGTTTGAATTGCCCTAATCAAAAAATCTACAATCAATAAATGCTGGAGAAAGTGTGGAGAAAAGGAAACCTACACTGTTGGTGGAAATGTAAATTGATACAGCCACTATGGAGGACAGCGTGGCGGTTCCTTAAAAAGTTAAAACCAGAACTACCATATGACCCAGCAATCCCACTCCTGGGCATATACCCTGAGAAAACCATCATTCAAAAAATCACATGTACCTCACTGTTCACTGCAGCATTACTTACACCTGGGACATGGAAACCACCCAGGTATCCATCTATAGATGAATGGTTAAAGCAGATGCGATAGGTACGCACAATGGAATATTACTCAAGCCATAAAAGAAACAAAATTGGATCACTTGTGGAGATGTGGATGGACAGAGTCCACACACTAAGTCAGAAAGAGAAAAGCAATGCCTCTGCTTATACTCCATTAAACTAATGCATCCTTCACTTCACAGCATATAATGAGCACAATTGTGCTAAGTTACATCAGTCATGTCCGGCTCTTTGCGCCCTTTGGACTGTAGCCCACCAGGCTCTTCTGTCCATGGAGCTCTCCAGGTGAGAATACTGGAGTGGTTGCCATGCCCTCCTTCAGGGGCTCTTCCTGATCCAGGGATCAAACCCAAGTCTCTTATGTCTCCTGCACTAGGAGATAGATTCTCTACCATTCTTTACCATTCTAGTGCCGCCTGGGAAACCCCCCAATGAGCACATTTAACCCCATGTCATAGTTTAAGACTTCATTTTAATAGCTGCAAAGTGTTTTATTATATAGAAGTATCGTATTTTATTCATAGCATGCCCTTTTGTGGGACATCTGGATTCTTTACATTTTTATTTTTTTTTCATGAATATCCTTGTGTATAAATCTTTGACTGCATAAAAGGCTAACATGGTAATTATTTTAGGATAAATTCCTAACTATTTAATAATGAATCTGGCAGGTTCTTGCAATTGGTTCTACAAAAGAAGAAAGCCCTGGCCCTCTAAAGCATCCATCATACATAGTGAATGAACCTCTTTCCAATACAGCTAGAATGGAACTAGGAGTAGCTTTGGGAGAGATTAGGGTAGGAAATGTCCAGTTGAGAAAAGTTGATAGAATATTTGAAAAATAGCCTATTTCTTTTAAAAGCTTATTGGTGCAAGTTTCTAGCTTGTACCCTTTATTCCCAGAATTTCATTAACAGACTTTTTGGGCACAATTTATGTTATTAAAAATCTAGATAATTAGACAAACGGACAGATCAGTGGTTACTGGATATTAGGTCAGGTAAGGGTGTCACTATAAAAGTGTAGCAGAGGAGTTTTCCTGGTGATAGAACTGTTTTGAACTCTGATTTTCTGGTGATTAACCAATCTAGGGAAGTGCAGAACTTCCCAGGTAGTCCTAGTGGTAAAGAATCTGCCTGCCAATCCAGGAGTCACAAGAGACAGGTTCCATCCCTGGATCAGGAAGCTTCCCTGGAGTAGAAATGGCAAACCACTCCAGTATTCTTGCCTGGACCATTCCATGGACATGGGAGCCTGGCAGACTATAGTTGCTGGGTTTCAAAGAGTCAGACACAGCTGAGCAACTGAGCACACATGCACCAAAATGAGTCCATTTTACTGCACGACAATTTTTAAAATAAGGAAACGTGGAGTGACAGATGAGAGAAAGGGGTCATGGAGGGGATTTTTGGAGAAAGATCAAGGCATGTATTCTTCTGTTAGTTTAATGCCATAATTTGGAGCACTACACGTTTCAGATCTTCTAACTGAATCCTTAGATTTAAGGGCAATGGTGGTTTCTGTAGTCATTTATACAATAAGTAGAATAATGTCAAATAGAAATTATGATTGCATTTTATAAAAACTTCTGGTAAGTGAACAAACTGTACCAGTAAAGAGATCGATCTTTTAACTTTGATTATTTTCAAGTGATTTATTTAAATTGGCCACATTCATTTCCTTAACTTTTCTGCATTTCTACTTAGATGAAATATTTTAGCTAAGTGTTAAATCATCTGAAGATACAGTCATCAAAAATTGCATAAGGAATTTCAGCGCCATGTTAAAAAATATGGAAACTCAATTGAAATTTGAATGTTATCTAATGCATAGTATGATCTCTCCTTATTTCCTTCTATAAGTATGGTCAGCAGAGATGGAGATTCAAAGGGATGTTGGTTTGGAACAAGGAGATATATAGTTCCTTCAGTGAACCGAACCATCCTCTTGGGGAGACCCCATCTGAGGCTACTGCTCAATAACTGAGCCAATGGTGATGGTCTAGTAACCTTCTGAAAGCTGCCTCCACATAAAAATGGTCCTCATCTATTATTAGATGAGAGCTGCTAGCTAATGGGTCTGTATTCCTGTTCACATGTGCACTTATCTCTCCATCTATGGACAAAGAATCTTTGAGATTGTTTCTAACTTGTGAGTATTTTGGAATCTGTAAGATAATAAAACTGATGCTCATGGCTCTTAAGATTTACAATAGGTCGACGGTAGGGCTCCCTTCAAGCCACTCCATTTAAGATGTATGTCCCTGGACTTTGCTCCTCACTCTTCCTGGTGGTAACTACATTTTTTTTTTTTTCACTTTACACACTTCAAAAACACTGTCTGTTCAGTGATTTGTTTTGGTGGGTGAAGAAGAAAGATGAGGACAATAGCAAGACTACAATTTCAAGTTAGAGTCACGGTGATCTTTTCAGAGGTAAAAAGACCCTTATGCCATTTGTCTCTGTCTCTCTGCCTTGGTCCAAGCCCCTACCATCTTGCAGCAATCATCTAAGGATCTCCCCCACCTCTTTCAGTCACATTGATATGATTTCTCCAGGAGGAGTGTTCATCTCTGATGGGAATCATGTGGGCAAAGACAAGTCCAAGACAGAAGACTGACTCATGAAGACTGGTGTCTATTAGGTCTGACCTAGAAGTGGGGCCACTTGGAACACTGTGTTCTAACTATTCATCTTAAGGATATCTCTGCCACAAAAGAGGCCAGAGAAGCAGTAGCCTAAGATCCCAAGAAGGAGCAAAGTAGATGTTTGTTATAAACTCAATTTTCTGGCTTCAAGGTACTTGGTTCACTCCCCTTTGATGCTCTCTGATGCCATAATCAAGGTCCACTCTAGACTTAAGAACCTGCCAATAACAATGCCTCTCTCCATCCTAAGTTTGGGAACAAGCATAAGAAAGACACAAGAATCAGATTAATATCCAAATAATCAACTTTATTGCTTCTTTTTATAAAATTTAACTTATATAATAATGTTATCTTTTAATAAAGATTGAAATACAGTTTATTTGCAATGTTGTGCCAACTTCTGCTGTACAGTTTTTTAAGCCAGGGTTGGAAGACATAGACTCACCTGCAGCCAGGTGAGTTTGTTAATGTTTTTTTCCGAAGTAGATACACTCACCCAGACACCAATCCAGGCCTCACCTGTAGGGCATGATGGGGAGCAGACCAGAATGCATGTCAAGAGTGGGCTGGGCAAGGATGCTCAGCTCCTTCTACCAAACCCACCAGTCAGAGAGGCAATCTCTCCTCCCATGGAGAGAGAAGGAGTGAGGGGAAAAAAAAGAAGCAGGCAAGCCCGTGAAGCTGAAGTCATCCATGACTACCACTCTGTGAAGGAAATTAATGTGTGTTTCCTCTTGCTGAACCAACCAGCAAAGTCTAGGTTTTTAAGGCAAAACACACACACACGAGGACACTTGAAACAAAAGGAGAACATGACCTCCAGAGGGCAGCTTTGAAGAACCAAGGAAAACAGTAAGGCCCTCAAAGAGAATGTGAGAATATTGAGAATATAATTGTCCATCTTGGAGATTCAGGTTTTTACATTGTGACATCACGGTGATTGTTAATGTCTTCACTACAATCAGTAGAGGTAGAAATCAACTCTCAACCCCACCACACCCTCAAGGAAGAGATTTTGGTTTCTGCTGGGGTTATTTTTTTGTTTGGGGGATTTTACTTTTTTTTTTTTTTAAATTCTGTATTGGGGTATGTGTGCAAGCATGCATGCTATGTAGCTTAAGCCATGTCCAACTTCTGGTGACCCTGTGGACTGTAGCCCACCAGGCTCCTCTGTCTATGAGATTCTCCAGGCAAGAATATTGGAGTGGGTTGCCATTTTCTCCTCCGGGGGATCTTCCCAACCCAGCAATCAAATCCGCGTCTCTTAAGTCTCCCATTGGCAGGCGGATTCAACTAGCGCTACCTAGAAAGCTGTATCGGGGTATAACCGATTAACAAACAATGTCGTGACAGTTTCATGTGAACAGCTAAGGAGCCAGCCGTAATACACATGTATCCATTCTCCCCCCAAATCCTGGTTTTTCTTTTTTCTTGAATTATATTTGAGTTACAGTGTTGTGTTAGCTTTAGGTGTGAAGCAGAGTGTTTCAGGTATACATATGCATATTTCCATACTTTTCCCATTTCTTTTCAGGCAATAACATAGGTTATTATCGAGTATTAAGAAGAGCTCCCTGTGCTGTATGGTAGGTCCTTATTGATCGTCATTGCAATTTCAATAAGCCCCTTGGAGGGCGGAGTGTCATAGCAGGAGCCCAGGGCCCCCATGCAGTACCTGTCACCAGTGGGTTCCTTGATAAGGATGGCAATACCTCCCTTTGAGCAGTTCTGAGCAAACTTTTCCACCAAAGCATAAATGGTAACCAGCTGGTGGGTGAGGAGTGAAGGTGTCAGAGGCTGAGAATTTTGTCTTGAAAAAGTCTGCAATGAGGATGGCATTCCTTTGAAGTCTCTTATTTGTTCTCTTAAAAATTCATGAAATTTTAAGTCTCCCCTATGATATTTCCATTTTTACTTTGATACAAAATGGAGTTTAAATTACCTACCATTAAGTAAAATTTGTGCTTTCTGGGAAGATGTGGTATGCTTTGCCCTTGAACCTGCATTTCCCAGGCAGGTTCCTGAGTAACCGCCACCCTTTTCCCCAAGGCCATTCCATTGTACACACCCCCAGGTTTAGCAAGCACAGTTTATATGCAATATTCATTCATCTATCCATCCAACAAATGTTAACTAAGCACCATAACTGTTTGCAAGACTTTTTAAGTCATAAAACCTCATCTAAGTCTTAAGGATTTATGACTTCTAATAGAGGAGTCTACAATTTTCACTTATAATTGAGATCCTGAATGTCAAATGCTTTTTCCAGTTATAAGGATTTAGTAGGTATTTTCTTCCCAGGTGGCACGAGTGGTAAAGAACCCACCTGCCAGTGAAGGAGACTTAAGAGACTTAGGTTCAATCCCTGGGTCAGGAAGATCCCCTGGAAGAAGACATGGTTACCTACTCCAGTATTCTTGCCTGGAGAATCCCATGGACAGAGGAGCCTGGCAGGCTACAGTCCATAGTGTCTCACAGAGTCACAAAAGACTGAGTTACTTAACATGATACAGTATGTATTTTCTAAAAATAAAGCATTTTATATCATTACAATTGCTTGTATTGTTATCCTATGAGTATATTGGAAAGAAAAGCAAATAATAATGGCTTTCTTCTTGGAAAGGGAGAGGAAACCTGAAAGCTTTGGCCAAAAAAACAAACCAAACAAAAAACATATCCCCTGGCGCTCTGTTTTCTTGACCTTCATTAGGTTGAAGATGTCTTTTAGTTCAAAACAAAACAAGACCAAAAAAGCATTGTCCTGTCTCAAAAGACACTACAAGTAGCTTTGTTATGGCAGTGCATGGCCATATTCACTATCTTTCTCACATATTAAATATCCTCACCCCAGAAAGACTATAACCCCCACTAAAGCAGCAATTGGTCTAGATCAGCACCATCCAGAAGGACTGTGGTGCAAGCCACACATGTGGTTTTAAAATTGTCAGTCAACATATTCAAAAATGAAAAGAAACAGGTGAATTTTAAAAATCTGACTCAAAAATATCACCATTCCCACATGTAATCAATATAAAAATTTGAAAGAAAATATTTTATATTCTTTGTAGTAAGCTTTCAAAATCCAATGTGGTTTTTATACTTGTAGCTCATGTCATTCTTTTTTAAAAAAATAACTTTATTTCATTAGCTATTTCTGGCTGTGCTGGGTCCTTGTTGTTCCACTATGTTGTAGTGCACAGGCTTCTCTTACTGGAAAGCGCAGACTTTAGAGCCCAAGCTCAGCAGCTGTGGTCCATGGGCTTTGTTGCTCCTTGGCTAGTGGGATCTTCCCGGACCAGGGATCGAACCTGTGTCCCCTGAACTGCAAGGCGGACGCTTAACCAGTGGACCACCAGGGAAGCCCTACAGTCCATCTCACACTGTACTACATTTCAAGTGTTCAATAGCCACTGTGTCTAGGGGCCACCATCTTGGACAGCATAGGTATAGACTCTAGAGCTTTAGCTGAAAGTCCAAGAATACCTCCCAGGAGGAGCTCATTAACAAACATGTGTGAGTGAGTTTGTTTTCATCATGGGCATTGATATTAACAAACACACTCAATGGAATTCTTTCTACATTTATTAATCACATCCTAAACAGCACAAATTAAGCATAATGTAAATCTTGGAGGAAAGCAGTGGTTATGAACATTAAAAAGGGTAGATGATGGGAAACATTGAAGGCAAACTGAGAAAACTTTGGCAGAGGATGAAATGGCTAGATAGCATCACCCACTCAATGGATTTGAATTTGAGCAAACTCTAGGAGATAGCAAAGGACAGGGAAAACTGGTGTGCTGTAGTCCATGGGGTTGCAAAGAATTGGACATGACTTAGCAACTGAACAACAATAAGATTATTGAAGGAAAGCAGTTGTTATGAACACTAAAAAGGGTAGGTCTCTTCAGTCCTGCCTATATAGGTCTAAAGACCTAAATAATTCAATTTAGGCTTAAATAGATAATTTATACTTGCCCTGCACAATTCTTTATTGCTAGGATTTTTGGCTCCTATCTCTGGTGCTTAGAATTTTTATTTTCTACCTTCTCCATAAATATCAGGCTCTTATGTATCCTTATCACATCATCATATAGCCACACTCCTTTTTCTAACACGGAAACTCCCATCCCCCACACACATACACGCATAAACTTACACCCCTGGAGGAAACATTACTATATGTGTTAAATGTGCACATCGAAGTAAGAGTGATATATTTTTGGAGGAAGTGACTGGAATATTCTCTCATGAATAAAAATGCTTTTGTTGACCTCTGTCCATCAACTGACTTCAAGATCCTGGCAGCTGGAAGACACATAAGATATTTTTTCAAGAATTATTGTATTAATGGATTACACTGTTTCTTTATAATAATGCATCATATTTAAAAATAAGACTGTGGTCTGAAAATCTACGCAAAATACCTATGCTACTAAAAAGTCATTTGACCAATAGCGATTTAATTATTCCTCAAAGTGTCAACTTTTGAATACAAAAAGTCCTGGGGAAATATACTTTAGAAAGTATATTTTAGAAATAAAATACCCATGAAGGTATTTAATCCTCCTCTAAGGGTTTCAGCATATTATTTGTGCACATTACTGAAGCTGTCACAGTCAAGAAAACTCCAGGGAATAGAATAGTTATGAATTGTACAACACTCTTGTGCCTTAACCTTGAGTGACTTTCTTTATCCTCATTTACCAATTAAAATTCCATCAATCAGACTGAGATGCTGTGACCTGGATGTGCTTGTGCCCCCTTGGTGACTTGATCTGTAAAATGGAATAACAAAGCCTTTTTTTATGCAGCAGCTGCATTTATTAATTACATAAATGAATGGCCCGAGAACATTAGAAACTGCAAACATTATATCATAGGTCAGCAAACTACAACCTACAGGGCAAATTGAGCAGCCACCTGTTTTCATAAAGAAAAGTTTGGAACTCAGCCAAACTCATTCATTTACATTTTACCTATGGCTGCTTCAGTACCACCAGGGCAGAATTAAGTAGCTGTAACAGAGACCTTGTGTCTAAAATACTTGCCATCTGGCACTTTGTAGAAAAAGATTGTTGATCCCTGATTTATATAAAGGTGAGGTATTATTGCAATGATGAATATTGTTCTCATGACCATGTCTGGAGAGACACCATGATATAGTGGTCCAAGCATGGGTTTTAGAGCCAATAGGCTTAGGTCACAATGCCCTCTCTACCACTATGGGAGATAGATGACTTCAGATATGTTCTTTGACCTCTCTGAACTGGTTTCTAAAAGAGGAGAAGCACACACATCAACTGATTTAACACGTGGATGAAGTAAGACTACTTTTTTAAGCTGTCTGATGTGTGTGTGAGTGTCTGCTCATTTGCTCAGTCATGTCTGACTCTTTGTGGCCCCATGGACTGTAGCCCACCAGACTCCACTGTCCACGGGGTTCTCTAGACAAGAATACTGGAACCGGTTACCATTCCCTCCTCCAGGGAATCTTCTCAACCCAGAGACTGAACATGAGTCTCTTACATTGCACACTGTTTCTGTACTGGCTAAGCTATCAGGGAAGTCAAGGTGTCTGATACATAATTACTTGCAGGCAATTGTTAATATCTCTCCCCCTTGATTTTCTTGGGCTCCAAAATCACTGCAGATGGTGACTGCAGCCATGAAATTAAAACTTGCTTATTTCTTGGAAGAAAAGCTATGACCAACCTAGACAGCATATTAAAAAGCAGAGACATTACTTTGCCAACAAAGGTCCACTAGTCAAAACTATGGTTTTTCCAGTAGTCATGTATGGATATGAGAGTTGGACCATAAAGAAAGGTGAGTGCCAAAGAATTGATGTTTTTGAATATGGTGTTGGAGAAGGCTCTTGAGAATCCCTGGGACTGCAAGGAGATCAAACCAGTCATTCCTAAAGAAAATCAAGCCTGAATGTTCATTGGAAGGACTGATGCTGAAGCTGAAACTCCAATACTTTGGCCACCTGATGCTAAGAACTGACTCATTGGAAAAGACCCTGATTCTGGGAAAGATTGAAGGCAGGAGGAGAAGGGGACGACAGAGGATGAGATGGTTGGATGGCATCACTGACTCGATGGATATGAGTTTGAGCAAGCTCTGAGAGTTGATGATGGACAGGGAAGCCTGGTGTGTGGCAGTCCATGGGGTCACAAAGAGTTGGACATGACTGAGCAATGAACTGACCTACAAAAATAACACTTCATAATTTGAACATTCCTCAAAGTGTGTTTAAAGGCCTCTTCCCGATCTGAGAGACTGTATATCCTCTATTCCATTCCTTATGTATGTTTTTCTATCTCAGGTCTCTCAGCCCTGAGGTTGGGAGACATACGCTTTCCTTTGCATAAAGTGTCCTTCCCCTCTCACCTCCCTGACAATCCCCTATCCACCCTTCAGTGATGATTTCAGGCATCACCTCCTCCATGAAGCCCTCCCTGGCTGCCCCTGATTCAGGGGCTCTTTTGCCCATTGTCCTGAGCTTCCCTTGCAGCTCACAAAAGTTACTTTCTTTGCCCCCTCCCACAGTCCATGTACTGCAGGGCACAAATGTAGAGGAGATAGTTTCCCTGCTTCTTATGCTGCTTTGAGATACCATTTCTCCTCTCTGTCAAAAAAAAAAAAAAGTCGAGCTCCACTACAATACATGTCATCAGATTATATCACCCCCTACCTCTCTTTGTGGAACTGATCAACCACAGTCCAGTCATTCTTCTTCACTCATTAAAGAATGTGACACTTGCTCATCATCTTTTTCTTCATCATTCCCCTGATCATCATTTGTTGTTGTTATTGTTGACTTCAATCCAGCTGAAGAGCGGCCCAATGACCTGAACCTTGGAATTACATGGCTAGCCTCACTTTTACCCCTTACTCACCTTCTGCTTTATTTTGAGTCCCCTTCAGTGAGGATTTTGTTCCCACCACTAAAATGATACTGTAGTTGTTAGAGTGACCAGCTACTCCCAGGCTAGCTGAGCCAATGGTTAATACTAGGCCCTCATATTAGAATCTCAAGACATTATTGATCACTCATTCTTCTTGAAATATGTTCTTTTTTTTTTTTTTTTGAGGGGCATGTTATCATTTGGGCTTCCCAGGTGACACTAGTGGTAAAGAATCCACCTTCCAATGCAGGAGACATAAGAGATGTGGGTTCAATCTCTCAGTCAGGAAGATGCCCTGGAGGAGAGCATGGCAACCCACTCCAGTATTCTTGCCTGGAGGATCCCATGGACAAAGGAGGCTGGGGGGCTACAGTCCATAGTGTCGCCAAGAGTCAGGCATGACTAAAGCAACTTAGCACGGACATTAACATTTTAATGATGTAGATCTCTGGTTTTTCCCCAAGTAGTATTCAGACCATTCCTTCTTCTCCCACCACCATGTTTCTATGATGAGCTACAAACAAAAAAGAAATCACATTTTCATGCGAAAATATTTTCAATATTTTCATGCTAAAAATATTAATCTGAGCTCTGATTTCTCCACTAGAAACTACACAGAAAGTTCAAGATTCCACATGCAACGCCTTAAATCACAGACCAAGGCTTCACTTTCTGACCTGGATTATCATCCCCTCCCCCAGGCTTGGGCTGGCATTGGTCTAGGCTCAGCTAAAACTGACATGGATGTGTGTTGCTCTGAGGGCCTTGGGGGTTGGTGGGGAAGACACTTGGTGGACAAGCCCTAGGGACTGGCCAGCCTACACTCCCGACTCCTGAGTGAGGACCTGCCCACCATCCCTTGATCCCACCTGGTCTCACGCAAGCAGGCTGCCCCCTTCACTCCATGATTGTTCTCCACCAATAAGCGAAGGAAGACCCCGTGCCCCGGAATCTGGGAACATGGCCTGACCCTTGACTGTGGTCTCGGCGGAGTAAGGCAATAAAGACAAGCTGAAGCTCTGGAAGGCTCAGAGATGGAGGTGATTTCTGGGGGCCAGGCGGCTCCTTCTGTGTTAGGACTCCTAGTGGCTCTGCCTGCACAACAGGTGGACGTGGAGACGATGCCAAGAGACCACGGTCCCCTGATTTTCTCCCATCTTCTGAGAAGGCAGTCTGCTCTCTCCAGACTCCCTTGCTGTCTGCTCCTCCTCTTGTTTTCTGAGCTCAGTCCTTTCCCCTTGGTCCTTCTTTAACCACACACTCATCCTAAGTGAGCAGTCCCATAATTTTAAATACCATGCATGTGCCTATAACTTCCTTATTTATGTCTTCCGTCTTGACTTCTCCCCCAAGTTTCAAACTGGTATACCCAACTACTTGCCTAAAAACTCATTGATCAGGCCAAAAATCTTGATTACTTTTTCTTAACTCCTATTTTCAATCAATTCGCAAGTCTCTCCAGTTCCTACATTGTGAACTTGACCACTTCTCGACAGCTCCACCATTACACCATCAGCTGAAGCTCTCTCTGGACACAGCAATGTCCTCTGTTCTTACTACCCTCCGGTTTATATTTTCTCTTTTATCATTTTTATTTATCTTTTACTCTTTCAGAAAAATGAAGTATAGTTGGTTTACAATGTTGTGTAAAAATAAACTAAATGCCCATCAACAGACGAATGGATAAAGAGATGTGGTACATAAGCACAATGGAATATTACTCCGTTATAAAAAAGAACAGAATAATACCATTTGCAGCAAGATGGATGGATCTAGAGGTTATCATACTAAGTGAAGTAAGTCAGACAGAAAAAGACAATTATCATATGATATTACTTATATGTAGAATCTAAAAATATGCAAATGAGCTTATTTACAAAACAGAATCATACTCACAGACATAGGAAAAAATAATAATGGTCACCAAAAGAGAATGGAAGGATAAGTTAAGAGTCTGAAATTAGTGGATACACACTACTATGTATAAAATAGATACACAACAAGGACCTACTATAGAGCATAAGGAACTGTATTCAATATCTTGTAATAACTTATAATGGAAAAGAATCTGAAATGCTGACACATTGTAAATCAAATATACTTTGCATTTTCATCTTAATACATAAATTAGATCATGTCACTCCCCTACTCAAAACTCTAATAAACAACATTCAAGCATACTATAAACAATATTTAAGCTCTATTAATATGCACAAGGTCTTGTATGGTTAGGATCCTACCAGTATCTTCACCTTCATTTCAAACCATGTACCCCACTCAGTTTCTTTTGAGTACTGAAATTATTGTTATTCCTGTAAAATTCACTAAAACATTCCTGCCTCAGGACCTTATTACTCCTCAATCTCTCTGTCTCTCCTCATTATTTACAAGTCCCTGATTCTCAAATTTTCCTCCTCAAAAAAGCCTTCCTTCCCTTACACAAGAAACTGGTCCTCACTTCCCATAAGTCTCTATATCATTTCTCTTCTTTAATTTTCTTCATAGCATTTATCTCCAAGAATAATTACATTATTTATTCATTTCATTTTTATTGCCTATTCACTGTACTAAAATAAATAAGTTCTATGTAAAACAGAGACTGTAGCATTTGAAATATGTTAGCATTAACAACATAGCATTAGAAAAAGCAGGAGAATTCCACAAAAACATTTACTTCTGCTTCATTGACTATGCTAAAGCCCTTGGCTGTGTGGATCACAACAAAGTGTAAAATTCTTAAACAGGTGGGAATACCAGACCACCTTACCTGCCTCCTGAGAAATCTGTACGTAGGTCAAGAAGCAACAGTTAGAATTGGACTTGGAACAATGGACTGGTTCCGAATTGAGAAAGGAGTACCTTAATGCTGTATCTTGTTATCCTGCTTATTCAACTTATATGCAGAGTACATCATGCAAAATGCTGGACTGGATGAAGCACAAGCTGGAATCAAGATAGCAGGGAGAAATATCAATAACTTTAGATATGCAGCTGACACCACTCTTATGACAGAAAGCGAAGAGGAACTAAAGAGACTCTTGAGAAAGGTGAAAGAGGAGAATGAAAAAGCTGTTTTAAAACTCAACACTCAAAAAACTAAGATCATGTCATCTGGTCCCATCACTTCATGGCAAATGGATGAGGACATGATGGAAACAGTGACAGCCTTTATTTTCTTGGGCTCCGAAATCACTGCATATGGTGACTGCATCCATGAAATTAAAAGATGCTTGCTCCTTAGAGGAAAAGCTATGACAAACCTAGACAGAATATTAAAAATCAGAGACATCACTTTACCGACAAAGGTCCGTCTAGTCAAAGTCAGTTTTTCCAGTATGGATGTGAGAGTTGGAACATAAGGAAAGGTGAGTGCTGAAGAACTGATGTTTTTGAACTGTGGTGTTGGAGAAGACTCTTGTGAATCCCCTGGACTGGAAGGAGATCAAGATAGTTAATCCTAAATTGATCAATATCAGTCCTGAATATTCATTGGAAGCACTGATGCTGAAACTGAAACTCCAATACTTTGACCACCTGATGCAAAGAACTGGCTCATTGGAAAAGACCCTGATGCTGGGAAAGATTGAAGGCAGGAGGAGAAGGGGATGACAGAGGATGAGATGGTTGGATGGCATCACCGATTCGATGGACATGAGACTGAGCAAGCTCCGGGAGTTGGTGATGGACAGGGAAGTCTGGCGTGCTACAGTTCATGGAGTCACAAAGAGTGGGACACAGCTGAGTGACTGAACTGAACTGAACATTAGCAACTAGATTAGTTCATAGTGTGTGCTCAATAAATATTTGTTGAATAAAAACAACAATAACAACCTGTGCCTCAACAATATCTACAATGCAAATTGACAACACTGATGACATTTTATTAGGCATGACCATTCTAATGCTTTGGGTTTTTTCTCATTTTACTGTGAGCATGGTGGTTATAAGTTATTTATCCCCAGTGCCTTTGGCAGTTTATGGCATGAATTAGATAACAGTAAATATTTAATATATGAAATTACATTACTGATTGTTATATCTTGTATCATTTTAGTCTCAGCAATGAGAAGTTCAGGGAAGTTATTATTTCCACTTTGCAAACAGAAGACAAATACTAAGAAAAGAGAACTGTTCAACTTGCAACCATATATAAAGTAGAAGGAAAGAGAGAGAATAGGAAATGCCAGATGAAGCTGGAGATACAGGTTGAAGCCAGATGGGAAAGTGCTTGGAATACCATGACTGGAAATTTGGACTATATCCTGTAATATATTGCAAAACAGTTGTGCAAATCACAGTATAATAATCACATCCAGTTTCGTATACTAAGTAACAGTTGTGAGTCTAAACCCTCCATTTATGACATCTAAACCATCCACTCAACCGAAGAACTGGCAAATTGCTCAGTTTTCTGCTGTGTGGCTGGCCAAGTGGTTCCCTCATTTAATTCCCATGAAAATCTCAGGGGTTTCCATCTGTACCAAGTCTAAAAAATTAAATCGATCCAGAATACTCTCTTACATAAAACCTCTACTTATCATTTACTCATTCTTCAATGAGTCCATCTCAGAGTCGGACACGACTGAGTGACTGAACTGAACTGAACTGACTGATATCCTTTTATTGGATTATTCGTATTTATTCAGCATTTATTATAAGCCAGGAATTATCTTTGAAGTCATGTTGAGTTTCAAAAATAAGTTTATATATAATTATAGATATATTAATATAATATATAGTGGAGGAGAAGGGGACAACAGAGGTTGATATGGTTGGATGGCATCATCGACTCAATGGACATGTGTTTGAGTAAGCTCTGGGAGTTGGTGATGGACAGGGAAGCCAGGTGTGCTGCAGTCCATGGGGTTGCAAAGAGTCAGACACGACTGAGCAACTGAATTGAGCTGAACTGAGATATATTAATAAATAGGTGAATATTTCAGAGAGCTAGAAATCTTTATTCATTAGTCATAGCCACCACTCAAATGGCATTTTAAAATTTATGAAGATCTTTGAATGAAAATTATATGAAATTCTGGAATGCTTACTATGAGCTAAGCACTAGATATATAAAGATACATAAAAACCTCCTGCTTTCTAGGAGCAGGCCGATCTGTTCAGTGTGGGGGTAGGGGGAGCATAGGACAAAAAGGACAGACATTAGGATGCAGCATTCACAACAACCTCAGGTGGGAGTTACCCTCACCATCATCCACTCTTTACAGAGGAGGAAACTGTGAGTCTGGTTCAGCAGGAAGTCAAAGATGGCAACACCAGAATATGAACATGATTTAACAACTCCCAAATCTTACTCCTCTTTTTCTTCCCTTCTCTTTCCTTTCAAAATAACTCAGTCCTTAAGTCATGAAATGGGACAGATCAGCCCTAGCATCTAGACCCAGATGGGGAGACCATGATGGCCCAGAACACTGCTTTGAGCCATGATGGCCCAGAACACTGCTTTGGAGTCATGACTTGTCTCTGTTTCATGAGATCTGAAGTCTCAGCAAAGAAGATAGAGATTCTGATTCACTAGCTGAAGGATGAAATCAGGTAAAGAATAATGTGTGCTAAGTCAGTTCAGTCGTGTCTGACTCTTTGCAACACCATGGACTGTAGCCTGCCAGGCTCCTCTGTCCATGGGATGCTAAAGGCAGGAATACTGGAGTGTGTTGCCATTTCCTCCTCCAGGAGACCTACCCAACCCAGGTATCAAACCCTGTCTTTTATGTCTCCTGCACTGACATAAGAGTAATTTACCACTAGTACCACCTGGGAAGCTGAACTGTTACTCATCTAGAAAGGGCATTTATTGAGACACTGGAAGTGAATGCTGACTGTCATCTGTCTTCTTACCCATGGCTTTCAGACAGAACACCTACACGTGACCACTTGGTATGGTCTCTCTTCTTCCCAGGGCAGGGAACTCATGGTCCAAGATTGAGCACCTCGAACAGGCCAGCAGGAAGCTACATTTTGTTTTTTGTGACCTGACTTTGGAAAATACACTGTATTAATGTCAGTCCCTTCATAATCACAAGCCCACTCAAAGGAAGGAAAGGAAAACAAACTCTGACTCTCAGAAGGAAAAGAGTCAAGAGCACATTGTAAACACAACCAGACAAAGCCAAATATCATATGATACCACCTAAATGTGGAATCTTAAAAAAAAAAAAAAATACAAATGAACTTATTTACAAATTAAATTGACCAACAGACATAGAAAACAAATATAGTTATCAAATGGGAAAGGTGGTAGAGGGGAGGGATAAATTGGGAGTTTGGGATTTAGCATCTATTAATGGAAACTGCTATATGTAAAATAGATAAACAATAAGGACCTACCATATAGCAAAGGAGAAAGAAAAAGTATACCCGTCCGAACGCAGAGTTCCAAAGAAGAGCAAGGAGAGATAAGAAAGTCTTCCCAAGTGAAAAATGCAAAGAAATAGAGGGGGAAAAATTGAATGGAAAAGACTAGCGATCTCTTGAAGAAAATTAAAGATACCAAGGGAACATTTCATGCAAAGATAGGCACATTGAAGACTAGAAATGGTATGAACCTAACCTTGGACTGCAAGGAGATCCCCCCAGTTCATCCTAAAAGAGATCAGTCCTGAGTGTTCATTGGAAGGACTGCTGTTGGAGCTGAAACTCCAATACTTTGGCCACCTCATGCGAAGAGCTGACTCATTTGAAAAGACCCTGATGCTGGGAAAGATTGAGGGCAGGAGGAGAAGCAGATGACAGAGGATCAGATCACCAACTCAATGGACATGAGTTTGGATAAACTCCGGGAACTGGTGATGGACAGGGAGGCCTGGCGTGCTGTGGTTCATGGGGTTGCAAGGAGTCGGTTCCGACTCAGTGACTGAACTGACTGACTGACTGAACCTAACAGAAGTAGAAAATATTAAGAAGAGGTGGCTAGAATACACAGAAGAACTATATGAAAAATATTGAAGCAGAAGATATTAAGAAGAGGTGGCAAAAATACACAGAACTATAAGAAACATATCTTAACGACCCAGATAACCATGATGGTATGGTCACACACCTAGACCCAGACATCCTGGAGTATGAAGTCAATTGACCCTTAGGAAGCAAAATGATGAACAAAGTTAGTGGAGGTGATGAAATTCCAGGTAAGCTATTTCAAATTCTAAAAGATGATGCTGTGAAAGTGCTACACTCAATATGCCAACAAATTTGGAAAACTTGGCAGTGGCCACAGGACTTGAAAAGGTCAGTTTTCATTCCAATCTCAAAGAAAGGTAATGCCAAAGTATGTTCAGCTACCACACAATTGCACTCATCTCACATGCTAGCAAAGTAATGCTCAAAATTCTCCAAGCCAGGCTTCAGCAGTAGATGAACCAAGAACTTCTAGATGTTCAAGCTAGATTTAGAAAAGGCAGAGGAACCAGAGACCAAATTGCCAACATCTGCTGGATCATTGAAAAAGCTAGAGAGTTCCAGAAAAACATCTATTTCTGCTTTATTGACGACTATGCCAAAGCCTTTGACTGTGTGGACCAAAACAAACTCTGGAAAATTCTTAAAGAGATGGGAATACCAGCCCACCTCACCTGCCTCCTGAGAAATCTGTATGCAGGTCAGGAAACAACAGTTAGAAATGGACATGGAACAACAGACAGGTTCCAATTAGGGAAAGGAGTATGTCAAGGCTGTATATTGTTACCCTGCTTATTTAACTTATATGCATAGTACATCATGAGAAACGCTGGACTGGATGAAGCACAAACTGGAATAAAGATTGCCGGGATAAATATCAATAACCTCAGATATGCAGATGACACCACCCTTATGGCAGAAAGTGAAGAGGAACTAAGGAGCCTCTTGATGAAACGGAAAGAGAGAGTGAAAAAGTTGGCTTAAAACTCAACATTCAGCAAACTAAGATCAAGACATTTGGACCCATCACTTCATGGCAAATAGATGGGGAAACAGTGGGAACAGTGACACTTTATTTCGGGGGTTTCCAAATCACTGCAGATGGTGACTGCAGCCATGAAATTAAAAGACGCTTGTTCCTTGGAAGAAAAGCTATGACAAACCTAGACAGTGTATTAAAAAGCAGAGACATTACTTTGCCAACAAAGGCCTATAAAGTCAAAGGTATGGCTTTTCAGGAGTCATGTATGTATGTTAGCTTTGGACCGAAAAGAAAGCTGAGCACTGAAGAATTGGTGCTTTTGAACTGTGGTTTGGAGAAGACTCTTCAGACTCCCTTGGACTGCATCCAACCAGTCAAATCTAAAGGAAATCAGTCCTGAATGTTCACTGGAGGGGCTGATGCTGAGGCTGAAGTTGCAATAATCTGGCTACCTGATGCGAAGAGCCAACTCACTGGAAAAGACCCTGATGTTGAAAAAGATTGAAGGCAGAAGAAGAAAGGGATGACAGAGGATGAGGTGGTTGGAGAGCATCACCAGCTCAATGGAAATGAGCCTGAGCCGGCTCGAAGAGACGGTGAAGGAGAGGGAAGCCTAAGTTCAGTTCATTTCAGTTCAGTCACTCAGTCGAGACAGTTTACATGTTACACAATTCACCTGTTTAAAGTATATCATTCACTGTGTTAGTAAATTCACAGCACCCTGCAACCATTTAGTTCAGTTCAGCTCAGTTGCTCAGTTGTGTCCAACTCTGCAACCCCATGGACTGTAGCACACCAGGCCTCCCTGTCCATCACCAACTCCCGGAGTTTACCCAAACTCATGTGCATTGAGTCAGTGTTGCCATCCAACCATCTCATCCTCTGTCGTCCCCCTTTTCTCCCGCCTTCAATCTTTCCCAGCATCAGGGTCTTTTCCAATGAGTCAGCTCTTCGCATCAGGTAGCCAAAGTATTGGAGTTTCAGCTTCAGCATCAGTCTTTCCAATGAACACTCAGGACTGATCTCCTTTAGGATGGACTGGGTGGATCTCCTTGAAGTCCCAGGGACTCTTAAGAGTCTTCTCCAACACCACAGTTCAAAACCATCAATTCTTTAGTGTTCAGCTTTCTTTATAGCCCAACTCTCACATCTGTAAATGACTACTGGAAAAATCATAGCCTTGACTAGATGGACCTTTGTTGGCAAAGTAATGCCTCTGCTTTTTAATACACTGTCTAGGTCTGTCATAGCTTTTCTTCCAAGGAACAAGAGTCTTTTAATTTCATGGCTGCAATCACTATCTGCAGTGATTTTGGAACCCCCAAAAATAAAGTCTGTCACTGTTCCCACTGTTTCCCCATCTATTTGCCATGAAGTGACGGGTCCAAATGTCTTGATCTTAGTTTGCTGAATGTTGAGTTTTATGCCAACTTTTTCACTCTCCTCTTTCACTTTCATCAAGAGGCTCTTTAATTCTTCTTCACTTTCTGCCATAAGGCTGGTGTCATCTGCATATCTGAGGTTATTGATAATTCTCCCAGAAATCTTTATTCCAGTTTGTGCTTCATCCAGTCCAGCATTTCTCATGATGTACTATGCATATAAGTTAAATAAGCAGGGTAACAATATACAGCCTTGACATACTCCTTTCCCTAATTGGAACCTGTCTGTTGTTCCATGTCCATTTCTAACTGTTGTTTCCTGACCTGCATACAGATTTCTCAGGAGGCAGGTGAGGTGGGCTGGTATTCCCATCTCTTTAAGAATTTTCCAGAGTTTGTTTTGGTCCACACAGTCAAAGGCTTTGGCATAGTCGTCAATAAAGCAGAAATAGACATTTTTCTGGAACTCTCTAGCTTTTTCAATGATCCAGCAGATGTTGGCAATTTGGTCTCTGGTTCCTCTGCCTTTTCTAAATCTAGCTTGAACATCTAGAAGTTCTTGGTTCATCTACTGCTGAAGCCTGGCTTAGAGAATTTTGAGCATTACTTTGCTAGCATGTGAGACGAGTGCAATTGTGTGGTAGCTGAACATACTTTGGCATTGCCTTTCTTTGAGATCGGAATGAAAACTGACCTTTTCAAGTCCTGTGGCCACTGCCAAGTTTTCCAAATTTGTTGGCATATTGAGTGTAGCACTTTCACAGCATCATCTTTTAGAATTTGAAATAGCTTACCTGGAATTTCATCACCTCTACTAGCTTTGTTCATAGTGATGCTTTCTAAGGCCCACTTGACTTCACATTCCAGGATGTCTGGCTCTAGGTAAGCGATCACACCACCATGATTGTCTGGGTCATGAAGATCTTTTTTGTATAGTTATTCTGTGTATTTTTGCCACCTCTTCTTAATATCTTCTGCTTCTGGTAGGTCCATGCCATTTCTGTCCTTTATTGTCCCTATCTTTGCATGAAATATTCCCTTGGTACCTCTAACTTTCTTGAAGAGATCTCTAGTCTTTCCCACTCTATTGTTTGCCTCTATTTCTTTGCATTGATCACTGAGGAAGGCTTTCTTATCTCTCTTTGCTATTCTGTGGAACTCTGCGTTCAAATGGGTATATCTTTCCTGTTCTTCTTTGCCTTTCACTTCTGTTCTATTTACAGCTATTTGTGAGGCTTCCTCAAACAATCACTTTGCCTTTTTGTATTTCTTCTCCTTGGGGACGGTCTTGATCCCTGCCTCCTGTACAATGTCACAAACCTCTGTTCATAGTTCCTCAGTCACTCTAACAGATCTAATCCCTTGAATCTATTTGTCACTTCCACTATATAATCTTAAGGGATTTGATTTAGGTAATACCTGAATGGTCTAGTGGTTTCCATACTTTCTTCAATTTGAGTCTGAATTTGGCCCAGAATTCATGGTCTGTGCCACAGTCAGCTCCCGGTCTTGTTTTTGCTGACCGTATAGAGCTTCTCCACCTTTGGCTGCAAAGCACATAATCAGTCTGATTTTGGTGTTGACCATCTGGTGATTTCCATGTATAGAGTCTTCTCTTGTGTTGTTGGAAGAGGGTGTTTGCTATGACCAGCGCATTCTCTTGGCAAAAATCTCTGAGCCTTTGCCCTGCTTCATTCTTACTCCAAGGCAAAATCTGACTGTTACTCCAGGTACTTCTTGACTTCCTACTTTTGAATTCCAGTCCCCTATAATGAAAAGGACATCTGTTTTGGGTGTTAGTTCTAGAAGGTCTTGTAGGTCTTCATAGGACCATTCAACTTCAGCTTCTTCAGCATTACTGGCTGGGACATAGACTTGGATTACTGTAATATTGAATGATTTGCCTTGGAAACGAACAGAGATCTTTCTATAATTTTGAGATTGCATCCAAGTACTGCATTTCAGGCTCTTTTGTTGACTATGATGGCTACTCCATTTCTTCTAAGGGATTCTTGCCCACAGTAGTAGATACAACGGTCATCTGATTTCAGTTCACCCACTCCAGTCCATTTTAGTTCGCTGATTCCTAAAATGTTGATGTTCACCTTTGCCATCTCCTGTTTGATGACTTTCGATTTGCCTTGATTCATGGACCTAACGTTCCAGGTTCCTATGCAATATTGCTCTTTACAGCACCGGACTTTACTTGCATCATCAGTCGCATCCACAACTGGGTGTTGTTTTTGCTTTGGCTCCGTCTCTTCATTCTTTCTGGAATTATTTCTCCACTGATCTCCAGTACCATACTGGGACGCCTGGTATGCTTCAATCCGTGGGGTCACAAAGAGTCAGACACAAGTGAGCAACTTAGCAGCAACAACAACAACCATAAAACACAGTGAGCTATACTCACACTTTGTAATACTCTATAAGTAGAGAGAATCTGAAAAAGAAGATATATATAAACATAAAGAATATACATATACATGTCTATAAAGATATGTATAACTGAATCATTTTGTTGTACACTTGAAACTAATACAAAATTATACATCAACTATGCTTCAATTATCACAGAGTCAGACACGATTGAGTGACTAAACCACTGCCATGCTTCAATTAGACAAGCAAACAAAGAAAAAAAACCATAGCACTGAATGTTAAAAAAAAGGACAGCACATAAGATAGAAGATCTCTGTAACCATCTTATAGAATGCAACCTATCACAGATGCAGTGAGAAACACACATCAATTCTGAGATACTCCTGCTAAAAAATGTATGATGTGACACTAGATATGAGGCAATATGAGACAAAGACAATTGTCAAACTAACTGGCATGCAAACTCCAAAAGTGTCAAGAGCATGAACTTTCAGGAAAAATAAATTATTCCAGAGTAACATGTGATTCTGAATTACACCTTCTTACTATAAAGAACATTATTGGGACATTTGGAAATTTTAATGGAATTGGAAAATTAGGTGGTAATAGTGGATCAAGGTTACTTTCCTGAATTTGAAGGCATTGTTATGATTATGTAGATTATTTTGTTGAGAGGAAATGAATACTACAGTATTAAGGGGAATAGTGCCTCAGGTCAATAGTATTTTCTCAAAGGTCTTTCTTCTACATTTATAATTTTTCTGCAAGTTTGAAATTTTTTATTAAAAAATTCATTCTGCTTTTTTTGATTAACTAAAACAACAGCTGGATGCCCAAGGCCATTTCTACCAAAATCATCAAGGAATTTGAGTCTATTTTTCCCTCAAACCGGCTGGAAATATATACCAAATCTCCACTTCCTTTTGAATATGCAAAGAAAAAGAGGAAAATTAAATTAAAACCTTAATGAGTATGTTTTCTATCAGATTTACATGTTTGCTTTTTAGGTTTTTTGTTTGTTTGTGTGTGTGCCTTTTTACTTGAAAGAGAACTGGTGACTGTCTTGTGCTCCTAAAAGAAACAACAAAACTTGATTTCTAAATAATTCATGCTTTGTATTGACTAAGATCACAGCAGGTAGTTTCGAATAATCAATCCATAATGTGCCATAATAACATTTTGCTGAAGGATCCACGCATAGTCAGGAATTTTCAGCAACCTATTTGTGTGACTCCCTATTTAGAAGTTCTGCTGTTCAAGACAAGATTATGCTTAGATTTTTCAAACTCAAGAAAATTAGCTCATTACTGTGGATGGATCTGGTTCATTTAATTATTCTTATAGTGCCACACAATTTACTAATCTTTGAAAAACAATATAAAAAAAATCAAAGACAGTTTGAAAAAGATAAATGATGATTTTTAAAGTTTCCATTCCAACACAATATCTTTTCAATTCTTGCCTGCATTAAACATCTTAGAAATTGTAGAGTATCATAGTGCTTTTAAATTTTTTCACTTAATGTTGTATCACTATTATCCATATTGTATATAGTCTCCATAGCCATCAGTTTTAACAATAATTCATTTCCCCACTACAAACATGCATGCATGCTAAGTCACTTCAGTCATGTCAGATTCTGTGCAACCCTATGGACTGTAGCTTGCCAGGCTCCTCTGTCCACATGATTCTCCAGGCAAGAATACTGGAGTGGGTTACCACGCTCTCCTCCAGGGGATCTTCCCAACCCAGGGATAGAACCTGCATCTCTTATGTCTCCTGCATTAGCAAGTGGATTCTTTACCCCTAGTGCCACCTGGGAAGCCCTCTACAGACAGGCTTGCCCAAACTTTTTTCCCAACACAAAACTTATTCAAACTTCTCCTTCCCAAATTACTTCCAACTTTCCTAAGGCTGTCTCTCCTTCCTCTAAACATTTGCAACATTTAATGTGTCTGTCTCAGTTGACTCTTTCAGATATTATTGGTGTTGGGAGTTCTCTCTTCATCTAGAGCTCTGCCCTCCAATCTGCTTCTTCCTAACATCATATGGCTACATACGTTTAAAATTAAACTTAAAGTAAGGTGAAAAGGCTGTTCCTCAATTAGTCACCACATTTCCTCTGCTCCATACTATGTATGAGACTTCCCAGGTGGCTCAGGGGTAAAGAATCTGCCTGCCAATGCAAGAGCTCCAAGAGACTCAGGTTCAATTCCTGGGTCAGGAAGACCCTCTGGAAGGGGGGAAATGGCAACCTGCTCTAGTATTCTTGCCTGGAAAATTCCATGGACAGAGGAGCCTGGCGGGCTATAATCCATGGGGTTGCAGAGTCAGTCACTGAGTGATTGAACATGCAAATAAAATGTGTAACTACAGTCTAAGATCCTGGATGGTGTAGATTAAGAATAGCTCCATCATCATAAAATCTCTAATGGCCAGAGCTGTTCTAGATTATGAGCACTTCAAAGACACGTCTTTTAAGATGCCAGTCCTAAAAAAAAAAAAAAAAAGATGTCAGTCCTACAATTCCAGCTGCATGTAAAGGTGTATGGAAAGGACATTTTCATTCAAAGGGGAAATGGGTACAAACACTTTTGAGAATAATCTGGAAATATTTAGTAAATTTCAACAAAGGTACATACAATTTTAATGAAAGAACAGTCTTTTCAGCAGATAATTCTAGGACACATGCGAAGGAGTAAAGTTAGACTCCTACCTCACAACACACACAAAAAGTAATGCAAAACAGTATAGGCCTGAATGAAACAGGAAGCCATAAAATTATTAAAGTAAAACAAAAGTGTAAGTCATGACTTTAAGCCAGTTTTAGATACTACATCAAAAGCAACAACAGTAAATGAAAAAAAGTGTATCATCAACATAAAAAAACTTCTGTGATGTAAACAAATACCATCAAGAAATGAAAAGGCAGCCCACAGAATGGGAGAAAATATTTACAAACTATGTCTGATAAAGGACTTATGTAGAATATATAAAAAGTATATATGTATTTCTACAGCTCAACAAGACAAAGGCAAGTAAAAGAATTTCAAAATGGGAATGAATATGAATAGTTCTTTTCCCCAAGAATATATCGAATATCCAATAACTACAGGAAAATATTATTTGTACTATGCTATGTAGAAATGAATAAACTGAAGTAAGAAATGTCAACCCACTCCAGTATTCTTGCCTGGAAAATTCTAGGGACGGAGAAGCCTGGCAGGCTAGAGTCCATGGGGTTGCAGGCTTCCATGGCTGAGCACACGCAGTTAAAACAGAGTCAAGAGGCCAGTAGGGGGAGCTCTCATGAGCTACAAGGGTAACAGCACAACAGGAAGAAGCCAGATTCCCTTCTCTGGTCTGGCAAGGGCTCAGTCAGTGAGACTGTTATAGCTCAGGCCATGAAAAGCCGCTATATTCCAAACTCTCAGTCTCTCCAAAGGGCTCTGTTTGCTACAGCCCTCACAACTTTCTTTTTCCCTCTTTAAATGAGTGTTCCTCTCCTTGTTGCAGAGGACCTGCTTGTGGCTAGCCATCATTAGAGATCCCACATAGCAGTTCTTTGCTTATCCTGAATAAACCTATTTTTGCTTGAGAAATAATTGGCAGTCTTTTTTTGTTCTAGGTCAACAGTTACTGAAAATGCAAATCAAAATGATACCACTTCACACCAAATGGTTAACTACAGTCAGAAAGATATATTCACATGTGTTGGTAAGGACATGGAAGAAGTAAAATACTCTTGCATTGCTACAGGGAATGTAAAATGGTGCAGCCACTTGGAAAAACATTTGGCAGCTCTTCAAAATGTTAAGCAGTTCCCACAGGCCCCAGCAATTCCCTTCTAGGTATAGACCCAAGAGAAGAAGACAAATGTCTACATAAAAGCTTGTACACAACTGTTCCTAGCAGCACTATTCATAAAAATCAAAAAGTAGAACCAACCCAAGGGTCGACCAACTAATGAATGAGTAAATAAAATGTGGTATATTCATTTAGTGAAATATTATTTAGCAATAACAAGAAATAATGTACTAATACCTGCTGCAACATAGATGAATCTTGAGAAAAGTATGCTAAGTGAGAACAGCTACAAAATGTCACATAATTGGATTATTCCATTTCTACAAAATGTCCAAATCTATAAAGACAGAAAGTAGATGAATGGTTAACCTAGGACTGAGGAGGTGGAAATGGGAAACGACTGTAAATTGTGTGAAATTTGTTTTAAAAAGGACAAAAACCTTCCAGAATTGGATTGTGGTAATGGTTGCAGCCATGAAATTAAAAGATGCTTACTCCTTGGAAGGAAAGTTATGACCAACCTAGACAGCATATTAAAAAGCAGAGATATTACTTTGCCAACAAAGGTCTATCTAGTCAAGGCTATGGTTTTTCCAGGAGTCATGTATGGATGTGAGAATTGGACTATAAAGAAAGCTGAATGCCGAAGAATTGATGCTTTTGAACTGTGGTGTTGTAGAAGACTCTTGAGAGTCCCTTGGACTGCAAGGAGATCCAACTAGTCTATCCTAAAGGAAATCAGTCCTGGGTGTTCATTGGAGGGACTGATGTTGAAGCTGAAACTCCAATACTTTTGCCACCTGATGTGAAGAATTGACTTATTTGAAAAGATCGTGAGGCTGGGAAAATTGAAGGCGGGAGGAGAAGGGGACGACAGAGGATGAGATGGTTGGATGGCATCACCAACTCAATGGACAAAAGTTTGAGTAAACTCCAGGAGTCGGTGATGGATAGGGAGGCCTGGTGTGCTGCAGCCCATGGATCGCAAAGAGTCAGACAGGACTGAGCGACTGAACTGAACTGAAGTGTTGCAGAGTGCTGTGAATATACTGACACATATTGAATGATATACTTTAAACAGGTGAATTACATAACATGTAAACTATATTTTGATAAAACTATTTTTAAAAAGCTGTAGTGAGAGGCTGAAATGGATTATAGGTCTTGATGAGAAATGAAATATAAGCAGTCTACTGTCATAAACAGTAGATTGGTATAGTTTTAGTCACTAAGAAAAAATAGCCAAATGTAACAGTTTGGCAAACTTCTAATGCTTTGCCATTGCTTCCTCCCTCAAGTTTGGTTTAATTCAAATTCCACTTCCCCCATGAACTCTTCAGTGGCTTGAGATTTTTTTTTCCCCACATTGCCTAAGACCCATCTTTTATAGACTCAAAGCATTGTATCCCCTGTGGACTTCTCCACTAGGTGGGACTCAGTCATTCCACATGCAGTTCCGGTTCACTTATATCCACCAAGAACATAGTACTTTCTCAGTAAACTGCTGTGCAAAATCAGACAACTAGTGATAGAAAATATGTGTCAAATGAGCTACAACAAGACAGAAGTTACACTTTGCTTCATATACACAGTACTTAGTAAAATAAACTACATGTTGATACTGAAATCATTTCCACATAAAATTCAGATTCCTAGACTCTTAAAAATTTGCAGAAAATTGGGCCTCTATTTCTGCATGTTAACACTCAACTAGGTGTTCACCCTTATCTCCACAAGGTTGCAAACCCTCCACTCTTGTCTACACACCTGACCATATAAATGTATGTCTATTTCCTGCCTGGCCTAGGATTGCATTTATGTTTTTTTCATTTATTTTTATTAGTTGGAGACTAATTACTTTACAATATTGTAGTGGGTTTTGTCATACATTGACATGAATCAGCCATGGATTTACATGTGTTCCCCATCCCGATCCCCCCTCCCACCTCCCTCTCCACCCAATCCCTCTGAGTCTTCCCAGTGCACCAGGCCTGAGCACTTGTCCCATGTATCCAACCTGGGCTGGTGATCTGTTTTACTATAGATAATATACATGTTTCGATGCTGTTCTCTTGAAACATCCCACCCTCACCTTCTCCCACAGAGTCCAAAAGTCTGTTCTGTACATCTGTGTCTCTTTTTCTGTTTTGCATACAGGGTTATCATTACCATCTTTCTAAATTCCATATATATACATTAGTATACTGTATTGGTCTTTATCTTTCCGGCTTCCTTCACTCAGTATAATAGGCTCCAGTTTTATCCATCTCATTAGAACTGATTCAAATGAATTCTTTTTAATGGCTGAGTAATATTCCATGGTGTATATGTTCCACAGCTTCCTTATCCATTCATCTGCTGATGGGCATCTAGGTTGCTTCCATGTCCTGGCTATTATAAACAGTGCTGCGATGAACATTGGGGTGCACGTGTCTCTTTCAGATCTGGTTTCCTCAGTGTGTATGCCCAGAAGTGGGATGGCTGGGTCATATGACACTTCTATTTCCAGTTTTTTAAGAAATTTCCACACTGTTCTCCATAGCGGCTGTACTAGTTTGCAATCCCACCAACAGTGTAAGAGAGTTCCCTTTTCTCCACACCCTCTCCAGAATTTATTGCTTGTAGACTTTTGGATAGCAGCCATCCTGGCTGGCGTGTAATGGTACCTCATTGTGGTTTTGATTTGCATTTCTCTGATGATGAGTGATGTTGAGCATCTTTTCATGTGTTTGTTAGCCATCTGTATGTCTTCTTTGGAGAAATGTCTGTTTAGTTCTTTGGCCCATTTTTTGATTGGGTCATTTATTTTTCTGGAATTGAGCTGCAGGAGTTGCTTGTATATTTTTGAGATTAATCCTTTGTCTGTTGCTTCGTTTGCTATTATTTTCTCCCAATCTGAGGGCTGTCTTTTCACCTTGCTTATAGTTTCCTTTGTTGTGCAAAAGCTTTTAAGTTTCATTAGGTCCCATTTGTTTAGTTTTGCTTTTATTTCCAATATTCTGGGAGGTGGGTCATAGAGGATCCTGCTGTGATTTATGTCGGAGAGTATTTTGCCTATGTTCTCCTCTAGGAGTTTTATAGTTTCTGGTCTTACATTTAGATCTTTAATCCATTTTGAGTTTATTTTTGTGTATGGTGTTAGAAAGTGTTCTAGTTTCATTTTTTTACAAGTGGTTGACCAGTTTTCCCAGCACCACTTGTTAAAGAGGTTGTCTTTTTCCACTGTATACCCTTGCCTCCTTTGTCAAAGATAAGGTGTCCATAGGTTCATGAATTTATCTCTGAGCTTTCTATTCTGTTTCATTGGTCTATATTTCTGTCTTTGTGCCAGTACCATACTGTCTTGAAGACTGTGGCTTTGTAGTAGAGCCTGAAGTCAGGCAGGTTGATTCCTCCAGTTCCATTCTTCTTTCTCAAGATTACTTTGGCTATTCGAGGTTTTTTGTATTTCCATACAAATTGTGAAATTCTTTGTTCTAGTTCTGTGAAAAATACCGTTGATAGCTTAATAGGGATTGCATTGAATCTATAGATTGCTTTGGGTAGAATAGCCATTTTGACAATATTGATTCTTCCAATCCATGAACACAGTATGTTTCTCCATCTGTTTGTGTCCTCTTTGATTTCTTTCATCAGTGTTTTATAGTTTTCTATGTATAGGTCTTTTGTTTCTTTAGGTAGATATACTCCTAAGTGTTTTATTCTTTTCATTGCAATGGTGAATGATATTGTTTCCTTAATTTCTCTTTCTGTTTTCTCATTGTTAGTTTATAGGAATGCAAGGGATTTCTGTGTGTTAATTTTATATCCTGCAACTTTACTATATTCATTGATTAGCTCTAGTAATTTTCTGGTAGAGTCTTTAGGGTTTTCTATGTAGAGGATCGTGTCATCTGTAAACAGCGAGAGTTTCACTTCTTCTTTTCCTATCTGGATTCCTTTTACTTCTTTTTCTGCTCTGATTGCTGCGGCCAAATCTACCAAAACTATGTTGAATAGAAGTGGTGAGAGTGGGCATCCTTGTCTTGTTCCTGATTTTAGGGGAAATGCTTTCAATTTTTCACCATTGAGGGTAATGCTTTCTGTGGGTTTGTCATATATAGCTTTTATTATGTTGAGGTATGTTCCTTCTATTCCTGCTTTTTGGAGAGTTTTAATCATAAATTGGGTGTTGAATTTTGTCAAAGGCTTTCTCTGCATCTATTGAGATAATCATATGGTTTTTATCTTTCAATTTGTTAATGTGGTGTATTACATTGATTGATTTGCAGATATTAAAGAATCCTTGCATTCCTGGGATAAAGCCCACTTGGTCATGGTGTATGATTTTTTTAATATGTTGTTGGATTCTGTTTGCTAGAATTTTGTTAAGGATTTTTGCATCTATGTTCATCAGTGATATTGGCCTGTAATTTTCTTTTTTTTGTGGCATCTTTGTCTGGTTTTGGAATTAGGGTGATGGTGGCCTCATAGAATGAGTTTGGAAGTTTACCTTCCTCTGCAATTTTCTGGAAGAGTTTGAGTAAGACAGGTGTTAGCTCTTCTCTAAATTTTTGGTAGAATTCAGCTGTGAAACCGTCTGGTCCTGGGCTTTTGTTTGCTGGAAGATTTCTAATTACAGTTTCGATTTCCTTGCTTGTGATGGGTCTGTTAAGATCTTCTATTTCTTCCTGGTTCAGTTTTGGAAAGTTATACTTTTCTAAGAATTTTTCCATTTCTTCCAAGTTGTCCATTTTATTGGCATAGAGCTGCTGGTAGTAGTCTCTTATGATCCTTTGTATTTCAGTGTTGTCTGTTGTGATCTCTCCATTTTCATTTCTAATTTTGTTAATTTGGTTCTTCTCTCTTTGTTTCTTAATGAGTCTTGCTAATGGTTTGTCAATTTTGTTTATTTTTTCAAAAAACCAGCTTTTAGCTTTGTTGATTTTTGCTATGGTCTTTTTAGTTTATTTTGCATTTATTTCTGCCCTAATTTTAAAGATTTCTTTCCTTCTACTAACCCTGGGGTTCTTCATTTCTTCCTTCTCTAGTTGCTTTAGGTGTAGAGTTAGGTTATTTATTTGACTTTTTTCTTGTTTCTTGAGGTAAGCCTGTAATGCTATGAACCTTCCCCTTAGCACTGCTTTTACAGTGTCCCATAGGTTTCGGGTTGTTGTGTTTTCATTTTTATTCATTTCTATGCATATTTTGATTTCTTTTTTGATTTCTTCTATGATTTGTTGGTTATTCAGAAGTGTGTTATTTAGCCTCCATATGTTTGAATTTTTAACAATTTTTTTCCTGTAATTGAGATCTAATCTTACCGCACTGTGGTCAGAAAAGATGACTGAAATGATTTCAATTTTTTTGAATTTACCAAGACTAGATTTATGGCCCAGGATATGATCTATTCTGGAGAAGGTTCCATGTGCACTTGAGAAAAAGGTGAAGTTGATTGTTTTGGGGTGAAATATCCTATAGATATCAATTAGGTCTAGCTGGTCCATTGTGTCATTTAAAGTTTGTGTTTCCTTGTTAATTTTCTGTTTAGTTGATCTATCCATAGTTGTGAGTGGGGTATTAAAGTCTCCCACTATTATTGTGTTGCTATTAATTTCCTCTTTCATACTTGTTAGCGTTTGCTTTATATATTGCGGTGCTCCTATGTTGGGTGCATATATATTTATAATTGTTATATCTTCTTCTTGGATTGATCCTTTGATCATTATGTAGTGTCCTTCTTTGTCTCTTTTCACAGCCTTCATTTGAAAGTCTATTTTATCTGATATGAGTATTGCGACTCCTGCTTTCTTTTGTTCTCCATTTGTGTGAAATATTTTTTTCCAGCCCTTCACTTTTAGTCTGTATGTGTCTCTTGTTTTGAGATGGGTCTCTTGTAGACAGCATGTATAAGGGTCTTGTTTTTGTATCCATTCAGCCAATCTTTGTCTTTTGGTTGGGGCATTCAACCCATTTACATTTAAGGTAATTATTGATAGGTGTGGTCCCCTTGCCATTTACTTTGTTGTTTTGGGTTCACGTTTATCCAACCTTTCTGTGTTTCCTGCCTAGAGAAGATCCTTTAGCATTTGCTGAAGAGCTGGTTTGGTGGTGCTGAGTTCTCTCGGCTTTTGATTGTCTGTAAAGCTTTTGAATTCTCCTTCATATCTGAATGAGATCCTTGCTGGGTACAGTAATCTAGGTTGTAGGTTATTCTCTTTCATTACTTTCAGTACGTCCTGCCATTCCCTTCTGGCCTGGAGGCTTTCTATTGATAGATCAGCTGTTATCCTTATGGGAATTCCTTTGCATGTTATTTGTTGTTTCTCCCTTGCTGCTTTTAGTATTTGTTCTTTGTGTTTGATCTTTGTTAATTTGATTAATATGTGTCTTGGGGTGTTTCGCCTTGGGTTTATCCTGTTTGGGACTCTCTGGGCCTCTTGGACTTGGGTGGCTATTTCCTTCCCCATTTTAGGGAAGTTTTCAGCTATTATCTCCTCGAGTATTTTCTCATGGCCTTTCTTTTTGTCTTCTTCTTCTGGGACTCCTATGATTCGAATGTTGGGGCGTTTCACATTGTCCCAGAGGTCCCTGAGGTTGTCCTCTTTTCTTTTGATTCTTTTTTCTTTTTTCCTCTCTGCTTCATTTATTTCTATCATTTTATCTTCTACCTCACTTATCCTATCTTCTGTCTCTGTTATTCTACTCTTGGTTCCCTCCAGAGTGTTTTTTATATCATTTATTGCATTATTCATTTTTAATTGCTCTCTTTTATTTCTTCTAGGTCTTTATTAAACATTTCTTGCATCTTCTCAATCTTTGTCTCCAGGCTATTTATCTGTAACTCCATTTTGTTTTCAAGATTTTGGATCATCTTTATTATTATTATTCTAAATTCTTTTTCAGGTAGATTCCCTATCTCCTCCTCTTTTGTTTGACTTGGTGAGCATTTTTCATGTTCCTTTACCTGTTGGGTATTTCTCTGCCTTTTCATCTTGTTTAGATTGCTGTGTCTGGAGTGG
The DNA here is from genome assembly GCF_910594005.1 of Cervus elaphus. Taxonomy (NCBI): domain Eukaryota; kingdom Metazoa; phylum Chordata; class Mammalia; order Artiodactyla; family Cervidae; genus Cervus; species Cervus elaphus. The sequence continues at coordinate 10,397,582 of NC_057820.1, forward strand.
GCTTTCTGTATTCTGGAGGTCTGTGGTTCCTTTTTATTTTGGAGGTTTCACCCAGTGGGAGGGGTTGGACGATTGGCTTGTCAAGGTTTCCTGGTTAGGGAAGCTTGCATCAGTGTTCTGGTGTGTGGAACTGGATTTCTTCTCTCTGGAGTGCAATGGAGTGTCCAGTAGTGAGTTTTGAGATGGGTCTATGTGTTAGGTGTGACTTCGGGCAGCCTGTAAGTTGATGCTCAGGGCTATGTTCCTGCGTTGCTGGAGAATTTGCGTGGTATGTCTTGCTCTGGAACTTATTGGCTCGGGTGGTGGTTGGTTTCAGTGTAGGTATGGAGGCTTTTGGATGATCTCTTATTACTTAATGTTCCATGTAGTCAGGAGTTTTCTGGTGTTCTCAGGTTTTGGGCTTAAGTTTCCTGCCTCTGGATTTCAGTTTTATTCTTCGAGTAGTCTCAAGACTTCTCCAACTATACAGCTCTGATAATAAAACTTCTAGGTTAATGATGAAAAGATTCTCCACCGTGAGGGACATCCAGAGGGGTTCACAGAGTTACATGAAAAAGAGGAGAGGGAGGAGGGAGATAGAGGTGAGCAGGAGGAGAAAAAGGGGGACTCAAGAGGAGAGAGACAGATCTACACAGTTGTCTGTTCCCAGAGTGTTCTCCATAGCCGAGACACCCACAAAGATTCACAGAATTGGATTGGGAAGAGAAAGGGAAAGGAGGAAACAGAGGTGTTCTGAGGTAGAAAACGGAGAGTCAAAAGTGGGAGAGAGTAATCAACACCCTCCTGAGTAAAAATGGGAACTGAATATTGGCTTCTTAAATGTCCAAAATTTATATCACATACTGAAAAACAAAGATTAAAAATCTAGAGTAGAGGTTAGACTCTTAAAAATACAATGTTAAAAACAAAAACATAAAAAATTTTAGAAATATATATGAAGTTTGGTTTAAAAATAGGGCTTCTTTTTTTTTTTTTTTGCAAGGTTATAGTGAAATGAAAATGAAACTTAAGGAGTAGTAAAGGAGTAATAGAGGACTTTAAAAGAAAATAAGAGAAAAAAAAACAAGAAAAAAAATTTTTTTCCTAATTAAAAAAATCATAAAAATGAAAGTTAAGGAGTAATAGGGGAGTAATAGGGAATTTTAAAAGAAAATAAAAGAGAAAAAATAAAGAAAAAAAAGAAAAAAATTGTTTTTTTTTTTTTTAATTTAAAAAAAAAAAAAAGGTAAAAATATATCTAGGAATTTCTCTGGTGCTGTTGCGGTCAGTGTGGGTTCGGTTCAGTTTCAGATAGCTCCTCGTTCCAGCTTACACTTCTCGATATCTACAGGCCCCTTCCGGTGTAGTCGGTGTTATCTACAGGGGTTTTAATCTGTTGCACCGGTCCCTTCTGAAGTGGTTGCCTTTGTTTATTTGGCTTCTGTTTGCTGGTCTCTTGAGTGCCTCATTTCCGCCCTGACACAGGCGGGCAGAGGTGGTCTCTTGTTCAGGATCGGTAGTTCCCTTGTGCTGTGGGGAGGGGGAGGGGTGCTGTTTTCCCCGTCTACGCTGTTCAGGATCCCGGCTGCTCTATATGGAGCGTGCCCTGCGTTGCGTGCGGTTCCAGTTTTCGGGTGTTCCACAAAAGCGCGGACTCAGTTGCGCCTGCGTTTTGTGCCTTCCCCGCCCGAGCAGCTCAAGCAGCCAGGAGCTTGACGGGCGCACTCTCCGTGGGTGCGGCGTGCCTTCTCCCCTCCACGGCCCCAGCCTCAGTTTCCGCCCGCGCTGGTCAGGTGCGTGCGCCCTGTGTTTAGCCGCGACCCTCCCTGCGGATGTCAACCATCCAGAATCTCAGGAGGTCTTTGGTTAGAAACTGGGGGCCTGTTTGCAGTGCGGTAGGGGATGCCGCCTCTGGGGCCGAGCCTGCCCCTTCCCCTCCCCCCTGCCTCCTGCCTCTGGAGGGGCTGGGCCTGTCCGCAGCCGGCTAGCTCCTCTGAACTTGCTCAGACCCTTTGTTCTGCAAACAGCCGGCAGTGTGTTTGGGCCGGTTAATTTTCTCTCTCTCTTTTGCTGTCCCACAGTGTAAGTTGGTATCTCACAAAAGCTCCCTCCGATTGCCCTCAGGGCACTCAGGCCCAGTCCTTACCCTAAGCAATGCCGCCTGCTCCTCTCCGTTCCGCCCCAACTTGCTGGTGGCGAATGTGGGCATCTGGGGTACTTTTCTGCTGGGAGTTGCTTTTAGGCACGTAATCTGTGGGGTTTATTTATTTATTTTCCTCCCAGTTAGGTTGCACTCCGAGATTCAAAAACTTCCCCCAGACCCGCCAGTGTGAGGGTTTCCTGGTATTTGGAAACTTCCTCTATTAAGACTCCCTTCCCAGGACGGGTCTCCGTCTTTTGTCTCTCTTTTTATCTTTTATATTTTGTCCTACCTCCTTTTGAAGACAATGGGCTGCTTTTCTGGGCGCCTGATGTCCTCAGCTAGCGATCAGAAGTTGTTTTGTGAAGTTTGCTCTGCGTTGAATTGTTCTTTCGATGAATTTGTAGGAGAGAAAGTGGTCTCCCCGTCCTATTCCTCCGCCATCTTGGCTCCTCCTCAGGATTGCATTTAATTAAGCAATTTCTATGTTAACCTAGCAAGCATCATTCAGCGTTCAATGGAGAAGGAATTCCGTTTTATTTTATTGAAATGAACTCAGAAATAAGACTGGCATTAGAATGGCCCCAGAGTTCCCCAATGACCTATGACTGGAATAAACAGGTGACTCATCAGAACATTTATACCGTCTATTATGTATGTGTGCCAATATCAAGGCAGGGAGGTGTACCTCCCACCTGTGGTTACCAGACAATGTAGCAAATATTTTTTTCCTTCACCTTAGTAAAATTCTTGTAAAGTGCTTCTGTTTTGGTATTTGGTTTTGGTTTGTGTGTGTTTGTTTTAATGCTCTGTGGGTTCTGATAGTAAGTCCAGAAAATTTTCCCCAGGAGGTGGGCTTCCTTTAACATCATTCTTCGTTTAGGCGTTCCCGTTCTTCATGATGACTCATTCCCTCTCTGCCACTACACCTGTGATTCAACCACCTTGGATGAAGAAAGATAAGAAAATTGATCTCCTTAGGTCAGTCTCCCAAGGCATTAGAAATAAAAATAAACAAATGGCACCCAATCAAATGTAGAAGCTTTTGCAAAGCAAAGGAAACCATAAACAAAATAAAATGACAACATACAGAATGGAAGACAATATGTGCAAATGATGTGACTGACAAGTGCTTACTTTCTAAAATATACAAACAGCTCATACAACTCAACACCAAAAAATCAAGCAACCCAATCAAAAGATGGACAGAAGACTTCAATAGACATGTCTCCAAGGAAGAAATTCAGATGGCCAATAGTCACATAAAAAGATGCTCAGCATCACTAATTGTTAGAGAAATGCAAATCAAAACTAAAATGAGGGACCACCTTACAACAGTCAGAATGGCCATCATTAAAAAAGCCTACAAAAAAAAAAAAAAAAAAGTCTACAAATACGAAATGCTGGAGAGGGTGTGGAGAAAAAGAACCCTTTTACTTGGATGGTGGGAACGTAGGTTGGTGCAGCCACTGTGGAAAACAGCATGGAGGTGCCTCATAAAGCTAAAAAATAGAGTTAACTTATGATCCAGAAATCCTACTCCTGGGCATATGTCCAGACAAAACTGCAATTCAAAAAGAAATATATACCCCTATGTTCACAGCAACACAATTCATAACAGCCCAGAACTGGAAACAAGCTAAACGTCCATCAGCAGATGAATGGATAAAGAAGATGTGGTGTATATATAGCATGGAATACTACGCAGTCATAAAAAAGAATGAAATAACATCATTTGCAGCAACACAGATGCCAAACTAATGATTATCAAACTAAGAGAAATAAGTCAGACAGGGAAAAGTACCATATGATTTCACTTACATGTGGAATCTAAAATTAAACACAAATGAGCCTATCTATGAAACAGAATCATGGGCATAGAGAACAGACTGGTGGTTGCCAAGATGGGGAGGATGTTGGGGGAATGTGGAATGGGAAATTGGGATTAACAGATGTAAGCTTCTGTGTGTGGGTGTGTATATATATAGAGAGAGAGGGAATGGATAAACAACAAGGTCCTATTGTATAGAACAGGGAACTATATCATATATCAATATCATATGATGATCCATAATGGAAAAGAATCTAAATAAAAGAAGACACATATATAGAGAGATATGTACATCTATATATATTTGTACATATGTGTAACTAAGTCACTTCTGTGCATTAGTAATTAATACATTGTAAATCAACTATACTTTAATTAAATAATAAAAAAATAAATAGAAAAGTGATCTTATTCAGTCTTAAGGCTTCAAGTAACACATGATGTGATGACTTCTATCACTGACAACCCACTAAGTATGCATCTTTCACCTGGACCTCCTCCCCAAGTCTGGGATCCATTGCACATCTTGAACTTGAGTTCTTAATATTCTCCCCAGACTCCTCCTGTAACCTTTCTCGTCTCACTAATAACAGCTCGGTTCTTTCACTGCTCAGGCAAAACCTTGGAGCCACCCTTGACCCCTCCCTTGTTCTTGCTCCCAAGATCTTGTTCATCCACAAATCCTATTGGCTTTGCCTTCTAAAGATGTCCAGGTCTGACCTCATCACCTGTTTCCACCCCCACCTCCTGGCTCAAGGCGGCCTCATCTCTGAACTGAAACACTGGGAAAGCCCCAGCACTGGACGCTGAGCTGCCGTCCCTGCCGCTGTCTCCCCAGTCCCTTTCAGTGTCCTCAGAACAGCCACCTGAGCGATTCTCAGGCTGCATGAAATACGTCACATCTCAGTCTTGTGCTGGCTTCCCTGCTTCCTTCAAAGGACAGCCAGCCACCCTGAAGTGGCCTTAAGACCACAGATGGCCCAGAGCTCTGTCCCCTCCTGGCCTCATCCCTTGTTTCATTGTACCCTCCCCCCACTGGCCTCCGTGCATTCCCTAAAAACCATGGCATATTCTTTCCTTGGATATCTGCTTGGCTGGGACCTTCTCTTCCATTACCTCTTCTTTCAGGTTGCACATTCTCTATGAGGCTTCTTTAAAATTCCGCCCTTTTAAAAATTTTTCTCCCACTACTTCTGATCCTTTGTACCTAGTTTTTCTGTTTTCTTTTGGCTTAGCAGTATCACTGTCTCTGTTTTGAAACATATATGCCCACATACCACATACACACACACACACACACACACACACACACACACATATATATATATATGTATGTATTATTGTTGTTTAGTCACTAAGTCGTGTCCACGTTTGTGACTGTACTCTGCCAGCCTCCTCTGTTCATGGAATTTTCCAGGCAAGAATCCTGGAGTGGGTTGCTGTTTTCTTCTCCAGGGGATCTTCCCAACTCAGGGATTGAACCTGTGTCTCCTGCTTGGCAAGTAGATTCTTTACTATGGAGCCACCTGGGAAACCCATGTCATAAGTATACATATATATGTATAGTTTTATTTCAATTTGGTCTTTCCAGGTGACACTAGTGGTAAATAATCTGCCTGTCAATGCAGGAGATGAAAGAGATGTGGCTTTGTTCCCAGGAGAAGAAAATGGCAAACCACTCCAGTATTCTTGTCAGGAAAGTTCCAGGGACAGAGGAGTTTAGTGGGCTACAGTCCATGGGGTCACAATGAATCAGACACAACTAATCACACACACACACACACACACACACACACACACACTTCTATTTAGGAAATTATAGATAAACATTTGCATTTTATGTATATTTAATATACTATATGCATTATATATGAATGCATTTTATATATTTTACTTATTCATATATTTTACTGTACATTTTATTTATTCTCCATGTCCATTGTCTTTTCCACCCTCCCAGAATATATAAGCACCATTAGGGCAGAAACGTACATTGGCTGTGTTTCCTGCTGAATTCCCAAAACTGAGAAGAGGAACTGGCACCTGAGAAGGTGCTCAAGGAATGGAATAAGTCATTGTACAAACCCCATTACTTTTCTGACAAAGGCCCATCTAGCCAAAGCTATGGTTTTTCCAGTAGTTGAGTATGGACATGAGAGTTGGACTATAAAGAAAGCTGAGCGCCAAAGAATTGATGTTTTTGAACTGTAGTGTTGGAGAAGACTCTTGAGATTCCCTTGCACTGCAAGGAGATCAAACCAGTCCTTCCTAAAGGATATCAGTCTTGAATATTTATTGGAAGGACTGATGCTGAAGCTGAAACCCCAATACTTTGAACACCTGACTCGACGAACTGACTCATTGGAAAAGACCCTGATCCTGGGACAGATTGAAGGTGGGAGGAGAAGGGGACGACAGAAGATGAGATGGTTGGATGACAGGAAAGCCTGACTTGCTGCAGTCCACGGGGTCGCAAAGAGTCTGACACAACTGAGCAACTGAACTGAACTGAACAAACCCCATTGATCAGTCCTCAGTTATATGACCCCAGGCCTAACTCCAGGGAACTCAGAAACACAGAGAGGCAGAGAGAGAGGCTCTGAACTCTACTGATGTCTCAGGTCCAGGATATAAGTATAAGCAGTACTAGCAGAGCTCCTCTCTGTAACCTCCAGACCCAGACTGCACACGGAATGCACAGTGCTATCTATCGTGCAAGGCACTTTTTGAATTCTGGTTCATCCTTTCCAATAGCACGCACTTTTCTACCATCTGTTTTCACTTCTCTAGGAACGTCTCCAAGGCTAGGCTTGCATTCGCCACTTTTGTTCCTCACTCTAGCTACCCTCCAGCCAGAGAGCCAGTGTTGTAACCAAAGCCAGAGGAGACAGCCTCTTCCTCCTTTGTCTGGGAAAGTACCATTTCCTCCTTTAAATAAATGCAAATCCATTTCTTATTACAGAGATTTGGCAGGTCCCCAAGTGCTCCCACAAAAGAACCCTTCTTCTGAGGTTCTCTGTGCTCCCTCCCACCTCAGGACTCCCTCAAGCTTGAAACTACCTTTGTCAACTTCCCGGCTTTAAAATAATCGACTTGCCTAAGGCACAATGAACTTGAAATTCACCTGTGGGGCAGAACACAGGCATCAAGAGGCCAAAACCACTAGAATTATACAGCATTCCCAGACAAAGTGAAGGAAGGGAAAATTTTCAAATTCTCTGAACATATTTACTATATTCTAATAATTCCAAATTCCAAGAGAATGGGACACCTCTTCCCTACTGCCACCCCAAGAGCCTAGCACAATATCTAGTGCACAGTAGGAGCATCATACATTTTTTTTCACTCTTCACTTTCTTTTTTAAATTTTTTTATTTATTTTTAACTGAAGGGAGGTTGTTTCACAGTATTGTGTTGGTTTCTGCCAAACACCAACATGAATCAGCCATAGGTATACATATGTCCCTGCCCCCTCGAACCTCCTTCCCACCTCCCTCCATAACACATATTTGTTAAATGATTGAAATGAACCGTGGTCTTTGCCTTTGGTTCTAGAAATGCACAGTCATATCTATCTAGGATTAAATTAATGATATTAACTTAATCAGATGAATATTTTCGTAGATAAATATTATCATTCTTTTCTGCAGATAAGAAAACAGGGGTTCACAGAGTAATAATGGGCCCCAAGTTCCACAGATGGTAAGGAATAGAGCTGGGAATGGGGCCAGGTCGTTCTCACTCTGTACGTAGCATCCCGTTGCCTCTTCAGTTCATGTGAGCTTATGGCTAATGCCCAGGAGAGCAAGTCTGCGCTAATGCAGTGTGGGTAAATCCTTAAGATGACTTAACATAGGGTAAGAAAAGAAGGGCTTGTACGTCCTCTGATGGCTTTCTTAGAAGAAAGCCCCCCACGTGATTGCCTCCCATATATGTGAAGGCCCCCATGTGAGCCTCAGGGGCACAGCTTCTGTATGTGTTCATTGACAGAGAGATTGATGACTGCCATAGTCAGCTTTGATTTAGCATTTAGTGCGTGCCAACCCTGATGATTTTTGGTTCTTTGTCTCAGTTTATCTTTCATCTCAGTCCTCTCTGAAGAGTGCTATCATCATCTCTAGGTTTTGTTCCAGTTAAATAACTCCCTGTGTGTCACGCATAAAGGTGTCCAGACAGGAACTTCAATCCAGATCTGTCTGACTCTAGAGGGGAAGATGGTAACCTTGAAGCTGGATACCATCTCCTGGAGACATACCCAAGTGCAAAGAAATAAACGCACAGACACTGGTGGAGAGATCTGCCCAGAATTCAGTCCTTGAGGGTTGTCTGGGCAGAATTCTGAGGATCCTGCAGATCAGGGAAGAAGACTCACTGGTTCAAATTCCATGTCTCACTCCCAGGAGAGGGCCAGCTTAGGGACACCCGGAGGTACAGGGGGGAAGGGAGAGCACCATCAAACAAAGATGGGAGTCTTACCTTGTGTGTTTGCTCCAAGCCACTTCTCGTCTAATCTATAATGTGCACAGTATCCTATAAGCCATTTCGTATCTATGTCCTTATTTTCTCTCTTTCCCATTTATTCTACTGCTTTTCCAGTGAAGGGGAACTAGCATTTGTTGGACATCTATCTTGTGCCTTTACATATATGAACTCTTTGAAGAACATTGAGGGATTTGTATGATTTTCCACATGTTAGTGATAGAGGAACTGAGATTCCAAGAAGTAACCATACAGGAATCACAGTTTCTTAATGTCACACAATTAAGTGACTGTAGAACCTATGGTCTTCCTTTTACACTTTGTAGAAGCTGCTTGCTTTCTCACAAGGTACGAACAGCTAGAATTGATTGAGTACTGACTGCTTGGGGCTTCTCTAGTGGCTCATACAGTAAAGGATCTATCCGCAATGTTGGAGACCCAGGTTCGTTCCCTGAGTCGGTAAGATCCCCTGGAGAACAGAATGGCAACCCATTCCAGTATTCTTGCCTGGAGAATTCCATGGACAGAGGAGTCTGGCGGGCTACAGTCCAGAGGTTACAAAAAGTCAGTTATGACTGAGCAACGAACACACACTCACTAGCTGTTCTGCAGCACTGTGCTAAACTCTCGATCTGAAGAATTACATCCCATCCTCACAAAACCCTCTGAAGGGGCTCATAGTGTTTGAGAAAAGGTGAGGGTGAGGGACATGTTGCTGAAGTAACAGCAAATATCACACAGTTGGAAAGTTGGACAGCCAGACTCTCATTTATGAGAGTACCCAGTACCCAGTACCCAGATTCTCATTCATGACACTGTGCTTCTCCCAGAATTCCCTGTGTGCAATATAACTAGCGCAATAGAACAAAGAAACTAGTTCAAGGCAACATTTGCCTCTTTTCTTCCTGGACATCAAAGGAGCCGTTTCTCTGGAGAAAAAAACAATTATGTCATAAAAAATAAATGTATGTGTGTCCATTATTGCTTTTGCATGTAAGACGGCTAAATGAAATACAATTCTGAACAAAACCTGTGCTGAAACAATGGTCTCTTTGGAAGGAGAACAGAAGGCAGAATTGTACAGTGTGAGGGATTTTATTAATTTTCACGAAGGTTTCTCTTGCCTCAGTTATTTTGCTATGTATGATGAGTTTGGGGTTATAGCAAATAAGGAGTTATTCTAGAATAGTCTTTGTCTAGATAACTTATTGACTGTATGTTTTGCTCTTTGTTCAGCTCTATGAATGATGTGCATATTCTTAAGTTCTTATTTATATTAAACTGAATTATGAAGGTTCTGTTTTTTACCCCTTATCATGCATGCAGGCATGCGTGCTAAGTCGCTTCAGTCGTGTCCAACTCTTTGCACCCCTATGGACTGTGGCGTGCCTGGCTCCTCTGCCCAAGGGAATCTCTAGGCATGAACACTGGAGTGGGTTGCCATGCCCTCCTCCAGGGGATCTTCTTGACCCAGGGATCGAACCCAGGTCTTTTACGTCTCCTGCATTGGAAGGCAGGAACTTTACCACTAGTGTCACCTGGGAAGCTCACCACTTATGATAATTTTCTCTTGTTATCTAGATTATCTAGGGCTATCCTAGAAAACATGCAAGAGAGAGAGAGAGAGAGACGCCTCCAAGAAAAGAATCTAAAGAAGGATCATCTTTGAGCTTGCCAAATGGAGAAGATCTTACCAGTAGACTTATTCAAGTAAATCTTGTCCGGAAGAGTTAACTCAAAATCAGGACTGGGAGAAACAAAAGCAAACATCATGGAACAAATAAGAAGAAAGAAAGGACAAAATTTCATTTTTTTGGAAAAGTAAAAAACTTAAAATGTCGAAAAATGAAATCTTTTTTTTTTTTAAGTTAAACATTTTAATAAGAACAAAATTTGAATACAAAATATTATAAGGCCAAGGAGAAATACCAAAGAGATAATCAGAGAAAAGATAGTAAGGCAGAAAGAAAAAGGATGTGAATGTTCAAAAGGATGGTTCAAAACAGGCGATTGAATATGGAGGTTCCTTTGGGAACCACAGACAGGGCCGAATTCAACCTGTGAAGCCTAATCATTCAAAAAGTACCAAGGGTGGGGCTTCCTTGCTGGTCCAGCAGTTAAGAACTCACCTTCCAATGCAGGGCACATGGGTTGGATCCCTGGTCAAGGAACTAAAATCTAAGATCTCACACACTTCGTGGCAACTAAGATTCAACACAGCCAAAAAAAAAAAATATATATATATATATATGTGTGTGTGTGTGTGTGTGTGTGTGTGTGTGTATTTAAAGTACCAAGGACACATGATGGGCTTGCATACTTTGTCTTCGGTGAGGGACTGCCTGACACTGGGGGAACTATAGCTTATGCCAATAGGGGCAGAAGACATCTTAGCAACTTCTCTTGAGAGTAACACAGCTTTGAGTGATCCTGGAGGAAAGAAATGGGTAAAAAGAAGGGGGAAACATTAAGCAGGGAGAAGAAAGTAAGAAAGAGATGGGTTTGATTAGAACTATTCTCCTGCTATTTAGAAAACTGACTGCTGACTACAAGAAGGAGCTAAGCCCTCAGTGGCCTTAACTGCCTAAAGAACCTAAGAGCCTCAGCCGTGCTGACGCAAGGTTTCTCCTATATCAGAACAAGTCATTTTTTCTTCCCCTGTCATCTGATTGTCTTTGCCACATGCAGCCAAACACCCTTCCTCTTTTGGTTTGACAAAGGAGAGGAACTTGCACACAAGAGGACTTGTAATCCTTGATAAATTGGTGGTGGTGTTCAGTCGCTGAGTCGTGTCTGACTCTGCAATCCCATGGACTGCAGCACACCATGTTCCTCTGTCCTTCACCGTCTCCCAGAGTGTACTCAAATTCATGTGGGTTGAATCGGTCCATTGAGTCGGTTCTTGATAAGAACTGGTAAGTTTTTGTTAACGATGTCTCTGATCTGAGCAAGCCTCTTGGCAAGTTACAATTTCTAAGTTAATAATTAATGAAAAAATAAAATACCCTCCCTAACTCTATGATTGAGTGAATAGCCATGCAGATAAGAAATATCATTCGTTTAGAAAAAGTTGCTTACATTATTAAGCATGATGCAACTTAGCAGTTACAAACACTGGCTCCGAAAGAAACTGAGCATGTGATAAATTCCCATTCAGTCATGCACATACGGTATGATCCTGGAAAACTAAATTTTTCTCTCTGAGCCCAAGATTCTACCTCTTTAAGACTAGGAAAAAGTACCTATATCAGAGACCTGTGTTGAAGAGTAAAATATATAAGATATATAGTACTTAGCATAGTGTCTGACATATTAAACCTTGAATAAATGATAAGAGGCCTTGATATTATAAGATAAGTCTTGAAAATATCCTAAAGGCACTTTCTTATTGTTGTAGTTGTTATTGATGATGGTGTTTGTTTTGTTTGTTTCATTCATTGCATAGTTGGAACAAAACTGTATCCCAGGGCAGAGAAAAAAACAGTAAAATCATACACAGTGCTTACCATGAGTCAGGAAACTGCAATGCATGAAATGTGGGTTCCATCCCTGCGTCAGGAAGATCCCCTGGAGGAGGAACGTACTTTCGTATTCTTGCCTGGGAAATCTCATGGACTGAGACTGGTGGGAGGAGACTGGTGGGCTACAGTCCATGGGATCACAAAGAGTCAGACAGGACTAACCCACCACATGAGTCAGGAAGGGGTCAGTCAGAGTGATGTCTCAGCCCAAAGACTATTAAAAAAAAAAAAAAAAAACTGCAACTTTTACAAAAAGTGGAAGTCATTTAAATAAGACTACATCTGAATATGAATATTTTTCTCATGGAACTATAGAAAGTTCATTTATATATCACTCCATATAAAAACATGATGGTTCAAAAAAGTATGTAATGTTGACTACTTTTTTGTCACCTTTCATTTTAAAAAGTCTCCATTTTACACAATAATTTTATGGTCACATAAACTATGGCCTCTTTTTACAAATGAACTGCATTATTTGGAATATCTTATGAAATAGCTAAATGAAGCTGAAGTAAACCTTCAGCACCAAGGAAAAGCCACAATTCTATCTCAGCAATGAATCTGGTTCTGAGCTTCCTGGTGATCAAGACAAAAATAAAACACAATCAGTTACGTGATTCTCATTTCTAGAAAGGAAAGAGGTACTGAGTGTTTGATAAAACCAATTTTGTACCTGAGAATTCCTATAGAAGACAGAGAATAATTAAATGCATAATGAAAGAGGTGGCAGGTCTGAAGCTCTGCTAGTGAATTTGAGTAATCTGCTCAACTCTACTGTTGAGTTTAGGCATATATGAAAACGTTTGGTAAATTGAAGTGACAGATCATGGAAATCAGAATCAATAATATTCCCTGAGGTTCAGAAATACATGAAAATATCAAAGAAGTTATTCCTTGGCATGATAAAATTCAATATAGAAAACTAAGTGAAATAAAGATTAATCCTAAGAAAAAGTATATGGAATGGCAAATTTAACTCAGAAAGGAAAAATAAACAAGTAAATAGCCTTAATTCAGAGATAACCATGGATTTCTCAATACAACATGTTGGTTATTTCTTCCTAAATCCAAATCTGCATAGGCTTCTGTAAAGTACATGATGCCTGGATTCTTATAAGACAGATGTTGCAGGTAAAACCTAAAAGCCCAACATACACATCTGTCGGGCTTCCCTGTTGACTCAGTGATAAGTAATCTGCCTGCGAATGCAGCAGACATAGATTTGATCCCTGGGTCAAGAAGATCCCCTGGAGAAGGAAATGGCAACCCACTCCAGTATTCTTGCCTGGGAAATCCCATGGACAAAGGCACCTGGAGGGCTATAGCCCAAGGAATCGCAAAGAGTTGGACACAACTTACCAACTCAACAGCAACAATACATCTATCAGTGGAATACAATTCAGCAATTTAAACAAATGAACTAGATTTAAACAGGCCAACAGGGACTTTAGAAAACAGCATGTTAAATGAAATCTAAGCTAATTACATAAAGATGAATATATTGGACAACAAGAGCTGTACAAAATTTTTACAACTTTAGCATATGGTTTATGAATTCAAGATATAAATATTTGACTTGTAAGTTGTACATCAAATTAATCCTCATAGTTGTCCCTTGGGAAGGAGGGGGTGATCTGGAGTGGGACGAAGCAATGAGCTTCAAATTTACAGTTAATATTATTATATTAACGACAATGTGTGAAGCAAATATTGTAAAATGTTAATACTTCTTAATTGCAAATGGCAGGTATACAGATGGCTGTTACATTATTCTCTTTTTGCTTCCATATCTTTCAATTTTTGCCTTTCCAGAGACTAGAAGCATACCTGTTTGACAAGTTTCTATGGAGAGCCAAACACAGCTGCTCTGGGACCTTTGTGACCCCAGATCAGTGAGGCCATCTCTACCTGCCACAGGCTACACGACTTGGCATCCTCAGGCCCATAGCAGTCCCAGAGGGGACCCCAGTGCCTGGAAGTGTGAGGGGAACTCAGTGGAAGCGGTTGTGTTCTGAGCCTTTGTCTGATTCTTCACTGAGGAGCCCAGAAATAATTCAGGACAATTTGAAACAGTTTGGGCTCCTGTGTGGAGAAGGAAACGGCAACCCACTCCAGTATTCTTGCCTGGAGAATCCCATGGGCAGAGGAGCCTGGCAGGCTACAGTCCATGGGGTCACAAGAGTCAGACATGACTGAGTTACTTTCACTGGGCTCCTGTGGTCACTGCTTATTATCAAGAACTTTTCTGGAAGTTTCCCTTTGTAGAATCTAGAGACTAACAGGTCAAGGTTGGTCCAACGCAGGGTTGGACTCTTGGCGACTACTTAGTAAATTCTTTGAACTGATAATTATTAATGATACCATTGGCTTCCCTGGTGGCTCAGAGGGTAAAGCATCTGCCTGCAATGTGGGAGACCCCGGTTCAATCCCTGGGTCTGGAAGATCCCCTAGAGAAGGAAATGGCAACCCACTCCAGTACTCTTGCCTGGAAAATCCCATGGACAGAGAAGCCTGGTAGGCTACAGTTGGGCACAACTGAGTGACTTCACTTTCTTTCACTAATGATACACAGATTTCCCTGATTCTGAACCCAAACCACTTGGTAAGGGGGATATATTTGTTGGGAAACTAAAATCATTAGGCTATCATTCACTTTTTTGAAGAAAACTAGGTTGTGGGATGGGGATTCCCATTTTGAACATGTACACACATATATGCCAATAGTATGGGTGAATGGGAACACAGCATCTTTTCTCTGAAAAGTACCACTATCCCCATGTTCATGCTTGCTAACCTATTTAACTATTACTCTTTTCAGAGCTTATATGATCACCTCTGAAAGCCTCACCCTCTCCTACCCAGTCCCTAGATTGGTAGGAGGATTCATCATAACACCATGAGAATATCTCCTTCTGAATATTTCTCAGTGGAGAAGGAAATGGCAACCCACTCCAGTACTCTTGCCTGGAGAATCCTATGGTCGGAGGAGCCTGGTAGGCTACAGTCCACGGGGTCGCAAAGAGTCGGACACGACTGAGCGACTTCCAAAAAAAAAAATACTGAATATTTCTCAGATGGTCCTTTTTTTTTTTTTTTTTCTTATTGGCAGTTATATGGAAAGGGAATAAAGTTTTAAGTTTTTGAATATTAATGTTCTTCTACAAAGTTATTTTATAGATATACATACACAGGTTAATTTTATTGCATTATTTTCTAACTTTATGAGAATTAAAGGAAACCACGTCCCATAGTCTATTGAGTAGATATGGTTACAGAAAGTTGCACCTGCTGACGCTCTTGTCTAAGGGAACAACTCACAGCCTCTGTTGATGAGTGGCTATAACTGATGGACTATGGGTGGGCACTTGGCAACAAAGGCAACCTATGCTTGAGATTGACCTCTGCTCTATGACCAGAACTGAGACTAAATAATAGCACTTCTTTATGGTTCAATATATATGATGCAGAAGACAAAGCACTTACATGCATTATTGAATGTAGTCCAAACAACAATTCAGTGCAGCTAAGAACCATAATTTTCTCCACATGACTATGGGAAGACTGAGATTCTGAGTGTTTAGCAACTTGCTTAAGGCCTCAGAGTTAATACATGTTGTAGTTATATTTTTCTCTTGGATCTGTGGGACTCCAAAGTTAAATGTATGTGGCCTGGTGTGAAAAAGATGAGTCTTGACATCAAGTTCTTCTTTTACAAATGTAGATTGAGCAACATGGTGAGACCATAACTATTATGATGAAGCCAGAATCTGAAAGGATGCCTTGAGGTATAGTATGTCCAGTGAAGCCATGGGAAATCAGGAGAGATTAGTGAATCTGAGCAAGCAGAAGAAGTTTGGTTCACTTGCTTGGTGGTTCAGATGGTACAGAATCCTCCTGCAATGCAGGAGATCCAGATTCCAACCCTGGGTCAGGAAGACTGTCTGGAGATCAGAATGGCAACTGACTCCAGTGATCTTGCTTGGAAAATTCCATGAACAGAGGAGCCTGGCAAGCTACAGCTCATGGGGTTGCAAAGAATCGGACATAACTAAGCAACTAACTTTCTATCAAAGAAAGTTTAATACTAAAGAGATAAGAATTGAGAAGATGGTCAGGAAGGAGAGCCAAGCTGGTAACAAGTGAACATTAAGGAGATCCATGAGTTTCTCCCACTAAGGACCCTGGCGTCATTTTGGTTGAGAATGCTTCCTGCCTGACATCATCTTAAATTTCTGTGTTCCTTCCTATCCACATATATGTGTCATTCCAAAAAAATTACCTTCAAATAGAACCAAAACGGCATAGAACAAACTTATACATCATTGCATTTAACATCTTTATGTCCATGAGGCAGTGTTCACTCTCCCCATATTATGAACAACTAAACTGAGACTCAAAAATATCAAGTCACTTGCCCGAAGTCATAATTCAAATATAGGTCTGACAGTCTCTCAAACCTGATTTTGTGGCTCCCAAAACGTCTTCTAAGGCTGCTTTGAAGGATAGGATTTGAGGAATTCCTGGTTGAGATAAATACTGCGAGATGGAAAGATCAGGACATTTTGTCCTGTCCTTATTTATTTATTTATTTATTTATTTTTGCCATTTATTTTTATTGGTTAGAGGCTAATTACTTTACAATACTGTAGTGGTTTTTGCCATACATTGACATGAATCAGCCATGGATTTACATGTGTTCCCCATCCTGATCCCCCCTCCCACCTCCCTCCCCACCCCATCCCTCTGGGTCTTCCCAGTGCACCAGCCCCGAGCACTTATCTCATACATCCAACCTGGGCTGGTGATCTGTTTCACCCTTGATAATATACATGTTTCGATGCTGTTCTCTCAAAACATCCCACCCTCGCCTTCTCCCACAGAGTCCAAAGGTCTGTTCTGTACATCTGTGTCTCTTTTTCTGTTTTGCATATAGGGTTATTGTTACCATCTTTCTAAATTCCATATATATGCATTTGTATACTGTATTGGTCTTTATCTTTCTGGTTTACTTCACTCTGTATAACGGGCTCCAGTTTCATCCATCTCATTAGAACTGATTCAAATGAATTCTTTTTAATGGCTGAGTAATATTCCGTGGTGTTGGAGAAGACTCTTGAGTGTCCCTTGGACTGCAAGGAGATTCAACCAGTCCATCCTAAAGGAGATCGGTCCTGGGTGTTCATTGGAAGGACTGATGCTGAAGCTGAAACTCCAATACTTTGGCCACCTCATGCAAAGGGTTGACTCATTGGAAAAGACCCTGATGCTGGGAGGGATTTGGGGCAGGAGGAGAAGGGGACGACAGAGGATGAGATGGCTGGATGACATCACCGACTCGATGGGCATGAGTTTGAGTAAACTCCGGGAGTTGATGATGGACAGGGAGGCCTGGCGTGCTGTGATTCATGGGGTCTCAAAGAGTCAGACACGACTGAGCGACTGAACTGAACTGAACTGAATATTCCATGATGTATATGTACCACAGCTTCCTTATCCATTCATCTGCTGATGGGCATCTAGGTTGCTTCCATGTCCTGGCTATTATAAACAGTGCTGCGATGAACATTGGGGTGCATGTGTCTCTTTCAGATCTGGTTTCCTCGGTGTGTATGCCCAGAAGTGGCATTGCTGGGTCATATGGCAGTTCTATTTCCAGTTTTTTAAGAAATCTCCACAATGTTTTCCATAGTGGCTGTACTAGTTTGCATAAAAGCTGACTGGTAATTAATCAAAAGAGACCCTGGGTCACTATGGACAGTTGATGCTGGAGAAGACTCATGTGAGTCCCTTGGACTGCATGGAGATCATACCAGTCAATTCTAAAGGAAATTAACCCTGAACATTCACTGGAAGGACTGATGCTGAAGATCCAGTGCTTTGGCCACCTGATGCGAAGAGCTGACTCACTGGAAAAGACCCTGATGCTGGAAGAGATTGAAGGCAAGGGGGAAGCAGAGGATGAGAGGTTAGACAGCATCACCAACTCAATGGGCATGAATTTGAGCAAACTCTTGGAAACAGTGGAGGACAGATGAGCCTGTGTGCTATAGTCCATAGGGTCACAAAGAGTCAGTCAGACATGACTTAGTGACTAAACAACAGCAGTGAGCAATGGAATTAGGTCCACTCAAGAGTGAGCAGGGTGTGTGTGTAGGTGGTTTGGGCATTCGTAAACATGCACTGTGTGTGCCTCTACAGAAACATGAATACATGGATGGGTCTGGGTGTTTCTGTGGATGATTTTGTGCAGGAATATATGTGTGCACAGACATGAAAAATGCAAGTTATCTTTTTTTGGTCATTTTAACCTATAAAAGAAACTTTGTGATTAACGTAATGAAAATCTATTTAAAAAATCAAATTTCCCATCAGTTAGAAATATGGTCTGTACCCATCTCCCTAAGGTTTTGTAGAATACATCCACTCTGCCTTTGCTGAGATCTCAGCCTCGATTAGATGCAAGAATTGCTTATTTCACTGACCTTGAGCATTTTAGGACTTTTTATCTTCTTGCTGAGATGTTCAATTGCAAAGAATTAGAAAAATTTCCAGGGACCCTTTATGAACATCTAACAAAATGAAATATAGTAGCATCACCATCATACACACAGGATTTTGTAGCTGACAAAGTATTCTCACTTCTACAATATAATTTGACCCACATAGCAAATCTATGAAGGAAACATTTTAAAGTTGAAGGAAATGAGATTTAGGAGCATTAAACTTTGCAGCCAATGGGACATCTTGGAATATGGGGTAGAAATAGAATTTTAAATCAGACCTTGTTTCTTCCAGGCCTGCATTCTTAAAAGTGGGCCTCCCAAATGTTCTCATGGTTTACTTAATCCCTTTCCAGTAAGCCAAAGTCTTCTTATTATTTTAAATTACTTTCCACACAAGACTTTTACGTGTCTTTTTAGTGATGCACAACTTTCTGTCCTTCATGGTGAGAAAGTCTCTCTTACCTCTTTATTTTGTCATTGTTGCCTAAAGACACGCCTTCAGCCTGTGTATAAACTCCCACTGAAGGCTCCCTGAGAGTTTTGCCTGGTTTCTGTAGGCAGAGCCATACCTCTCAAACTGAATAATATTTACATTCCATCTGCAAGGAAATCACTCTCATGGACTCCCTAGAGCTGTCTGCACAATTTTATTACAATATAACATATATACACACATGTAAACTCATTATAATCACCTTATGTTTATAGCTCTTATATGAGTATAAAACCTGAAAATATTCACCAAGTTATCACAACCAAAGCTATAGAACATTATACTCCAAGGGATCAACATCAGATTTACATGTTGGTTGATATCATTTTGATGAAACTAAAAGTGCTGTTTGAAATGTGAATATTGTAATGACTGCTTGGGAAAAGTTGTGTGTGTATGTGTGTGTATGTCTGTTTTCTATCTTTATAAATTTCATGTAATCTAATAAATCTATTCTTCCAAAGTATGTCTCTCTTCAACTTATTATTATGATTGGTAATGTCAGTTTTTATTTGAAATATATGCATCATTTTCATGTTAAATTCTACTTTGCTACTTTTTCCACAATGAAAATAATACCAATTGATGGCAACAGAATTACAAACAGAGAAATATGAGAAAAAATTTTTTGCCTGGAGTATATAGTGTTGAGGTAGTCCTCTAAGCAACCTGCTGCTGCTACTGCTAAGTCACCTCAGTCGTGTCTGACTCTGTGCGACCCCATAGACAGCAGACCACCAGGCTCCCCCATCTCTGGGATTCTCCAGGCAAGAACACTGGAGTGGGTTGCCATTTCCATCTCCAATGCATGGAAGTGAAAAGTGAAAGTGAAGTTACTCAGTCGCATCCGACTCTTAGTGACCCCATGGACTGCAGCCTACCAGGCTCCTCTGTCCATGGGATTTTCCAGGCAAGAGTACTGGAGTGGGGTGCCATAGACTAAAATTATTTCGAAAATTAACTTCAAATTACCAGAAAAATATTTTTTAACATTGATAAGAATCTTCAGAGAGAAGCCAAGAGCAAAAGCTGGAAAAAAAACAGCTCTAGCAAACTGAAGATTGAAGTGTGTAGGTTCCTGCAGCCTGAGACAAGTTGGTCAAATGAGATAAGAGGCTGCAGAAGGCACTTTCCAATAAATTATCATTTGTGATATCCAAACAGTCTTGTGGCATAGCTGTTTTATTACCGTTTGCCTATCAGTTTCTGAGATGCATGTCTAATATCACGAAGTCAGCAGATATCAGATCTAGGATTACAGCCTATTTTTCTGGCTCCAAGAGCAGGGTGCAAAGAAGGGGAGAGCATCAGAGGTCAGAAGGATCAGCTTAACAGACACGGAATGGGAGCTGGCAGAGAAGTTTTTCCTGGAACTCTTAGACCCCAAGTAAGTCTAGAGACTAGAGACTTGTATGGACACCATCAGAAAGAGCTAGTGTTTCACCTTCCCAAGGCTCCATCATCCTCAAAGGCCAGTGAGATTCTGATGAGTCCAGGGGAGGAGGCTTCATAACAGCCAATTAAGCCATGTGTGCTATAGATCTAGAAGAAGGATAAAGTAGTGAGGCAGGAAGATCCAGAGGGATAAATGCAACCCGGATGGGACCCCTGGAAACAGAGTATGTAAAGTAGGCGCCTCAGATTCACCTTGAGAATAAAATAAGCTTGAAAGGGCGTGACTTGAGTCCCATTCTTTTCTTTGTAATTAACTTTTATTGGAGTCTAGTTGACTTACAATGTTGTGTTAGTTTCTCTGATACAGCAAAGCGAATCAGTTATACATATATCCATTTTTTTTAGATTCTGTTCCCATATAGGTCATTACAGAGCTCCCTAAATGCTATACAGCAGGCCTCTACTAGCTATCTACTGATATTTTATATATAGAAGTGTGTATGTATCAATCCCAATCTCCCAATTTCCTGATCTACCCATGTCTCCAGTAGAAATCCAAAAGAAAGGGGGCTCAACTTCAGAGGGGAGGGTCTTTGAAAGTCCACTCCTTTATAAAATATTACTGGCAAAAAAAAAAAAATCAAAAACTACTTTTTCAGAACTTGGGATTGTAACCCAAGGAGTGTTTATTCAGAAAAAAATGGATGAATCAAGGAAGAACAGAGAGCCTCTGGCATTTAAATGACCATAACAGTGTTACCTTCTTCCAGCTCTTGAAATCTAACAGCTTTGCAACTATTGTTGTTGTGGTTCAGTTACTAAGTCATACCCAACTCTTTGTAACCCATGGACTGCAGCATACCAGCCTTCCCTGTCCAGAGTTTGCTTAAACTCATGTTCATTGACTCAAAGATGCCATCCAACATCTCATCCTTTGTTACTCCCTTCTCCTCCTGCCCTTAATCTTTCTCAGCATCAGGGTCTGATGAGTTGGCTCTTAGCACCAGGTAGCCAAAGTATTGAAACCATATTAGCAACTACACTATACTTGCAACTATACTAGCTATGAAAACCAGCAACATATAAGTGACAGGAGCAGGAAAAAACAGATTTGGACCATCCTAAAAGACTTTCCTTGGTGAACCACATGACTTGATCTGTCTGGAAGCTCACTGAAAAGCTCCATTCTCAGAACTCATCATTTATTGACTGACTCAAAGCTTGCTCTGTACTCACACCACTTACCCTCAAGGTATTTGACAAAATAGATCAACCACAATCATTTAGCATCACAGGTGCTCCAGTGGTATTGCCAGTTAGTGTTCATAACAGGCTACCAAAATATTTAAAACTTAATGACCTAAACAGCACACATTTATTATCTTAAGCTTCTGGAGGTTAAAAGTCTGACAGTTCTCCTTGGGTCAAACTCAAGGTGTCAATGGCAATGAAACTTATCTAGAGGCATTAAGGGAGAATCCATTTCCTTTTTTCATGCTCCTGGAGGTGGCCTCCATTGTTGGCTTGTGGCCTGTCTCGTTCATCTTCAGATGCAGCAAATCTGCCTCTCTTTGACCAGCTTTTTGTGGTCACATCTCACTGTGAATGGTGACTGCAGCCATGAAATTAAAAGAGTCTTTTTCCTTGGAAGGAAAGCTATGACAAACCTAGACAGTGTATTAAAAAGCAGAGACATTACTTTGCTGACACAGGTCCATCTAATTAAAGCTATGGTTTTTCCAGTAGCCATGTATGGGTGGGAGAGTTGGAGCATAAACAAGGCTGAGCGCCGAAGAATTGGTGCTTTTGAACTGTGGTGTTGGAGAAGACTCTTGAGAGTCCCTCGGACTGCAAGAAGATCCAACCAGTCCATCCTAAAGGAGGTCAGTCTTGAATATTCATTGGAAGGACTATGCTGAAGCTGAAACTCCAATATTTTGCCACCTGATGCGAAGAATTGACTCATTGGAAAAGACCCTGATGCTAGGAAAGACAGAAGGCAGGAGGTTAAAGGGACAACAGAGGATGAGATGGTTGGATGGCATCACCAACTCAATGGACATGAGTTTGAGCAAGCTCTGGGAGATGGTGAAGGGCAGGAAAGCCTGGTATGCTGCAGTCCATGGGGTCACAAAGAGTTGCGACTGAATGACTAAACAACAGCAACTTCCTCAGAAACTCTAACTCTGACTCTGCCTCCCTCTTACGTTTTTAAAGACCCTTTCAATGGCATGGTCCCTCTCCATTAATCAAGATAATCTCCTTTTCTTAAACTCAGCTGATGAGCAACTTTATTTCCATCTGCAAACTTAAATTCCATTTGCTGTGGAACATAGACTATTTGCAAGTTCCAAGAATTAGAATATGTTCATTTTGTAGGGCATTTATTCTTACTTTCCATGGAGTTGCAAAGAGTCAGACATGACTTAGTAACTGAACAACAACAACAACAGAAAACAAATCATACCATATAATCTAGCAGTTCCATTCCTAGGTATATCCAAGATAATTCAAAGCATATGTCTGTAAAATGTAGGTGTAGAGAAATACTCATAGCAGGATTATGTATAATAGCCAAAGAGCAAAAATTAATTAAATGTCTATTAACTGATAAATG
Organism: Cervus elaphus; assembly: GCF_910594005.1. Classification (NCBI taxonomy): domain Eukaryota; kingdom Metazoa; phylum Chordata; class Mammalia; order Artiodactyla; family Cervidae; genus Cervus; species Cervus elaphus. The sequence continues at coordinate 10,420,543 of NC_057820.1, forward strand.
GATTAATTAAAAGTGAAATATACATTAAGTAGAATATTATTTAAGCATAAAATACATGGTACAATCTGAAATGAACCTTGAAAACATTGTTCTCATAAAAGAAGGCAGATGCAAAAGACTACTTATAGTATAATTCCAGTTATATGAAATGTCTAGAACAGGCAAGTCAACAGAGATGGAAAACAACTTGACTGTTGCCAGACTATGAGAGGAGGGAACACTGGGGAGTGGTTGCCAGTGGGTATGGGGTTTCTTTGGGAGGATAAGGAAAATATTTAATACTATGGAATTGGTGGTGATCAATGCACAGCTTTGTGAATATATTAAAAATAATTCATTGTACCCTATAAAAAAGTAAACTTCATGTATATGATTTCTATCTAGACAAAGGTGTAGCAAGAAATAAGATCTAAAAATTACAGATACTGATTTGGAACCAAATCCTAAGTCATCCATACAGAACATGACTTTCTATGTGGGTTTGAGAAGAGAATTTCATCAAAGCATTTCTCCCTCAGGAACCTATTAGAGAAACTCAGTGTGGGAATGGTGGTCAAATGGACACTCCCTCCTGGTCAATATCTCATCTTTCCCACTTCTGTCTCCATTAAGCCTGGCACTGTTTCCCTTCTTTTGCAGGAAGAGCAGTCAGCCAGTCTGCCCATAGCCACACAACTTACCAGCAGTGTCTGGGATTTGAATCCATTCTTGTTTGGCTTCAAAGTCTATGCTATTTCCACTAAAGGAAGCAGGTTTTGAGCCATGCAATTGTCACCTCATACCAAGAAACCAACCTGAAACAGTAGCAACAGCAAGGTAGCAGTTTTGCTACTAAAGCAGCATTTTGCCAGTCGCGTGTCACTGGGGATATGACCATAATACACATTAATGATAATGAAAGTTAATCATATGCAACTTCATTCAGAGTTTAGCCTAAAGTCTTTTATTTGGTTCATGTTTCCATGATTATTATTCCCACTGAAGAGGGCTTCTGAGAACTCTCAAACACCAAGTCAGCACTACACAGTATACTTGATAACTTTTTCAACATTTCTCTTTATTGTCAATTAATATTTATAAGTGTCTAGAAGGTTCACATTCTAGTATTTGAGAAATGCTTTATGAAGTGACTTGTGTAGGAAGCACTAAATGTGTGTGCGTGCATGCAACTCTTACATCTGAGGTTAATTTCTGAATTTATTTGGTTCACATTTCATTAACCTATTGCCAGAATGTTACACAGGTATGTGACCTGGATCCTCCAACCTAAGATTGAGATATTAGTATTCATTTATTATGTGGGTAGGTCACCTAGGTGGAATGAGTCTGTGTCATTAGGCTGCAGAGATGACGGGTAATAAATGAATAAAACACAGTCTTTTGAGAGAACCCAAAAAGGCTAGTCTTTCCCATCAGAAGTAAAAGTGATGTGCCTATTTTGGGAAAGCAGACGTGATTAATGCTCCTGGCATTCCTTCAAAGCTTTTGGAACATGGACATTCCATAATGACTTCTACTTCAAAAGTTAACTTCCCTGGTGTGATAAATCATTAACAGTATTCTGGGCTGACTATTCTCAATAACCTGGGCCAAGTGAATCAGTCACCTTAATCCAATGGTCAAATTTTAGAGCTCAAATGGACTTCTTAGATAATCTGTGCATAAAGCATTAGGAATCATGGAGGTCGTCCAAAGTCCAACATCCTAATTAGAAGTTGAGGTCCAGAAAGGTTTACACACATACCTGAGACCCCATATCCATTTAAGAGCAGATTCAGTTTAGAATCTGCTTATAAATCTATTTCCTAAACATTACTGAGTATCAACTGTGGGCTAGAAGCTGGGTATATTGGCTGATTTTCAGGACCTTATATGAACTGGGGAGATAGCAGGTGAATAGATATTCATGGTGCAATGCTACAAGGGCTCTGGATTGGACTGTCTGGGTTCAAACCTCAGCAAGTCCACTTGCTAGACACAGTATCTGAGTTTCATCATCTGAAAAATGGGATGAATATTGCACCTACATCTTATAATTGGTATATGAGCTCATTGATATATCTGTGAAATTCTTAGAGTAGTTCCCAGTACGCTATAAGCACTTGATATATCTCAGCCATCAGCATCGACATTGCCATCATCATCATATGTACCATGATAAAATTAAATGCATGTGTGTGTGCTCAGTCATGTCCAACTCTGCAACCCCATGGACTGTAGCTTGCCAGGCTCCTTTGTCCATGGGATTTTTCAGGCAAGAACACTGGAGTAGGGTTGCCATTTCCTCCTCCAGGAGATCTTTCCGACCCAGGGATTGCACTTGTGTCTCCTGCATCTCCCACATTGACAGGTGGATTCTTTACCACTGAGTCACATGGGAAGCCCGATAAAGTTAAATACAAGGTTTTGAATCAATATTTAGACAAAATTATATAATCCAGCTGGAAAGCAGAGCTAGAGTTGGAGGTAAAGAACAAGGAAGATGTATCAGGCTGACTAATTTCCCCCCAAACATATCAGAGCCTAATCCCTGGAAACTGTAAATGTCACTTTATTTGGATAAAGGGGTTTTACAGATGTGATTAAGTTAGGATCTTTAGAAGGAGAAATTATTCTCTATTATCCAGATATGCCCTAAATATAATCACAAGTATCCTTATAAGAGAGAGTCCGAGGGGGAGATTTGACACAAAGATACACAGAAGAAAAGGCAATGTGAAGATGGGACAGAGAAGGAGCATTGAAGATGCTGACTTTAAAGGTTGAAGCCATGTGTTCACAAGCCGAGGGATGCTGGCAGCCACTGGAAGCTGAAAGAGACAAGGAACAGAGTCTCCTCCAGAATCTCTGGGGGGATGTGGCTTTGCTAACACCTGACCTCAGCTTGGTGATACTCATTTCAGATGTGAGACCTCCAGAACTGTAAAGAGAATAAATGTGCAACTTTAAGCCACCTAATTTGTGGCATTTGATAGAGCAGTCACAGGAAACTAATACAGAAGACTTCCTGGAATAGGAGAGTTTTGAAATGTATACTACAGGATGAGTAAAAATTAGCTGGGCAAGTAGAAGAGGAGAGGATTAGTACATAAAAGGAAACTCTTTGAAGAAGCTCTGAGCTCTGTAAAGCTGCAATGAAAATTATCTGTAGAAGAGTTGCTGAGATGAGGCTAGAGAAGAAGTAAAAGAAGCATGATCAAAATCCTTGAGTGCTTCGTCTGAGTTTATTTTTTAATTTAATTTTTACTTTATATCAAGGTGTAGTTGGTTTGCTGCTAAGTCGCTTCAGTCGTGTCCGACTCTGTGCGACCCCACAGACGGCAGCTCACCAGGCTCCCCCATCCCTGGGATTCTCTAGGCAAGAACACTGGAGTGGGTTGCCATTTCCTTCTCCAATAGTTGGTTTACAATGTTGTATTAGTTTCAGGTGGTGTACAGCCAAGTTATTCAGTAATACATATATTTATATATATATTCATTCTTTTTAAGATTTTTTTCCCACAAAGGTTATTACATAATATTGAGTTTGACGTTTATTAGAAACATATGGTGTTTGAGCACGCTCATTTAACAAAGGATGAGAAATGCACAAGCCCAGTCCTTTCTGAAGAAATAAGAAGAGCCCAGGGTTTCTCCTTGAAAAGGGAACACACAGCCCCTAACCATATAATGGAGCATGGGGAAGAAGGGGAAATCTATTGCATGTAAATACCTACCTCAGCCAAATACCTCTCACTGGGATGGTTCTTAAGAAATGGGACTGTTTGGTCTCAGCAATAACAACAGCTATAGAAATAATGCAGTGTTCCAGAAAGAGCTGCTTTCAGAGCCAAATTTGAGAATAGCATCTCTATTGGTGATGCCAAGTTAAAAAGAAACAGCTTTCAGTTCCTAGGTAAAAGAGAAAGAAGACCATCGGGCAAATACAACCAAAACTCTGATAAATCAGGAGAAATCAAATTTATACTTTCCTCCAAGGGTCTATTTTAAACTTAAATAGAAATAAAATGTGTGTTCTCTCTGTTTCTGATTTTTTTTAAATCAGTTTGATTAAGAAAGAATAATATTTATAGTATTATAAAAATCCCATGGAATATATTTTATGCTTTTTATATTTTTACTCTGCAACATGGTTAATATTGAAACTCTTCACATACGTGTGTATGTGTGTGTATGTGTTTAATCCAATCCAAAAACAGCACTGATTTTTTAGTTTGTAATTTTTTTCAATTTGGTAGGAACCAAGTTTGTTCTTTCAATGACTTTTATTGGACTTGAGCCAGGGTAGATACATACATTTTCAATAAAAATAATGTGATGCAAATACAATGGCAATCATTTGTTATGTTGCTTTTTTCAATAACTAGTGTGACTCAGAAGAATCTATGTGCTGGGCACGACTCTACTGGAAATGAAGCAAGGAATGATCAGAAGATATATGCCAAGCCCTGCATGAGTGCTTCACACACGTTATCTCAAATTTTCCCAGCAGTCTTATCTTATGCTCATTTTATGATTTTATATTATAGGAATCCTAAATTTAAAGAAACTTGCCAATGTTCACATAGGTATGGATAGAGCTAGAATTCAGATTCAGGTGTTATAGTTAGACTCTTACTAGTTGAAAGGGACTTATGGTCCTCAATTTCCTATATTGGGAGCTAGTGAGAAGGACACATAGAGATTCAGAAAAAGTACCAGATATAGTCCCTCAAGGTCATCACTTCTAAGAGTACAGTAATCCCCAAGCTCATGGCAAGAGAATAATGGTTCATTATCTTTTAGGACATAGGAGCAACACTGGAGGTTTAACATTACTCATTATTTTAAGATGTGTTGGAAAATATGTAAACGTATACAAAAGTAGAGTGAATGGTCTGATAAATCTACATATCTATTACCCAGATTCAACAGTTGTTGATTATGTTTCATAAACATTCTTTTTAAAAATGTGTTACTGAGTAAACATATCTAGATTATATTTCATCCCTACAATTGCTTTTAGTATATATTGCTAGAGATATGGATAAAATTTTACAAACTATAGTGCCATTATAGCACCTAATAAAATTATCACTAATTCCTTATTATGAGCAAACACCCAGAGTGTAATCAAATTTCTTTTTGCTTGTCTCCAGAATGTGTTTTTCACAAAATACCTCCACAAAACAAAAAATTCATTACATCTATCTGTGAAGGGGATTTCCCTGGTGGCTCAGTGGTAAAGAATCTGCCTGCCAATGCAGGAGATGCAGGTTAGATCCCTGGGTCAGGAAGATCACCTGGAGAAGGAAATGGCAACCCCACTCCAGTACTCTTGCCTGGGAAATCCCATGGACAGAAGAGTCTGGCAGGCTACAGTCCATGGGATTGCAAGAGTCAGACATGATTTAGCAACTAATCCACCACCACCATCTGTTAAGACTCTCCTTTTTTCCCCATTTGGTATTGGTTTGTGAAAAAGACATCAATTATCCTTAAAAAAATTATATTCTGAATAATAAATCTACAGTTTACACAGAACTGTTCTCAAGTATACATTTTTCCACCCTCGGTTCAGTTCAGTTGCTCAGTCATGTCCGACTCTTTGTGACCCCATGAGCCGCAGCCAGGCCTTCCTGTCCATCACCAACTCCCGGAGCCCACCCAAACCCATGTCCATTGAGTCGGTGATGCCACCCAACCATCTCATCCTCTGTCGTCCCCTTCTTCTCCTGCCCTCAATCTTTCCCAGCATCAGGGTCTTTTCAAATGAGCCAGCTCTTTGCATCAGATGGCCAAAGTATTGGAGTTTCAGCTTCAGCATAAGTCCTTCCAATGAATATTGGGGACTGATTTCCATTAGGATGGGCTGGTTAGATCTCCTTACAGTCTAAGGGACTCTCAAGAGTCTTCTCCAACACCACAGTTCAAAAGCATCAATTCTTTGGCACTCAGCTTTCTATCCACCCTAGATAACATAATTTTTAACTAAGATAAATTCTTTTGAAGGCAATATGATGATTACATATTCCTTTTTTTTATTATTATTTAATTGAAGGATAACTGCTTTACAGAATTATGTGGCTTTCTGTCATACATCAACAAGAATCAGTCATAGCTACACATTCTTTATCGTCTCTGCTTATCGTGATACTCAAATGGTTTCTTTATCTTCATTATTCTTATAAGCTGGTCAGATCCCTGATTATATTAGGGTTCAACTTCCTTGGCCACAATACCTCACAAGTGGGGCCACCCTCTCCATTTTGCCCACAATACTGAGATATGCCAAGTTTAGTTCGTTAGACTGGACCAGTGTTTTTTAGAAATAATTCCTGATTCCTTCATTATAAAGTTCCCTCATCAAACTTTCATCCAATGGTTTCATTCTGAATCGGTTATTTTAGGAGAGTTTTCAAATAGTGATTTTCGTATGCTATTATTTTCTCCACATTTTAGCTTGAGTTCATCTCTGAAGAACTTTTAATCACCTTGTGGGGCTATTTGATTATACTTAAATACAAACTCATACAGTAAAAGCATGATAAAAACTCAGTTTTTTTTAATTGCCAAATTTCTAAATAAATTCTTGATAGCCCAGTTTTTTCCAATAGTGTACAATACATTTTTGTTTATTTGTTTGTTTGTTGGGGAGGGGACTGTGACAGTATTGGAGTGGGATTTCTTTCATTTTTGAATAGGGAAAACTAAAATGTATGCAAGCATTGTAAATACTTCAGATACCTCAACTGATTGCATTTAGTCTTTGTTTGATGCTCAAATTGTCCCGTCTTTTACCAGCGGGAACTCTTTCAGGTTGAGTTCTTGGTCCTGCTGAGAGCTCCTAGAACAATAAAATGTCCCATGCTTGTCTTATATTTATCAACCATTTCTCCAAGGACCACTGGTTACTTCTAATATGAAAAGGTGGCATGGATCACAATTTGGACAATAAGGGTATTCATTGATATTGGGAGATCATTACCTCAGTTTTTTGGTTCTAAAGACTTTTAACAAATAAATAAAATTAACAATCTTATTCTTATATTCTATTTCCAATGTAATATTTGAAGTTTTTATTTTCTTTTATTTCCCTAACTTCTTTTATTTTAAATTCATGTTTCTTTTCTCTTATATGGAAAATATTGGTAACCAACAACATTAAATGATTATTTATGTATTACCCTATGATATTATTTTACACAACAATACCTGTATCACTGCTGACAATCAGATACATATATATATATATATATATATATATATATATATATGTATATATATTTTAAGATTTCTTGGACCACGTCTTTGAATTATATGTCATTTGGTATGCAGAATTAAAATATAGTTTCTTAAAGTAATTTGAAATAATTATTTTTCTGGGTGAAATTATATCAGCAACTTGATAATAGTTTCATTTGTCTTTGTTTTGAACTTTTAAGAATTATCATTATTTATTTATTTGGTTTTAATTTTTTGATCATAAAATATTTTATATTTCCAAAGCCAAATTCCTTTTATTTCCAAAACTATATGAGGTAGGTGCAGAAAATTTTTATTTTCTACCACTACTGTAGATAGCCGTGCCTTATTGCTTCCCAGGTGTCTCAGTGGTAAAGAATCTTGCCTGCCAATGCAGGAGAGACAGGAGAAACAGAGATCGTCCCCTGAGTCGGGGAGATCCCCTGGAGTAGGAAATGGCCACCCACTCCAGAATTCTTGCCTGGAAAATTCCATGGACAGAAGAACCTAGTGGGCTACAGTCCATGGGGTCGCAAAAAGTCACACATGACTGAGGGACTAACACATATACTTGCTTTATTAGTTTTCACTTATCTTTTTAGGGCTTAATTGAACAAATATAACATTGTCCACACACACATATGCACATATAATGCTTGGCATTTCATATTGCTCATCTTTCTTAAGCAGGCTCAAAACTTAGCATGTTGTGTTTGCCATTCTGCAGTTTGGTCTTTTGTGCTTAACAATATATCATGGAGATTGTCCCATATGAGTGTGTACCTTCATCAATTTTTATCACTTCGTTAAGAGTGTTCCATTGTATATATGTAACATAGTTTATTCAACTGATATCTTATTGTGGGACAGTTGGACAACTTATTTATTTATTATTACTTTTTGCCATTGCAAATAATGTTTCAACAAATAATCTTGCATACACATCAATTCACATTTTTTTTTCTGATGTATCTCTGGATGGGTTGTGATGTCACCTTGATCATAACCAAATTTTCTTATCATGTATCATATATCATTTCTTATCATACATCACTTTATTCAGGAATAAGAAGAGTGTTCATAAAAAGTTACTCTTTATATTCTCTGAGTTTATTTTGTTCATTTATTCACTAATTCCCTTTAATCTGCTAATGTGTGCTCACTAAGCTTTAGGCAGTATTTTAGTTCCTATGGTTGTATCAACACACAAAAATGATTAAAAATCTCATTTCAAGAAACTTATATTCTAGATTGGAAAGGTAGACATAAATAAAATCATAAATGACCCATATAGTATACTAGAAGATAATAATATCTATGTACAAAAATTATTCACAGAAGGAAAGAAATCTGCTAAAAATGTGATTTTACATAGAGTGTTCATGGAGGTTTGTCACCTCAGAAGCTTACATTTAAGAAAATATTTGAAGGAGGTGAGGAAACAGTCAATCTTCTAGTCAGAGAAATTACTAAGACCCAGAGACCAAAACATGCTTGTCATCTTCAAGAGGCAGAGGGAAGCCAGTGTGGGTAAGTGAAGTAAGTTACATGAGGGTAAGTTGAGGTCAGAGACTTAACAGTGGCTCGATTGTGTGGGGTCTTAGGCTACTTTAAGAAAGTTTTTAAAGCAGAAATATGGCTTGATCAGATTTATTTTATAACAAGATCATGCTGACTCTTGTGTTAGAAATGGATGCTAGGAGGGTGAAGATGGAAGCAGAGAGATGGGTTCAAAGGCTATTTCAGTAGCCAAAGCAAGAGCTAATGGTGGCCCAGGCCTTGTTAATATCATAAAAGTGATGGAAAAGAATCAAATTCTGGATAGACTATCTTGAAGGAAGGACTTAGTATTTCTGGGTGAACTGAGAAGAATATTTGGCATGAGAAAAAGAAAGGAGACAAGTAGGACACTGAATGTTTTTGTTTGGCAAAATTAAATGACACAAAGCTTAGGAATAGCAAGCAAAAATAATCATCTGTAGCCAAGTTTTCAGAGGATGCTGCAATTAGGACAAATGCCATGGACCATCCACTTCTAACAGAGAACCTATACCCTTTCTTCTTCACTCCCCTGATTTTCTCTTTTAAGTGTCTCTCTTATAGCCTCAGGAATTTTCATTGTAATGGAAATCAATTTGAGTAGTAAAGAAAGTTGAGCACCAAAGAATTGATGCTTCTGAAATGTGGTTTTGGAGAAGACTCTTAAGAGTCCCTTGGACTGCAGGGAGATCCAACCAGTCCATCCTAAAAGAAATCAATCCTGAAAATTCTTTGGAAAGACTGATGCTGAAGCTGAAACTCCAATACTTTGGCCACCTGATGTGAACAATTGACTCTTGAAAAGACCCTGATGCTAGGAAAGATTGAAGGTGGGAGGAGAAGGGGACGACAGAGGATGAGATGGTTGGATGACATCACTGACTCAATGGACATGAGTTTGAGTAGACTCCAGGAGTTGGTGATGGACTGGGAGGCCTGGAGTGCTGTAGTTCATGGAGTTGCAAACAGTCGGACATGACTGAGCTACTGAACTGATTGAATTCAACTTCAAGTGGAGCTAGCTGTAAAGAATCCACCTGCCAATGCAGGAGACATAAGAGATGCAGTTTCTATCCCTGGGTTGGGAAGATCCCCTGGAGGAGGGCATGGCAACCCACTCCAGTGTTCTTGCCTGGAAATCCCATAGAGGAGCCTGGTGGGCTACAGTCCAGAGGGTCACAAAGAATCTGACACAACTGAAGTGACTTAGCACACTTGCATGATTCAGCTTCAACAAAAATTAGTCATTGATCCATGGCCTCTTGACTGAGGTGTCAGCGAGATGTGGCATGTGGGCAGGTGGTTAAGTCCTGCTGTCCTCCGAGTTCATGTCTTTGGCTAATTAGGAAAAATGCTGATTGTCTTAAGAATCTAAGGTGGAGCCCATGTCCAGGTTGAATGGATCTCATATGGCCTGCAAGTTGGAAATTGGACTCCTAGAGTTTAGAGTGTGAACTCTCACGGATCAGATCATCCACTTTCCTTTTGCTCCATTCATTATTTCAAAGAAGAAAAACAGACTGCACACTCTCAGTAATCAATAGCGTCAACCTATGACCCTGTGTTATGGAAATTCCATTAATAATAGTTTCAAGAAAGTGCATTTTGCCTGTTAATCTTCCAAAGCTTAAAACTTCCAAAAATGTTTTCAGAGATAAAACAATGTACTGGAAATTTTTGAAGGAAACTGTATAAAGGATGGAATGGGAACCAGGAAGATATAAATAGCTTCATGCAAAGAGAAGGGCTGGAAGAATAGGGATGTGATTTCACGGAAGGAGTATGTGAATTCATACTAATACTAAAGGCTGTGGAAGTGTAGTCTTTCATGTGCAAACAAGGGTAATAATATAAACACTTCCATGGGGACTTGTAAGAATCTGTTGGGATAACGAACACAAAGAAATTGATGAAATTATACAGCTTTCCATAAATGTTTGTTCTATGGCCCCTATCTAGATTATAATCGTTTGTCTGTGAGATCACTTAGAAAGAAGGCAGATATGACAGGGAGAGAGACAGAGGGATGAAGAGAGGGAAAAAAGTGAGACTGAACAAGAAACATGGCCAGGCATCCTTGATCACAGAAAAACAAATTGTATGCAGATAAACTGAGTCAAGAGCTTGACAGAACCCTCCCCGCCACCACCCAACAAAAAAAAAAGAAAAAAACCGAGACAACTCTGGGAAACGGACACCAAATCAAGGTGATTTGAGAGACCCTGGGGAGACAGGACAGGGCCACACACTGAACATGTGGTAAAGTCACCAAAAACTGAAAAAGGAGAAAGCGGTTAGCCAGAATATGAGGAAGAAAGTAAAGAAAGTATTTCAGAGAGTTTGCTCTGATCAAACTTAGGGGCAGAAAGCAGAGGATCACGGCTAATCATTGGCCCTCATGTGCCCTTGGCTCTGGCTAAAATCTTCATGAGTATTATGGCCTTAAGTCTTCACCGTCAAACCAATAAATGGAACAGCATTGAATCACATGCTGTGCCATTAATTCCTCACAATCACTCAGTGAGCTTAAGGGCTGATGGACTGACACTTAGGAAGACGTAAGTGTGAAATCGAACGTGCTTTCAGAGCATCAACTCATGGTGAACTGTTCAAAGGAGAAGTCAGTTTCCTTGAAGGGACCCCAGTAGAGGACCCTTGGGTTGCAGGAGGGAGGCCGTGAATTGAACCCCTCAGCAACCAGCCTGCTCACATCTTGCATCACCACCTGGGTGTCACCTCACTTTCACACTGTCCACGTCTACCTGTGCTGCCCTGAGCTCCACTTCAGGCTTCTCTGCTGACTGAGACTGTGTGTAACCTTCAGAAAAGCTAATTAAATCTCATACCTCAATTTCCTTGATTGGCTTAAATAGCAGTTAATTGATCAGAGGTTTCTAGAAATTAAAGAAAACTACCCATTAGTCACAAGGAAAAGGCTCTGTGATTAGTCTGATGACAAGAGGTTTTCTACATGTAAGGCACAACCCAAGTCCCTGACAGTCTTCCCATCTGGTGCTGAAGTCAGCCTGTTGCCTTGGCAGATCATCGCAGGTCTGATTGTTGCTGACAGCCCTAAGTGGGAAGCAGGTTGAACAGGGAGGTGTCCCTTGTGCGTCATTTACAATAAAAGGTCTCTATTTTCATGATTCATTATTTCACCACTGAAATTTGGCTCAAAGGAAACTCATCCTTTCCTTTCTAGCTAAGCCTTGTATCTTTTTTTTTTTTTAATTTTAAAGAATCCCCTGCTTGCATCATTCCAGGACTTATTATATTTGTGGGGTGCTGTAGGACACATTGACTGCATCACACTCTGGGTTATTCTCCACCGAAAGTCTTCAGATCCCCTAACTCTAGAGGACAATAGCAATTGTTGGGCTTCCCTGATGGCTCAGATGGTAAAGAATCTGCCTGCAATGTGGGAGACTTGAGTTCAACCCCTGGGTCAGGAAGATCCCCTGGAGAAGGGAATGGCAACCCACTCCAGTATTCTTGCCTGGAGAATCCCATGGACAGAGGTTATAATCCTTGGGGTCGAAAAGTGTTGGACACGACTGAGTGACTAACATTTTCACTTTCATGGCAATAGTAAGGACAGCTTCCAGAAAGAGATACATGGTTTCTTAAAATAAAAAATAATAATAGAATTAGTAAAAACTTGTCAACTAGGTCTTCTTTAAGAACTCAGTATCCAGAAAACTCAATACCTTGAAGCTGAATAATTTATCTCTGCTTCTGAGCGCTCAGTTGCTTCAGCTGTGCCCGACTCTTTGTGACCCCCTGGTCTGCAGCCCTCCAAGCTCCTCTGTCCATGGGATTTTCCCAGCGAGAATATTAGTGAGGGCTACCATTTCCTCTTCCAAGGGATCTTCCCAAGGGGGACCAAATCTGCATCTCCTGCATTGGCAGACAGATTCTTTACCACTGAGCCACTGGGAAAGCCCTGGTATCTCTGTTTATATCTCCCTATTTATCTTGATGGAGGAGAAGGAACATTGAATAAGAACCTACCTACTACGTGCCAGGTTTGGACTACAAATTTTAAGTGCTATATTTTATACTTATTAATTTAAGTATCTGTATTTTTATTTTATAAAAAGTCATATTCATGTTATTTATTCACTCTATTGTTTATTATATGTGATTATTATTTTATATTGGGCTTTCCTGGTAGCTCAGCTGGTAAAGAATCTGCCTGCAATGCAGGAGACCTCAGTTTGGCCCCTGGGTCAGGAAGATCTCCTGGAGAAGGGAAAGGCTACTCACTCCAGTATTCTTGGGCTTCCCTGGTGGCTCAGATGGTAAAGAATCTGCCTGGAATGTGGGAAACCTGAGTTGGATCCCTGGGTTGGGAAAATCCCCTGGAGGAGGGCATGGCAACCCACTCCAGTATTCTTGCCTAGAGAATCCCCATGGATGGAGGAGCTGGCGGGCTACAGTCCATGGGGTCACAAAGAGTCGGACATGACTGAGCGACTAAGTACAGCACAGCATTATTTTATATTAAGTTGTAATTTAAGTAATTGAAGCTATATTTAAGTGTCATAATTCCCCCAACAAGTTCTCAGTAATCTCAAGATGTCAATATCATTCTCCCCATTTCACATCTGTTAGATTCTGGTTGGGACAAGATAAGTCACCCATAGTCACATTGCCGATAAGAAGCAGATTTTGAGTCCGTATCTGTCCGATGCAGAGGGCTGGCTGTTTCCACAACATTAGATTGTCTCTAAAACACTAAGTCTGATATCAGAGTTGCCTAGGGCTTGGAGAAACAGGGTACTTTCCCAGGTCAGGTACCAAGGAAGAAAGCTAAATTATTTTTATGTAAGATCCCAAGAAATTCTCTGAACAATCCTAAAATGATAATCTACTTTTGCATAAGAGGAAGCCTAGGCTCAGAGAAGGTAGGCTATTTGCATATACAGGTGGTTAAGAGCAAATGCTAGGTATTTACCCAAATCTGTTTTTCCCACATTTTTAGTTTCATAACATTCTTCATCCATTGCACAACCAGGACACCCACCTAGGTTTGATCGCATTCTTTCAGCCTTCCAGGCTCCTCTGTCCATGGGGATTCTCCAGACAAAAACACTGGAGTGGGTTGCCATGCCCACCTTTTCTTCTCTACTAACAGGACCTTAATTTTGTTTGAAGCAGTAATATTTTGAAAGGATAAAAGAAATTCCAAAGCCCTAGTCCTACAGTCTTCCTTGATGGTAAACATAGATACTTGATACTATTTTGAGCAATGAGACATAAACTATGGTCTCCTATTGATTTCTAAGAAAATCTTCTTCTTCCAGACATAGAAAAGTCCATTCTTCCTTATTACCTCCTTTCCACTGGAAGATAGAATCCATGTCCCTGAGGACAGAACAGTCATCTTGTAACCCCAATGATGAGAATGATGTACTACAGATGGTGGATTAAATAGAAACTAGATAAGCCTGGATCCTTCATGACTCCATGAGCAGCCACAAAAGCCCTGGGCTGCTCAGAAAACAAAGTTTTATTGGCCTTCGTGCAAGAAGAAAGGAGATAAATACAAAATAATTTCATGGCCTCCTGACCCCAACATGAATCTGTGGGATCCATCCCCAAATTGCTGGTGATATTTCCTTCCTGACCATTCTCCCTACAAACTTCAAACATCAGCATCAGATGTGGAGATGGCCTTGTAGATGCTCCTTAAAAAGATGCACAATTACATACAAATCTCTCTCCCTCTCTTGACCTTTTATTTTGTTGCTGTTGCTATTTAGTTGCTAAGTCGTGTCCGACTCTTTTGCCATCCCATGAACTTTATGTAGCCCGTCAGTCTCCTCTGCCCATGGGATTTCCCAGGCGAGAATACAGGAGTAGGTTGCCATTTCCTTCTCCAGGGCATTTTCCCTGGAGCTTGAACCTCTGTCTCCTACTTGGAAGGCAGATTCTTTGCCACTGAGCCACCTGGGAAATCCCTTTTATTTTGAAATAATTGCAAACCATTTGTGACAGAACGGTTGCAAGACATGTATAGGAAAGTTATGTATATCGTTTTTCCAAATTCACCGATTTTACTACATTTGTTTTATCATATCCTCTGTGTGTGTCTCTCTCTCTTCCTCTTTCTCTCTGTATTCAGAAAGAGAGTGAGAGACAGAGAGAGAGAGAGGAACAGTGTCCTCACTCCAAAAATCTTCCCAATCAGCATCTGTGCATTCAACCGACCGATCATGCAGTAAGTACTATAGTATTTACTACAGTAAATCCGAGGGTAAGTGGACCTACTTAGGGACTTCACAGGCAGTCCAGTGGTTAAGACTTCTCCTTCCAGTGCAGGGAGTGTGGGTTCAATCCCTGGTCGAAGAGCTAACATCCCATATGCCTCATGGCCAAGAAACCAAAACAGAAATAATATTGTGACAAATTCAATAAACACTTAAAAAAATGGTTCATATCAATTAAAAAACATGAAAAAATAAGTGGATCCATCAAATTCAAACCCATGTTGTTCTAGCGCCAAGCCTGAGTTAACATTTGTTGGGCCATCTCCTAAGCCCTGGGCACTACTCTGAGTGTTATACAACCATCCACACCTCATCATAGGCCAGAGGGGCAGGAACTGTCATTTCCCGCATTTCACCACAAGGAAAAGAGAGGTTAAGTAATTTTCCCAAGTCACATGTCTAGCAAGTAGCTGGGCTAAATTCAAACCCAGGAAGGTGAACTCAAGTCCATATGATAACTGCTACCTGAAATCATCTCATGTCAAGGTAGCCAGTAGAACCCATCTTTCTGCTGAGCACCCTGCCTTGTAATCTTTCTTCAAAAGAAAAGTAGGTTTCAGAGGAGAAGCAGAATCTGTACATGAGAGATTACAAAATGCGGGCAGTTAGCATACTTGGCACACTCTCTGTGTTCTAGGAAATGTGGTAATTTATGTGGCAGATTGTTACTGTCATGCAGTCGCCTAGCCGTGTCCGACTGTTTGTGGCACCATGATGGTAGCAGGCCAGGCTTCCTTGTCCTTCACCATCTCCCGGAACTTGCTCAAACTCATGGCCATTGAGTGACTAATGCCATCCAACCATCTCATCCTCTGTCGTCCCTTTCTCCTCCTGTCCTCAGTCTTTACCAGCTTCAGGGTCTTTTCCAATGAGTCAGCTCTTCGCATCAGGTGGCCAAAGAATTGGAGTTTCAGCTTCAGCATCAGTCCTTCCAATGAATATTCAGGACTGATTTCCTTTAGGATTGACTGGTTTAATCTCCTTGCAGTCCAAGGGACTCTCAGGAGTCTTCTCCAACACCACAGTTCAAAAGCATCAATTCTTTGGTGCTCAGCTTTCTTTATAGTCCAACTCTCACATCCATACATGACTACTGGAAAAACCATAGCTTTGACTAGATGGACCTTTGTTGGGAAAGTAATGTCTCTGATTTTTAATATGCTATCTAGTTTGATCATAACTTTTATTTCAAGGAACAAGCGTCTTTTAATTTCATGGCTGCAGTCACCATCTGCAGTGTTTCTGAGCCCAAAAAAATAAAGTCTCTCACCTTTTCCATTGTTTCCCTATCTATTTGCCATGAAGTGATGAGACCGGATGTCATTATCTTAGATTTCTGAATGTTGAGTTTTAAGCCAACTCTTACTTTTTCACTCTCCTCTTTCACTTTCATCGGGAGGCTCTTTAGTTCTTCTTCAATTTCTGCCAGAAAGGTGGTGTCATCTGCGTATCTGAGGTTATTGATATTTCTCCCAGCAATCTTGATTCCAGCTTGTGCTTCATCCAGCCCAGCATTTTGCATGGCGTACTCTGCATAGAAGTTAAATAAGCAGGGTGACTCTCCCCTCAGTCCATGGAAAAACTGTCTTCCACAAAACGGGTCTCTGGTGGCAAAAAGGTTGGGTATTTTTGCTATAATATGTGACAGTATAGTACAGATAGTATAGTAAACTATATTTATGTGAAATGAAAGTATCTCTTGCCATATTAATAAACAAGTAATGTCACAGCCATCAGTGATTCCTGGCCTCCAAATGTGAATGAGAACTCCCAAACTTTGATGCAGAGGATGTTGCCACCTCCCACAGTGATTGCTGAGGATCTAAGGGAATTTGAGAAACAAGGTGAACAAGGAAACAGGATTGGCCCCAGATAGCTGAGGTGCATATGAAAGGAATGAATTCAATAAGCCCAGAGGCTTGCATCTTCCCATACACAGAATGCTAAATTCCTTAACTTGATACCTGATCTTTGATGTTCAGACTGCCTGCTACTTTTGTTGCAAACTTGTATATAGCCTGACGTCCCCACCTTGTCTCCTTGGAGTAGTTTTCTCAGAGCTACTGAGATGCTGTCTCCCAGGCTTCGAGTTCTAAACATTCCCACCAGATAAAATAACTCTCTACTTTCAGCTTGTGACTATATTTTTTAGTCTCTCTTTCTCTCTCTCTCTCTCTCTCTCTATATATATATATATATATATATATAGTTTATTATATAATATATATTATGTATAATAAAAGCAACAAATTAGATGTCCCTCTGCCAACTGAAAAGCAAAGGCAAAGGAGAAAGTATGAGAGAAGGACTCAGTACAGAGCATAGCATATTCTAACTTCTTTGACAAGTAGTCTTAGTGTTTCTGGACCATCTTTAAATGGTCAGATGCACACCTCCAACTTAGTGTGTTCTCTTAAACCAGCCATTATGTCTTCACCATATTGTTTGTCCAGCCTTTTTAAAGCTTCATAGGAATGCTTAGAAGGATGGGAACCTATCTATCGGTCAATGGGCAGGTAAAAGCTGAAAGATCACTTTGGAGTCCAACCACAATGATGGGTAGAGTTGAGTATCTTATGTGAATTCATGGGAAAAGTCTAGTAGAGTGTTCCTAGCACCTATTTTTCAGAAACCTTTTTTTTTCAAGTTTTTAAGGTTGTTAAGTCCATCTCTGTGATCAGCAGTCTATTTCCTTGAGAAGGATGTACATTGCACAGAACAGTGTGTTTAAAGGAGATAGTGTCGAGGTCCAATAGCCAGGAGCATGGGATCTATTTCCTTCTTTCACCCCTGGTTCCCAGTGTGACTTTGGGCAGATACTTTCCTTTGCAAAGCAGAGAAAACTTAGCCTGGGTTGTGAGCAGCATGAAGCAAAAGGGAGATAAGGTTGTAAGGACTTTGGGTTTAGCAGGGAGAAAAATACTGCAGAAAAAAAAATTACCATGCAGACACACAAAATGTAATTTATGGCTAAGCCTGAGAAAGCTGGGTGAAGTTCCCCTTGATCTTATACACAAAGGTGCAAACTGGGAAGATGCTTGACCCAATTCAGGATTTCTTTCATTTCTTCCTTTAAGTTTTAGCCAAAATGTGATTGAAATGTATTTTGACTCAGCCTTATATAATAACTCAATCACAAAAACTGGAGAACTGAAATCTCTCTTTCCTTACTTGGGAGTTAAGAAATGTAAAAGTCAGGTTGAACTTTTACATCTGAGCTTCCCTAAGCAGAACAGAGGGCTTAGCTATTCTTTTGCCTCTCTGTGTCCATTTTCTCCATATGCATTTGCTCAACACCCATAAACTGGCAAACATGCCATGAAGGAGAAGTATGGCATAGACTCCTAAAGTGACTCCTCAGAGAGCATCATCCACAGACCAGCATCATCAGCCAAAGCTGGTGCCTGGGCAGTAGGTAGAAATGTAGACTCTCAGGCACCAGCTTAGACCTGAGGAATCAGAATGTGTATTTTCAACAAGATCTCAAGGTGTGTTTCACTCTAAGCCTGTGTTATAAGCCAGTGCTAAAGTCCCCTGGAGGCTTGGAGTCGAGAAATTTAAGTTCAATTTGCAATGTGGCTACTTCCTTGCTCTATGATTTTGAGAAGAGCTTATAAAGACTTATAAGCCTATGTTTACTCATCTGAAGAAAGGAAGCAATAATAACACCTACCTCTTAGATTTGTTTTGAGGATGAAACAGAGATTTTTGTTGCATGATGCCTAGCATAGAGATAACTCCCAATTAATATTAGTTGCTTTATCAGTTTGTTACTACTATTATTATTATTAGCAAATGGCTCCTATCCTGTGAGAAATGAATAACCTAGACTATGGAGATACACATTAACAACTAAGCATACCACTCTATTCCAGGTAACATAAGACACTTTGTTCCAGATCTTTCTGCCAGAGACCCACGGCCTTTCACCTATGAGACATCACCTCTCTTATCTGGTCATCAGAATCAGAGCAATCTAAGATTAAAACCAGTCTCTACTTAACCCCAAAATATACATAGAAGCTATCTGTTGTGTGGAAAACATCGTGAATATAACGGGAGAATTTTCAGTCTTTGGTGCTATTTGGTTTGTTTCCTATTCTCTATTGGAAAGCTTATGATCCTGGACCTGAAAATACATCTTCATGGATCTTCAAAGTGGATACTTAGGATATAAATCCCAAGCCAGAGCTGAACCCAGACGTCTACAGGACTATCAATCAAGATGGGAAGTTGCCAGAACCAGAGGATCTGGATATGCTGAATTGAAGTGGCTGAGGGTAGAGCAGGACAAAGAGAGTATGTCCCCAACATTGTCTCCTTCCCTTCTTTTTAACCTTTTAAGCTCTCTTACCTCTCTTCCAGACCCTTAAATTTTGGAGTGCTTGGTGTTCTGTCCCCAAAAAGCTTTTCTATGCTAGCTATACTGTTTGCTGGGTGATTGCAAGCAGTCTCCTTTATTTAATTACCATAGAGACAGTGCTTTCCAGGTGGTTCAGTTGTTAAGAAACCATCTGCCAATGCAGGAGATGCAGGTTCGATTCCTGAATCTGGAAGATCCCTTGGCAGAGATGCTGGCAACTCGCTCCAATATTCTTATCTGGGAAATCCCATGGACAGAGGAGCCTGGTGGTCTACAGTCCATGTGGTCTCAAAGAGTCTGAATTGACTGAAGCAACTTAGCATGTAACTTACCTAGCTCTGATCCATCAACATGTTATATGAGATTTTTTCCCTAGTTTTGAGAATGCTAGTCACTCTGTTGTATCTGACTCTTTACAACCCAATGGACTATGGCCCACCAGGCTCCTCTGTCCATGGGATTTCCCAAGCAAGAATACTGGAGTGAGTAACAATTCCCTTTTCCAGGGGACCTTCCCGATCCAGGGATTGAACCCATGTCTCTTGCATTGCAGGCAGATTCTTTGCCATCTGAGCCACCAGGAAAGCCCCCTTAATGCTTCCCAAATTGTTTCTTCTCATTATCTCTCCCACAGAAATCTGAATCCAGGTCAGCATTGTCCATCACCCAGCTTCTGAGTCAATCCTCTCCCTGGTATCCCCACCACATGCCTATGCCCTAGAGGATGCTCTCCCAGCAGAAGCCAGAGGGATCTTTATAAACAGCTGATGTAATCTCCCTGCATAAAGCCATGCCCAAGTTCTTAACTCTGACCTTCAAGGTCTTTCACGATGTGGTCCCTCCTCCTCTCGTGAACGTCATCTTACTGGTCTGATTCTTCTTCATTTCTAGGCTCCAACCACACTTCTTAGTGTCCTTAGTGACCTTTTTAGTGTCCCTAGAATAGCTCAAAACTATACAAAACTGTACAAAAAAGGTCTTAATGACCCAGATAACCATGATGGTGTGATCACTCACCTAGAGCCAGACATCCTGGAGTGTGAAGTCAACTGAGCCTTAGGAAGCATTACTACAAACAAAGCTAGTGGAAGTGACAGAATTCCAGCTAAACTTTTTCAAATCCTAAAAGATGATGCTGTTAACATGCTGCACTCAGTATGCCAACAAACTTGGAAAACTCAACAGTGACCACCGGCCTGGGAAAGGTCAGCTTTCATTCCGATCCCAAAGAAGGGCAATGCCAAAGAATGTTCAAACTACCATATAATTGCACTCATTTCACATGCTAGCAAAGTAATGCTCAAAATTCTTTAAGATAAATTACAACAGTTTAACCAAGAACTTCCAGATGTACAAACTGGACTTAGAAAAGGCAGAGGAACCAGAGATCAAATTGCAACATCCACTGGATCATACAAAAAGCAAGAGAATTCCAGAAAAACATCTACTTCTGCTTAAATGATTATGCTAAAGCCTTTGACCATGTGGATCACAACAAACTGTGGAAAATTCTTAAACAGATCTGGTGCTCTGGAATACCAGATGACCTTACTTGTCTGCTGAGAAACTTGTATGCAGGTCAAGAAGCAACAGTAAGAACAAGACATGGAATAATGGACTGCTTCCAAATTGGAAAAGGAGTACATCAAGGCCGTATATTGTCACCCTGTTTATTTAACTTATATGCAGAGTACATCATGCGAAATGTTGGGCTGGGTGAAGCACAAGTTGGAATAAAGATTGCCAGGAGAAATATCAATAACTTCAGGTATGCAGATGACACCATCCTAAAGGCAGCAAGTGAAGAGGAATTAAAGAGCCTCTTGATGAAAGTGAAAGAGGAGAGTGAAAAAGCTGGCTTAAAATTCAACATTCCGAAAATGAAGATCATGGCATCTGATCCCATCACTGCATGACAAATAGATGGGGAAAACATGGAAATAGTGAATGGCTTTATTCTCTTGGGCTCCAAAATCACTGCAGATTGTGACCACAACATGAAATAAAAACAAAACAAAACAAAACCATGCTTCTTGGAATAAAAGCTATGACAAAGCTAGACAGTGTATTAAAAAGCAGAGACATTTTTTGTTTTGCATATAGGGTTATCGTTACCATCTTTCTAAATTTCATATATATGTGTTAGTATACTGTATTGGTCTTTATCTTTGTGGCTTACTTCACTCTGTATAATGGGCTCCAGTTTCATCCATCTCATTAGAACTGATTCTAATGAATTCTTTTTAATGGCTGTAATATTCCATGGTGTGTATGTACCACAGCTTCCTTATCCATTTGTCTGCTTCCTGGCTATTATAAACAGTGCTGCGATGAACATTGGGGTGCACATGTCTCTTTCAGATCTGGTTTCCTCGGTGTGTATGCCCAGAAGTGGGATTGCTGGGTCATATGAGACAAGTGCTCAGGCCTGGTGCACTGGGAAGACCCCGAGGGATCGGCTGGAGAGGGAGGTGGGAGGGGGGATCGGGATGGGGAATACATGTAAATCCATGGCTGATTCATGTCAATGTATGACAAAAACCACTACAATATTGTAAAGTAATTAGCCTCCAACTAATAAAAATAAATGGAAAAAGAAAAAAGAAAAGAAAAGAAAAAAGCAGAGACATTACTTTGCCAACAAACTTCTATCTAGTCAAAGCTATGGCTTTTCCAATAGTCATGTATGGATGTGAGAGTTGGACCATAAAAAAAGGCTAAGCACTGAAGAATTGATGCTTTTGAACCAAGGTGCTAGAGAAGACTCTTGAGAGTCCCTTGGACAATAAGGAGATCAAGCCAGTCAATCTTAAAGGAAATCAAGCCTGAATATTAATTGGATGGACTGAAGCTGAAGCTGAAGCTCCAATACTTTGGCCATCTGATGGGAAGAGCTGACTCATTGGAAAAGACCCTGATGCTGAGAAAGATTGAAGGTAGGAGTAGGAGTGGGCGACAGAGGATGAGATGGTTGGATGGCATCAGTGACTTGATGGACATGAGTTTGAGCAAGCTCCTGGAGATAGTGAAGGGCAGGAAAACCTGGCATGCTGCATCTCATAGGGTCGCAAAGAGTCTAACATGATTGAGCTACTGAACAACAACCACAAAAACAGAAATAACTCACTAAATTCACTCATTTGGGGGCTTCGCAGGTGGTGTTCATGGTAAAGAACCCTCCGGCCAGTGCAGGAGAACTAAGAGATGCCAGTTCGATCCCTGGGTTGGGAAGATCCTGTGGAGGAGGAAATGACAACCCACTCCAGTATCCTTTTCTGGAAAGTCCTATGGTCAGAGGAGCCTGGCGAGTTACAGTCCATGGGGTCACAAAGAGTCAGACAGGACGAAAGTGACTTAAGACAGTATTTGCCTTTCCTTTTGTTTGGAATATTCACCCTCAGATCTTCCCATGATGATCTTCTCATCACTGTATTTCAGCACAAAAGTCATCTCAGAGCTTTCCACCTCCAGCTGTGGCAGACTCTCAGCTACTCTTTAAGTAAGGTTATTTATACCTATGCTGCGTCTCTGTTGCTGACTGCAGACTTTTCTCTAGTTGGGAAGAGCAGGGGGCATACTCTCCAGGTGCAGTGTGCAGGCCTCTTATTGAGGTGGCTTCTCTTGTTGCAAAGCATGTGGACTCAGGGGTCTGACTCCTGATCTCTAGAGCACGGGCTCAATAGCTGGGCTGCACAGGCTTCGTTTCTCCGCACCATGCAGGATCTTCCAGAATCAGGGATTGGACTGGTGTCTCCTGCATTGGCAGGTGGATTCTTTACCCGGGAGCCACAGGGAAGTCCTTTGCTCAGCTACTCTTTTGTGCGTGTGTTAGTTGATTAGTCGTGTCTGACTCTTTGTGAGCCCCATGGACTGTAGCCCGCCAGGCTCCTCCGTCCATGGGATTTTCCAGGCAAGAATACTGGAGTGGGTTGCCATTTCCTTCTCCAGGGGAATCGCCCCAACCAAGGAATCGAACCTAGGTCTCCTGCATTGCAGGCAGATTCTTTACTCTCTGAGCCACCACATCAATTTTCCCTTTTTAATAGCTCTTACCACGACCTGGCATTATCTTCATTACATTTTTGTTTACATGTTCTTTTTCTGCTTTTTTCTGTAGAATGTAAGTTCTTTAAAGGCCAGGACTAGGTCTCTTTTGTTTCCACCAATATCCTAGAACAATGTCTAGCCCATAGTAGGTACTGTACACCTGTGGACCAATTGATTTCTTTCTGAATGTGCAGGTTCAGCCTACTACAGGTAAAAGCTGTTTTATACCTTCAAGCAGCTGCCCTGTATGGGGAGCTTCAAAAAATCAGATTTCATGGTAATTAGGGAGCCCTATGGCTTTTTAAGAGAGAGTTACTCTTTTTATAAACCATTTGAAATATACAGTTTCTTGTTTACATGTCGTAGCTGTTTTTTTTTCTTTAGACCATTATATAAAAAAATGCGTTTGCACAAAAAAGATGTTACATACAAAAATAGAGTTTTACAAACATTGTTATTTGTTCACCAAAAGAGAGCAACCACATGCGTCATCTAACAAGAATGTTTAAGAATTAACTCTTACCCCACTCACAACTATGGATAGATCAACTACACAGAAAATTAACAAGGAAACACAAACTTTAAATGACACAATGGACCAGCTAGACCTAATTGATATCTATAGGACATTTCACCCCAAAACAATCAACTTCACCTTTTTCTCAAGTGCACACGGAACCTTCTCCAGAATAGATCACATCCTGGGCCATAAATCTGGTCTTGGAAAATTCAAAAAAATTGAAATCATTCCAGTCATCTTTTCTGACCACAGTGCAGTAAGATTAGATCTCAATTACAGGAAAAAAATTGTTAAAAATTCAAACACATGGAGGCTAAATAACACACTTCTGAATAACCAACAAATCATAGAAGAAATCAAAAAAGAAATCAAAATATGTATAGAAATGAATGAAAATGAAAACACAACAACCCAAAACCTATGGGACACTGTAAAAGCAGTGCTAAGGGGAAAGTTCATAGCATTACAGGCTTACATCAAGAAACAAGAAAAAAGCCAAATAAATAACCTAACTCTACACCTAAAGCAATTAGAGAAGGAAGAAATGAAGAACCCCAGGGTTAGCAGAAGGAAAGAAATCTTAAAAATCAGGGCAGAAATAAATGCAAAAGAAACTAAAGAGACCATAGCAAAAATCAACAAAGCTAAAAGCTGGTTTTTTGAAAAAATAAACAAAATTGACAAACCATTAGCAAGACTCATTAAGAAGCAAAGAGAGAAGAACCAAATTAACAAAATTAGAAATGAAAATGGAGAGATCACAACAGACAACACTGAAATACAAAGGATCATAAGAGATTACTACCAGCAGCTCTATGCCAATAAAATGGACAACTTGGATGAAATGGACAAATTCTTAGAAAAGTATAACTTTCCAAAACTGAACCAGGAAGAAATAGAAGATCTTAACAGACCCATCACAGGCAAGGAAATCGAAAGTGTAATCAAAAATCTTCCAGCAAACAAAAGCCCAGGACCAGATGGCTTCACAGCTGAATTCTACCAAAAATTTAGAGAAGAGCTAACACCTACCTTACTCAAACTCTTCCAGAAAATTGCAGAAGAAGGTAAACTTCCAAACTCATTCTATGAGGCCACCATCACCCTAATTCCAAAACCAGACAAAGATGCCACAAAAAAAGAAAACTACAGGCCAATATCACTGATGAACATAGATGCAAAAATCCTTAACAAAATTCTAGCAAACAGAATCCAACAACATATTAAAAAAATCATACACCACGACCAAGTGGGCTTTATCCCAGGAATGCAAGGATTCTTCAATATCCGCAAATCAATCAACGTAATACACCACATTAACAAATTGAAAGATAAAAACCATATGATTATCTCAATAGATGCAGAGAAAGCCTTTGACAAAATTCAACACTCATTTATGATTAAAACTCTCCAAAAAGCAGGAATAGAAGGAACATACCTCAACATTATAAAAGCCATATATGACAAACCCACAGCAAGCATCACCCTCAATGGTGAAAAATTGAAAGCATTCCCCCTGAAATCAGGAACAAGACAAGGGTGCCCACTGTCACCACTACTGTTCAACATAGTGTTGGAAGTTTTGGCCACAGCAATCAGAGCAGAAAAAGAAGTAAAAGGAATCCAGATAGGAAAAGAAGAAGTGAAACTCTCACTGTTTGCAGATGACATGATCCTCTACATAGAAAACCCTAAAGACTCTACCAGAAAATTACTAGAACTAATCAACGAATATAGTAAAGTTGCAGGATATAAAATTAACACACAGAAATCCCTTGCATTCCTATATACTAACAATGAAAAAACAGAAAGAGAAATTAAGGAAACAATACCATTCACCATTGCAACAAAAAGAATAAAATACTTAGGAGTATATCTACCTAAAGAAACAAAAGACCTATACATAGAAAACTATAAAACACTGATGAAAGAAATCAAAGAGGACACAAACAGATGGAGAAACATACCGTGCTCATGGATTGGAAGAATCAATATTGTCAAAATGGCTATTCTACCCAAAGCAATCTATAGATTCAATGCAATCCCTATCAAGCTACCAACGGTATTTTTCACAGAACTAGACCAAAGAATTTCACAATTTGTATGGAAATACAAAAAACCTCGAATAGCCAAAGTAATCTTGAGAAAGAAGAATGGAACTGGAGGAATCAACCTGCCTGACTTCAGACTCTACTACAAAGCCACAGTCATCAAGACAGTATGGTACTGGCACAAAGACAGAAATATAGATCAATGGAACAGAATAGAAAGCCCAGAGACAAATCCACGAACCTATGGACACCTTATCTTTGACAAAGGAGGCAAGGATATACAATGGAAAAAAGACAACCTCTTTAACAAGTGGTGCTGGGAAAACTGGTCAACCACTTGTAAAAGAATGAAACTAGAACACTTTCTAACACCATACACAAAAATAAACTCAAAATGGATTAAAGATCTAAATGTAAGACCAGAATCTATAAAACTCCTAGAGGAGAACATAGGCAAAACACTCTCTGACATAAATCACAGCAAGATCCTCTATGACCCACCTCCCAGAATATTGGAAATAAAAGCAAAACTAAACAAATGGGATCTAATGAAACTTAAAAGCTTTTGCACTACAAAGGAAACTATAAGTAAGGTGAAAAGACAGCCGTCAGATTGGGAGAAAATAATAGCAAATGAAGAAACAGACAAAGGATTAATCTCAAAAATATACAAGCAACTCCTGAAGCTCAATTCCAGAAAAATAAATGACCCAATCAAAAAATGGGCCAAAGAACTAAACAGACATCTCTCCAAAGAAGACATACAGATGGCTAACAAACACATGAAAAGGTGCTCAACATCACTCATTATTAGAGAAATGCAAATCAAAACCACAATGAGGTACCATTACACGCCAGTCAGGATGGCTGCTATCCAAAAGACTACAAGCAATAAATGCTGGAGAGGGTGTGGAGAAAAGGGAACCCTCTTACACTGTTGGTGGGAATGCAAACTAGTACAGCCACTATGGAAAACAGTGTGGAGATTCCTTAAAAAACTGGAAATAGAACTGCCATATGACCCAGCAATCCCACTTTTGGGCATACACACTGAGGAAACCAGATCTGAAAGAGACACGTGCACCCCAATGTTCATTGCAGCACTGTTTATAATAGCCAGGACATGGAAGCAACCTAGATGCCCATCAGCAGATGAATGGATAAGGAAGCTGTGGTACATATACACCATGGAATATTACTCAGCTGTCAAAAAGAATTCATTTGAATCAGTCCTAATGAGATGGATGAAACTGGAGCCCATTATACAGAGTGAAGTAAGCCAGAAAGATAAAGAACATTACAGCATACTAACACATATATATGGAATTTAGAAAGATGGTAATGATAACCCTATATGCAAAACAGAAAAAGAGACACAGAAATACAGAACAGACTTTTGAACTCTGTGGGAGAATGTGAGGGTGGGATGTTTCAAAAGAACAGCATGTATACTATCTATGGTGAAACAGATCACCAGCCCAGGTGGGATGCATGAGACAAGTGCTCGGGCCTGGTGCACTGGGAAGACCCAGAGGAGTCGGGTGAAGAGGGAGGTGGGAGGGGGGATCGGGATGGGGAATAAGTGTAAATCTATGGCTGATTCATATCAATGTATGACAAAACCCACTGAAATGTTGTGAAGTAATTAGCCTCCAACTAATAAAAAAATTAAAAAAAAAAAAAAAAGAATTAACTCTGCTTAGTGACACTGAAAAGGCCAAAGAATTGGGATAAAAATTGTTCTTGGAATAAAAGTGGTGAAGTGAAAAATAGTCAACAAAAATATATATATATATATATATTAAATAAAAAAATATCAAATAAGAATAATCTCATTTTTAAAAAAATTTCTCAGAGCTGGAATAGAGAAACTACAGAGAAACAATGCCTCTAAGCAATCTGTATCATACAGATCTGAGAATAGAGTGTAAGCTTCATGAAGGCAAGGAAACCTTTCTATATTCACCATCAGTTTATCCCCTGGCTATAGCTCAGGACTTGGGAAATAAAGTTTGATAAATTGTTACTGAATGAATAAAGTGGACTTGTGCTTGTGCTTATTCGTGTCTGACTCTTTGCAACCCCATGGACTGTGGACACCAGGCTCCTTTGTGCATGGAATTTTCCAGGAAAGAATACTGGAGTAGGTTGCCATTTCCTTCTCCAGGGGATCTTCCTGACCCAGAGTTCAAATCCAAATATCTTGTGACTCCTGCATTGGCAGGTGGATTCTTTACCACTGTGCCACCTGGAAAGTCAGGATAAAGTGGAACCCCTTTATAACGTGTACTATCAGTTCTGTTATCAAGGAATCGTCTATTTCACAAGCTCCTGTGACATCCCAAGCACTGTGTCAGTGGCTAGTGATAAAGAAAGCATTAAAGAGCATCTTATGATGATGGACAGAGAATGTGAGGAACTCTGCAGACCCTGTCTCTTATGTGAGTTCTGCCTCTGTGTAACTTTGGACAAGTTCCATGACCCCCTTGTAACGTAAGCCCTGACTTCCACTTTGACTGTTGAGGCATATAAGTAAGTATACATTTCAAAGAAGGCTATCTCAAAATCACACAAAACCAGACTGAAGGTCACAGGACTAGATAAAGATACAGCGCCCCTCCCCTACCACCAAGCACCCTTGATTTAGAGATCTTCTTTGGTTTAAAAAGAAGATTTTGGGTCATTTTGGGTCACTTGTTTTTCTCTTCCCTTGCTTGAATTCCCCCTCTCATATATTAAATTCACCAACAGAAGTTTGGGATTAACACAGATGTACTACTATATTGGTGATGGACAGGGAGGCCTGGCGTGATGCGATTCATGGGGTCGCAGAGTCGGACACAACTGAGCGACTGAACTGAACTGAACTGAACTACTATATATAAAACAGATAACCAACAAGGACCTATTCTATGGTACAGAGAATTATACTCAGTATTTTGTAATAACCTGTAAAAGAAAATAATCTGAGAAGAATATAACTGAACCACTTTGCTTATACCTGAAACTTACACAACATTGTAAATCAACTGTACTTTCCTAAAGGAAATCAGTCCTGAATATTCATTGGAGGGACTGATGCTGAAGCTGAAGCTCCATTACTTTGGCCACCTGATGCAAAGAACTGACTCATCAGAAAAGACCCTGATGCTGGGAAAGACTGAGGGCAAGAGGAGAAGGGGACGACAGAGGATGAGATGGTTGGATGGCATCAGTGACTCAATGGACATGAGTTTGAGCAAACTCCGGGAGATGGTGAAGGACAGGGAAGCCTGATGTGCTGCAGTCCATGGGGTCACAAAGAGATGGACATGACTGAGAAATTGAACTGAACTGAATTGAACTGATGCTGGGAAAGATTGAAGGCAGAAGGAGGAGGGCAACAGAGAATGAGATGGTTGGATGGCATCACCGAGTCAATGGACATGAGTTTGAGCAAACTTAGGGAGATAATGGAGGACAGAGGAGCCTGGCTTGCTATAGTCCATGGGGTCCCAAAGTCAAACACGACTGAGCGACTGAATAACAACAACAGCAACAACTTGGGATGAGCCGTGAGTCTGAAGCTTCAGTGAGTTTTCTACATGTGTGATTTAATTTAATCCTCAGCATTGATCCAAGTTGTGTGTTATATCCTCATTATTAATTTAGCCTTGGAGAGCTTATGATATTTGCCCACTGTCTCAAGTTCAAGGAGTCTGGTATTGAACCCAGCTATTCCTGACTACAAAGCCTAGGCCTTGAGCTCTCCACCTCACGTGGACTGGGAACAGTCCCAGCCTTATGTGGTCACTATCTGCCCAGAAGGATCTTTACTTTGGGACTCGTGGTCCCTCTCTGTTAGATAACAGACAATCGTCACATGTGCTCTGTTCCCCCTCTGACTTTCCCTGGAGCCTAGACAAAGTGAGGGACCAGATAGTCATGGAGAAACTCAGGTGGGGTATGATCACTTGCCTCTGGTTCTAGGAATCTGAGTGGGATCAGTCCCTGCAAGGAGTCAGGTGCTGGAGAAATCCAAATTCATTTGCCTAAATAGGAATATGAGTGCTACACTGGTGACAAGGATGATTATAATAATTGTGGTAATAAAAATAATAGCAAACAGAACAATCAGAAAATTAAACGTATTTTTCTAACGTAGATAATGTAACCAGTTAAGTGCCTCCTTCCCCTGGGGAAGGGAAGGGCTACCCACTCCAGTGTTCTTACCTGAGAGATATCATGGACAGAGGAGCCTGGCAAGCTACAGTCCAAGGGGTCTCCAAGAGTCAGACACAACTGAAAGACTTTCACTTTTGCATTTCAAAAAGCCCTTACTGAGGATTTGTTCTTTATCAGAGAAACCGAGGTGCTTTATTACCACCAAGCTTTTCCCTAAAATTCCTATTCTCTGAGGCTCTTTCCTCTCTCATTTCTAAAAAGGGAATAACAGACCCAACCTCACTGAGTGGTGTGTGTGTGTGTGTGTGTGTGTGTGTGTGTGTGTGTGTGTGTGTGTGTGCACTCGCACGCTCAGTCATTTCCAACTCTTTGTGACCCCATGGACTGCTGCCTGCCAAATTCCCTCTGTCCATGGGATTTTCCAGGCAAGAATACTGGAGGGTCTTGCCATTTCCCAACCCAGGGATTAAACCCATGTCTCTCGCATCTCCTGCATTGGCAGGCAGATTCTGTGCCACCAGTACCGACTGGGTAGCCCACGACAGAATGAAGTGATTATCATTCAAAGAGGAAAATGCACTGAAGGGATAAATGAAATGTCCAATCCCCTTTCGTCCCAGTGTCAAGACAGAATTCTTTATAAGCATCAGTGTGTTCATGTATTTTTTTTATTCATTGAATATTGTCCATACATGAACCCACATACTCATTAAATAGATGATTGAAAGAAAAACTTGAAGTCGCTCAGTCGTGTCCAACTCTTTGTGACCCCATGGACTGTAGCCTACCAGGCTCCTCTGCCCATGGGATTTTCCAGGCAAGAGTACTGGAGTGGGTTGCTATTTCCTTATGCTTATAACACATATATTATATGTGAGGTGTGACATGACGGCTGGAGATGAATCCAAGTATTACTTCTGAGATTCCCTTCTAGGCAGGTGCCTTGAGTAAGAAGAGGAAGACAAAATCCACAGAATGCCAGGGACCAGGCATCAGACTAGCACTTCACAAACACAATTTCATTTAAATTTCACAGCAGCCCTATGAGGTAGAGGCTCCAATTCACACTCTGCAAGTGAGGAGCTTGACAGCGGGGAGCGTAAGTGATCTGCCCAAGGTCAAAGGTTAGCTTGCTTTCCAGGCATGAAAGCCCATCTTCTTCCTACACAGCCCCCTTTGTATTCATGAACCTTATGCACTGCCTCCTGGCCTCTTTCATCATCCAGAGATACAGCGTGCCAAACAGTGATTTAATGCCAATAATAACCACTTCCCAACTACAGAAGCCTTTGCAGTGCTCCCAGCTCTTTCACATTTATTATCTTGTGCTTCCTATGGAACAGGTTCACACCCTCCTCGCTGCCTTTTATTTTCACAGGCGTGGCAAGCACAGGATGTGATAAACACCCTGAACAAGGAAACGTTTAGCCTAAGCTAACTATTATCGGCAGCATCTATGACAAATGACTTAATATAACCCCAAAAAGCCCAATGTGATGACTAATTTGTAGTTAAAAATAGTTGGAAATTTACTCTGTAAAAAAGTTACGTGGAAGGAACTCGATTAACTTTGAAAGAGAGAAAAAGCCAAGGAAAATACTCCCATAATGATTTACTCCTCCTGGCAGGGGTAGCAATAAAGATAAGAATTACAACCTCAAGAGCACTTCGAGAGGCAGTGAACATGCTTCTCTTTGCATACCGAATGCACAAAATGTATCAGGGCAGGCAGGGGAAATAGGAAAGCTCTGGGACTTTACTTACCAGGGCAAATTCACTTCAGTCGTCTAGCTCCATCTCCTCACTTAACAGGAAGAAACTGAGTCATATGTGGGGGTGTCTGATTCGGGATTCACTGAGACAAGGTCTTCCCCTTGGCAGGGAAGGAAATAAAGCTTGGTGTCAGGGAAGGACCTGAACTCTGGGGTCCTGGCCTCAGCTCGCTGTCTCCATTCTGGGTGTCTTGGGACAAATCATCTAACCCTTCTGGGTGTCAGACTCCTTGGATGAAGAATATTATTAATAATGCCAAGTTCCTAAGATTATAAAAGGTAAGTGGCTTATTCCATATAAAGTATTCAGCAAATGCCTGGCATGCAGTAGTTTCAAAATAAAAATATTCATTGCTTTCTTCCTCTGCCTAGTTATTGCTGTCCCCACGGAAGGTCACATCAGATCTTTCCTAATTTTCTCTCCAACTCTACTCCTCTCCAAAGAAAATCGTAAGATTGTTATTGACCCCACAAGAAAAGCATGAAGGCTTCTAATCACTGTACAATGTGTTTGTAAATCCTTAAGCCCCAGGATTCCATCCTAAATTGTCCAAAAATAAGGGTGCTAAATGTTCACTTTCTCACTATGACGGTTTGGCCACCCTTGCTCTATTTGTCTTCACTTTCATTGCTGCTGTTGCCGTTGAGTTGCTAAGTCGTGTCCGACTCCTTTGTGACCCCATGGACTGTAACTTGCCAGGCTACCCTGTCCATGGGACTTCCCAGGCAAGAATACTGGAGTGGGTTGCAATTTCCTTACCCAGGGGCTCTTCCTGACCCAGGGATAATGCCTCTTGTGTCTCCTGCACATTGGCAGGTGAATTCTTTACCACTGAGCCACCAGGGAAGCCTCCACTCTCACTAAATGCAGTTTAATTAGTGTCCTGGCATGAGGCATGGTGGTTATTCAGGGACTAGAGGAAGTGATTGGAAAGACACGGCATCCCAGGCAGATGGAAACCTTCCCTAGTCATGAGCACATCTGAGAAGATAATCATGAGCACATCACTTCACTGTGATGCCTGTTAGCTCTACCGCTGCTGATTCTGTGCTGTCCGGACCTTCTCCAGACCCATCCTGGAGACTTTCTACTGTCCCTCTCCTAAAAGGACTCCTCCCTTTGTTCTTAAGCATAAAAGGCAAACTCTGTGCCATGGCCTTTGAGTGCTCGGCACCTGTCTCCACTCCTCATGGTCTCTGGCCCCTCCTCCTTTCTGCCCCTTGAACTCATCAGCCCTCTCAAACTCAGGATGATTTCCCACACTTTCACATCCTCCTAGAATGACTTTCCAGAACTGTAACTTTCACCCTTGCACCTGCCTGCTCGGATGTCACCACCTTTGAGGTGACACTCCCCTGAGTATCTCATTCTACGTATGCTTCCCTTCCACGTGGTCCTTTACCATATTGCTTGGGCTAACTTTTAAATACAAAGTATCAAAGTTCTGTACCTGTGTTGACATTTACTGGCCTGTACTTTTGTTGCCTCCACTTGCCTCTGGTGGCTCCAGACAGTCCTTGGTGGTCCTCCGTCTGTAGACACGCACACCAGTCTCTGCCTCAGATGACCTTCTCTGTGTCTGTGTCTCAAATGCCCCTCTCCTTTTCCTTGCAGGGACAGCAGTCACTGAATTTACAACCCACCCTAAATCTAAGATCTTATTCCAAGATTTTTAGCTGAATTACATCTGCAAAGATGTGATCTATAAATAACTTCATCTTCATGGTACCAAGAATTAGGACTTGGACATCCTCTTTTGAGGGAGGAACATAATATAACCTGCTACAGAGAGCAAACACCTTCTCTCTCTTGGGGACCACCTGAGTCCCTGAGCCCAGAGTAGTACCTTTGCTTTAACAGGCTTTCATTAAATATAATTTTGAGCTAATAAACACTGTCATTTTATGACATTCCCTCTCAGATCCCAAAGCCTTGGCAAGTGGCCCCTCCAACCCTGAGAGCTGCAGTTTTCTGTCTGAACATCTCATTGCCTCTCCCGTTATCCACAGGTAGCCGGGTCCCTCGCAGGAGCAGCCCAGGAGGACTGCATGGCTGTCCTTAGACAAACAGTGTCAAGTGGTGCTATGCACGCCACTCAGGGAGTCAGAGCAGACTGTATGTGCTGGGCTCCACGGTGACAAACATCAGGGATGTTGCTTCCTGCTCAAATGACCTTCCTTTCCCCAGACTTTAGACATGGTGGATTCATGGTTATAAATGCCTCCTCCCACTGCCACCCTGACATCACCTATTGGTTTTCCCTCTTCTCTTGATCTCAATCACTGAATTTGTCCCCACCCTAAAATCCCTCCCTTAGTAATAAAGACCACTGAAACTATAGCCCAATCTACTTAGTTGAATGATTACATGCTTCAGTTCAGCTCAATTGTTCAGTTGTATCTGATTCTTTGCAACCTCATGGACTGCAGCACACCAGGCTTCCCTGTCCATCACCAACTCCCAGAGCTTACTCAAACTCATGTCTATCTAGTCGGTGATGCCATCCAATCATTTCATCCTCTGTCATGCCCTTCTCCTCCTACTGTCAATCTTTCCCAGCATCAAGGTCTCTTCCAAGGAGTCAGTTCTTTGCATCAGGTGGCCAAAGGATTGGA
Source organism: Cervus elaphus (assembly GCF_910594005.1). Lineage (NCBI taxonomy): Eukaryota > Metazoa > Chordata > Mammalia > Artiodactyla > Cervidae > Cervus > Cervus elaphus. The sequence goes on from NC_057820.1 coordinate 10,455,111, forward strand.
GTTTCAGCTTCAGCATCAGTCCTTCCAATGAATATTCAGGACTGATCTCCTTTAGGATGGACTGGTTGGATCTCCTTGCAGTCCAAGGGACTCTCAAGAGTCTTCTCCAACACCACAGTTCAAAAGCATTAATTCTTCAGTGCTCAGATTTCTTCACAGTCCAACTCTCACATCCATACATGACCACTGGAAAAACCACAGCCTTGACTAGACAGACCTTTGTTGGCAACGTAATGTCTCTGCTTTTTAATATGCTGTCTAGGTTGTTCATAGCTTTTCTCCCAAGGAGCAAGCGTCTTTTAGTTTCATGGCTGCAGTCACCATCTGCAGTGATTTTGGAGCCCAGAAATAAAGTCTGACACTGTTTGCATTGTGTTCCTATCTATTTGCCATGAAGTGATGGGACCGGATGCCATGATCTTAGTTTTCTGAGTGTTGAGTTTTAAGCCAGCTTTTCCACTCTCCTCTCTAACCCTCATCAAGAGGCACTCGATTTCCTCTTCATTTTCTGCCATAAGGGTGGAGCCCTCTGCATGTGTGCAAGTACTCAGCTGTGTCTGACTCTGCAACCCCACAGACTGTAGCCCACTAGGTTCCTCTGTCCATGGAATTTTCCAGGCAAGAATACTGGAGTGCGTTGCCATTTCCTTTTCCAGGGGATATTCCCAGCCCAGGGATTGAACCCATGTCTCTTATGTCTCCTGCATTGGCAGGCAGGTTCTTTACCAGCTGAGCCACTGGGGAATTCCCCAGTCATATTCAGTCATCTGCATATCTGAGGTTATCAATATTTCTCCTGGCAATCTTGATTCCAGCTTGTGCTTCATCCAGCCCAGCATTTCACATGATGTAATCTGCATACAACTTAAATAAGCAGGGTGACAGTATACAGCCTTGATGTACTTCTTTCTTAATTTGGAACCAGTCCATTGTTCCATGTATGGTTCTAACTGTTGCTTCTTGACCTGCATACGGATTTCTCAGGAGGCAGGTTAGCTGCTCTGGTATTCCCATCTCTTGAAGAAGTTAGATTACATGCTTACATAACATATTAATCCTTCAAAAGACTCAACCCACCAATAATTAATTGTTAGTGTATTTTCTCTTTTATTATTTTTATTTATTTCCAATTTTTAACAGTTCTGGTTCTTTGCTTATGTGTGTGGGTTTTCTCTAGTTGCAGTGCACAGACTTCTCATTGAGATGGCTTCCCTTGTTGCAGAGCATGAGATCTAGAGTGTTGGGCTCAGTAGTTGTGACACATGGGCTTAGTTGCCCCCACAGCCTATGGGATCTTCCCAGATCAGGGATCAAACCTGTGTGTGCAGGCAGATTCTTAACCACCGGACCATGAGGAAAGTCCCTAGTGTATTTTCTTATACAAATCTGGCTTCCTGAAAAATCTTGAAGCTACATGGGGGCAGTTTCTGTTCATTCTATAAGGAGAGTACAGCCTCCACGCCTGCCAGCTAGAAGATGCTGAACACGTGCAAACGACCACCTCCACTGGGAATGGTCTCAGCTAGAGAAAACGGCCTTACACAAGGTCACACCTCCTTCCACAAGGCAGCTGCATGTGGGCACTGCTCATCAACAAAAGGGTACAAAGTCCCAGCTTCCTTGCCACAACTCAGGACATCTCTGATGCGCCATCTCCCCTTGAGGATATCTGAAGACTGTGTTGGGGTTGAATCATTTCAGTTTCTCCCTCTATAGATTCCTGCTTCCTCTCCCTCTTTTCCATAGCAGTACCTCTTTCTCCCCTCCACAGGTGTAGATCTCAAGACACTCCTGGAAAAAATGATTCCTGCATGCTAATCTCCATCTCCAAGTGTCTTCTCAAGGAACCAGTGTGTGATATTATTTGCAGATGCTATGTCCTCTGCCTGGAGAGTATTTCTGTTTTATGTTAACCTGCCAATCTATGTATTCTTCACATCCCAAATCAAATGTCATCTAGATGCACATTTCAAATTTTCTCTATATCAACACATATTGCACTGTCCTATAATTATTACTCAGACATTTTCCTTTCTTGCTAAAATAACTCTGTTATGCAAGGATATGTAGTAATTAGCTACTTCTGTGTAAAAATGCCATAAGTTTAATGGTTTGAAATGTTGTTGTTGCTTAGTTGCTAAGTCGTATCCAATTCCTTTGCAACCTCATGGACTGTAGCCTGCCAGGCTCCTCTGTCCATGGGACTTCCCAGGCAAGAATACTGGAGTGGGTTTCCATTTATTTTTCCAGAGGATCTTCTTGATCCAAGGATCAAACTTAAGTCTCCTGCATTGACAGGTGGATTCTTGACTTCTGAGACATCAGGAAAATAAGTGAAGAAGTGAAGTGAAGTCACTCAGTCGTGTCTGACTCTTTGCGACCCCATGGACTATAGCCTACCAGGCTCCTCCGTCCATGGAATTTTCCAGGAAAGAGTACTGGAGTGGGTTGCCATTTCCTTCCCCAGGGGATCTTTCCAACCCAGGGATCGAACCTGGATCTCCTGCATTGCAAGCAGATGTTTTACCATCTGAGCCAGCAGGGAAGCCCTAGAAAGAAAGTTAAGTCACTTAGTCGTGTCCGACTCTTTGTGACCTCATGGACTGTAGCCTACCAGGCTCCTCCATCCATGGGATTTTCCATGCAAGAGTGCTGGAGTGGGTTGCCATTTCCTTCTCCAGGAGATCTTCCCAACCCAGGGTTTGAACCCAGGTCTCCTGCATTGTAGGCAGACGCTTTACCATCTGAGCCTCCAGGGAAGTCCTGGGCCATCAGGAAAATAATACCTCCTTATTATCAGGCTGGTCTGTAGGTTGGTAATCAAGAAAAGCTCAATTAGGTTCTCCATTTAGGATCTCAAAAGACTGAAATCAGGATGTCAACCAGCCTGGCTTTTCCCTTGAGGCTTTGGGAAGAATCCATTTCCAACTATTCAGGTTGGTGGAATCCAGTTCCTTGTGGTTGTAGGACTGGGTTCCCTGTTTCCTTGCTGGCTGTCCCCTCACAGCCACTCTGCTTCTAGAAACTGTCCCCATGCCTGCTCACATGGACCTCTCCATCTTCAAAGCCAGCAACAGTGCATCAATTCAATGTCTTCTTATGATTTTAAACTCTGTGGTTTTGACCTTTGTCTTCTACCACTAGCCAAAAAGCTTTATGCCTTTAAGGACTCATGTGATTAGATCAGGCCCACCTAGATAATATTCCTTTTTATAGTGAAATTTGCCTTATAACACAATCATAGATGTGATATCTCCCATTCTCAGGGACTAAGAATTATAGAGGGCATGATTCTGGTAGAAATTCTGCCTACTACAGATGGAAAGAGAATCTTATTCACAGATTATGCTTCTCAGCACCTTGCAGAGCTTCTGATATTAAAGATAATTGATGCTTGTATTAATTTTTAGGTCGAACTGACTTCAATTTCAATGACTATTAGGCTTTTAAATGCTCTGTTTTAGTTGCATGCATAGTGAGCAAAATACCTCAAATGGGGAATTAAAATAATTTAAAAATGAATTGCAGTTTTTTTCATGATGAACATTTGATCCGTAGAAGAGATCAAAAATGTAAATGTCAAAAGATGGAAAGAAAGAAAAGCCTCCTGAGATATGAACATGTAATTTTGTAGTTTGGTATGTTTTACAGATGAGTCCATCAACTTCCAAGCTCAATAAGCAAATGGCAGTTATCAGTTACCAAAGTTGCTTTACTGTTAATACCTTGATTCAATTAATGATAGAAGATTTTCTAAACTTGAATCTGCTTAAATTTCAAACATTAAATAGAAATCCAGATTGGAGGTGTAGGAAAATAAGAATCAGTAGACTGCCCCTAGAGTGTGCTGTGATGAATTAATGGTTTTGATTTGGAGATGACGTTATTTTCATGCATGTACTTATGTGTTTGCTTATCTACACCATTGCTGTGTGTTCGGGGTTGCTGTCTCTCTACATATACACATGCCAAGACTGACACTTTTTTATCCCCTCCTTCCCTTCTGCTTATTGAAACCTTCACTTCATTTTGTGCTCAGGCATACAAAGTGATGACAACGGTGGACAGTTGTTTCTGGCTGAAGCTCACCCAAATAAAACTGTTTCAATTGATTCAGAGCACTGATGTCAGCCAAGACCCTATACTTCTTGACATTGCCTTTTTCCCAGTGAATAATAAATCACTGTTTCCACCAGCAGCCTCTCTCCCTCTGCCTTTCTCTTTTCTTCCACCATTAGTCATGCTGGTCCAACCCACCACCTGTCACTTGGCAAGCTTCTGCAAATACTTTTATCCATGTAGAGGCGGATTTGGTTTCACTGAAGTTGGGAACACACCTGTGCTGACTTGAGCCCTCAACGCATAAGCTGTAGTCCTTTTAAAAGTTTTTTTTTTTTTTGGTTGTTTGTATATATTACAATCTGCTGTTTCTTGGTGTGGACTTTTCAAACATTTCTATCATTAGAATTTTGAATTTCAGATGATGTAAATATGCCTCAGGACAAAATATGTAAGTAGTTAAATACATAGTGGATAATCTTGTTATAACCTAATTAACTTGTATTTAGTTCATCTACCATAGCTCCTTTAATTCTCCCAACAAATCCAATGAAGAGAAATGCACATTATCTTCAATAAATAGATGAGAAAGTTAGACCCAGGAGGAGCAATATGTCTGTATCATTCACCAACTAACTGAAAGATCCTGAACTCCTTGCAAGGAGTGTCTGATTTAAAGCCCTTGTAATTTTCACTTTGTACGCTGCATTTTCTACTTGGTAACACTGATCCCTTATACCTAGTTCCTCAACATTTGAAGAATCCCTACTATGGTGCTAACAACAAAGGTTTGTACAGGCAAACACACAGTCTCGTCCCACAGATGCTGGTGGCTCAGCAGAGTAAATGTTCATATAAACAGTTATGATGCAGTTTTTATTAGAAGCTCTGTAATAGAAGTAAGTCTCAAAGTAGGTTTATGTAGAGCTGCTCCTCCAAAGAAGTAGTCACTACTCATGTACAGTTATTTAAATGATTAAAATGACTTTGTATGTAAAGTTAGGGATTCAGTTCCTTTCAAGCGTTTGATAGACACAGGTGGCTAGTGTCTACCAAAATGGGCAATGCAGAGAATAGGACACACCCATCATTGTACTACTTTCTATTGGACAGCATTAGACTAGAGGATCAGAAAGGCTTCATCTTCACCTTCAAGTAGCTCTTGAGCTGAGGCCTGAAGACTCAATAGAAGCCTTCAGGTAAACGTTCAGATGGGAGAGATTCCAGGCAGAGGACACAGAATGTGCCAATGCAGGGGGCCGATGTAAGAAGACACGGATTTTTCTAGCGAAATGAAAGTAAATCAGAATAACCCCAAGTGTTTAAAAAATGTCCTGGAAGCGGAAGCACAACATGGAATGCCTAGAAGGTAGGGGCTGCCTCAGTGATCACCTTCTATGATATTATATGACATAGTACGAAATGAAGGAGGAGGGGATGTATGTTGCAGGATGTATGTTGTACATGTATGTTGTGCATACATGTTGTGGGATGGCATGTGAGGTTCCTCTTGCACAAGTTTGCAAATATTTTCTGTGACAGGCTTTCTGAAACTCCAATACTTTGGAAAGTATTGAAGCATTGAATCTCTAATACTTTGGCCACCTGATGGGAAGAACTAACTCATTTGAAAAGATCCTGGTACCAGGAAAGATTGAGGGCAGGAGGAGAAGGGGATGACAGAGGATGAGATGGTTGGATGGTATCACCGACTCAATGGACGTGAGTTTGAGTAAATTCCATGAGTTGGTGACGGACAGGGAGGCCTGGCATGCTGCAGTCCATGGGGTCACAAAGAGTCGGACACAACAGAACAACTGAACTGAACTGAATTGAACTGACAGGCTTTTTAACTTTTCAAATAAAATGCTATTGAGAATCCCTTGACAGAAGGCAGCTAAAAAACAGATCTGGAGGGCTTTTCTCTCTGGCATATCTGGATTCTGAGACATCCTTACTGAACCCTGGGACTCTGCAGAGCTAGTGGGCACATCAGAGACACACTGATGATTTTGAACATGAGGTGGATGATCGGACACTGTATCAGGCTTATCCCTCTGTCCAGTTTTGAGGAATGGTGGTGGGGGCGTAAAATGGAAGCCGGGATGGATGAGTACAAAAGGCATGGAAATAGATGAAGAAAGGATGGTAAATGACATTTTAACTAGAGCAGAAAGAATGGTCTCAGACTTGAAGGAATCTAGACTATAAGGAAGAGAAGCAGACTCACTTCCATTTATCCCCCTTGAGCAATTTCGTGGCTGGTGGTATCATTTTTCATGATGTGGAATTCTAAAGGGATGGTTTACTTATTGGTTTAAATTCTTAAGGCCTCAAAAAATAAGAGACTGGGCAGCATGGTGGTTTACATTTAGGCCTTGAATTACAGCTCTGTCATTCTGTCAAAGTCAGGGGAAATATCCCCAAAAATCCTATTCACATCAATGAATAATGTATGTTTTATTTCTGTATTCTACCCCATAGCAAACACCAATCAGAAGCATCTGAAACAAACAGACCCCAGAAACTAAAGTCAAAACCAGCATTTTGTCAACTGATTAGATAGCAGTTAGTTTAATGCTAACATTAATCAGGGTCTGATTGCTCCATTGTGAGGAACAAGAACTGTGTGCAGAGATTAATACGCAAGATGTGTTTCAGAATGTCTCTGTAGAAACCCCCACGCAGTAATTAAGAAGAGCACCGAATGAAGGTTATTGATCCATTGTGTTATTGAGAAACAACATAATTGATATTTCAGATCTTAATTGTTGGTTCCAAAGTAAAAGAGACAGTCTGTACAGATCATTAGTAACACAGAGTCTTTTTTTGTGTGTGGTTTTTACCATTTAAACTGAGACATGGAGTTCAAATGTTACCACGGTTCAAATAAACATTGATTTAATTGTCAAGCAATCTTTACTTGTAAGTGTTTAAAGTGATCACCATTTGGGCAAATTTGAGCTTTGCAGTCAGTTTCCATGCCTGACATCTGTAGAATGAGGTTTTACATTGTTAAATGAAAGGCCACTATCTGGGTTTCAACACTCCTTTGCAAAGTGACATTGATAATACCCCACAAATTTGTTGAAAGGATTCTGGGAGAAAGTCAGTGTTAGAGAGTCAGTACAGCCTACTGTTTAGGAGCAGACAGTGGATCCAACTCCTGTGTTTCAAACACAGCTTTTCCACTTATTAGCTGTGCAAACTTGGACATATTAGTTAACCTCTCTGTTCCTCATCTTTTTAAAAAGGTATAATAGTAATAGGCATTCATGACAGGGTTAGTGTAGAATGAAAAAAAAAAAAAAACCTATGAAAAATTCTTAAAAGAGAGCCAGGCAGATTATAATCATGATATAACCATTAATATAACCATTAATAGTTTTTATTGCTGCAATTTGAAAGTATTCAGGCACAGAGTTTATTCTCAATAAATATTAACTACATCCTTTTCCTCTCTACAGTAGTTCAGTAGCTGGAGGATTGGCTTTTTCTTTCTATGAAGCAATGCGCAGGTAAGGAGGCAAATAGAAGGAAAGACTGTTGGTCTGCATGCCTTACCCACTTGTCAACAGAGCTTCCAGAGAGCATCTTTTTGCTTAATTCCTAGACTAGACAACCCAGAGAAACATGAAATGTGAAGAAACTGTGGTGGGGGAAAACTAAGATGAACTAGTTGAGGAATGAAGTCCAGGGAGCAGATTCTAATTAGTACCCTGACAGAAAACCAAGGGCACACTGCTCTCAAAAATGAATCATTTGCATGAGATGCAAACCATGAAACAACAAGGAAAAATTTCTTTGGAATATATATATGTATACATATATATATATATGTGATAAAATTAAAGGAAAAACATACACATGGGTTGAAGATAATGTCAAATAAATGACACAGAACCTAGATCTAAAAAGATAAAGAAGGATTTGAAAGAAAAGATGGGAAATAAGTCAATGAGCCCAGAATTGGACTGAAATGAATTCTCGAAAGGAGTAATGGCATTGATGGGGAGGCAGGCAGAGGGATATTGCCAAATAAATAATACAAGAAAAGTTTTGTGAACCTAAGTAAGTATGAATACTCCAAAGGAAAGAGTCCAAATCAGAGATACAACTATACATAAACCAAAATGTCTAACATTAGAAAATGAATAAAATTAAAATGGAAAATACTAAGCGATGGGAACAATGAGGAACAGCCAGCATTCTCATACACTGCTGGTAGGAAAACAGAAAGGTACATCCAACTTTGGAAAACAAATCGGTGATATCGTATAAACTGAAACATGTAATTATGCTGTGATCCAAGATATGTTGCTTTCAGTTATTCACACAAGAGAAGTGAAAACAAATGACCACACAAAAGTCTGTAAAGAAGTGTCCATGACAGCTTTATTAATATGATATTAAAAAAAAGCAACCCAATTGATCAATTCATCAATTGGTAATTGGATAAACAAATTATGGTACATCCAAATAAAGGAATACTACAGAAACCAAAAGGAACACATTACTGATAAATTAAACAACATGAATAAATCTGAAAAGTAGTTTAATAAATTCAAGAAGTGAGACATGAAACCCTACATACTGTTTGATTGCATCTGTATGACATTCTGAAAAAGGCAAAACAATCGAGACAGAAATAAGATGAATGTTTTCCAGGGATGGGAGTTGAAGGATTGGAGGTTAGGAAGAAGCATGAAGTGCTGGAAAGATTCTGTATCTTGATATAGTGGTAAATTTATAATGATATGTTTTGTGAACACTTGTCAAAATGTACTTCAAAAAGTGGGTAAAATTGCTTGTGAATTTGCCTTTAATAAACCTGGATTAAATAAAAAGATAAAAGGTCTACTGAATAAAAAGGAGATAATTTTTTAAGACCCACATTGCATATGTTATTAAGAAATTTCAGGAATGGTGCCAGCAAGATGATAGAGTGGGAAGCTTTGGAATCTCCTTGCCTGTACAACAATTCAGCAATAATTCATGGACAAATTATCTTTGTGAGAAATTCAGAAATTAGATGAAAGACTCTTACAACCCAAGAGAATGGGGAGCTAGGCTCACAGAAGCCAGTAGGGAGATTCAGGTTACCTTCACCTCTGGACCTGCCTCTGACACAGCATCAAATTATCAGATAATCCGCCAGGATAGATAATATGTTAGATCACAAAACAAGTCTTAGAATATTTAAGAAGATTAAAATCACACCAAGTATTTTTTTCTGACCACGGTGGATTGAAAGTAAAAATTAATAAAGGATGCTGAATCTGTATTACTTTGGCTGCTGGAAGAGGAGAGCCGACTCATTGGAAAAGACCCTGATGCTGGAAAGGATTGGGGGCAGGAGGAGAAGGGGACTACAGAGGATGAGATGGTGGGATGGCATCACTGATTCAATGGACATAAGTTTGAGCAAAGTCTGACAGACAGTGAAGGACAGGGAAGCCTGGCATGCTGCAGTCCATGGAGTCGCAAAGATGCAAAGAGTTGGACACAACTTAGCAACTGAACAACAACAACAGCAATAGCAGAAGGAAAACTGAAAAATTCATGAATGTATAGAAATTAAACAACACACTCTTGAATGACCACTGAGTCAAGGGAGAAATAAAAAAAAAAAAAAAAAAAACAGAAAATACTTCGAGACCAAGGAAAATGAAAACACAACCTACCAAACACTTAAGGGATATAGTAAAAACAGTATTAAGAGAAATGTGTGTGTGTGTGTGTGTGTGTGTGTGTGTGTGTGTGCACTCAGTTGCTCAGTCATGTCCAACTCTGTGCAACTCCCCGGGTTGCAGCCTGCCAGGCTCCTCTATCCATGGAATTTTCCAGGTAAGAATACTGAAGAGGGTTGAGAAAAGTTCCAGCAACAAATACCTCTATTAAAAAAGAAGAAAGATCTCAAATAAACCACCTAAATTTCCATCTAAGAGAGTGAGAGAAAGATGAAACCTAATGTTAGCAGAAGGGAAGAAATAGCAAATATTAGAGCAAAAATAAATAAAATAAAGAATAGAAAAATTATCAACAAAAGTAAGAGTTGGTTTTCAAAAACGATGAACAGAATTGATAATCCTGTAGTTTAACTAAGAAACATAGGAAAATACTCAAATGTATAAAATCAGGAATGAAAGAAGAGACATTATAACTAATACCACAGAAATAAAGTGGATCCCAGGAAACTACTATGAACAATTATAAGCCAACACATGGTATCACCTATAAGAAATGGATAAATCCATAGAAATGTATCTTGGTAAAACAAAATCATGAAGAAAAAAGTCTGAACAAACATCACTCATATGAAATTGAATCAGTAATCAAAACCTCCCAACAACAACAAAAAACCCAGGATCGAATGACTTTGCAGGAGAATTCTCCCAAATATATAAAGAAGAATTAATGTCAGTCCTTCTCAAATTCTTCTAAAAAACTGAAGAGGATGAAGCATTTCTAAAATTGCTCTATGGGCCCAGCAATACTCTGGTACCAAAGCCAAACAAAGATACAGTTAGAAAAGAAGACTACAGGCCAATATCCATAATGAACACAGATACAGAATTTCTCAACAAAATACCAGCACACTGAAACCAGCAGCACATTTAAAAAATTATACACCATGACTAAGTGAAATTTATCACTGGGGTGCAAGGATAGTTTAACATAAAAAAGTTAATTAATGGGACACACCGCATTAAACAAAACAAAAGGCAAAAAACACATTATTGCGCCTACAGATGCAGAGAACATTTATCAAAATGTTGTTTGACACAATGTAACCTCCTTTCATAATAAACACCATCAACAAGCTGGAAATAAAAGGACATCACTTCGACATAATATAGGCCATACATGACAAGGTAATGTCATACTCAACAGCAGAAGATTGAAAGTCTTTCCTCTAAAAACAGGAATGAAGAAGGATGTCTGCTGACTCTCACCACTTCTATTCAACACTTTCCTGTAAGTCTTAGAGTAATTAGGCCACAAGAAGAAGTAAAAGGCATGTAAATTAGAAAAAAAGTAGAGTTGTTCCCAGTTACAAGTGTCCTGATCTTATATATGGAAAAACATAAAGACTCCATTAAAAACAACATAAACCCTAGCACTAATAAGAGCACTAATTCCATTCATGCAGGGTCCACCGTCATATCTTAGTACTTCCCAAAATCTCACTTCCTCATGTCATCACGTTGAGAATTAGGATTTCAAAATATGAATTTTAAGGGATCACCAACAATTGGACCATATCACATACTCATAACAAATTAAACTCCAAAATACATAAGGAACAATTCAGTGGTGAAAAACAAACAAACATTTAACCTGATTTTAAAATGGGCTAAGGACTTAAATGAACATTTATCCAAAGAAGATATACAAATGGTCAGTAGGTAAATGGAAAAAAAAAAGGTCAATGTTGCTAATTGCAAATAAAAACCACCATGAGATATCACCTCATACCTGTCAGAATGGCTATTATCAAAAGTAAGTTAAAAATAAAAAGGCAGCAAGTATTGGTGTGAATGTGGAGAAACTGGAACCCTTTAAAACAGTTGATGGAAACGCAAAATGGTGCAGTCTCTATGGAAAATAGCATGGAGGTTCTTCAAAAAAATAAAAATAAAACTATCATATGATCCAGCAGTCACACTTTTGATGTTTATCCAAAAAAATAGAAATAAGGATCTTGAAGAGATATTAGCACTCCCATGATCATTGCAGCACTACTTACAGTAGGCAATACCTGGAAACAACCTAAAGATACATTTATAGATAAATAGATAAAGAAACTGTGGTTTATACACACAATGGAATATTACTCAGCCTTTAAAAAGAAGGATACTTTGCAATATTCAATAACATGAATGAATCATGAGGACATTGTTCTTCATTTAAGAAAGCCAGTCACAGAAAAGCAAATACTGCACTATTCCACTTGTAGGAAGTTTCTAAAATGTTCAAGTTCATAGAATCAGAGTGTGGAGTGGTGGTTGCCCAGTACTGGGGGTAAGGGTAAATGGAGAGGCAGTCGTCAAGAGGCATAAAGTATCAGTCAAACGAGATGAATAAGCTTTAGAAATATGTTCTAAAATGTTGTAACTATAGTCAACAATGATGTATTATACATTCAGAACTTTGTTAATAAGCTGAGTCTTACGTTCTTCTCACAATAAAATAAAATTTAAAAAAAAAAGAAATTTCAGTACACTCAAGAATAAACAAAGTGTTAGCAATCATAGAGAGAAAAAATAGGTTATCTACAAAGAAGTAAAGGACAGGGGGCTTCCCTGGTGGTCCAACAGTTAAGACTTCGTGCTGCAAACGCAGAAGGCACCGGTTCCATTCCCGGTCAGAGAACTAAGTTCCCACACGCCCATGTGGCATGGCCAAAACACTTAAAAAAGAAAGAAAGGACAGAGTATCCCCAGACACATTAAGAATACAGGATGCCACAAGACAATAGAGAGAGGATTCCGAAGTTATAAGGGATAAATAAATTTCAAATTCAGAATTGTATATGAAGGCCGATTGTCAGGACAGGCAAGAATGTATGAAGTATGTAATCCAAACATTCACTCCTAGGAAGTTACTTGAGAATATATGCCAGCAAAATTGAAAATAAAAACTAAGAGAAAGATGTGGCTTAAAAAATAAAGATAGTAAATTTAAACCAAGACAGCAATAAATATAAGCCCAGAGAACAGTGTGCTGTGAAGCCATTTTAGAAAACATACAGTCCAGATTCAACCAGGACATGGAAAGAAGGCTGCCATGAGAAAAAAAGAATTAAACAGAATAAGAATAATGCTTGAAAATGTAGATTGGCAAGAGTGACATCACCAAGATGGTGACAGTTTATTCCCAACTTTGCTTCCCCCCACCACACACACACCCAACAAGAAGAACAGCTAACAATTATTCATGGACAAGACACTGCTGAGAAAATTCTAGAATCTGGTGGTGAGGTTGAGGTACCCTCTGCACCACAGAGACTGAGAAAGAATGACCATATGATAAGGGCACAGTTTTCAAGAAAAAATTTTAAAAAGAAAAGGAAAGCTACTGGGAACTTTCAGAAAACAAAAGTGGCGTCAGGGAGTCATCATCTTTATTTGAAACAGCCCTGGAATTTTGGAACAGACAGTAAGCTTTGAGATCTTTCAAGAGGATTCCAAGCACCCCTCCTCACAAATTTTAATATACAATATGAGAAAACAAGGCAAGATTGAAGATAAGTTGATTTAAAGAGTTTAGCACTGAAATCACATAAAACAAATGCCCAAAGTGACTCAAAAAACTCACTGAGACAGAAAATGAAACTTAGCAGAATTACATGTTTGTACAACAAAAATCTAATTTGAATAAACTGCTGTAGAAAATTGATCTGATGTGTAGGAATTAATGTTTTTTTTCTTTTAATATCAAAACATAAACAAGGCACATAAAACAAATTAAATATGAAACTGTGCAGAATTAAAACAAGGATTTGGTGCATATGACATAAACGTTGGGAAGCATAAACATTACATGTTTCCCTACTTTCCCCATCATTCAAGTTAAATTGTTATACAGAGGAGTGCCAAGTGTATCGATTAACTTCATATATCATGTTCCCTGTCCTCTCCCCACCCCCCCCCACCCCTGCTCCCCCAGGGCACAGAACTTGCCTCTTGGTGTAACAGAGTTTGAGAACTTGTCTTAACATGATTTTCATTTACTGGTTTCAATCATTGCCAACTGGCATTGATACTGTGAGTACATATGCTCTCTTTTCAAACATCTCTAGCTGAGTCTCAAGGTATCATGTTGGCTCACCAGAATGAACATTTTCTTAAAACCAGAGGAAGGTTCTTTTCCTTTATTAACTTCTTTCAAAGAAATCTATTCTATTGGAAAATAAAATTCTTACTGAATCAAGCAGCCTTGCCAGTCTATGGTACTGTTCACAAGTACCTAAATCACAGATATTATGTTCCTTTGATCTACTTGAATAGTATTGAGCATTATCTCAAGTAAGGAAAATGAAGGTGAGATTTACCTAAAATGCCATAGTTCACTTATTCAGCCATACATCTGTCATGCGATGATGAGTCGCGGTGCTGTTATTTAGTCACTAAACAGTAGATGACTCTTTTGCAACCCCATGGACTGTAGCCTGCCAGGCCCCTCTGTCCTTGGGATTTCTCACAGAATACTGGAATGGGTTGCCATTTCCTTCTCCGGGGGATCTTCTCAGCCCAGGGATCGAGCCTGTGTCTACTGCACCGGCAGGTGGATTCCTTACCACTGAGCCACCGGAGATGCCTGGGATGATTAGTTATTGAGCATCTAATGCTGGCAGGCATGGTGCTGTATTATGGGGGTACAATGGTGAGTAGATTGTTACATAATAAGATATGTGTTTGAAAAAAAAAATAGTTGGCTGCAGGGAGAAAGAGCTGAGACTGGAAGGAGATTGAATGCTGAGTGACAGATAACCCACAAGACCTGATGTTGGGGGAGAGAAAGAAGGATGTATCGAAGTCGCCTCCTAGGTGTCAAACTTCTTACCCAGATAATGTTCTAAGGAGAACCTCTAACAACTATCCTGCTGGGCTATCCTTTTTCAGGAAATCCCTGAGAAGCCTCTCGTTAGGGTGGTGTTGTTGCCACAGGCGCTTGGCTTATCTCAAGAGTTTGCATGCTCATAAATTCATTCAACTTCAAGACTCGCTAATTACATTCTCATATTTTAAGCCTATGATGGAAGAAATTCAAACCACATGGGTGTTTGTCTACAAGTCAAAATTTGCTGAAGATAAACCAGTGGTAATAACTTAACCTCAGGCCCAGGGACCCTTGAACATACTTAAACCTTGATGATTTAAGGGGAATGATGGCTAATAAACATGTTGGAGTTCTTTCCAGATGGAAAACAAATATTTTCTCTTCCTAATTCCCCCTTAAGCTTGTCATTATTTGGGAGAGCTGGTCAAAATAAATGTACCATGCTTCAAAGCAACCAGCACGTGAGAGGCCAGATAGCAAGATGAATCCACTTGTCTCAGCAGACATATGCTCTGAGCACAGATGTTTGGGAAATGGAGGGTGGGCACTTGTGATAATGTATTGCATCATTTCTTTGACCTTAAGATAAAAGCAAACAAGAGAAGCAAAATATGCCACTCACCAGACTATAAAAATGAAACTGCCACACAACTCTGATCCAGGGCATGAATTCTGTCTTTGCCTGAAAGACAGAGTATTTTCATCAGAAGCCCAGTTATTCCTTGTTCTGGAACACATTTTTTGTGAATGTACCACTTAGTTGCTCAGTCACATCCGACTCCTTGTGACCCCATGGACTGTAGCCTGCCAGGCTCCTCTGTCCATAGGGATTCTCCAGGCCAAGAATGCTGGAGTGGGTTGCCATGCCTTCCTGCAAGGAATCTTACCCAGGTCTCCCACATTGCAGGTGGATTCTTTACCATCTGAGCCACCAGGGAAGCCCATGAATACTACAGTGGGTAGCCTACCCCTTCTCCAGGGAAACTTCCTGACCCAGGCATCAAACCAGGGTCTCCTGCATTGTGGGCAGATTCTTTACCAGCTGAGCTACCAGGGAAGCCCTGAAAGATGGAGTATTTTTATCAGAAGGCCAGTTATTTCTGGTTCTGTTATGCTTTTGTGTGTGTGTGTGTGAAAGAGGGATGAAATTAGCAAATAGGAAAGAAGGGTTTTAAGTTTCATTTAATTTAGTGAATACATTAGGCCACATTCATGAGCTGTTCCAACCTTCTGAAAGGATAAAGAAAAATGAACACTTAACCAGCTTCTAATGTCACAAACTCTGAACACATGTCTTTACTACTGTTCTTGGCAATCTTGTGAGTGTGCAATTATTTTCCCTAATTTCAGATGATGAAACCAAAGTCTAGCAAAGTTACACAATTTGCCCACCATCAAGTAATCAGGCTTTAATAGGACCAGGAACAAAATTCGAATCTAATTCTAAAGCTCACATGGTCACCTAAGTCTCACTTCTTCTCAGTGATAGAGGTGTAAAATATAAGGCTGTGTGGTTGTAATAAATATAAATAAAACAACACAAGAATGATGGCAGATGGCTCACATCTGAATACTAAATCATGTGATGCTTAGTGCAAATCTACAGGATTTCCACAAAAATGCATGGTGAAAGGAACATGATCTTTGAGATCAAAAAGATCCTAGTTCTGTAATAGGGAAGAACTAACCTAACTTCATAGTAGATTGGTTTCTTTTACTTTAATCTTTGTATTGCTTCTGCTTCCAGTGAAGAATGTTGGTGGATTAACCTGGAGCCTATTACACAAATATATATATATATATATGGAAGCCTGGTGTGCTGCAGTCCGTGGGGTCATAAGGAGTCAGACATGACTTAGAAACTGAACAACGAACAACAATCTGGAATCCAGGAAAACGGTACTGATGAACCTATCTGCAGGGCAGGAATAGAGACACAGACATAGAGGATGGACTTGAGGACACAGTGGGGGAAAGAGAGGGTCAGACAAATCGAGAGGGTAGCACTAAAATGGATGCATTCTATGCATAAAATGGACAGCTAGTGGGAAGTTGCCATACAACACAGGGAGCTCAGCCTGGTGCTCTGTGATGACCTAGAGGGGTGGAGCGGGGAGGCTGGGGTGGGAGGAAGACTCTAAAGCGAGCAGACATATGTATACTTAGAGATGATTCACTTTGTCCTATGGCAGAAACCAACACAACATTGTAAAGCAACCATCCTCCAATTAAAAATAAAAATTAAATGTTGCCTCTAGCCTGAGATATACAGGATAGCCTATTCTCAACACTCTTACCTGTAAGAGTATAACACTTTTCCATTTATATATAAAAACTCAACATTCAGAAAACTAAGATCATGGCCACTGGTCCCATCGCTTCATGGCAAATAGGTGGGGAAACAGTGGAAACAGTAGCCGACTTTATTTTTTGTGGGGCTTGAAAATCACTACAGATGGTGATTGCAGCCATGAAATTAAAAGATGCTTGCTCCTTGGAAGAAAAGCTATGACCAACCTAGACAGCATACTAAAAAGCAGAGACATTACTTTGCCAACAAAGGTCTGTCTAGTCCAAGGTATGTTTTTTTCCAGTAGTCATGTATGGGATGTGAGAGTTGGACTATAAAGAAAGCTGAGCATTGAAGAACTGATGTTTTTGAATTGTGGTGTTGGAGAAGACTCTCGAGAGTCCCTTGGACTGCAAGGAGATCCAACCAGTCCATCCTAAAGGAGATCAGTCCTGAATATTCATTGGAAGGACTGATGCTGAAATTGAACTCCAATCCTTTGGCCACCTGATGTGAAGAACTGACTCCTTGAAAAAGACCCTGACGCTGGGAAAGATTGAAGGCAGGAAGAGAAGGGGATGACAGAGGACGAGATGGCTAGATGACATCACCGACTCAATGGACGTAAGTTTGAGCAATCTCTGGGAGTGGTGATGGATGGGGAAGCCTGCTGTGTTGCAGTCCATGGGGTCGCAAAGAGTCAGACACAACTGAACTGAACTGAAAAAGTTTCAGAATGGAGAATAGCACTCGTTTTGTTGCACCATTTTGTTGGACATTGTGGCCTGACCTACCCCAAAAAAAGATTCCTGCATTGGGAAGGTTGCAACAACCACCCTTGCCCCTTCCCACCTTGTCTTTAAAAATATTTTACTGAAAGCATTCAAGGAGTTCAAATTTTTTTTGGTGGGGGGAGTGGTCATGAACAACCTCTTTCCTTACACATACAAATATTTTCCAATATTCTTTCCTGGAAAAATTGATGGACAGAGGAGCCTAGCAGGCTGCAGTCCATGGGGCCACAGAGAGTCAGACAAAACTGAGCAACTGAGTGTGTGCACGCACACACACACACAGAGACACACACGCCACCTCTCTCCTAGCATGGCCCTGCAATAAACCTTCCTCTGCTCTAGATGCCGACATTTCAGTACTGTTTGCCCTCACCACATATGGCCACACAAACCTGTGTTCTGTGACATTCTGAGTCTTAGCTCTCACCCTTACTTACCCTGTGACCTTGAGCAAATTGCATAACCTCATAGCTGCAGGTTCCTCATCTAAAAAATAAAAGTTGCCTATATCACAGAGCTTTTGTGAGAATTAAATGAGATGATGTGATTAAATTACTTGACAGTATGCCTGGTCCACAGTCCCTGCCCTCAAAATGTCAACTTCATGTCATGTCAAGCTAGGGACACTGAGAAAGAAAAGTCAAAGAGGAATTCATGAATCAAGTTAATATCTACAGGGCAAGCTGAAAAAGGATTTATGGTAAAATTATGTGTAGACTTCTGTATATGTTTGTACATGAACACACAGATATATGTACCTTTAAGTTTTATGTAGCTAGAAAACAAGCTCATTTCAAAACTCTGCGATTATTCTACCTATCCGAGACACGTTACCCAGTACGTTGCCAGAAAAAAATGTAAATTTCCTATTAGTCTCACCAGCGCAATGGGTGATGCACACTTGTGCATTTCCAGCCCAACTCCCAGGAAGAATGAGTATAGATGCAGCAATTAGCACACTGTTATACTAAGCTTCAAAACCTTGTCTGCCATATTTAGGATCATAAACTCGACACTCGAGCACAGTTGGCAAGGAAAGAGTTTATCTCTGGTTAAAGAAACACTGTTTTCCATTTTAAAAATGATAATTTCATTATAAAAAAAATAGATTATACTCCTCCCTTAAAAAAGTCTCTTAGTGCTCCCAGGAGATATTCCCTCTTCCTGTAATGGTTGTTAGCAGAATTTGCTTACATTGTCACAGTTTTATTATAGATACCCTAGCGTTTTAACCAGGCTTTTCCTTCAGTATAGCAAAGATTATTTTTAGCAGAGTGGTTAAATCTCTGAAATACTCTCTTCCAACAACACAAGAGAAGATTCTACACATGGACATCACCAGATGGTCAATACCAAAGTCAGATTGATTATATTCTTTGAAGCCAAAGATGGAGAAGCTCTATATAGTCAGCAAAAACAAGACCAGAGGCTGACTGTGGCTCAGATCATGAACTACTTATTGCCAAATTCAGACTTAAATTAAAGAAAGTAGGGAAAACCACTAGACCATTCAGATATGATCTAAATCAAATCCCTTATGATTATGCAATGGAAGTGAGAAATATATTCAAGGGGTTAGACATGATAGACTGAGTGCCTGAAGAACTATGGACAGAGGTTCATGATATTGTACAGGAGGCAGCGATCAAGACCATCCCCAAGAAAAAGAAATGCAAAAAGGCAAAATGGTTGTCTGAGGAAGTCCTCCAAATAGCTGAGAAAAGAAAAGAAGCTAAAGGCAAAGGAGAAAAGGAAAGATATACCCATTTGAATGCAGAGTTCCAAAGAATAGCAAGGACAGATAAGAAAGCCTTCCTCAGTGATCAATGAAAAGAAATAGAGGAAAACAATAGAATGGGAAAGACTAGAGATCTCTTCAAGAAAATGAGAGATGCCAAGGGAAAATTTCATGCAAAGATGGGCAAAATTAAGGACAGAAATAGTATGGAAAAGATATTAAGAAGAGGTGGCAAAAATACACAGAAGAACTTTTGTATAGAAGAACTATACAAAAAAGATCTTCATGACCCAGATAACCAGATGGTGTGATCACTCACCAAGGGCCAGACATCCTGGAATGTGAAGTCAAGTGGGCCTTAGGAAGCATCACTATAAGCAAAGCTAGTGGAGGTGATGAAATTCCAGTTGAGCTATCTTAAATCCTAAAATATGATGCTGTGAAAATGCTGCACTCAATATGTCAGCAAATTTGGAAAACTCAACAGTGGCCACAGGACTGGAAAAGATCTGTTTTCATTTGAATCCCAAAGAAAGGCAATGCCAAAGAATGTTCAAACTACTGAACAATTGAACTCATTTCATACACTAGCAAAGTAATGTTCAAATTTCTCCAAGCCAGGCTTCAACGTTATGTGAAGTGTGAACTTCCAGGTGTTCAACTTGGATTTAGAAAAGACAGTGGGACCAGAGATCAAATTGCCACCATCCACTGGATCATTGAAAATGCAAGAGTTCCAGAAAAACATCTACTTCTGTTTTACTGACTATACCAAACCTTTGCCATAGTCATAACTGTGTGCATCACAACAAACTGTGGAAAATTCTGAAAGAGATGGGAATACCAGACCACCTGACCTGCCTCCTGAGAAATCTGTATGCAGGTCAAGAAGCAACAGTTAGAACTGGACATGGAACAACACACTGGTTCCAAATCGGGAAAGGACTACATCAAGGCTGTATATTTTCACCCTGCTTATTTAACTTATATGAAGAGTATATCATGCAAAATGCCAGGCTGGATGAAGCACAAGCTGGAATCAAGATTGCCAGGGGAAATATCAATAACTTCAGAAATGCAGATGACATCACCCTCATGGCAGAAAGCAAAGAAGAACTAAAGAGCCTCTGGATGAAAGTGAAAGAGGAGAGTGAAAAAGTTGGCTTAAAGTTCAACATTCAGAAAACTAAGATCATGGCACAGGGTCCCATTACTTCACGGCAAATAGTTGGGGAAACAATGGCAAGAGTGGCTGGCTTTACTTTTCTGGGCTCCAAAATCACTACAGATGGTGATTGCAGCCTTGAAATTAAAAGACACTTACTCCTTGGAAGGAAAGTTATGACCAACCTAGACAGCATGTTAAAAGCAAAGACATTACTTTGCCAACAAAAGTCCATCTAGTCAAGGCTATGGTTTTTCCAGTGGTCATGTATGGCTGTGAGAATTGGACTATAAAGAAAGCTGAGCACCGAAGAATTGATGCTTTGGAACTGTGGTGTTGGAGAAGACTCTTGAGAGTCCCTTGGACTGCAAGGAGATCCACCCAGTCCTGGATGTTCATTGGAAGGAATGATGTTGAAGCTGAAACTCCAATATTTTGGCCACCTTACCTCATGTGAAGAGCTGACTCATTGGAAAAGACCCTGATGCTGGGAAAGATTGAGGGCAGGAGGAGAAGGGGATGACAGAGGATGAGATGGTTGGATGGCATCACCGACACAATGGACATGGGTTTGGGTAGACTCCGGGAGTTGGTGATGGACAGCGGGGCCTGGTGTGCTGTGGTTCATGGGGTCACAAAGCATCGGACACAACTGAGTGACTGAACTGAACTGAACTAGGACTGCTCTAAAAAGAAATTAAGAACATCTTTATCTAATGTGGGGTCATTATCACTATTTATGACTCAGAGCAAACATTCAAATCATGGGAAGATACAGCAATTCAGCAAATGAGAAGAGACTAGAAAACTAAATAAAAAGAACCACTGGGCCATAGGACATCCCTGCTTTATCAAAGACATCAAAGCTTAAAAAATTAGAATATAATTGCTTTACAATGTTGTGTTAGTTTCTGCTGTATAATGAAGTGAATCATCTGCATGTATAAATATACCCCCTTCCTCTAGGACCTCCCTCCCACCCCACCTCCAACCCACACATCAGGTCATCACAGAGCACCTCGCTGAGTTTCCTGTTTTCTTTTAGTAGGTTCCCACAAGCTATCTAACTTACACATGGTAGTGAATACATGTCAATCCCAGTATCCCAATTCATCTCACCTTCCCCTTCCTCTCCTACGTCTGCATGTCCATTCTCTGCATTTCTATTCCTGCCCTGGAATTAGGTTCATCTGTACCACTTTTCTAGATTCCACATATATATGTTAAGAAGCCATGATTTAAAATGAGAAGACTACATCAATGCCTTTTATAAGAAAATGAGGCGTCAAAAGACCTATACGGAATGATTTACTTTGTCAAAAACTGTGTTCCTTCACATTCACAATCTTATATAATCTTCACAACCAAATTTAAAACTGTGTTGATTCTATAGATGAAAACATTGAGGAACAAAACACCAGAATGTATTGTCCTGGTGTATACGTGGGAAGAAAAATCTCTCCTTCCGCCGTTTCTTGCACAACCTAGATGTTTCTCTTGGTTTGAACTGGAGACTTTGCCCTCTCATGCAACATACTCCAGGGCTCACTTCCTGGAGGAGTTCAGGTGATGCTGGTGCCTAGAACAGGACCTTATTAACACCCACCAGCCACTGGGCACCTGATCAGGTGCTTGTCTGGGACTCCTTGACAAGTCACACGTGCGATTTTAGAATTTTGTTTCCCAGTGACAGAAACCAGCATCAGTTGGCAAAAGTAAAACAGGAATTTGGTATGCACCAAATATTGTGGCATTTGAACAGAGGGGCTAAATAAGGTGAGGGGATAAATGTAGGACCTCTTGGTTTTTAAGAAAACTGAAACCAGGAGCACAGATTGTGGCCAGGACACATTCTCTTTTTATCCCTTTCTTGGTTTGTACCTATAGTCCCACATGACCCTCAGTATCTGGCTCGGGGTGGACTTACTCCATGTAGTAGTAGGAAATCTGTCTCTCTCACCTTCTGAAGAGGGACTGACTTACATACCTTCTAGTCACAGATTTCACCTTCTTTATCCTTTCCCCTGTTGATGGACATTTAGCTTACTTCCATATCCTGGCTATTGCAACTATACTGCAATGAACATTGACGTGCATGTGTCTTTTTGCATTATGGTTTTCTCTGGGTATATGTGCAGTAGTGGGATTGGTGAGTCACGCAGTAGTTCTATTTTCAGTTTTTTAAGGAACTTACACATATACAATGGAATACTGAAAGTGAAAAGTGAAAGTGCTAGTTGCTCAGTCGTGCCCAATCCTTTGTGACCCAGTGGGCTGCAGCCCGCCAGGCTCCTCTGTCCACATAATTCTCCAGGCAAGAATACTGGAGTGGGTAGCCAATTCCCTTCTCCAGGGGATCTTCCCAACCCAGGGATCATACCCAGGTCTCCCAGACTGGAGGCAGATTCTTTACCAAAATGAGCCATCAGAGAAGCCCCAATGGAATACTATTTAGCAATAACAAGAAATGAAATTGGGTATTTTGTAGAGACATAGATAGACCTACAGTCTGGCATGCAGAATGAAGTAAGTCAGAAAGAAAAACGCAAATGCCTTATATTAACACACATATATAGAATCTGAAAAAATAAATTGGTACAGATCATCTTATTTACAAAATAGAAGGAACAAACATATGGATATGAAGGAGGAAAGGGAGGAATGGGATGAATTAGGAAATTGGGACTGACATATACACACTACAGGTACTATGCATAAAATAGATAAGTGGTGAGAACCGACTATACAGCAGAGAACTCGGTGCTCTGCGGAGACCTAAATGGGAAGGAAATCCAAATAAAGAGGGCATACACGCATAGGCATAGCTGATTCACCTTGCTCTACAGCAGAAACTAACGCAACTTTGTAAAGCATCTATATATCAATAAAAAGTGTTTTTAAAGAAAGACGCTCACCTCATGTTGGGTGTCCACCCTTGAACCATCAACTAAGGCCAGAGAAGTAGCTCTGTATGTTCGTGGTAGCTCCTGTTCTGACAACACAAAGAGGAAAAAGAGAACTTTCCAGAATAGTAAGCCTACTGGGCTAACTGTACCACTGGCCCGTCGGACATAACAGAGGCAAACATCCATGGGGCAAGTTTCTACTAAGTCTAAGATACACAGTTCAGCATCCTGAAAACTCTGTTACATTTTCAAACTTGGAGTAGGCGGTTGTCAAGACTTTAGAGCCTGCCTGTACTCACTTATTCATTCCTCAGACATTTACTTGTGCTAAAATAGAAGAGAAAATAAGAATAAGATATGATCCCTACCCTCAGAGTTTACTGCCTGCCGGGGGAAACAGACAAGTATACTAATGATGTCAGTATTGTGAGCGGAGTGTATTAATGAAGGTCCATAGAGGGCAGTGTTTTTCACGCTGTGTGTTGAGACCCATTGGCAGGTCATTAAATCAATTTAGTAGGCTGCAGACAGCATTTTTAAAAAAAAGAAATAAAACAGATCAGAATATATCAGTGGGCATTGCACAGCAGTAAAGATGCAAGAATTCTGGTGAGACAATTGCATTTCAATTGCGTGGGAAGCTGTGTATGTGTCGGCTTGTGCACCAAGTCATGATGTAAAATATATTTGTAACTTGAGGTCACTGTCAAGAGTCTTTGAAAGATACTAATATGGTGTGAGTGGGAACACAGCGTAGAGATATCTAGATGAGACTCACAGGAGATGGTAGAGGAAGTTTTCTGAAGAAGGGAGCTCTTCAGCTGAACTTTGCAGAAAAGGCAGTAATTCCAAGAGCAATGGCTCAGTCATGTCTGACTCTTTGCAACCTCATGTACTATAGCCTGCCAGGCTCCTCTGTCCATGGGATTTTCCAGGCAGGAATGCTGGAGTGGGTTGCAATTCCCTTCTCCACGGGGATCTTCCCAACCCAGAGATTGAACCCATGTTTCCGGCATCTCCTGCATTCTTAGGTGGATTCTTAACCACTGCACCACCTGAGAGAAATGTCGGCTTCTGAAAAAGGCACAGAGAATTCATTCAGAAAGCAGGACAGACTGAAGAAGTCTTGTGACTGAAGAACAGCAGTTGTTGACCTACACCGGGCCATGCCTTGTACCTTGATCCCTCAAGTTACCACCCTAGGACCAAGAGCTGATGATGAAGAGATGGGGAGATGAAGAACATGTTTATCACTGCAGGCATGAAGTCATGAAAGACAATCAGATCAAAGTATTACAAACATTTAGAAGTATTAAATGTTGCTTTTGCTTAAGAACACAAGAGAGTGTCATGAAGGAGGAAGCGGGTTTTTAGTTATCTATGAATATTTCCCAAACTTGGCACAGGGGTCAAACAAGCAGGGTGTGTATACCTGAGTGTAGGGAGCTGGGTGGGGAGGAAGATGGAGAAAACATTCCAAGAAAATTTCAGCACGAAAGAGAAAAAGGAGACTTTCAGTAGGTCTACCTCTCCCATTGAGGCTCCCTCAAACCAATGGTTGTTGTTGTTTAAGTTCTTCATACAATGGCAAATAAAATCCAATTCATTATTTGACACTAACACATAAGCTCATTGGAGGGAGTCAGTCTTGCATCTTAGTTAAAAGTCTAAGATCTGCAGACAGGCTGCCACTTACTTGCTGTGTGATATTGGACTAGTTACCTCACCTTTCTGGGCTTCAGAGTTCTCACGGGTAAAACTGATAACTGAGGCCACCATGGACGTATGCTGCTCAGATCTTGAAGAACGAACCTGATAGAAAGCCGACAGCACTCATTAGCTATTGACCTTCAGCAGCAGCACCACTGGTTTCCACGGCAGAATTCACGCTGAGGCCATGCCCTTTCAATGAAAGTGAAAGTGAAAGTCACTCAGATGTGTCCAACTCTTTTGTGACCCCATGGACTGTATAGTCCATGGAATTCTCCAGGCCAGAATACTGGAGTGGGTAACCTTTCCCTTCTCCAGGGGATCTTCCCAACCCAGGGGTCGAACCCAGGTCTCCCACATTGCAGGTGGATTCTTTACCAGCTGAGCCACCAGGGAAGCCCAAGAATACTGGAGTGGGTAGCCTATCCCTTCTCCAGGGGATCTTTCTGACCCAAGAATTGAACCGGGGTCTCCTGCACTGCAGGCGGATTCTTTACCGACTGAGCTGTGAGGGAAGCCCTATGCCCTTCGCTGGCCCTCGTTAATGACAGAGCATGGATACACACAGCCCGCCAACATTTGTCCAACCTGGGGCTTTGTTAAAGGGCAAGCTTCATTCTGGATCTCCTCCTTGGGATTGCCAAGACATTGTCAAAGCTGCATCGTAGTCGGAGTCTCACTCTGCCTATTAATAATTCTGCTTCCTCCTGACTGCCCGTTCAGAGGTGTCAGGTCTGCTCTGTGGCCTGAAGGCTGTCCCCACCCGCCCCTGCTACTTCCCTCTTTATCTCTCACAGGCAAAATGGCTAAGGAGCCCCTTATACCGCTCAAACATCTATTTCCCCAATGGACACAACACCCAAATACTGACTGCTCCAGGTCTCAGTTCTTGAATCACTGCTCCTTCTTATTTCCTAGATAAGTCGACTTCATTTTTTAGGGTTTTAATGCCATTTCTATGTTGAAGTCTCTCAAATTTGTGACTCCGGCCCCAAACTATCTCCTGAACTCCAGATATATTCAATCTCCCTTTAACATCTTGATTGGCTCTCCAACAGGAACCTAAGACAAAACTGTCCGAGTTTAAACCCACCATCTTTTCTCCTAAGCCTGTCCTTTCTTCTTTCTTTCCCATCTCAGTAAATAGCAACTCAACATTTACAGTTGCACAAATATTTTAGCGTAATCTTTGATTTCTCCCATTCTCTCATAGTCCACATCCCATTCATCAGCAAATCCCGTGGGCTTTGCCCCTCAAAAAATAAATAAACCAAAAAAACAACAACCAAAAAACTAGCCACTGAACCCAAACAGTTCTCATCCCCTGCACCAGGACCACCCTGTCTCAGCCACGCTCCCGCCTCTCTGGATTGCTTCCATGGTCCCCTATCTGGGCTTCCTAGCCCTGCCCTTGACCCATCCAATCTGTTCTCAACACAGCCAGTGCTGGGTGCTCTGCTGTACCCAGTCAATCAGTTCCATCAGATTCTTTGTGATCCCACCATGCTCCTCTGTCCATGGAATTCTCCAGGCAAGAATACTGGAGTGGGTTGCCATTTCCTACTTCAGGGGATTTTCCCTACCCAGAGAGCGAACCTGAGTCTCTTGAGTCTCGTGCATTGGCAGGTGAATTCTTTACTACTGAAACCAGAATACCCTTTTAAAATGCAAACCAGCTCATGTCATTTCCATCTCAACTCCCCCATAATATCCCCTACCACTCAGAATGAGCCCTTCACAAGATAATCTGTAAGACCCAGGTTAGGTGTTCCTTCCTTCACAGTGTTCTCCTTGTTCACTCATTTCTTGAACTCTATATATGTATGTATATATGTCTATGTATGTATGTCTATGTATGCATGTATGTGCTTAGTTGCTCAGTCATGTCCAACTCTTTGGAACCCATTTATTTGACAGTAGCCCACCAGGCTCCTCTGTCTGTGTGATTCTCCAGGCAAGTATACTGGAGTGGGTTGCCATTTCCTTCTCTAGGGGATCTTCCCAACCCAGGGATCAAACATGTATCTGCTGTGTCTCTTGCATTGCAAGCAGATTCTTTACTTGCTGAGCCAATGAGGAAGACCTTGTACTCTAACTACACAGAATCCACTGCTGATCCCAAATATTCCAACATGTTCCTAGCCCTGGATTTTGTGCATGCTATTTCCCCCAGATATCAGAATAGCTCCCTCTCCTCCCTTCTCCCCATTTCTACTCATATGTCCCTTATCAATAAAGCCTTCACTGAGCTCTCTCTGAAAAATTGCATAGACCAGCACTCCCTTTTCCCTTCCTTGCTCCACTTGTTTGTAACACTCTTAACATTTAGCTTAATTGATGTTTGTCTTATTGCTCTCTTATGCTCTGCTAGGATGTAAATTCCAAGGGGCAAAATGTTACACTTATTTTAATCCCTATCATATTTCCTAATGCCTATCTCAGTGCCTTGGGCTTCCCTTGTGGCTCAGCTGATAAAGAATCTGCCTGTAATGTGGGAGACCTGGGTTCGATTCCTGGGGTTTTAAAGATCCCCCAGAGAAGGGAAAGGCTACCCACTCCAATATTCCGACCTGCAGAATTCCATGGACTGTATAGTCCATGCGATTGCAAAATGTCAGGCACAACTGAGTGGCTTTCACTTTCACTTTTATTTCAATGCCTTGTATGTGGCAGGAACCCAATATGTGTCTGGTGTATAAATTAATGAATTAAGATAATAATAGTGCTGACCTTATACAGGGGTTGTGGTCTCCAATAATTGATGTAAATACTTTAGAACTGTAACTAATGCATAATAAGTACTAAACAGCTGTGAGTTTGTGCTACTAATATAAGCATTAACAAGTATTAGTCATGTCTCCCTTGTATAAAGGGAACACATAAATGCAGTCTCCATTCTGGGGACAATGTTTAACTGCAATAATCAGGTAGGGGCTACAGAATCTAGACACATCTATAAAATGGTTTGTTCAGGAAAATTTAGGACAACACATCCCATGTAGGTGAAAATGTAAAATTCACCCACAACATGAGAATTCTAAATAGCTTACTATCTTCCTAATAAGTAAATTGTACTATAAATACTGCACAGTTAGATTTCTAGTGTAAATGTCAATTTCTTCTTCAATAATGTGAAGGATTTTAGCTAGGCTGAACTGAAAGGCAAAACTCTAGTTTGGTTTGCCTGGATTTTTCCTCTTTCATCTCTGAAGTTTGGAGACGGTATTCATTTTTTTTCAACAAATATTTTTGGAATGCCTGATATATCAAGGCACTGTGTAAGGGGAAAATGATTCAGCAATTACAAGACAGGCTCGGTTTCTGCCTTCATAGAGCTCACGCTCTAAGGGGGACTTCCCTGGTGACTCAGCTGGTACAGAATCCACCTGCCAATGCAGGAGATGCAAGAGACAGGGATTCGATCCCTGAATTGGGAAAATCCACTGGGGAGGGAAATGGCAACCCACTGCAATATTCTTGCCTGGGAAATCCCCTGGACAGAGGAGCCTGGCAGGTTACAGCCCAAAGGGTCTCAAAGAGTTGGACATGACTGAGCGCTCATGCACACACACATACTTAGGCTATCAGGAAAGTGGCTAATTAAATAAAGAAATCACAGAAGAAAACTGCTACAGTAGTGGAATTACAGGATACATATAATAGAAACAAGTAACTTTACTCAGGGTGAGGAACAAAGATGGGAAAAAAGAACTCTTTGCTTCTCCAAAAAGAAGATATTTAAGGTATGTGAAGGTGTCATAAAGATTAAAACGCAAAACAAAATCAAACAAAAACCCTCCTAGCAAAGAAGTTATCTTGGTAAAGCAAAGGATACTTGTAGACAGATGGGAAATGTGTACAACGGTTTGAAGCCTGGAGAGAACATCAGATCTCCCAGTCTTAAAAGTTCTGGAAGGTGTTCTTTAAGGTAAAACAAGGCTTACCTGCTGTGTCACATGAATGACTTGCCCATAATGAGTTGAGTTTCTCAGACTCTATTAGCAAGTACAGAAAATTCTTAATCTTTCTTTAATGCATGTTCAAAGCTGTCATTAAATATTAATAAACAAGGTTTCATTTTTAATACAGCACACTCCAAATATGTCTCCTGATCACTTTTAAACTCTGGCCAGGATTTTCTGTCCGTTATCACGGCCCTGCAATCTGTCTCACTCAATGGCGAGAGTCTACAGCTGGACTTTCCTGCTGGCACAGGGGTAAAGAGCCTGCCTGCCAATGCAGGAGACACAGGAGACCCAGGTTCAATCCCTGGCTCAGGAAGATCCCCTGGAGAAGGAAACAGCAGCCCACTTCAGGATTCTTGCCTGAGAAATCCCATGGGCAGAGGAGCCTGGTGGGCTACAGTCCATGGGGTCGCAAAGAATCAGACATGACTAAGCAACTAAACAACAACAGCAACTGGCCTTGGGCTTTGGACGTTGACCTTCTGTCAGGGCTGGAGTATCTGACTACTATTGTCCCTCCAACTTAGTACTGGGGATGGTTCAGTTCAGTCGCTCAGTCGTGTCCGACTCTTTGCGACCCCATGGACTGCAGCACACCAGGCCTCCCTGTCCATCTGGAGACAGAGCTGAACATAAATCCTGAATGCGAGCACCACATGAGAGCCTTGGCAATTCCATCTACTACCAGGCCAAAACTACAGATGTTCTACGGGCACTGGAGAGAGTGGCAGATCCCAGGAAATCTACAGGGAAAATAAGGAGACAAGGCGTGTCAATGCAAAAAGACAGTTAACAACACAATGCAAGGTTTGTGCGATGGCCAGTGGTTTCCCCAAACAATATAACAGAAAATCAAGCAAAGGAAAGACTGGCACGAAGAGGAAAGGTGTCTCAAAGCAATAGCAGTTTGAACTGGATCATGAGGAATGAGTGGGATTCTCAAAGATGGGTATCAGCTGGATAACTCACACAGGGAGAGGGAAGGTGTGAGAGTGGGCGGCAGAGAGGCAGCGGAGAGAGTATAAGTTAGAAGATTTGTAGAAACCTGCAATCAGCGCTCCGAGGTCGCAAAGAGACTCTTTCGATCTTAGTGATCTCTCTGCTTGCAAACTTAGACTCATTCACGCATCTAAATGCAGATATGGTTGGTTATTCAAAACCTAAGATTCTGCAAAGTTTTAGGATAGGATTTAAATCAAACCAAGGAAATAAAAACCAATGTTTAAAGAGTAAAGTCATGAATCATAAGAGTCGGCTATTTTATAGTTTGAGCTATTTAAGTTTGAAGCTCAAGAAATTACATGTTTAAGTGCCTAAGTAGTCTTCAGCTGACTTTTAATTAACCTCTTTTTCCCATTTCTCATCTAGGGAAATTGAAAAGTATTTTTATAGGCCAACAAAAACTTACTTTAGAAAAGAATTACCCAAATTTGAGAGTCACTTATAATAATCTTTCAAAACATGTGATGTTTGCAGTTGAATCAAGCCAATCTGTATTTATCCCTTATCAGTCCTAGTTATCTTGGCTTCATTCTCCTATTAATAAGATTCAGGCAAAGCTTAGCCTTCCAGTGCAGAAGTGAAAACCCACAGTGATTTTGAAATGATTTTCTATAATCAGGTTGCATCTTGTTAGTTGTGATTCCTTTCTTTTAGATTCTAATGTTTGCAGATGCTTTTTGTGGTAACAATATTTAAAATGTTCTCCCAAGTATACGCCTGCCTCTTCCTACAGATCCTTCTTTCTCTGTCCTTCTGGGTTGGAGGAGAAAGATTTTTTTTTTCTATTTAGCTTAACCTATATCTTAGTATAGAAGAGGAAGGAGTTTCTATTTCTTTACACCTCTACCTCCAGCTCTAAAGAACAAGATCATGGTAGATTTGCCTATATTTATGTATATATAGATAGATAGATAGAGAGAGAGAGGTTAGGTCATTTATTTTCGATTTTGAGGGCGGTAAGTAGAGTCGCCTAGCCACTTTGGAACCCCAAATTATGAGATTCTTATGCCTCCCATGATAACTGGCCACTGAAAATTGATCCCCTAGCATGTCAGTCAGGGTAGGCTAGATTGTGCAGCAGTAATAAATATACTTTACGATCATGGGGGCTTAGAACAACAGAAGTTGATTTCTTCCACAGACAAAGTCTGATGTGGCTTGCCTGGGATGCTCCTCCATCCTGTGATTCAGAGATCCACGGTTTCTTCAGCTTATAATTTAGCCTCTTTAGCATGTTCCTTCTAAGGTCACTTAGGCATGGGGAAGATAAACTGGGGAGAAGCACACTGGCTTGTTAACTGTCTCCACCTGGAAGTAATGTATCATTCTGTTTCAGATTCTTTGGACAGAAGGAATCATTGGCCTCAACCTGATGGCAAGTGCAAGTGAGAAATGAAGGGAGATGCCCAGAATATTTGTTGAGAAATAACCATCTCTGCCTCAGTCAGATGATTGATTGCACTTGGTTATCCTAAATCTAGCTCGGAAGAAGCAAATGGAAAACATATTCTTTTCAACACATTGAAATGAAATCACTGTCCAGAAGTAAAGTGGAATGCAAAGTATATATACATTCTAGAGAAAAAGTATCCTTATTGCCCCTTTCCAGCCATAAGAGTTTTGGTAGGTCTCATGGACACCCTGAGTCTCAGTGTCTCCATCTGTAAAATGGAAGGAATACAGACAAAATAGTTGTGAGGATGAAAAAGGATGCAGCAAAAATACTACATATTCAATTTGAAAAGCAGTCATTATTATGATTGCATTTTGTGGATACGAATAAAATGGTGATATCATCATCATCATGCAAAATCTTGTTTGTCATATTTAATTGACCAAAAATAATTAAGACAATTTTGAATGTAAGCATCTCTGAGACTTCCTAGTTAAGTTCAGAGGTGGCTTTTGAGCATTTAACTTACTATTAGCAGGAAATATAGCATATTATTACCTTCAGAATTTCTCATTTCAGATTTTTCTTAAACACCAAACTTTTGAAGCAATGGCAACAATTTTAAAGAGACCTCAGCGTAAGCAGAGAGGTGTGTTTCCATGGCAATATCTGAACAATACACAGGGAAGAGAAGAAGGAAAAGGGGTGGGCATTTAATGAGCACCTACATAATATTATGCAGTGTGCTTTAGATTCAATTTCTGTCTAGAGCGTGGGGAAATGCTATGACATCAGTATGATGATCACAGTTTTATGGAAGAACAAACAGGGCTAAAGGTAGAGACTTTTCTCAACTATTTGGAATGTGACTTGAGTGGGACCTGACCCATCCTTTGCCTGCAGCTCTTGTTCTCCCTGAACCACTGAATCTCCTGCAACTGCAACTTCTTTCTGATTCCCGTGCTGAAATTCCCGTGGTCCCTTGTCTTTACTTCTCTTTGATCTGAGACATTCTCGGGGCTTCTCAGGGGTTAACACGTAGACCTTCATCTCCAGCTTGCTCTCTTACCAACACGCTAGTCCGCGTTCTCTTCTGACAATAGGATAAATATCCTGAGCTGCATCACTTTGCCTACTCAAAAAGAGTTCTTTCTTATTGTAGAATGCTTGTGATAAAAGTGAAGAGAGGGGCCTTCCCTGGTTGCCCAGGGGTTAAGAATGCATCTGCCAAAGCAGCGGACATGAGTTTGATATCTGGGTAGATTTCACAGACCATGGGGCAACCAACCCATGTGCCACAGTTAAAGCCCTTGCACCTAAAGCCCAGTCTCTGCAACAAGAGAAGTCACTGCAATGAGAAGCCCATGGACCACAGCTAGAGAAAGCCCATGCACAGCAATGAAGAACCAGTGCAGCCAAAAATAAATAAATAACATTAATTTTTTAGAAAAGTGGAGAGAGCTAGAGTACTGGAATCACAATGCTGATCCATCCTAGGGAGGATCCAGTAGGCAAGGATCATCAATGCTGATCCAAATCTAGGAGAAGATGTGGTGAGGAGCAGAATACTTGCATGATCTCAAAGAGTCTCCCCACAGATTGCTTCTTAGTTGAAAAAGGAAGACCAGTCACCATATGCTGGTGAGAAAAGATGACACTTAGGTTTTGTGCTCAGAATTAACCTTCGCAGTGAGGAAGCAAACGGAGATCATAACCTCTGGATGTAGTGTTGAGGAGGAAACACCATCCCTTACAAGTCACCTGAATCTAATCAAAAGGGAAAAATCAGGCAAACCCACAGTGAACAGTCTATAACTGGTTTGGATTCTTTAAGAACTGAGAAACCTTCCAGATTAAAGGAGACTAAATAGACATGGCCACCAAATGCCCACCAGATCCTGTACTGAAGGAGAAAGAGCTTAAAAGACATTATGGGACAATTCACAAATATGGGATACTGGAAACTAGATTTGATGAAAGTACTGTAATAATGTTAAATTTCCTAAATGGAACAGTGAAAATGAAGTGAAAGTCGCTTAGTCATGTCCGACTCTTTGCGACCCCATGGGCCATACAGTCCATAGAATTCTCCAGGCCAGAATACTGGAGTGGGTAGCCTTTCCCTTCTCCAGGAGATCTTCCCAACCCAGGGATCAAACCCAGGTCTTCTGCATTGCAGGCAGATTCCTTACCAACTGAGCTATCACGGAAACCTCAGTGGGACAGTAGTGTGGCTATTTAAGAGAATATTATTCTTAGGAGTTACACACCGAAATGTTAATAAGTGAAAGGGCGGGATATATGTAACCTACTTTCAAATGGCTCAGAAAACAATATTTTAGAATTTATAATTTACACATGCATAGGTGCATGTATATGCAGATACATGTGTGTACGGATATATAGCTGTATGTATGCATGCATATATATATATAAAGAGCGGACGATAAACCAAATGTGGCAAAATGCTACAAACTGGTGAATGTGGCAGAAGTACAAGTTCAACAGAGAGAGGCTGTTTTTCTGCCAATTCAACGAGCTTTAGAAGTTTAAACAAATTGAAGTTTCTATTAATAGTGAGTAATTACTGTGTGCCCACCATTTGCTCTGGTGTATCCTAGGCAGGTCACAGGCATTCTTTCTAATTTTTTTCAGTAGCTCTGGATGTGGAAATCATTTTCATGTTTTGATATGAGGAAATTGAAACAGGATACACTCACTGCCAGATGTGGCAGGGTCCTGGATCTGAGCTCAGGCCGGGCTTATTTTGTATCACTAGAAGGGATCATTCATTTGAGGTCAGGGAGGAAGAGCCGGGGCTTTGCCCTTCCAGAGCTCACAGGCCTTGCGAGGCTAGAGAAGGAATATAGAAAAGACAAATATATGCTAACACTTATATGTGAAATCTATTAAAAAATACAAAATACCTTATTTACACAACAGAAATAGTCCTACAGACATAGGAAATAAACTCATGATTGAGGGAAGAGAGAGAAATTTGGAAAATGGGATTACCATATACACACTATTGTATAGGGCCTTCCCAGGTCACTGTGCAGTAAAGAATAAGCCTACCAATGCAGAAGCCTCAGGAGACACGAGTTCGTTCCCTGGTTTGGGAAGATCCCCTAGAGGAGGAAATGGCAACCCACTCCAGTATTCTTGCCTAGAGAATTCCATGGACAGAGGAGTCTGGCCAGCTATTCCCAGAGTCCAATGTGACTAACCAACTGAGCACATGCATGCAATACTGTATATGAAATATATAAACTATATGTGTCTACGGTACAGCACAAAAAACTATACTCAATATTTTATAATAACCTACAAAGGAAATGAATCTGGAAAAGAACACACACACACACACACACATATATATATGTATATGTATAATTGAAACATTTTGCTATACACCTGAATCTAACACATTTTAAATCAACTATTCGTCAATTTAAAAAAACACATAAATAAGAATAAAAAATTAAACTGTAAAAAAGGAATAAAAGTAACTGGAGGACATAGAGCGCTGTGAGAGGTACTATTATAGTCTTCCAACCACTATTCATTTAGCACCTACTAGGTGCCGGGTGTTATGCTAAGCTCTCTGGGACCAGAGCTGTGGGGAGCAGAGCCCAGAGCTCCCATTGCAGTGGGTGTGGTGATGCTTGAGGGCAAAGTACCTCAGGAGCACCTCTGATGGACAGGCATCTCATCCAGACTGGGGGCTTCTCAGAGAGGACGTGCCTGCTGCCTTAAGATTCCCGGAGATGGATGAACCTGTGAAATCTGGCTCACCTCTATGTTCTCAAGCCTAGCATGTAGCAAACTCACTAACTGGTGAACTTGAAAATAGAGGTGTTCTATCTTGTGTACCTGGAGAAGGAAGTGGCAACCCACTCCAGTACTCTTGCCTGGAAACTTCCATGGATGGAGGAGCCTGGTAGGCTACCAGTCCATAGAGTTGCAAAAGGAACTATAGAAAGAAAGAAAGTGAAGTTGCTCCTTTTGGAGAAGGAAATGGCAATCCCCTCCAGTGTTTTTGCCCGGAGAGTCCCACGGACAGAGGGGCCTGGTGGACTATAGTCTATGCAGTTGCAAAAAGTCGGACACGACTAAGCAACTAACACACACACACACACACATCTTGAGTACAGACTGCAGTATTCCTGATTGAATGAATGAGTGAATGCATGAGCACGTGAATAAATCCTCACCTGCAAGGAGCATAGTGAGAGGAGCTCTCCCATCAGGCAAGCTTCTCTGTCATCCTTCCACGCCACCAGTGTCAGCAAACCTTTCCCGCACTGATCTAGCACTTAGAGGAATTTTAGGGGAGGCAGCCGGTGATTAACCCCAGTCAGGGTGGTTCCTGGTTACCCTGGCTTCTGTGTTTTCCTTTCAATTGGAGGAAATGTTTTTTAAGAAAAGCCATTCACATCTCTTTCACAATCTCTTTCCTCGCCACTGCTGCTGCTGCTGCTGCTAAGTCGCTTCAGTCGTGTCCGACTCTGTGCGACCCCATAGACAGCAGCCCACCGGGCTCCACTGTCCCTGGGATTCTCCAGGCAAGACCACTGGAGTGGGTTGCCATTTCCTTCTCCAATGCAGGAAAGTGAAAAGTGAAAGTGAGGTCGCTCAGTTGTGTCTGACTCTTTGCGACCCCATGGACTATAGCCTACCAGGCTCTTCAGTCCATGGGATTTTCCAGGCAAGAGTATTGGAGTGGGTTGCCATTGCCTTCTCTCCTCTTTCCTTCAGTCACTCAATACTTTCTCAAACTCTTACTTTCACCAAAGAAAATCAAGCCACCTTTCTGAAGCTCTGCCTCTGGTTTTGTCTTAGTCAATGTTGGGCGAAGCCAGCAGCCCACAGGCCTTCATAGGTCAGAAAAAATGGTCCTTTTGCTCCATCCAAAGACCATAATCACCACAGTAACACAACTATATCCTTCCGATTTTGCTTGGAGCTTGTCCATATTTATTTTCATGTACAGAGAACTTTTAAAGAATGTGTACAACACGTGTGGATATACTGCTTAGGGATTTCCACATTTCTTTTGGTTGTGCTGCAAAAACCTGTTTGGAAGCCTCGGGGACCTGCTCTTGGTGGGAGGGGCCCCCTTAGGGCAGGAAGCTCACTTATTTCTCTGCCCTTTGCTCAGCCAACCACACCAGCAACTCAGCTGCTTGTTCCCGCAGTAGCGGGAGCAGCATTAGTCACTCAGTCGTGTGTGACTCTTTGCGACCCCACGAACTGTAGGCCGTCAGGCTCTTCTGTCCATGGGATTCTCCAGGCAAGGATACTGGAGTGGGTTGCCATTCTCTTCTCCAGAGGATCTTCCTGACCCAGGGATCCAACCCAGGTCTCCTGCATTGTAGCCCGATTCTTTACCATCTGAGCTACAGGGAAGATCTATACATGTTCCATATATTGAAGTCCCCAGTGGCAATCCAATCCAGTATTCTTGCCTGGAGAATCCCATGGATAGAGGAGCCTGGAGGGGCTACAGTCCATGGGGTGCAAGAATCGGATATGACTTGGCGACTAAACCATCACCACCAGTTCCAGGTAACATACATTTCATTTGATACATAGATCTTATAGCAGGGGGGAAAAAAAAAAAACAGTTGGAGACTAGTAATCAGTGGCAAAGTTACAATATCTTCTTCACAGTGTTGGTAAAGAAATATAGGCCCAGAAAGGGAAACCGTCCATCTAAAATCACAAAGCTAATTAGTGAGGGAGCAGAAACTAAGTCCTCATTCTGATTTCTACTACAGAACGCGTGACTGCTGCATCTGGCTAAACCAATCACAGTGAATGAAAAGCACAAGGGATCTGGACCAAGAAGAGAAAGAAACACAATAATTAAAAAAAAAAAATCTTGAAAACTAAAGTTTCTGTGTCCCTGCTAGGTCTGAGTTTCCTGACTCCTGAGAAGTTCCAGAAGGCCGGGTGAAGCCACCTCTCCTACCAGGAGTCACACATTCCCCTCCAGAAACTCACTACCATCTCTTCTGGCTCCAGAATGTTCTTCCAAGCAGGAAATAACTCACCCCTGTCCTGACTAAGTAAAAGACTGGATCAGAGGCTTGAATGAAATAATGGAAGGGGACACTTTCTAATGTAAAACAAGAGGACTTTATCCTGTTCAAGCTGTCTTGAGCAGCAGAGAAAGGCAATCAGCTTCAGGTAATGGAATCACCAGGGCTTTCCTGGTGGCTCAGACGGTAAAGCGTCTGCCTGTAATGCAGGAGACCTGGGTTCTATCCCTGGGTTGGGAAGATACCCTGGAGATGGGAATGGCAACCCACTCCAGTACTCTTGCCTGGAAAATTCCATGGATGGAGGAGCCTGGTAGGCCGCAGTCCATGGGATCACAAACAGTCAGACACGACTGAGCAACTTCACTCACGCACTCACTCTACAAAATCAAGGACTTCACTGGTGGCTCAGCAGAAAAGAATCCACCTGCCAATGCAGGAGATAGGGGTTCCATCCCTGAGTCAGGAAGATCCCCTAGAAGAAGAAATGGCAACCGACTCCAGTATTCTTGCCTAGGAAATCCCATGGACAGAAGACCCTGGTGGGCTACAGTCCATGGGGTCACAAAAGAGACGCAATTCAGCGACTAAACAACAAGGGAATCAAGCCTCCACAACAGCTTTCAAAAGCCACTGAAGGGCGAAGGTCCCCAAGCTGCATGAAGTTCCTTTGAGAAGGCAAACTCAGATCTATTTTAGCCCCTTCCTGTGAGTGAATGGCAGCCCTGGAGATGCTCCTTGGGGACATGGTCATGCTGTGTGTCCCCCAGAAGCTCCAGGAAAGTAGGGGAGACAAAGGCAGTGGCTGCAGCTGAATTAGTATCTCCACGGGGGCAAAAAGACAGTTATTTACAAATTTTCAACACTTTCAGCACACTTTTTCCTTCTGCAAAGAAAAAAATGTCAGTTTATAGCTTCTTTACCTATAATTTCTTGCAACAGTTTTCATACTCTTTCTTCCTTTTTTCCTTCATTCTTTTCTTCTTTTCTTCCTCCCTCCAGTAATCAATCTCTCTCTCTCTCTGGCAAAAACAATACCACTTTTTCCTGTTCAATCCCTGAAGAGTGTACCAATTACACTTATTTTAAAATGATGACAACAGTATAATTACCGAAAACCATTAAATGCAGTTAAATCCTAAAAGCTTGAAAGTGCCGATCCTCCATGAAATTACACTGATTTGATAGATTCAGAGGTTGAACATTGCCTACTTCTGTTATGTGAATAAAATGTTATTTTTTCATCTTAAAAGAAGTGGCTATATCAGTATTTCTTTTATGATGTCTGGGTTGTTTCCTCTCTGTGAAGAGAGAACTTTCATTTTCATAGTCACAAAGGAAATTAAGGAATGTCTATTCAACTTTTACAGATTGGGGCATATACTAATATTACCAGTTTTCTTCCCACTCTGATTGCCTGGCTAAGCAAATGAGAAATAACTTTGTGGTTGTCTGCTGTATTCCAAAGCAATAATATTGACCAATAAACAAGTGGAATTACCTGTCAAATTTTCCACATGTCCCTTAGGTTAGAGTTGACCAAATGGCTTCACGTTTTTTTCAATACCCTTTTTTTTTTTTAAGAGTAACCTACATTTGGTTCTACTATCTCATGTTTGCTGAGTCTGTGAAGTTGAACATGTTATCATACTTCTCTGAAAGTCTATTTCCACATATATAAAATGGAGACAAGACCAGTATTCACAGCTATGGGTAGACTCAGCAAGAAAAGACGAATCTTAGTGGGATGCCTCACATATAATAGGTCCTTCATCAGTGTGGTTTCCTCTCATTTCACTGGAGCAATATACTGACCTGATGAGGTTGATGGTGCAGGTGGAAAATATAATTCATGCCCCACAGGGAGGCAACTAGGCTCAGAGAAGTAAAACTAACTGACCAGAATCTCACAAGAGGTTAACTATCAGTTTAAACCACTAGTTCTCCACCAAGGGTAATTTTGCCTCCAGGGGACATTTAATGATGTTCAGAGATTGGGAATTGTCACATTAGAGGGATTATGCTACTGGCATCCAGCGGGGAGAGGCCAGGGATGCTATTAAACATCCTGCCATACACAAATACAAAACCCTACAGAAAAGAACTGCCCAAATGAAAATGTTAATAGTGCCAAGGTTAAGAAACCCTGGCTTAGATCCATGTATTTTGACACCAAACCAACAGTTCTTTTCAATTCGCCTTTCATTTCCCAAAGCACATCAAGGCACCTTGTAAAATTCACGCACTATTTTTGTTATTTGAAAGGCAGTAGAATAGAATAGAAAACTTTAAGGTTTGACATATCTGGGTCTATTCTCAGCTCTGCTATTATTAACATTTAATCTGTGTGACCTCAGGCAAAATTAACTCATCTGAACCCTGGTTTCTCTATTTATGAATTGAAACAGGACACTTCAAAAGTTAGAAATAATATAACAATGCACCATTCACAGCAGCTATAAATACATTTATTATTATAATTGACATATCATTTATGGATGCGGGTGTAGATAAATGAGGTGCTTTCCATTTTTTCAACAGATACTAATGAATATCCACTATGTCCTAAGCACACAGAGCAAAGAGGGAAATAATACAAAAGAATGCACATTTAGCTCCATGGAAATCCATTATCCCCAAAAGGGGGGATTCCAGATAATCTAAATTATTGGATAAGATTTAATTTTCCAGATAATCTAAATTTAGATTATCTTCCATAACCCAGTAGAATAGAAAGACTAAATAAGAAATAGAAAATTTTATTTGCATACTTTGGTGGTGGTCGTTTAGTCTCTAAGTTGTATCTGACTCTTTTGTGACCCCATGGACTGTAGCCTGCCAGGCTCCTCTGTCCATGGGATTTTCCAGGCAAGAACACTGGAGTGGGTAGCCATTCTCTTGTTCAAGGGATCTTCCCAACCCAGGGATCAAACCCCCATCTCCTGCATTGCGGGAAGATTCTTTACCACTGCGCCCCTAGGGAAGGCCTTTCAGTGTACTATGAATATGTGTGACATCATAAGAGAAAGAAGTTGAGATCAATCTAGAAGTTCCCCAAATGTAAGGTGAGCACAAAAGCAAAACTGCTTGTTTTAGAGAAATGAAAGAAGGAAAACAGGTCAGTATCAGGTGGGGGAAGAGAGTGTCCTCCTGTAAGAGGGCCAAGTCCTCCAGGGGACGTGGGGATGTCTGACCTCATCCTTTGTGCCTGTCTTTTCTTCCTCTTTTCCTTTGAGACTCACCCTCAGCGCCTGCCCCAAATTCTATCAGCCTGTTAATTGCTGAAGTGTCAGTTCTCTGCCTGGGACGGGCCTGACTTTGGTAAAAGCTGAATTTATGATTAGGGCTGGTAGATAAAATACAGGATGCCCAGTCACATTTGAATTTCAAATCAATAACAAATTAGTTCTTGTAAAAGTATAAAATCCCACATGTTACATACAAATATTAGGACACACTTATAACAAAATGAATTATTGTCTACCTGAAATTTAAATGTAACAGGACAGTCCATACCCTTAGCCTGGTAACCCTACTCTGAACAATGGCAAACCTAGATTCTGATCCAAAACCAAGTTGAAGGGGAAGAGGGTACCCATATCATCATCCATCCACACTGTGCTCCATCTAGACTGAGAGACAGGAAAGACCTCACCTCTAGTATTCATGAATGTATAAATATTAATACAATACAAATATAACTTTAAACAGAAGTATATTCAAAACTGAAGTTTCTGGGAAAGAGTGCACTGGAAGGTCGAAAGTACCCAACCACCCTGGACCTCACCAAGGAAGGAGGCCTTCTCTTTATATCAATTTTATATCAATATTGTTGGACCTCACAAAGGTCTCACGAACAAGCATCATTATGTGTATTTCACAAATGGGAAACTAAAAGTCAAGGAGTAAAGCAACATTGAATCTTAGTCAGAAGTGAACTAGATGTATATCCTGTGAGTGAAAGTCGCTCAGCCGTGTCTGACTCTTTGCGACCCCATGAACCATACAGTCCATGGAATTCTCCAGGCCAGAATACTGGAGAGAGTAGCCTTTCCCTTCTCCAGGGGATCTTTCCAACCCAGGGATCAAACCCAGGTCTCCCACATTGCGGGTGGATTCTTTACCAACTGAGCTACTGGGGAAGCCCCTAGATGTATACCCAGGAGGCTAAATTTTTAATTTCAGCTCTACCCAGATATTACTACCAGAAACACCTTAACATTTTTTAGTCTCTGATTATCATCTTGTGGCAAATAACACACAGACCGCTGGGTAGAGGGAATATTTCATATTTGATGAATGCAAAATAAAAACTAGTACTGAAAGAGATATCCAAAAACTGATAGTGAAGTTGCTCAGTCGTGCCCAACTCTTTGCAACCCCGTGGACTGTAGCCTACCAGGCTACTCCTTCCATGGGATTCTCCAGGCAAGAATACTGGAGTGGGTTGCCATTTCCTTCTCCAGCGGATCTTCCTGACCCAGGGATTGAACCTGGGTCTCCCACACTGGGGGCAGACGTTTTAACCGCTGAGCCACCAAGGAAGCACAACCTTCACTCAAATTTTTTTTTGAGTGATGTTATATTTATATCACTAACTCTATATTTATATCACTAATATTTATATTACTAACTTTATTATTTATATCACAAAAAACTGATAACTACTGGTATTAATTTCTACGGAATAAGTTTCCCATGAATAGTGATGCTGTGACTAAAATCAGGGACCTGATATGTAGCAGTTATTTAATAAAGCAGATTTAAATTCATGCCTAGTACTCAGATAATTTCTTCAAATTAAGCACTGGCCTCCCCTATAACCCTATTTTTAAATGTAAATTGTAATGTGATACTTTAGTAATATCTTGAATCACACACATGTTTAATGAATTCAATTTATCAAATCAATTTT
The DNA here is from genome assembly GCF_910594005.1 of Cervus elaphus. Lineage (NCBI taxonomy): Eukaryota > Metazoa > Chordata > Mammalia > Artiodactyla > Cervidae > Cervus > Cervus elaphus. Next base: position 10,497,658 of record NC_057820.1, read on the forward strand.
CTTACTAACAGCAGACTCTGGCCAGTGACATGTCCTGACTGTAAAGTTCTTCATGGAGAATAGACCCATTCTTTGCTCATCTCTGAGAAATTGGAAGAGAGGATGTCAACAGGCAAAGATAAGGTGATGGGGAAACCTGGAACACAGTAGGGAAAGTGAAGGTCAGTGAGTGTTTATAAGAACTCTTTTGATGCAAATCTCTTTGATGACAGATATCTTCCATAATTTCCATCTCTTTAAGAAATACAACAGCCATAGCATTTTCCAATGAGGAAAAATCATTGTTATTTCCCAGCAGGGATCTTAATCTTGCAAAAGGATAAAGTTAGTGATATAACTTTACTAATTATTATATCACTAACTTTAAAGTTAGTGATATAAATATAAAGTTAGTGATATAAATATTATAAATATAATTTTAAGGTTAGTGACGTAAATAATAAAGTTAGTAATACAAATAAAAATATTAGTGATATAAATATAGAATTAGTGATATAAATATAATATCACTCAAAAAAAAACTTGAGTGAAAGTCAGCCTCCTTCATTTATACAGGAACTAATAGCCAAGAGTCCTGGGACGTAGGAAGTGGAGGGCTGAATGTAAGCGCCATTAGTTCACGCCACACATCACACCTGTTCCCAACTCCAACCAACTTTGGAGACCTTCTCAGGAGTTGACTTTGAAGGAGTTTTTGTGTATACAAACAATCAAATTTACTACTTGCTATTTATTTAATGTTTAATGTAATTACACTTAGAAGTATATTAGGTAAATTTTCTCTAAATATTTAAACATACTTGCTCTATTCACAAATCAAAATTTAAACTATAGATCATCTTACACATTGAAAGGTTGATTGCAAACCTTAGTCAAATTCTCTATCTCAACAAAAGCATAAACCTAATGTATAACATTCCTTTAGTGCTTCAAACACCTTAGAAACATATTCACAAATATATGATATTCACAAAGTATCATAATGCTTATAAAATATATTGTTATATTCATACACAACCTAGCAGAAAATTAGTGATCATACAGGTTTAACTAACTTCTCCATTGCTCACATACTTTAATATATTTTAATGCATCTTTGCAGATTACAGAGATGTATTGAACATAAAGTAAAGAGATTATGGTTGGTCAGCTGAGATTGTTGAGTTATCAGTGAATTCTCTCTTAGTCACACCAAAGGCCACAGTTTGAACTTCTAAAGTGAGTCAAACCCTAGCAGGTATTTCTTATCAAGGTTGTTTCATTTTGTCAATCAGAATGCCCACAGTCACATCTTTTCCTGCAACTTGCTGTCTCTGTTCTCTCCCTTCGTCATTTCTGTGTCATGGACTCATTGTGAGCTGACTTATGCCCTCCCTAAATTCCTGTTATGAAGCCCTAACCCCCAGTATCTCAGAATGAAACCATAATTGGATATGGCATCTTTAAAGAGATAATTTAATTAAACTGAGGTCATATGGGTAGACTCTAATCCATATGACCGATGTCCTTATAAGGAAAGTAAATTGGGACATAGATGTATACAGAAGGAGGACGATATAAAAACCCGGAGAGCAGACAGCCATCTATAAGTCAAACAAAGTTGCCTTTGAACTGAATCCTCCCTCATGACTCTGAGAAGGAACCAAGCCTGCTGACACCTTGATCTCAAATTTCTAGTCTCCAGAACTATTAGAAAGTAAGTTTCTGTTTAAGCCACTCAGTCTGTGGTATTTTGTTCCAACAGCCCTAGCAAACTAATGTAAGACATTTAACTCCAGTTTACAATTTAACTCAACTTACAGTTTTTGCATCTCAGGAAAATTGATGGAGTCATGCAGACATTTCATGCTCTAGGAGAAAAGAGGCTGAATTAACCTATCAGGAAGTCTTCTTGAATGTGACCATCGTATGGAAACCATAGGGCTTCCCTCATGGCTCAGATGGTAGAGTGTCTGCCTGCGATGCGGGAGACCCGGGTTCCATCCCTGGGTCAGGAAGATCCTCTGCAGGAGGAAATGCCAACCCACTCCAGTACTCTTGCCTGGAAAATTCCATGGATGGAGGAGTCTTGTAGGCTACAGTCCATGGGGTCACAAAGAGTCGTACATGACTGAGTGACCTCACTTTCACTTTCTTTTCATGGCCGGCTTTCTACTCTCATTTTTGCCTGTGGTCTCTTGTGTTCACAGACCTTTGCTCCTCTGGGTGTAATTTCTATTCCCGAGGTAAAGAAACAAAAAGACAAAAATGTAATACTTATATTTACTTGAAAAAGCAGAATGTCATCTATGGCAATAGTTCCTTACCAATTTTAGCTCATTTAAAAATTTCATTCACCCTTTCTTTTGTATTATAATTACCATCTTATACATTTTAATGAACTTATTTCATCTTTGAATGTCATAGCTTTCTTATAGACTCAATTCATTCCAATTAGCTATAGTTAATATTCTTGTTTGATGCTTAAACTGTTATAACTTGACAAGTAGGAGTTTCTTGAAACTATCTCCTTTGTCCTTGCAGTATGACCCTAGCATTTTTTAAAAAGTTTCCTTATCTTCTGGCACTCACTGTAGCTCAAACTCCATCCTAATTTTTCTCCATCTCATGGAGTCAGTTGATCTCCCAGGAATCCTAGTTTTCTCTTACCTAGTATTGGAAGATGAGATGTGGCCACTTGGTATTCATGGCTATGTTTTCCACATGAGTGGTGGGGGATAGGAAGACACCCTGGGGATAAAACTGAAAACATCTATTTGTCATCAAAGTCATGAGGCTCACAAGCTCTAATTTAGCTGGAAGATTAGCATGCGTTAAGTCACTTCAGTTGTGTCCGACTCTTTGTGACCCTATAGACTGTAGCCCGCCAGGCTCCTCTGTCCATGGGATACTTCAGGCAAGAATCCTGGAGTGAGTTGCTATACTCTCCTCCAGGGAATCTTCCCAGCCCAGGAATCGAACTCAAGTCTCCTGCATCTCCTGCCCTGCTGGTGGATTCTTTACCATGCGGCACTAGTGGAAAAGAACCCATCTGCCAACGCTGGAGACTGCAAGAGATGTGGGTTTGATCCCTGCATCTGGAAGATCCCTGGAGTAAGGCGTGGCAACCCACCCCAGTAGCTTGCCTGGAAAAACCCATGGACAGAGGAGCCCGGCGGGCAACAGCCCGTGAGGTAGCAACGCGTGGGATACACTGAAGCAAAGCATTCTTTCATTCCTCTTTACCACTTGTGCCACCTGGGAAGTTATTTTAAAAAGATCAATACTTTATTTTAATTTATTTCCATTTCAATGTGCTTAACTTAAATTTTAACCTATCACCCCAATTGTAATCAAGTCTCCATTTTTACCTTCTTTTTATGTCTCATTGACTACCATTTTGCAATCAGTTTACTGACCCCAAAGAATCAAAAGCACCTCCCAAATTGCCTCTATGTATCCTCCCTCACTCTTGGGATACATACAAAGTAATCCAGCCCCTTTCACACACATGATTGCATTTAGGTCCCAGAAGGTGATATTTCACAGGCTTAAGGCCTCATTTTCTAAAGATGTAATTTACAGGCTGAGTGACCTTTACCTACTCTCTTCCCCTCTTTGGACCTCACTAACTCATCTATACTGTTGTTTTTTTTTTCTTTTTTACTGAAAAAAGAAAAGAAGAAGAAAAAGAAAAGGCCAGGTCTCAAATTCTATGATTAAGGAAGGCATCCAGTCCAGGATCAAATCTGCTTCATTAACTAAAGTATCTTTACAGAATGAATACGGAGGGAAGAAAACAAAATACCTAAGAGCTCTCCCGGTTCCTATAAAACCAGACCCTGAAAGCCACTCAGCCATTCTTTGCCAATGCGAACCCGAAGATGAAAAGGGTTAACCTGTGTGTGAAAGCACTTTCTAAACTTAAACCCTGGGTAAATTTTCTGCATTTTTATTACGAATTAGCAATCACAATAATGACTGAGTTAACACAGGCATTAAGCTGTTAAAGCCCTCACCTCGGTGTCAGCAGCAAAGATCTTCCAATGTCCACGGACCCTGGATTTCCAATTCAGGGTTCCATCCACCAGGTCATGCAGCATTTCAAATATGAAAATGAACTCTGTGGATGAAAAGCAATCATTCACCCATGGGCCAGGCTCTCATCTTTCTCTGCACACCTGTCCGGAAGAGAGCCAACCGGAAAGGCCCCAAGTACCTGAGATAAAGGCCAGTCCACCAAGGGCTGTGACGCGGGTGCCCTGCCCTTGAGCCCCATAGCACACCAGCTGCATCAAGGTTGTAAGGCACACAAGCCTTCCTGGCCTATTTTATTCATTCCAGGTCCCAGCAATAATGCCCCAAACTCTGAATGAGAGGCATACTTTTGTTTCCATCCCCGTGTAACCTAAGAAAGCAGACCCATGATACAGCAGTTTAATTAGAGTATGCAAATCACTATGCTTCCGTTTCTCTCCTGTGTGTTACCAGTTGTGCCTGAGAAGAGAAGAGAATGCAGCTCAGAGAAGTGGTGGGGATGATCAGAAAAATGAAAAAAGGGGAAAAAGAGGAAGCAATCTGCCCTCCTCCAGAACAATGTGCTCGTGAGGATGGTGAGGGATAAAGAGTCACAAACTTGCTCTCCTAATTCCCATTATGTGACACCATTCAATATGCTTAACTTGTGCAATGACTTTGGTTAAACCGTGTCTCTTCAGCATGGCTGAAAAGTGAGGTGCATGCATTGTAAACAACACGTGACTTTTGTAAATTTATTTTTAATCTACAGACTCTAAAGTATACTCTTTCATTATTGAAGTATAGTTGATTTACAGATTATGCTAGTTTCCTGCAATGCAGGAAACCTGGGTTTGGTCCCTGGATCGGGAAGATCCCCTGGAGGAGAGCATGGCAACCCACCCCAGTATTCTTGCCTGGAGAACCCCATGGACAGAGGAGCCTGGAGAGCTATTGTCCACAGGGTTGCAAAGATACACGACTGAAGTGACTTAGCATGCATGCATGACTATATCAGTTGACACATTGATCTTTATTTCATTTCCATGTAATAGAATGGCAAAGAATTCCATTTTGGACATAAGTTTCTTTTTTCTTTTTTTTATTAAATTACTTTATTTATTTTAATTGGAAGCTAAGTACTTTACAATACTGTAGTGGTTTTTGCCAAACGTTGAAATGAGTCAGCCACGGGCACACATGTGTTCCCCATCCAGAATCCCCCACCCACCTCCCTCCCCATCCCATCCCCCAGTGTCATCCCAGTGCACCAGCCCTGAGCACCCTGTCTCATGCAGCGAACCTGGACCGGCTATCCACTTCACATATGATAATATACACGTTTCCACGCTACCCTCTCATAAGTTTCTAATATCTGAGAGAGATTTGAATGGAGCTGTCAGGCATACAATTAGATCAGCAATCACAAGAGAAGGTGAGTTGGAGCCATAAACCAACAAGGTGTCAGGACAGAGAGGGGAGTGGATGGGGTCCTTTAGTAACACGGTTTTAAATAGGAGGGAATGCTAACATTTGGGCTTCCCAGGTGGCTCTGTAGTAAAAAATCTGCCTGTCATGGCAGGAGACACAGGCAACATGGGTTCAGTCTCCGCTGCTGGGAAGATCCCCTGGAGAAGGAAATGGCAACCTGCTCCAGTATTCTTGCCTGAAGAATCCCATGGACAGAGGAGACTGGTGGGCTACAATCCACGGCATCACAAAGAGTTAGACAGGACTTGGCATCTGAGCACGTATGCATGCTAACTTTTAGGGCTTACGCAGGAGAAGGAAAACAATTGAAGAAAACAGAGAAGGCAAGTGTAAAGAGTATACAGAGAAGCTTTCAGAAAATGGTAGACAAGAGTGTCAAGAAAGACCGATGAACTGCATTACTTGCTGCTGGAGGGTTTAGTAAGATGAGAGGAGGACACGCCTACTGGATTTGATTCCAGGGATGTCTGGTGACCTCATGGTGATCTCAGCAAGAGGGTGGCCGTTTCAGAAGATTCCAATGCAAAGTGAAGCACACAGGACCCATGCCCCAGGAAGGGCATTTTCTTGTTACTGTTAACAGAAGCATATTTTATTTTGGTATAAAGAAATATATGCATGTTCTGACTGAAAATTAAGGGAATTAAAGAAATGTATGAGATGACCAACAAAAACGTGTTTTAAATTTAATCATCGATAATCCTCACCTAAAGGAAAGCCCTGGAAGAATGTTATGTGTCCAATTCCTCTGTTTTCTGTTGGTAGATTCTGTTCCTTTAATTTACTCCATATAATTATGATTAAATTTTATGCACTGTTCTTTTTTCACTTCAGTTTTTAACAAACAAACTTTAAATGCTTTGTAAGCACAGTATACCACAAAGTGTGCATATCATATATTCATCCCATTTAGATTGTTTCTAATTTGAAAGCTATTACAAATAGAGCTGAAATGAATGTATTTCTATATAAGCCTTCTCCACAATTATTCTGGATTAAAAAAACAGAACAAAACAGAGAAATATCCATAGGGAAATTTCTAGGTTAAATGGAAATATAGCTTATTTACAACACTGCGTTAGTTTCAGGGGTACAGCCAAGTGACTCAGCTCTATAGTGACCCAGGGATTGAACCCACGTCCTCTGCATTGGCAGGCAAGTTCTTTACCAGCTGAGTGACCTGGGAAGCCTGGTGAGCTACAGTCCGTAGGGTCATAAAGAGTCAGACACAACTGAGCAACTGAACACACACAGTCTGTGCTAAACATTAGGTCCTTGTTGGTTATCTGTAACTTTTTAATGAAAATTTCAAACATACAACAAATTTGAAAGAATTTTACAGTAAGCACCCATACAGGCAAACCTAGATTCTACTATTAGTATTGCATTATACAGTGTGTTTGCTAAACACTTATTTTTAAAATGAATATTAATATGCTGTGAAATGACAAAAAGGACCACAAATTGATCCATAAATAAGATAACAAACTCATAGCAGTTTTAATTCAGCAACTTCCGTGAACATAATTTCTAATTTCCTTTCTCACAATTCAGAATATTACTTTTCTACCTTTACCTCCAAGGATTTAGAAATTGTCTAATACTGAGAATAGAACATTGCTGCTGGTACAAGAAGAGGGAAGTGGGTCAGGGGAGATAGAAAACAGGAGGGAAAGAAAGGAAGGCAAAGAAAGGGAAGAGAAGACCATTTGCTACCATTGATTTTAAGAAAGCCTTTAACGTTGTGTAACATTTTCCCCCCAAATATTTGCATTGTCCAAAGCTGGAGCATCTGCATCATAGACACTGTTTCTGCTTCTGGGACATGCAGCCTCCTTTTCCTACCACCCTCAGTCTGGTATTTGAGAAACTCCTAATAGGTGGAGTCCTGGGGAGAAACACCCATCCCTCACTAGGAAAGGAGGAACAAAACAGTTCTTGTTCTGTCTCGGGTCAGCAGGAAGCTGACACATGGACTGGGTTCTGCAAGTTGGTAATCAATTTCAGCAATCCATTTGGATCTTGAGAGAATGACACACTTATGTGGGAATAGAGGTCATAGTCATCACTGTTGCAGCCCGAGCAGGCAAGCCCACACACCTCTGTAATACCTTCTGCTGCAGTCTTTGGTGGTCATCTGTCCCTGGCTATTACTTGTTTCTACATCTGCTCTTCCTCCTCTTGTCATTTCTATGAGCCCTGAAAACCCTTCAATAATCACCCTTTCCACCTAAGTTGCCACAGTTCAGTTCAGTTCAGTCACTCGATCATGTCCAAGTCTTTGCGACCCCACGGGCCGCAGAACACCAGGCCTCCCTGTCCATCACCAACTCCCAGAGTTTACTTAAACTCAGGTCCACTGAGTCAGTGATGCCATCCAACCATCTCATCCTCTGTTGTCCGCTTCTCCTCCCATCTTCAATATTTCCCAGCATCAGGGTCTTTTCAAATGAATCAGTTCTTCCCATCAGGTGGCCAAAGTTTTGGAGTTTTAGCTTCAACATCAGTCCTTCCAACGAACACCCAGGACTGATTTCCTTTAGGATGGATTGGTTACAATCCAAGGGACTCTCAAGAGTCTTCTCCAACACCACAGTTCAAAAGCGTCAATTCTTTGGCGCTCAGCTTTCTTTATAGTCCAACTCTCACATCCATACATGACTAGTGGAAAAACCATAAACTTGACTAGACGGACCTTTGTTGGCAAAGTAATGTCTCTGCTTTTTAATATGCTGTCTAGGTTGGTCATAACTTTCCTTCCAAGGAGTAAGAGTCTTAATTTCATGGCTGCAGTCACCATCTGCAGTGATTTTGGAGCCCAAAAAAATAAAGTCAGCCACTGTTTTCACTGTTGCCTCATCTATTTGCCATGAAGTGATGGGACTAGATGTCATGATCTTAGTTTTCTAAATTCAGTCTTTAGTGCTTGTAAAGAGGTCTCTACCTAAGCCCAGTGGAATTTGGACTTTTTTTGGAATTTGGCCTGCTCAGGCTGCAACAGTGATGACTATGACCTCTATTCCCACATAAGTGTATCATTCTCTCAAGATCCAAATTGATTGCTAAAATTGATTACCAACTTGCAGAACCCAGTCCACATGTCAGCTTCCTGCTGACCCAAGGAATTTGGACTTTAGAGTGATGGGAAGCTTCTAATGGATAAAAATTCTTTCATCACAGGACTATTATCCAGGGAGGCTGGAGACCTCCCTGAGAAAGAGTGGCAGTCAGAACAAAAGGACGCAAGGGAATGAATGCCCCCAGATTGTAAGGAGCCGAAAGACGTCTGCCCAGAGTGGCTGAGACCCCAGGAGCAAGGACCTTCTCATTTTCCCATCATGCAGAGGCTCAGGACACCAGGGAAATGAAGACACGAGACACAGAGGCTGTGACTACCCCTGTCTGAGATCTCCAGGGATGAATGAAGATGTCAGTAGAGGCATTCCATGAGGTTCCTGTATAGACTCCAGAGCTGTGTTTTTCCACTTCATGCCAAAAAGAATGAAAAATTGATAATGATCGGTTCTTCTGACAGTTCCTGACTCCTCAACGCTCATCTCCAACATGTCAGGTGGGAAAAATCCACCCAGCCTACAGCCACCACTCCCACCTTCAAGAATAGTTTCCTAACTCAAACAGGGGCTCTGTTTTAACCTAGAGGGTTAGGATGGGGAGGGAAATGGGAGGGAGGTTAAAAAGGGAAGAGATATATATATAAATATACTTATGACTGATTCATGTTGAGGTTTGACAGAAAACAACAAAATTCTGTAAAGCAATTATCCTTCAATAAATTTTTTTTTTTTAATGAATAGTTTCCTAAACTTCACAGGTAAGATTTTAAAGTGAAACTCTGGTTAAAAACACAGTTTCCCCAAAGCTGCTCCCAGAGGGCATGAATCAGAGAGTAGATGTGAAAGCTGAGACTTATTTTTAGATCATGGAAGTTTGTGAAACACCATTTTAAAGTCTCTTACCTGGTAAAAGTATGAAGTAGGTACTAGCAGGGGTTTCCCTGGTCATCTGTGGTGTCATCACAGATAAAGGGGGTTTCCAGGGTGAGACTAGTGGTTCTTGATACATCCCAGCACCTCCTGGGGTCTCCTAGGGGGCCTGTAACAAAACAGACCACTGGTACCACTCCCAGAGTATCTTACTCAGAAGATCTTGGTTGGGGTCTGAGAATTCATATTCCTGACATTCTTAGGTGAAGCTGAAGCTGCTGATCTTGGACCACAGTTTGAGAATGACTGACCCAGAAAGAATACAAAGTCCATAGGTATTCACATTGGAGGTCAGTCCACAGTAATTATCACTCACCTATACCCCCAAAGGAAATCCCTCACCCAGTCAATAAACTGGCAGAAAAGGACAGGAGATTCTCAGTCAAGAATTACATACCCTGAGGCACTAAAGGCCAAGATTTTCCCTCCATCCTAATATATCAGACAACCAGATCTAGAATCCCCAGTGTGGTCATCATGTAGACTCAGCGATGCAACCCGAATCCTAACCCTCTTTAAACTGGATAAAGTAGGAGGCTGTTGGGACATGGATGCCTATACAGTGGTTGATAGTTCTACAGAACAGCCTTGGGAAACCCAAGGCAGAGTCAAAGCAAGGAAACTGCGACAAGGACACCTGGGCCTTGGGACACATCCCTAGTGTCAGGAAGAGGACAGCGGACAGTAGGGGAGGTCGTTCCAGGCAGGCGGGTGGGTACAACTGGGGAGAGTTGACAAAGCCAGGCTGGAGCTTCCAGTTTGCTCTGCCATGCTCTGGTGGGATGCCACTAGGTGTAGAGTTGGACTGTAGAACCCAGTGCATATGGTCTACTGTCAGATGGATGGGAATTCACTCAGTTGTGTCCAATTCTTTGTGGCCCCATGGACTATAGCCTGCCAGTTTCCTTTGTCCTTGGAATTTTCCAGGCAAGAATACTAGAGTGGCTTGCCATTCCCTACTCCAAGGGATCTTCCCGACACAGGGATCCAACCTGTGTCTCTTGCATCTCCTGCGTTGGCAGGCAAATTCTTTACCACTAGCACCATCTTGGAAGCCCTATTATTGGAGTGTTTTGTAAATGCCTAATGATGCAGCATTCTAAGAGCCTTTCATGAAACGACTCCCTTAAACGCACCCTAACCCCGATTAGCAGGTACTAATAACATTGACCTTTACTGATTAAGGAAATAGGGCACAGAAAAGCCAAGAAAGCTGATGAAAGACACAAGGCAAGCACTCAGTGGGGCCACATATCAAATCCAGGTCACGTGACTTCAGAGGCTCTTGGCTTAACCTCAATGTGCCACTACTTCTCCTTAAGAGACTATGCAGTTCACGATTTATTGTTGTTTAGACGCAAGTCATGTCTGGCTTTACAACGTTATGGACTGTGGCCCACCAGGCCTCTCTGTCCATTGGATTTCCCAGGCAAGAATACTGGAGTGGGTAGCGATTTCCTTCTCCAGGGGATCTTCCCAAGCCAGGAATCGAACCCATGTCTCCTGCATTGGCAGGCGAATTCTTTACCACTGAACCACCAGGAAAGCCTTATTTCATGATTATCTGCCACCTTTAAGTCCCCATTTTAGCCGCCTTCTGTGGGGTCTGGAGGAGGGGTATGTAAAAGAAAAAAGATACTTTTGCTGGAGAAAGATGCTCATCTAGTAGGACAGACAGATCCACTTACAGTTAACAAAACAGATGACAGGTAGAGGCATCTGTGTCCAGCTAAAGGCTGTGAAGATGCAGAAGAGGGAATTGAGGGAGTAGATGGTCAATTCTGGAAAACTGGTTGATAGAAGCGACCTTCAATCTAGGCCCTAAATGGATTATAAGCAAAAAAGAGAAGTCCTAAGAAAGTGGACACTTAAAAGAGAATATCTTAGCAGAAGAAGCACCTGATGCTGAGGTTCTGACCTCATTTTTCAGATTCTCCTTTGGTCTGCATCCCTCCCTGGTTCCTGCTATCACCATCCTGCTGGCCTCAGAGGGTAGTAATCTTCTTCAAATACCCTGGCCCAGACAGAAAAGACCTTTCTATTAACTCCCCACCATACAGCCGAGGCCAGGCTGGAATTAAAAATAATGAAAATCAATATGCCTTTTGCTGAATGCTCAGGAGCAGAAACAAGGAAATAAACAGTCCTATCATATCAAAACTTTGTCTAAGAGGTCTGCTCCTTCTACATGGGATCCCTGGGGGAAGAGCATCAGGGCTCACGCCTTCCCTTCCTAGACCCCGGTTTCCCTCGACTTAGCGGATACTATTTTCATCCCCGCCTACTATCAGGACTCCTCGAAGTCTAGACCGGAGATGGACAAAGTCTAGTCTGGATCTGTGTGCCTGTCCTTCCAGGTCTGGCCTCGTGTGTTCTCACCACCTCCCCTCTGAGTAATTAGAAGTGATTGACTTTCTCCTCTGGACTTAAATTTCTTTACAGCCTTTTAAAGAACACCATGGCTACCTCGTCTGAAATCAAGTCTGGATGCTGCCATGAATTAACTGCAGAAATTTGATCCAGGCATTTGACCTTTCTGAGTTTCTGTTTTTCTGCTGGTAAAATGAAGGGTGGGAATGACTGGTTAGCTCAGTCTCCTTTCTGATCTCTCTGTTATTCTAAGGCCATCTAACAGGCATGACTCAAGTTGCTTGTAGCCTAAGTTTTTACTCTGCAGTGATACATTGGGGGAAATTGCCTGAACCTGAAAGGTCATGTCTAAGATCCCATTTCTTTTAAAGAACAAGCTTGGGTGAGTAGAATCTGGGCTCCTAGATTCTCTATCTCCATAGATTTGGTATTTAAAGTACATGAGGGGGACTTCCCTGATGGTCCAGTGGTGAAGACTCTGCTCTCAATGCATGTCACAAAACCAGATCCTGAAATGCTGTAATTAAAGATCCCATGTGCTAAGACCTGGTGCAGCCAAAAAAGGAGTACATTAGGTCTAAAGAAATCCAGAGCCCTTCCCATCTCTGGCAAGTTCAACTGCATGGGAAAACAGCATGGCTGATACAAACACAAAAGCCCAATCATCAGCTTTCTCCTCAGGCCCCAGTATCCCGTCTCTGACATTATAATCAGGATTCAAGCTAGATTCATGACAACAAGCACTTTTCTAGGAACAAACAAATTGGTATGTCTGGGACACGCTAATGGGCCATCAGTACATACATACAAACAACTCTGAGTCAGACACTGGAAGTCACAGTTTCCTTTGTATATGTGAAGATGCACATAGAGTTTTACTATGATGATAATAATGACAAGATTCATGTTCAAACAGTAAAAGAACTCAAGTGAAAATAATAAAATGTTTGAGGTGACCTCACTGCTATCAGCAATATCTAAGATTGTGTGGAAAATCACACTATTGCCTGAAGGCTTTTTACCAGTAAGGATCTAGAATATTTGATGCTTCTCTTTTGGCAGGAGACCTGGGAGAACTAGACCTGGAAGACATAGATATACTAGAACCAAGATGGAGACACCTCTCAATAAAAGTCTAGGAGACATCAAAACCAGGAACCCTGATCCAGTGAAGAAACAAAGAGATCAGAGTGCAGGAAGAAAAATCAGATTTGGGTGCAGATGCGAGGAATTCAAAGGCAGGGGAAGAGAAGAGAGGACCACTGAATGAAATGAATTAGCAGAAGATCATTTGGGCAAATACTAGAAAAAAAAATCTTTATTGTCTGAGGTTGGATTTTAAGGTGATCTTCTATCATTCTGGTAGTATGGTACACAGGGTTCATCAAAGGTTCTTCAAGTCAATCCAACCCACCAAAAAAAGACAAAGGCTGTGCGTTTTCTGGGTTTCATGATGGCCTTGGCTTCCAACTGAATTTGGTTTCATGATACGTTAGTACATATCACACTACATATCCTTGAGTAACAATTAGCAAGCAACTTTGCAGCTTAAAACAGCATATCTTTATTGTATCACAGTCTCGCTCCAGTATTCTTGCCTGGAAAATTCCATGGACAGAGGAGCCAGGTGGGGTCTCAAAGAGTCGGACACGATTGAGCACACACACCATTATTCTGTGGACCAGGAGTCCAGGCCTTACTTTGCTGGCTTCTCCACTTCAGAGTCTCATTTGAACACTTCAACCAAGGTGTTGGCCTGGGCTACAGTCTCACTTTGAGTTTCAGCTGGGGAAAAAAGTCCTCTTCCAGGGCCACGTGACTGTTGGGAGCATCACGACTGAGGCTGTGAGACAGACCTCGGTTTCTTACTCAGTTAGAAGCTCTTCTCACTTCCTCATCACATGGCTTCCTCGACAGGGTAGCTCATGACACGCCCGGCTTCTTCAGAGCCAGTTGGGAGAGCCTTCTAGAAAGACAATGTTATAATCTCATGTAATGTAACCATGCGCACGCACTCACGTATGTTCCATCACCTTTGACACATTCTAGTGATCTTAAGCAAGTTAGAAGACACACAGGCACTCAAGCAGAAGGAATTATGCAAAGGCATGACTATTCGAAGGTGGGGATCATGGAAATCCCTTCGAGTCTGCCACCGGTAAATAGAGCTGCTGTTTGTTGCTGGATCACAGTATTCTTCCATTCTCTTTGACAAATTCAGAGAAGACACCACATGCTTGGCAATGAACGGCATCACATAGTTAAGTACAGGCTGCTGGACCAGACAATGGAGCCCTCTAATCATTCCTTAGTTGATGACACAAGGTTTTTCTCCTTTCTCTTGGCTAATAGCTGAGTTTCCATTCCCAGAAATCAAAGCTTTCCTTTTCCCAAGTAGACAGAAACCACGAACCAGATGAAATGAGGTAAAGAATTTAACAAGGAAAAGTATTAGGGTTGACATCTGGGTCCCTTAAACCTACCTCACAAGTTGGGGCACGATGTGGTCATAAAGACTCGTGAATAAGGCTTAAGGGATTTGATTGACTCAGTCTGAGTCAGCAGTGTGATGAAGCTGCCAAGAACAGCAAAGGCTGTGTTAGACGCAGTGTAAGTAGTCCAGATGGGTGATTACTCCAGAGAAGACCCTTTCTCACTCTGGGCTGCTCTGACCACACACTAAGACTGGTGCTGATGCCAAATCTCACATTCTAGAGGGGGCATGGGTGCATCATGCTTAGTTGCTCAGTCGTATCCAACTCTTGGCGACCCCATCAACTGTAGCCTGCCAGGTTCCTCTGTCCATGTGATTATCTCAGCAAGAACACTGGAGTGGGTTGCCATTTCCTCCTCCAGGGGATCTTCCCAACCCAGGAATCAAACCTGCATCTCCTGCATCGGCAGGCAGATTCTTTACCACTGAGCCACCTGGGAAGCCCATGGGTACCTCTCTGCACCAAAAATGTAGAACCCCCCAGGAGGCTGAGGAGGTGAAAGCATGAAAGATAATAAACCAAAAGGAACAAACTCCTGGAGAGTGAACAGCACTGTTTTCAAACCCTAGAGGGCTGTCTTATGAACGGGTATGAGACGGTTTTCATGTGAGTCCAAAGAAGAGCACTGATACCCTTAGTGGAAGTTCTGGAGGATCAGAGTTCTGCTTAGAATGAGAAACATTTTTCAAAAGGCACAGCTGCCATAGAAGAGGTTAGATGTTCATCATTGACAATCATCAAGTCATTCAGTTGATCAACAAATTTTATTAGTCTCTACCGACAGCCAAGCACCAAACTGTGCACATACCCAACAAAGCAAATGCATTCACTGTCTTCAAGGAATGTATGTTGAACCAGACAAATTAATAAACAATTTCAATGACAAGAAGTATCCAACAAACTCCAAGCCTTAGATAGTCACTTCTTGCTGATGGCTCATGTAGGAGACCATAGCTTGGTTCCTGGCATGCCATGTGCATGCTCATTCTGGAACCAGAATGAAGGAACTTGGGACAGGAGAAGAGCAAGAGTGATGTCTTAGAAAGCTTCCCCTTAGGCTGGTCTACTCACATCCCATTGGTTAAAGCACATCACATGGCCAATGCCAATGTGCAGGACTGTACCAAAACGTACAGTCTTGCCACAAGGGGCGTTATAATGACACAGCAACAGTCAAGTATGTATAACCCTACACAGAAAGGTGGGAGCAATCAGTTCAGTTCAGTTCAGTCGCTCAGTCATGCCCCACTCTTTGCAACCCCATGGATTACAGTGCGCCGGCTTCTCTGTCCGTTGCCAACTCCCGGAGTTTACTCAAACTCGTGTCCATTGAGTCAGTGATACCATCAAGCCATCTCATCCTCTGTCATCCCCTTCTCCTCCTGCCCTCAATCTTTCCCAGCATCAGGGTCTTTTCAAATGAGTCAGTTCTTAGCATCAGGTGGCCAAAGTATTGGAGTTTCAGCTTCAACATCAGTCCTTCCAATGAATAGTCAGGACTGATTTCCTTTAGGATGGACTGGTTGGATCTCCTTGCAGTCCAAGGGATTCTCTAGAGTCTTCTCCAACACCAAAGTTCAAAAGCATCAGTTCTTAGGTGCTCAGCTTTCTTTATAGTCCAACTCTCATATCCAGACATAATTACTGGAAAAACCATAGCTGTGACTAGATGGACCTTTGTTGGCAATGTCTCTGCTTTTTAGGCTGTCATGCTTCCTGCAGTCTAGGTTGGTCATAACTTTTCTTCCAAGGTGGGAACAATATCAGGGACAAAAACAGTTTATACAGTATCCTTGAACTCAGTCTGTACAAGTTGAGAGAACAAAATTGTGTGGACTCTGTAACTAATTTGAAGGGGCTTCAAGGAGGAAGAAGACCGCTTTCTTGACAGTCTTAGGCCAATCACTGTTCCTTTCCAAAATCATTCTATATTCACACATACACATATATAGAATAATACAGTGTGGATGTTTATAATTTAGTTAACTCTGGTCTAAAGGAGATGGTTTTCTTGCCTGGGGAGAGAAATGAAAAAATAAACAAACTTTCCACTCAGGAAAGAAATCTCCAGAAATTTAAATGAGGCAAATGAAATTTAACAGTTGAGAAATTACAACTATGAAGAACTAGGTTAATCCAGGAATGAAACAGAGTGAATCAGGAAAAAAATATAAGAAGCTGAATTTAATTAAGGGACCAAGAAGGAAGATATTAGTAGCTGTTCTCTGTGAGGAATAATAAATGAAAGATTGTCATTTTTGGTTGTAAAGGCCTAAATTATGGTCCTCTGCATGCTTCCCTCCTCAGAAAAGAATGAATTTAATTTATCTGTAAAAATTTCACAAATGGAAGGAGCCAAGGCGGGCTGACTACAGTTTGTTGATTTGTTTGTTTATAACAAATTCTACTGCCTTGGCTACTAGAGGCAAAGTAATTCCCAAATGGGGAGAAAAGAAATGTCCTTTGTTCCTAAGTGTGGTTGGTGAACCAAGAGAAGTTGTTTGAGGCAGAGATGGGCACTTAGCCTAAAACACTTCATTGCTCACACTGCATAACTTCAAATACATTTAATTCCTGTGTTTGGGGAGGTTTGTGTGTGTGTGTGTGTGTGTGTGTGTGTGTGTGTGTGTGTGTGTTTAACCTCCTGGTGCAAAGTCATTCTATAAAAACTTTTGTAATCTTGGAATCAACATGCCAGATGCACCATACAATGGCAGTGAGGTAACTGCTACTTCAGTAATTTTCAGTCAAAAACTATTTTGTTCCTTCAGAGAAAAAATACAATTTTACCATTTTAAAAACAGTGTGGTGATTATAATAAAATCACAACCAGCATTTCCCTCTAAATCTATCACTAGGGACTTGTGTATGTCGCTCAGTCACGTCTGACTCTTTCAGCCCCACAGCCTGTCTGGCTCCTCTGTCCAAGGGATTCTCCAGGTAAGAATACTGAAGTGTGTCCCTTCCCCAGGGGATAGCCCCAACCCAGGAACTGAACTCACAACTCCTGCATTGCAAGTAGGTTCTAAATCGCTAAGCCACCAGGGCTCTAGTTGGGCCCAGTTAAGGGGGACTGAGGTGAGTTCCAATCTTTCTGGATCTGTAAAGTAAGTGTTTGCAAGGAAATGTCGGTAAATGGAAGTTTGAAGCCTCTTTGGAGTTCTGTGTCCACAATGTGCTAGCCATGGGAACCTGACCGGTAACAAAAGCAAATGCTTACGGAGCACTTACTATGTGCCACATACGTTTCTAAGTGTTTACATGCATTAACTCATAGTCCTAGCGACGAGATGTAAGGTAGGCATTATTATTATTCACATTTGTAGGCAGGAAAGCAGAAGCACAGTAACTTGCCCCAAACATATAAAGATTTTCTACAAATCAGTAAACACAAAACAATAGAAAAATGGGCAAAAGACACGAATAGGTATTTTATAAAAGAGGAACAAATTAGGGGTATGGGATTAACAGATACAACCTACTACATATAAAATAGGCAACAGGGTTATGTTGCACAACACAGGAAATCATAGCAACCATCATATCATAGCCTATAATCAAGTGTAACTGCAAAAATACTGAATCACTACGCAGAAACCCCACTCCTAAGTTTACAACAAACATAAACGTTTACATTTCCACACCGAAAAGACACACACAGGAATGTTCACATGATTTGGGAAAGTCCTAAACTGGAAACACCCTGAACGTCATCAACAGCAGGACTAAGAATCTTCCAATACTCATACAATATTCAGCAGTAACAAAGAATTCCATCTCCAAGCAATGGCATGAATGAATTGTATAAACAAGGTAGAAAAAAAGGTCTGGGACTTAGAATAGTGATGCCTGCTGGTATTTAAATCACATTCCAGTTTGCAAATTTAACGTCTAATTTTAAAATTCAGGAGAGGGGGTGACTTTGGGGAAAGATAGGAGGGAGGATGTTTGACGAGGAAGAGGCCTGAAAGTGTCGTGGAGGTAAAGACCTACTCCTCCATCTAAACCCATTCCTGGCTCAAGAACTGGGTGAGAGTGAGTTGCTTGACGAGTTGCCTTTCTTCACACTTCCATGCATCACCAGACAAGAATGTATTGTTCATTTTCTCTATAAAGTAAATATTGAAGTATTACTAAAACTGATTTTTTAAAAATCAGAGACCAGGCCCTGGTTTGCACCCTTTCCTAAGAAATCAGAAATCCAAATACACAATAATGTTATGTTTAGTAAAGTTAAACATAAACAACTTTAAATGCTATAGACTTAGAAATACTCAAGTACAACAAACTGGTGATTTCAATTTCGTTTTTCATTCCAGTTATTATCGACCCAGTCTTAATCCAGGAATTGCCTTCAGGTAGTGATATTATTGTTTTCTTTTTTTCTCTATCTAATTTTCTGTGATTTTTTTCCCAAATTAGCTATAATGAACAAGTATTACTTTATAACAAAACAAATGCCAAAGTAAACTTTAAAATTTTGCTTAACCCTTAATACTGGGATGTGGAAGTTTGAAAACACTATGTGGTCCTTGCTTGTGCATCGCTGGTGGCCTGTATGCCTTTCTCTCCTCTGACCTGTTCAGTAAACTTTGTAGAGAATTTTGCTATTTAAAACTTCTACTGAAACCAAGCATTATGTGACATGGATGTGGCCTAGATCCCACCTCTTTGTGAAGGATTCTGTTCCCTGATCAGCTGATCTTTTTCCCTGAATCCATCAAACACTTTGAGCGTAGGGCTTTCCTGGTGGCTCAGTTGGTAAAGAATCTGTCTGTAATGCAGGACACATGGGTTTGATCCCTGGGTGGGGAAGATCCCCTGGAGAAAGGAATGGCAACCCACTCCAGTATTCTTGCCTGG
This sequence comes from Cervus elaphus, assembly GCF_910594005.1. Classification (NCBI taxonomy): domain Eukaryota; kingdom Metazoa; phylum Chordata; class Mammalia; order Artiodactyla; family Cervidae; genus Cervus; species Cervus elaphus. The sequence continues at coordinate 10,516,877 of NC_057820.1, forward strand.
AAAATCCTATGGACAGAAGAGTTTGGCTGGCTACAGTCTATGGGATCGCAAAAAGTCGGACACAACTGAGTGACTAACACTTTCACACGCATAAGGGTTTCCCAGGTGGTGCAGTGGTAAAGAAACCACCTGCCAATACAGGAGACTCCAGTCTCAGGTTCCATCCCTGGGTCAGTAAGATTCTGTGGAGGAGGAAATGGCAGATTCTTGCCTGGGAAATCTCATGGACAGGGGAACCTGGTGGGCTATAGCCCATGGGGTCACAAGAAGTTGGACATGACTGATCATGCATGAAGCAGCTGTCACATGCCTAGAACTTAGTGGTATCATCTCTTGACTGATTAAATGATTTACTAATGAAGTACCTCAAAATTTGATTCCACAGTTTTGGCTTTCTTTATCCTCTATTATAACATATAACTACAAAGGTAATGTGGAAATTACAAGAAAAAAATTTATAATACATCATGTAGGGGTGCCATTTCAAAGGTTCTAAGGAATAGCATTGTGTTTCACTGACTTTAGGGTTGTTTTTTACATTTTAATATTTATGAAACTGAGATTATACCACAGTTGATAGCATCTCACCATTGTGGTCGACCAAGAAGTTGTCATGAGGCTGATGTCGCTGCCTGTTCGTAGACGGACGTTCCTGTTGCCACATTCAGTGTGTGCTCTGTACCAGGCACTGTCCGTGTAATCAGAAGAGAAGGGGGCCATTTTCAGAATTTTAGACAAGAAGCTAAGGCTAAATAACTCAGGTGACATCACAGAGCTCATTCTGCAGATCTAGGATCGGAACCCTGGCAACCTGGATCTGGAATCTGCCCTCTTGAGGTTTGTCATATGTCCTGAATGTTTATTTTGGAATAATTCACTTCATGTTCTCTTTCCAAGAATGAGTAGGGTCTAAAAGGCATAAACTGTGAATCCAACAGACTTACATTAACCCCAGGAAATGACCTTGGCCATGGTAACAATTAGAGCACAGGATGGTAAATAATGAGTGCTAATTATGGGCAGTTCTGGAGTTCAGCTCAATGAAAGTAGGAAGCATGCCATGTAGGGCCACCCAAGATGTACAGGCCATGGTGGAGAGTTCTAACAAAACATGGTCTACTGGAGAAGGGAATGGCAAACCACTTCAGTATTCTTGCCTTGAGAACCCCATGAATAGTAAGTTAATTAGGACAAGGGAAAAAAGAGTTCATCAGGTGGGAGATTTTAAATCAACTTCTGTAAGTGGCACCCCTATTCCATGCTCATGCCATAAAGACGAAGATGGATATCAGCTAAATAAGTCCCTTATTACTTAGGGAAATGAGATTGCAGAAATTTCCCATGTGAGAGCTAAGAGGGATGCAGAGCTGAACCCCAGAACTGGGCAATAACCCAGGGAAGAAGAGATAGCCCCGGGCCAGAAGAGACCTCTCTCCCACAGAGGAGGACCCCAAAGAGGCAGCTGAGCAGTCGAGCAGGTCGGACACTTCCCACAGGCATCTTGCTCCCAAGAGGAAGAAAGCCAGAGCTAACGGATGATCTGAAGACATACTTCCCAGTCCGCTCACAAGTAAGTCCATTCACTGGGCTTCCCAGGTGGCTCAGTGGTAAAGAATCTGCCTGCCAATGCAGGAGATGTGGGTTCAGTTCCTGGGTTGGAAAGATCCCTTGGAGGAGGAAATGGCAACCTGCTCCAGTACTCTTGCCTGGAAAATCCCATGGACAGAGAAGCCTGGTGGGCTACAGTCCATGGGGTTGCAGAGAGTCAGACACGACTGAGTAACTGAACACACACGTACACCCACACACAAGTCCATCCACTTCCCTACGCAGGCAGAGTGTCTCTACCAATCAGAACAGCTTCTAGGTAGAGTGAATCCAGAAAGGCAGGCTGACTCCAGATAAGGAACAAGAGCTGGGAAGGGCATTCAACCCTCCAAAGGATGTTTGGATGCCTTCCTGATTTTCAGCTCTAAAGACGACACGGAGTGCTATCTCCACTCCACCCCTGTATCTCCAGGGCCCACCCCTGTGCCTGGCGCAGACTAAGAACTAAAACGTGCATGGTGCTGGAATAAATGAAGGAATGACCACAGACACCAGAGCTGAGATCTGAAGCCCTGCATGAAATCAAGGGCGACAGTGTGAGATAAAGTTTGCCAGCAATACATCTGTATCATAAATGTATGCAGGGCGAGAAAAACAATTACGCTGAGAACTGAGCTTTTAAGCCTAGAGTTAGTTTACTAAATGCAATTATAATAGTATCATGAATATGGGATTTAAATACCTTATGGATAATTCCTAGAATGTAAGTATCTTTTCAAGGCCTGAAAAGAACCCCTGATCTCTTCTTCATTTGGAAGAGATAGACCATAAACCCCACTGGATTCTTCTTTCTTTGATGAAGTGAATACATGAAATTAAGTAAAGAAACAGAGATTATTTCATGAGACAGGGGGGAAAAACACAGAAGGACTTGATATTCACCTGGTCCTAAATCCAGCATTGCTGGTTGTATGCCCTTTAGGAACTTCCTTAACTGCTCTATGTCTGGGTGCAAAATGAGGGTAAGAGATATTCAGATCTCCTAGCACAAAGCTTATCAATAAACGCCATGATTTTTACTTACCTTTTCACACCTCCACCTTATTTCCCATGCTGTCTAATATGTTTTCCCAACTTTGTACAAGTTAGCCATTTTTAACATGGAATTCAAGCATGGTTTCATCTAATCAAAGTTACTCAGTCGTATCCAACTCTTTGTGACTCCATACAGTCCATGGAATTCTCCAGGCCAGAATACTGGAGTGGGTAGCCTTTCCCTTACTCAGGGGATCTTCCCAACCCAGGGATCGAACTCAGGTCTCCCTCATTGCAGGTGAATCCTTCACCAGGTTTCACTGAGTCTCTATCCTAATCCGTCTTTGGTCCACTTGTTTTGACATCTTCTGTGTCCCGGATGTCAGACCTTGTTTCCACGCTGAGGTCTCTCATGGTCACAGGATAGACACAAAAAGGAATTGAGGTATCATATTTGCAAGCTAGCCATTTTAACATTTTATAATAAATATTGTTACCAATACATTGAGATATGTCAACTTGATCATTTTAAATATCAAATGCTTTTGTTTTCTCCTTTTAGAGCTAAGTTGTCTGAGCTTCAAAGTGTTCTATAAAATACACGTTACTACCATAAAGGAGAAAAAAAATGTATATATATATATATATATATATATATAGCTAGCTCTTTCTGAGTGTCATTACAAACTCTTTTATAAGAAAAGTATTATAAAAGTCAGAAAGAGAACTCGTGAGCACCTTTCAAGACTTTTCTCATAGTTTTGATTCTATTTTAAATCTGGAATCAAAACAAGGCTCAGAAGTGAGAAGGCAGCCCTGCCGGTTTTCAGGGACACTAAGGCCACACTCTGGAGGACTTCAGCAGGGACTCCGAGAGGAGAGAGCTGCTAGAAATAGCAAGTGATGCTTGAAGCTGCGCGTTCAGGGTAGAATGTAAGGGCGTGAGAATCACATCCCAAATGTTCCATCGACCCTTCTAGTATACAGGGAACCTGAGCACATGAGAAGCATCAGGCTGAATTGTAATTTTTTCTGTTCTGCACATCTGTGAGCCCCTTTGGGTTAGGGCTTACACTTTATTCCTCTCTATACGTCTCCACCCAGGTACTTACCACCGAGCTGCTATCTAGGACGTACCCAGTGTTTCCACTGAACTGACAGGGCTAGAGAGAGAAGTAAAGATCCATTTTTTTTTTTTTTCCTGAAGAGTTTGAACCTCTCAGGATCCTTGGATAAGGCTAAAAGAGAGAATCAGCAAGACCTGCTTGTCAAAGCATCATCAGCTTTGGTCCCTGCAAACCTGAAATCAAAGAGAGTGCCGCAATTTCCCATGGCCCGGAAGGTTTTCTGGCACTCAGCAGGGTCTAACAATTTGAACAAGGGGACCACTTCAGGACTGCAATATTGCAATTTTTGCAGCACTGATGTGTGTAATTTGGGGCAAAGCTTGACACAGGACCAGAAATAAAAGCAGCATGTTTTCTATAGTTGTTTATCCAACATAACAAATGGACCTTAAAGTATGAGTCTGGAATTGTGGTTATCACACACACACTGTGTGATCAGTCTCTCAGTCATGTCTGACTCTAGGCGACCCCATGGACTGCAGCCCTCCAGGCTCCTCTGTCCATGGAACTTTCCAGGCAAGAATACTGGAGTGGGTTGCCATTTCCAGGGATTCTTCCTGACCCAGGTATCGAACCCATGTCTCTGTCTCCTGCATTGGCAGGCAGATTCTTTACCACTGCACCTCCTGATCAGAATCAACTAAGCGTTCATCCCCAGCAACATCACCACCAACACAGGGCCACCCACTCCATTAGAAGTCTTGAGAGCCGAAGGTACTTTCAGGGCCTTTCAAAATTATTTTAATCTCTTTTAAACTCCCAAGAAATACCGATTTGGGGGCCTCAGAAAGTATTTAAATAAATAAAAAATAATATCAATATATTCTTTACTGGAGAAGGAAATGACAAGCCCTTCTAGTGTTCCTGCCTGGAGGATTCCATGGACAAGGGAGCTCGGAGGACTACACAGTCCATGGGGTCGTGGGGAGTCAGATCATGACTGATCAACTGAACACGCACACACATGCTTCTTTATGGTGACGTAGACATGCCATATAATTTTAATATTTAATTAACTACATAAGCAATATGGGAGAAGGATAGGTACTACAAAGGCAAAAGTTAGAACTGAAACTTGTAACCACATGTGCGTGAGTGTGTCCAGTGTTACGAAGGGGATGAAAGTCCTGTTTTCAGAAAAACATCCAACAGTCTATTAATTGCAGAGGCATGAGTCATTTTCAAGGACACATAGATAAAGCTGGGCGTTGGACAGGCTGGTGGGGCAGGCAGGTGGCAGGTGTGCTGACTGGGAGGAATCACAGTCCTACATATTTTCTGGATGTGACCATCATTTTTCTATTCTCACAAGCCTTCTGCTCCAGCTAATTAGCAAGTCAAAAGAAATGGAAACAATTCTAGACCTCAGCACAATCAAATTAGAGGAGTTATTTGAGGATACCGTTTTCACACAGTGTAATCACACTCTCTTTGTTTTGGTCAAATGAGCGAAAACTATCTTTCAAACCAAACGCCCTCTCCTCTGCCAATCAGCTCTGTGCACAGTGGCATTTCATATCTGCTCTCATCCATTATACACGTGATCTTTTCTGTGACGACAGGGATGCACAGTCTACAATTAAACGACACCCATCCAGCTTTCTCTACAACAAGGACCTTTTAAAAATACACTGACTTTTAAGGTGATTCAGCACCAAAAGCCATTAGTGCATCATCTAAATCAAGACTTGGAAAGTTTACTAAAATTGGATTTTTAACCTGATCCCAATTTCCTCTGCTTATAAAGAATCCCATTGGACTCCTTAATATTCATGCTATTAACCTGCAAGTTTCAAACAGCCATTAAGGGAGGAAAGGCTGAGGCTGTACAGGGGAGCCTTACAGATAAAATCAGGTTGAGCTCAAGAAGGTAGAGTGACTCTGCACCCTCGACGTCTTCCGAGGAAGCAAGCCCTCTCTTTCTCCCTCTCTCTAATTCTCCTTCTCCTGACCTCTCGCTTCCATCATACATTTGAGGAAAAGTAGAAAACCAGAGGTAACAAAAGCAAACATAAACTATTCCAGTACAGAAGGCACTGGGCTAGGAATCTTTTTCATGGCAAATAGATGAGAAAAAACGGAAACTGGCAGATCTAATTTTCTTGGGCTCCAAAATCACTGTCGATGGTGACTGCAGCCATGAAATTAAAAGATGCTTGCCCCTTGGAAGAAAAGCTATGACAATCCTCGATAACTTATTTAAAAAAAACAGAGATATCACTTTGCTGACAAAGATCCATATACTCAAAGCTATGATTTTTCAAGTAGACACGTATGGATGTGAGAGTTGGACCACAAAGAAGGCTAAGCACCAAAGAACTGATGCTTTGGAACTATGGTGCTGGAGAAGACTCTTGAGAGTGCCTTAGACTGCAAGGAGATCAAGCTAGTCAATCCAAAAGGAAGTGTTAATCGCTCAGTCATGTCCAATTCTTTGTGACCCCATGGACTGTAGCCCACCAGGTTCCTCTGTCCGTGGAATTCTGCAGGCAAGGATACTGAAGCAGGTAGACATTCCCTTCTCCAGGGGATCATCCTAACCCAGGGATCAAACCTGGATCTCCCACATTGCAGGCAGATTCCTTACCATCTGAGCCATCGAGGAAGTCAGGAAATCAACCCTGAATATTCATTGGATGGGCTGATGCCAAAGCTGAAACTCCAATCCTTTGGCCACTTGATGCGAAGAGCCAGCTGATTGGAAAAGACTCCGATGCTGGGAAAGGCTGAGGGCAAGAGGAGAAGGGGGCGAAAGAGGATAAGATGGTTGGATGACATCACCAACTCAATGGACATGAGTTTGAGCAAACTCTGGGAGATAGTGAAGGACAGGGAAGCCTAGCATGCTGCAGTCCATGGGGTTGCAAAGAGTCAGACAGGACTTAGTGAGTGAACAACAATTACAGCAACAAAGATGCTAAATAAGAACAAAATAACCAGTGAATACTTTCTTATTTACCTAAGCATAAGAATATTGATCACTGATCAATGAATGCTGGCCAAAATAAAAAAAGAGAGAGAAGCTAAAACACCCATCCTTGCCAGTGGCCATATCTGTCTGGAGTCATTTGGGGCAAGTGAAGCTTGTAACAGAGTCTCAGGGCTGCAGGCCTGAGGTTCTAGTTCCCTTTTAGGGCTTGCAGCAGGTAACTAAGTAGATCAGTTAACCCGACTTTGGCTCCCAGGGTGCAAATGGAATCACTGCCAGTCTCACTTTGCATCTCACAAATGAGTTGTGAAATCCAGACTGTGGGCCCAAAAGCACTTTGAACTCTTAAGGAAAAGCAATCATACCAACTTAGGACATCAAAGTGGCTCCCTATTTTGAAGAACTTGTGATCTGTGCTGGGCTTAGCTGCTGGTAGGAGCTTAAGGACTCTAGTACTTGGCAAGGGTATATCTGAAACTACCATTTGACCTGCACAACCTCGTCATACATGATTTTACAGGGCTTCATCAAATGAGGCAGGAAAAGCACATTTTTTTAAAGCTAATGCAAATTTGAATGTTAAGGCTTTTCAAAAAGGGGCTTTAAACTGACTTTGTTTTTTTCTGGGTTTACTGAGAAGTACTTGACATACATCACTTTAAGGCATACAGCCTGCTGGTTTGATATACATCTATTGTGATATGATTATGACAATGAGTTCAGCTAACAGACACCTTCTCACATAAACCCAATAAAATGGAAGAAAAGAAGAAAAGAAAAAAGTCTCTTTGTGATGAGAACTCTTGGGATTTACTCTATTAGCAACTTTCCTATATACCATACAACAGTGTCAGCTGTAGTCATTGTGTTGTACATTATACCTCTGATATTTCTGTGTCTTTTAACTGGAAGTTGTACTTTTGGACTACCTTCCTCCACACCCAGCCCCCAACCACAAGTTTGATTAAAGTGACTTTTTATAATACATATGTGTGTGTGTGTGCGTGCGTGTGTGTGTGTGTGCTGCATGTGTATGTGTGTGTGCATGTGTATGTGTGTGTGCATGTGTGTGTGTGTGTTCAGTGGCTCAGTCGTGTTTGACTCTCTGCAGTCCCATGGACTGCAGCCCACCAGGCTCTTCTGTCCATAGAATTTTCCAGGCAAGACTATTGGAGTGGGTTGCCATTTCCTTGGGCTTCCCAGGTGGCACTGGTGGTAAAGAACCATCGACCAATGCAGGGGATGTAAGAGAGGACCGCTGGATCCCTGGTCCAGGAAGATTCCCTCCAGGAGGAAATGGCAACCCACTCCAGCATTTTTGCCTGGAGAATCCCCATGGACAGAGGAGCCTGGTGGGTTACAGTCCATGGGGTCACAAAGAGTGGAACATGACAGAAGCAACTTAACACAAAGGTACTCCAAATGTATTCTAAAAGTTCAAAAATATGTCAGTATTAGTCTGGCTCAAAGAAGCGATCAGGATCATTAAAACTCCTATAATCTTATTTTCCAAAATAAGACTTGGCCTTGGCCTCCCAGATGCTCCTGGTTTTATTAGACAGCCAGAAAAGGCTGATCATCGTTTTGCTTTCTAAAAGGGCAGTGGGTAACACTACGTGAGAAAGAGGTCAATTTCCTACAGGATTTATTACTTAGGTGAGTGTGTATTTTTAATCTGAGCAAAGTTAATGAGATTTTTTACACTTGAAGGCCAAATTTGATTTCTTCCAAACATTTATTTTCCAATACTTAAGATATGGAAGAGCGACTGAAATTTCATCTAAAATAAATTACGTTGGCACTCATCTGGCACGTTTTCTTTTTCTTTTATTTAATTTCTTAACGTATTGGCTGATCTGCCTTTTAGGACCACTAGTTTGGGCTCGGATAGACAGGCAGCCTAGCTTCTCCAAGGGGATTCCAATCCCGGGTCCCTGGAAACCTTATATCTGAAATTAAGACTGAAGGCCGGTCTAGTTTTGACACAAAACTTCCCAGGTATAGGAACGCGGGGGAAGCGGGCAGCGGGACCGGCTTCATTTCAGAGCTGACGTTTGCAATCCCGATGCTGTAGCGAAGGCAGAGCTAAAAGCTCCGCGCTCTCCGGCTGAATCCGCATCCGCTCCGGGGACGCGAAACCGAAGAGGGAGGGAGCATTCAATGGCGACACCGAGCGCTGGGGAGCCGGCTCCTCGCGCGGATCCTCGCTCCGGCTGCCCGGCCGCCGGCGTCCGGGTCCGGCTGCGGTGAGCGTGGATGGCTCCCCTCGCTTCCTGGGCGGCGCAGGGAGCAACCGATGCCTAAGGTGGGCACCTGCCCGGACGGAGATCGGCCCCGCTGACGCACGTGGGAGGACCCGGCGAGGCCGGGGAGTGGAGGAAGACGTGGGCTCGGGATTAGGACCTCGCCTTCCCTAACAAGAGTGACGTTGGAGCCAGGATGTCCCAGGTTCGCAGGGACGGCAGTCACCCAACCCACAACCGGCCCCACCCTCCCGGGAGGGAGCGCTGGTCCCCTCCCCAAGTCCCATCCCCACCCCCAGCTTCCCAGGGCTGAAACCCCGGGAACTGCCGCGCCAGGGAAGGGGCGGGACTGACTCGTGCGGTACCTGTCGGCGGGATTTCCCGAACCCTGCCCCGGCCGCCTCGGGAGCGGTGTGGCGAGCCGGACTCCGAGCCGACCCAACCCCGGGGCAGCACCGGAGCGGACCGGGCAGCAGTGGGCGCTCGCGATCCTCCTCGACCTGACACGCTATCCCTGCGGGCCCGGCCTCCTCTGTCCCCTCCTCCCGCTCCCGCTCCTCCCCCTGCTCCTCCCCTCGGCGGCGGTGATAACCTCGCCTCCCCGCCTGCAAAGTCCCCGGCGTGAGGGCAGCTGCGAACCGCCGTTACCGCCGGGTCTCCGCGGGCGCCTGCGCCCGTGTCTCGCCCGCTGGCCCGGGTCGTCCTGAAAAAGCTCGCTCCGCCGGCCGCCGGGGCTCCACGGCGCTGCCCATGGCCAAGCCCGGGAGCCGACTTTGGGCGCCGGACCGGCTGGACTACCGCGACGCGGCTCAGGTGAGTGCGGCGCGCGCTCGTGGCGGCGGGGGTCGCTAGTGTGGGGAGCGGCAGGACCCGGGCCCGTCGGGGTGCCCCGACCTGGCATCCTGGAGTTCAGGGCCAGAGCAGAGCCCAAGGTGACTGGAGGCTGGTGCAAGTGGAGTGCACGTAGGTGGGGGAAAGGAGAGCCCGGAGCTTTCCCCATCCTGCTAGCCTCCTGACTTGGTCCCTCAGCTAGGCAAGTCTTCAGGGACTGGTTTTTTTCAAGCAGGTTTCTGACTCAGTGGATTTTCTTTTCTTTTTCCCTTACCCCCTAGAAGAGTCAGGAGGTTTGCTTCTGCCCGACGCGTCTCTCTAGGACCGACCCTGAGGGGCAGTAGGAGCGCAAAGCGCCGCGGAGCCTGGGTACCACTCTGGCTGGGAACTGGGGCGGGGATAACAGCAGAAAGTCCGTCCTGAGGGAGCATCCAGGGTGGGGAAACCTCAGTGCGGTTAGCTTAAGGAACGAAGCAGAGATGGGACATCTTCCGAGGGGCGGGGAAAGCTCTGGAGGAGAGAGATGGAAGTGGCGGACAGACGGTAAGTAGCCTCCCTCACCCCCCATGCCAAAGATAGACGGTTCTGGTTTTTCGTGTTACTTTTGACTTTCTTTTTTTCCCCTGCGTCTGTTTCTATTTCGAGCACCTTGGGTGGTGACAGCAGATGAAGGTGAGGGGAGGAGGGGCGCCAACCCGCGGTGGAAGCGCGTAGACCCGGACTCAGAACCCGGGCACACTCGCGGAGCCTGAAGTCTGCAGGTGCTCCCTCCCGGCCAGGCGGCCGATCGCGCGCGACTCGCGCTTCTGACCCCAGTCTGTCCCCGACGCCGACAAGAAAAGGAAAAAAAAAAAAATGAGATGGAGAGGCGAGAGGGAGCGAGAGCTGGGATGCAGGGCGCGGGGCGGGGGGCTGGGGGGGGGGGGGCGGTGCGGAGAGTGTGAGGTGTGCTCTGCTCCGCGGCAGTTTGCGAGCTCCGCGAGTCTTCCATCTCCTCCCCTCGGCGAGGCGAGCGTCCACGCTTCTTCGCGCACCCAGGCCCCTCTCTCGGGAGGGGATCGCACCCCTCTTCCTCCGCCCTCCACTTTGGAGGACCAGTCGGATCCTTGCTTAGTCTTGCGTGAGTCTCGCTCCTCCCTCCCCCCCGGCGCGGTCCGCTGGCTATTTTTATCCACTACTTGTACAGAGATGCTTTCGGGGGGGATTCTGGGGAGGCGACTCCAAATCTGGTGTCTAATCGCTGCGCTCCCAGAAGCGGTACCCTTCTAGCAGAGAGCAGCCGCGAGGAGCTGCCGAGGTATGAAGACGGAGCTCTGGTGAAACCCCGGTTTCACCTGCCCGGCTTCTCCGCCTGCCGCTAGGTGCGGGCGCGGATCCCCGAGGGTCCCATAGCGCCCGGGCGCCGGTGCTTGCTGGCTTTCGTGGCCGCAACCCGTTTACACTCAGGATCCTTTGGGTCCTACTTGGGCGTTATTGCTCTGCAGCCACATCTTACCTTATTTTGTTGAAATGCAATTGCCCACTACTTTCAAGGGTTAATTTCAGGAATTTTATGTTAAAAAAAAAAAGAAAGCACAGGGCGATAACCCAACTTCTGCCTCCTTGCATTTCTAAACCCCATCCTTTGGCGTTCGGAATTATTCTTCCTTTCTGCTTCCTCGGTACTGATTGGGTGCGACTCGAATAAGCCTGACCAAGTGAAATTCCAGGAGATGAACGCTTCAGCTGCAGATCCCCGCATTACTCTTTGTATTTCTAGCGCTTAGATTTTTTCCCCCTTTCCTCCCATAGGCTTGCAGAAATAACATATTGAAATGGCCCATTATGTTACATAAGGTTTTCTCCAGCGCTCGGCAGAGCAAAATCAACTTCTTATGGAGCGTTTCAGGGCTTCAGCGGGTCCCTCTAACTCAGCCGAGAGTTTGCCTGGGATCAACAACTTCGTGAGTCCAAACAGTTCATTACTATGACAGCATCCACTGAGGATCCTTTACCGAGGCGTCCTGAGCCTTGCTTTCGGGGCTTCTGATCCAGGCTAAAGCTGCCCGCTGTACTGTGCCTTGTAGCTTTAAGATGGGAGATTCTTTGCTTGGGAAAGTGGTGAGAAGGTAATACCTTGAACTTTACGGGGGAGAACAGGAAAAGCCCATGGTTCTTAGCTGTGTTGTTGGTGTACCTTGTGTGAAATTTCAAGTCTTCCACGTTGTTGTTCAGAAACCCTTTACTTGTATTCTCCCATGTAATTGGGGATGTGCTTTTGTTCTGAAAAGAAGACCGTTCTCTGACTGGAAATGTCCAGAGAGCTCCTTGAAGGGAAATGCAATGTGGAAGCTTTCTTTATCTTGAATTAAAATTTGATGATGGCTAGAAAGAGGCTGGGGAGAGGCTGATGTAACGTGCTTGATCGGTACACAGTGGCTTTTCCAGAACAGAGCCATCTACCCAGGGTGGTCCAAACCCACAGTGAGTCCTGAGTCACATTCTGGCTATAGAAGTCAGTTTGGAGAAAGGGATAGTAAAAGGTACTGACATCCTGGTGGAACTGAGTGTATTCAGGATCAGGGCTGAGAATTCAGGCTCCAGGGCCTGCTTCTATGCCAGGGTTCTTGTGTAAGATACAGTCTTGGAGGAGTAAAGGCAAGTAGCAACTTTGGTGAGTAGCAGCAGTCTTCTAGCTGCTCTGTGGGAAATGAAGTGACTTTCTGGCTGTTGCTGAAAGCTGTAACTTTCCAGCTGGTATTGGAAAAGATCTGTGTTTTTCCCCATCACTTTGATGTAAGTATCTTCCTTCAACCCCACTAATGGCCCAGTGCTTCCCAGTCAGACCAACCTTTCCCAGTGGGGAATGGCAAGACTGCTAGTGGGATTTGGAACCAGCTTCTTGCCTCAGGACCCTAAGCACATTCTTTTTCCTCTCTGAGCCTCAGATTCATCCCCTAAAAAATCGAGCTCGGAAGATTATTATGAGAAAGTGGGAAGATATATGTGGAGAGCATTTGGGCAGTTATAAAGCACTGGTGACAAAGGTACTGGGTTACTTAATTTCCTTTTGCTGCAAATTTCATTTGGTCTATTTTAATGCTAATTTTCAATTTAGTTTGTGAATGTCTGTGTGAATTACATATTCTAAACATTCAATGAGGGAGAGGATTTCATATAATGGGGCCAATATCTTCTGATTATTCCACCTGAAATTCACCAGCATCAGGGCTCACTGCTTCTGAGAACCTTTAGTTTCTTATTTGTAGAATCAGAGTTAAAGTTTTTTGGTGCTTTTTTTTTTTTTAGCTTAATGCATTTTGTATATCAGAAGGAAATGTATGTTTCAGGAAGGGCCTTGGTATTGATTAACCAAAAGAGGAAGAATGTTGCAGATGAGTGTTAGCAGTTGGGGAAAAGGGATACTTGATCAGTTTTAGAAGATGACCTGGGTCTCCATTATCTACATCTGTCATCTAGCATAAAGCACTGTCTCTCTGTTGCATTTTTGGTGTTCAAAATTTGTCCCCAGGTGCTAGCTAAGTGGCTTAATAGATGCTCCAATAGTATTTTCAAAATAAGTGAATGAATGCTTGAACTGAATCTTCACAGCAAGCTCATGCAGTACACAGGCAGATGGCAATATTTCTATTTTAAAGATTTGGAATCTGCCAATTAGAAAAGTTAATTAATTTTCTAAAGGTACAAAGGATTCCAGATTGGAGTTGAGGTCTGCCTGTTCTTGTTCCATTCCACTGTACAGCCTGTGTTGCCCTCTCCCATCACCACTTAAAATCCTCCTAATCCATAGTGGACTTTTGCATTCTGTAAGGTTTCCAGCAATCAAACACCCTTCTTCTTCAGGGAGGTACCAGCCTTCCCTCAGGTTGGCTTAGCAGTAAAGAATCCATCTGCCAATGCAGGTGATGTGGGTTCATTTCCTAGGTGGGGAAGATCTCCTGGAGAAGGAAATAACCCACTCCAGGATTCTCTGGAAAATCCCATGGATGGAGGAGCCTGGCATGCTCCTGGGGTCCCAGAGAGTTGGACAGGACTTAGCTACTAAACAACGGCAACAACAACCTCCCCTCGTGGAGGGACTTTTCCATGGGGCGGGGGGCTCTTTCTCTGTATCCATATCTCTGAGCTCTGAACTGGGGCTCAGCCTGGTGAGCCCACCTGAGGCTTGGAATCTCAAAGGACTGACTGAAGGACAAAAGAACAATTGAGCATTTATTTACCAGTGTGAGTCATGAATCAAGAGGCGTCAGCTGCAGCCACAGTGTCTTAGAATGTCCCAGGGATGCTATTCCAGTGGCATAATCCTGATGCTCCCAGGTTCTCTTCGTTCCTTCTCATTTCCAAGACTGGCTTTCCAGCTTCTCATGAATTCCTCGAGGTAACTCATACTCTTCAAGTAAATTCCTTCTCTCTCGGATTCAGTTGTAACCAGTTGATGTCAGCCTCTTACAATCCATCTTCAGGCCTGCCTCTGGCATGAAGCTTTCTCAGCTTCCTCTACCCTTAGGGAATTAAGTTTCATAGCTTTTTCAGGCCCTTAGAGTAATATTTACTGGGCCATAGTATGTCAACAGTTATGTGATACCACCAGAGTTCTAGAAAAATGAATACATTATTCTTCTGAGAAATAGCCTGAACATAACAAAAATAGGTCCCAGTGGGCATATTTTCTTTTCTTTTTTTTTTCCTCCATGTTGTGTGTTTTTTTGGTAACTTTCCAGCAGGGGTCGCTCATTCAAATGCCTTTAGCAACCAGGCAAGTAAATAGCCTGAGTGAAACAGGCCTGGGGACAGGCTGGGTAAGGGGGATGTCTTGGTTCTGACCCAGCGCACAAGCTGGGACCTCAGGCTCTGTCTTGCCGAGTATGATTTTATTTTCCAAGATAGGCTGTAAGTTTACAATTTTATGTAGAATCGACTGACTTTTTAAGTTGCTCACTGTGTCCAACCCTTTGTGACCCCGTGGAGTGTAGCCCGCCAGGCTCCTTTATCCATGGGGTTTTTCAGGCAAAGAATACTAGAGTGGGTTACCATTTCTTTCTCCAGGGGATCATCCCGACCCAGGGATGGAACCCACATCTCCTGCATTGGCAGGTGGATTCTTTATCGCTGAGCCATCAGGAAAGCCCCTGACTTTTCATTGTGTCTGTGTGTGTGATCAGTCGTATCAGATTCTTTGTGACCTCGTGGACTGACATCTGCCAGGATCCTCTGTCCATGGAATTTTCCATGGACTGGAATGCTGGTGTGGATTGAAATTTCCTACTCCAGGGGATCTTCCTGACCCAGGGATCAAACTCCAGTCTCCTATCAGCAGCTAACTCCGTATTTTTAAAATGATATGATGTGGACCGAGGAAAGCACGTCTGTAGGCAGACCTCCTTCCTCATCTGTACCTGCATCCCACAGGCCTCCAGTTTATGGCCTCTGGGTTCCAGGCAGAGAAAAGAAATTGGTGGGACTACAGAGGCTCAGTAGAATCAGTTATTCATAAGCTTGAGGCAAGAGTGCATCAGGAGTGTCGTGTAAACCGTGTTCCTGTGAGTTAAATTTTGCATTTACAGAATTTCTGTTTGCGGTGTTACTTTTTCCTTGTCCTGTAAGCTGCTACGCCAATCACATTTATGCCCCTAACACATGTTTATTGAGTTCCAGTCGTGTCCCAAGTGGTGTTCTTCTCACTGGTGACGCAGTAGGGGGTAAAACAGATGGAAATCTCTGCTCTTCTGCTTGTCCTCAGTGGCGGAGACAGGGAAAAGCAAGATGGGGACGGACAGTCCATCTTAGGTCAGACTCTTAGGTGCTAAGAATAAAGATAAATAAGGGGAAATGTCAGGATACTGGGGTAACGCCTTTGGCAAGGGGCCAGGAAGCTCCAGGTTCAGTCTCTGATCTAACACAACTGAAGTCAGGTCCGCCATAACAGACAAAAAGGATTTGAGGATTTGGGAGTTTGGACCTAGTATTATATTCCGGGAGTTGCTATTGTGGGTAAACCCCTAAAAGCAGACTCTTCTCTTAGTTTTAATGAGGTCACCTCTTGAGCCCATTCATTGAGTGTCCAGCAGGTGGTAGGCGCTACCTTAGGTGCTAGAATCCATTAACAGACAAAATTTCCAGTCCTCCAGGAAATTGCAGGCCAGTGTGGAAGACATGAACAAACAGTCACAAAAGAGGAGACTGCTAAAATGAGTGATGAGGGTGAGAAGGGAGTTGTAACCATTGAGTTTTGACACTCAGAATGCTGACATTCAGCATCTTCTTGACTTTTTTTTTTTAAGATTTTTTTACTTTTTAACATGGACTGTTTTTAAAGTCTTTATTGAATTTCTTGCAATATTGCTTATATGTTTTGGCCTGTTGCCTGTAAGGCATGTGGGATCTTAACTCCCTGACCAGGGATTGAACCCAGGTCCCCAGCATTGGAAGGCAAAGTCTTAACCACTAGTCTGCCAGCCCCCCATAGCGTCTTTTTAATGGACCATCTGAGATGTACCAGGAACAGTTTAGATCTGTGCTTTTCAATCTATTTGAACCCCGGACCCCATCGTCAATAAAAATTTTTTGAAGCTTTTTTTTTTAAAAAACCTGGCGGTGACATTTTGTATTCTTAACCAAATTTCATTTTGTATCAAGAAAATGGAGTCTTTAAAAAATCTGTTCTAAGTGTGAAATGTACTTAGGCCCTTTGAGACTCCAGTACATCTCCCTCTCCAGTCGACTTCTGCCATTGATGGCGACTGTTGTTGCCAGGGTAGTTGCACAGAAGTGGAAAAAAAAAATATGTTTTTGTTCTTGAGGAACTTACAGTTTAGTATGGCAGTCAGATAAATGCCCAATTTTTTTGCATATGAATCAAGAAATGCATCCTGTTTGGGCCTTTGCTTGTGGCATCAGGTAGGCCTGCCTTTGAGGACAGCTTCTTTCCAATAACTCTGTGTATTGCTTTCATGGCAATCCTCCTTCCCACAGCATAATTTTGCAGCCATAATGTTTATCTGGAGTTGTCCTGTTACTTCATTGGTTCCCGTGCTCCCCATCGTTCACGCCTCCATCAGAATATACACCCGGTCTGAGCAGGCATCTGGAGCCTCAGGTTTGTTTCTGCCACCAGTTTGCAGAACAGTGTGTCTGGTTCCAAGTAGTTGCTCAGAAAAGAAACAAGAGGCAATATTTCTGCCGGGGGGGAACTGGGAAAGGCTTCATGGGGGAAAGAAATATTTAAGGAAAGAGAGGCTTGCGGAGAAAAGCCAATGAATGGTGATGATACAAGATAATCAAAATATGGCCCCAAGCCATCCCATTTGTCCATTTTAGAGATTCTCAATGTGGTCAGCCCAGGTGAATAGCTGGCATGTTAAACACAAACCCTTCCCTGAATAGATTCTGGCAGCACCAAAGCACTCTGGCATGAAAATGATTTAAAAAGAATGAAAAAATGGGGGAAAAAAATAGAAAAGAATGAAAATGATAACTCTTAACTTCCATCTAGAACTTTCATACCCACTGTCTCCTTTTTCTCTTGTACCTGGTCCTTCAAGGGAGACAGGGATCTCTTAGCATTTTTATTTTATATTTAAGGAAACCAAGATTCAGAAAAGTGATTTTTCTTAGATCCTCAAAATGATGGCAGCAGACCCCGGATCCAGGGCCACAATTCTCCACTTGCAGCGAGCAGATGGCTCAAGGTGGAAACTGGTTAAATCCATGGTGGGCTGAGTAGCCCACATTTTCTGTAAGCAAAGGAATGTATGTAGGTTTCAAACATTCACATCTCCTTTGATGTGTTGAGAACTTCCACTTCAGCACTTTCTGAGATGCATTGTGTGTCTTGTTGAATTTCCCCTAGAATTCCTACAGATTAGGTACACGCTGCAGTAGGGTTGTTTTTGTGTAAATATCTTCACTCTTTAAGGAGAGTAAATCAGAGTCCTGTATCAGCAGTTCACATACAGTGGGAGAAAGGTGATTGCAGATGCAGCTGAAATGAAAAGGCTTGCTCTTCTAGCTGTGCGCAGAGAAATACACACTTGAGTGGCATGGAGTGAAAGCAGGCCGGCATGGTGCCACCTCCGAAAAACTCAATTGAGCTTGATATAAATTCCATCTTCAGCCAGATATTTCCCAGTGTCCCTGAGAGGAAGGCCGGAGAAGGTGTCAATTACAAGTTTCTGGAATTAGATGTAGGAGTTGTTCTCGAAGAGTGTGGCTTTTGAAATCGTGTCTGTTTGAATTTCTGATCTGCTCCTTACTGATGGTATCACCCTGAGAAATAGACAGCTTTTCTGGGTCTCAGATTTTTCAGTATTCTAATGAGGATTAAAGGAGATTGCCCTTGTCAAATGCCTAGCCTAATGCTCAAGAAAATGCATATTCTTCTTATGCAGGGTTGCCTGATTTCACAAGTAAAAATATAGGATGATCAGTGAAATTTGAACTTTGAATAAAGAACATATACTCTTTTAGTATAGGTATATCCCAGATACTTCATATTAAGACATGATTGATTGTTTTTCTGGAATTTAAATATAACTGGAAGTCCTATTATTAAGCATCTCTAATCTTGCAGTGACAGTTGTAGCTGATGCCTTTGATGAAACTTCTAGAGCTGTAGGCAGTGAGACAGGGAAGAAAACAGTCATTTGGAGGTGAAATAATTTAGCCACCGTATGATCCAAGGAGAGAAGGAAGGGCTGTTTTCTCTGATGAGCTTAGCAACAGATCAAACCGAGGCAGACTTACTTGTTTTCGAAAAGAAACAGAAGAATTATGGACGAGTCAGATCTCTGCCATCTATGCAGCAGATTATTCCCAGCACTCTTTGGGAAGAAGGCATTTCAACCCTTGAGGCCACCAGGGGAGCAGCCAGTCCACCAACGCAGCACAGTATTCAACACAAACATTGCTCTGAGCTCATTACTGCAGGACGGGAGTTGGAACCATGAGATGCGCACAAGGGCTCCACTGAGTACACTGAAGGGGAGCTTTGTGCTTTGAAAACTCACGCTTGCAATTGCTCCCTCCTCGGATGAATCCAAAGCTAATAAAACAGTGAGAGGGCCTTTCAGACTGGCTCCTCCCAAGCAGATGACCTCAGGTTATGAACTGAGTCTGAGATCTCCCCAGGACTGCTGGACTATGTTGTTCTGAGGATGGTCATGGAAATATGTTTCCATATCAGGTAATAACCTGGGAACTCAATAAGCAATACTTTGGTTGCCAGTGAACTTTTCCCAAGCAGAGTTTAATGCTTTCTTCTATAGTAAGATACTGCTTATGCCAAAATGGTGTTTCTGTTGCATATGAAATCACTAACTCTTCGTTTAACTTGAGCTGCTTACTAGTAGTATGTTTATATGGAATATGGACCAGAAAGAAAGCAACGTGGCTTGGCGGGTTGCATGTAGACTGACTCAGTCAGAAAGATCTGGTTAGATCCACTTTGCTACTCCTTGGCCGTGCAACAGGAGATGAGTTATCTCCCATCTCTAAGCCTCAGTCTCCACATCTTCAAAATGGGCATAATTAAAATTATAGCAGATAATTGTTCAGTGCACATTAAACTAAATAAGTAATGTCAAACATTTACACAATGCCTAACTCAATCAGCATTAAAAAAAAAAAAAGATGCTGTTAATAAGATAACAAAAGAAAGCAGTGTAGACTTCTAGAGTGCAAACTCAGTGTTATTTCACAGAGAGCCTGGATCTCAAAAGATGCTGTTAATAAGATAACAAAAGAAAGCAGTGTAGACTTCTAGAGTGCAAACTCAGTGTTATTTCACAGAGAGCCTGGATCTCATAACTCAACGTTCTTGGGAGACTGTCTGAGTCTTTTGCCCTTTGTTTCTTTAGTCTTAATTTATATAGTGTGAGCAAATATTATTTCATTTTCTGGGCCAAAAGCTTAGAAGCAGCAATGCAGGAAGGGAAGGAGGAAGAACCCAGGAAAGGAGGAGGGAAGAAAAGGGAGGAGAAGCCAGGACAGAAGAGGATTATGAGCAGACAGGATTCGGAGCCCAGGGAAATGCAGTGTGGCCTCTTGCAGTAGGAAGTCCCTGGTTAAATCCTATCCAGATACAGTCATTTAAGTAAATGTCACTCCCTCTCCCTGTCCCAAGGCTTCTCAGGATCTGGGCTTAATACCTATGACCTTGAGGGAAGGACATACAAATTGTACTGGTGGAACTGGAAAGAATGTGGAACGTGATGGAACTAGAGAAGCTGAGGCCTCTCTCCTTGCTCCGAGTCAGCACGAAGTCCCCGATGACAACTGAACGCAAGGGAATCCAGTGCCATCTGGTGGAGACATCGGCCACCATGCCCCTCGTGGTCCTCCGCATGATGCCAGGGGTGGGTCTGTTACTTTGGGCTTGATTTTATTTCCATTCATCACACAGGAGCTCTTTTTACTTTAACTTTATTTTTTCTTGAGCTATAGCCCATTAACTGGAGAAGGCAATGGCACCCCACTCCAATACTCTTGCCTGGAGACTCCCAGGGACGGAGGAGCCTGGTGGGCTTCTGTTTATGGGGTCGCACAGAGTCGGACATGACTGAAGCGACTTAGCAGCAGCAGCAGCAGCAGCCCATTAACAATGTTGTGATAGTTTCAGGTGAACGGCGAAGGGACTCAGTCACACACATACGTGTATCCATTCTCCCTAAGCTCCCCTCCCATCCCGGCCGCCACATAACATTGAGCAGAGTTCCATGTGTTGTACAGTAGGCCCCTGTTGGTTATCCATTTTAAACATAGCAGTGTTTTCATATCCACCCTAAACTCCCTAACTATCCCCTCCCCTCATCCTGCCCCCAGCAACCATAAACTGGTTCTCTAAGTCTGTGAGTCTCTTTCTTAAGCATGGGCTCTTATTAGAGTTTCGGATGGCATCTCTCCTGCCCTGCTTTCTCCCTGTGAAATGCTTCCTTCCCTCCTGACCTCTCAGCCCCATCTACACACACATCAGAGGAACTGACCTTTTCTGGGGGACAAGTCAGTCCTCAGTTGTCCAGTGAGGCAGGAGCATCTTTGGGGCCAGAGCACTAAGGAGATCACAGCACAGGAGAACCGCCCCTGCTCCCAACAACACTGCATTATTTGAGGTTTTTGACATTGGAGAAAATGCTTTTGTCTTTCCCAACCTTGGCCGTCCTGTTAAAAGGCATTATACTTCCTCATGGACCTTTTGGGCTTCCCTGCTGGCTCAGTGGTAAAGAATCCACCTGCCAATGCAGGAAACGCAGGTTTGATTCCTGGTTTGGGAAGATCCCCTGGAGAAGGAAATGGCAACCCACTCCAGTTTTCTTGTCTGAGAAATCCCATGGGCAGAGGACCCTGGTGGGCTACAGTCCGTGGGGTCACAAAGAGTCAGACACGACTGAGCAACAGCAAGAACCTGGACCTTTTGCTGCTGTAAACATTGGATAATATGTGTAAAATACCCATTGGAGGGTCTGGTACTGGGTACGTGTGTTAAGGCAGCACTTAGCAGTGATTATGAGCTTTTCTTGCTGGTAAGCCTGATCTTGTGTGAAAAGCGGATTAAGAATGTTACTGAGGCTCTAGCAGTGTATCCCTACCCAGACCACCTTGTCCTACACTCATCTGTCCAGGTGGGGAGAAACCCAGGACGACCCCGACAGCTGCCCTTACCCTCTGCCCTCACGTAGGAAGGGAGCAAGGTTGAGGGACTCTTAATCAGGGAAGGAAATCTTTCTCAAAAGCCTGCAGATTTCCCTGTGAAACAGAGAAATTTGAAAGTTAGTCACTCAGTCGTGTCCAACTCTTTGTGACCCCATGAACTATACCCACCAGGCTCCTCTGTCCATGGGATTCTCCAGGCAAGGATACTGGATTGATCCCAGGTCTCCATATTGCAGGCATACTCTTTACCAACTGAGCCACCAGGGAAGCCAGATTTCCCTGTAGGTCCCCTCATCCAAAAGTTTGGTCACATGCACACAGGCCAGAACTACAGAAGGAGAAACTAAGGCACAGCCATTTGAATCTGTGGAGGAGCCAATTAATCAAATAATAAGCCAATTAATCTTGGCCATCCAGAATTAATCCCTCTTGCCTTTGAGCAACTATAGGAGAGGTAATAGAGACACAGGTTCAATCCCTGGGTTGGGAAGATCCCCTGGAGAAGGGCATGGCAACCCACTCCAGTATTCTTGCCTGGAGGATCCCCATGGACAGAGGAATTTGGCAGACCACAGTCCATAGAGTCGCAAGGAGTTGGACATGACTAAAGTGACTTAGCATGCACACGCCTTTGGGCAGAACAATTACGTTTATGTTTGGATCCTGCAATTGGTGATGGAGCTGCTCCGCTCTATAACATCTTTGACTGCTGTCTTCAGCTGAAATGTAAATCTTGTATTTTTCTGGTTTTGCTTTTCTTTCCCCCCTCAGCTTCATAACTTTTACAGCTGTTTGTAATCTACAGTATTTCTCTGTGTTAATTTCTCTAGCTCTGACCCACTGTGAAGAACACAAATATAATCTGGTCCCGGCCCCGTCCCCTGGTGCACAGTGTCCCATGGAGTCCATGGTATACGGCATTGGTGTTTGAGTACAGGACACTTAAACGCAGATGAGCTCTGGGCCCAACTATATTGCTACATCACAGTATCCCTTTGGGCAAGGTTATCATTTCTGCAAACCTCACATACTCTTCATGATTTTTTCATACACTTATTTAATGTTTAATCTGTTCCAGTAGATTAAATCACAGGAGGATGGAGGCTTTGTCTGGACCCCTCAACCCCTAGGTCAATCCTGAACCAGGATGTGGTAGGCAGTTGTCACCCAAGAAATAACTATTGACCAAAAAAAACTAAGGACCCCAACATACTCTGTTTTATTGATTTGTCAGGATTAAAGGCAGTGGTGTATAGAGAACATTTAATGTTCATGATGTTATTTAGTAGCTAAGTCACGTCTGATTCTTCTGCAACCCCATTGGGACCCTAGTGCTCCAGGCTCCTCTGTCCATGGGATTCTCCAGGCAAGCCTACTGAAGCAGGCTGCCATTTCCTTTTCCAGGGGATCTTCTCAACCCAGGGATCGAATCCTCATCTCCCTTGTCTCCTGCATTGGCGGGTGGATTCTTTACCACTGAACCACCAGGGAAGCCTTAATGCCCGTCGTGGGTGCTCCACACCTAGCTATTAATAATGCAAGTGATGATGCAATTCCAAGTACCGCAGCCTGGCGTTCCCAGGCTACTCTTCCAAGCCTTGTCCCTCACCATCCTCTGTTCTGACACCCACCTCGTGGTCTGCCCACAGGACTGCCCGCTGTTTCCCCAGACAAATCAGGGACATGGACATCCCCACCCTTTGTCAGCCCCCTCCCCTTTCTTCTTAGCTCCAACTCTCTGTCTTTCCCTCAGATCTGTCTTGGATGCTCTCCGCCTCCCGCCTCCCATCCCCAATAAGTAATAATGCCTGTGGCAGCATCCTGCTGTCTTTAGGCTCAGAGTAGGGTTGCACTCCCCGCCCCCCCCATCTGAAGGTCGGATGGCTTTGGGACTTGCTGAGGGCAGTGAAAGTGACAGGAAGCGCTATGTCACTTCCTAGAGCTAGAAGGGCCAGCTGAGGTTCTATGCATGTTCTCCCCACTCTGGCCCCAGATGGCTGGCGCTGTCTTTCTAGGTCTCTGCGACCCTCAAGTGGGCAGAGGCCTGCCACCAACCCGAGTGGGACAAGAAGCTGAGGGTTGGAGGTGCTGAGATGCAAGGTCTATTCTCCGTGCTCCTGGCTCCTCTGGCGCCGTGACGTTGCTGTAATTGACCTGGGCTTGGCTGCTTCCCGCAGGAAACGGCTGCCACGGGAGAGCAGGATAAACCTCTGCTCTCAGCTCTGCACCCGCTCCTGCCTGGTCCCAGATCTCAGTGCAGGATTGCGCAACAGAAGGTGGATCTATGTGGGGAGAAGGCAGGAAAAAAAAGCCTCCCGTCGCAGCTGCTGGAAGTGAAAGTACTGTTACCATAAACAGAAACAGGAGTCTTTGAGAGAAGCCTGAGGTTTTCGTCCAGATTTTTGAGCTCAGATGGGCAGCTGTCGGCAGTGGTCCCTCAGGGAATGAAAGTAACCTGAGTAAATGGTCTCTGGGTAACATCAGTTCCAGCTGGCGCTCTGTTCTCTCCTGAGCTCTCTGGCTGCAGGAAGCCCTCTGTGCACCAGCCTTCCCCCAGCCTGGCAGCCTCTGTTCCAGGGACGGCTTTGCATTATTTAGTCTTGAAAGTGGGCTTCCCCGGTAGCTCAGCTGGTAAAGAATCCATCTGCCAGTGTAGGAGACACAAGAGATGTGGTTTCGATCCCTGGGTCAGGAAGATCCCCTAGAGGAGGAAATAGCAACACACTCCAGTCTTCTTGCCTGGGAAATCCCTTGGACAGAGGAACCTGGAGGGCTACAGTCCGTAATGTGACAAAGAGTTGGACATAACTGGGCACACATGCACACACACACAGTCTTGAAAGTCAAGCCTGCCTTGACCTCGCTCTGCTCCCAGCCACGCTTCCCGGCTGCACAGATTCCAGCAGAAGCTGCAGAAGGGCTCAGGGTTGGCCTGGAGCCACTTGGAGGATTCCAGTTACACAAGCCACCGGACCCTGCTGATTGAAACAATCTCACGTTCAGAATTGCCTTCACCTGCTGCCTTTTCTTACTTGAAGAGTTCTTTATGGTCCTCTGCAAAGATGGTGCCAAGGCTAATTATCTCATAATCGTTGTCCTTTTTTTTTTTGATTTTAGTATTTTTTTTTTTTTTTTAGTTGGAGGCTAATTACTTCACAACATTTCAGTGGGTTTTATCATACGTTGATATGAATCAGCCATAGATTTACACGTATTCCCCATCCCGATCCCCCCTCCCACCTCCCTCTCCACCCGATTCCTCTGGGTCTTCCCAGTGCACCAGGCCCGAGCACTTGTCTCATGCATCCCACCTGGGCTGGTGATCTGTTTCACCATAGATAGTATACATGCTGTTCTTTTGAAATATCCCACCCTCACATTCTCCCACAAAGTTCAAAAGTCTGTTCTGTATTTCTGTGTCTCTTTTTCTGTTTTGCATATAGGGTTATCGTTACCATCTTTCTAAATTCCGTATATATGTGTTAGTATGCTGTAATGTTCTTTATCTTTCTGGCTTACTTCACTCTGTATAAGGGGCTCCAGTTTCATCCATCTCATTAGGACTGGTTCAAATGAATTCTTTTTAACAGCTGAGTAATATTCCATGGTGTATATGTACCACAGCTTCCTTATCCATTCATCTGCTGATGGGCATCTAGGTTGCTTCCATGTCCTGGCTATTATAAACAGTGCTGCGATGAACATTGGGGTGCACGTGTCTCTTTCAGATCTGGTTTCCTCAGTGTGTATGCCCAGAAGTGGGATGGCTGGGTCATATGGCAGGTCTATTTCCAGTTTTTTAAGAAATCTCCACACTGTTTTCCATAGCGGCTGTACTAGTTTGCATTCCCACCAACAGTGTAAGAGGGTTCCCTTTTCTCCACAGCCTCTCCAGCATTTATTGCTTGTAGACTTTTGGATAGCAGCCATCCTGACTGGTGTGTAATGGTACCTCATTGTGGTTTTGATTTGCATTTCTCTAATAATGAGTGATGTTGAGCATCTTTTCATGTGTTTGTTAGCCATCTGTATGTCTTCCTTGGAGAAATGTCTGTTTAGTTCTTTGGCCCATTTTTTGATTGGGTCATTTATTTTTCTGGAATTGAGCTGCAGGAGTTGCTTGTATATTTTTGAGATTAATCCTTTGTCTGTTTCTTCATTTGCTATTGTTTTCTCCCAATCTGAGGGCTGTCTTTTCACCTTACTTATAGTTTCCTTTGTAGTGCAAAAGCTTTTAAGTTTCATTAGGTCCCATTTGTTTAGTTTTGCTTTTATTTCCAATATTCTGGGAGGTGGGTCATAGAGGATCTTGCTGTGATTTATGTCAGAGAGTGGCTATAAAAAACATTAGATTAAGAGCCACTTTGTGCTTTTCGTTCTGCTATTTTCCTTTGTCGTCTCTCTCTCTCCATGAATGGCTCTCAATGCTCAAAATTTTCTGCTTTCCCTAAAGAATCCTTTTCCTAACATGTCAGTTTTGGAATGTTGTGATTCCTTTCTTTACTTAGGACCATTATTTAAGCAGGCTAGGTGTTATAAAAATCTGAATTTTAATTGCTATTATTGTCCTTTTCCTTCTCTTTTCAAGATGATGTCATCATGCTAGTGTTACTCTTTTATTTTTGAACTCCTTTGTCATGAGGGTGTATCAGGTGAGCCAAAGTGTTCTCCTCAATGTATCATTTAAATCTTACAGTCACTCAACATTGTAGGAACCACCCCCTTTTTTGCATATGTGGGTGCTTAGTCGTGTCCAACTCTTTGCAACCCCAGGGACTGCAACCTGCCAGGCTCCTCTGTCCATGGGATTTTCCAGGCAAGAATACTAGAGTGAGTTGCCAGTTCCTTCCCCAGAGGATCTTCAGGATCCAGGGATCAAACCCACATCTCCTGTGTTGGCAGGTGGGTTCTTTACCACTGAGCCACACCGGGGGAGCCCCCACTTTCTTTAGATGGGAAAAATAAGACCCAGAGAGATGTGTGACTTTTTCATGATCAAATAACTAAGCCAGGATTTAAACCCCAGCAGATATCAACTCACTTGCTTTGATCTTCCCACACCATTCTATTTATTTCTCTGTTTATGTGCTTTACCCTGGATGTCATTTAAAAGCATATTGAACTTGGTTTTTGTCCTCACCAGACTTCTGAGTGTTCCCTAGGTGTTTTTTCCATGAAGTATGTCCCAAACTTCCTCTTCCTGGCTTTCTTTAATTTGCTAAAATAGTGTTCATCCCAGATCTTCCTCCAACTAATTGGGCCAGAAGTGTCTGTTTCCACATCCATCTTCCTCCTTCCACAATGGGCCTCTGGGGGCTGTGGAGGGACCAGTCTCCTTCTTGTATCCCTGACCAGTGTCCAGAAGGGACCTGTGCTCTGGAGACCTGGTGTCCATGTCCTGAGCAAACGATGTAGTCTCCTGGATGGTATCTGAGAAAAGAAGGAGGGTAATGTGTGTAAGAAGAAATCTTGAAATTTGCTTTAGTGATTCACATTATTAAATGTCTTTCTTCCTGTGACTCTAAGTACCTGAAAGACACTTATGGACAGCCAAACCAGAAATGTCAGCATAATCGCCAATACCTCATTTAATTGGAACCATTGAGCTTTGGCTGAGCCCTTCACTTGCCCCAACATATGAGACATCAAATGCTGAAGAATTGGTGCTTTCGAATTGGTGTTGGAGAAGACTCTTGAGAGTCCTTTGGACTGCAAGGAGATCCAACCAGTCCATCCTAAAGGAAATCAACCCTGAATATTCATTGGAAGAACTGATGCTAAAGCTGAAGCTCCAATACTGTGGCCACCTGATGCAAAGAGCTGACTCATTGGAAAACACCTTGATGCTGGGAAAGATTGAAGGCAGGAGGAGAAGGGGACGACAGAGGATGAGATGGCTGGATGGCATCCCCGACTTGATGGACTTGAGTTTAAGTGAGCTCCAGGAGATGGTGAAGGACAGGGAAGCCTGGAATGCTGCAGTCCATGGGGTGGCAAAGAGTCAGACACAACTGAGCGACTGAATAGCGAATGCTGGTTTGAATCTGATCTGAAGCACAAAGCCACACCAGCACAAGTTCACACCAGCTGATGGGGAAATGAAGGTGGTTGTCAACATGGGATATCTGTGTGGCTCAGTGACCAAGGAGACTGTAGTGATTTATTCTTTGACATCTTTGAAAACGTCCCTTGGAAAGGCATCGTCATAGAAACATCACATAGGCAAGACCTCAAGGCGTGTGTCAGCTTCCTTAGTGCCTTGATTGCCTTGAGAGGATGTGAAAGTTGCAGAAAGTCTTAAAAACTTGGTCTATTATCAGAGCTCTAACACACAAACACACATGCATACACATACATACAGATTTTATGTAGCAAATTCCTTTCAGAAGGAACTGGAATAGGGAATCCCATGGATAAGCCTTCATGTCGTGTGTGCGTACTCATTTTTCCAGGCAGGAATTCTGAGGCTGGTTGTCATTTCCTACTCCAGGGGATATTCCCAACCAGGGATCAAACCCACATCTCTTGTATCTCCTGCATTGGCAGGTGATTTTTTTTTTTTTTTTAATCCACTGACACCACCTAGGAAGCCTGAACCCTATTGAAGTCCCGTCAAATCGAGTTGACACCATCAAAGAAGGAGCAATGGAGAAACTCACACACAGACTCCTGTCTCATCTCTCCCTCTCCCAACACCTTTGCTTTTTCCTTCTTGTTCACTAAGACTTGGAGGAAGAAATTCTGCCTATTATTGGGACGTGATAACTCATTCCCACTCCATTCTCCCACCTTTGATTTTGACAAATAGAACAAACTATTTCTAAATGCAACTTTGTTATAATTCTTCTTGTCTCTTGACACATTAAATAATAATTTAAAATAATTTGAATTTGTGAATAAAAAAATAATGTGATGTGTGATGTATGTATACCCAGCATTCCGTTGTCTGTGAATCTTTATGCTAGTAAGCAGTGTATTCACGGCCATCTCTCATCCCTAACCATAGTGCAGTTATCACATATGTTGCCTCCTCTCTCTCATCCGCACCCCCAACACACCCTGTACCCCTGCATGTACCTGAGTTATTGGAGGGAAGGAACAAGGATGCAAGCTGTGTCTCTTAATTCCCCAGTGCCTGAGACACGACAAGTCCGTTTAGGTCTTGGCTGGATTCTGGGTATGTTGGGCCGGCTGATAATTGGGTTTTGCACTTCCTACTATTCTTTAAAGGTTGCATCTTCATTGGTTTAGGAAGAGATTGAATGTTACGTGTGGTCAGGACCAAGAAGCGGGACCCGTCTGGCAGCCCTCAGTCCTTTTCTGTCATCTTAAGGAATTCTGCTCACTCCCAAACTTCCATCCCAAAGGTACCCAAGCAAAAGTCCCGAACTCAACTGCCTCCATCCAGCCAAGAACATGCTGAGGCTCACCCTTTGGAGTTGACTGTGGGGAAGGCTTATCCCATCACACACAACCCCTCAGCCCCCACCCCACCCGGAAGGGCTTGTTTTACTTTGTATAGATTCCTTTCATTAAGCTTTGATATAATGCTATTTTCCTTCATCTTTTTTTCCCCCCCTGGGGTGATGAAGCCTCCTTCAGAGAGGGTTCCCCTATCCTGCATATTCACCTCTTAATCAGGTCCTGGGTTTGATTAATATTTGTTGATTGAATGCTGAATATGATCTGAATAGAACCAGAGCAGCAGGTAGTTTGGGAGACCCTGCTACTGCTAAGTCACTTCAGTCGTGTCCGACTCTGTGTGACCCCATCCCTGGGATTCTCCAGGCAGGAACACTGGAGTGGGTTGCCATTTCCTTCTCCAATGCATGAAAGTGAAAAGTGAAAGTGAAGTCGCTCAGATGTGTCCGACTCTTCGTGACCCCATGGACCGCAGCCTACCAGGCTCCTCCGTCCATGGGATTTTCCAGGCAAGAGTACTGGAGTGGGGTGCCATTGCCTTCACTTGTCAAAACAGGAGACATAAAAGACATGGGCTCAATCCCTGGGTTGGGAATATCCTCTGGAGTAGGAAATGGCAACCCGTTCCAGTATTCTTGCCTGGGAAATTCCATGGACAGAGGAGCCTGGCAGGTTACAGAGTCGCAAAGAGTAGGACATGACTGAAGTGACTTAACACACACACACCCTCAACGGGACAGTCTTTCCTGCTAGAAGCTATATTATTTTCCTGACTATCAAAAAGACCTCAGAAATGCAGAAATTTAATGTATTTTTCTACCTTTAGCCCATGAAATGGAAGGCTGATACCAAGTGACAAAACGTTATTAATATTTATTTTTAACAGTGATTGTTTTGTTTAGAATCTTGGATAATAGTGTCTTGCTTTGACAGACAAGAATGTTTCTTAATTCTGTAAAGCCTTCATATTGTAGATGGATATAAGAGGGCAGATATTCTGAGAATTTATGGTCCAATTGTTTTCTTTTGTAAAAGAGGCTTAAGAGTATTTCTGGGTCTTGGCCAAGGTCACACAGAAGTCAGGACAGAACTTGGGACTAGACCCCAGCTCAACACCCTGCTCACTCTTGTGTGTGGGTCCTTTCAAGCCAAGATGACTTTGTGGCGATGCATTTTATGTGCCTGAAATGATCGGTGTTAGGGAAATTGATTACCTGGATTAAAGATGGAAAACAGAGTTCCGCCAAGGGCTGGTGATCACGTTTGGTGAGGGTTGTCTACATGCCAGGGCCTCTTCTAAGCACTTCATGTATGTGGTAATATCTCCTTTAAGCCTCACAACAATCCTACAGTATTAATGCTGCCATCATCCATGCGTGTTATGTACAAGAACAGAGCCCACGGAGGTCACGTGACCTTGGTCACAGTGGGAGTGAGGGATGGAGCTGGGGTTCAAACCCACACTCCTAACCACCAGCTGGCGCCTCTGAGCTCGTCATTCCTGAAGACTCCTGAATGTCTCCCTCAGATGCCAGATTGTTTCGGATACATTATTTAAGGAATAATAAACTGAAAATATTTTTAAACTATAAACCACTTTGCAACAGCATTCAGAAAGAATACATGATCAGGCTGGCGATGGTTGAACTTACTGCATAGTACTGTAGTTAATCTGAAGACACTGAAATTATCACAAGCGATAACAAGAGATCGCAGAGAAGGTTGTGTCGAGTGCAAGATCTAGGTGTAGTTCTTCTGGGCAGATTAAACAGCATTTAAAGATTCCAGGATGACTGAGATGATAAGGCAGATGCTTTCTGTTTAAATTTATTATGGATAAGTTCAAGCTCGACTCGGAGGCAAATGAGACACTAACTCATTTTGTAAAACCTGAAGCTTTAAGAGTAAGGAAATATTTAACTTGAATAGTATTTATTTATTTTTTTTTTAAGTAAAGGATGGACAGAAATCACAGTTCTGTGTGTATGTGTGTGCGGGGGGAGAAACCAGCCGTTACTTTATTCAGTGCTGTTACAGAAACAGCAACAACTCAATTCAGAAGAGGAAAAAAAAAAAAAATATATATATATATATATATATAGACAATGTAAAACTGAAACTAGCTATGGTACTGTGCTTTAATTCTGCCCATGCCTGTTTCCCCCTCAGCAACTTGCAGTCAGGGGTATCTCAGTCCTTGCTCCACCCTGGTGTCTTTCAAGGTCAGTATTGAGCTCACACGCAAACGTCTGTTTTTAAATGATCACGTTAAACCAAGAACACGCGTATCCAAGAGGAAAGACAAAAACAAGCTCTTGGACCTAAAGTGAGCAGTAGTTTCCAAGATTTTCCATTAACGTGTCCCAACTTGGAGTCTGTGAGTGGCATTTCTGGGACTTAGGCTTGGGACGTTTTCCTTTGTTCCATTGCCAGGGCTCTTTTCCTTCCCCGTGCTTCTGAATCTCAACCTGTGGCCCCCAAAGGCTCCTGCAGTCTGGTATCATCTGCCACTCTCCCCCAAAGACCTAACCTCCACCGCCAACCCCAGCACGGGCTGAGTCCCTGCCCCCTGCCCAGCCCTGATTCCGCTACAAACTCTTTCTGGGCTGACTGTCCCTGGGGACTTGCTGCTAAGCAGACCCCGAGCCTCCTCCTGGATTATTTCTGGCCTTGCTGTTGATACCTTTTAGTGGAATGACGCCAGGCCCTCCCTGTCTTCTTCTTGTGTGGCTTCTCTCCCCGGCACTCTGATACAGTGGTGCCTGATCCCTGCTCACCCTGGACACAGTAATAGGTTTCCTTCCACGGGTATCTTCTACACTACAGGGTGCTCTGAAGTCAGTGACTGGGTCATTTCTGTGTCCCCAGGAATTCCCTCCTCCAGGGGATCCCATTTTGTTGGAACTCTTCACTGACCCGTCTGTCTTGGGTGGCCCTGCATGGCATGGCTCATAGCTTCATTGAGTTACACAAGCCCCTTCACCATGCCAAGGCTGTGCTCCTTGAAGGGGATGGAAACATCATAGGTGCCTTGTAGAAGTGTGGAGTGATCGCCTGTTGGCAAGTATAGACCTGAGGCATCAGTCTTTGCAGACTTGCCTTCTAATCTTTCTTTTTTTTTTTTTTTTTAATTTCATCTTCACTTCTTTGGGCATCCATAAAAATCAGGAGTTTTCATACAAGTATTCACAGTAGAGTCTCAAAAAATCCAAAGATCAGACGACACTGGTCCCTCTTCCCCAACAACATCGGCCAGAGTTATGGCTTGTTCTTTACACAGCCCACGGACACACGGAGCTGCTTGCTGCTGTCCCCCGCCCCAGCCACCCAGCTTCCGAGGGTCATGTCACCTGCCTGGGTCCAGGAGACCATGGTGTGCCACCCCTGGGAAGACTCACCCAGTGGAAACAGTCCCAGGCAGACTCTTTCTTCTTTCTCCTAAGGGCTGTGTATCAGTCCTGGTGGCTCAGATGGTAAAGAATCCGCCTGCAACGCGGGAGACCTGGGTTCAGTCCCTGGGTCAGGAAGATCTCCTGGAGGAGGGCATAGCGACCCACTCCAGTATTTTTGTCTGGAGAATCCCATGGACAGAGGAGCCTGGTGGGCTATAGTCCATGGGGTCGCAAAGAGTCAGACACGACTGAGCGACTAAGCAAGCAAGCAAGAGCATGCTCAGGTGGCAGAGACAGAGCACGAATCTCTCTTCCTCTTTTCCCAGGGATGCTCATCTCGTTACGGGTCTTATCCTCAGGACTTTATCTAACTCTAATTACTTTCCCAAGGCCCCATCTCCAAATATCCACCACACCAGGGACAAGGGCTTCAACGTGTGAAATTTGAGAGGCAACCAAATTCAGTCTATCCAGCCTGACTCAAGAAATGAGAGAAATTCACCCTCCACCTTTGCCTACCCAGGGGAAGAATTTACTTTGACTTGTATATATTTATTTCCAGTGGCAACTATTCTAGGGCTCTGTGACCCCAAATAAAAGAAGCACAGGTTCCCATGTGTTTGGGGTTCGGGGCATGGGCAGCAGCAGACCTTGCTTTCTGATTCATTTCAGCCCCTGCACCCTTGGCCTTGGGGCTCCGGTTCTCTGCGACTTGTGTCCTCATCGACAGGGAGGCAGATGGGACAGGGGGTTCTTTGGCCTCTGATGCTCTGTGTCTCTCCTGTCCGTTTCCAGGGAAATGGATTGCACGGGTGCTGGCCGTGAGTGGGGTGATGAGGACTGTCCGCCTCGTCCAGGGACGTTCTCAGAGTCAGATGGCATCTGTCAGGAGGTTGGCTCACACCTGGAGCGGGAGCTGAGCCGTGCGTATCCGAGCGCACCGAGGCGGTTGAGATCCTGTCTCCCGTCTGCTGGCATGGCCCCCTTTTCCACTCAGCTGCGCTGAGTAGTAAGAGAGGCCCCGTCCGCCCTCCCGTCACGGAGCTCAGCCTGTGCCAGTGTTTCTGCTGCTAATGAAGGATTTATTTAGGTCACCACTGCCTTCTGTGCACGGCACCGCAGATTAACCATGAGGGGGGAGGGGCTCCTCTTCATCCCCCCTGCACACACCTGGCCGCCCTTCACTCAGGCAGGGGGGCCTTTCTGGAGGCCCCTCTGCACCCCTCCCCAGACAGAGAGCCCGGATCGCCCCTATGTGTCACTGTCCTTTCTCCTGCAAGCCTCTGTCTGGTTGAGTCACTGCAGTGCTTTGGATCATGAACAAATGCGTTTGACTAATTATCATCCTTGATTCCCATTTATATCACACAGCCTCCTTTTTTTTTTTTTAAGAGACAAAAATAGCTGCCACGATTGAAGGGCTTGCCATCGGCCAGGCAATATGGCAACATCGTAAGCACCCTCATAGGCTTCTGTTTAATCCCCACAATCGGTGTAGGTTGGCCAAGGCATTCGATCGAAGGTCTGGGTTTTCAGTGCTCTCTCGTGGATTTTAAATTAGAGAGCTGAGATTTGCGCCTGGGTTTTTGGCTCTAAATCCTCTGAATTCCAGCATCGGCCCTCCGCCCCCCTCCACAGATAACACCACCTCTGTGACCAGACCGATCCCTCTCTATTTTGTCTGCTGCAATTGTTTCCAACCCTGGATTTAAAAACAAACTACCCTAACAACCATAGGAAACCAAATCCAAAGGCAGCCTTCCCAGCCCAAGGCCAGGACCATCAGGCTCCCAATCTGAATGGATGCAGTTGTTCCAAGCTCAGGGAGTTCTTGAGTTCTTGCCATTCCAAAGGCTGTGGGTGGGCAGACCGGTTCTCCAGGCAACTGGTTAGAAACGCAGACTCCCAGGCCTCTGCCCAGAACTCTTGGATTAGAATCTGCATTTTGAACTACATCCCCAGGGAATCGATGTGCACTTGTAAGTCTGGAAAAAGCTTTATGCCTGGCGATAGTGATGGAGCAGCCAGAGCTCTTGGCGGGGGTGTGGGGAGCTTTAGTCACCTCCCACTAGCAACCCCTTGTCCAGATCCTTCAACCTAATCTCTCACCTAATTTGGAAAAGTATGTCCTGTGGGTTGACTTCAGGCTACCTATGGGGCAGTTGGCATTGGATCAGGGAATTCTCAGAAGCTTGGAAATAACACGGTGATTGAAATCCACTGGCCTCAAATCCTTACCCCACTATGCTGCCCTCCCTGGCTGACCCAGGCACCTACTTCCTTCAATTCCGGGGAGTTGCATTCATTATCCAGGTAACCTTCTGTAAATAAGGAACGTCCTGTGTCATGGAGGTCATGGAGCCTATAAAGTGGAGGAGGGAGTGTTGGAAGAGTCCTGGTCTTTTTCAAGAGGAAAATAGGGCTAGTCACCCTCCTTTTCCCAGGCAGTCAGTGTGGCCCAGAGGAACTTTTTTCTTTAAATTGGAATGTGGTTGCTTTACAATGCTGTGTTAATTTCTGCGGTACAGCAGAATGAATCAGCTATTCATATACATATCCCCCCCCCTTTTTTGAATTTGCTTCCCATTTAGGTCACCACAGAGCACTGAGTGGTATTCCCTATGCTATACTATAGGTTCTCCTTAGTTATCTATTTTATACATGGTACCAATTTGTATAAAATAGATATATATCAACGTACATATGTCTATTCCAATCTCCCGATTCATCCCAATCCCCCCTTGGTATCTATATGTTCTCTGCATCTGTGTCTTTATTTTTGCTTTGTAAATAAGATTGCCTATACCAATTTTTTTTTCCAATTCTACATATATGCATTAATATTCCGTACTTGTTTTTCTCACTCTGACTTACTTCTCTCTGTAGTAACATTATGGGAACCGACCTTGGGTCTTTTGTACCCTGAATTCTTTTCTACCCCCAACTTACCTCACAGCAATTACCATGAGTAAATCCAAGCCAAAGTCAATGTCAGCAGCTGTTGACGAGTGTCATGTGTGGGCAGTTTCAAGAAAATAAATATTTATGGGAATCCTGAGATCGTGCTGTCCTTCTGTAGACTGACAGGAAGGAGCTAAATCTGTTTCCTCTCTTGGTTTCCAAAATGACCTGCCAAGGATGGAAGGTTGACCCCACTGCCACAGGCTCTTAAGTTAACCATGCAGAGGTAAAGGTCTCCTAAAGGCAAACAAAAAATCATATACCATTGATTGCTCATAAATGGTTGGATACAGAAAGGACAGTTCTGACCAAACCGTCTTTACTCGGGTATTAGTGCATTCCAGAAAGTTAAATCACTTAACACCCCAGCATACATGGACAGAGGCGATTCTTAGAGAGCAACACAAGAGCTCGCATCCTTCCTGCTGTGTTATCAGGCTTGGAGCAAGCTCGTCCCTCTGCCTGGAATGTGCTTGCCACAGCCCAAGGAAGGCATCTCCGCTCAGAGGCAAAGCAGCACACTTCTTGGTCCTGTGACCTTTTTGTTCCAGTTCAGTTGCTCAGTTGTGTCCGACTCTTTGTAACCCCAGGGACTGCAGCATACCAGGTTTCTCTGTCCTTCACTGTCTCCCGGAATTCACCCTAACTCATGTCCATTGAGTCGGTGATGCCATCCAACCATCTCATCCTCTGTCGTCCCCTTCTCCTGCCTTCAATCTTTCCCAGCATCAGGGGTTTTTTCCCAGTGAATCGGCTCTTCCCATCAGGTGGCCAAAGTATTGGAGCTTCAGCTTCAGCATCAGTTCTTCCAATGAATATTCAGGACTGATTTCCTTTAGGATTAACTGGTTTGATCTTCTTGTTGTCCAAGTGACTCTCAAGAAACTTCTCCCGCACCGCAGTATGAAAGCATCAATTCTTCAGTGCTCAGCCTTCTTTATTTGAGAAGGTCTTTTAACCCTGGTGGCTCAGAGGTTAAAGCATCTGCCTGCAATGCGGGAGACCTGGGTTCGATCCCTGGGTCAGGAAGATCCCCTGGAGAAAGAAATGGCAATCCACTCCAGTATTCTTGCCTGGAGAATCCCATGGACAGAGAAGCCTGGTGGGCTACAGTCCATGGAGTTGCAAAGAGTCGGACACGAACGAGAGACTTCACTTCACTTTAACCTTAATAGCATGTTTCTGTGTCTGCCTTGGGGAGAAAGCCAGGCCATTAGCATTCGTCGTATGCCCTGTAAATGCTAGACATTGCCCTGTCTCTTTGGCATGGGTAATCTTTTGGAATCATGATAGCATCCCTAGGAAGTAGTTTTTAGCCCATTTTGCAGAATGGCACACTGAGGCCCAAAGAAATGAGAAACTAACCTGAGCTCGGTTGGCTCTCAGAATTCTAGCCTGGGTCTGTCCAATTGCTTTTCTATTACCACTCACTGCCCTTTTATTGCAAAAAACATATAGAATAAAAGGAAAATAACCACCCCCTTGGTACTGTTACAAGTATTAGCGGGGATGATTTCTACACGAGGGCCTACCGCCTGACACACAGCCGGCACTCAGGGAGAGAGTAATCGTTTCCTTTCCAACCCTTCTGTCAAATCCCTTGGATGACTTTTGTCCCCCCAGATAACCATCCCTGTTATCCAAGAAGATTCTTACCTGTGCTGGCTGGTTCACCAACTTTTTTGAGGGGCTGGGAAGGTTTTCCGGCAGACAGAGGGACCACGAGCATCGCTGTGCTTGATGTATACTGAATGTCCCTCCTGTGAAATATTCTAGTTCTTTAATTTTATCCATGAATATGTTCTAGTGATGGGGCTGAGAGTAAGTGTGTTGTACTGGTTACATTTGAAATCTCAGTCATAATGTGAATTATGTAGTAAGACTTAAGAAGAAAATTAAATATTTTTGAAGGGTTATCTCACTACTTCCCATCCTTCTTTAATGAAAATGCATTCTAGGCTCTCAGGCGATTTTGTCTGTCCTCTATGAGAAATTTTGAGCCCCCTTCTCAACATCTGGTTTCTATTTGATCCTCTAGGGAGGAAAGCTTACTACTTTTTGCCACTGTCTTTTTCATAAATGGCAAATGGTTAAGTTTCTCTTTCTGCTGAATGAAAAGCCTCTGTCAGTGCCTTCCGTTATTTGCCTGACTTTCCACTACATTCGATGTGTTCATTCAGCAAACAGCTTCTCTAGCACCCGCTGGGTACCAGCAATCACGCCAGCCCCCAAGGATGCAGTGGAGGGAGGTAGGATGCTGATAAGGAAGCTCTGAATTGACTTTTTTGGGTGGAGAGGCAGGCAGTAAACAAGCAAACATAATTTTGGATAGTATATCAGGAATATAAAACAAGATGATGGGAAAGACAGTGATTAAAGGCGAGAGGGTGGGCTCATGTTGCCGAGAAAAGCCAGCATTTGAAATAAAATCCGTGACAGGGGACAGCCAGCCTCAGGAAGCCTGGTGGGGGGTGGGGAGGGGTGGGGCATCCTGGAAAGATGGAGCAGAGAATGCCAAGGCTCAGAGCTGGTGTACCTTCAAATGAACCGGAAGGCCTGAGCTTGGCTTAAAGGGGCAGTGAGGTGGGAGGGGCAGACAGATCCTATCCTAGGTTCATTCCTGACCTGAAAAGGATTTGGATTTAACTCTTTTATTTTTTCACCTCAAAGCATGTGACTTCCCATTTCCCTGACCCCATGCCTCCTTCAATGGAAGCTAGGAGTCTTAGCCACTGGACCGCCAGGGAAGTTCCCTTGGATTTAATTGTTAACGCAGGGGAATCTCCACCTGGAAAGTTCTGTGTCCTCTCCTGTGTCAGCATCTTCATGTGGGGCCCAAAGAAGCCTAGTGCTGCTGATGGGAAAGACTCTTGGCTTTGGAATTCTTGAAACTCAGGGCTTGGTTTATCACCGCAGAATGAAGCAAGCAGCCTCCCTGGTAAAAGGGCGTGAACAGAGAGTGAGCTGGATCTCTTTCAGGGATCTTTTAACCCATCTACACAGGGAAGGATGGCACTTCCCAGGTGGTGGCAGTGGTAAAAGAGCCCGCCTTCCAATGCAGGCAAACAGAAGATACATGGGTTCGATCCCTGGGTCAGGAAGATCCCCTCGAGTAGGAAAAGGCAACCCACTCTGGTATCCTTGCCTGGAGAATCCCATGGACAGAGGAGCCTGGTGGGCTGCAGTCCTTAGGGATGCAAAGAGATGGACATGACTGAAGAAACCACTCCATTTCTCCGAGCCTCACTTTCTTGGGACAATATCAGTTCTGTCCAGCATGCAGTGCGCGTCACACGGGTCCTACGTGCACAGTGGCTAGCCTAGTGTCTGCTCAGTAGCAAGTGCTCCGGATGACTGCTGCCGACATTGCTTTTGGGAGGAATGTGGACTGGCCTCCAGTGCTGTTGAACAGTCTTTGTGCTGGTGCCAGCTCAGGCTCCAGACTTCCAGAAGATTCCCTTTGATAGCACCTAGTTTACTTCTGAAGAGAGAATAAGCTGTTTATTTTTGTGCTGCTTGCAATTTCAAACTTGCCTTCCTGGTTCTTTTCCTGTTTGAGACGCTCTTGATTTGTGAGTGGGGTCAAGGATCTTACTTTTGAAGAAAGCACGTTGCACAATTAAAAGAGTTTCCAGAGTAAGAATTGCAACAGTCTCTGGGCTGTCTACTCCAGTTGTCAGAAACCACAAGTGGCCTTGGGCCCCAGAATCACCCCAGATGGTGATTTCAGCCACGAAATTAAAAGATTCTTGTGCCTTGGAAGAAGAGCTATGACAAACCTAGACAGCATATGAAAAAGCAAGCCTGGCTTTGCAAAGGGGTTGCAAAGACTCAGACGCGACTTAGTGACAGAACAACAGCAACAAGAAATGGCCTTGAGATGTCCTGCAAATGTATACACACTGGCTTTTGAAGACTTAAGACAAAAAACTGCTTCAT
The DNA here is from genome assembly GCF_910594005.1 of Cervus elaphus. NCBI lineage: Eukaryota > Metazoa > Chordata > Mammalia > Artiodactyla > Cervidae > Cervus > Cervus elaphus. The sequence continues at coordinate 10,555,950 of NC_057820.1, forward strand.
TATCTCCTTCATTTTATCTAGTGATTATGTGTTGAAGTAATAACACTTTGGATAGGGTTACAGAAAAGACTGGTTTTTAAATCGGGTCTTCTGGAAAATGTGCAAGTGCATATGTGGGTCATTTTAACATCTGTAATAAAAGTAACAAGGAGACATGATCCATCTTAGGACAAGCTATGACAAACTGTCAGAGACATAAATGAACAGTGATTACTGTCAGAATTGAGAGGGGTTGCTCTTACCTTCCTGAGCAGCTCTTAATGACCTGTGAAGATTTGAGTTTTTCTAAATATCTTGTAAAACAATGTGTTACACTTTTATTTACATAACTCCTTTGGGGAAGGCAGTGTGGTTGGAAGAGTGGAGGGGAGAAGGTATTGGTGAAGGTAGGAAATACCAGATCACCTTACCTGCCTCCTGAGAAACCTGTATTCTGGTCAAGAATCAACAGTTAGAACCAGACATGGAACAACGGATTGGTTCCAAATTGGGAAAGGAATAGATCAAGGCTGTATATTGTCACCTTGCTTATTTAGCTTATATGCAGAGTACATCATGTGAAATGCCAGGCCAGATGAAGCACAAGCTGGAATCAAGACTGCCGGAAGAAATATCAATAACCTCAGATATGCAGATGATACTGCCCTTATGGCAGAAAGCGAAGAGGAACTAAAGAGCCTCTTGATGAAGGTTAAGGAGGAGAGTGAAAAAGCTGGCTTAAAACTCAACATTCAGAAAACTAAGATCAAGACATTTGGACCCATCACTTCATGGCAAATAGATGGGGAAACAGTGGGAACAGTGACAGACTTTATTTCTTGGGCTCCAAAATCACTGCAGATGGTAACTGCAGACGTGAAATTGAAAGATACCTGCTCCTTAGAAGAAAAGCTATGACCAAACCAGACAGCATATTAAAAAGCAGAGACATCACTTTGCCAACAAAGGTCCGTCTAGTCAAAGCTCTGGTTTTTCCAGTAGTCATGTATGGATGTGAGAGTTGGACTATAAAGAAAGCTGAGCACAGAAGAATTGATGCTTTTGAACTGTGGTGTTGGAGAAGACTCTCGAGAGTCCCTTGGACTGCAAGGAGATCCAACCAGTCCATCCTAAAAGAAATCAGTCCTGAATATTCCTTGGAAGGACTGATGCTGAAGATGAAGTTCAATTATTTTGGCCACCTGATGCAAAGAGCCAACTCATTAGAAAAGACTCTGATACTGGGAAACATTGAAAGCAGGAGGAGAAGGGGATGTCAAAGGATGAGATGGTTGGATGGCATCAGAGACCCAATGGACGTTAGTTTGAGCAAGCGCTGGGAGAGAGTGAAGGACAGGGAAGCCTGGCGTGCTGCAGTCCATGGGCTTGCAAAGAGTCGGACACGACTGAGTGACTGAACAGCAACAGGGAGTTTTTAAACTGTATACTAGTCTTTCGGTTGTTTTGGAGGGGGGTTGTTTTGGAGTGGTGTTGTTTTTGTTTTGTTTTTGTAAAGGACAAGCTATATTCAGTTTCTTCTCCGGAATCCCTTGGTGGTTCAGTGGTTAGGACTTCAGGCTATCACTGCTGAGGGCCCAGATTTAATCCCCGGGAGGGGAACTAAGATCCCACAAGCCTCGTGGTTCAAGCAGGAAAAAAAAAAAAAATGTTTCTTCTTTTTGCTGTCTGCTGGTAACTCCCCGTTAGGAAAGTGATCTCAGATGCTCACTGTGCTAACAGGCATGCCTCATAATAACGTGAAAAGAGCATGGAGAGTCAACGCATGTGGCTTTCAGGGCTGGCCTCTGACTCTGTCCCTGCCGTGTTCCAGGACCGGGTTGTTTTCTGGGATGTGAAGCTGTGAGATGGGCAGTGCATAGCTATTCAATGTGGAAGAGTTGCTATCTCCCTCGCTTCACCCACCCCACGGCCTGCACACGCACACGTGTGTGCAGAAACATGTACACACAGACGTACAGACACGCATGTGCACATGCTCACATACCCCAAACATGTGAAAGGCAAGCACAACTGGTCCCTTTGGCTGACCCACACCGGCAGTGGAAAAGGAAATAGAATTTCACTGAGTCGTGCTAAAACATGCATTTGACTAAAGCAAATGGCCCATTAAATTTAGCTCATCCAACCAGTAAGACCAACCTTGAACCCCATCTTGTTTGACCATCTCTCCAAAACGTTTTTTTTTTCTTTTTTTTTCCCCCTAAATAAGCATGTCAGGTGATTTTTCTGGTTCCTTTTCCAGTGTTCTGTGATTTTTCAACTTTTTAATTGTTTGATCTTGAAGATACATTTTTCAAAGTGGTTAATACAATTGATATCTGAAGGATATCAAATCAGTTTGATCACAAACAGGGAAGCCCTGTATATTGTTCTTCATTGACACATTTAAGACAAGTTTTAGTACTTCTCTAGTGGATCCAGCTGGTAAAGAATCTGCCTGCAGGAAGTCTGGGTTCAATCCCTGGGTCAGGAGGATCCCCTGGAGAAGGGAATGGCAACCCACTCCAGAAGTCTTGCCTGTAAAATCCCATGGACAGCGGAGCCTGGTGGGCTATCTAGTTCATGGGGTCAAAAGAGTCGAAAACAACTAGCAACTAAACCAACCACCCCAGACAAGTTTAAACTAATAAAGTGAATTTTAAGCCTGGCATAATGAAGATGATGGGCCTTCTTGATAGAAAATATGTTTTCTGGCTTTGTAAGTCCCACAGTCCCCAAACTGGGCCTGTCTCCAACTCTCCCTGAGCTGTGTTTAGACAGAGATTATTTAAAACAGAACTTCCAATCGCCTCTTTCCTGGAGAGGGTCAAACACGGATTGCTGCTTATCAGCCCTGTAAAAACATCAACCGTGGCTCATGTGTCTTGGGGGCCCATGCACTGCAGCTCAGCAGTGCCTGTGTTCCTTAGGGACTTTAATGCCCAAATGTGATAAATCTCAGAGAGTTAAAGAGGAGAAGGCATAAAGGAGGCAGTTCATGGGAAGAGCCCTGCGTTCAGAGCTTTAAATTTGGACTGTGAATTTTGAAATGGAATAAATTTTTGTGTCCTTGGGCAAGACCCTCATCTATAACTGTCCTGTGTTTCTACCTTCCACTGTCGTGTTGGGGTGACATTCAACTGAGACTGTAAGACCCGCTCTTTATAAACAGTTAACCTTCACCTCTGTGAAAGTTTTTTGTTTCTTCCAGTAACCTCACCTGTATATCCCTCTAGGCCCACTGCACACGCTTGCTCTACTAGGAAGACATCCCTAATCGTTTCAGGCAAAATGAAGGAACACAGGTCCTCAAAGTACCTAAACTGTGATCATAACGGATACCACACTAATGCTTGCAGCCAGGCTGTGTCAGTTAACTTTTGCCAAATGTGTCCTGAAATACAAACCACCCCAAAACTCAACAGCTTAAAACCACAAGCACTCATTCTTACACATGAGGGAGATGGCTAGGCTGCACACAGGGGACAGATGGGGTGGCTCTGCGCCAAGTGTGTTTCATCTTCCTCCTAGGACCAGGGCACTTTTTTTTTTTTTTCATTGCAATGGTGTAAGGGCTGAGGGCATGTGAAAACACACAGTCCTCTTAAGGCCTATCTATGCTGGGCACTGACACTGTCGTTTCTGCCCACGTTGTTGTGCAGTCGCTAAGTCATGCCCAACTCTTTGCAGTGCCGTGGACTGTAGCACGCCAGGCTCCTTTCTCCTCCACTATCTCCCTGCTCAAACGCATGTTCGTTGAGTCAATGATGCTATCTAACCATCTCGTCCTCTGCAGCCCCCTTCTCCTTCAGCCCTCAATCTTTCCCAGCATCGGAGTCTTTTCCAATGAGTCAGCTCTTTGCATCCAGGGGCCAAAGTATTGGAGCTTCAGTTTCAGCATCAGTCCTTCCGATGCATATTCAGGGTTGATTTCCTTTAGGACTAACTGGTTTGGGCTGAGCGCCAAAGAATTGATGCTTTTTGATCTTAGTGCTGGAGAAGACCCTTGAGAGTTCTTTGCACTGCAAGGAGCTCAGACCAGTCAATCTGCCCACGTGCCACTGGCCAAATCTAAAATCACTAGGAAGTACACTCCCCCTGCACTGAGGCCACAGCAAGAACTAGATCCAGGGACAAGTGAACAACTGGAGGTAACCATTCCATTTTTCAAACAGGTCCGTCGGTCCTATTAAATGAGAAGCCCCTGGTGGGTAGGGGAGCAGAAACCATGCCCGCTTCTCTGTCACTTGCCCCTCTGCCTGGGGCTGGCAGCTGGTTGCTATTCACTGATGTTTACTGAGGTCTGACAGACCTTGCCCATCTTTTTCCTTTGTAGCAAAGGTTGGCAAAATAGGACTACAGGCCAAATCTGGCCTGGTTTTTGTGCCAGTAGAGCACTAAACATATAAATGTTTGGGGGAAAAAAGTAAACGAAGAATAATTTTTAATGACCCATGAAAATGATATGAAATTCAACCGTCAGTGCCCGTAAATAAGGCTTTATTGGAAAACAACCACACCCAGGTCTCTGTGGATGTTTTAGAGCAAAACAACATAGTTGGAGGAGTTCCCATGGAGACTATATGTCCCCAAAAGCCTAACCATTTACTCTCTTGCCTGGTACAGAAACTGTTTGCCACCCCTGCTTGATAGGATAAGTGAAAGTGAAAGTCGCTCAGCCATGTCCCACTCTTTGCAACTCCTTGGACCCCTCTGCCAGGCTCCTCTGCCCATAGGATTTCCCAGGCAAGAATACTGGAGCGGGTTGCCATCTCCTTCTCCAGGGGATCTTCCCAATCCAGGGATCAAACCTGGGTCTCCACCATTGCAGGCAGATTTTTTTACCATCTGATTAAAAAACTGAGAAAACCCCGAGGAGGTGAATGTCTTGCCAAAGATGACAGAGTTGTCAGCTTGATTAAGCCCAGTATTTACGTGGGGTTAATACTTTCCTCCTTTGTTTCCTAGTAATCAGAAGCCTGCGGATACCCATGTGTCACTGATCTGGAGACGTCCCCCTGCGGGCAGCGCTTCATGACCCAGCGGCGCCCAGCCCAGTGAAGCCACCGTGGTGTCCGGCATGGCCCCGCTGCTCCTGGGCGCGGTGATGCTGGTGGCCCAGCTCCAGCTAGTGCCTTCCCGCCCCGCGGTGGTGCCAGGGGACGAGCCGGGCCAGCCGGAGCTGGTGCGGAAAGCGGCGAGCCTCCAGGACGAGATCCCGGACGGCCAGGCCCCCAACGGCTCCGCCCAGCAGCTGCCGCAGACCATTATCATAGGGGTGCGCAAGGGCGGTACCCGCGCGCTCTTGGAGATGCTCAGCCTGCATCCAGACGTGGCGGCTGCCGAGAACGAGGTGCACTTCTTCGACTGGGAGGAGCACTACAGCCAAGGCCTGGGCTGGTACCTCAGCCAGATGCCCTTCTCCGCCCCGCACCAGCTCACGGTGGAAAAGACCCCCGCATACTTCACGTCGCCCAAAGTGCCTGAGCGCGTCCACGGCATGAACCCGGCCATCCGGCTGCTGCTTATCCTGCGGGACCCGTCGGAGCGCGTGTTGTCCGACTACACCCAAGTGTTCTACAACCACGTGCAGAAGCGCAAGCCCTACCCGTCCATCGAGGAGTTCCTGGTGCGCGACGGCCGCCTCAACGTGGACTACAAGGCTCTCAACCGCAGCCTGTATCACCTGCACATGCAGAACTGGCTGCGTTTCTTCCCGCTGCGCCGCATCCACATCGTGGACGGCGACCGCCTCATCAGGGACCCCTTCCCCGAGATCCAGAAGGTGGAGCGGTTCCTGAGGCTGTCGCCGCAGATCAACGCCTCCAATTTCTACTTTAACAAGACCAAGGGCTTCTACTGCCTGCGGGATGGCGGCCGGGACCGCTGCTTACACGAGTCCAAAGGCCGGGCGCACCCCCAAGTGGACCCCAGACTCCTCAATAAACTGCACGAATATTTTCATGAGCCAAATAAGAAATTCTTTGAGCTTGTCGGCAGAACATTTGACTGGCACTGATTTTTTTTTTTTTTTTTTTTTTTTGCGATAAGCTAGGCTCGGAACCTTTCCTATTGTAAGTTCTGGTGTACATCTGGGGTGGGGGAAAGAATTTTAAAAGGGCATTTAAGTATAATTTATTTGTAAGATCCATAAATTACTTCTGTACAGTATTAGATTCACAATTGCCATATATACTAGTTATATTTTTCTACTTGTTAAATCGAGGGCATTTTGTATTGTTTTTCATGGTTGTTAACATGTGTAATATGTCTCTATATGAAGGAACTAAAATATTTAACTGCAAAAAAAAAAAAAGAAATTCTGGAGATGCAGTCTTTTTTGAATATAATTAACTTGCCCCCAACTCCAAATAGTTGTGTGTGTTCATTCATCGCATATATTTCTTTGTTACTCTTAAAAAAAATGTTTTTCATAGTTATTACCTTCCTCTCCCCTTCTCTCCTTTGTTCATTGTCTTTTTAATGTCTCCCTGAGGTCATCAGATTTATTTTTTACTTGCATTGTGAGATTTCTCTTCATTGAGATGCCCTGTTATTGTTGGAGGTGACATTTTCACCCATTTCCAGCTTTAGCAGGTCCCTGAGTGTGGATTCTAACTCCATGTAAACTCCAAGAGGACAAAGCAATTAAGCTGGAGAAGTTAGTTGCTAACCAGCAAGAGGCTTGCTTCAAAGAGTGCTTATACTTCCTTCTGATTGCAGCAATAGATGAAACAACAATAAAGGAAATTAAACCTGGCTTTCAGAATGCTATTGGGGCTGTGTACTTTGCCCCAGGTGGCAATGGGTCTCCGGAAAGTCACTTAGAATAGAAAAGAGGAATTGCAGAATGTATGCATGTCCTCATCTGTGAAAAGCTGACTAAAGGGATAACCGGTTGCTTGGGCTGGGAGTTTATTAATCTATTTCCTGAAAGATCAATATGCACTTATAGACATATATTCCATATGCTTTGAGACCTGGGCATGTACATGTTTAAACATCAGCTCCAAATTTAGAGTTCTGAATGTGAAAGGAAATTTAAATTCCCAAGGGTTGAAATTGAAAAGAGAAAAGTTCAAAGCGGTGGCAGAAATAGGTTTGGAACCTCTTGCACCTGCCTCAGAGGCAAGGGTCCCAATTTCAGTTTCACTTCTGCCCTGAACAACTGGGTTGTTAGGAATGATCAAATAAACCCCTCTGAGCCTCAGTTTTTTCATGTGTTCTTCGTTCAGTCAGTCTCATTCAGAATTAAATAAATCAGACTTTTTTTTCCTTATTATGACTACAAATATGTTCGTTATGGTAAAACAAAAAAATACAAGGACACAAATGTGTCTCCTGACATAGTTCTTACTTAAGGCAGAGGAGTGAAATGGACATTTTGTAGAGGAACTCATTGAGATTTCCCTCAAGCAACCCTAGGAAGGAGGAATCATAGTGGCAAGTTCAAAGTGGAAGAAACAGGCACAGTGAAGATAAGGAAGTCGCCCAAGTTCACGTTGACTATAAAACAGAGCTCAGAGTTCACTTACAGTCAAAGCCCAAGGTTCTTTTTTTTTGGCGGGGGCGGGGGGGGGGGTTCTACCCCTTTTTTCTCTAAATGCAAATGGAAAGACCTAGAGACAGTTCTTCCTGACACATTCCTTTTCTGGTGCCAAATGTCTTCCATCCCAAGAGGTGAGCCTGAGCCAGATCGAAAGGACAAGAAGGAGCTTGAGGTTTTCTCAGGGGTGCTATCAGGGAAATGAGTCACCTTAGTTATGCTTCAGTAGCTGCAGCCTGGCTTGACCTTAGCATGGCCTGCGCCCCACCCTGCAGCAGACAGCAGAAAATGCCTTCTCTGCACCTTCATTAAGTGAAAGTGAAGTCGCTCAGTCGTGTCCGACTTTTTGTGACCCCATGCTGACCAGGCTTCTCCATCCTTGGGATTTTCCAGGCAAGAATACTGGAGAGGGTTGCCATTTCCTTCTCCAGGAGATCTTCCCAACCCAGGGATTGAACCCGGGTCTTCCACATTGTAGGAAAATCCTTTACCGTCTGAGCCACCAGGGAAGTCAAGGTTGTCATTAAAAAACCCAGCTCCCCAGAGGGTATGGCAGAAATAGAGCGGGCTTCCTGTTGATGTGGTACTTTGCCATCTGCAGAGTGTTTCCCTCTATAGTGAATCACTGGATCTTACTTCTGTCATACCCACTGTGATAGATGAAGGTTGAAAAATGAGAGACAAAGGTGAAATCGAGTTATCAAGGTTGCCCAGGAATTGGGTGACTGAGTGGAGACTCTGGTATGTGTTTTCTGAGTCCAAAGAGGATGGTTTTTGCAAAATACTTAAGCATGCCAGCACCCTCGGGATGGTGTACTTGAAGCTTGCACTGTTGGGGCAAGAAAGTGGTGGGTCGGGATGAAGGAGGGAAGGACCAAACACTGGAGACATGATCTACCTTTTGTGGCTGACACTGCTGATGCTCGGGGATGCCCCAATTTATGACGATCAATGTGTATAAACTCAATAATTGTTGGTTTAAAGGCATGCTTGTGTGCTCAGTTACATCTGACTCTTTGCAACCTCATGGACTACAGCCCACCAGGCTCCTCTGTGCATGGGATTTTCCAGGCAAGAATACTGGAGCAGGTTGCCATTTTCTGCTCCAGAGGATCTTCCCAACCCAGGGATCGAACCCACATCTCTGGCATCTCCTGAATTGGCAGGTGGGTTCTTCACCACTGAGCCACCTGGGAAGCCCGATGGGGGTGGTGTTGACTAAAAATGCTCTCATGGAGGTCTACCGCAGGCAGGGGGCAGGGGCCCTAGTAGCTATTTCTATTCATCTGTTTTTGGTACCCCGTGAGCCAGCCATTTGGAAGGGATAGGCATCGTGAGGCCATTGCTCCAGACCTGTTCCAGGCCCTTAGCTCTCATCGGAGCACGGTCAGATTCAGAGGGGTCCTGCTGTAGACCAGGGTGGGCCTACTCAGAGGCCCAAATGCAGTGACTCAGGAGTCAGATGGACACCTGATCTGTCTCCAAACGCCTCATAGAAAGTCTATTAACAGAGAGAAGCTGAGGGAGTGAGGCTGCTGTCCGGACTAATCTAGGCTTAGGGCCAGCCTTGGGTGATGACCTCCTGGCAAGGCGGCAGAGAGCAGCTGAACAAGGCCTCAGCTGTTGTGTTTGGGATATTTGGAATATTCACTTTGCTTGATGCTTCTGAGGCGTCAGAACAGCCCCCTCCCATCCTGCAGGAACCAGATAGTGCCGAAACCCTGGGAACACTATTTTGGTTATCAGCTCACAGCCTGGAAATTGGCTATTTTAGCAAAACTGCTGGTGTGGCTCTGAGCAGAGTGCCTTGCTCTTTCTATCTTGGGAGACGGTACGCAGCAGAAAGGAGATATGGGGCAAAAGAGGCCATCGTTCAGAGTGCCTACCACCCGCAGAGGTGGAATCAGAGATCACTGCTGAGAGTTTAGGTATTCATTACAATTGTGTTTTTCTTTTGAGACCCTACTGTGGGCTATGGCACTAAACTCTCAGGAGAATGAAAATGTTAATGCAGGAATAAATAGTCATTAACTGTTCTGTGTTTAAAATAAAAACAACAAAAACGTAGAAGCGCTAGGAAGGCTATTCTGTGTTTAAATTTAAAAAAGGAAAGGCAAGGAAAGCAGGCAGCTTAAACTGTGTACAGATTAGCCAGTGTAGTGTGCTTATGAATTCAAGAACATCCCTGAGAGAAGTCAGTTAGCCCTAGGATAGAGTGGACTAACTGAGGCATAAGACATGGAACTGCCCCCATTGTTTTAAAAGAAAATAAATAAAGGGAGCTTCCCTGGTGGTCCAATGGCTAAGACTCTGCATTCCCAATGCAGGGGGCCCAAGTTGGTCCCTGGTCAAGTAACTGGATCCCACAAACCACAGTTAAGAGGTTGCATACTGCAATCAGGAATTTGCCTTCCTCAACCAGAGGTTCACGTGCTGTGACTGAGGATCCCACATGCCACAATTGGGACCTGGAGCAACCAGATAAATAAATATAAATATTTTTCAATGATGATAATAATAAAGAGAAGAATATTATTCCCGCTATGGGGATGGTGGTCCCAGAGTTGGGGAATATTGGCATCGAGGATCATAGAAAGTAGAGATGACAGAGGTATCATTTAACCACGCCATTGCTCAGGAGTAGGAAGAGATGGGAAGGGTGGCATGGCAAAGCTGTGACCCAGATCTCTTATCTTGTGGGCCAGCAGACCCTGTGGTTACCACAGGAAGGCTTCTTGGAGGAATTGCCGTAGAGCTGGAGCACAGAAGGCAATGGAGGTAACCAGAGCAGGGCGTTCTGGACAAGAGCAGGTTAAGGAATCAAGGCGGGGGGGGGGGGGTGGGTGTGGAGGCAGAGGAAGTAGAGATGCAAGCAGGAGATGGTCTCCTGGGCATGGGAGTGGGTTCAACACACTGGAGCTCACTCTGTGGCCTTGACATCTGCTTCCCAAGTGGCGGAAGCTTGCTTAGCAGGCATCCAAGCGTCTCTCTCTCTCTTGTGCAGGTGTATATCTGTCATATAAAAATAACTACCATTTTTGCATGCCTGCTATGTGCTTGGTATTTTAAATATGTTGTTTTTAACCCATGTGGCAGTTCTGAGAAGTAGGAAACAACACAGTACTGATTTTACAGGGGAGGAAACTCAAACTCAGACGCTGAAGGGCTTGACCACAATGCCAGAGCCATTGATGGCTATAACTGGAATTTAGGGTCTAGTGTCCACACCCTGCTACTAAAAGTCTATGCAACTGTGAGTCAGCAGAGGAAGAAATAAAGCATATGCATCAGGCTTCTCTGTCCATAGCATTTCCCAGGCAAGAATACTGGAGTGGGTGGCCATTTCCTTCTCCATGGGATCTTCTTGACCCAGGGATTGAACCAGGTCTCTTGCATTGACAGGCAAATTCTTTACCACTAAGTGACCAGAGAAGCTCCTAGAAGCATAAGAGGCATCCAGAATGTCAGGAGGCACTGTCTAGTTCTATTGGATCATCTTCAAGCCAAGAGTGGCTGGATCCTGATACAAAAGGAATGTGATAAAGCAGATTCCTTACCAGTAGACATTCATTTAGAAAGTCTGAACTTGAGCTAAAGACCAGAGAAGCCCAAAGGTGCTCTCCAAATGGCAAGTAAAGGATGAGGCCCGAGATCCTGAGATTCTTGACTGAGATGCTTAACTGAAATATTTTGGTGGAAGAAATGACCCTGACTCTTCCATTCACCCTGAAATCAAGATCCTCACTCCACTTTCCTCAAATTTCCAAGTCAGGTGACCTGAGAGAAAAAGCAAGGAGAGCTAGGAGACCTGTATGAATGTGAATCCCAATTCCACCAGCTATTAGGTTCAAATTCCCAGAAACTCAAAAAAAAATTTTTTTTTTCTGGATATAAATGGATTGACATTTACTTAACTCTATTTTGGGGAGAATTCAGTGAGATAAAGTAAAAACTGTTAACTGTGGGTATGTGGTTTAGTGGTTAAGAGCATTGAGAACTTTGGGATGTAGACCAAGACTGGTTTTGAAACAGCAGGTGCCGAGGCCTTGGCTTCCCACCCATTTCCCAGCTTTGGGACCATGGCCTTTGCTGTTGGTGTCCCGTCTGGACTCCATTCACCAGAAAAAGACTCCAATTCCCCATCGCCCATTCTCCACCCCCATCTGGCTACTAAAAGCTCACTCTGTGTACTGTGTTCTGGGGCATTTCTCTTAATTGTCGGTTTCTGCCTTCCCTGGAGGTGCCTGGGAAGTGATGCCCACCCTTCTTCTCTACTCTCCATGTGGTTGCCTGTGACTAACGATTGACTGATGTGGCATGAGGCTTAGGATCGCAGGGAAGCAGCCCAGCCTCCTGGTCTCTGAGCAGGACAACCTCTATGGTAAAACTCATGTTCCAGAATTCGTGGGATCAAGTGGAGGCTAGACTTCTGAGGGCTTCCCAGGTGGCGCTAGTGGTGAAGAACATGCCTGCCAATGCAGGAGATGCAAGAGATGTGGGTTTGATCCCTGGGCCTGGAAGGTCCCCTGGAAGAGGGCGTGGCAACCCACTTCAGTATTCTTGCCTGGGGAACTGCATGGACAGAGGAGCCTGGCGAGCTACGGTCCATAGGGTTGCACTGAGTCGGATACGACGGAAACGACTTAGCACACATGCACGCACACAGACTTCTCCTGAAGCCACGTGTCTGCCTAGTTCTTCTCCTGTTTTATTCTGTGTCCCTGGTTATCTATTTCTTCCACAATCCCATTCTTAGTAAATGACTTGCCCAAGAATACAGGCGGAGGAGGAAATGGCAACCCACTCCAGTGTTCTTGCCTGGAGAATCCCAGGGACGGAGGAGCCTGGTGGGCTGCTATCTATGTGGTCGCACAGGGTCAGACACGACTGAAGCGACTTAGCAGCAGCAGCAGCAGCAAGAATACAAGAACCCCCATCTAGGGCTTCGCTTCTAGAGCATCTACTCTAAGATTGTAAACTTGCATACAGGTCTTAGTCTCTCTGTATTTCATATGAGTAATATGACCAGCCAGTAATACAAGTTATTCTAACTTTTCCCATAAGGAATGAGGCCAGTTTGTTCTCTGACACACAGAAGTGCTAAATACAATGATAGACATAATCATTATCAAGGAGTAGTCTCTTCTTTTGCCTTCTCAGACTATCAACAGTGTCCATGCATTACCATCAACCTCCAGCATCATGAAAGCTTTCTGGTTCTCACCAACATGAGGGCATCACTCCATCTTACTTATGTGACAAGATATTGTATCTCTATTGTTTGGTTAGTATTTACTTTAGAGCTCCTGAATGAATGTCTTTTCCTCTTCATTACAACACCCTGGCGCTCAGCACTGTGCCTGGCACATGGTAGATAGCAAATACTTCTTTGTGGATTGAATTATAATTCTAGCCCAGATGTCAATCTGATGTGAAAACCCCCTGTACGGTATCCCAGCTTCCTGAGCTGACGTCCTGGGAACGCCTTCTCTGGGCCAGGCACTGATAGCAGTTCACAGTATACTGTTTTACTTAATCCTTACAAAACCCAGGGGAAATAATCAGTCCAAGCTCATTGTTGTTTTCTGACCATCATATCCCCAGCAAATGGAGCAATGTTTGGCCTAAGAGTTACAAACATTTATTAACTAAATGAATCATTCCAACTTCCAAGCTCTCTCCACTGTGCCATATGATACAACCTCTTCCCGAACATTGCGCTAGAAGAGAATCCAGTATTCCCTAAGGCAAGCCATTGCATCTCCAAATTGGCCACTAAAATTCATACTTCCTGTAACGACAACTCTATTCCCCTAGCTTCCTCCAGTGGCTGTGACTTCTGCTTGTTCTTCTTATGAAGAACAAATCTCATTCCCTTTTTCATGTTGGCACCCTGGAAAGAACACTGACCTTGGATTCTGAAGTACTGAACTTAGAGAGCTAATCCTGAACCTAGCTTTTCACGGCAAAGTGACCTTGGGCAATTTCCATAGCTTCTCTCAACTTCTGGTACGTTTCTGCAAAGCAAGATAAATGATGCCTTCTTCACATAGATTCTGTGAGTCTGGCATGGCCAGTGGCCAATGTACACATATAAGAGATCATAATTCTACAAAAAGTCATCAACATTGAAAATTAGTTTAGCTCTCATGACTGGTGTCACCCCATTTAGAGGGTAATGGAATAATACTGACTAATAATGACAAGCTGGGTATGTATTATCTCATTTAATTTTCAGGTCAGCCTCTGAGGCAGGCTTTTCTATTAACCTCATTCTATGGATGGGGAATCCAAGGCACAGAGACATTAACTAATTTTCTCAAAGTCACATGACTAGTAAATAAAGCTAGATTTGCTCCCTCGACTGTCTTCTTGGCTAGCATAAGTATGTAGTACTAGCTAGTACCAGTAGGGTAGCTTAGTATCACCACGTTATCCCAGCTTTCAGTGCAGAAGAGAACCCTTCTCTCTAACATGCCTTCTCCTGAAAAGAGCTAGAGCATAAAGAAAGCAAACATAGAGATTAGGAATTTAAGGTAAATATCAGTAAGGATATGTAGTAGGCCGAATTCAAGAATGTCCTCCCAAGATTCCTAGTCCCTGGTGTACACACTCTGTGTAATCTTTTCCTCTTGAATGTAAGCTGGACTTGCAAATAAGATTGGATATTTACCTTCTTGATCGGGTTACATTATCTGGTAGGGATAATGGCATGTGATGTTATCAGGTTTTCTGAGACTCCAACTTAGCATACTGGGGAGGGAGAAAGATTCTCCTACTAGTTTTGAAGTCACCTGCCATACAAGAGGCTTATCAAGGGACTGCACTGGCCAGCAATACTGGAAGAGTCCCTCAGCCAGCATCCAGCAAGGAAACAAAAGCCATGGCCCTACAGCTGCAAAGAACTCAGGTTTCCCAACAAGATGTGAACTTGGAAGAGGGCCCCAAGCTCCAGATGAGAACACTCCGGCTGAGACCTTGACTGCCACCCAGTGAGGGCCTGCTTGGACTCCTGTCTCATGGAAACTGAAACAGTAGTATGTTGGTTTAAGCTGCTAGATTTATAATTATTTGTTACATATTAATAATAGAATATTCCCTGATGGCTCAGATGGTAAAGAGTCTGCCTGCAATGTATAAGACCCAGTTTGATCCCTGGGTGGGGAAGATCCCCTGGAGAAAGGAATGACTACTCACTCCAGTATTCTTGCCTGGAGGATTCCATGGACAGAGGAGCCTGGTGGGCTATAGTCCTGGGGCCGCAAACAGTCAGGCATGACTGTGCAGTTAACACACACACACACACACACACACACACACACACACACACACACACACTACAAAGTCTTAAATCTACTTTTTAGCCATTCTTCTCAATTTATACTCACTTTTATATACTCTCTGTTGAAAACAAACAAAATGCATGACTTTTTTGCTACCCAAGGTATACATGTTCATTGTATGAAAACTGAATCCTTCAAGTAAGATTATCTAGAAATAATCACTGCCAACGTTTTGTCTTGCTTCAGAGTTTTCCAAGACATGAATATATTAAAAATAAATTACATCTTTTTGATAACTCACTCAACAACCTGAGGGTAAACATCAGCTGATACCTATCCACTGATAAAGTTGAAAGAGAACTTAGAAATCCTTTAAGCTAACCTTGTTTTATGGAAGAAGGGTGTGAGTTCTAGAGGAGGCAAGTCACTGTTCATGCTGAATTTATAATAGATGAAAACTCAGAACTACTCCTTAGTACCTTCTACACTGTGTGTTTGATGTCATATCACTTGTGTAACTCCCCACCAGTGTTTGGTCCCCAGGTGACGTCCTGTCGCTTCCTACAAAACCATTGCCTCACAATGTTTTGCAGGAAGCCAATATCTAGGTGACAGCAGCTAAGTAAAGTTAAAGTCTTCATTTAGTCGTGGTTTGGGTGCAATGGGAAAAACAACAAAAACTAGGTAGACTTGGTATTCTGGGCTTAACTGGTGGTGCAGTGGTAAAGAAATCCACCTGCCAATGCAGGAGAAGGAAGAGATGCAGTTTCAATCCCTGGGTCAGAAAGTTCCCTTGGAGTAGGAAATGGCAACCCAGTCTAGTATGCTTGCCTGGAAATTTCCATGGACTGAGGAGCCTGGCAAGCTGCAGTCCATGGGGCCACAAAGAGCAGGATATGACTGAGCAACTGAGCAAACACACACACACACACACACACACACACACACACACACAGACCTAGTATTATAATTGCCCATGGTGATGTTCCAAATTACTCTAAAACTTAGAGCCAAGCAGCATTTACTATCTCTGGTAGTTCCGAGGGTGGGCTGGGCAATTCCGGCCAGTTCTTCCTTGGGTGCTCAGCCAGTTGTAGTCAGATGGTGGCTAGGATTGAAGCTGCCTGAAGGCTGGGCTGGGTTGCAGATCTAAGACAGCTTTGTTAATGACATGTTTGATGCCTTTATACTTTTGGGCTCCAAAATCAGTGTAGATGGTGACTGCAGCCATGAAATTAAAAGATGCTTGCTTCTAGGAAGAAAAGTCATGACCAACCTAGACAGCATATTAAAAAGAAGAGATGACATCACTTTGCTAATAAAGGTCTGTCTGGTCAAAACTATGGTTTTTCCAATAGTCATGGATGGATGTGAGAGCTATATTATAAAGAAAGCTGAGCACTTAAAAATTGATGCTTTTGAACTGTGGTGCTAGAGAAGACTCTTGAGAGTCCCTTGGACTGCATCCTAAAATAAATCGGTCCTGAATATTCATTGGAAAGACTGATGTTGAAGCCGAAACTCCAACACTTTGGCCACCTGATGCGAAGAACAGGTTCTCATTTGAAAAGAACCTGATGCTGGGAAAGATTGAAGATGGGAGGAGGAGGGGATGACAGAAGATGAGGTGGTTGGATGGCATCACTGGCTCACTGGACTTGAGTTTGAGCAAGCTCTGGGAGTTGGTAATGGACAGGGAAGCCTGGTGTGCTGCAGTCCATGGGGTCACAAAGTGTCGGACACAACTGAGCTGAACTGATTGACTGACTTGATGCCGCTGTTGGAATGACCGCTATGCCGGGGGCTGGCTGGGTCTCCCTCCCTCCACCCTCCATGTGACCTACTTCTCCTTCCTTACCGCATGGCAGACTTAAGGTCATTGGTGGAACTTTTTTATGGTATCTGACTTTCCCCAGAATGAGTGTTCTAAAAGAGCAAAGCAAAAGTTGCAAGTGTTACTAGAGAAACTACTGCTACACGGTATTGTTACCGTGGGGCCAGTCCAGATTCAGTAGGAAAGGACTATATAAGGAGCTGAATAATAGGAGGCGTGGTTCACTGGGGGGACCTCTTTGGAGACTAGCTGCCATGCTTGGTGGTTCCTTGACAATAAAATGGACAGAACACCTACTTAATGGATTTTTGGTCATATTTAAAAGAGAGATTAATATAGGTATGAGCTTTCATGAATCTTAGAATCCATTATACAAATGCAAGGTATCATTATTAAAAGTCCTCAGGCCAACTATGTAATTTCAACTATTTTGACCTAAAGCATTTGCCTATTTTCAGCCCAATCTTTTGATTGTGTGTGATGGTGATTAAGTGATTTTGCATGAATCATTTGTTCCATGTTACTTACACTGTGTTTTTATTATAGCCCAGCCAAACCTTATGAGGAGAAAAGATACACTTAGAACACATTGAGGACTGGGTCAGCAGGGAAATTTTGTCCTCTGTGTAGGCAGAGCTACAGGACCTCTCAGATAATCTGTCAAACACAAAAGAAGGTTACTGAGACATTTAACACTGCATTTTAGAAGCTGTGTACAGCACTCTGAAAAGAATGCATGGCAGATTCCATTTCTACTTTCTTTAATTTGGAAGTTCTATCTTTAGTAGTGATTTACATTTTCCACACAATTAAAGACTCTACCTAGTTCTGATTTGCACTTGAAGTATCCAATTCAGCTGTGACTTACATTTTTTCCTCTATTTATCTGCTTCCCAGTTAAAAAAACAAAAAACAAAAAACTAGGTCTTAAATCTTGACATTAATTGGGGGTCATACAGGACAAATGTGATTAACTATTTCAGAGGATCAATACGCTCATATGTTAAATAGGAATAGGATATTATTTAAGGAGTTCTTGTGCATATTAAAGGCC
Source organism: Cervus elaphus (assembly GCF_910594005.1). NCBI lineage: Eukaryota > Metazoa > Chordata > Mammalia > Artiodactyla > Cervidae > Cervus > Cervus elaphus. The sequence goes on from NC_057820.1 coordinate 10,573,646, forward strand.
GCAAGCACAGACAGTCACGTGGTAGCCATTCAACACGCGTGCACTCATTGTTCTTTAACACACTCTTTGTGAATCCCTTCAAAAGTTCTGTAATAAAGAACTGGCTATTGAAAACAGAAGAGGCCCTTGGTATCACTGCCCATTTTAAATATCAAGGCCAACCCTTCAAAAAATCAGTGAAAACTTGTTGTGCCTTTAAATATAAGCATCCAGATAAATCCAGGCCATTGATGAGCAAACACAATTTTTGAGACAATTATCTGAATGATAAAGGTCTATTTGTTTTTCTGAAGTATTCAAGTATTGAAGTAGATAAGTCTGAATGTCCTCCTCCTTTCTTTTCTATACATGTCAGATGCAAATTAAAGGTATTTTAAAAAGAAAATCTCTTCCACTAAATAGTTTGGAAATTTACCTGTTTTGGTAGAGAAGGCTCCTAACTATTTGCTAAGGACATAAAATGACTGTTTTTCAATTAGCTGCTATTTCTCTCATCTGTGTGTGTGTGAGAGAGTGTGATCTGTACCATAATCATTCATTTAAGGTTCAGTTCTCCCATCTCCTAATGTATGAACTTTGAAAAGGTGACTTGAAAGAGTTTGAAATTTCAAGGGATATTTAACCCATGCTAGTCATCTATCTATTAAAATCCAAACTTTCACTTACATCACCCACTGGTAGAAACTGGAGAAGAAAATGGCAACCCACTCCAGTACTCCTGACTGGAAAATCCCATGGACGGAGGAGTGTGGTAGGCTACATTCCATGGGGTCGCAGAGTCGGACACAACTGAGCGACTTCACCTGCATTTTCACTGGTAGAAGCAACTCAAGTGTCCACACACAGGTGACCTGGTAAACCAATGTTTTCTCCCCATACAATAAAAAGCTACTCAGCTGTGGAAAGGAATGAATTCTTATATATGCTACAACATGGATGAACCTTGAAAGCTTTATGCTGACTGAACTAAACCAAACACAAAAGAACAAACATTGTATGATTCCAATTATAGGAAATAAATAATTGATCAAATTCATAAAGACAGAAAGACAATTAGAGATGATCAGGGGCTGGAGAGGAAGGAGAAATGAAGAGCTATTATCTAATGGGAGGAAAGTTTCTGCTACAGGGCTTCCCAGGTGGCTCAGTAGTAAAGAATCAGCCTGTCAACACAGGAGATAGGGGTTCGATCCTTGGGTCAGGAAGATCCTCTGGAGAAAGAAATGGCAACCCACTCCAGTATTCTTGCCTGGGAAATCTCATGGACAGAGGACCTGGTGGGCTACAGTCCATGGAGTTGCAAAAGAGTGCAACAGCTGAGTAACTAAACACCAACAACAGCAAAGTTTATGCTGGGATAATGACAAAGTTTTGTAAATAGACAATGGTGACCAATGTTCCTTTTTTTTTTTTTGGAAATAGTGATGAATGATATAATTAAAATGTATGCTTAAAAATGGTTAAAATTTATGTTATATTTCTTATCACTTTATATATATATATGTATATATATATAGACACAAATTCAACCTTAGGGTCTATATTAACTTATTACTTAATTGCAAGCAAGTCAATCTTGTTCTTAATTCATCTGCAATTTATGCAGGTGGACTTTCATAAAAGTATTAACTCCATGTATCACCAATCACTGCACAACAATTCTAGTTTATAATCGCTGCATTGTATATCAATTTTAAGATGGAAAATAAACCTGATACTTATTGTAAAGCAGGCCTAATTGGATCCACTTTTCATGTGCCTAACTGGTGACTTATCTTGAGACCAAATACATCATTTACAGTTATAATTTAAGCTACTATACACAGTTTTACACTGTGGTGTTGAAGAAGACTCTTGAGAGCCCCTAGAACTGCAAGGAGATCAAGCCAGTCCATCCTAAAAGAAATCAGTCCTGAATATTCTTTGGAAAGACTGATGCTGAGGCTGAAGCTCCAAAACTTTGGCCACCTGATGGGAAGAACTGACTCATTGGAAAAGACCCTGATGCTGGGGAAGATTGAAGGCAGGAAGGAAGGGGATGACAGAGGATAGGATGGTTAGATGGCATCACCGACTAGATGGACATGAGTTTGAGCAAGCTCCAGAAGTTGGTGATGGACAGGGAGGCCTGGCGTGCTGCAGTCCATGGGGTCTCAAAGAGTTGGACACAACTGAATGACTGAACTGAACACAGTTTTCAATCCCTCCCATGAGAAGTGCATTATTTCCTCTCTAAATGGTTCTCTTCCCAACCTTCCTGTGAAATGTTCAACATCCCAACCTTAGGCTGTCTGCATCATCCAGGATGAAAATTAACCCATGATGCTGTCAGTTCTGTTTGACAATAATTTCTCATCATGAGTTGGGACTAACTGATCAAACTGTTGGAAACAAAAGATAAAAAGAAAAAAAAGATTACCTCCTTATAAGCAAAAACAAATTATATACATAATTAGAGTGTCTGCCTTGTATAGGAATGGGTTGTTCACCAACATGTGGGTTAAGGTCAACCCAGAAGACCCATCAATGTGCTTGTATTTTCTTCCTAAGGATATTGCAACAAATTACATGCTCAGCCACTCAATCGTGTTTGACTCTGGGACCCCATGGCCTGTAGCCCATCAGGCTCCTCTGTCCATGGGATTCCCCAGGCAAGAATAGTGGAGTGGGTTTCTATTTCCTTCTCCAGGGCATCTTCTCAAACCTGCCTTTCCTGCATTAGCAGGTGAACTCTTTACCATTGAGCCACCTGGGAAGCCCAGAAAGGAGTGTAGGTGTTTACAAAATGGAGGTGGTGGATGGGATTTTTTATTTTAACAGTTCTGAGTTCTGGCCTGGAACTTGTTTCTGCCTCCCAGCCCTGGGCAGGTTGAGAAATGGGATCAGAGAAGGCAAACTTGTTTTCACTCAGTTTCTTTTCTCCCCAGGCTATCCTGTCCTGTTGTCTGTTTTCATAGAGTGTGTCTCAGGGTCTACATGCTGAAATCCTAGTGTAGGTACCCATGGGCATTCTTTTCAATTCATGCAGTGCATTGCAAGAGGTCTCTAATGTTTGCAAAATGGGAAGACAGTGTCTGTCCTGGAGGAGCCTATGGCTCAGGAGAAGGGAGGTGACTGCACATCCTGCCAGGTGTGATAGAAAGGTGGACAGGAGGAGGTGAGAAGGGACATGGCGGTCACCTGGGCGGGGGAGGCATCACAGGACAGGTGACATTTGCTCCAGGTCTTGAGGGCGGTCCTGAGTTTGTCTCCAGGGGACTGCAGTCCCCATTCTTCAGTGGATTCTTGGATAGATATGCAAGGTTTTCTTGAATTTCATTCCACCCCACCCCGACCAATGTTGTCAATCATCGCTAGATGTACATGTCACCAAGGTAGCTTTTTGAGAAGCATAACTCTACCATACTCCACTTCCAGCAGATCCTGATTCACAGCGAGGGGTGGGTAGGGTCCTCTGGATTCTGAGTTTTTGTTGGTTGGTTGGCTGGGTGGTTAGTTTTGAGGCATCACAGATTATGAAATAGGGAATGATTGAATTTTTGTTCTGTCAGTTGGATCTGGGGAAGGGGTGATTCCAAAGCTTGAGGATGTATCCCCACTTGATAGAATTGAGGCAGTTCTGCCCCCATAACAGTTGAAGGCGCAGCCCCAGAGTCAAGCTCTCAAATCTCAAGCTGTCCTTTTTCCAGCCGTATTACCCTGGGCAAGTTACTTGATTCCTGTTGGTTCATGTCATCGGCGTTAATGTGGCCAATGTTAGATACCTTCTCACTGAACTACATGACAGCTGGCTAATTTAACACATGGAAAGCTGTTAAGAACAGTGTTTACTTCACTACATGACTCATAAATGTTCACCATGATTATTACTTCACTTTAAATTAGATCTCTACTCAGATATCACCTCCTGACTAAGGGCTTCCTCTATTCTGCAACCTTCTATAACTTTTTTCTTCCACTCTGTTTTATTTATCTTCATAGAACTGCTTATTACTGGAAATGATATACATTTATTTTTAGATCATATACATATATAATTAAAATAAGAGAGACTGTTTATACATATATATATATATATATATATATATATGTAATTTGGCATACCAAATTACATCTAGCATAAAAAATTGAAATAAGAGAGAAAAGTTATATATATATATAATCTCATATATTATATATATACATATACATATATATATATTACTAGTCTGTCTTATTTCAATTTTTTGTACCAGATGTAATTTATTCAATCATTCCATGGATATTAACTGAGTAACTTGTGGGCCAGACACTGACACAGAATAAGGAATGCAACAGTGGATAAAAAGTAAAGCTTCTTCCATCACGAAGCTTTCCTTTGGTGTTGGCTTACTGCCCTTCCCTGCTAGAATTCCAACACCATGAGAGTAGGGATTTTGCATCTTCCATTCCTTCCTGAACCCTCAGAGCCAGCAGAGTGCCTGAGCCCTACTGTTAATATTTAGTGAGTGAATGAACAAATGATCTTTCATCTGGCACATAGAAATTGACACCAGGGAGGAAAGAGTCTCTGACAGAGAAACTTGAGGATCTCTAACAGAGAACGGGAAATTGAATTCCTCTCCTACTTCACTCTCATGATTCCTTGGGGTCTGTGTTTGTCCCTAAGTTCAGCTATGGACAGTGAGAACCAGAGACAAGCAGTAACTTCCTCAAGGACACACAGCTAGACAGAAGCAGAGTCTATTTGACCCCCAGCTCGATACTCTACTGCATCTATTCAGGGCAGCACAAGCTTACCGATTAGTGACAGAGAAACAGTGAGGATTGGTGAGGGCCTCAGCGACACACGCAGTTTCTCTACACTCTCAGTACCACCACCACACTCCATGTACAGCAGATGTTGAGATGAACATCTAGGGTTTAGATCCCTGAAAGTATAAATCATCTCATAAAAGGAGAAAAAGAAGGAAGAGGGATTCCGGGAGACAAGGAGAAGGAAGAAGAGAAAGAAGAGACTAACAGAGTCAGGACATTTCATTGACTGTTTGCTCACATCAGTATTTCATCCCGGCCTGCAATTCTGCACTTGATGGCATTTACCATCCTAGAGGGAATTCTCACTGATTTCTTGGGCTGGATTCTTATGCACTCTTCAGCAGAGAGCCAAGATTCTCCTCCCAGCTGGGTGTCTCCCTCCCATTCACTTCAGTCCCTTGATGCCTCTCCAGAGCCCAGCTCCACTGGCTGGTGGCCAGGAGCTCAACCCAGTATAATAATGACATACATTTACACAACTGGGCGGCTAGACTCTGCAGTTCAAATCTGGATCAGAAGATCACTGCGCGCGCCTTCCCCTATCTAATCTGTTGTTTATCTAGACAACAGGGGGCTATGGGAAGTGCTGCATAAAGTTTCAGTTCATCCTTTCACTGGCTCTGTGGTTTTAGACACACATTGTCTTTTCTCTGAAGCCTGAGATTTCCTTCTTTGAAAAGGGTTGTAGAACTAGATGATCTTTAAGTCCCTGGAACGTTCTAGAATGTTGTAACTTCTCCTAGGTAAGAAAAAGAAGAAAGCTTTGTCTTCGCTCCCTCCCTTCCTTCTTTCCCCTTTCTTACTCCTTTTTCTTTCTTTTCTTCTTCTTTATGCCAAGATTTTAAGTCACAGGCTGCTCTGGTTGAAATTAGTACCTTAAATTTTTGAAACTGTTTTGGGTAGAAGCCAGAAAAAAATAATCTCTTAAAAGTTGTAACCATTTTGTTATGCTCTTAGAGGAGGGAACTGAAAGGCTCCTTTGTTGCCTGTGTCCTGAGAACCTCTATTTACAAATTTTTGAAAAGTCACTCACCCCTCCATCCTGACAGGATATAGAGGCAGGATTTCAGCATGGGTTTGGAAGTGCAAACCCATTTTCATTTCATGTCTTGATCAGTCATTGGTGAAGTGTGAGTGGCTAAGTCAGGCTGTCTTGGTCTAGAGTTGGAGCCTTGAATGTTCTGCAAACTGTACCTCATCGCTATAGAAATGGAGGTGATGTTTTAATGTTTGGTTTTTGAGACTTGCATACAGGAGAGGGGCCATAGAAGAGGGTAGCTGAAGGTGTTAATTTCATGGAAGATTTTGTGAAATTCTAGCAGGATTTCCTTAGGATCAGTGAAGAATTACCTCTCAATGGGAGGGGGTCTGCTGTCCACATTCCATCCCTGTTCCTCCCCAGCTATACAGATGGTGGTTGTCAAGTCTTTGAGATTCAGGGGTGTTGCTATTATATCATGCATTGTATGATACAATCTAAAGCTTAACCAGACAAGTAACCCACAGAGCTATAACAATGTGTTGATAACTGTGAGCACGTCTCCTTTTGGGGATCCATGAAAGAATTGGAAGATGCTGATGAGAGGAGATAACATCCTACAATTAAGCCAGGAGGTTTCAATGGCATCATGATTTTGGATTGCATGTTGATAAGAATTTGCTTGGATTCAGCATTCATGTCTTTGGTATACTTTGTGTCCTTGAACCTTGAAAATGAATCCTTAGAGGAGAGGACCTTGAGGCTGGGGTCCGAGCCAGGACAAAAGACTGTCTCACCTTACAGGCAGCTCTCCCCATCACACAACACTGACAACATCTTCTCTTCTGCTCTGCTCTTGTCCCTGTCTGACATGTGCATCATTTTAATACACGCATAATCATATCACACTGTGTATTTTACCATCACTCTGCTAGAGACAATGGACCCTTCCTACTGAAGACCTTGACATATTCATAGTGTATAAAATAGCAACAACTAGTGTTTACAATACTTCAGGCTTGGTTCCTCTTCCTATGAAACATGCTTGGAGTTTGAAAACTTTAACTCTTGTTCCAGAACCGTGGAGAGCGGATAGAATTGAGATTTCAAATGTAGAGGAATTTGTTGTTTCCTTGGGCAATCTCATCTCATAATTCAAACGACTTCAAGTTTTTGAGTGGTACACTTGTGATAAACTATGCATGCTAAGTTGCTTCAGTCATGTCTGACTCTTTGCAACTCTATGGACCATAGCCCGCCAGGCTTCTCTGTCCATGGGTTTCTCCAGCCAAGAATACTGGAATGGGTTGCTATGCCCTCCTCCAGGGTATCTTCCTGACTCAGAGATCAAACCCACAGCTCCTGTGACTCCTGTGTTGGCAGGTGGGTTGTTTATCACTAGTGCCACCTGGGAAGTCACTATGCTACTGCTAAGTCACTTCAGTCGTGTCCAACTCTGTGCAACCCCATAGACGGCAGCCCATCAACCTCCCCCGTCCCTGGGATTCTCTAGGCAAGAACACTGGAGTGGGTTGCCATTTCCTTCTCCAATGCATGAAAGTGAAAAGTGAAAGTGAAGTCACTCAGTCATGTCTGACTCCTAGCGACCCCATGGACTGCAGCCTACCAGGCTCCTCCGTCCATGGGATTTTCCAGGCAAGAGTACTGGAGTGGGGTGCCACTGCCTTCTCCAGGGAAGTCACTATAGACAGTCATTAATAAACATAAATGGGTTTTTGAAATTTAGATAAAAGTCAATAAATAATGAGAAAGGAAACTCTATGCAGAAAGCAGGTGGATGGTGTTGGGGACTGCACTTTGGTAGCGGGTGGCATCTGCATGGAGTTCAGTTTATCTGTGTTAACTGTGACCCTTGGGGGGGGGTGTTAGTTATTCCCCACTTTCATATCTTGATAGTTGCCCATTGATGGAAGGTAAGTTTCCTTTGGGGTTCTTAAATGTGGCTTCCAAAGCCTTTTGCAAGACTGGTCGAACTTTCCCTTCCTGATCCCTTTCTCTTCTCCTCTAACTACCTGACCACATTCTGAGACACTAGCCAGTTTTCCCAAACAGGCCACATTTTTTCACACCTCTGTGCCTTGCTCAAAGCAAGTCCCTCCCTTTGCTACCCACTGGTGGCCTCCGTGGCTTTCAAAGCCCTGTTGATACACTACCACTTGGATTTAACTTGCCCTGGTCCTCATGGGTAGAAGGACTTAGCACCTCCATGACACCCTCAGAGCATTTTCTAAGAATATCCTCAGTGGGGCAAGCCCAGCCACTCAGTGTCATTGTCACTCCTGGGCCCAAGTCCCCAGGCAAGAAGAACTCCACGAGCATCTGTGTCACCTTGCGCCCTTGGACCTCACACAGCAAAGGCCTCATGGCTGGTACTCAAAAAAAGTTTGTTGAAAGAATATTTGAATAGTTAATAGATAGTTCATAGGTACTGGTATTCCTCCAGCTGCCTTCATTTAATACTTTCTTTCTCCACTTGAGAGGAGGACTTGCTTTTGAATCCAGGGGTATCCCAAGGGCAGAACAGAGAGGTGTCTCCCCTGAGTGCTTGTACTGAAATGTACACTGTTTGTGTGTGTGTGTGCACTCAGGCACTCGGTCGTGTCCAACTCTGCAACCCCATGGATTATAGCCTTGCTTTATAAAGCAATTATACTCCAATTTGAAAAAAAAAATTAATAAAATTCTGGTTAAAAAAAAAAAGCCAAAATGGACATGCCCGGTTTTCATAGACACTTCTGGAGATTCTTACTGACATATGTTAGTTTTTCTTTGAATATTTTGCAAGCATCAGGCCCCTCTATATAAAATATGGTACAGTGGGCTACACTTCAAAACTTGATACTCTGAGCCCTTGGGTCAGTAATCATTTGTGTAAGTGAATCAGCATTAGCCAGAGCACAATGGCACCAGAGAGGGTGGAACTGGAATGTTAACGGGACAGGCATCTATAAACCACCAGCTAGTGGCAGGCTGGGCATTCTCCTTCTGGGATTCCTGCACTAATTGTTCTCTTCATTTTGAAAAGTAGGAAACTGAGACACTGTGTATGTAGCCAAATTTAAGAAATGTTTGTGTAGAGTAAGGAGACTCTCTATCAAGGTCCACCTTTAATTCCAGCATCAGGAGGAAAAAATGTATACTCCCGAAAGGTAAACTAGTTACTAAACAAAATATAGATCATTGCTCCAGGAATATTTTTAAATTACTTGTAATAAAAGTTCATGTCATTTATTCATTATTTATTCATTCAATATTTATTTATTATTTATTCATTAAATATTTATAAATATCTAGATATTCATAAATATCTATTTATTCATTAAATAATTAAATAATCAAATATTAAGTACCACTGTCACCTAGGAAGCCCCTTAAATAATTAAATATATGTATATACATACACAGTTTACATGTAAGTAGTCTTTAACACTGAGCTGAGTGCCAAAGAACTGATAACTTTTGAACTGTGGTGCTGGAGAAGACACTTGGATGCAATGAGATCAGATCAGTCGATTCTAAAGGAAATCAACCCTGAACATTCATTGAAAGGGCTGATGCTGAAGCTGAAGTTCCAATATTTTGGCCAATCAATGGGAAGAGCCAAATCATGGGAAAAGACCCTGATGCTAGAAAGATTGAAAGCAAAAGGAGAAGCGGGTGGCAGAGGAAGAGATAGCTAGATAGCATCACCAAGTCAATGGATATGAGTTTGGGTAAACTTTGGGAGATAGTGGAGGACAGAGGAGCCCGGCATGCTATAGTCCATGTAGTCGCAAAGAGTCAGATGTGACTTAATGACTGAACAACAAACAACAAATGCTTAACACTGATAAAGATCTATGGGTAGATTAAGACATGCTCATAAAATCTCAAGTTCAAAGGGTAAAAACATTCTGAAAAGCAACTGAACAATATATGTCCAGGTTGTTAAAATTTATAGAGTCCTCTGCTCACTAATTCTGTGGCAACAAATCTCTTCTAAGAAAATAACAATACCTAGGATAAAGAAGATATAGCACATAAATGCAATGGAATATTACTCAGCCATTAAAAGGAATGAATTTGAGTCAGTGGTAATGAGGTAGATAAATCTAGAGCCTGTTATACAGAGTGAAGTAAGTCAGAAAGAGAAAAACAAATATCCTATATTAACTCATATCGATGGACTCTAGAAAAATTATACTGATGAACCTATTTTTGGGGAAGGAATAGAGATGCAGATGTAGAGAACAGACTTGTGGACACAGTGAGGGAAGGAGAGGGTGGGACAAATAGAGAAAGTAGCGTTGAGATATGTATACTATTGTGTGTAAAATGGATTACTACTGGTGGGAAGTTCTTACGTAACACAGAGAACACAGCCTGGTGCTCTGTGCTGACCTAGAGTGATGGGGTGGGAGTGGGGAGGGAGGCGTCAGAGGAAGGGGTTATTATTATATCATTATGGCTGATTCTCATTGTTGTAGGGCAGAAACCAATACAACATTGTAAAGCGGTTTTCCTCCAATTAAGCAATAAATTTTTTAAAAAGATGTATAGCTTGTCTTCAGGGGAAGTTTTTGCATAGTCAATTGAGGGAAAATTAAAGGCTATAATACTGTATTCAACACAGAGAGGGCATCTCGCATCACAAAGGAATGAGAGAAGGGAAGGCATTTTCCTGAAAGGTGGTGAAGACTGGTAATACAAGTAGACTATTAAGAGTGTTGGACATTTTTTGAATGGAAGGTGTACAAAGGATTGTTGAGCTCAGTAGGATATTTAAGGGAAGTACTTAGCTTTAGAATTTTGTTTTTCATGAAATGCTTTCAAATTCTTTATCACAGAAGTCCCAAACTGAAAATGTCCAGATTTTTAGGTTTCTGTTAAGATCTGCCTTGTAGACTTGAAGGACTTCTATTTGAAAAGATGGATGGGACCCTTTCTGTCTTATTCCAAGGAATGGGACAAGGGTTTCCATCACCTCTATAAGGAAGACCTTTCTATCAGTTATCAACATCCGTGGTAGTCAGATACCAATGAGAAACAGATGGTAAAATCAAGTGGAGTTATTTGAGATGGGCTTCCCTGGTAGCTCAGATGGTAAAGCATCTGCCTACAATGCAGGAGACCCAGGTTCTATCCCTGGGTTGGGAAGATTCCCTTGGAGAAGGAAATAGCAACCCACTCCAGTATTCATGCCTCAAAAATCCCATGGACTGAGGAACCCGGGGTTTACAGACCATGGGGTCGCAAAGAGTCGGACATGACTGAGCGACTTCACTACCAGTGGAACTAGCTACAAAGGCATAGGTGGTCTCTTGGAGAATCACAAAGGATAATATGATAACCTGGGCTAATAAAAACAAGATGAGATGGTTATCAGCACCCACTAGCTTGAGAAGAGCCGTGACTTCAATCAGGGATTTGCCTATCCTACATTATGCTTCGGATAGGACCCAAGGAAAGAAGGAGGCTGACTTCTGTCTCCCACCCACCAATATCTTGCCAGATGTTGGTGAAATCTAGCTGGAAAGAAGAATACAGTTTATAGAGAAACTTCCTTGGCACTCCAGTGGTGAAGACTTCAATTTCACTGTAGGGGGTTGGGGTTCAATACCTGGTTGGGGAACTAGGATACCACATGCCTTGTGGCATGGATGAAGTGGAAGAAAAAAGAAAGAATACAGTTCATAGAGATCCCCCCTCATGGAGAAAAGCAAAGGGTGGAGAGTGGGGAGCAGATCTAGAGTCAGATGGAAAATAACTTGAGCACATTCAAAAAAGAATAGCCAACTGTATAAGACAGTATGTGTTTCATCATTGCTGTTGGTGAAGAAAGGATGAAGGATTATTTCATTGGAAAATCCAAGCAGAGCATGGAGTTTGGACCAGACAACTTAACATTTTCCATCAAATTCTGAGAGTTTGCAATTCTAAGGTACCTCCCCTGAGCTAGAAACATAAAAATAACCAGTGCTGCTGGCATTGTGTATTATGGTCACCAGCCTCAAGTCAGGGAAATTGAGCTCCTCATTCCCCTTAATGGACTGATGGACTGACTGAGTCTTTTACAGAGCAATAACCTTTTGAGGATCCACACTGATTATCTGTGGAAGATTTTTACAAAGCAATAAAGCCAATGATATATTTAATTGAAGTGTAGGTGTTGGCGATCAACAAACATGACCTGGGATGAATATGTAATGAGCACTCTTTACATTTGTTGCACAAAGACAAGGGCGTATGAGATATACATTTTATATGAGCTGATGAATATTAAGTGGTCACCACGTGGCAGACTTTAAGCTGTGTGTGTGTGTGTTTGTGCTCAGTCACGTCTGACTCTTTGCAACCCCCATGGACTGTAGCCCACCAGGCTCCTCTGTCCAGGAAATTTTCCAGACAAGAATATTGAAGCAGGTTGCCATTTCCTTCTCCAGGGGATTTTCCTGACCCAAGGATTGAACCTGTATCTCTTGCATCTCCTGCATTGACAGGTGGACTCTTTACCACTGCTGCACCTGGGAAGCCTTTAAGCCATATACTTTATATTAACTCATTTCATCCTGCCAAGGATTGTTTGAACTATGCTCTGTTAGTATCTTCTAATCTTTGCCCAGAAGCAGCCAGGGAAATGTACCCCTCAGATCTCTTGCAATAGGAGCACACTTTGCTAATGGTCTTAGCAGTTGCCCCCTTGCCTTCCTTACCCCAAGTGCCACACTTCCTTTGGGCCGCTCCCAGCCCAGTGACAGGGCACTCCACTCCCATTCCAATGAGATGTAAGACTCCTCCAGAGAGTGGCTGTCTCAAGAACATCTACTAGAGCTTCCATATAATCCAGTTATCTCACTCCTGGGCATCTGTCTGGAGAAAACAGTAATTTAAAAAGATGCATGCATACCAGTGTTCATAGGCCTTCTCTGGTGGCTCAGTGGTAAAGAATCTGCCTGCAATGCAAGAGACCTGGGTTTGATCCCTGGGTCAAGAAGATCCCCTGGAGAAGGGAATGGCTACCCACTCCAGTATTCTTGTCTGGAAAATCCCAGGACAAAGGAGCCTGGCAGACAACAGTCTATGGGGTTGCAAAGAGTCAGATATGACTTAGGATATATGTGATATATATATATATATATGTATATATATATATACACATACACCACACACACACATAATGGAATATTACTCCACCATGAAAAATAATGAAATAATTTGAAATGATGCCATTTTCAGCAACATGGATGGACCTAGAGATCATTGTACTAAGTGAACTAAGTCTGATAGAGAAATACAAATATCATATGATATCACTTATATGTGGAGTCTAAAAATAATACAAATGAACTTATTTGCAAAACAGAAAGAGACTCACAGACATGGGAAACAAACTTCCAGTACCAAAGGGGAACGTTGGGGGATGTGATAAATTAGGAGGTTGGGATTAACATATACACAATACTCTGTATAAAATAATCAACTAGGACCTTCTGTATAGCACAACGAACTCCACTCAGTACCCTGCAATGACCTGTATGGCAAAAGAATCTGACAAAGAACAGATACATGTACATATATAGCTGAATCACGTTGCTATATACCTGAAATTAACACAATACTGTAAATCAACTCTACTATGCTACAAAATAAATTTTTTTGAAAAAGATGAATACGTGGGTTGATGAATGTATGAATTAATTTAACAGGGAGCACTTTCACAATGTCTATGTATTTTAAATCATTGTGCCATACACTTTGGGCACCTCACAGATTTTATTTGTCAATTTTAACTCAATAAAGCTGAAAAAGAAAAAAAAAAAAATGAAAGAACACCCATTAGCCTGGCCAGAACTTTCTCGAAAGTGTGTTTTAGTCAAAGACCTTTTGTGCTCAAACCTTCTTCCTCCGTTTTCTTCTTCCACCGATATCAGAACCACTAGAGGCGGAAAGGCTCTTCCTGCTCTATCCTGCTCCCTGCATGCTACAGACTGTGTTTTAACCCCTCTCGCTCCCAACCTCTCTTTCTCTCTCCCATATGAGGAAACAGTGACCATCTGAAAGTCAGGAAGCAAGCCCTCACCAGAAACCCAGTTCCTAGTGCCTTGATCATAGACTCCCCTGCCTCCAAAATGGTGATAAAATATGTTTTTCTGTGGCTTAAACCACCTACTCCATGGTATTAATATTTTGCTCTGGCAGCCTGTGCTGCAACTAGTCCACACCCCCAGTAAATGCCTTACACATGCAATCCCATCTTGACATCTGGCTCTGGGTGGACCCAAACTAACGCATGCACCATCGGGACTTTCCTGTGTTTGCCTAAGTTCCCAGGCCTAGGATGGAGCTCAGTCCCAGGCAGCTGGGTTCACGAGTCTACCTGTTTCCCACACTGCCTCTTTAATTATGGCCTCGCTTAACTTGCCTAGGGACATCTTTTTGGAACCCCTTCTATCTTCATTTAACCAAAGCATTTCTGCTTTCTTTATCTATTTTGCCTGACTTGAAGTCAGACATCTGTTGCATCCTATTTGAGACTTCAGCAGTTCAGGAAAACACCTCTGGTACTTTTTCATTCTCATGATGGAGCGGCATTCAGATGCCTCTTCTCTCTCACTCTCCCGAGGCAATTTAGACAGATGTGAATGTAACCGATTCTTGCATTTCCCAGCTGCGAAACTTCAGACACACTGACTGCCCCGAGGCTTTGTTTAATTATATGAGACAAAAAAAAAAAAAAGATAATATCCATTCCTAACTCATGGGTTCCTTGGAGGACTCAGTGAGTGAACATATAAGGACCTAGGCTGCCAGCTGATCCACAAAGCCATTTATAAATAATATAGTCTACTCCTATTTGCAGCCACTTTTTGATTTATTTAAATTGATTGTCTTGAATATATTGCCTACAAGTGCATAAAATGGTAGTATTTGCAATACTCCTCCCCTCCTCAAATTTCTGAAGAATATACTCAGGGCATCTGACTCAGATTTTTGTTTTACCTAGATTTGACATTTCCCCAGATATTCCTGGGAATCAAGAGAAAACATTTTGATTTCCCAGCTTGACTGTCTCATTCCCAAAGTTTCTTTTGAACTTGATAGTCAAGTTCATATTAACTTCTGAGTAATTGTTCCAGTTTATGGCAGAAGCTGTTTTTTCCAAGGAAGAAAAGTGAGCCAGGGAAGTCATTCTTTCTCACTAGGATTCCATCTTGAACAAAGATGACTCTACTTTCAAATATTGTTAATTATTCTTTACTTGAACCCATCTTGAAAAAAAAAGTTCAAAAACAATTTTAAAGACATTTTGAAAATTGGAAACGAGAAGTGGTCTGTTATCCTGGAACTGGAATGGCCTTTAGAGTAACAAAGATGAGAATTCCACTCTACTGATATTGAGCTGTGTTACCTTACGCGGTTTCCTTAACTTCTCTGTATGTTTCCTGAAACTGGAAAAGGAGTATAACATTCCCTTTCTTAAGATTACTTCTTTGGAGAATTAAATGAAACTATGAACAAAGTGCTTCCTTGTTGACAGGCAGAATCACCTTAAATAAATGGTCATTTGTATTGTGCATGATATTCTCATTAATTTTGTATCCATACCATCTCTTCTGTTTCTAAATTGTTAAGTGTTCAAAACTCTTTAGGACCTTTGAGAACTTCTAATAAAGAAATTCCACTGTTTTTATTTTCAAGAAAGTTTAGGATGACCTGTCAGAACTTGGAAGTTCCACTCACGATTAATATAACTAACGGACTCTGTTATAGGCTTTTGTTTCTTTGTTTATTTTTTTTTTTGATTGTTTATTTTAAATAAGAAGAATTATTCATGATTTCCATTAAATATATAGGTTTTGTTGAGAAATTAAACCTTAGATCCCACACAATACTTTGTCTGTGTTTATTTCCTTGCTTACTGATCTTGAAAAGGCTCCTTTGGAACATACTAGAACACATGGAAAGTCCCACTGGAGGAACCCTTGGGTCATTACCTGCATTGTGAAATACACAGGGCAGAGCTGTTTCCTGTTCCTATAAGTTCTGGAAGAATTATACTATTCTCTGAAGAACAATGCACCTTTTTGTGTTATCTTCTTCAAAAGGATTTTGTTGCATATGCCATGATTTTAAAAATCTTAAAAAGCTAAAGCTTTTTGTTCTCTAGCTCGCTTCTTGATGTGTCTCTCTGCATGGCAAGCTCTGATATTGACAAACAAAAGCATATGCTTGTGTTGTGCCATGATTCTTTCATAACATGAGCTCACAGGAATTCTTGGCCCCAGTATAAGTGACTGCATCTCGGTGAGATGTGCTCTTGGCTGGGGTGCAAGGCCTCAGAGCTCTTGTGATCATCAGTGACTTTCATGAGCCATACGTTTGTGTTAAGCTTTCTTCTTACTATGCCATTTTAGACATTCTCCCTATATGCATCTTCCAGTGAAAAATAAACTAAAAGGTAAATAAAATATTTATTTTACGCTCCTGAAAAGAATCCTTAAGCCCTGCGTTTGACTTTGTGACCATCCACCTCCCGACTGGACCCCAGGACATCCTTAAAGAACAAGACTTGTCCCTGTGGCTGAACTGTGTCAGCAACCTCAGTCTCAGACTCCGGGGGGAGTCTTGCAGAGTGGAAATGACCCTAGAATCCTGGCGCTACCACTTGCTAGCTCTTTGAACTTGGGCTACTGAACTCTGTACCTCAGTTTCCTCTTCTATAAAACAAGAATATAATACCCATTTTAGTGGTGTACTTTGAGGACAGGATATTCCGTACAAAGTATCTGATACATAATAGACCCTCAATAAATGTAACCTCGCATCATTGCTGTTTTTTCCTCTCCCTTCACATGTTCCCTGCCTCTGAGTCACAATTCATCTACTTTGCTCTAAGCCTGTCCCTGTTCGTGAACAAAGAGTGACCAACAGACTAATCAGATCTTGCAGGGTCATGCTAAGTCTCACCACTTCTTAGTGACTTTGGAAATTTATTTTATCTGCAGCTTAATTTTCTCGTCTGTACTCGGGGCATCATACCATCACTGTGTGTATGTGTTAGTTGCTCATGTGTGTCCGACTCTTTGCCACCCCATGGACTGTAGTCCACCACCACCACACAGGCTCCTCTGTCCGTGGGATTTCTCAAGCAAGAACACTGGAGTGGGTAGCCATTGCCTTCTCCAGGGATCTTCCCAACCCAGGGGTTGAACCTGCTGTGCAGGCAGATACTTTACCATATGATCCACTCATCATTCGGGATGATATAAAGATTACATGAGCTAATTTGTGTTAAGTGTTTTATAAAATTCCCTGGCAGTACTGCTACCCAATAAGTTATATCAAAATGTATACACAACTGAGTTGCATAAAGCTTTGAGCCCATGACATACTGGGGTCGTTCTTTTAAGAATCCCCTTTGTGTCTACCTCCTGATGTTCTTTCTTTCATTCCTGGAAGAGTCAACTTGCACTGTGTCTTGTTTGCTTTTTTTCTTCTTTTCCTTTTTATAAAACAGACCATTGTTCTGAAGAGCAGAGCCTTCACTTTGGAGAGTGGAGGCACAGAACAGGTGCCACTGTTCCCGTTCTTACTGCTGTCCACAGAATGGCATAATTCATACAGGGACACTGAATACATCGCTATGCTGAAAAGTGAAACTCAGCTAAATAAATATTCATAAAGTGCCATTTACAAAATAAGTATCTGTGCTAAGTGAATATGCATAAAGCAAAACCTCATTGAACAGGTACAGGATTTAACCAAGTTATAAAATTCATTAACCAGTGAACACACTGGTCCATTAACAAATTAATCAACTCTCTTTAAAAATGAATTCACAATTGAATGGCTTATTATACTGATCTTTCCTCACTGAAGACTTTTAATACAGGAACAGCGAACAAGGAGGCAAGGAAGGGGACTTCCCTGGTGGTCCAGAGGCTGAGACTCAGACTCTCCAAATGCAGGGTTCCGGGTTTGATCCCTGGTCAGGGAACTAGATCCCACATGCTGCAACTAAAGATATTGCGTACCGCAATTGAGACCTGGTGCAGCCAAATAAATAAATAAAGAGGCAGAGAAGGTGTAGCTAATATTTAAAGCCTTTATTTGGATGTTAGAGAAGGTGTAGCTAAGGTGTTTCTGTATCTTTGAAATGCTCCTAAAGATATACTGAGTCTTCGGTGAAGACTCATGTAAATTAACTGCATGACAGTGAAAGGACTCGGTGTGTTTTTGTTTTGCTGGCTTTTGGTGTTTCTGACATTTACTAAAAGTCAATGAGCATACCTCATTTAATTTTCATAGGCAGCTTCATGGGAATACGGAGCCATTTCGCCTTGGAGTTGGCTTGGACAGCTTTACTGGCCAGCAGCGTCTCAGAGCAGGGAAGTCACTAAGGGCTGTCTGATTCTTCAGGCTGGGCTCCTTTGGTCACAGCTGCCAAGTGGAGATGTTAACACTGGTAACTGCCCTAGCTGATGGCAGGATGTTAGCCAATCTCTGCAGCAAATCCCTGCTGCAGGCGTTTGCCTCTGTTCACAGACTTGCTGCCCGAACCTGCCGCCTGTGATAACTGTTCCTGGCAATTTTCCTGTCCTCCTCTCGTGAGCAAATATCCTGTCCGTAGCCCTCAGCAAAGCCCTGGTATGAACGGGGGCTTTATCACACTGGAATCATTCGAAATTAAGGTTGAGGGAAGCCCAGAGGCCATTTCCTTAAACCTAGTTGGAATCAATCAGGTTCATTGTCTCGAAGAGAAACAGAGCCAGCATTTAAGGAAAGTCAAGGTGGTTGTGGGTCACAGAAATTCAGAGTTAGGTGTCCTGTGTTCACACCCCTCATTTCCTCATAGATAAGTAAACTAAAACCTTTTTTCTTATGCTTTTATTGGCCGAGTTGTGTAGCTTGGGAAAAAAGCATAGTCCAACAGTGTTTAAAGCTGAAATAGCAACTGTTATGGGTTGAAGTGTGACTTTCCAAACGCACTTGCTGAAGTCTTAATGCCCAATATCCCCGAATACGACCTTGTGTGGAGATAGGGTCTTTACAGAGGGAATCGGGTTAAAGGGAGGCCATCAGCATGGGCCCTAATATTGGGTTGGCCAAAATATTCTTTGGGTTTGCCATAAGGGTGTATAGGGAAACCCTAATGAACTTTCTGGCCAACTCAATACAATAGGACTTGTGTCCCAGGAAAAGATTCTTGACCCAGAGACAGACTCCTGCAGACGGAATACAGTGTCAGGGAACAGTGTGAGAAGGTGACTCTATCAGCCTGCTCAGGCTGCCGTAACAAAGTGCCACAGGCCGGGAGACTTGAAAAACACATGTGCTGTTTTGTCACGATTCTGTTTTAGAAGTCCGAGATCAAAGTGTCAGCAGGGTGGATTTCTTCTGAGGCTTCTCTCCTTGGCTTGTCGAGGGCTGTGGCTTCACAGGGGCTCCCTGCGTGTGTCTGTGTCCTACTACCCTCTTTCTGTCATATTATTAGATCAGGGCTCACCCAGAGGACTTCATTTCAACTGAATCACCCCTTTGAATCTCTTATCTCCAATTATAGTCACATTCTGGAGTACGGGGGTGGGGAGGGGTGGGCAGAGAGTGGTTTAGGGCTTCAGTGTATGAATTTGGGGCACACAGTGGTCCCCAAAACAGCATCCATCTACAAACCAAAAAGGGAGGCTTGTGGCAGCTACCTCTTTTACAACCAATAGAAGGAGTCAACCCTGCTGATACCTTGTTCCTGGACTTCTAGCCTTCAGAACCATGAGAAAATAAAAGGAGTTTGTGATATTTTGACAAGCAGCCACAGAAAACTAACACAATGATGTTTCTCTTGAAGTGCCTGCCTGGAGTTTTCAGCCACCGGATGCACAGGTCTAGAGATTTTTGCTGATTTCTAGAAAAAATAAATTGCTTATTTTGCTCCCAGGTCCGTATCCTATAAAAAATTGTTTCTGTCTTGGATTGTTTCATCCTAGTCTCTCATTAGGTCATTCTATTATGTATTTTATAAACTGCTTACGTTTTTTGGGGAGAAAATAAGATGTATCATTTTAAGGTGATAAGTATCCCAAACAAAACCGGCAGGGATTTGAAATTTACAAGAAAGCATTCTGAAGTTAAGTGTTCTCAGAAAGACTACAAAACAAAGGCCCCTTTCTCCATCCTCTAGACATGTTTGTCATAAGACACGGCAGCAGTTTCTTCACTCGTCTCCCTGTTCATCCTCCTGTGGGTGTGAAGGAGTGGACCCTCACACCTGGCTGACAGGTGTGTTATTTGCACTCCAACTCATTCCTCCCTGCCAAGTTCAGACCAAGGTCTGCCACTGATCTCAAAGAAGAAGCACTTAACAGTGATGTGAAGTGAGATCGTAATTACCTGCCCAGAAATTGAACCTGGGTAGCCTGGATGAAAACCAGGAACCCTGGTCAGCAAACTGGCAAGGGCTACAGGCTAGAGCTATTTTTTCCTGGTTCTTTGCCTCCAGTGAAAAATACATTCCTCACAGTGGCAAAAACTGTAAAGGCAGGTAAAAAGTTTATTACTGAAGACATAGGGCAACAACAAGTGGGAGGAGAGCGCAGAGAGAAATGGTTTCTTTAGTTAAGATAGAAGCAAGGCAGACGCACACCGAGAGAAAAGGCATGGGCGTCCCCCTGGTGAGGAGCAGTGTGGTAAAGGGGAGGTTAGGTCGCTTATACAGGCCAGTTCTCCCGAGTCTTTGTTTCAATCCAGTCGCTTTGCACCCCGATGGGCTGCAGCACGCCAGGCCTCCCTGTCCATCACCAACTGCTGGAGCTTGCTCAAACTCATGTCCATTGAGTCAGTGATGCCATCCAACCATCTCATTCTCCGTCACCCTCCTCTCCTCCTGCCCTCAATCTTTCCCAGCATCAGGGTCTTTTCCAAGGAGTCAGTTCTTCACATCAGGTGGCCAAAGTATTGGAGCTTCAGCTTCAACATCAGTCCTTCCAATGAATATTCAGGACTGATCTCCTTTGTTTACAGTTGGCCAATATCTTGTTTCTTTTTCCACACCTAACCTACCGTAGGACCCTGCCCAACATGCACACACAGCTTTTTTTCTGAGATGGACTGCGACCCAGAGGTCTATGGGATCACATATCAGCATCACATATTATGGGGTGGTGCCCCCTCTTATCTGACCCCCCAAGGAGCCTTTCTGCACACATGAAATGTCTCTCTTGCCCCAAGGATGGGAAATACATATGACCTCCGGATCTTTTACTCAAACGAGGTTTAGCGCCTCTCTGCTCCTGCCATGACTGTTATTTTAAAGCCTCCACAGGAGACAAAGTCTGACTGTTTTACCCTGTTTCAACTGTTACTTCCATTTTGGAGAGTGGACAGAAAGATGGTTATAAATATCTAACCTGGAGCCCACCTAGCCCCAGTTTCAAAAAAATGTGAACAGGAGGCTAGTTTTAAGAGTCTAGCCTGAAGCCCACTTTTTTCCTGCCCCAAGAAATGTAAACAGGAAGCCAGTTGTAAATGCCTGGCTTGGAGCTCATCTGTCTCCTGCCTCACTACTGGTTGAATTGTGTCCCTCCAAATTAGTATTTTTAAGATTTAGCCCACTTTTAGACTTCTCCAGTGACTCAGTGGTAAAGAATTCACCTACAGTGCAGGAGGTGCAGGAGACACAGAAGATGTAGGTTCAATCCGTTGCTTGGGAAGATCCCCTGGAGAAAGAAATGGCAACCCACTCCAGTATTTTCGCCTGAAAAATACCACAGAGAGAAGAGCCTGGTGGATGATAGTTTGTTGGGTTGCAAAGAGTTGGACACAACTGAAAGAACTGGCACGTATGCACATATAACCCCCTTTACCTTGGAAGATGCCCTGTTTGGAGACAGGGTCTTCATGGTAGAAACTGTGTTACAGTGAGGTCACTGTG
Source organism: Cervus elaphus (assembly GCF_910594005.1). Classification (NCBI taxonomy): domain Eukaryota; kingdom Metazoa; phylum Chordata; class Mammalia; order Artiodactyla; family Cervidae; genus Cervus; species Cervus elaphus. The sequence goes on from NC_057820.1 coordinate 10,595,350, forward strand.
TGCTCAGCCATTTTGTGCATTGTCATATTCAAAGCTTTGCAACCACATGGACTGTAGCCCGCCAGGCTCCTCTCCCCATGGGATTTGAATACTCGAATGGGCTGCCATGAGCCCTGCTGTATTAGTTTTCTGGAGCTTCTGTAACAAAGTACAGAAGCTTATCCCACTCTGCCCTTACCTGCCCTGATCCAGCCTCTTCTCATCCCAAACTTCAGCTTTATCCCAGCATTGTCTTCATCTTCCACTGTCAGCCATGCCCAGCACAGCACTGGCCTTGGAGGAAACTTTTAATGACTACCTAGGGAATGGATTTCATTTGCAAAGAGCACAGATTAGAACACAGAATCTTCAGGACTACTAGCTCTGCCTAGGTCACCCTTCAGAAGGATGTGCCTGCTAAATAGGGGAATACAAAAAAGTCATTCTGAAATTATGTAACTCAGACTGGGATTTGAACCCGTGTCCTTTTAACTGAAATGACACATCTGGTCTCAAGACCTAGCGAAACTCAGGCTCTTGACGTCTCATCTCAGAAAGAGTTCTGTGAGAAGCAAAGTAATAAGTGAAAAGTGGATTTACTTAGAGAGACACTCCACAGGGTGTGGATCATCTCAGAAGGTGAGGGGCCTTGGGAAGACACATCACACAGACAGGATGTGGGCTGTCTCAGAAGGCAAGCGTGGCACTGGGGTGGGGGGTGGGGTGTCCGTGTTTATAGGTTAATTTCTCAGGTCACCTACAATTTTAACACTCCTCACCTACAAATTCAATATTTTGTAGAGAGGAATATTGGTAACTTTGGGGGAAGGGATGGGACTTCCAGGAACTGGGCCACTGCCCACCTGTTGACCTTACGTGGTCAGCTTTGGAACTGTCCTGGTGCCGGCAGCTGTGGCGCTTAGCTTGCTGGTGCGTTACAATGAGGGTATCCTGAGGCTCAAGGTCTAGAGGAAGTCTCATACACCATCTTGGATCTAATTGTTTCTAACTATTCATGTCATGACCTATGGCTATGTCCTTCTTTTAAAGGCTGTGCCCTACCTCTTTATTGCCTGTTGAAATTCTGCAATCATTCTGACAGTATCAAGATAAACAGCTCCAGGAAAAGTGATCAACGTGGTCTTTGCTGTTTTATTTTGCACTTGGTCCCTGCGTGCATGCATGCTAAGTCGGTTCAGTTGTCTCCGACTCGTTGCAACCCTATGGACTGTAGCCCGCCAAACTCCTCTGTCCATGGGGTTCCCCAGGCAAGAGTACTGGAGTGGGCTGCCATTTCCTCCTCCAGCAGATCTTCCTGACCCAGGGACTGAACCCCAGTCTCATACGTCTCCTGCAGTGGCAGGCGGATTCTCTACCTCTAATAGAGAACCACTTGGTTCCTGATAATTCATCAAATAGGGAACATGTATAAAAAATGATTACTAGGTTTACACTGTATTTCCAACTAACATGGTGGACTGAAGGAGATGTTTTATCTCAGAGACCTTGGAGATGAGACCTTCCTGAGAACACTGTTTACAACACTGTAACTTAAGATCTTTTGCCCTGTTGTCCTGGTGATTATACCTAACTATTATTGTAGGAGAGAACAAAGTACCGTGAACTCACACAATGCTTATATTCCTGAATCTCAAGAAATTATCTTTTCTAGGAGTGATTAACTTTTTTGAAATTGGTAAAACTTGAGTCCTTTAAACTTCTACGTTTAGAATGATACTATTCTTGATGGGTTCTTTCATAGTAATGAAGAGCATTTTCCTGTGTACTAAGATGGGAAAGCTCTTTTCTGAAAAACTATTTTCATGTTCATAATATTTGTGGGATCATAATATGTATCTTTAAGCTTCACTGAAAGGCAAGTATTCCCCTAAGGGTATGTTTATATGTGTAGGATTTTCCATGTGTTTACTCTGGGGTACTATTCTTCTGAAATTCCTGTTTCTTCTTGGAGGCAGCTTATGTAAGTGGAGAGATCATGCATGTTGGATTAAACATCTTAATCAAAGGAGTTCTGTAAGTTACAAATGGCATGTAACTGTAACTAGCAAACACAGTACCTGTTACATGTTGGTTCATCTCTTTCCTGATTGGACAATATACATCAAACTAGTTAGATTTGTGAATAAAATAAAACAGGTATTACATGTTAGCCTGAGTAGTAGTCTTGTGAAAGTTGAACATGAGCTTTAATTTCTGAAGTTTCTTGGTAGTTTGAAAGTTGTGTGTGTGTGTGTGTGCACATGTGTGTGTATATGTATGTATGTGTGTGTGTGTGTATGTGGATCCTTGATTTTCAGTCTGTTTGTAGGTGGGTGGCGAGTGCGGTGCTTCAAGATAGATTTGGGATTGAATCCTGTTGTATCAGTTTGCTAAGACTTTCATAACAAACCACTACAAACTAAGGGCTTAAAAAGCAGAGATATGTTATCTCACAACTCAAGGGTCCAGAGCCACAGATCAAGATATCAGCAGGGTTGCTTCTCTCTGAAGACTGTGAGAAAGAATCTGTTTCATGCCCCACTCCCAGCTTCTGGGGATTTGCTAGCAATATTTGGCATCCCACGGCTTGTAGAAGCATCACCCTTCATGTTCACATGGCATTCTCCCTGTGTGTCTGGTTGCTCAGACGGTAAAGAATCTGCCTGCAGTGCAGAGACGCGGGTATGACCCCATGGTTGGGAAGATGGCCAGAAGAAGGGAATGGCTATCCTCTCCAGTATTCTCGTCTGAAGAATTCCATGGACAGAGGAACCTGGCGGGCTACAGTCCATGGAATCACAAAAGAGTCAGACGCTCCTGAGTGACTAACACTTTCACTTTCTCCCTGGATGCATACCTTCCTCCAAATTTCCTCTTCATTTAAGGACACCAGTCCTATCGGATTAAAGCCCACTCCAAAGACCTCATTTTAACCCAATTACCTCTCTCCAAATACAGTCACATTCTGAGGTGCTGGGATCAAGACTTCAATATACAGATTTGGGGGAAGAAGGACACAATTCAGCTCATAACATCTGGCCTTTCCAGTGACTTGCTTTAGTGCCGGGCAAGTCATCTGACCTTTCTTCACTCTCAGTTGCCTCATCTGTGAGAGGAAGCACATCTCCCAGGAGGTATGTGAGAATTTCTGATGATATTGTAACACATGGAAAGGTGACTGGCAAAGTGCTACCCATGGGTAGTAGACCAGGGAGGTGTCACCGCACTGCGGTAGAACATGCAGGTGAGAGCCTAGGGCGGCGGTCAGGACACCTGCATTTCAAACCTAATAAGGGAAGTGAAGACTGCTTGATAAGCCCTTACCATGGGCCACCGTGACTCCAGTCATGTTAATACTGATGGGGAACTCAGGTTTGCCTGGCTCTGTCTAAAAACAGCTGAGTGAGTGGGCTGCGAGCATCAAGTTGCTTGAACTGGGCTTGTTGGGATTTTTCTGGCTGAAATCTGAGGAGGAGGAATAGGTGTTGGGGGAGTCACAGTCACAGGCATAATCACAGCCTATGGGTTGAAGTTAGATTGGGAAGAATTCGGAGCAGAAACTAAAGGAACTCTTCTCTGGAAGCATGCTGGGGATCTAGGATCTGCACCAACCCACTGAGATCCCAAGGGTTTTGTAGGTTTGAGATGCCCTGGATGAAACATCCTCAGCTGGGCATGCTAACCACCTGAGATAGTAGGGCAGGTGCTATGGAACACACACCAGGAGGAGCGGGCGAGGTTGGCCTTGGTCCTGGGTGTCAATGGCTCGAAAATTCCCGGAAATAATACTGCAATGGAGGGGGCACTTTGAAGGGAATTGAGGTCATATGATATGCTGCAAAGTTAAATCAATATGCTTATGAAATTCCACCTGTACCCCTAAGCTGAGAAGACTGGGGAGCTTTCACATTTGTCATCTGATTTCAACCTTATAAACACCCATGAGGTTGTTATTATGTCCCATTTAAATAATTAAGAGAATAAGCCTCTTCATTTAAGCTGTTAGCCTAAGTATTTTTCAAATAAGTCCTGCTTGCCTGCACATTCTGAAACACATGTACTGACCACTTGTACTTTATTTGCATCTGATATTTTAAAATTGATTTTAATTGCTTAGAGTTGTCTTGAGAAACAATTCACATATATAAAGTCAAGGACTTGTTATATATATATATATATATATATATATATATACTGCTGGCTCAGACAGTAAAGCATCTTCCTACAACCTGGGAGACATGGGTTTGATCCCTGGGTTGGGAAGATCCCCTGGAGAAGGAAATGGCAACCCACTCCAGTACTCTTGTCTAGAAAATCCCATGGATGGAGGAGCCTGGTAGACTGCAGTCCATGGGGTTGCAAATAGTCAGACACGACTGAGTGACTTCATTTCATTTTTTCATTTCATATATATATATATATATATTACACCTGAAAGTGAAAGCGTTAGTTGCTCAGTTGTGTGGAACTCTTTGTGACCCCATGGACTGTAGCCCGCCAGGCTCTTCTGTCCATGGGATTCTCCAGGCAAGAATACTGGAGTGGATATCCATTCTCTTTGCCAGGGGATCTTTCCCACCCAGGGATCAAACCTTGGTTTCTTTCATTGCAGGCAGATTCTTTACCATATGAGTCACCAGGGAAGAACTATGCTAAACATACACAAGTATAAAAATATGTTGGGTAATTATTTCAATAATTACATATTTATTTATTTAATGTTTATTTATTTAACATATATATTTGTTTATTTTATTTACTTATGTGTGTATATGTATAATATGTAATATGTTATGAATATATATATGTCTGAAGTCAAGGGCTTACTTATACATACACAAATATAAAAATATATAAATAGTAAGCCCTAAAGGCAAGGGCTTAGTGTTTATATATTTATATATATTTTATTTTTATATAATTTAATATAAAATCTATATATTTTATATGAAATTTATATATATTTATATGAAACTTATATATTTATATATATATTTATATTTGTGAATGCATAATATAAATAAGCCCTTGACTTCAGACATATATATACTCATGTTTACATAGATATATATATACATATGATACACATAAAATAAGTAATTAAAATCAATTTAAAAAATATCAAGTTCAAATAAAGTACGAGTGGTGGTTACATTTGTTTCAGACTGTGCAAGTAATAAAGGATTTATTGGGGAAATATTTATATATATACACCGAAGAATTTGATACTTCTGAACTGTGGTGTTGGAGAAGACTTTTGAGAGTCCCTTGGACTGCAAGGAGATCAAACCAGTCCATCCTAAAGGAAATCAGTCCTGAATATTCATTGGAAGGACTAATGCTGAAGCTGAAGCTCCAATACCTTGGCCACTTGATGGGAAGAGATGACTCGTTGGAAAAGACCCTGGTGCTGGGAAAGATTGAAGGCAGGAGGAGAAGGGAACAACAGAGAATGAGATGGTTGGATGGCATCACTGGCTCGATGGACACGAGCTTGAGCAAGCTCTGAGAGTTGGTGATGGACAGGGACGATTGGCATGTTACAGTCCATGGGGTGGCAAAGAATCAGACATGACTGAGCGACTGAACTGAACTGATGTATACACACATATATACATATAATACACATAACATAAGTATATACGCAGTTATTAAAATTGTTACCCAACAATTTCACTCCTAGATATATACCTGCTAAAAGAATGAAAACATTTCCATACAGACACTTGTATATGAATGTTCAGGGTTATTCATAACAGCCCCAAATGGAAACAACTCAAATGTCCATCAATGATAAATTAATAAATAACATGTGGTATATGTATAAAAAGAAATGTTGTTAAACCAGATAAATAAAAGAAGTTCTGATGTGCTACAACTTGACTGGACCTGAAAGCATTATGCTAAGTGAAAGATGATGGTTGTTGTTTACTCACTAAGTCGTGCCTGACTCTTTTGCAACCCCGTGGGCTGTAGCTTGCCAGACTCCTCTGTCCATGGGATTTCCCAGGCAAGAATACTTCCTTCTTCAGGGTATCTTCCCAACCCAGAGATCGAACCCAAGTCTACTGAACTGGCAGGCAGATTCTTTACCTCTGAGTCATCAGGGAAGCCCTAAGTGAAAGAAGGCAGATCCAATAAGCCACATATTGTATGATTCTTTTTATATGAATTATCCAGAATGGGAAAATTCACGGAGATAGAAAATCAGTAAACATGTACCAGGGGATGGCAGAAATCAGGAATGATTATTTGCTGGGTATCAGTTCAGTTGAGTCATTTAGTCATGTCTGATTCTTTGTGACCCCATGGACTACAGCACATTAGGCTTTCCTGTCCATCACCAACTTCTAAAGCTTGCTCAAACTCATGTTCATCAAGTTGGTGATGCCATCCAACCATTTCATCCTCTGTCATCCCCTTCTCCTCCTTAAATCTTTCCCAGCATGTGGGTCTTTTCCAATGAGTAAGTTCTACACATCAGGTGGCCAAAGCATTGGAGTTTCATCTTCAGCATCAATTTTTCCAATGCATATTCAGTACTGATTTCTTTTAGGATTGACTGGTTTGATCTCCTTGAGTTCCAAGGGACTCTCAAGAGGCTTCTCCAACACCACAGTTCAAAAGCATCAATTCTTCAGTGCCCAGCTTTCTTTGTAGTCCATGTCTCACATCCATAGATGACCACTGGAAAAACCATAGCTTTGACTAGATGGACCTTTGTTGGCAAAGTGCTGTCTCTGCTTTTTAATATGCTGTCTAGGTTGGTCATAGCTTTTCTTCCGAGGAGTAAGCGTCTTTTAATTTCATGGCTGCAGTCACCATCTGCAGTGATTTTGGAGCCCCCCAAAATAAAGTTTCTTATTGTTTCCATTGTTTCCCCATTTATTTGCCATGAAGTGATGGAACTGGTTGACATCTTAGTTTTTTGAATGTTGAGTTTTTAAGCCAACCTTTTCACTCTCATCTTTCACTTTCATCAAGAGGCTCTTTATTTCTTCACTTTCTGCCATAAGGGAGGTGTCATCTGTGTATCTGAGATTATTGATATTTCTCCCAGCAGTCTTGATTCCAGCTTATGCTTCATCCAGCCTGGCATTTCACATGATGTACTCTGCATGTAAGTTAAATGCTGAGTATAGAATGTTTTTATAAGATTATGAAAAGCTTTGAAACTAGAGAGAGTTGATGGTTGTGTGACATTATTAATATACTAAAAACTACTGAATTCTTCACTTTAATATGTTTAACTATATTTATGTGAATTTCAGCTTCAACTGAAAAATCAGTTCTGTAAAATTGCCACAGAGGCATTAAGCTTATACTTTGGGAGACACAGGCCTCAGGTCCTTCACTCTCAAATCAGGATAAACAAGATTCAAGACTTTTATTGTTGACCCCAAAACTCTGCCCCACTTTGCCTGATATTGCTACAAGCATTGAGATGGAATCCCAGCTTTCCCTTCAGCCAGATGTTTGCAGACGTCAACTTCTGCAATTGCAGAAGGGAGTGGCAGGAACAAAAGGGGGAGAAAGAAGGAGAATTGGCCCCAACCTAGGGAGCCCAGCCTTCAGCAGTCACACTCATGGTCAGCTTACAGGGCACCCTGGCAGTGGTCCTCAGCTCCCCTAACAACCCCTCACGGTTTCAGGCGCCCATAGAGCAGATTAAAGATAAGAAGTTAGTGTGAGGCCAGTGGCTTTGGGTGGACCTGTCCTACCTGGTTGGTTAGTCAGCCAGACTGCCAGAATCACACAGGACCCAGGCCCGCAAGCCTGGTAATTTCAAAGGATGCTGGCTGCTGGGGGTGGGGCACAGAGTGTGGTCAGGGAGAAAATGGGCTGAGCAGCCCTCCCCTGGGGGGTCGGGGAGGATGTGAAGACAACTTTTGGGGGTGGGGGCTGGGCTCTTCTAGCCATCACCTGCCTTCAGTGTAGACTTCAGTCTCCTCCTTTGCTTTGGCATTTATGCAGGCTCATTTCTCCTCATTTTAATAAAAGATCCCCAAATCTCATGCCCACCTATTAACTCTTCTCTGCTTTTTAGTGAAACTTTTTCAAAGGGTTTCCTTGGACTGCCTGCCTCTGTTTTTTACATCTCCCTTATTCCTCAATCCAAAGATCTATACCTGGCTTCTATCCCCAGCCCAGCCCTTTCAGAGCTCCCATTTTGACATCTAGTTTACAGGGGTTCCCCAAAGTCTTTGACCTTACCCAGCACACCCTACAGTTTAGAATGCTCTGTTTCTCAACATCCAAGAAACCTGGCTCCCTGGACGTGTCTCTGCCTCTGCCCTCTCCATTGGACCCTAAACAGAGTGAGGCTGGGAACACGTCTGCATCATTCAGTATCCGCGAACCTGGCAGGGTGCACATCACCGTGAAACCCCTTGTGGGAGGAAACTAATGAATACCTCTGTTCTTGCAGATGAGAGACCTGGATTCTGTTCTCTGAGATGTGATAAACTTTTAAACAGAAGCGCTGGACTGTGTCACGCTTTACATTCCCCTGGATAGCATCCAAGCTCTGAACATTTCAGTTGGAAATCTTCAAATGCTCTGTGAAAAGCTGATCCTGGTTCTGAGTATCTCTTAAGTAGTAAGGAAGTAGAATTCTTCAATTCTGGAAGCACTAGGGCTAAGAGCCACACTTGGGAAACTGATGAACTTGAGTTTTCATTTCAGCTTTACCAAGGAGTGGATGGAAATCTGGATTAATCATTATCTGTTATTGATGAAAATAATGTCGACCTAGTACATACTGCGGATGGTGACTGCAGCCATGAAATTAAAAGACGCTTGCACCCTGGAAGAAAAGCTAAGACTGACCTAGACAGCATATTAAAAAGCAGAGACATAACTTTGTCGACAAAAGTTCGTCTAGTCAGAGCTATGGTTTTTCAAGTAGTCATGTATGGATGTGAGACTTGGACTATAAAGAAAGCTGTACGCTGAAGAATTGATGCTTTTGAATTGTGGTGTTGGAGAAGCCTCTTGAGAGTTCCTTAAAATGCAAGGAGATCAAACCAGTCAATCCTAAAAGAAATCAGTCCTGAATATTCATTGGAAGGACTGATGGTGGAACTGAAACTCCAATACTTTGGCCATTTGATGCAAAGAACTGACTCATTGGAAAAGACCCTGATGCTGGGCAAGATTGAAGGCAGGGGGAGAAGGGGAAAATAGAGAATGAAATGGTTGGATGGCATCACTGACTCAGTGGACAAGAGTTTGAGCAAGCTCCAGAGTTGGTGATGGACAGGGAAGCCTGGCGTGCTGCCGTCCATGGGGTCACAAAGAGTCGGACACGACTGAGCGGCTAAACTGAATTGAGCAAATACTGACATAGACCCACCTGCTACTATTAGGCTAAATTAAATGAAATTCTGTACAGCAAATTTTGCTGTAATGTGACTTACAAGTCCTTAAATGTCTTCACACTATGCACATTCATGCAATAAAAACCACAGGGCTCAAGGGAGAAATGGAATTATTGGCACAGAACTCTAAAACTTCATCACTGCATTAAAAAAAAAAGCAAAAAATAAACACGAAAAACAAAGGTGGGGACTTAATAAAAAGGGCGGCACTGTTTCACACAGAGAAAGTGGATAAAAAATAAAATACATCAGTAGATATTGCCCTTGACCTTGAAAAAGACTGAAGCTTGTGTACTGTGAGTAATGGAGAAGTGGGGAAGGGGAAGTATAAAACTGGCTGGAAAGTCATAACACAGGATGTGGATGGAGCGTGTGGCCTGGGGCAAAGGTGATGGACTGGGTGGCTGGCAGATGTCTGAGGTTTGCTGTGTGTTCGTTTTGTGCATCTTCATATGTCTCCATGCACATGGCTGCAGTTTTCTTTGTTTATCTCTCTTGTAGACAAAATCTGCTAAGCAAATACAAAATTTGCGTTATGCTCAGATTGTTCCCTGATAATATCAATTGTGCTGGGAAACATTTGTGTTGTAAAAATAAGTCTTAAAAAAAAAATAAGTCTTGTATCAGAACTGGCTGTAAGGAAAGTGCTATAGTATACCTGTTTGTATACTCAGTCGTGTCTGACTCTTTGTGACCCTATGGACTGTAGTCTCCAGGCTCCTCCCTCCTTGGGGATTCTCCAGGCAAGAATACTGGAGTAGGTTGCCATGCCTTCCTCCAGGGGATCTTCTTGACCCAGGAGTCGAACCTGGCTCTCTTGCATTGCAAGCAGATTCTTACTGTCTGAGCCACTAGAGAAGCCCATAGTGTCCCTGGCCTGCATTAAACATCCAAATAAATGATTGCTATTTATCCTTTCTTTGTCTTTCCTCTAAAGTCTGATCTTCTTGTGGGCAGGTGCTATGTGTTGTCCATCTCAATGATCCCTGGGAGGGGCACCCACTAGCCAGCCAGTAAGTACCCCCAGATGGAAAGAGCAGGACAAGTCTTCAGCCTCTGGGGGAGGGGTTGCTGCCTTGACAAGGCTTTAATCACAAGAGAAAGTACAGCAATTCCAATATCTGATGACCCACAGGTTGGAGCAGGCGTGGGTCCACCTGACCCTGTGTGGGACCCTGAGTATTGACACAGCAAAGACTTGGGCCCGCCAGTAGAGCGGCAGGCATTTCTCACAGAGGAAAGTGGAGGGTTCTACCAGTAAGAAATGGCCATGATATGGCTCCCTTGGGGCAAATGACACCTTTCAGAGCTGTGACACTGTCACATATCTGGCTAGGGACAGACTGAAGTCTTTATCTTGGGCAGAGCTGGCTCCAAGCCCATACTTTTACCTTCATGTCACTACTGACCAGTGCCTGTGATGAAATCAATCAGATCTATGAGGTGCTTCCATAGTGTGGTGGCCTTACTATTTGACATTTTACCATTCGTCATATTTAATCCTCAAAACCACCATGTTATATAAGATTGATTTTATTTTACAGATTAAAAAAAATGAGCCCAGAGATGGAAAGTAACTTGTACAAGGACACACAGGAGGATGTGGACAGATGAGTCTGTGCTCCTTATTTGGAGCAGGGCAAGGAGAGAATTCTCTGCTGGCTCGGTGGTAAAGAATCTGCCTGCAATGCCGGAGATGTGGGTCCAATCCCTGGATCAGGAAAATCTCCTGGAGAAGGGAATGGCTTCCCAGCCTAGTATTCTTGCCTGGAAAATCCCATGGACAGAGGAGCCTGGTGGACTACAGTCCATAGGGTGGCAAAGAGTCGGCCATGACTGAGCGACTAAGAGCAAGGGGGTACCAGCTGCCTGCCATGCAGGGTGGGGGAGGAGGGATGAGGGGATGGATAAATGAACAACCGCGTGGCTGCCGGCTCTCTGCGGAGAGAGGGCACCAACGGTCTCAAAGAACAACATCGCTCTGCTCTTTCCCTAATAGAAGCATAAATACGGCCCTTCTCTGCAATGAGCAATTTCCTTGGCTCTGCTGACACAATGGGAAATGTCCTCAGTGAGAAAATTAAATATTGGTGTCACAGGACTATTAGAGAAACGAATAGCACCCCACACTTCCTCCTCCCCTCCTCTGCCTGCATCTCCATCTTTTCTTAGGCTTCCATGAAACCCCGCACAGGGGTCCAGGTCCCAGCTATGAACATAGAGATTTTTGAGATATCTGGGACTCAGCTTTGTAGGTGAGTCATTCATTCATTGATTTAACACACTTCTATTTGAAACAACATGAGGTGTTACTGAGATCTTCTGATTCACATTTTGAGCTCAAGTATAGTCCATCCTAAAGAAAATCAACCCTGAACATTCATTGGAAGGACTGATGCTGAAGCTCCAATATTCTGGCCTCCTGATGTGAAGAGTCAATTCATTGGAAAAGACCCTGATGCTGGGAAAGATTGAAGGCAGGAGGAGAAGGGGACTATAGAAGATGAGATGGTTGGATGGCATCATTGACTCAATGGGCATGAGTTTGAGCAAACTCTGGGATACAGTGAAGGACAGGGAAACCTGGCATGCTGCTGTCCATGGGGGGGTCACAAAGAGTCTGACACAACCAAGCAACTGACCACCACCACCAACAACAACTGGACTCTGCCTCTAAGATGCTGTGAACTTGGAAAGGTCACTTAATCTTGCTGAGCGCCAGGTTCCTCTGGACCTGTTCCTTCATTTGTAAAGTGAAGATTCCCACCATTCCTATAATCATCTTCATGAAAGCACCTCCTTCGTTGGGTTAACTCAGAGAGTCAGTTGTGTCAGTATACCAAGTCTAGTGCGCAGAGTGTGTGAACCCTCCTCAGGAATGGGATTTTGCTTTCATTCCCATGAGGTCCCAGAGCTTGTGCTCACCAAGGTCAGAATCACAAGACAGCATCAAGGGTAGCCCTGTCCTCACAGAGTCAGCTGTCCGGCAGCCCAAGAACCCACGTGCCTGAATCCTCAGCCTGTATCTCGGAGAATACTCATCTTTTGGAGTGTAAAAAGTGAAAGTCACTCAGTCATGTCTGACCCTTTGCGACCCCATCGACTATAGAGTCCATGGAACTCTCCAGGCCAGAATACTGGAGTGAGTAGCCTTTCCCTTCTCCAGGGGATCTTCCCAACCCAGGGATCGAACCTAGGTCTCCTGCATTACAGGCAGATTCTTTACCAGCTGAGCCACCAGGACCTTCTTAAAAGTCTCTTTTGCAACCACCACAGGAAAATGCTTATAAAGTTAGTATCCGAGTGTTGGAAAAAAAAATACAACTGTCATGTATTATTAATCTGAATTTTATTCCATAAAACATCATTAATACGCATTGAAAATATGTGAGAACTTATAAAGGGCAGCATCATCTATTTGGGGTGGAGACAAAGTATGGTGTATATATTGGTTCAAGAGCCCTTGTCATCTCTCAGGGTCTCCGATCCCTGTGGTCTATGGGTTGAAAATTATGCCTCCACCCTACACACACACACACACAGTCCCAAAAGAACATTTGCCTTTTTGCCTCTTGAATAAAGTCTACAATAACCACAGTATTTTGTGATGATGAGATGAAGCCCACAGAAGGAATGATGTCTCCCAAAGCTAAGGCCTCAGTGACAGACATAGAGGGGTCGTAGGTAATTTAGGAGTAGAGGATGGAGCTGCTCCCCAAATGTAACATTACAAGTCAATCCCGGTCTTCTCTGGTGGCGGTGGCACAGTGGATGGGAATCCTCCTGTTAATGCAGGTCACATGGAGTTCGATCCCTGGTCCAGGAAGACTCCACCTGCCACGGAGCAACTAAACCCAATGCACCACAGCTATTGAGCCCATGTGCTGCAACTCCTGAAGCCGGCATGCCTAGAGCCCATGCTCTGCACAAGAGGAGCCACGGCAGTGAGAAGTCCGAGCCCTGCAATGAAAAGTAGCCCCAGCTTGTCTCAACTAAAGAAAGCCCGTGTGCAGCAAAGATGAGCCAGTGCAACCAAAAAAATAAGAAATCAATTAATTTTTTAAAAAATCAATCCCATGGATGGGAAAGAGAGAACTGTAGAAACAGATGCGCTTTGGTCAGATCACCAAAAGCCAATCTCTAAAGTCAGTGTATCATGCTCTGCTCTGTCGAGGACGGAGAAATAACACAGTGGCCATGCATTTTACACCGGGTGTGTTCACCTGTGCTTCTGCTTTGGCTCACAATGTCCACGTCTCGCAGAGCCTAACATCTGAAGGTCTGCGGAAGTAGAAAGCTGAGCTTTGGAGATGGAAGCAGAAAATTGATCTGAGGATAAATTTTTAGTTTTCACTCTTGACTGATGCTTTTATGAGGATAGAAGGAAGTATCTGATGTGCTTGCCGGTGGGACAGATTTACCATTCCAGGTGGTGGCCTGTGCCCTCTAACAAAAGATCGCTTGTACATGCTAGGTGCTATGTGTTGAAACATTGCTGCCATACCCACACCAAGCTTGGGCTTCTCATGTGGGCATAAGAATAGCCTCCTAATTGATACCTGCGTCTCCTCCCCCCACCTCTCATCACACTGCCATCATCCACCATCTATGCAAAAGCCAGAGGCAGATTTTAAACCTGCTCCTCTGATCACAGCACTCCTCTGCCGACCTGGTGCCAAGATCTCCCTAATCTGGGCCCTGCCTTCCTCTCTGACCTCTGTGTGACCTCCCTCTCCCTTGCTCCATGGTTTTCCAGCTGTGCCTCAAACACCCCAGCCTTGGGCATCCTTCTCACCATGTGGATTTCAGCTTCAGCATCACTTCCTGTGAAAGGCTTGTGCTCACCTCTGCCTCTAATATATAGGTGCTCACATGGATCATTTTCTGTACCGTTTTTTGTTTTTTTGATTGTGTTGTCTTCCTAGCAGTGGCCCTGATCTGAACTTACCCTCTTTGTGCTCAGTGGCTAAGTCGCGTCTGACTCTTTTGTGACCCCCATGGACCATAGCCCACCAGTCTCCTCTGTCCATGGGATCTCCCAGTAAGGATCCTGGAGTGGGTTGCCATTTCCTTCTCTAGGGGATCAAGTTGCAACTTGTATATTGCCTGTGGACACCCTAGGAAAAAGCCACCTATGTGAGAACCAGAACCTTGTCTGTCTTGTTGAGACTAAATCCCTAGCACCTGGAATGCAGATTTACAAGGCTTTGAAATGGTCTGGGGAAATCTGGAAAAAGGAGTGCAGCTAGAATACTGTCGGAAACATGAGTGGCTAACTATGTAAACAGAATGTGTTCAGCTGCTATCACTGAGTCCCTCAGTCTTTGTGATTTCACTCGATTTCTCACAACCATAACCAGAGTAGGCAAATCATGCACAACATCATTATGTCTATTTCAGATCAGAACAAATCCGAAGGTTATCAACCTAAAGAAAGATTGAGAGGAAGGGATGGAAGGAGGGAATGGAATCAATCTCTGCATTGGGGTGGGTCCCAGCACTCAAGACTTCTTCCACATCCAGTGACTTGTTCGGCCTCTGCAACATCTCTGAGAGGTGGTCGGATGAGTGCAACACAGAGGCAAACACAGAGGGATGGTGTGAGCTCAGAGCGCTAAGGTAAATTTCCTGCTCCTCCCGTACTTGTGTTAGGGCTTTGGGGACGTAATGGAACCATTTTGTGCCTCAGTTTCCTCTTCTGTAAATGAAAAGGAACAGAACCTCATAGAGTGGAGTGAAGTCACTCAGTCACATCTGACTCTTTGTGACCCCATGGACTGTAGCCTACCAGGCTCCTCCAACCATGGAATTTTCCAGGCAACAGCCCTGGAGGGGGTTGCCATTTCCTTCTCCAGGGGATCTTCCGGACCCAAGGATCGCACCCAGGTCTCCTGCATTGCAGGCAGACGCTTTACCGTCTGAGCCACCAGGGAAACCCACAATAGAGTGGAACTGAGGTTTAAGTCAGTCACCCAAGGTAAAGCAGTGAGAAGGACGCCTGCCACACAGAAAACGAACAGCTCCAATGTGTTCCATCATCGATCAGAGAGTGATGAAAGGCCTTTATGGTCCTATATCGAGCAAGTGGCAGAAATAGGATTTGAACTCTGATCCGGAAGCTTCTAAAGCCGAGTGCTGCTGGACTGCTTTCAGTTGCTGACAGTCAGTTCTGTATAATTTGTTCACTTGAACTACCTTCCTTGCCATTTTAATGTGTGCATATTTAGCTTCCTCAGCTGACCTATTGGCACCTGGAGGGCAAAGCTTGCCCATCTGGAAAGCAGGACTTTGTTGTGGTTGTTCAGTTGTTCAGTGATGTCTGATTCTTTGTGACCCCATGGACTGCAGCACACCAGGCTTCCCTGTTCTTCACCATCTCCCAGAGTTTGCTCAGACTCATGTTCATTGAATGGGTGATGCCATCTAACCATATCATCCTCTGTCGCCCCCTTCTCCTCCTGCCTTCAATCTTTCCCAGCATCAGGGTATTTTCCAATAAGTCGTCTCTTCGCAACAGGTGGCCAAAGTATTGGAGCGAAGATTGTCCATCTGGAAAGCAGGGCTTATTGTTTGGTAAATCCCAACACTTCTTGTTAGTGTATAGAGGTTCACTCAAACTATTGTCTGAAACCATCTACCCTCCAGATGATTCTGAAGGTGAGTTTGCCTCTAAGCCAGCGTCCTCAGAGTCCCTATGTCACGTGTCGCTGGTTTTAGTTGTTCAGGTTTTTCATCCCAGTACTAAAGAGCTCAGCACGTCTGTACAGATCCCTAATGTGGCCTCTGCCATTAGCTGGAATTGCTACTGTTTTTCTAAGCAGCTTGGATAGCAACGCAGCTCATTCACTGCCTGGAGGGTGTTTATGATAACAAATCTGAGAATGAAATGGTGCACCAAATATTGAAATGCACTTAGGTTGCAGAGATGGCCTCACCCTCAAGATGATACAGTCCACTGAGGAAATGATATCTATGAAATAATCATAAGACAGTGTGGCAAGCCCCATGATAAAGAGAATAACAAGAGCCCGGAGTAGGCAGGGTTCAGAGGAAGCATCTAGAAGGTAATTGCCTGAATTGAGTTTTATAGAATTTAATGGAATTATATCCCCTAATTCCATTAAATTATATCCTCTAATGGGAATGTAATTTAATGAAACCACCTGCAATGCAGGAGACCTGGGTTCGATCCCTGGGTCAGGAAGATCCCCCGGAGGAGGACATGACAACCTATTCCAGTATTCTTGCCTGGAAAATCTCATGGACAGAGAAGCCTGGTGGGCTACAGTTCATGGGGTCACAAAGCATCGGACACAACTGTGTGACTAACACACACACATACATATATCCCCTAATAAAGGTGCAAAGATTACTCTGTGGGTGGAAGGGAGAGGTAATTTGAACAAAAGCATGGAGGCCTGTTGCAGCATAGGAAGGGGGTTGATGGGACATAGTTACTTTTGAGTGTTTGGAGCATTAACTCAAACACTTAGGGTCAGAATGAGGTTCTGGGCACATTTTAGGCAGTGCTAGGGAGTTTAGACATTTTCCTGGAGGTATATGAGGATTCAGTCAACAATAGCGAGGCAAGGGAGACAAGTCAGAAGCAGCCCCATTCGTTCACTGGCATCTGCCAGCATTTGTTAAGTGTTTTACAAGGTTATGCCATCTTTACAACAGCTACATGGGGCACAGCAGGCAGAACAATGCCCTGTAAAGATGCTTTTGTCCTAATCCCACAAATTTATGAATGTTATTCAATGTGGCCAGAGAGACTTGGCTGATGTGATTAAGTTAAAGATTTTAAAATGAGAATGTTTTCTGAATTATCCAGATGGGTCCACTATAATCTCAAAGGTCCTCAAGAGACAGGAGGGTCAGAGATGGAGAAGGAGATGTGATGATGAAAGTAGAGGCTGGAGATGAGCCAAGGTATGTGGACAGCCTCTAGAAGCTGAAAAAGGGAGGGGAATGGATTCTCTCCTAGAACCTCCAGACAGAACCCCTCTGCCAATCCAGTTTAGACTTCTGGCCCTCAGAACCATAAAATTAAAACAAAATGTGTTGTTTAAGCCACTAAGTTAGTGGTAATTTGTTACAGATGCCATGGAAGCTTATTCATGGAGTCAGGTATTTAAAAAAGGAAAAATCATCTTCATTTTAGTGATGAGGAAACCAAGTCTCAGAGGCATTAGTTTGTCCAAGGTCACAATGCTGAGAAAAGGCAGAACCCTAGCGCCACAGTTAAACTGAGCAATTTCCGTTTCCAGTATTGCTTATTCTGCACAAATCAATTTTTCGCTTGAATTGAAAGTAGTTTCTTGTCAATTTCTTCCACTCCCCATTCTTGGCAACACTCTTTAAGCAGTATTCATGCCCACCAACATGTCATTCTTTACCAAATAGATGAGAGCGGAGGGATCTTTTACTCTTGCCAAAAAACCTAAAGGGGAGGGAGAAAACACGGGTTACTAACATTGCAATGAGATTAGAGAATCTGAGTTTAAAAATTAGATTGGGTGATAAAAAGCACATTCTTCATAAATATTTAACCTCTGTCAGCATGACAGTAATTAGAGAGCTGAGCAGAGCACACTGCTGGCAGTGGGCTGTCCCAGTTTCTGAAAAGAAAGTCCTCTTTTTACAGCTTTATATATCCTTCTATGAGAGATGCATGCTTGAAGTCCAAGAAAATGTAATATTGCATTGGCCACCAGCGTTTTATTTAAAATGCCCCCGAAATGGTGCTTTTTAAATTGTTGAACTCCTAGCAAATCTGCCTTCAATTATAAAGTTATAATGGGCCTGACAACTATATGTGGTCTTCACAGACACTCATCCCGTTTCATTCTTTTCTATTCACTTGCTATTCCTCTTGTGGTGGATTGATCAATAATGGTTCTGATTTTGCAAGCCTCCCTGAATGCACACCTTTTGGAAATGCTTTTCAATATTAGCTCTGTCTCCACTCTTGGCCATGTGCCTTGCTTTGGTCAAAAAACTGTAGCAAATATGAGACAAGATTTGAAAAGTGCTTGCACATTAGGGTTTGCCCTCTTCTCTCTCTTAGAATCCTGAGTGTGACAAGCTTGGACAAGCCTATTAGATGATACAAGACATGTAGTCCGGTTGTCTTATCAACCTAGATGGTGGCAAGCCAACCTGCTCACATGAATGTGGCCACGTTATAATACCCAGACCAAGAAAACCAGTATTTGCCTGCTGACTGCTCATCTGTGAGTGAGACCAGCCCAGACTAGCTAAATCTGAACCCAACCCAGATTGCCAATCTACAGAACCAGGAGTGATAAAAAAAAAAAAATACTGTTTTAAGTCATTTAAGTTTTAGATTGACTTGTTATGCAGGAAAGCAGAACTAATATACTTCTCATCAGTATTCAAGCATGCTCTTGGGTCTTCACTATTAATTTAACACAACAAAACAATACAAGCAAAAGGAAACAGACCCATAGCTCATCCTTGCAGGGAAGCTGCTTCACAGTACCAAGTCTACATCGCTGAAGGGGAACAGCTTTGTTTGGGGGTCACTAGCTATCTCTGGACTTCCCTGGTGGCTCAGATGGTAAAGAATCTCCCTGCAATGTAGGAGACCTGGATTTGATTCCTGACTCAGGAAGATTCCCTGGAGGAGAGAATGGCTATCCACTCCAATTTTCTTGTCTGAAGAATTCCATGGTCAGAGAAGCCTGGTGCGCTGTCTCTAATATATTTCTTAGACACTAGTTCTGCCCTGGTGTCACTTACATAACTTCACTTGTACATTACTTGAAAATGTTGCCTATTCGTGCTATTCTTCATTAGCTTCAGGTCACTCTTGATTCACTTTAGTCTGATTCCCAATCCTAATACTTCACTGAAATTGTTCTTATCAAGGATTGGTTAGGATTCTATAATTTAGTGGCAAGCAGCAGAAACCCAAATTGAATAATACAATAATCCAGTCAAAAGGAAAGTTACAATTAGGGTATAGAGTATCTCACAGAACCATCACTGGAATCACACCTTGATCTCTTTGGGTCTCACCCTTGGACCTCTCCACAAGTTTTCTTCTTCCTTCTGTCTTGTTACAAGCTGATTGTCTTTGTTCATAAGTCTGCAAAACAGAAGACAAACAAAAAAAACAGCAACAATCAATATCCTCTGGGTTGCATTATTCCAGTTCAAAAGAGTATCCAGACCTAAATGTCATCTCTTGGGTGGATTTCATCTTCCTGAGTATCTTTTCAATTGGCCTCATTTAAGGGAGACACCAATTTATGAACTGACCTCCTGTCCAGGGTTTGAGCTCATATTTTGTAATTACCAGAATCTTTTATGATAATCATGCAGATAGAATTGAGGGAAGGAAGGACAGATTTCAGAAAAGAAAGGCCCAGAAATGTTGCAGAACTCAGCAGATGAAGCAATGGTTGTTCACTAGCGCTTCCCTCTTGGCTACAATTATATATTCTATCAATATACATATTTTCAAAACTTTTCTACCTTAAATGACCAAAGATCTTCCCACTGTGGATCTCAATATCAGCTCTCAGAATTGTAGCTTTCTTCCCCCTCCCCCCCTTTTTTTGTAAAATTATATGATTCATGTCTGTCTTCCTCACTAGCTTACATCTGCATTGAAGCAGTGTTCAGTTTGTTGTTTAGCTCAGTATCCAGTTCATGGTAGGAACCTAATAAATGTGAATTCCTCAATGAACACCAAGGAATTTTTTTTTAGATGTGGCATCTAAAAATGATTTCATGAGCTACCAAGTTCTGATCCACATTATCTGTATTGCCATGTGAGCAAAGTAAGACATCAAAATGTTAGCTAATTTTTCCACATTCGTGCAGCTAACCCATAATAGATCCTGGACTTTGATCCTTACATTTTTGCTTCAGAATCAACACTTTTAACTAGTCTCTGTGGATTCTCAAACATATTAGTATACAATCCTGGAGGAAAAACAGGATAGTGGCAATAAACTTTACCAGGAAAAACAAGGAGGAAAGTTGAGGGAGCATATGTGGATCACTGATCCAGACCACAAATCGTATTCAGTTGGATAAACATAGTAAGAACCATGGAGAGGATGAATGGAGCTCTTGGAGATGACTTTTCTGAATTACCTCTTTGATCAGGGAGTGAGATTTGTGATCAGCCATTTGGCTGCATCTAATTCTGTTCACTGGGAGGATTTCTCTTGCATATAAACCTTTATTGGAAGTCTTTATCATCTACTGTAGAATATTGCCTTGTTTTGAATCACATTATAACTGAGTACTTTGGAAAGAAGTCTTCACCACCTTAGAAAGAAGACTTTAACACGTTAGTCCCACAAGACAAAGGGCATAAGTAGAAGTCCTTTGGGGAGGCATGCTGGTTCAAATTGTCTCAAGTCATCTGACACCTTCCAGAGATCCCTAATCCATGTGTTCACTATTATATACAGTTACCTGGGCTCTCAGATCTCTAGGAACATTAACAAATTTGTGTTCCTGTCCTGATACTCTCTCTCTTTTTTTTTTTTTTGGCTTTAAGGTAGAACAGCTTGAATTTGAGAATGTTTCTCCTATGGTATCTTATAGACTATCATCAGTAACCACATACACACAGTGTAACAACCTGATAAAGTGCTTTTAAGCTTTAGTCTTAATGCCCATATCCAAGGCCAAAAGTCAACAGATAATAGATTATCCAATTAGTTCACTACAGCACAAGAAAGGCAAGCTTCTTAGTCTAGAATGAATATGTTGTCATTGTTGCCAATACCCACTTCTCTGCCGGTTTTGAGCATATAGAACATGTGTGTTAAGTCCTAACCAAGACACCCACTGGTTCCATGGCTTTAGACAAGTTGCTTGACCTCTATATGCATCACTTCCCCTGTTGTGATGAGTTAGTAATAGGGTTATTATGAGAATTTTCAGATAAAGTAGTATGTAACTATTTCATAATATTTCTTCACTATCATAGTATACATTCATTTATTTTTAGAAATATTATTGTTATTAATAACACAGTTATACTTGAAATAACTGAGGTGAAAATGACACAGGATTGTGGAAACTAAGGCCAGAATGAAGCTAGGAATTTGGAAAAATTGGACATACAAACTCATACACCATCATGCATTCTTGCTGCGGACAGTTTTTCTCTTTTCTATAGTCTGGATAGAGCAAAAATGGCCACAAGTCAACACTTTCCTTGGTTCACTTCTCAATTCAAAGTATCATTCAAGCGTAGCTTGTATATTCCTTTAGTTTCCGATTGTCAGCTAAGTATTCTTATTGACATGTTTTGGACCAGGTGTTCTTCCTTGATTCAAACAAACTGTGGTCAGGACATGGGGTGACGTTATACTAGGGAACATCTCCCAGAGTAACCATCTAGGCCAAGGAGGGAGGAAAGGAGATTTTTCACAAAAGGGCAGAAGTGAACAGTTTCCAATGAAGAGCAGTAACTCTTTGCGGGAAAGAACAATTATTGTCCATCACAGACTCTGTTAATAACAATGTGGCAAAATCTGAGAAACATTAAAAAATCTTCATTTTGCTCGATTTCTCTATAGCTGATGCAGTTAACCAAATTCCCTCAAAATATTGTCTTTCCTTGGAGACTCTGACATGTTTATTTCTCGCTTTTTCATTGCCCCTTCTATGCCTGTGTTTTATGTATTTTCCACCACCATTCCATAGTTGACTACTATTTGTTTATTTAAAAAGTTTTTTTTCTGGATATTTTTCTCTTTGTATATTTTCTTCTAGGGCTTCCCATTGGCTCAGTGGTAAAGAATCTGCCTGCCAAAGCTGGAGCCACAGGAGATGCAGGTTTGATCCCTGGGTTGGGAAGATCCCCTGGAGGAGGAAATAGCAACACACTCCAATAATCTTGAGCAGGAAACCCCATGGAGAGAGGAGGCCACCGGGCTGCAGAGAGCTGGACATGACTGAGTGACTGAGTATGCACATATTCTCTTCTAGGTAATCTCATCAGCTACCAATTTCAAAAACCATGTGCTGATGGCTCCAGATTTATATTTAGAGCTCCAGACTGTCCACTCAACTTTTACATTGGATTTTCTCACAGGGATGTTGAACTAAACACGTCCAAAACAGAACTTAAACGTTTCCCTTTGGAACTAGCTTCTGATCCATTACTCTCCCACTTGGTATTTTATGCACACTCTTTCCAGAAACAGGCATAACAGAGGATAACTGACTGCATTAGGGCTTCTATTTTATTGAAAGCTCCATTTTTAGTAATTCTAGAAAGATGAAAGGGAATTCCTTAAACTCACAGTAATAATGTAGTGGAAAAGAGCCTATCAAATGTCAAAGAGGTAGTTAATTTAAGGTTATTGACCTGGATTTATTTCTTCAAAGCTGACTTGCTGCCTGATAGCATTAAGTAAATATAGGAGACACAAATCCTAACTGCTCATGTATAGTCTGTAAGCGTTATGGGCTTCCCTCGTGGCTCGGTGGTAAAGAATCTGCCTGCAATGCAGAAGACATGGGTTCGATCCCTGGGTTGGGAAGGTCCCCTGCAGGAGGAAACAGCAACCCACTCCTGTATTCCTGACTTGGAACATTCCACGGACAGGAGACTGGTGGGCTACAGTCCATAGGGTCATGAAGTGTGACATGACTTAGTGACTAAACAATAACAGTAAGCTTTCATGAAAATCTTGCACAAATGAAGATTGCTCTGTGATATTTAGAGATGCAAACAACTGATAAAATGACAGATTTGGGATTAGAAACACCATCCATTCAATTCCAAGGAAGGTGTGTCAGGATCAAAACAGAGAGCAAAACAACAATGAACAGTGAGGAAATTTCAGAGACAGGAAATTCATGGAAATATTTAACCCATACTTGAAAAAGCTCTCTAGCCCATGCACCTAGGACAGGTTGTGGTCCCTGGTAGAAGCTCTGTGCTTGTATATTGACCCGACAGAGAGCCACTACATCCTAGAAGTCCCTGAAATCCATCATGGTAGCACGGCTATTCAGTAAGGCTGGAAAAGGAGAATCCTGCAGGTAGCTCCCAGACTAGCATTTGAGATGGAGGGAAAGATGAGTCTGGAATACAGCTCTTTATGTGATGAAATTGTCTTTCTTTCTCTCTTTTTGCTTTGGCCCTGTGGCTTGTGGGATCTTGGTTCCCTGATCAGAGATTGAATTCTGGCCCTTGACAGTGAAAGCTCGAGCCCTAAGCCCTGGACTGCCAGGGAATTCCCGGTGATGGAATTTTTGCTTCATAGAAAACATAAAGGGAAGCATTTTTGCCTAGGAAACTCCAGCATTTTTTTTTTTAAACAGTACACTTTAATTGTAGAAAACTAGATATGTGATTATTGGGGCACAGAAATGAACTAGTATTAAGGAAGATAAATATTAGCGTTTAAATGACAATATTTGAATCCTGGGATAATGGAATTGGAAGGTAGCCTAGAAATAATCTATTTCAACCATTTCATTTTCCATTTATGGAAACAGACAAGAGAAGTGAGGCATGAGAGAAATCTGTGTAGAGAGAATTGTCATGCCACATCTGACCCCCCAAATTATCATGTAAACCTCTCTTCTTCTATCAACTTGTTAGAGTAAGTTACACAGCCTTGTTACTTTTCAAATCTGTAGCAAAGAAATCCATTGCAAAAATAATCACATATGACTGACTGTTTCTTATTTTCCCATAATACAAAATAATTAACAGAGATTTCATGTCCATTAAGTACAACTTAGAAAATACAAGAAGATAGGATATTAAAGAGGATGATTGTATGATGGTAATGATATTAATAATAACAGAAAAATCATTCATAGTCCTATCACTGTTAGGTAGGAATTTAAGCATAAGCAAGGAGGGGTGGCTAGCCGAAAAGGATTCAGACTGATCTCTAAATCCAACCCCAGACATGCCCTAATTGGCCCAGGAGAGCTCACAGATATGCTAGAACATAACCACAGGGACTTTTCTAACTCCCAGCTATCGCCCTAGTCGCACAGTGGATACAAACTAACTACAGGGATGCTCCAGCTCTCCGCACCGCTGCCCTCCATGCACAGCTCAAGTGACCTTAGGCAGTGGGAGGCCTATTAAGGGTTCATTAATATTCATATATACATACATCTGATTAGAACAGAGTGAATTACGGGAGAGACATGCACAATAGAGCCTGCTGTTATGTAACTTGCAACTGTCAATCAACACTCTCAGTCCACGCCCACCTAGATGAATATGTAAAAGCCCTGTCTTGAAACCTCCCCTACCTCATCATTCTGGTGCCAGAGCTTCTCTCAGCCTGACCCACATCTCCCTTGAGGTGTTCTTTCAGTTCCTTCTCCAATAAACTTATTTTTGTCATGGTTAAGACCTCAGATTCTTCTTTATGTCCTTAACAAGAACTGAGACCTTTAAGGGAAGGACCTCTTTTACTCTCCCCAAATCACTCAAAGATAGTCATTATTATTATTTGAGTACATATTTTCTTTAATTTCTTCTAAAGACATAGATTCAAAAACACAGATTAAGAATGTGAGCTTTCCTTTGAGGGAGATAAGTTTCAAATCTCAGTCTTCTGCCAGCAGATGTCTGACCTTGAATGTATGTTCTGATGTCTTGATCGTGGTTTCCTCATCTGTGAGCTTGAGATGCTACCAGCAACTGCCTGCTAAGGATGTGAAGATTTAATTGTGAAGCCTTTGTCCATTCCAGGAATAAAGCATGCAAAGCTGCTAGTTTTTGTTATTTTAATAAACTTTACAATCTATGCTTGAAAAATGTAGCAAATACTAGTAGCTGTATGTTAATGTATCCATGTCTAACATATGGGCAATTGCATGTTCTACTTTATTTAAGCCCCATTTATGATGAAAAAAAATTCATGATATAATATGCACATTCAAATATCATTTTATGGCTAAAAATTAAAGAATATATGTAATCAACCTTCTTTCTTGACATTTAATGTCTTTCAAAATTTTTGCAATTATAAATAATGCTGAGATGAATATGTTTATATATAGTCTCTTTTTAAGGATACATTCAGAAATGGAACTATCACATCAAATATTAGGTATATTTATAAAACTTATGATTCATCATACTGGATTGCTTTCCCAAGGGGTTACATCAGTTTACACAAACATTAGCAATGCATGAGATTTTTTCCATCTTTTAGTACACTTGAAAGCATTACATTCTGACATTTCAAAAAAAAATCTTTGCAAATTTGATATTTAAGCAATGAGATTTCATTGTGATGATTTCAATTTTTTATGACTCAGATGCCTGCCAAGTTGGGACATCTTCGTATTGCTTTTTAAGCAAATGCCTTTCTGCTAAAGGAGAGAGATTATTTTCTCATTTATCTATAGATGTCCAAGTGCATTTCTTATTGATTTATTTAGGCTATCTGCCTATTATTGATAACAATCCTATTTCATGTTTCCTAAAAGTATGATTTATTAACAACACATTTA
This sequence comes from Cervus elaphus, assembly GCF_910594005.1. Taxonomy (NCBI): domain Eukaryota; kingdom Metazoa; phylum Chordata; class Mammalia; order Artiodactyla; family Cervidae; genus Cervus; species Cervus elaphus. Next base: position 10,621,203 of record NC_057820.1, read on the forward strand.
CAACATTTTTTTTTTATTATTATTATTTTTTTTTCCAGTGGGTTTTGTCATACATTGATATGAATCAGCCATGGATTTACATGTATTCCATTTACAACATTTTTAAAAATGCCTTTTATTTGTTTGTTATTTTAATTTATATGCACTTTGATCTTAATGAAAGTGAAAGTGAAAGTTGCTCAGTCTTGTCTGACTCTTTGCAACCCTATGGACTATACAGTCCATGGGATACTCCAGGCCAGGGTACTGGAGTGGGTAGCCTATCCCTTCTCCAGCAGATCTTCCCAACCCAGGAATTGAACTGAGGTCTCCTGGATTGCAGGTGGATTCTTTACCAACTGACCTATCAGAGAAGACCGTGTCCTGAATATTTTGATAAATTTATCAAATAACTCGAAAATTGTTCTGATTTAGGAATTATATGTCTGATACGTACACTTTGTTCCTTTCATTTGGTTGTTCAGGCTTGGATCAGAATCATACCCTTTCAATTTTTGTAGCCTTATAGAGTTTTAATTTCTGATTAGATTAGTACTTCCACAATGGACTTCTGTTTTCAAAAAACTTCTCTGCTATTTTTACAAACTTATTTTTATAAGATAAATTTGGATTAATCTTTTTTAGTTGAGTAGACAATCTGTTGTGACTTTGATAGGAAATATATTCTCCTATAAAGCTATTTAATACATAATTCTACTTTAGAATCTTTAGTCTTTTCATACCAAGATATGATTTATGTGTTGTTGACTCAAATATTATTTTATATTTCCATAAGTATTTTGTTGTTTCCTAGAAATACCTTTGGATATTGCCTGTTGAAATTATATTTAAGTATTTTATTCCTTTAGCTATGGTTAATCAGATATTTTCTGTTTAAGTATTTTTAATTCCAAGTTTTACTAAATATATGTTTACCATTCATTGGGTTTATTGGACTCTCAGTGATTCCAACAGTTCCTTGGGTTATATTTTCAGGTAAAAAGTGCCTGTATTAGCTATCTTTTACCACATAATAGACTACCTCCGAACTGAGCGACTTTCAACATTTATTATCTCACATTTTCTGTGGGTCTTGCATCTACACACAGCTTAGTTGAGTCTTTTGGGTGTCATACTCACAGGCTGCAATCAAAATGTCGGGCAAGGCCATCTAAGTCATCTTAAAGGCTTGAAAGCAGGATGAACCTTTTCTAGACTCACTCACTTGGCTTTAGTCAGGATGCAGTTCTTTGTGGGTCATTGAGATGAAGCCCTCAGTTACTTGCTGGCTCTTGAATAGTGGCTACCCTCAGTTGTGTTGTGACCTGGACCTCTCCATGTCCAGCTTGCTTCACAAGAGAAGAGCCAGAGAGAGACAGACATATTAGGATGGAGAAAGCCAGCAAGTTGGAAGTCACAATTTTTTATCACCACATCCAAGAAGTGGTATCCCATCATTCTTGCCATATTGTGTTTGTTAGAAGTGAGTCACAGCATCAGGTCCAGACTATATCCAAGGGGAGGGGATTATACATGTAGCAAACGCCCAAAAAGTTGTGAACCACTGGGAATCAATTCAGAAGCTTCCTATTGTAGAATCTTGTGAACGATTTGACAAATAAATAACTTCAACTGTAACTTTATTTATTTTCTTTTAAAATCAATTTTATTGGAGTATAACTGCTTTATAATGTTGTGTTTCTACTGTACAGCAAAGTGAATCAGGTATATGTACAGTTTTGATCAAGGAGATCAAACCAGTCAATCCTAAAGGGAATCAACATTGAATATGCATTGGAAGGATTAATGCTGAAGCGGAAGCTCACATACTTTGCCCACCTGATGTGAAGAGCCGACTCATTAGAAAAGACCCTAATGCTGGGAAAGGTTGAAGGCAGGAGGAGAAGGGGATGACAGAGGATGAGATGGTTGGATGGTATCCCTGGTTCAATGGACATGAGTTTGAGCAAACTCTGGGAAGGACAGGGAAGCCTGGCGTGCTGCAGTCCATGGCATTGCAGAGTCAGACACATCTGAGCCACTGAACAAGAACAGTATACATATCCCTTCTTTTATGGATGTCCTTCCCATGTAGGTCATGACAGAGCACGGAGTAAAGTTCCCTGAGCTGCGCAGTGGGTCTCACTGGTTATCTACTTTGCACACAGTATCCATCTGAGTTCAGTCACAGACTCCCAGTTCATCCTAACCCCCTCTTTACACGCTTGATGACCATACATCTGTTCTCTAGTCTGTGTCTCTATTTCTGTTTTGCAAATAAGATCAAGTATACCATTTTTCTAGACTCCACAGATATATGTTAAAATACAGTATTTGTTTTTTTTCCCTTTCTGACTTCACTCTGTATAACAGTCCTAAGTTCACTCACATCTGTACAAATGATCCAATTTCATTTTCTTTTATGACTGAGTAATATTCCATTGTATATAATTCCAACTAGTCTACTACTCCTCCTGCCAATTAATTAAAATAGCATTTCATTTTGTCAGCCAAAACCACAGAGGTTGGGCCTCTCCACATAGGAAATCAACAGCTGATGGTCTGAGCTTTGGACTCTCTCACAGGGCTTCTAGGCTGGGCTGATCAAAATGTCCTCAGACCATGCCGATCCCAGAGGATGGCTAGCCATCAAGTTACCAAGTTGGACGAGGGTACTACTCTGTGTTCAAGATTCTGTTCTTTCACCCAATCTCAGATAGGAAAAATGGAGTTTAGGGGACATAGATGAAGAATTATGCATAAAATTGCATTATATATTTAGTGGAGAATGGTATTTTTCTCCACAGTCTCTGAACCTGAGCTAGATCGTGCTTTATTAGTGAAGAATTAAGTTGCAGTCTCTTTCATTTCTTTTGAAATAGAGAATCGAAAGTTCAAGGGGTCCCTCCAGCTTTCAGAAGTTTGCCATCCAGGACTCCAGAAGCACTACACAAAATGATACTAATCGCTTAAGGGAGTTCTTCGAAACTGAGTGCTTTATTCCATCTTCAAGGAGAAAGAAATGGAGTCAATGATTCCCTCTTGCAATAATAGACACTTTCTCCTGCATTGAGTTGAAAGGAGAAAATGAAAGAAGTGTTAAGTGAGAACTGACAAGTGCTTGCACCGGACTGTCAAAGGAAGGTGATAATGAGCTTCAGAGTTTTAAAAATGTTTCTCCTTATTACCATATTCATTCTGTTATGATACATATTTCTGGAACCAAATGTGCATACCTAACCCCAGATTTGTCCCTTTTCTTTTCTTGAAAATTAAGAGGTTGTGTTTAGGAATACTAGGGTTACTTGAATTGGGTAAGAAATGGAGGGGATACACTGTAGAGTTTGCCATCCAGACCCAGATTTGAATCCAAATGCTCTGCTCTAAATTCACTGTCCGTGCAACCTTGTACAATGTTGCCTTTCTGAGCCTGTCCCCATATCCAGCAATGATAATGCTTTGCTCAGAATTCACTGAACACACATTTACTGAGAAGCTATTATGTACTAGACATTAGTCTTTATGCAAGAGGTATGACAGTAAACAACCAAGGTCCTAGTAAAGAGATTTAAACAGATGCACATATGAATTCGGTAGCAATATGTGATAAATTAGGTTAATGGGATAGCCCAGAAAAAGCTTTGCTGAGGAACCTAATAGATGTCAGATAAGAAACATCGTAGGGGCTCAAAAATGCAAATTCCAGTTTGTTCCCAGCAGCATTGCTCTGTTTATTAAGCAAGGGCACAGTGTAAGAGCAGCATTAGCCTTCCCATCATAATTGTTACATTGTGTAAGACTTCAGAAGTAGCCTTAAAGATAGCCTAGTCTAACTCTTACACTTTAGAGATAGGGAGACCAAGGACAGGAGAAGAGACTGAGCTGAGGCAATACAGATTGATTTGCATCCAAAATATTCCACCTGCAGAGTTAATTGAGCTGTTATGTATCAATGAATCAACCTCTGCCCTGGGCAGCTGCAGATATTAAAGTCCTGGCATCTGTGAGCTCAGCCTTTCCCAGTTCCAGAACCAAAGAAACCCTGGTCTGGAAGTCTTCTGACTCCTGGCTGAGGATTCACTTATCCTTCACTTCAGTTCAGTCGCTCAGTCGTGTCCAACTCTTTGTAACCCCGTGGACTGCAGCATGCCAGGCCTCCCTGTCCATCACAAACTCCTGGGGTTTACCCAAACTCATGTCCATTGAGTCGGTGATGCCATCCAACCACCTCATCCTCTTATCCTTAGAGTCGTGGTAACTCCCACAGCCTTCCTGGCTCCAGCCCAGGGCAGGCAGAATGGCCAGCAAGGGGAAGACCATGGGATGTAAGCTGGAGACAGTGGAGTGAGGCATGGGAAGTCCTCCACCCACAGTCCTGTCCCCTCTCAGCCACTCTCCCCACTGAGGCCAGCGAGGCATTATAAGAAGCTCAGATCTGATCTGTCACTCCCCTGCTGAGTGATTCCTCTTCACTATCAGGAAAAAGCTGAACTCTTTCTGAGAAGAGGAGACTCATGATCTGGCCCCTGTATTCTCACCACTTCTCTTATCACAGTCTGGACAAACTTGAACTCACTGCCACTTCAAGTATGTACCATTCCCCCTCGTGTCTTTTGCGTGAATTCTTCTTTTGCTGCAATTTCCCTTTATCCCCTTGATGCACCTGAAAAATAATACCTATTCATCCTTTTAGGTTTGGGTTTGATGTCACAACCCTGGCCAGCAAACATCACCCTGATAGCAGGCCAGGTGCTTGCCTATGTTCTAGGTCCTTCCCTTACACTCTATGTTTAGTCCCATCACTGAGCCTGTCACTTGGCACCCCTGTACTGTTTTTTTTTTTTCTCTTTCCTTGTCTGTTTCTCCCACTAGCTCATAATAAGATCCCCTGAGTTCACTGCGGAACCCCAAAGGCATCGCCCTGTGCCTGGCATAGGGTGAGACAGCAAACATATACTTGCTGAATAAATGGAGGGATGAATGATTAAACATAAACCACAATCATCATTAGTTCTGGTCAATAATTTAAGACTCAGAGGAGCTCAGGGAAAAGCATAATTGTGTTATAGTTCTTGGAGTCTGCACTAGTTTTCCCTAGCACTAGACTGAAACCCAAGGACCTCCTGCAAAAACTATGTTGCACTACTTTGATCTCAGTTGCTCAGTCATGTCTGACTCTTTGTGACCCCACAGACTGTAACCTGCATGGCTCCTCCATTGGTGTAATTTTCCAGGCAAGAATACTGGAATGGGTTGCCATTTTCTACTCCAGGGGATCTTCCTGACCCAGGGATCGAACCTGCATCTCCTGTGTCTCCTGCTTTGGCAAGTGGATTCTTTACCACTGGGGAGCCCAGGGCCATAGTAGACCCTGTATTGGACTTTTTAGAGCTGATGTAACCCTGCTTACAGAAAGACCTGGACATCTCTGTTTCATTGGCGGCCCTCCCCAACCCCCTTTCTGGCTCTTTGGCTGATTCTTTCTGTATTAGTTTCCTAGGCTGCCATAACCAAGTACCAAAGACCGAGTGGCTTTACCAAAAGAGGTATGTTGTCTCACAGTTCCACAGGCTAGAAGACCAAAATCAAGGTTTTGACAGGCTTGGTTCCTTCTAAAGAATCAGAGGGGAGGATTTATTTCGGGTCTGTCTCATTGGATTGTGAATGACCATCTTCTCCTCTGTCTTCACATTATCTTCCCTCCCTACTCATGTCCAAATTTCTCCTTTGCACAAGGACACTAGTCATACTGGATTAAGGGCCCGCTGTACTCTGGTACATCTGCACTGACCTTATTTCCAAATAACATCACAGTCTAGGACACTAAAGATTAAGACTTGAGCATAAAATTTTTAGGGGTATACACTTTAAGCTGAAGAGCTGGCTCATTGGAAAAGACCTTGATTCTGGGAAAGATTGAGGTCAAGGGTAGAATAGGGTGACAGAAAATGAGATGGCTGGATGACATCACTGACTCAATGGACATGAGTTAGAGTGAACTTTGGGAGATAATCAAGGACAGGGAAGCCTGGCATGCTTCAGTCCATGGGGTCACAAAGAGTCAGACACGGCTGAGTGATTGAACAACAACAATACTTTAAATCATAACAAGTTGTATTATGGGTAGAATAATGTCCCTCTAAAATTCATGTTTACCCAGAATCTCAGAATCTGGATTAATGTAGAAATAGTGTCTTTGCAGATACAGTGAGTTAAGGACTGTGGGAAAATAAGTTTCTATCATTTAACCCCCAGTTTGTGACACTTTGTTATGCCAACCCTTAAAAACAAATACAGGATTTAATGTGTACCTACATTTTAGATCAGAGAAGTCCAGCATGGTTTTTTCAGTCCTAGAGATAGGAATCACTGGAACTTGAAGATAAGGGCTTAAAGATTATTAAACCCAAGAGGAGAACAGAGTGACTGACAGTTAAAAATGTGACTTTAGGGTTCATCTGCTCTTGTTTATATCCTAATACTGTTGTTCTAAGTCACTCCAGTCATATCCAATTCTTTGCAACCCCATGAACTGGAGCCCGCCAGGCTCCTCTGTCCATGGCATTCTCCAAGAAAGAATACTGGAATGAGTTGCCATGCCCTCCTGCAGAGGATCTTCCTGACCCAGGGATCGAACTCATGTCTCTTATGTCTCCTGCATCTGCAGGCAGATTCTTTGCCACTAGCACCACCTGGGAAGCCTAAAGCTACCGCTTACAAAGTGGATGAACTTGAGTCAATCATTGAACCCCTTTGGTTCAACCCAATGCAGATTGAGGATAACAGTTCCTCTATCTCATGACCAAAGTGAGGAATAGGAGAGATAATGCATGTAAAGTGCTTAGCAAGCAACTGACTCAAAGTAAGCAAAATGTAGATGGGGAACTAGGAACCCTTGCAAGCTGGACTGGCCATCCAGGCAGGCACAACATAGGGCCCTGTTCTGGGAACCCACATGGGCCTCTGGGCTGGGTCAGCCCTGTACTACCAGTGAAGGGACCCTGGGCTCTCTCCAGGCACCTCTATGGTGGGGGAGGAGATCTTCATATGAGCAAGAGGATTAGGCTTTTCTAGCTATGTTGGTGGGAGGGGGTGAGGGGGTGAGTTGGGCCAAACCCTTCAGGAGGCTGCCATGAGTCCAGCTTCTGGGGAAGGCAGAAGGAGTGCCCACACTCTCCTTACTAGGCTTCTGATTGTCAACCAACAAATGGAAGAGTAAACAAATCCCAACCCTTGCAAAACCAAAAGTGATCTTTTTGCCAAATTAATGGGTCTTTTTTTTTTTTTTTTTTTTTTAAATTTAACAGAGCAAACAAACAGAAGTAGCCTCCATAGCAATGATTGACTGAGCCCCTTTGTCAGAGAAGGCAGGATGGGCCCTACCTCCCTCTTGTCTCTGTAAATTCTCCTCCCTTGGCTACAGAGTCCAGTGATTCTCAGGAAGCCTGTAAGGAAGTTGTTAAAGTAATTTCACTGTATTACTTCTTGAGCCTTTTTTTTTTTTTTTTTTTTTTTTGAGTTTTATTTCCCCAGACTTTTCTTTAACACTACTGCCCCCAGTTAGACTTTAGGAACTACAGGAAACTATTTGAGATGGTAAGGGAATTTGGTGCCACATTTTACTGCTGAAACATTTAATTAACCATAATTCCTCCAAACAGCTGGGTGATAACTTTAAATTCCTCCCACACTTGGTACCAACCAGGACCCTGTGGGGCTCCTGGGCAGAGAAGCCTTTCTGTGTCTTCCCCTCCTTGATTATAGAAAATAGGCTTCATTCAGCCTTCAGCACCTTCCCTGAGTTCCAAGGAGCAGGTTTAAACAGATAAATAGGGAAGGAAGGGGATGCAAAAACAGGGAGGAAGAATCAAAAGAAACAATAGTGCAGCCTTGGGGTAGGGTTTGGTCCTCCCTAAATGGATGCACACAACAATATCTTTGAGCTGTTTTGCAGATACTGAGACCCTTACCTAATGGAAGAAATTAATACTATGGTGCCCACAAACACATAGACTCCAAGCTGGTTGGAGTCAAAAGGTTGATGATGCTAACTCCCACTTACTTCACCAGCAACCAATCAGAAGAATGTCCATGAGTTGATCATGCCTTCTTTGAACAATTACTGTAAAACTCACTAGACCCCACCAAGTTGGGACATAATTTTGAGAGCATTTGCTCTCTCTGGCCCCTTTTGTCTGGCAAAGCAGTAAAGCTATCCTTTTCTATTTCACCCAAAACTCTGTCTTTGAGATTTAATTAAATGTCAAGGTACAGAGACTGGAATCATGGATTTGGCTTCACACTCAACATTTGTTGCTATCTCAGAAGAGCTCTTTGTTTCTTTAGCCCTGCTGTGTGGCATGCTTGATCTTAGTTACCCAATCAGGGATTGAACGTGTGCTCCCCGCAGTGGAATGCAGAGTTGTAACCACTGGACTGCCAAGGAAGTCCTTGTAGAAGAGTTCATTAAGGCAAGATGGCTAGAGATGTCATAAGGATGCTCCTTCACCCCTGGAAAAAGGGATCCAGAATGAGAAACTCAGCCCTGGGAAGTAACTTGGCCTTCTCAAGAGCCCTGAAGTCAGAGTCAAAACAACTTCATCCCTACATGGTGCGCTCCGTCAGCTTCAAAACCAGGAGAACTGGCAGAAACTGAGAGAAATTAGCATCCTGGTGGGCAGTCTATATGGAAGAAGAAGCATATGCTGCATATGAACAAACTGTGGAAAATCCTTAAAGAGATGGGAATACTAGACCACCTTACCTGCCTCCCGAAAAACCTGTATGCAGGTAAAGTAGCAACAGTTAGAACTATACATAGAACAATGGACAAGTTCAAAACTGGGAAATCAGTAGTACATCAAAGCTATATATTGCCACCCTGCTTATTTAACTTATAAGCAGAGTACATCATGAGAAATGCTGGGCTGGATGAAGTACAAACTGGAATCAAGATTGCCGGAAGAAATATCAATAACCTCAGAAATGCAGATGACACCATTATTATGGCAGACAGTGAAGAAGAACTAAAGAGCCTCTTGATGAAGGTAAAAGAGGAGAGTGCAAAGCTGACTCAAAACCCAACATTAAAAAAACTAAGATCATGGCATTCAGTCCCATCATGGGAAATAGCTGGGGAAACAATGGAAACAGTGACGGACTTTATTTTCTTGGGCTCCAAAATCACTGCAGACTCATTGGAAAAAACCCTGATGCTAGGAAAGATTGAAGGCAGGATGGAAAGGGGATGACAGAAGATGAGATGGTTGGATGCCAACACCAACTCAATGGACATGAGTTTGAGCAAGCTTCCCTGGCATGGTGTCGTCCATGGGGTCACAAAGAGTTTGAAATGACTGAGCGACTGAAATGACCTGGTCTCAGTACTTAATAAAGTTCAGGTTTTTGATATCTTATCACTGAAAGAATTCAGTGAGAGACAAAGTGATGGATAAGAAGTGAATTTATTTAGAGAGAAACACTCTGCAGACAGAGTGTGGCCATCTCTGAAGGTGAGAGGCCCCAAAATATGTCATGATTAGTTTTTATGGGCTGAGTAAGTTTATAGGCTAATAAATGGGAGGATTATTCCAACTGTTTCAGGAGAGGTGTGGGGATTACCAGGAACTGTGCTACTGCTCAATTTTTGGCCTTTGACCTTCAGTTAACCTCTGAATCATAATGGTGCCTGTGGGTGTGCCATTTAGCTAATCTATTACAATGAGCATAGAATGAAGCTCAAGGTCCACTGGAAATTGAATGCTCAGTCATCTAGGGCCTAGGTGGTTCTAACCAGTTTTTGTTGTGTCCTGTGCCTATGTCATTCTTTTAAAGATTGTGGATGACCCCTTTCCCTCCTGTTTCACTATTTGTAGGTTTCTGTAGGAAAGAAACTTTTTTCACTCTGACTGAGGCCCTAAGACCCATGCTCTTGCCTGAAAATGCTTTGACAAAATTGAGAACCAGAGTCCCTGACCCCTTATCTTGATTCTGGACAGTCGTAGTGATAACTGTGACCATAGAGTGTGGCAAATGTGAGTTTGTATCAGTATCTAGGTCCAGGCTTAAAAGATTGGTGTCTTCTGCTGTCTGCCATTTATAGCACTCTCTCTGGGAGCCTTAGGCAGCCATATACCATCATCCTGGAGATGTCAGATATTAGTGCTCAGGTCAATAGCATCAACTGAACTGAATCATGCCTCTTAAGGCATCATATAGGTAAATAAAGTCATCTTAGAACCCCACACTAGTCCATCCAAATACCTCTATATGACCTCTATCACCTCTATCACTAACACAGTGGACAGAAGAATTGTCCAACCAAACCCTGCCCAAATTCCTCACACATAACATCATGAGATAAAGCAATTGATTCTTTAAACCATTAGGTTTGGGGCCAGATTGTAACAGAATGATAAATGAGAACATAAACTTCTAGATTAGTCAACTTTTGTCAAGGGGAATGTCCTCAACTCTTTTCCAAGACAAGAGACTTCATGTTCCCATTTATTTTGTAGTTTCTCTTCCTCTTGCCTGGAATGTTTTTCTACTGGGACTTCCTTATATTCTTTACTTTTTGCCTATTAAAAATTCTTATTTTATTTTTTACAGGTCCATGTGTACTGTCACTTCCTCTGTGAAGACTTGTCTGATTTCTCCAAGCAGTATTCACTAATGTTTTGACATCCTTCAGGCACATGATTTTAAAGTTTTGTTGCAGTGATTTCGGCTGTGAATTTTCTTTTAATGTGGCTGCCTTCTCCAGTGGGCTATGATCTCCTCAGAGGCATAAATCATGCCTTATGCTTCTACACCAAACTCTATTCTTGGAATGGTTGCTGACAATTAGTAGCCACTTAATAAGCATCTATTGTATGAATGAATGAGTGCAGGAGCTGGGATGTGTACACTAGCAGTTGGTACATTGGACTAAAGATGATGAAGGCAATCTGAGGGGAGTAACCACGATGGCAGAGTAGGAAGACTCTGAGCTCACTTCCTCCCACAGGCATACCAAAATGATGACAATTGGCAGAGAAACTGTTGATGAGAAAAACTAGAAGACTAGCAGAAAAGATATGCAACTAATGATAAAAAGAAGGAGCCACAAGACCAGTAGGATGGTCAAATATGGTATAGTCAAGACCCAAAACCTACAGTGGGCGAACTTCAAACACAATTGCAGAGGCTTTCTCCAAGGAGTGGTCTTAACTCCATATCAGACTCCCAGCTAGGGGGTCTGGCACTAGGAAGATGAGCCCCCAGAGTATTCAGCTTTGGACCAATAGGCCTTACTTTCAGAAGACCCAGATAGCTGTGAGAATAGAAACTCCATTCTTACAGGGCACATACAAAATCTCAGATGTTCCAGGACATAGGGAAGAAGTAATAATTTGAAAGGAATCTGGATCAGAACCACCTATTGATTTGGAGAGGGTCCAGGAGAGGTACAAGGCAACTGGAGCACCCCCTGGGATACAGACACTGGGGGGAAGACATTTAGGGAGCTCATCCTACCACCTCAACACTGGTGCTGGCCTCCTGCAAGCTTATTAACACTGACCCAGCCCAGCAACCTTTCAACACTGGTACTATGCCTCAGGCTAAGCAACTGGCTGGGTGACAACACAGCCCCACTCACCAGTGGGCTGACACCAGTTCCAGGAATCCTAAGATCCCTCAGTCAGCAGTCTCATGACCTGCCCCACCCAAGAGGGGCCAGCAGCCTGGGCATAAGGCAGAACCAGGCAGTCTATTTGACAGGGGTCAGCCACACTTACCAGACTGCCTGTAGTAGTCAGCTCACCACAACAGAAGTACCCCGGCAGCACACATAATGGGCATCCCTGGAGCACAGAGCTCTGGGGACCAGAGAGGAGTGAGTGGCTGGGACAGAGAGGACAGATTCTACACAAGGTCACTTCTCCAAGGTCAAGAAACATAACCAACTTACCAGGTATATACAAATGAAAACAGCAAGTTAGGCAAAATAAGGCAACAGAGTGTGAAACAAAATTCATATTTAATGGCAAGACAAGAAAAATATAAACAAAATTTTTTCTCTGCCCTTTGGCTCTTTTCTCCCTGCACTGTGCCTTGTGTATCTGCATGATGCGTTGACCAACCGTACACCATCAACAGAAATACCTGCTCAACCATAAAGAGCAACATTCTCCCAGCATCAACAAGACACCTCCTTAAAGATAGCATTTGTTCTTGATCTTGTAAACGGTCACATGGCACTGGGTTGTGTAAACTGTCAATAATACATCATTGGGCTTCCCTGGTAGCTCAGCTGGTAAAGAATCTGCCTGCAATGGGGCAGACCTGGGGTGGATCCCTGGGTTGGGAAGATCCCCTGGAGAAGGGAAAGGCTACCCACTCCAGTATTCTGGCCTGGAGAATTTCATGGACTGTATAGTCCATGGGGTGGCAAAGAGCTGGACACAACTGAGCAACTTTCACTTTCACATTTGCTGTACAGTCCTCTGTCTCAAAAACTTATATAACCTCAAATGAGTGGGTCTGTTCTCGGAGCTTTCTGAGATGGCTGTAGGTTATATCCGGCAGATAGTGAAGGACAGGGAAGCCTGGCGTGCTGTGGTCCATGGGGTTGCAAAGAGTCAGATATAGCTTAGAGACTGAACAACAACAGCACCCAGGTTATAATCCTCAAATGTGGCTTGAATGACATTTTCCATTTCTTTCTTAGATCAACTGATTGTCAACAAGAGGAATATATTCAAAACTAAGGGAAAAGATAAAACCCCCGAGGAAGAACTAGCACGGTGTTGTAGATAAGTTACACTTCAAAACAAACAAACTCATAGAAAAAGAGATCAGATTTGTGGTTACCAGAGATAGTAGAAAATGGAGGAAAGTAGTCCTAAAGTGCAAACTTCCAGTTGTGAGGTAGATAAGCACTAGGGATGTAATATACAACATAACTATCACTACCCCTGTTATATAATATATGAAAATCAGTAAGAAAGTAAATCCTAAGAGTTCTCATGACAAGAAAAATATTTTTTCTGCTTCTTTAATTTTGTATCTATTTGAAATGATCAGTTCAGTTCAGTTCAGTCGCTCAGTCATGTCCAACTCTTTGCAACCCCATGGACTGCAGTATGCCAGGCCTCCTTGTCCATCACCAACTCCTTGAGTTTACTCAAACTCACGTCCATTGAGTTGGTGATGCCATCCAACATCTCATCCTCTGTCATCCCTTCTCCTCCAGCCTTCAATCTTTCTCAGCATCAGGGTCTTTTCCAATGAGTCATTTCTTTACATCAGGTGGCCAAAGTATTGGAGTTTCAGTTTCAGCATCAGTCCTTCCGATGAACATTCATGACTGATTTCCTTTAGGATTGACTGATTTGATCTCCTTGCAGTCCAAGTGACTCTCAAGAGTCTTCTCTAACGCCACAGTTCAAAAGCTTCAATTCTTCAGCACTCAGCTTTCTTTATAGTCCATTTGAAATGATGGCTGTTCACTAAACTTGTTATGATGATCATTTCATGATGTACATAAGCCAAGTCCATTACGCTGATCACCATAAACACATTCGGTGGTGTAGGTCAATTATATCTCAATAAAACTGAAAGAAAAAAAGATATTGAAGGGAATCTATTCATTTGCTGACAAATCTAATTCAAATTTTCTCATCACTCATCCCAAGTGTTAGTCACTCAGTCATGTCCAACTCTTTGTGACCCTATGGACTGTAGCCTGCCAGGTTCCTCTGTTCATGGAATTCTCCAGGCAAGAATACTGGAGTGGGTTACATTCCCTTCTCCAGGGGATCTTCATGACCCAGGGATGGAACTCAAGTCTCCTGTATTGCAAGCAGATCCTTTACTATCTGAGCCACCAGGAAAGCAAGGATAAATATAGTTAGCTTATTTCCAACATATATGTCAGGAATGAAGATGGATGCTAGGCTTTGCAGTAATAACAAGTAAATCCTAAACCTCAGTAAGTTAAATAGCAAAGATTTGTCCCGCACTTCTATCACAGTCCAGTTCAGATTAGGCAGCTCTCCTGAGCAGGTGTCCTGCAATGATGACTCAGGTATTCAGAGTTCTGTCTTATAAATTTGCAGTACTGGGGTTCTTTCCTTCTAGGCTATCAGGAGAAAGCAGCTATGGAGAACATGCTATTTTAATTGTTTCAGATGGAATGACACACAGTCTCTTCTCACATCCTACTGGCAGGCACTTAATTACATATTTTTTCACCTAAATTCCAAAGAGGACTAGAATATATAGTCCTTCTGTGCAATCTAGAGAGACCAATGCTTGTGAAAAATAGATATTGTCTCTGCTACAGAGACTGTATTAGCTTTAAATTAGTAACAACCTCAAAACTTAATGACTTTAAATAATCATTTATATTTGTCTTACAGTGATGCGAGTCAGCTAGGTACCTTTCAGGTCGGGGATGCATCAGGTGGAACTTGGTGGTTCTTAACTTCAGATGACTTGTGCAAACTACCATCTCCACTGGAGGATATTTGGCAATGTCTAAAGACAATTTTATGTGTTTTATGGCTTCCCTCATAGTTCAGTTGGTTAAAAATATGTCTGCAATGCAGGAGACACGGGTTCAACCCCTGGGTCAGGAAGATCCCCTGGAGAAGGAAATGGCAACCCACTCCAGTATTCTTGCCTGGAAAATCCCATGGACAGAGGAGCCTGGTGGGCTACAGTTCATGGGGTCACATGAGTCGCACACGACTTAGTGACTAAGCCACCGTGGACTAAACCACCTCCAAACACAATTTTGGTTGTCATAACTGACATTTCACTGGCATTTAGTGGGTAAAGGACAGAGATGCTGCTAAATATCCTCCAAAAAGCAATTCCCTACAACAAAGGATCACGTGGCTTGAAATGTTAGTAGCAGCCAGGTTGAGAAAACTTTAGTCTAGGGTGACCTGACTTACATGATGTAGGCTGTCCAGTTTAAGGAGAACTCGACTGAGATGGCTTAACTCTTTTCCTTGTGATCTCCTAGTCTCCAGTAAGGTGGAAAAGACATCTTTACATGACAGTCTTAGGGTTCTAAAGAACAGCAAGAGACAGCAAGTTCCAATACATAAGCCCTGTTAACCCACTGAGTGGGACAGTTTGCTAATTTCTTCTTGGACAAAGCATTTTATCTCTCAAGGGGAAGAGCTGAAAATGTGACTGCTTTTGCAATCTACAGCAAAGTTCTGGTGGGAAATTTTGGTTGAGCTTCTAGTCTATACTCTCAAGCTCTGTTTAAGAAATACTTGCAATATTGTAATACATTACAGCAATATGTATTTATGAGTTTCCTTTTCTGCACTGAGGATTCACAGTGATTTGTAATGGTTCAGATTGTGGCCCTGTTATTAAATTCAGTTCAGTTCAGTTGAGTCGCTCAGTCATGTCTGACTCTTTGCGGCCCCACGGACTGTAGCACGCCAGGCCTCCCTATCCATCACCAACTCTCGGAGTTTACTCAAACTCATGTCCATTGAGTTGGTGATGCCATCCAACCATCTAATCTTCTGTCAGCCCCTTCTTCTCCCACCTTCAATCTTTCCCAGCATCAGGGTCTTTTCCAATGAGTCAGTTCTTCGCATCAGGTGGCCAAAATATTGGAGTTTCAGCTTCAACATCAGTCCTTCCAATGAACCCTGTTATTAAATTGCTTGGGCTCAAATCTCAGCCCTGTCACTTCCTATTAAACATAGGGTTAGCAGCAAAACCTCACTATACTTCTGTTCCCTCACCTGTAAATCAAATATAATAACCATGAGGACTTCCCTAGGGGTCCAGTGGTTAAGAATCTTCCTTACAATGCAGGGGACATCGATGCAACCCCTGATTGGGGGGCCTAGGATTCCACATGCCACAGGGCAACTAAGCCCATGTACCACAACTATCGAATCCACAAGCTCTGGAGCCTGTGATCCACACCCAGAGAGTGTGTGCACAAGTAGAGAATCCATGCCCTGCAACAAAATATCCTGCATGACACAGCAAAGATCCTTTGTTGCTGCAACTAAGACCCAACACAACCAAATAATTAAATGGATATATAAGTATTTTTTAAAAGAGTAATAGTAATAGTAACTTTTAATAGTGTTTTTGGGAAGAGTCAATGAGATAATAAATGTAAAATGACTGTGAACACTCCAGAATATGGTAATAGTTCAATAAATAGCACTTACAACTTGGGAAGGGGACACGCATATGCTCTATATCCTTTGTTAAGATGACAGGACTTTGTTTTTTTTTCTTTTGTATGGCTGTTTCTTGGGTAACAGGTGAAGTGGCAGTGATGTATCTTTATTATTAGCTTCTGATAATGCAAGTGCTAAGTCAGGACAACTGTTTTCATTTAAGTCTTTGGTGAGCTGCAGGAGAGAAGACAAAAAGGAACCTGCAGGCACCATCAACCATCAGAAAGCCATTCAAGTGGGAGGGGATTGGATGTGTGCTCTGTCGCATTGCAGCACAGAATAGATCTTTGGATGGAAGTTTCAATTTCAATTTCAGTTCAGTCACTCAGTCTTGTTCAACTCTTTGCGACCCCATGTACCACAGCTTGCCAGGCCTCCCTGTCCATCACCAACTCCCGGAGTCCACCCAAACCCATGTCCATTGAGTCGGTGGTGCCATCCAACCATCTCACCCTCTGTCGTCCCCTTCTCCTTCTGTCCTCAATCCCTCCCAGCATCAGGGTCTTTTCAAATGAGTCAGCTCTTCACATTAGGTGGCCAAAGTATTGGAGTTTCAGCTTCAGCATCAGTCCTTCCAATGAATACCCAGGACTGATCTCCTTTAGGATGGACTGGTTGGATCTCCTTGCAGTCCAAGGGACTCTCAAGAGTCTTCTCCAACACCACAGTTCAAAAGCATCAATTCTTCTGTGCTCAGCTTTCTTCACAGTCCAACTCTCACATCCATGCATGACCACTGGATAAACCATAGCCTTGACTAGATGGACCTTTGTTGACAAAGTAATGTCTCTGTTTTTTAATATGCTATCTAGGTTGGTCATAACTTTCTTTCTAAGAAGTAAGCATTTTTTACTTTCATGGCTGAGTTACAGGGAGTCTAGATTCTATTGAAGGTGAAGAAAAACAGTTTACTGAATGTAAAGAAAGGTAATCATGGTGGCAAACAATAGACGGGCTGCTCTTAAGTTTTAAGTTGATTTTCCAGAAACAGTCTCTGATATGATGATGTACAGGAAAGTGAATCAGCGACATGGGAAGATGAGAAAGGAGAGGCCGAAGAAGTATATTATATCATGTATAAGATACACCCACTCTTGGAGGGTGGCTTTGACTCAATCCCATGGGGAGACTTGGACACAGTGAAGGGATTATCCCAGAGTTCCTGAATCAACAGCAAGGGATTTGGAACGTTTCTACTCCTACACTCATCATTAGTTAAGCCCTGGGGATGATCTAAATTCTCAGATACTTCTGGGTCTTTGTGCTTTGTGTTTTACTAGGCAGTAAAGGCTCTAGTAGTCTGAAGGCAGCCTTCCAATTGCTGCTGTTGGTAGCAGAAGCAAACGGAAGCTGGTGGACACAAACAAGGATCTGAAGGACTATAGTTGAAGCACTGACATCATCTGCTAAGCTTTGTCTCTAGTGACATTCCATTTCTGAGGAGATCCAAGCAGAGGCTGAAAACAGGAAAAAATGAAGTTTCTCAACACCTATGTTAACTCAGAGTCATTTAACAGAGGCTTTCTTTAGAAAGAAATTTTACCATTGCTTGGTTTCATTTGACTACTTTTAAAGACCAAGTGGAGAAAACTTTCCCCTAAATACATAGCCCGGTACCAGTTGACTTCTGTCGTTACTCAACGGACTCTGGCTTCAGCCAGACTTGGTTTCTCTTCTCTGCTCTACTTCTTTTGACTGGAGAAGCTTAAACAAATCATCCAATCCTTATTCCTTACTTCTTTTGGTTGTAAAGTGCAGCCAGTAAAACTTAACACCTCTATATCTGGTTCACTATAGGAGTGTGTGTGTGTGTGTGTGTGTGTGTGTGTATTGACATGTATTCATCTACATATACTCCTTCATTCTCCATATAAGACAGTAGAAGTTCAGGCAGAAAGATTAAGTTGCATCTCAAGTCTCTTGGAGAGAGTGGGGATTATTCCTATACTGCTGACTCTTTCTCCAGCACAACTTCTAATTTATCATTTTATGTGGGAAATGAAATAAGGTCAGATAAAGTGCAGAAAAACAATAGATCAAAACACACTATCACTGCTGATGTTGTGGTGGTTTTTAATCATCCATATCTTCTATTTCCCAGCTATTGGGCCTTAAAAAATGACTTATGTTTTCTCTGCCTCAGTTATCTCTGCTCCAAAGCATGAGGATTGTGCTATATGGACATAAAGTCCCTTTTGGTTATAACTGTCTGTGATTCTAAGAGGCAAAGAGGGGATAAAAACATGTAGGGGTGAAAAGTCTCAGTTCAGTTCAATTCAGTTGCTCTGTTGTGTCCGAATCTTTGCAATTCCATGGATCACAGTATGCCAGGCTTTCCCGTCCTTTGTCAAGTCCCAGAGCTTGCTCAAACTCATGTCCATTGAGTCGGTGATGCCATCCAATCATCTCATCCTCCGTCGTCCCCTTCTCCTCCTGCCTTCAATCTTTCCCAACATCAGGGTCTTTTCCAATGAGTCAGTTCTTCGCATCAAGTGGCCAGACTATGAGAGTTTCAGCTTCAGCATTAGTCCTTTCAATGAACATTCAGGACTAATTTCCTTTAGGATAGGACTGGTTTGATCTCCTTGCAGTCCAAGTGACTCTCAAGTGTCTTCTCCAACACCACAGTTCAAAAGCATTGATTCTTTGGTGTTCAGCTTTCTTTTTAGTCCAACTGTCACATCCTTTCATGACTACTGGAAAAAACATAGTTTTGACTAGATGGATCTTTGCTGGCAAAGTAATGTCTCAGCTTTTTAATATGCTGTCTAGGTGTAAGTGTCCACTACACTTAGATTAGGTGTAAGTCTAAGTGTAGTGAAATAAATGGAGTTCTTTTCCCTCAAGAGGTAGCAAGCCTCTTTTGTCAATGGGGGAAATGATAAAACACAAACCACCTACTGCTGGAATTTGTATTATCTGATTGCTGATTGGATTTAGACTTTGCTTTTTTTATTTTAAAGGTTATTTCCAATCTTGAGGTTAACAATTAACAAAATCATAAATCTAACGAATTTTCTGTGAAGCACTGAGTATGTGTATCAAAGACACAAAAATCATCTACAAATCAAACAAAATATTTGTGCAGTGAGCCTCTTTTCCCATGATGCTGGGAGTTCACAATGCCACATACTGAATGGCTGTTTGAGATACTTCACTAAATTGCTCTGTTGGGCACCTCTTATTAAGCAATCTGCTTTGGAAAGTTCTTTTTCTTCTTTCTTTCTTTCCACCTTTTCTAGGACTGGTGAAGTCTTACAATTTCATTAAGCTGAGGGGGTCTTGGTGCTGTCTCTTTTGAGAGATTTGTCTGCCTGGCAAGTGGCCCGAATTACCTTCATTGTTGGGCCTTGATAAGTGTCTCTAAATGAAGGGAAAACAATTTGTACAACTCTTCCAGTCAATTGGAGGCTGAACTGTGGGACTGAACAAAGCTCTTCTCCATCCTACAGTGCCAATTTGCCCTTATCAAGTGCAACAGAGAAAATGTGATGGCGTGTTACTGTGAGAATAGGCAAGTACGCCCAACAAAATGAGAAAACAGCTATTGGATCAGTTTTATCAACCCAGAGCTAGCATTGCAGCAATTTTCACACAATTATGTCATGTTAGTATCGCCTCACCATATGGCTAGTCATTGATCATTTTGCTGTGATGTTAATTTAATATGTGGTGTAGATTTTTGCTTGTTTTGTTAATAAAATTTTCATTTTGGTGCTCTGATTCTCTCATAGCTTTATGAGCATTGACAGGTTTTTAAATAAAATTTGTTGATATTTGTAGACTAAAATCCACTTTTATAAATCCCACACTGTTTGAACTTTCAAAAGAAAGTTATTGAGCCCTGCATATAGAAAGACTGACTGAGGCTGAGAAGTTCCTAACTTGTCTCAAGGTCAAGCCAATGGTAACTGGAAGGTGAGGGTTCAGCCCAAATTGTTTCGGTGAGATACTTTTTCCAGGCAAGAACACTGACTTTCCTTTAATAGAATTCCTTTATCGGGCTCCTGTTGTGACATATTCATGTCCTCTCCCAACCTACTGGGGAAACATATGTGTATTCAATGAATGAATGCCCCCCTGCCCATGCTGTAAGATCTAGTGGGTGTATTATATACCCTGGAAAACAGAGCCCAGCTCAGGCAGACATGAGAAAGCCACCAATGAGACATCAAGGTTCATATAAAAGGCTAAAAAGGGTATCTGTGATGCTCTGGTTTTGCAATTCTGTTTCCCACAACTTCTAAGATTCTGTACAGGTTATCTCAGAGACCACCGCAGGGACCAAGAAAAGGGTTTAAAGCTTTCTACTCACTGCCTCAGACAAAAATGTTTAAATATAGGACTTTTCATGAACACTTTCCTTTGGTAAGAAGGTACACAATGTTTGAAATAACTGGTCCAATCCAATGAACTCTCTTTCTGAGGTGTAGGAAGCCAGCCTTAGAGAGGCCATGCATCCAGGAGGTATCTGCATCTTTCAGAAAGCCAAGCTACTTCCTGACATCTGTTCCCAGTTCTGTGAACCATTGCTGGCAGGGCCAATCAACAGGAAGACCCCATATTTCAATATTGTTATTAATAATGTTTAGACTCATATTCATCCTTGAATATGTCACTTGAAATGTCAACATTTGCTAACTTTTGGTTACACCAAAGAAAAAGTTAATGCTATTTTTCCTTGAATTGCCTGCAGTGTCATGTCCTTACTTAGAAAGGGTTATCAAAATCTATTATATACTATCTTACTTGGAAGAAGATGCTGACTAGCTCTTTTTGGTCAAATAAACTGATTGGCAGGGCCTGGCTCTTAATTAGCCCTGGGCAATGAGTTTTTAGATTAAAAAGATTTTTTGCATCATTTGGTTTGTGTACCATGTTTGGAGGCTAGGGATGTAGGGTTGCTGTAAAATATATGAATTATGAATAACTGAGAATTTTGCAGAGGTATAGAGGAAAGTCTGAGTATCTGTTAAGTCTCAAAGGTCTTTTTTCTTCACTAACATTTTATTATTAATTCACTTTAGATGATTCAGTTCAGTCCCTCAGTCATGTCCAAATCTTTGCAACCCCATAGATTGCAGCACACCAAGCTTCGCTGTCCATCACCAACTCTGGGAGCTTGCTCCAACTCATGTCCATTGAGTCAGTAATGCCATCCAACCATCTCATCCTCTGTCGTCCCCTTCTCCTCCTGCCTTCAATCTTTCCCAGCATCAGGGTGTTTTCCAATGAGTCAGTTCTTTGCAACAGGTGGCCAAAGTACTGGAGCTTCAGCTTTCACATCAGTCCTTCCAATGAATATGCAGGACTGATTTCCTTTAGGATTGACTAGTTTGAACTCCTTGCAGTCCAAGGGACTCTCAAAAGTCTTCTCCCACACCACAGCTCATTCTATGATTAATGTCCACGCCTTCCTTCTACTCGCACTATGTAGCATCATATCTCAACAAGTGTCTCTGCCTCCTCTTCTGCCTGCATCAAGTCTGTCTTATGCCCAATCAGCAAAACATATCTTTGTAGTGTGCCAATTGGACCATGGTAGTTTCCTACTTGGAACCTGCTTCTTTGACCTGATGATATCCTAACAGCTGTACTGTAGAGTGGTTGGTTCTGCCTCTCTTATTCCCATTGATTATTTCTCTGGCTTCATCTCCCACAGCTAGTATCCTTGTTCTACAAGTTCCAACCATAACTCCTTAATTTTTCTCCACACACACCACCGCTTCTCACATGGACCCCTAGGTACGCCCAGTCTCTTCTGTCTGGAATACCCTTGTGGTCCTTCTGCACCTGGAAAGCTGAAGTTTCAATATTTACTCTAAGAATTGCTTAGGGTATGTGTACACAGTTGCTCAGCTGTGTCCGACTCTTGTGACCCCATGGATGGTAGCCTGCCAGGCTCCTCTGTCCATGGGATTTCCCAGGGGAGAATATGGCGTGGGTTGCCATTTCCTCCTCCAAGAATTGCTTATATTTGGAATCTTCTAATTTTTTTTTTTTTTTTGTCTATCCCCATCATGTATTAAATAAATGTTCTATAACACACATTTATCCAGCAATTTCCTGATTGCAGTGAAATCTGCACACATGACTCTCTCTCTCTTTAGTGAAGCTTCCTAAGGCAGAACCTGCATTATACTTTCTGAATCCTCATAGCACCTCACACAAAAAGTGTTCAATAAACACCTCTTCAATGTAAATGTCTTTATTTCTGATTCCATGTACCAGTTAAAGCTCTTTGGTTGACAGAAATAAAACACGTTCTACAAATTTAAACTAAAAGGGAGATTAAGTAGGCATAGCAGAGTTACCCTTATGGCAGAAAGTGAAGAGGAACTAAAAAGCCTCTTGATGAAAGTGAAAGAGGAGAGTGAAAAAGTTGGCTTAAAGCTCAACATTCAGAAAACTAAGATCATGGCATCTGGTCCCATCACTTCATGGGAAATATAGATGGGGAAATAGTGGAAACAGTGGCTGACTTTATTTTTTTGGGGGCCTCCAAAATCACTGTAGATGGTGATTGCAGCCATGAAATTAAAAGACGCTTGCTCCTTGGAAGGAAAGTTATGACCAACCTAGATAGCATATTAAAAAGCAGAGACATTACTTTGCCAACAAAGGTCCGTCTAGTCAAGGCTATGGTTTTTCCAATGACCATGTATGGATGTGAGAGTTGGACTATAAAGAAAGCTGAGCGTCGAAGAATTGATGCTTTTGAACTATGGTGTTGGAGAAGACTCTTTAGAGTCCCTTGGACTACAAAGGGATCCAACCTGTCCATCCTAAAGAATATCAGTCCTGGGTGTTCATTGGAAGGACTGATGCTGAAGCTGAAACTCCAATACTTTGGCCACCTCATGCGAAGTGTTGACTCATTGAAAAAGACCCTGACGCTAGGAGGGATTGTGGGCATGAAGAGAAGGGGACAACAGAGGATGAGATGGCTGGATGGCATCACCTACTTGATGGACATGGGTTTGGGTAGACTCCGGGAGTTGATGATGGACAGGGAGGTCTGGCGTGCTGCGATTCATGGGGTTGCAAAGAGTCAGATACAACTGAGTGACTGAACAGAGCTGAACTGAAGCAGGGTTAATTAATAACATCCTAGAGTAAGAATTTCAGTGGGGCTTTATTAAGATTGGAATGCTAGGGGGATAAAGTCTGTTCCTCCACCTCTCTGGGGCCTCAAGCTCTGTCATCACTGCTTCTTTCTGAGGATCTGATGAATTCTTCTTTCTCTCTGAGGATCATTTTTCTCTGCTTCTGAGCACATACGGAGGAAAATAATCCCTGGAGCCCTGCTCAATGTCCCATCTGAGCTGGACCTAAAACTTGTGAGTTCTGATTTGAACAAGGAAGGATATGACTCTTCCTACTTTTCTAAACAAGTCTCCAGAGAGGGGCAGGTGGGACTAACATAGGGTTATAATTACCCATCTGGTTGAGCCTGCTTAAAGAAAAGAGGCTGTGCATTGCACAAATATCTCAGAAGTACCCACCTTGAACATGATATGTGTATCAAGACTAGATAGTCTAGAGTGAGGTTAGTATTTCCCATCATGTTTTTCACCAAAAGTTAGTTCCTTTGCGTGTTGAAAGTTCATATAAGGAAAACAAAAACCGCTAGTCCCATGAGTTAAAAAAAAAAAAAAAAAATTCACCTAAACACACTTATCCAGGTTTCTTTAGTGTAAAACTCCTCAATGGTTTTTACATGCAAATGTGATTTGTGGACCAAAAAAGAAACTTATTTGTCCACAGGAACATGTCCCTCCCCTGTGTTTAGCCTTAAGGTTCTATAGAGTTTACTTGGGAGAACACTGTCCAGTGCTAATTATCTTAGCCTCTTGGTGGAAATACATACTAACCAATATGTTCTCCTCCACCAGTTATGCTAATGGCATTTCCTGGACTGCATTTAGGAGTCTTTGAGAGGCTATAAATTCCTCTTCCTCTCTTCTCTCTTCCCAAAAGGAGTGAGCTGTAATTTCCCTAGTGACCATCGCTCAGGTAGAATTCTTCTTTTTCCCATTCAGCTTCTAGACCTAATTAAATGTCTGCTCCAGGTTCTCTAGTGGCTCAGCAGTAAAGAATCCACCTGCCAATGCAGGAGACACAAGTTCGATCCCTGTGTTGGGAAGATCCCCTGGAGGAGGAAATAGCAATACACTCCAGTATTCTGGTCTGGGAAATCTCTTGGACAGAGATGCCTGGTGGGCTACAGGCCAGGGGGTCTCAAAAGAATCTGAAATGATTCAGTGATTAAATGACAATAACAATAGCTTTAACAGAGTCCACTTGGGATATAAGTACAAGTTCTTGAGAAGTTGTCTCAGCCAGTAGAGATGAGCTGGGAAAACAAAAGCTGTGGCTTTTAAAGGGCACAGTAGAGTGCCTGGACTGGATGTTTCTGTGTTAATGATTGGTTCAGGTCCATTCATCATGTGTTTATTGAGTGCTTGCTTGATTTTAGGCTCCAGGTTAAGCATTGTTGATTCCAAGATAAATAAGACCAGAACCTAGCCTGAAACAGCTCAAATTTTAATAGAAGAGACAGGCATAGCAGCAGATAACTTCTGAATGTGATAAACACCTTGCTAAGAGAAAGTCAATGATAAAGAGCTAGCACAGAGCCTCAGACCCTTTATTATGGAGGAGGCTATAAGAAAATGCTCTCTGGAGAAAGTGTATTGTCTATTTTGATGAAAGGGTAAGTATTCTCAATGAAGATTAAAAAAAAGAAACCTTTTCAGCTTGACTGGGAAGAGAAAGAGGTCAGGGACAGAACCGTGGGTTATACTCACTCGAGTGGTTGACAGACCAAGTGAATCCAGGCCAGGGGACTAAGAAAGAATGTCCACAAAGTTGGGAGAATTAGGAAGAAGTTTAGACAAGAAAGAAGAAAAAACAAACAAACAACAACAAAAAATCAGAGTATCAAATGCTGAGGCAGAAAATCCAACAGGATGCCAAAATTATTAGTTTTAAAGTGAATAATCTGAACCTTGAGCTAGAGTACATTGCAGCCCCCAAATATAGCAATTTGGCCTCTTGTCAACTTTTTTGCACTCACCCAGTGGAAGCCCTAAATGGATCCATGATAAGATAGTACAGAGTGTTATTACTGAATCTATGTAAACTTGAGTTAACAAAAATAATTTAATAAAACCTGAGAATAAGGGGAAAGGAAAGGGAAGACTGGAGATCAAAAGTGTCTTTGGTGTTTGTAAATATTGTATTTGGTCAAAAACTGCGTAAGAATAGGGAATGAGGAGACTTGATATTGACACAGAATTCTACAAATTTAAACTGTGTCGGCTGAATCTAACAACGACTGACCTCTAGTGAAGAGACCAGGCTGCCATTTGTGAGCTGCACTATGGAGAAACCAAATGAGAAATCAAAGTCTCAGCCAGTCAGCAGAGAAAACCCGAGGCCTGCAAACAGTTATGTGAAAGACAGTAGACTGGAACATGCCCGGGGAGCCTCCAGGGGACAGTGGTCCCTCCCAGTGACCACTTTGATTCCATCCCTGGCAAGACTCTGAATAGAAACATTAACTAAGCCACACCTAGACTCCTGACCCAGGGAAACTGTGAGATAACAAATGTGTGTTATCTGAAGCTGCTACATTTGGGGATAAGTTGTTCCACAGCAATAGATAAAAAATATATGCATTACCTATACAAAGATCTCTTTAACACATATGCTTTGAAATCAACTTGCTCTTTTTACATGACTAGATTTATTTACATGGAAAACTTTGTAAGTGTGAGAGAGTGGTATCAATTTTCATAAATAGAGTTTGAAAGCATCCCATTTTTACACACCTTGAGGGACAAACTAGCTGAGAGAACAGAGCTTTGTGAGAGAAGCCCTGTCTTGAATTCCATGTTTACTTCTTTTTAGTTGTGAGATACTAGGAAGGATTTTTAATGCTCCATGATTTAGTCTCTTTATCTGTGTTGTGTTTAGTCACTCAGTCGTGTCTGTCTCTTTGTGACCCCATGGACTGTAGCCCACCAGGCTTCTCTTTCCATGCGATTCTCCAGGCAAGAATACTGGAGTGGGTTGCCATGCCCTCCTCCAGGGGATCTTCCCAACCCAGGAATCCAACCCAGGTCTCCCACATTGCAGGCAGATTCTTTATCAGTTGAACCACCAGGGAAGCCCATGAATACTGGAGTGGGTAGCCTATCCCTTCTCCAAGGGATCTTCCTCACGCAGGAATCCAACCAGGATCTCCAGCATTGCAGGTGGATTCTTTCCCAACTGAGCTACCAAGGAAGCCCTAACACAACATAAGGTCCTGTTTCTCCAGCAAAGTCAGGTTCTCTTTGAGGCAGGGAAATGATTGTATCAATCCATCGGCCTAGTTAGTGGGTTGCCATTTCCTCCCCCAGGGGATCTTCCCAACACAGGAATAGAACCCATGTCTCCGGTGTTTCCTGCATTGCAGGCAGATTCTTTACCTGCTGATCCTTAGGGGAAGCCCACTCTTTATCTGTACAATAGGAAGTTTGTCTCTTATCTTCTAAGAACTTTTTGAGGATTAAAAATTCAATAGAAAAAAAAAAAATTCAATAGAAGTGAAAGTACCGAGTGATGATGATGATGATAATTGCCATTTTTTATCCCTAATGATGTATGAAGCTCTATGTTAAATGATTTATATCCCTGAAGGCTTATTATACCATTTTTCTTCTCTTTTCTTTTTTTAGACTATGGTAATTTGCATGCGGGATCTTAGTTCCCTGACTAGGGATTAAATCTGTTTTCCCCGCATTGGGGCCTTGGAGTTTTAACCACCACCTCTTTTTTTTCCCCCATTTGAGAAACTCCTCTGGAGAGTTTGGGTGACATGAGGTCACTCAACTAGTATAATGGCTTCTCAGGTGCACAGTGGTAAAGAATTTCCTGCCAAAGCAGGGGACACAAGAGACGTGGATTCGATCCCTGGAAAAGGAAATGGCAAGTATTCTTGCTTGGGAAATTCCATGGACAGAGGAGCCTGGTGGGCTACAGTGCAAGGGATCACAAAGATTGGGATATGACTGAGCGGCTGAGTGCATGAGCGGGCACACACACACACACAAACACACACACACACACACACCCCTAGTGCGATGGTGGAATCTAATCCAAGCACAAATCATTTTCATTACAAAGCTCCTGCTCATCACCATAATAGATTACAGACCACACACAGTTAAAAATATTCAGCCAGTGGTGGTTCCCTCCTCTTGTTTAGGTGTGACACTTTTCCATTTTCTGCCTCCTACTTTAAAGCAACATTGAACACTTGCTTTTCTCAACCAAGTTCAACTCCATCTCGCGGATCATCCACGGTTTTCTAATGGAGCAGTGGTCAGGACCCCATTTTTCTAGGTTCACGGCAGCTCGTCAAACATCACCCAGGGTCAATTGGAACTGCCTGTACTAATGACAAAATCCATGCCTTCAATTTCTTAATTAACTAAATACAATGAAGTCTGTAAATTGATCAAAGCAGGGTCTCATATAGAATTAATTAGGAAATTGTAGGGGAGGACTTGGTAATTAATTCAGACTTTATAAATCTTACTGGGAATTTTATGGCAGCCCTAAATAAGACACTGTGGTATTAAACAATTAATTTAGAAGGTGATATTCACTTCAGCTTTCTTTCTTTTTTTATTTTTTTTTAATTTGGGATCATGCAGCATCACAGCTTCAGATGGTGTGTTAAGAGAATTTCCTCTGACATCTGGGGTTACACTGTGTTTTGAAAGATGCCCATTGGCAGTTCCATAGGTGGGTAGATGGAGTCCTTTTATAAACTTCATGATCACCCTTGCCCAGCAGTTGCCTCCAAACATTCCTATCGCCACAGTCATTTCATGTAAACAGCACCATTGTTTTCTCATCTTACAGAAAGAGTAAATAAAAGCATTCTTAGAAAGTGTCACGATGCTTCTGACCTGTTACAAAACAGTTTGAAGAACCACAATGCTTAATGTAGCTCCAAGAAATGTCCTCCAGATTTTCCACCCCAGGCTCAGCTACATGAAAATTCTGGGGCCACCACGCTATTGAAACCCAGCTTTCGTTGGTTGCCTCCATTCACAAAGCATCATGCCCAGTTGATCCAGGGCACTGCTCCTGGCACTTGTGAAAGAGCAATGCACGGGGCACCTCTCTTTGCTTTCAAGAAGCACATAGGTGAGTGGAGGCTATGGAGAAAAGTGGACAAATTCAGAAAGGTGAGTTTGATGGACCAGCAGCTTTCAGCGGAGTGGTACTGGTGTATCAATGTGACTATTTCTACTCAGGAAACTGTACCCTAAGGCACTTGAACTTGAGCTGAGCTGTGATGAAAGAGAGGCTGTAGCCCTGTCACCAGGCAAACTTGAGGGAGTGGCATGAACCCCAAGGACTCAAGGACAAGGCCACGTCCAGCACATTAAAGGGACTTTGGTCTCCCATGGCTGGAGCACTTTATCTTTCTGGGTCCTAACATGCTGGAGGTGATAATTGCTCCATAATAGCACTTCTGTTGTCTTGGCTCAGCCAGAATTTTTTCTGATAGTGAATTAAAAATGCAATTAGTAAAAAAAAAAAAAAAAAAGAAAGAAATGTAATTAACTAATTTACATTGTGTTCATATATGCGAATTAGAGAGGAGACTTGAGATAATTATGTAGAAAACAGAGGTTAATAAGTACCAGTTTGAGCTGTAATTATCTGCACATTCCTGGAGAAAGGTGGTTTAGAGTCTGTACTGATGGAGTAACAGGAAGGAAGAACTGTGTGTCAGCTGCTGGGCTATTTTTAAAATTTAATACGGGTACATTTTTTCTTTTTAATATGAGTGAGCTAATTTGATCTTTACTTTTTGCCCCGAGGCACATGGACTTCTAGTTCTCTGACCAGGGACTGAACCTCTGCGCCTTGAATTGGAACCACCAAATCTGAACCACCAGGGAAGTCCCTGCTGGGCTATTTTTAATTAACTGCTCTGACCATGACATTGAGAAGGTCGTGTTATCCCCAGTTTACAGATGGGAAATCAAGACCCAGAAAGTGAAGTCAGATGTTAAAATTTGCACAGCCAGTGCCTGGCCAGCCTGGATCATGCTCCGCTTGCTCAAACTCTTAAGTTTATGCCCCTTCCTTCTTTCTTCAACTTTTAAACTTATTATTTGAGCTTTTCATGATTTCAAGGTATAGTCATAGCTGGATTCAAATGCCAACATCTGAAAATATATTAATCATTTTTTGTTTGTTTCAGGCAGTTTGCGTGAATGTGCTAAGCCGCCTCAGTCATGTCTGACTCTGTGCGACCCCGTGGACTGTATCTCGCCAGCCTCCTCTGTCCATGGGATTCTCCAGGCAAGAATACTGGAGTGGGTTGCCTAACAATGAACTTTGATAATATGTCTGCCAATTAATGAGATCATAGTTTGCTCAACTTATAATATTTGATTTCCAGAATTTTAGTTTTTTTTTAGGGAAAAAACAATTCAAAATGAAACGAAACCAGCTTACATATACCCTTCAAAAACTAGAAACTTTCAAAATTAACCATAAGGAAATCTGGTAAATTATGTTATACTACTCCTTTGAAGTGCTAAGTAGCAAATAAAAATATTGTGTTCAAAGACTGTAAACTATACACCAGAAAAAGTTAAATAATTTGCTTTGTATGAATTATAAAACTTTATATAATTCGCAAATATCTTAATAGAAAGTAATACTATTATTACTTCTAACTGAGCCAAAAAGATACAAAGATTCCAGGTCAGTTTTACATTCCTTTGAGATAAGGTCCTCTTCCTTTAAGAACAAAGTACAATAAATATCTCTGAATAATATTATCAGTGCATGATTAATTAGCCCTCTGATTTATACAAGCAAGGTGAATAAATTCCAGGATATTTGTAGTAAGAGTAACAAAGCAGGTGTGAGAATGAGTCCCAAAGCTGGCAATCACTCTCAGACACCTCTTATTTTCAGCCACAGTTTCTGTATTTACTTTGTCACTATTTCTTTGCCCTTTTAGGTTTATCCTTTTTTTGCACAATCTTGTGCTATGTCCCACCTGCTGTGATTCACCCTGTTATAATTATGCAGTGCACATACTGTCTCTATGAACCAAAATTTTAGCAGGATTTTAAAAAAATATTCAGAGCCTCCCAGGTGAAAGATACAAATGTAACATTTTAAAAAGAGAAGTAACTTACCCAGGTTATTGTCAGAAGTAACTTACCCAAGCATGAGCACATTTGTTACTTGCCCAGTGAGTTAGGACCCAAACAGAACTATTTTAAGCAACTCAGATTCCTGAGAGGCTGCTTGGTCCAAGGCAGAATAGTGGCCTGAGAGGAAGGACCCTTGACATCCTGCCACAATTCTGCATCTTCCTCTCTAGCACACTTTGGTGACTTAACCCCCTGACAATCCACTGTCTCTTCTTTTAAGATGAGAGATGATCTCTGACCTGCCTTCCAGCTCTGCTCTTTCCTCCAGTCCTGGCCCCTGCTTCTTAACTGAGTCCCTCTTACCTATTCATTTGCTCAGCAGATATTACTGGAGCACCTGTTTATGAGATCCAAGGCTCAGAGACTTGGAATCCAGTGCAGTTCTGTTGGTTAACAGGTAGGCCAGGTCAGATAATTCATTTCTATACATTTCTACTTTATGGGGCGGAATTCCCAGGTGCTGCTAGTGGTAAAGGACCCACCTGCCGACGCAGGAGACATGAGAGATGTGCATTCGATCCATGGGTCGGGAAGATCCGGAGAAGGAAATGGCAACCCACTCCACTATTCTTGCCTGGAGAATCCCGTAGACAGAGGAGCCTGCTGGAAACGCACAGTCCACAGGGTCACAAAGACTCGGACACGACTGAAGCAAAGCATTCTTCTTCTTCCCCCTTTACTAAAAATCTTATATGTTGACTTTCCCCTACTACCTCTTTGAAGCCGTCCCTCAGAGCTCTCTGAGGTGTTGTCTCCTGGGCTGTAGTCCTCATTTTAGCTTCCCTGGTAGCTCAGATGAAGTCCGCCTGCAGTGCAGGAGAAGCAGTTTTGATCCCTGGATCAGGAAGATCCCCTGGAGGAGGGCATGACAACCCACTCCAGTGTTCTTGCCTGGAGAATTCTGTGAACAGAGGAGTCTGGTGGGCTACAGTCCACGGGGTCGACATGACTGAGTCAGACACGACTGAGTGACTAACGCTTTCACTATTGTCACTTTCTACTTTATTTACTTAGAAAACATTTCTATCACATTTACTAGGTATCAGGCACGGTTCTAAGTACTTTATAAACAACATCTTCTCTCTGTATCTGTATTTACAGATACGGAAGCTGAGGAAAGGAGGGTTCAATAACTCGGAGCTATGGGCTGAACTTTGTCTCTCCCAAATTCATGTGCTGAAGCCCTCACCCCCAGAAAAGTGAAAGAGTTAGTTGCTGAGTTGGACACACCACCTCTTTGCAACCTTATGGACTGTAGCCTGCCAGGCTCCTCTGTCCATGGAATTCTCCAGGCAAGAATACTGAAGTGGATAGTCATGCCCTTCTCCAGGGGATCTGCCCAACCCAGGAACTGAATCAGAGTCTCCTTCATTGCAGGCAGAATCTTTACCATCTGAGCCACCATGTGACTGTAATTAGAGAGACAGAACAGTCTCGAGGAAACCAAAGCTTTCCACATCTTGATCAGGGACATCCAGAATCTAGAAGTGTGAGATCATAAATTTCTGTTGTTTAAGCTGCCCAGTCTGTTTTCTTTTGTTGTAGCTGTCCTAGAAGGCTAAGATACCCACCTCAAATCATATAGGCATTAAGCGATGGATCTTACCTTCATTTAACCACAGTTTTCTGCTTTCTCTCAAAGATATAAATATACCCTCCCCTATTACTCAAATATAGGGTTCCCTGATGATTTAGTTGGTAAACAATCCGTCTGCAATGCAGGAGACCTGGATTCAATTCCTGGGTCAGGAAGATCCCCTGGAGAAGGAAATAGCTACTCACTCTGATAATCTTGCCTGGAAAATTCCAAGGACAGAGGAGCCTGGTGGCCTGCAGCCCATGGGGTCACTAAGTTGTGTCTGACTCTCGTGACATGAGAGTGACTAAACAGACATGACATAGTGACTAAATATACCACCATGTTACCCAAACATGGGAGAGTGCATGCGTGCCTGTGTGCTAAGTTGCTTTAGTCGTGTCTGACTCTGCAACCCTATGGAGCATAGCCAACCATGTTTGTCTGTCCATGGGATTCTCCAGGCGAGAATAATGGAGTGGGTTGCCATGGTGTCCTTTGGGAATCTTCCCAACCCAGGGATTGAGCCTGCATTTCTTATGGTTTCCTGCATTGGCAGGTGGGCTCTTTACCTGGGAAAAAAGAAAGCTATTTCCCAGAACTCTTTACCCAGGGCTTGCCACCTGGGAAGCCCATCAGTTCAGTTCAATTCAGTTGTGTCTGACTCTTTGTGAACCCGTGGACTGCAGCACGCCAGGCTTCCCTGTCCATCACCAACTCCCAGAGCTTACTCAAACTCACGTCGAGAGAGTTGATGATGCCATCCAACCATCTCATCCTCTGTTGTCCCCTTCTCCTCTCATCTTCAATTTTTCCCAGCATCAGGGTCTTTTCAAATTAGTCCGTTCTTCACATTAGGTGGCCAAGTATTGGAGTTTCAACTTCAGCATCAGTCTTTCCAATGAATATTTAGGACTGATTTCCTTTAGGATTGACTGTTTGGATCTCCTTGCAGTCCAAGGAACTCTCAAGAGTCTTCTCTAACACCACAGTTCAAAAGCATCAATTCTTTGGCGCTCAGCTTTCTTTATAGTCCAACTCTCACATCCATACATGACTATTGGAAAAACCATAGCTTTGAATAGATGGACCTTTGTTGACAAAGTAATGTCTCTGCTTTTTAATATGCTGTCTAGGTTCGTCCTAACTTTCCTTCCAAGGAGTAAGCATCTTTTAATTTCATGACTGCAGTCACCATCTGCAGTGGTTTTAGAGCCCCCCAGAATAAAGTCTCTCACTGTTTCCATTGTTTCCCCATCTATTTGCCATAAAGTGCTGAGACCAGATGCCATGATCTTAGTTTTCTGAATGAGTTTTAAGCCAACATTTTCACTCTCCTCTTTCACTTTCATCAAGAGGCTCTTCAGTTCTTCTTTGCTTTCTGCCATAAGGGTGGTGTGTCCCATGGGAGGATAGAAAGGGTCTACTTCTCAGAGTGGAATACATCCAGAAACTAATTAATTATCTAGCTAATTAACCCCTATGGACTTCCCTGATAGCTCAGGTGGTAAAGAATCTGCCTGCAATGCAGGAGACCCCAGTTATGCATTTGCTGTGTGACCTTAGGTAATAAGCAGACACTCTCTGATCTTCAGCATTCTCACCTGTAAAGCTGAAATAATAGTACTTACCTCATTGAATTGTGAGGTGCATTAGAAGACAGCATCTGGGTAATGTCCTTAGTACTGTATGTGGAACTCACAGAAGATCCAAATGCCACTCTGTTTCTCTTCCACAAGATAATGGAAATGAATAGGGATGTGAAATTTGCAAGAGAAGATCTGCAAAAGGTATTGATAATAATACTTTCCTTCTGTTGGATGCCTTCTACCTGCCAGGTGCTTGGCATATGCTATCTTCAATCCTGTGTAGATGAGTAGGATGGCTTTTGTAACTCTCCCCCATTTTAGAGTTCAAAAAATGGAAGCTCAGAGAGGTTCAGCAACTCACTAACATCACAGACAGTCCCTGACAAAGGGAAGGATTATCCATGGTAATTCTTAGGCCAAAGCCTGAATTCTTTTTTTTTTTTTTTTTTTTTAACTTTTTATTTTGTATTGGGGTATAGCCTATTAAGACAGAGGATGAGATGGTTGGATGGCATCACCGACTCAATGGACATGAGCTTGAGTAAACTCCACAAGGTGGTGATGGACAGGGGCGCCTGGCGTGCTATGGTTCATGGGGTCGCAAAGAGTTGGACACAACTGAGCAACTGAACTGAACTCAGCCTATTAGCAACGTTGGGATAGTTTCAGGTGAACAGCCAAGGGACTCAGCCATACATATACATGTATCCATTGTACCCCAAACTCCTCTCCCATCCACAAAGCCAGAATTCTTACTGGAATTATATTTCCTGTTAGACTCCTTCCTAACTGTTTCCCAGTCAACCCCCCCAGCCCCATTTGTCCCGGAGCTATATTTATGTTGTGCGTCACTCCCGTTCTAACCATCGTTATGACTAGCACGTGCACAGAGAAAATTAGTGTTTAAATGGCAGTGTAGGTAAGCACACTAATGATGTGAGTGTCCTCACCTCTGATTCCGCGTGCTATCTCAGGTGCGTGAGGGATTGACCATGGATCCCTGCTGGACCATCTGGAGAGGATGTGGCCCCCACATCAGAAACTACAGGACCCACCAGCTACAATCCAGCAGGCACCTCGCCCAGCCAACAGGGGACCCCTCTGCAGCTTCAGACAAAGCTGAAACTCCACCACTTTATAATGTTGCCGGGAGCCTCCCTGCCTGTTATATCCTCCAGGGGACAATAAAATAGGAAACCTGCTGCCTCCCTGGCCCCAACATCCTCACTATTATGTTTTAACATTCAGGCCCTCTGGTCTCCAACCAGATCGACACAGCATGATCTCTCACAGAAAAATCACTTCAAAATCATGTGCCTTTGGGCAAAGCAAGCTACTGGTCAGACCCTCTGCAGATCAATGACAGCACCCTCAGGACAGAGTTGCATGCTTTTTCCTTATTACAGTTTAAGGACCGCGCTTGACCTTACAACAAGGGTACCCTTGAAGGCTTCAGTAGGTGACTTTTGATCTAGGTCTTGAAAAGTAAGAAACTTTGCAAGGGGAGGCAGTTAAAATGGTGGGAATGCCAGCAAGAGAGACTGCCACATGCAAAACCATGCAGATGAGAGCCTGAGTCGTAAAAGCAAAATTAATTCACTGAGCATCTACTTTATGCCAGGATCTGTGCAGGGAGATTGATATTCTCACAAAAACACTAGAAGGTAACTATTTTTATCTTCATTTTATAGAAGAAAAAAATCTAGGACCCCGGGACTTCACGTAACTTTCCAGAGGTGACACAGTTGTTCACCGATGGAGAATTTGAATGCTGAGCTGGCCGACCAGAAGCTCACTCTTCCTAGAAGGACAAACACAGTGTAGAAGGCAGGCCTATCTAGCCTCCAGGCTCTGTCTTCAGACTCTGGTCTATGGGAAAGGAATTCTATTTGCTTGCTTATATGTCAAGCGATGGTTTTAGAACTTGATGAGTGAGGCGGAAGTTACAGGAAGGGATTTAGAGAGGTTTTATTTCATGAGAAGTTTGCTGCATCTCTGTTTCTTTGATTGTGGTACTGGGAGAGTGAAAGTGTGAGTTTCAGGCCGCCTGAAATTTAGGCCATGTGAGAAATGGGAGAAAGACACAGGGAGGCAAGTTCTGTGGTTTTGTTTGTCATCTTACTCCTGGCAGTAACAGACACTTCCTAGGTCCTGGAGGGAATGGATCCACTGCTGCTTTCCCTCGGGGGCATGTCCCTGGATCCTGAGGTGACACCTCACTTGAATCATGGGCCCTGACAGTACTGTTTGCACCTGTTTTTGCGAGTTACCTCTCTGATGCCTAGCAACCCTTCCCATGTCCTCCCACAGTCTCACAAATCTGATGTTCAGTGAATAAAGGCTTATAATTGAATCAGAGAATATTATACTTGAAGTAATTATTCACAATCATTGAGTATAAATACTTCTGTTCACAGTCAGGAGAACAGAGACATAAGCTTGTTGAATTGATTAATTTGTTTATAAAAGTTGGGTGTACACACTCACACATACACACACACTTACACAATACACTCACACACACACTCAGACACACTCATACAACCACACACTCTCACACTCAGACACATACACACTCACACACTCTCACACAGACTCACACACATATACACACACACACTGTCACACACACACAGAATATCATAGGCTTTAGTGTCATTATACATTTCTGGGCTTGAATTCTTATTCTGCCACAAACTGGTTTCATTGCCTTGCAGAATTTTTTCAACTTGAATCTCAATATTGTCAACTCAGATAAAAAGTGGACTCAAATAAGTAACTCACCAGGGTGTGGTGGGAAATACATAATGATAGCATCGCTTTAAGGACAGCTGCTAAAAGCCCTGGAAACTTCTAGTACAGTGCAGGCTTGGTCTGGCTATCAGCCTGAAGTGAATGAAGTCGCTCAGTCCTGTTTGACTCTTTGCAACCCTATGGACTGTAGCCCACCAGGCTCCTCCATGCAGGGAATTTCCCAGGCAAGAGTACTGGAGTGGATTGCCCTTTCCTTCTCCAGGGGAATCTTCCTGACCCAGGGATTGAACCTGGGTCTCCCGCATTGCAGACAGACGCTTTAGCATCTGAGCCACCCGGGAAGACGGTTATGTTCAAATCCCTGCTCTGTCCCTCAGGGCCTGCGTGATATTGGACAAGTTACTTAACTTTCTGAGCCTCAACTTTCTCAGCTGTAAAATGGGGGTTATAATAATCACATCTGCTTCACGTGATTGTAATGAAAATGAGAGATGTAGTTGTTAAAATCCCCCCCTCCCCGCCCCATTCTCTTTGTCTCAAGACAAATGAACAGGACTTGCCACATCAAAACACTCAGCAGATATTGACTGCCACTAGGAAAGGAAGGGGCTTCTGGACTATTTTAGACGTGACTCTGATCAACTGGGCTCTTTGATCACTGAGCATGGGACTTAACCATAAAACGACACGGCCATACCGGAGGCTGGTCTATCCCAGGAGAAGTTACATCATTTTTCTGCCTGACACTGTTTGTGGGACTGGGAGACCAGACATGACAGCTGAGCTCTGTCTGAGATACAGACCCTAGAAGGAGTCCCAGGGCACGGCCAGCGGCGGGGAGACGTGTTATTTTGTTTGTGACTCTTATTGCTGTGTCTCTTTCAATGTTCACAGAGGAACCCTTGCCGATCTTGGGAGATTGGCCCTGTGATGGGAGGTGGTGATGCAGGCCAGGGAGGACCAGCGCCTGCAAGCTGCCTCCTCCAGTTTGCTCTGAGGACCAGATGGGAGGAGACACCATGGGGTCCTAAGTGCTGATCGACTTTCCCAGGCATTCTCTCTCTTCTTGGGAGACATCTTTATTATGTATCCACATGGTCACACGTTGATTCATTCGACAGACATTTGTTGGTAACTGTGACCTGCCAGGTACTGGGCTGCCATAGCAGTAGACAGACAAAAAGCATCACCCTCAGGGAACTTAGAGCCACACAGAGACAATTAGAGAGCAGTGTAGGAAGGCGGCTGTAACTGCAGAGGGAGGGCTGGGGGAGCAGAGATGAGGTGCATAGAATCAGCTTGGAAAAAGCTTCCTGGAGAAGCTGGATGGGGATAGGATTAGGTACAGCTACCCACGCAAGACACCAGATGCCACAGCGTCATAGGTGGAAGGCTTGGAGGTTACCTCTTGACAAAAGTAGTGCAGTTCAGTCACTCAGTCATGTCCAACATTTTGCGACCCCATGGACTGCAGCATGCCAGGCTTCCCTGTCCTTCCCCATCTCCCGGAGCCTGCTCAAACTCATGCCCATTGAGTCAGTGATGCCATCCAACCATCTCATCCTCTGCTGTCCCCTTTTCCTCCTGCCTTCAATCTTTTCCAGCATCAGGGTCTTTTCCAATGAGTCAGTTTTTCATATTAGATGGTCATACTACTAGAGCTTCAGCTTCAGCATTAGTCCTTCCAATGAATATTCAGGACTGATCTCCTTTAGGATGGACTGGTTGGATCTCCTAGCTGTCCAAGGGACTCTCAAGAGTCTTCTCCAACACCACAGTTCAAAAGCATCAATTCTTTGGTGTTCACCTTTCTTTATAGTCCAACTCTCACATCCATACATGACTAATGGAAAAGCTATAGCTTTGACTAGATGGACCTTTGCTGGCAAACTGATATCTCTGCTTTTTAATATGCTCTCTAGGTTGGTCATAGCTTTTCTTCCAAAGAGCAAGTGTCTTTTAATTTCATGGGTGCAGTCACCATCTGCAGTGATTTTGGAGCCCCAAATAATAAAGTCTCTCACTGTTTCCATTGTTTTCCAATCTATTTGTCATGAAGTGATGGGACTCGATGCCATGATATTAGTTTTCTGAATGTTGAATTTTAAGTCAACTTTTTCATTCTCACATAATGGACAGAGAAAATAGTGGAAGCCAGGAAGTGGATACTGTAGCAGTGTTGAAGACGTTTATCTAAAAATAGCAGTCTGAACTGCTTCCAAGTAACCTCAAGTGTCAGCGACACCTCAAAATGTGTTGTTTTGCCTTGATATAAATTTGCTTCTTGTGTAGTGAGTGGTGACTACGCTGAAGTGATACACTTATGAGAGTGAAAGTGAAAGTGTTAGTCACTCAGTCATGTCTGATTCTGTGACCCCAGGGACTGTAGCCTGCCAGGCTCCTTTGTCCATGGAATTTTCCAGGCAAGAATACTGTAGTGGGTTGCCATGCCCTTCTCCAGGAGATCTTCCTGACCCAGGGATTGAACATAGGACTCTGTATTGCAAGCAGGTTCTCTGTAGTCTAAACCACCAGGGAAGAGTGGAAGGATAATCATGAGGGGACAGTGGGCAACTAACAAGGCCTGTCTTGGCAAAGGAAGACAAGACATGTGTCATCTGTTTAATGGTTAGCAGTGGCAGGTGGGCAACCTGGCAAATGAATCCAAAAACACATTTCCACTAACTCTGTGTGTGACCTTGTAGGATTGGACTCTAAATCTCAGGAGAACATGATTCTTAGAAGCATGTGCATGATTGTCATCAAATATCCTGGGTTTCAGGTTGCCAGATTTAGTGAAGAAAAATACAAGGTACTCAAAAATACACAAAGGACATTTAAAACTCAACAATAAGAAAAGAAACAACCTGTTTTAAAAAAATGGGAGAAAGACTTGAACAAACATCTTTCCAAAGACATACAAATGGCAAATAACCATATGAAAAGATGTCCCATATCATAGGTCATCATGAAAATGCAAATTTAAACAACAATGTGATACCATTGTACACCTGTTAGAATGGCCAGAATCCGGGACACTGACAACATCTAATGCCAGTGAGGATGTATAACAACAGTATCTTTCATTCACTGCTGATGGGGATGCATTCTGGTCTGGCTACTTTGAAAGATCGCTTGACAATTTCTTACAAAACTGAACATGCCCCTACCATATGAGCCAGCAATCACACTCCTTAGTATTCACCTAAAAGTTCTAAAAGCATCTATTGACACAAAAACCTCCACATGAATGTGTATAGCAGTTTTATTCATCACTGATAAAACTTAGAAGCAACCAAGATGTCCTTCAGCAGGTGAATGGATAAATAACTGTGGTCCATTCGAATAACAGACTATTATTTGTCCTAAAAAGAAATGAGCTCTCAAGTCGTGAGAGACATGGAGGGAACTTAAATGCATATTACTAAGTGAAATAAGCTGATCTGAAAAGACTACACACAGTGTAATTCCAAATATATGACATTCTGGAAAAGGCAAAATTGTGAATACAGTAAAACTACAGGTGGGTGCGAGGGGTTGAGTGGGGAAAGGTGAATATGCAGAGCACAGAGGATTTTTAGGGCCTTGGAAATACTCTGGAGGATTCCGTGATGATGGATACAGGCCATTATATTGATACATTTGTCCAAACGCTCAGAATGTATAATAGAAAATGAATTGAAAGGTAAACTGTGGAGTTTGGGGGATGACGATGTGTCGGTGTAGGTTCGTTAATTGTAACAAACGTACTACCATGGTGGGGGATGTTGATAATAGGGGGGACTGTATATTTGTGATGGCAGGGAGTATATGGAAAGCTCTGGCATGTCCGACTGTTTGCGACCCATGGGCTGTAGTCCTTCAGCTCGTTTGTCCTTGGGATTCTCCAGGCAAGAATACTGGAGTGGGTTGCCAAGCCCTCCTCCAGGGGATCTTCCCGACCCAGAGACTGAACCCGTGTCTCCTGCGCATCCTACATTGCAGAAGTATTCTTTGTCACGGAGCCACCTAGGAAAGTTCTGTACCTCCTGTCAACTTTCCTGTTCGTCTAAAACTGATCTGAAAAATGAAAACTTGAATATTAAAAAAAGCAAAAAAAGCAGAGTGCTCAGTAAATTCCAGGTAAACAAAAATGGTTTTACTGTAAGTATGTATGTGAGCACGCTATGTCACTTCAGTCACATCTGACTTTTTGTGACCTTGTGGACTGCAGCCTGTCAGGCTCCTCTGTCCATGGGATTCTCCAGGGAAGAATATTGGAGTGGGTTACCATGCCCTCCTCCAATAAGTATGTATACTTGTATTAAAAATAATCATTGTTTCTTTGCAGTTTGCATCTTAACTGAGTATTCCATATTTTATCTGGCAGTTCTACCTGGGCCCAAACCCTAGTTTCTCCACTCCTTCATCATATGACCCTAAACAGATACATCCATTTCTTTAGCTGTGATCTTGAAGTTGTCATGAACTCATAGATGTAAATGTCTTAGTAAATTCCCTGATACAAACAAGAAAAGTCAGGTGCTACTATTCTTCACATTATCCATTGAACACATATTTTCAAGGGCCTGCTTATGTGCCTCATCTCAAACGGAGATGTGTGCTATCATTTCCTTGAGGACTTTTTGTAGGGATTAAATGAGGCATTGTGTCCAATTTGTCTGTTACGAGGTTCCCTCAGCTGATGCTGGCTGTTTGCTTTATCAGCACGTGAGCCCAACTGACCACTTCCTGTTTCTGAAGACCAGTTTTGTCTCTTTATTCTCTGTCACCCCAAGATGGGGGTAAGACACTCATCTTTAGAACAAAATGAAAGCAGTCCCAAGACTCAGTAAAATAATAAAGAATATCTTTATATGCTATTTTAATATATTTGATGAAAGGTTAAAAGTAAAAATTAATGCAAAAAAATCCATTCTGAACAAATGTGATATTTTTTTTTCAAATACAGACAAGCATTCAAATACAGACTTTATATGTGCAGAACCTAGATACATTTGGTTAATCCTATTGCTGGTCCTGCTTATCACTTCAATGAAGTGACTGTGTATTTTCTTCCTTAAAAATGATCTAGAAAAGAGATGGCTCTTCTATTACTGGTGCAAATAAATAAATATTTATTTATAAATAAATAAAGTGAGTAAAATGCTTGAAAGACTGATGGCTCTTTGTTAGAATATAACCTGCCACAAAATGTCTTGTTTTTTTGGAGAG
Organism: Cervus elaphus; assembly: GCF_910594005.1. Classification (NCBI taxonomy): domain Eukaryota; kingdom Metazoa; phylum Chordata; class Mammalia; order Artiodactyla; family Cervidae; genus Cervus; species Cervus elaphus. The sequence continues at coordinate 10,662,775 of NC_057820.1, forward strand.
AAGTTCACAGGCACAAATGTTTGATGATTGTTACAATAGTTTATGAGAAAAATGATAATTGCCATAACACTATTACCAAACATGGCATGTTTCTAAAAGTCTTAGAGCTTGTCAATAGTTTCAAACATTAGCCAAGCTTCTATTTTTGCACTTCTCCCTACATTTTTAATTTGGGGGAGATAAAAGGATGGTATATAGTTTCCCCCATAATTATGAGCTTCTAAGAGTCATCCAGTGACCAACATCTAAGCTGGTATTGAGAAGCAGTCAAGGAGTGTGAGATGACTCATACAGTTTCATAGAAAGTGAATAGCCCAGAGTTAATTGTGGATTGTAAACTCAAAACTTTCAGTCCTATATTCTTCCATACTGTCTTTTCTTTAGTATTCTATAGCAGCCTAATGAACTTGAAAAGTGTGGTTGTGTATATTGCTACTTTGGTTTTTTTTCTTTAATGTTTCATGAAGGCCTATTAGGAATGAGTCACTCTTCTTTATGTTGACAGGCCTCATATAACATAACTTAATGAAGTTTTTTCAATCCTATATAATTGATACTATTAATCCCAATTTGCCAAGGGGGATGCAGGTCCAAGGAGACCATCTGATCACTCAAGGTCACAAAGCTGCTCTATAGCAGAGGTTGGCACTAAATCCCATCTGGCCAGCTGCCAAAATCTAACATGACGTTACACTCTAGCACCCTGAGTCCAGGGATGGATGAGATTGTTTTACAATAAATCAACAGTGTGGGGGGTGTTTATTTGTATTGGGCTCACCCTTCATGACCCAACTCATGCCTACTGTTCTGGACAACACTCAGTCTTTGCCAGATCTTCTAGACAACCATCTGCTTAGAATGGCCTTTGCTTCCTCCACAGTCAAAATTCACTGACAGCTTGTAAATATGGACTTAGAATCATCATCTAAAACTCCTTTTTCTTAGTTTTGTATCATCGATAAAATCTCTAGTATCCAACCCAAGATGAGTGGAGGTTGCATGAGCCTCTGAAGGCAGAGCCAGGTGGGCCGGAAGAGCATGAGGGAGCTAACTCAATTATTCCCTGAGGTCTGGGTGGAAGACAACCCCCTCTCCCCCCAGGCTGGCTGAACCTCATGCCCCAGTGATAATGGAACTCAAACCAGGCACCATCCTGGTTAGAGAGTGCCGGTACCCGCTATGGATGGAGGCCTGAACCGGCATATTGCCCCACATCAATAGATTGAAACAAGCAGGCATTCTGGTAGAGTGCCAGTCGGCTTGGAATACGCCAATCCTGCCAGTCAAAAGGGAAGGAGGACAGGACTATAGGCCTGTACATGATCTCAGGCTAGTCAACCAGGCTATTGTGTCTTTACACCCCACTGTTCCAAACCCCTATACCTTACTTAGCCTCCTCCCACCGAGGACTAAAGTTTACACTTGCCTAGATCTCAAGGATGCCTTCTTCTGCATACACCTCGCCCCAGCATCACAGCCCATCTTTGCCTTTGAATGGGAAGATCCAGTGGGGAGCACCGAACAACAGCTCATCTGGACTCCCCCACAAGTGTTTAAAAACTTCCCAGCCATCTTTGGGGAAGCCTTGGCTTCTGATCTGGACTCATTCCATCCGGAAGAGTATGGATGTCAGCTCCTACAATAGGGGGATGACCTGCTGCTGGCTGCCTGAGACCAAGGAAAAATGCTGGAAAGGGACAAATGCACTGCTCCAGCTGTTGACGGAAGCAGGTTACCTTGTGTCGAAGAAGAAGGCACAGATCTACAAAGAGGAGGCCCAGAGTTCTGAGATGGTGGAATGAACAAACCAGACACTTAAAGAGACTCTCCAAGTGGATCAGAGAGACTGACTGCTCCTGAGTGGACTTGCTCCCAATGGCTCTGCTCAGACTCAGGATGACCCCACAGTCCCAAGGCTATTCTCCGCACGAAATTGTGTATGGGAGGCCTCCTCCCATAATAAAACAGGTGTCAACAAATTTGCCTCAGGTAAGGGGGGATAGGATTTCACAGCAGATGGAACTGGGTAAGGTAATAAATCGGGTAACTAAGTTTGTACAAGAAAGGGTGCCGTTCCCCCTTGGGGAACAGATTCATGAGTTTACACTTGGTGACCAAGTATGGGTCAAAGATTGGAAACATGATTTGCTAGCCCTTTGGTGAAAGGGCCCTTATGTTATTCTAACTACCCCTACTGCAGTTAAAGTTGCAGGTATTGTCCCTTGATCCATCACACCAGAGCAAAGAAGACATACCACGCTGACCCGGAGGACGCCGAGTGGACCACCCAGAAGGACCCCACCGACCCACGGGAAACCAAGATCATTCTGAGGAGGAAGAAGAAAACTAGGTCCCAGACAAGCCCTCTACAGGATGGAGCTGGGTAAACGACTCCTGCTGCTCGGCCTCACCAATGCAATTCTGAACTTGGGTATGTGGGGCTATGCCCCTGTCAGTAATAGACAGACTCCCCTGGTGGGTATCGTCACTCCATTATGGGGACTTTAACAACAGAAAGGAACTTTCCTCTCTCTCACCAACCATAACCTTTCTTTGCCTTCTGGTGTTAGAAGAAGCCATCAATGGGCCAGGGACATAGGGTTACATTTAACATGAACACCAGCCTTACGGAGATAACTAAGGCTTATACCTCATATATGAGAATTAAAGAGGAAAAGGGCTCCCTCACAAAAGGGGGACAGGCCTCCCGGTGCCTTGAGCAATACTACCAGGTCTGGGATGAATATTTCTGGATGACTCCTGAGAAAGGACAGTTGATTGCCCCTGCTACTATTTGCTGGGAACAAAAAGAACAGAAAGTTGGATTTGGAGACCATCCCCTAGACCCAAAAGAATTGTTATTTGTGCCCTGAACAATGTAAACAAATCTTGGAAGTTACCTATCACCCCAATCAGTCTGCTCAGTGGCCTGGTTCCGACTGGAAATATAATCCTGGAATCCACTGGGTAGCCCCCAGTGGGACCCAGTGGCTCTGTGGGCTTAACTTATGACCATGGTTACCAGTAGGCTGGGTGCGGCGTTGCACATTAGGATTTGCTTTCGCTCATGGCAGAATTAAGCCTAGCCTACACCAGCCTCCAGTAAACCTGCCTTATCTGCATGCAAGATGGACACGATCTGTGTTCCAATGGTATGACTATCTTGCTGCCTTGTTTATACCTTCTGTAGGGACAACGGATATCATGGTTAAGGTAGAGGCCTTAACTAATTTCATTAAACAGGCCCTCTTAGACAGTACTAAAGCCATTCAAGCTTTGAACGAAGAACAGATTCAGATGAGGAAGGCAGTAATTCAGAATAGGATGGCATTAGACATACTCACAGCAGCCCAAGGAGGGACTTTGGCGAATGGTGTGTACATCCCTGACCTGTCTGAAGATGTATCTGCTGCCTTGGAGGATATGCAAAATGAAGTGAAAGCCATGTCTAATGAACTGTTGTTAGAGTAATCTTGATCATACTGCTTTGTGGGCCCTGCTTCCTACAATGCCTTGTGAATTTTGTAACCCAGAGGTTGATAGCATTCTCTCATGTGGGTGGCAGGAGGGCTAAGGTACAATATATCTCAATAAATGATGCTCGTTATGGAAACTAAGAGCATCAAGAGGGGGGAATGAAGAAGGAATTCATAGGGCCTGGACTCCATCTCAGGCCTGTCTGTGCTGATCGTGCGCGGCCACCTCTCCAGTGGACTCTGAACTCTGTGCTTAGCGCCTGTGGGAATGACGATGGAAGGATAAGACCCCCCTCTGGGCAGGGCAATCTTGAAGAAGAGAAAACAGACACTAATCACCCCTGCCTCCGGACACTATCTATCAGAATGTAAGCACAGGCTTATCAGTTATTAACTGTCTGGAATGTAACTGCGGGCTTATTGATTATTGACTGTTTGAACACATAACACGTGAATGATGGGGTTATTGTATTTACCCTTCCTTTGTTTGTAGTTGTATTTACCCTTCCTTTGTTTATGTAAGTCTCAAGGGAATTGGGGTAGTGGGTTTGGACACATGGGGTATAAAAGATTTTCACAAATGCTGGTCAGGGTCCTTGGCTAAGAGGAGACTCTGCCTTGGGCCCGCCGGTGTAATAAACTGCACTCCACTAAAAAAAAAAAAAAAAATCTCTAGTATCTCAGGGAACAATCCCTCGTCACATGCTTGAACCTAGTTTTCATCTATTCTAATCCCAAATCATAAACTCAAGCCATAGGTAAGAGATTTCATGTATCTAAGGGACTCCTCATCTAATGCTTTCAGTTTATAAAGGCAGATGCTGAGATCTAGAGAAATTAAGTAATTCTAGCAAGGCCACACAACTAGCTTATCCATTCACAGACATTATTTGTTGAGTATTTATTATATGCCAAGCACCATGGGAGGAAGATAAGTAGAATTAAAATAAATGAGTGAATATACAGGTCATTTCTGAGAGTGACAAATATGATCTGGGGAAGGGGACACAAAACAGATGTGAAAGAGAATGGGGAGGGTGGGGTGATATAGAGGGGGTCAGAGACACCATATTGAAGAAAAAATAGTGGCATGAAGACCTGATTGAAGAGAAACAGATGTAAAGTTCTGCTCCAGGGGATCTTCCTAACCCAGATGTCGAACCCAGGTACCTCCACTGCAGGAGGATCCTTTACTGTCTGAGCAACCAGGGGAGGGCAAAACACTTCATGCAGCAAACACAAAGGTCTGAGATGGAAATAATGCTTCCGTGTATAGGGAATGGAGGGGAGGCATTGAGTCTGGGCTGTAGGGAGCTTAGAGTCTGACAACAATGTTAGGGGAAAGCACTCAAGTGTTTTAGGTACAGAAGCCACAACGTCTAATTTATATATATATATATATATATATATATATATATATATATATATATATATTCATTGCCAACTCTAGATTTTATTGCCATCTCACAGGTCTCTATTAACACAAATTCCATAGCCCAAACCCCAGGCAAAAGGAATGACAAATTACAAAAGACCAAAGATGGAAATAATAATTCACATGAGACTATATGATGAATTTTGTACACTTACAAATATATGCCAACTCTTTGTTAGCAAGGAAATGGAATAAATCTCTTCAGGCCAATAAACAGGTAGTTTTCCCTTAAGAAATAAAGGTAGTATATATATATATATATAATGTATTAAGGATGTTGAATACTTGCCATGGAAGGCCAGCACAACAAGCAACTACTAAATGTTATTTTCCAGTGTTCCCTTATTTACAGAAAAATTACAAAATCATGTAAAAATTAAACATATTTAACATATCAGAACTATACTTCTATTACCCATGGATTAAAGACTCTTCAAAATAAAAAGATAAACATTTTACTGAGTACAGGATAAAATTACCTAGTAAACTTAGGAATGATTGCCTAAAGAGTAAGTACAGATTATCAAAATATTTACTTGCAAAAATAAGCAGAACTCCACACTACAGAGAATAATTTTAAAAATATGCTATTAATAAGGACAATATATATTTAAAGTTTATAACATTTCTCCCATATTGTAACTTTCAGAGTATTCTACATGGATTAATTTGCACCAGGCTTACCCACTGCTATTGTTGTTCAGTTGTTAATTCATTTCCAACTCTTCTGCGACCCCATGGATTGTATTCTGACAGGCTCCTCTGTCCATGGGATTTCCCAGGCAAGAATACTGGAGTGGGTTGCCATTTCCTTCTCCATAATTTACATTTTATAATAGTCCTCTGGCAGCTGTGTGAAAAATGAATTGGAAAGGAAAATAAAACAGACATTGATTGGGAAAGCATTCCATTATTCTTTTTAACAACTTTGCCGAGGTACATTTTATGTACAGAAAAATCACACATATTTAATAAACACAATTTAATTTGGACATATGCATTCCCCAGCGAGAACATCACCAGTATATTAAGGTGATAGATGGATCCATCACCTCCAACATTTCCATGTGTTTGCATGTGTGTGTTAAACATAAGCGTGCTGGTCCTTCACTATTTCCACAAGTTTTCTCAAATTCATGTCCATTGAGCCGGTGATACTATTTAACCATCTCAAACTCTACTTCCCCCTTCTCCTTTTATCTTCAGTATTTCCCAGTATCAGGGTCTTTTTTAATGAGCCAGCTCTTTGAATCAGGTAGCTAAAGAATTGGAGATTCAGCTTCGGTATCAGCCCTACCAGTGAATACTCGGGGTTGATTTCCTTTAGGATTGGCTGGTTTGATCTCCCTATGGTCCAAGGGACTCTCAAGAGTCTTCTCCAACACCACAGTTCAAAAACATCAATTCCTCGGTGGTCATTTACCTTTAAGGTCCAACTCATATCCATGCATGACTACTGGAAAAAACATTGTTTTGACAATATGTACCTTTGCAGGCAAAGAGTATCTCTGCTTTTTAATCCACTGTCTAGGTTTGTCATAGTTTTCCTTCCAAAGGACAAGCATCTTTTGATTTCATGGCTGCAGTCACTGTCCGCAGTGATTTTGGAACCCAAGAAAATAAAATTAGTCACTGCTTCCATTTCCTTCCCAATAGGAACTGGATTAACCAAGACTCTTCTGGTTGCAAGTAACAGAAGCAAAACTAGGAATTTCATTGGCTAGTGAAATAGAAAAGGCCAGGTGGTTGCCCTAGCTTCACATCCAGCTGGATCCAGGTATTCAGTGTTGTCATTCAGAGGCAGACGTTATTCTTTCTCTCTAGGTCGATCTTTCTAGACATCAGTTTCCCTTTCAGGCAGCTGTTTTTAAAGAATATAATGGATTCTGAGTTGCCAGGTTTGCCTTCTCAGTGAGTCCAGCAAAAAGAGATTATCTGTGTCTCAATAATACTAGCAAACTTGGGAAAGTCTCTGATTTGCATGGCTTCTGTCATAGGCACATTGTTAATATAATCAACGTGGCCCAGGGCTAGGTGGATAGAGCACACTCGCTGGCCAAGCTTGAAACACAAGCCCACATTTGAGATCACAAGTTCACATCTGGACCACAAGCTCATACCTGAAACACAAGCTCACCACTGAAACATAAGACCACTCCTGGACCACAAGTCTACGCCTCGATCCTAAGTCCACATCTGGATCATAAGTCCACCCCTGGAATCAGAAGCCTACAGCTGAGCCAGAAGCTTACTCCTGAATCACAAGACCATTCCTGGACCACAAACACATGCCTAGAGCTGAGATGTGGGAAAGGCTTGGACAGACCTCATAACGCTGGACTGATGGTGTGTGGTGAGGAATGAGAGACTGGCCAGATGACAATCAGGTACTTCTGTTGGAAGATGGAGGAGGGAATTGTGGAGAAAAGCACAAAAGATGGACTGAGACCTTGTTGCCTTATGTTGGAGTCACTTTATTCAAACCTACATGAACCTTGTCTAAGTCTTAGTTATTCAAAGACTGGTCAGAAGACCAGTGGTATCAGCATCACCTGTGAGCTTGTTGTAAATGAAGAGTCACGTGTCTCACCAGTTTGCATTACTAGCACAGAGCTCTCTGAGAACTGTGTGTCTATTAAAGCTCAAGAGGCACTGACCGGAACGTCTTCCATCATGAATTTTATCATTGAGCAAGTACTTCTTAGATAGGAGAAAGAAGCTCAGCTTGGGAATGAGAACTTGTTGCTGGAATCCAGGCTCTGCTACTGAGCTCAAGAGCTCCAGGGTGGTTCATCTTTGCTTTCTACCCTCTGTTTCTATTTTCTCATCAGGAAAGTGAGGGGTTTGGACTAGCAAACCTCTGAGATTTCTACCAGCTTCCAACCTTTCAAAAATTCTGGATTTGCTAAGTCTCAAAAGAAAAAAGTTGGCTTAAAACTCAACATTCAGAAACCATAGGCCATAAGATCATGGCTTCCAGTCCCACCACTTCATGGCACATAGATGGGGAAACAGTGGAAACAGTGGCTGACTTTATTTTTTTGGGCTCCAAAATCACTGCAGATGGTGATTGCAGCCATGAAATTAAAAGATGCTTACTCCTTGGAAGGAAAGTTATGACCAACCTAGATAGCATATTAAAAAGCAGAGACATTACTTTGCCAACAAAGGTCCATCTAGTCAAGGCTATGGTTTTTCCAATGGTCATGTATGGATGTGAGAGTTGGACTGTGAAGACAGCTGAGCGCCGAAGAACTGATGCTTTTGAACTGTGGTGTTGGAGAAGACTCTTGAGAGTCTCTTGGACTGCAAGGAGATCCAACCAGTCCATCCTAAAGGATATCAGTCTTGGGTGTTCATTGGAAAGACTGATGTTGAAGCTGAAACTCTAATACTTTGGCCACCTGATGTGAAGAGCTGACTCATTTGAAAAGACCTTGATGCTGGGAGGGATTGGGGGCAGGAGGAGAAGGGGACGACAGAGGATGAGATGGTTGGATGGCATTGCCGATTCAATGGACATGGGTTTGGCTGAACTCCGGGAGTTGGTGATGGGCAGGGAGGCCTGGTGTGCTGTGATTCACGGGGTCGCAAAGAGTCGGACACGACTGAGCAACTGAACTGCAAAAGAGGAGTTAATCTGGACGTTCTACCAACTATACTAAAGGTTTTCTGCAACTGTCAGAGAAGAAAGATGCATTCAGAAGAAATCTTTGGAATATAAAATTTAGATTCTCCAGTGTAAAGAATGTAGCTGGAATGCAGGGGAAGTGGGTCTGAGACTCTGATTCCATCCCTGAGTTGGAAAGATTCCACTGGGGAAAGAAATAACAACCCACTCCAGTATTCTTACCTGGGAAATCCCATGGACGGAGGAGCTACAGTCCATGGGTTTGCAAAGAATTGGGCACAACTGAACAACTAAACCACCGCTACCACCATCACCACATTGTAGAAACCGGGCAAATGTTGACACTGTTGGTTTTAAACTATGGATCCAAACAACCCTGCAATTCTGAGAAGACGGACATACAAAATTTGAAAATTCTGGATGAGACACTGTAGGTCTAAGGAAGAGTTCTACAGAAACTCAGAGAAGAGGAAGCAGTTTGGCTCTGCTGCTAGGATCCAGGCATCCATTCTGGAGGAGACAATGGATAAATCATGCCTTGAAAACTATATAGGACTGGGAAACCTAGAGAAAGCTTTTAGAAGTTCAAGCCTACCTCTTTTCACTCCATTAATTGCTTTTCAGAATATAAAATAAATTAAGTAACAACAGCTCCAATTAAATATAGCAGCTACCGCTTCCTGTGGTAATTAGGGAGATGGATCACATGTAATTAATCCAAAGCCCCCAGAAGCGACTTCCCCCTTTGGAAATCAGCTCTCAGCCACTCTCTTTCCAATGGAAGGAACACCGGGGATTTCTGGTTGCCTTTTATTATTCAGTGTGTTATTAATACCCCCAATACCTCTGTGGAAAACGTTAATTGCCTGACTGCCAGCTCCCACTTGAATCTGAACACTTGGTCTGTTGAAACCAAATCCATCATTGTGCTTTGCTGGGTAACTGACCTCACCCATGGAGCTGTAACAGAATCCTAACAGAATCCTTGATGAATCTGATGCACATTCTTCATCCTAAATGCAATATTTGTCAATACAACCATTGCCCTCAGGAAGGAAAATACATTTTAAAAGAGAGTAGACAAAAGCGTGGCTCCATCCCATTTGCCGAGTGCTGCTTGTTTGTCAGCTAGCATCCTGGGGAGCAAATTAAGGAGATAATGACTTAGCGAAAACTCGACTTGAAATGGCAGTTTGGAAGGGGAATGCTGCTAATAGCCCAGCACGGCCTTTGTAAGAGGAACTGAGGGATAGACAAGAGAGGGAGGAAGCTCATGGCCTGGCCAGATAAAAAGCACTGAGCTCTGTTACAAGGGGCTGGTCAGAGTTCAGGAAATTTTTTCCAGGTTGAGCGAACCCCCATAGCACACATGACCCTCCAACCTTGAACTCCAAGCCACCGTTCTTGCTCTAACTCCCCATCCTCTGAGTGTCTGTTGGCCTTTCCAGTTCACTCGTTTCACTTAGGTGCCTGGCAGCAAAGAGGTGGTGTATGATTACCAAGCAAATTACAGTTCAGGTTACCTAAGCCTCTTTTTAAAAAATAAAAGACAAAGGTATAGGCAAGCTTTGAGAAAACCACCAAAGGGCTTGGCCAGACTTACATTCCAGGCCTGAGAGATTAAGAGGAGAACCAAGGGGCTCCATGCAGTGATGGAGGGGGTGGCTGGGGATGGGACCATCAGCAGGAGGTGAGCCTTTGAAAGAGGGACAAAGTCTGCCCCTGTGGGATGTGTAGGCAAGGAGCTGGGCCATGCATACCCTGCTTTCACTCTTCTTCTGCTGTCTGATTCTGGAGATTTCTATCAGATAAAAATAACTAGAAGACAGAGGACAAGACAGTCAGAGTGGTCCATTGAGCCGCTGTCAGTCAGAAGGCAGAGTCTGATGGAAATAAAGGAGGCTCATTGGAAGGGTCGGATGGATCCATTCAACACAGCTTGCTAGTGGGTATTTCACAATCAGTCCTGAATATTCGTTGAAAGGACTGATGCTGAAGCTGAAGCTCCAATACTTTGGCCACCTAATGCAAAGAACTGACTCATTTGAAAACACTCTGATGATGGGAGATTGAGGGCAGTAGGAGAAGGGGACGACAGAGGATGAGATGGTTGGATGGCATCACCGACTCATGCACATGAGTTTGAGCAAGCTCCAGGAGTTGGTGATGGACAGGGAGGCCTGGTGTGCCAAACCATGGGGTCCCAAAGAGTCAGACATGACTGAGCGACTGAACTGAAATGAAGCCCCAGAATGAACTCTAGATTTCTCTCTGTGTGCATGCATGCATGTCACTTCAGTCGTGTCTGACTCTTTTTGACTCTGTGGACTATAGCCCACCAAGCTCCTCTGTCCATGGGATTCTCCAGGCAAGATTACTAGAAAGGGTTGCCATGACCTCCTCCAGGGGATCTGCCCAACCCAGGGATCGAAACTGCATTTCTTATGTCTCCTGTATTGGCAGGCAGGTTCTTTACCACTATCACCACTTGGGAAGCCCAGGTTTCTCTCTAACCTCCCCCAAACCTTCATTATTCCAATCTTCCTCATCATAGGAAAAATACCACCAGTTACCCAGTAAACCCAAACCTCAAGCCTAGGAGCTTCTTTTGAGTTCTTCTGATTCCCTAAGCCCCAACATGCATCCTCTCAGCAAATCCTATAGATTAACTTTCCAAACATATCCCTTAAAACTTGTCCCCATCTCTACAGCTTCCATTCTAGACTGGGACATTTTTATGTCTCTAGTGGAGACATTCCAATGGTTTTCTAATTTTTCCCTTGCTTTTGCTCCTTCTCCTCTAAAATGCATTACTGACATTTAGCATAAAATCCACATTCCTTGTTCATGATTACAAAGATCTGTATTGTGGTCCCCGCCTGTCTTTCTATCATTGTTTCTTATCACTCAGATTGAAGGCAGGAGGAGAAGGTGATGACAGAGGATGAGATGGTTGGATGGCATCACTCACTCAGTGGACTTGAGTTTGAGCAAGCTCTGGGGGTTAGTGATGGAAAGGGAAGCCTGGCGTACTGCAGTCCATGGGGTCGCAAGGGGTTGGACATGACTGAGCTACCGAACTGAACTGACCATGTATGAGATATGGCAAACTATGGGGAGATTTCTATGTTTTCTTGCCTCAGACTTTTCATCTATTAATTGAGATCACAGCATTACAGGTTTCACAGGTTTTTGAGACAATTAAATCGAAAAATTCAAGTAATGTGCCCAGAAAAGTGCAGGCCAACGAGGTTATACCCTCTCAATATTAGCTGTATTTTATTTGAGCCTAAAATTAAGTGTTATTTGTGTAGGAAATAATTTACAAAGGGAAACTAAGAATGCTGTATATATTTCAATTTATTTGGCAATAAACTCCATTTAGGATTTGTCTGTTTTATTCACCACTATAGAACTGGAGTATCTGATACTCACTTGTTGTGATAGTAGATGTGATAATAAACGCTCATTTGTTGAAAATGAATGAATGAGTGGGTAGTAAACCAGAGTGATAAAGTAAAATAAAGTCAAAGTGAAGTCACTCAGTCGTGTCCAACTCTTTGCGACCCCATGGACTGTAGCCTACCAGGCTCCTCTGTCCATGGGATTGTCCAGGCAAGAATACTGGAGTGGGTTGCCATTTCCTTCTCCAGGGGAGCTTCCTGACCCAGGAATCAAACCTGTGTCTCCTGCGTTGGAGGCAGACACTTTACCCTCTGAGCCACCAGGGGAACTCAACGGAGTAATAAACAGTGTAACAAACAGAATGGAAAGGAGCTTTGTAATACAAACCAAACTACTGTGTTTGCTCAGGAGATGTCTATTGAGTGCTAGCTGCATGGTTATGATTGTTCTAGGTCATGGGGAGAGCCATGAAGAAAACAAGCAAGGCTTTGTGAACTTAACACTGAAAAAAAGCAGTTCGGGAAAAAGGGATACAACTGCAGTTTTACAGTTGTGTCACCAGAGGCATCATCGAGGTGATATTTAAACACAGTGATTCCCCTACATGCCAACAAGTTCCTTTCTGACAGCACATTCGTAAGTCCAGTTTGTGCCTAAGTTCAGCACAGTTAGCCTAGGTACCCAACTAACACAATCGGCTATATAATACTGTTGATAATAGTTTTCACACAAATAATACATAAAAACCAAATAAACACAAAAATTAAAAGAAAGATTTTAAATCTTACAGTGCACTCCCTCGAAAAGCACCGAAGTGCAGGATAACAGCTGGCCCACGGCGGGTGGGTGGAGGGAACAAGCGAGAAGAGTTACCGGCTGGAGGAGGTGGGAGATGACAGAGCGGAGCGATCGTCAGGAATAGGAGACGGAGGGCAGGTGACAATTTCACTCGCGCCTGCGGCTGATGGCACAGGCTCTGGTTCCTTGCTGGAACAAGCTGCAGCTTCGCACCTTTGAACGTTCGCAACTTGAGGGTTCCCATATCGGGGACTTACAGTAGCTGCAGGAAGTGAGGAACCCAGCCAGCCAGGTCTCTGGAGAGCACCGTTCTTGCCAGAGAGGAAGCACATGCAAAGTCCTGAGGTCCAAGTGTGCAGACAGGAGTCTGCTACTTGGGGTATTAGAGGAAGGGCTGAAGCTGAACCTTTAATACACTGGCCACCTGATGTGGAGAGCCGGCTCCTTGGAAAAGACCCTGATGCTGAGAAAGATTGAGGGCAAGAGGAAAAGGGGGTGACAGAGGATGAGATGGTTGGATGGCGTTACTGACTCGATGGTCATGAGCTTGAGCAAGCTCTGGGAGCTGGTGATGGACAAGGAAGCCTGGTATTCTGCAGTCCGTGGGATCACAAAGAGTTGGACAAGACTAAGTTACTGAGCAACAACCACCACAATACACTATAGAAAGTAGAGCAGAGAGGTCAGTGTGGACAGAGAAAGTAGGACCAGCAGGACCATAGTAAGGACTTTGTCTCCTATTGCAGGCAAGCAGGAGATCCTTGGATGGGTGACCAGTGGGGGTATAGAATCTGGCTGCTTTTAGCAGGCATACCCTGAATTCTCTGTTGCAAACCAATGGAAAGGATAGAAGGGTGGAAGCAGAGACACTGATTAAAAAGATTCGGGCCAAAAAAAAAAAAAAGATTCGGACCAGGATAGGAGGAAGGACGGTGGCAAAAAGTGGTCATGTTTAGAATTGTCTGGCAGATGGAATGTGATTTTAAGACAAAGAGATAAACTCAAAAAAATTCCAGGGTACAAAGTCATGTTTAATTTGCAGCTATCTTTTTTTTCTTTTAAATTGAAGTAGAGTTAATTGTTAGTTTCAAGAGCTGTATTAGTTTCAAGTGTACAACAGTGATTCAATTATATATTTTATATAGATATATACACACACACACACATATTTTTCAGATCCTTTTCCATTATCGGTTACTATAAGATATTGAATATAGTTCCCTGTTCTATACAGTGGGTATATTTATTTCCTATACGTGCATACTCTGTCACTCAGTCATGTCCAACTCTTTGCAAGCCCTGTGATTGTAGCCCTCCAGGCTCCTCTGCCCATGGGATTTTCCAGGCAAGAATACTGGAGTGGATTGCCATTCCCTTCTCCAGTGGATCTTCCTGACCCAGAGGTTGAACCCACATCTGCATCTCCTGCATTGCAGGTGAATTCTTTACCACTGAGCCACCTGGAAGCCCATTTTATATACAGTAGTATATATATATGTTAATCCCAAACTCATAAATTATTTCTCCTTACCACTCCTGATATTCCCTATGGTAATCATAAGTTTGTTTTCTGTTAGTCATTTGTATCATTTTTTAGATTCCATATATAAGTGATATCACATGATATTTACCTTTCTCTGTCTGACTTCCTTCACTTAATATGATAATCTCTAGGTCCCTACATGAGCTCTCATTTGGTGATGTAGACATATTTACTTTTCCTTTCAAAGATGTTAGCTTTTGATTTTACTTGCTATAAAACTGTTGTAAACTAAATTCCTCAATCGGGAATCAGAATGAATATAACATGACTCCAAGTGATCTGAGTCTAGCGTGCCTGGACAGGATGGCAGTTATTTCTCAAACATTTTATTCCTTACAACATCTTTCCCATGAAATTTTAATGAATGTTATGAAAAATAGTCAAATAAGTTTGCTGGAGACAAAGATAAATAATATATTTGCAACCAGATTGATCAGAACCTCTAATATATTCCTGTGTGCTGTGAGTCTTCAAGGTCACAGTATCCCAAGAATGTTCCAGGCGGAACTGTGACTTCCCCCAGGTCCATATGCCGAAGTCCTAAGCTCCAATTTCTTTAAGTGGGACTATATTTGGAAGCAGGTTTGGAAAAGAGGTGATTAAGTTAAAAGAAGGTCTTATGAATGAGTCCTAATCCAATTTTTCTGGTGTGCCTGTAAGAAGAGCAGATTAGAACATAGACACACACAGAATAAAGACCATATGAGGACAGGGGGAGAAGCCGCCCGCTGATAAACCAAGGAGACAGGCCACAGAAGTAGACAACCTGCCCACACCTGCTCTCAGATGTCCAGCCTCCAGAACTGAGAGCGTACGTTCCTCTTGTTTAAGCAGCTCAGTCTGTAGTCTTCAGCTATGGGAAACTATTAATGATACACAGAATACCTAGCCTTTCACGGGCTTCCTAGGTGGTGTTAGTGGTAAAGCACCCACATGCCAATGCAGGAGATGCATGAGACGAGGGTTCAATCCCTGGGTTGGGAAGATTCCCTGGAGGAGGGCATGGCAACCCAATCCAGAATCCATGGGATTCTCCAGGCAAGAACATTGGATTGTTCTTGCCTGGAGAATCCCATGGACAGAGGAGCATGACGGGCTACAGTCCATGGGGTTGCAAAGAGTCAGATACAACTGAGCGACTGACACACACCTAGTCTATGCCCGGGAGTGGGACTGTTGATCATATGGCAGCTCTAGTTTTAGTTTTTTGTTTTTTTTTTAAAATTATTTATTTATTTATTTTTTCAATTCCAGAAAAATAAATGACCCAATCAAAAAATGGGCCAAAGAACTAAACAGATATTTCTCCAAAGAAGACATACAGATGGCTAACAAACACATGAAAAGATGCTCAACATCACTCATCATCAGAGAAATGCAAATCAAAACCACAATGAGGTACCATTACACGCCAGTCAGGATGGCTGCTATCCAAAAGTCTACAAGCAATAAATGCTGGAGAGGGTGTGGAGAAAAGGGAACCCTCTTACACTGTTGGTAGTTTTAGTTTTTAAGGAACTTCCACACTGTTTTCCGTAGTGCCTGCACCGATACATGCTATTATATAAAATAGATGATTAATAAGAACTTGATGTACAGCAGGGCTTCCCAGGTGGCTCAGGGGTAAAAGAATTTGTCTGCCAATGCAGGAGACTCGAGTTTGATCCCTGGATTGGGAAGATGCCCTGGAGAAGGGAAGGACACACCACTCCAGTATTTTCCTGGGACATCCCATGGAGAGAGGAGCCTGTCAGGTTATGGTCCACGGGGTCACAAGGAGTAGGACACGACTGAGTGACTGAGCAGGCAAGCATTATCATATAGCACAGAGCACTCCATTCAATGCTGCATAATGACATATATGGGGATAGCATCTAGAAGGGTGGATATATGTATATGTGTAACTGATTCACAGCAGAAACTAGCACAACATTATAAATCAACTATACTCCAATAAAAATTAATTTTAATAAAAGGAAAGGAAAAGAGAAGTTATCAGTCATTTCTACCATCCAACTCAGCTGATTCACTACCTGTGAAGGGTTTCCCGTAATTTACCAAGAGAAGAAATTAAATACTCTTCCTGAAGGTTTTTCTATCTTTTTAGTGGCATTGGCTGCAGAGATAATTAATTTCTTCCCTGTAGACTTGCCCTCAACTCCTGATGAGGTGCTATGAAAAGAAATCTCGTGTCCCATACCAGCACTTTCAGATGGTATCATTAACTACCAGACTCATCACAGAATGGATCACAAGATAGAAAGGAATACAAAACTGGCAGGGGACTTCTAGGAAAGAATGGGCATTAAAAATTGCATGTACTGAGTTCTTTCAAAGGAAACCCAAATAGAGAGAGATAGTAGTAGAAGGATCTAGCTCAACTAATTTTAAAATGATGCTAATTTTGAGAATCCTTTCCCCTGAGTATACATTGATTAGTCATATGTAGATGGTAGGAAACTGTGTTTTCATGCCTCATACTGTGCATTCTTGTGTATACAAGTCTTACATCTCTTTCCCATCCCTAGTCTCCTGTCCTTATGGAAGGTTTCACAACCAGCATTAATCTTCTGCCCTTCTGAGTCATCTGTAGGACTTACCTTTGGTATGCTCTGTAGCGGTCTATGTATCCTATAGTGTTCAAGCATTCATTCCATACTTCTTGTAATAACTCAGGTGTCTCTGAAACTCCAGGGAGAGCTCAGAAATAAACTCTGCTCTGTCTTCTGTAAAAGAGGAAAGACAGTATCTTCCATGAAGCATTCTTAAGAAAGTTAGAGGGAGTGTGTAAAAAAACCATAATAGTATCAATAAATGCTACCTATTCTTTTCCTGCTAGACAAACATCAAGACTTATTTTAATCTCATTCTAACCCCTGCTTCTCACTTTATAGATGTGTGAATAGAACCTTAAAAAATATCTCATTTTAGTACTCCACATAAAGGGGATAGGGATAGCAGATAGATCAAGGTTTTATAATACCACTTACTAGCCCTTGTAGGCATTTTCCCTTTCTGATGTGCCTTAGAGAAATTCTCAGGGTTTTTTTTTTGGTTCCTTTTTTGTAGGATAGTTTTGAAAACTAAATGATAGAACTCAGCTAGTAAAGAATCTGTCTGCAATGCAGGTGAGCCCAGTTCGATTCCTGGGTCAGTAAGATCCCCTGGAGAAGGGATAGGATACCCACTCCAGTATTCAGGCCTAGAGAATGCTATGGACAGAGGAGCCTGGCAGGCTACAGTCCAGAGACTGTGGCGGTCTCAAAGAGTCAGACACGCCTGAGCAATTTCCCTTTGATTACCACCTGCCACTTATTCTTTGCTTCCCTCGTGGCTCAGCTGGTAAAGAATCTGCCTGCAAAGCAGGAGACCTGGGTTCAATCCCTGGGTTGGGAAGATCCCCTGGAGAAGGGAAAGGCTACCCACTCCAGTGTTCTGGCCTGGAGAGTTGTTCCATGGACTGTATTAGGGGGTTGCAAAGAGTCAGACACGACTGAGCGACCTTCACTTTCACTTTTCACCAACATATATGGCTATGTGGTACCTGGCATATTTTAGATACTTAATAATTATTAGATAAGAAAAATAGAAGTCTAGACGATAAAATAAATAAAATATTGATACTGGAGGTATGAACGACGTGTGTTCTAGAACATGGTGGCTTATAAGAGGAGGGACAAGAGATGAATGTGTGAATGTGAAAGAATTTACTCTAATGGTCTGAGCCAGTCATTCAAAACCACAGGTGATAACCCAGACTTGGAGTGGGATCTGAAGTTGGGGAGAGGGCAGTCTTATGGGACTGAGCCCTTAACCTGTGTGATCTGATGTCCTGATGCTAACTCCAAGTAGATGGCCTCAGAAGTGAGTTAAATTGCAGATAAAGTCCAGATGACATCTGGAGGGCTGGAGAATCGCTTGGTGCTGTGTTCGAAGGGAAGCGCTGTGGGTAGTGGAATAGTAGCAGAAGTAGCATCTCTCCTTTTCACACAGTGTTCAGTGTTTAATCCAGGCAAGAATATTGGAGTGGTTTGACATTCCCTTCTCAAGGATATCTTCCCGACCCAGGGATCGAACCCAGGTCTCCTGATTGTAGGCAGATTCTTTACCATCTGAGCCACCAGGGAAGCCCATGTATGTGGAGATCTTTTTGG
The DNA here is from genome assembly GCF_910594005.1 of Cervus elaphus. Lineage (NCBI taxonomy): Eukaryota > Metazoa > Chordata > Mammalia > Artiodactyla > Cervidae > Cervus > Cervus elaphus. Next base: position 10,681,217 of record NC_057820.1, read on the forward strand.
TTCATGGGTGATTTGCTTCAGTAGCTATTTTGAAGCTATCCAAGGCAAGCTCTCTCAAATTTTCAGAGGATCATATTAGCATCATACAAAGACTGAAAAAAATAAAGCTAGAAAATCCTACAGAGATGTCTTCTTTTGGAACAAATTGTGAGATTTTAGTGGCTCTAAGAAGCATTTCAATTTCCATTAACTTAAAGTATATGGATACACTGAGAGGGTATTGATGAAGAGGCTGCAAAGACATCTCTTTGTGAGGAAAGGAAAAGATTGATGATGAAGCCTATGTCTTGGGAAAGATCTTTAATCTTAATGAAACTGGTCTCTTTTAGATGCAGATACCTTTGAGTATTGACATTTTGGAGGAGAGAATATGAGCCCCAGGGTATGAAACTTTGGGGATCCAAGAATATCACCCTGGGTGCAAATGCCACTAGAAATTTAACTGGGCAACTCTTCTAGATAGGATTGCTATTGTTTTAGCTGATGCTCTGTATCTTGACATCCTTAGAATTTGAATGGTTTAGCATTTTCCTAATTTTCTCACAAATCTGTTAGGCTTTTTTGGTAATACTTTTAACATTATAGCAGAAATGTGTATACTTAGAACAGTGGAGAGAAATGCCAAAAGAAACTGTTAAAATGGATGAACTCATTGCCTTTGCAATGCGGCAATTGAGGGAATTATGACAGCATGGGTGTTCTTTTTTTCTTTATAAGCCTCCTGTATATAACATTGATAAAAATTTTAATAATTTTCAATGAAAAGATTTAAGCAAATTGATATGTCTAAAGCACTATAACAGATTAGTTATATGTTAAACAAGTTATAAAGTTTCCCTGGTGGCTCAGATGGTAAAGAATCTGACTGCAATGTGGGAGACACAGGTTTGATCCCTGGGTTGGGAAAAATCCCCTGGAGAAGGAAATGGTAGACCACTCCAGTATTCTTGCCTGAAAAATCCCATGGACAGAGGAGCCGGCATAGCACATTAGATAAACTTACATCCTCTTATTATATACCACTCAGAAATACTGGGTACATTATAAGAAGCAGCCTTTGAACATGTAGTTGCATGCTTAAGAAAGCAAACCAGGGGCTAAAAGTAGATGAGAAATTAAAGATCAACGTGGCAGTTGAGAGCTCCTGAGGGAAGTGAAGAGGTGCTCAGTGGTCTCATTAAGTGGAGACATTGAGATCAGACCCACACATAAAGCCCGGACACTCAACTGGCTCTATCCACAATTATCTATAACTATATCATCTGTATCATGTACCTATGGGCTTCCATGTTGGTTCATCAGTAGAGAATCCACCTGCAGTGCAGGAGACAAGGGAGACATGGGTTTGATCCATGGGTCACAAAGATCTCCTAGAGAGGAAATAACAACTCACTACAGTATTCTTGCCTGGAAAATCCCATTGTCAGAGGCACCCGGCAGCTACAGTCCATAGGGTTGTAAAGAGTCAACCATGACTGAGTGCATGCACACATGGACACACACACATGCACACACACATCTATATCTGTATATATTTCTATTCCTCTCAACACAGAATATTTACAAAGCTTGATTGTCTGGACACTGCATGAGAAAAAAAATTCTCCTAAAATGTAATTACTACAGCTTTCATGCAAATTTGAGAGTTAAACTCATACTATCCCCATAAACTGATAAATTAAACTATTAATAAAATGTGGTCCTGGCCTGGTGACATCCTTGGGTGCTTGGATGAAGCAAGCGCAAAGCACATCCTTAAATGGACCACTCAGGATATCCACCTAAAAACCCAGCTGACCATGAGCTCACAGACCAAAGTGAAAAACCCACAGTGAAACACTCCAATATTTAGTCATCAACATCTACTTCTCAAGACTGGCTATGTGCCAGGCATTGATCTAGACACTGGGGATACAGCAAGAAAAAAAAAATCTCCCAAAGAAATCCTCATTCAAGTGAAGCAGACAGACAAAGTGAAAACCGACCAAAGACCCCAGTACAATTCAGTTTCCAAAAATTCAAAAAGTAGAACAATTGAGTAGTGTCTAGAATGCAAACATTGTTAATATGGCTAAGATTAGGAGAACAGCAGGGCCATGTAATAAATTAACTAAACAGAAACCAAAATGAAAAATAGAGTCACTAGGAAAACAAAACAAAACAACAACAACAACAAAAACCTCAACCCTCAGCTTGAGCAGCTGATTTCATACAACTGAAGAATTAATGAATTGACAGATAAGTATTAAAAAATACTGAGGTGCAATAAAGACAAAAATATGAGAAAAATAAGAAAGTTTGAAATTCAAAAAAGATAAGGAAAATGTTCAACTACTGTAGAAATAACAAGAAAGAGACAATGTGAAAGAATTGATGGGGTGTTGATTGTTTTTCAGAATTGATGAAGGTTCATGTTAGGAATAAGCACTGACATTTCTTCTCTGAGCTGATGAATCTATAGCCTTCTGCGTATTTGAATACCATTACAATTTCTATTTTCTATGATAATTTTCTGTTTATAATCACTTTTATTCCTCCATCCCTCCCTCCCTTCTTCCTTCCTTCCTTCCCGTGTTCCTTGAATACCTGCCACTCCTGGACACTATGGGGAAAGCAGTGCTGAGCTCTGACGGATTTTTTCTTCCAGTGGAGAAGGGCTGCCATGTATATTAGAAAGTTCTGGAGAGGGAAGGTGATGAAAGGATTGGTTCTTGGAGTCACACAGTTCAGCTCAGTCCAGTTGCTCAGTCGTGTCCGACTCTGCGACCCTATGGACTGCAGCACGCCAAGCCTCCCTGTCTGTCACCAACTCCCGGGAGCTTGCTCGAACTCATGTCCACCGAGGCAGTGAGCCATCGAACAATCTCATCCTTTGCAGTCTCCTTCTCCTGCGTGATCTAGAGTCATGCAGATCTAAGTTTAAATCCTGATGTTCATAACGACACTGTATTTTGGGGCCAATGGACTTCCATTTCCTCATCATAAAGCTAGGATAATAAAGACTTATCAGTGTTCATGAGGGTTCAGGTAGGAGACAGAAACCACACTAGTGGATTTAACACAGAAAAGTTAATATAAAATTATTATTATTTTTTAGAATCAAGGTGCTATTATTTAATTGTTCTTTTAAACCATACATGTACTTACAAGGGGTTTCCAGGTGCTCATTGGTAAAGAATTTGCCTGCCGATGCAGAAGTGTGCATAACAACCCACTCCAATATTCTTGCCAGGAGAATCCCCATGGTCAGAGGAGCCTGGTGGGCTACAGTCCACAGGGTCGAAAAACAGTTGGACAGGACTCAGCATGCATGCAATACTTACAAAATTGAGTAAGATTAAACTATTCGTTAATTGCGCATTACTTCCCTTAGAGGTAAATTTTAACTAATTTAAAATAAAACAGATGAAATGACACTGGTGTATTTTTCCTAACAAAATTTATGTATATTCAAATTTTAATCACTTCTCTTATAGAGGCTAGTGACCAAATAGTTACAAAATGATGTTCTGAGAGAGTCCTTAATGATAATTTTTAAATAAACTTGATTTTCCACAACTGTTTGAAATTTACAGAAAAATCATAAAGAGTACCAAGTGTTCCAATATATCCTACACATCACATAATTCCCCTGCTATCATCATCTTACCTAGTAGAACACGTTTGTTACAATTAAGAGAAGAGTATGTATACATCATTATTATTGACTAAGCACAACCTTTTATTCAAGTTTCCTTACTTTTTAACCTAATGTCTTCTTCTGTTCCAGGATCCTCTTCAGAATATGACATTACATTTAGCTATCATGTCTCTTTAGACTCCTCTGCTCTATGACATTTTCTCAGACTTTTCTTGTTTTTGTTGACTTTCACAGTTTTGAAACACACTGGTCAGGTATTTTGTGGAATGTCTGCCAGTTGTAATTGATCTGGTATTGTTATGATTATACTGGTGTTATTCATTTTGGGAAAGAAGTTCACAGAGGTGGAGTGTCATTGTCATTATATAAATTCTATATTATAAAAATAAAATATATATTTTAGTTGTTTTACTCTATTTCTTATTTTCCCAAATTTCTTAGTTTCATTGAGTGATTTTTCTATAATTATTTATTAACTTATATAATTAACTTATTCAGTTCAGTTCAGTTCAACTCAGTTCCTCAGTCATGTCCGATTCTTTGCAATTCCATGGACTGTAGCATGCCAGGCTTCCTTGTCCAACACCAACTCCCAGAGCTTACTCAAACTCATGTCCATCAAGTTGGTGATGCCATCCAACCGTCTCATCCTCTGTCATCCCCTTCTCCTCCTGCCTTCAATCTTTCCCAGCATCAGGGTCTTTTCAAATGAGTCAGTCTTTTGCATTGGGTGGCCAAAGTACTGGAGTTTCAGCTTCAGCATCAGTCCTTCCAATGAATAGTCAGAACTAATTTCCTTTAGCATTGACTGGTTGGATCTCCTTGCAGTTCAAAGGACTCTCAAGAGTTTTCTGCAACACAACAGTTCAAAAGCATCAATTCTTAGGCCTTCAGCTTTCTTTATGATCCAACTCTCACATTCGAACATGACTACTGGAAAAACCATAGCTTTGACTGAACCCACTTATCATTGTTTTAAATTATTTTATCCATTTATACTAAAATAGGGCATGAATTTAACTTTAAATGCAACTTTAATTACATCTCAAACAATGATATACTTTATTGTCTTTTTTCACATTAATAACACTAATGTAAAAAATTATTGACTAGCCAGAAAGCAAGTGAAATGCAAAAAGAGAAACATTGAATTATCAAGGTGGAGGAACGGAACGAAGAGATTGGAATTATGTAATGTGACGTGTTGAAGTTATGTTAAGCTTGCAGGAGGGCTGTTGTAGAATGAAAGCTCCTTGGTTCCTGTGGAAGGGGTGGGACTTTTCCAGTGGCTCAGGGGTAAAGAATTTGCCTGCAATGCAGCAGACATGGGTTCGATCCCTGGTTCAGGAAGATCCCCTGGAGAAAGATATGGCAACCTACTCCAGTATTCTTGCCAGGAAAATTCCATAGACAGAGGAGCCTGGCAGTCTATAAGGTCGCAAAGAATCAGACACACGCATGGGAGGGGCACTATCTGCAGCCAGCATCTTTGGAGCTCAGGGGAGGGTCTGCAATTCTAATACCCAGGCTTGTTTCTGTGTGTGTGTAGGTGGAGGAATGTGGGGAGGAGGCAAGGGAGAGGCTTTTACTAGTGTCAGAAAACTACAAACTAGAAAACAAGAACAAACTGCTACTATGAGAACAGACTTCTGGAACAAACGAATGCTATCAAAGCGAAGAACTTGTGTGAGGGTGACGCTGACCAGAGCAGGAAAACCTGCGGAGGAGTTCATCTCTCCTTTCATCTCCCCATCTGTTTATCACCTCCCATTAGTAAAATGGGAATATGGCATGCAGAGTCCCAGTCCCATTGTCCAGACCATGAAGTCACAGACCAGGAGTGACCAGTTTGAAGTTGGAAGACACCAGCTTAATCATTGACCCAATTAAGCCCTTTGGTTAATCTAGCATCCAAAGACACATATATACACATGTGTATTGGAGGCAAAAGGAGAAGGGAGATGCAGAGGATGAGATGATTACATAGCATCACCAACTCCATGGACATGAGTTTGAGCAAACTCTGGGAGATAGTGACATACAGGGAGCCTGGTGTGCTGCAGGCTGTGGGGGTCAAAGAGAGTCGGACATGAGTTAGTGACCGAACAGGAACAACAAATAATGTACAAGACAACAGAAAGAGTGTTGCAATTCTGCTAACCGGATGGTATTCTTTTTCATACAAAGACCTTCCCACTTGCTACCCTAAAGGAGGAAACGGGAAGTCCTCCCATATCTAGGGAGCAGTCACAGCTGTCCCTTTTGGACTATGTTATTTATGTCACAAATTTAGTCATGGTCTCACCTAAATATTTTCTTACCTGAAGAGTCAATTGTGTTAGGCTCTAATAAGGTTGGTTAACAAAAAAAAATAACAAATTTAACCTCCAATAAAATATGCATAAAGTAATAAGATAAAAGAGGAGAGAGAAGAAAAAATTAGGTTAATATCTATATGCATTTGTGTGTATATACACACTTAAACTTGTATACACAGTATCATGTACACACATGAGCAAAGAATAGATACACTTAACTTCTAAAACCTTTGTTTCTGTAACTGGTCACAGAGTCATAGTTAATATTTATAACTAACTTTTTTTTTTTTTTTGCTATGACCAATTCTGAGTTTCCCTTGACTTTAGCCGAGCAGCACTTTTTAATCTTGTAGAGTGACTGAAACCCTCAATCCTGAAGGATCTCAATCTTCAGTATCCTGCCCTTTTTTATTTTTATTTATTTATTTATTTTTTTGATTCCTATAGTTTTTCACTAACCTTTTACTACTGGACATGGAAGTATGAAGGGGAGCCCCAAGAATGCCCCCCAGTTCTAGACATAGCCTCTCTAAATCTTGCTAATTGAGACCAGTCATTCTAGCGCACAGGTTAATGTCTGGCTTTTCCTAACCTACCTCAGTGGAACACAGTGAGGACCAGAGTATGGATGACCTGTTTGCACCAAGCATCAGGTAGGTAGTTAGGTCTCTGAACCTTAAGTTCCTTCTTTTGAGTTTTCCTTCAGAGGATATTCATTTCCTTTCCTGATTTTTGGGGAGGACCTTTTGGAAGAGATCTCCAATACTATCCCTCTTTCTTGCCTGAGTTCTGAACTGTTTGAGAAATACTAATTTTTAAAAATGGCGATGAGTTGATCACCTCTGTTAACTATTGAAGCCAACTTAAAGCATGTAACTCTAAGGAGTCAATCTCACCTCTGATTGAGTTCCAGGAAGGAGTGGCAGTTTCAGCACCATCAGTCCCTGAAGCACAGGAGATGAGTCCCTGGGCCAGGTAAGACTTGCAGCTTAAGGAGCAGAACGGATCAAGTGCTCCCAGGGGCAGCTGGTTCCCAAGAGAAAAGCAGATGTCAGAGCCAGACATGGCCACCGGTTCTTCCCAAATTCACAAGCTGGGCATTTTAGCCCACCACCCCTTCTCCTCTTCCCCTGAGAACTGGGAAAGGAAAGGCTGGAGGCAGTGGTAGTATTTGCTTAGGAGGAAAAAACATTCTACAGGGAAACTGATGTGGGGGCAACTTTCCACACTCTGGCAATTATCAACAGATTTGTTGGGATGAAGCTTTCCAGGTGGCTCAGATGGTAAAGAATCTGCCTGCAATGCAGGAGACCCAGGTTTGATTCCTGGGCCAGGAAGATCCCCTGGAGGGGGGCATGGCCGCCCACTCCAGTATTCCTGCCTGGAGAATTCTATGGACAGAGGGGCCTGATGGGCTACTGTCCATGGAGCCTCAAAGGGCTGGACACAGCTCAGGGACTAACACAACACAACAGGGTTAGGATGGGCCAGGTCTGTTCACCCTCCTGAGGCTGGAAGAGTCAATGCAGAGCATCTAACTCATCAGTAAGACACAGCTAGTCTGCCTTATTGAGGAGAGGAACGTGAGGAACCCTACAGAAGGCTAAAGATGCCAAGTCTGGGGTACTTCAGAGGCTGGAATTCTACCAAATGGGAGTTGTAGTGCCTTTCATCACTGTTTTATCCAAGGTCAGATGAATTGTCTGTTCAAGACTGTTTTTCTGAAAACTTCATACATTATGCACACAGCATTCTGTTGGGATAGAGTTCAGCTCTGGAGAGGGTTAAGACAAAACATAGAGTCAATTACATCTTTAGTCATTTGATAGCAAAAATATTCAGAGACTCCTTTATGTGTCAATACCCAGAAAGAGTTTGGATACTTCAAATGGTAGGAAGAAAACAAACAAATTATCCTGATGCTCTTTCTTCGAATCTTTAAATCCCTGTATTTTTGCCAGGTGTGACAATGCTTTTTATTTCAGCAATGAATACACAATGGCACCACTTCTGAGACATCCTAGACCAAAGGCAGTTATCTCCCCAGCTATCCACTTCTGCACACCGTCTCTCCTTCTCAAATTTCCCCTCCCTTCCACTCAAATGTGGCCCATCGTGTCTTCCCAGGGCACCGAGATTGGAGAAACTGGCTCCTTTTCACACAGCCTGAGGGCCTGTTTTCAGTGACAATTGTGCTGTGTCCCCTGAAGGAGGCCATCTGCTCACCATGTCAACGTGAGTGTCGCATTACCTGTTGAGATTTCTAAGCTGAATCTGTTATTGGGTTAGATTTCGCACCTTTTGATTTTTCAGCTCAGGTCCTGTTGGTGCCAGGATCTCCTTCTGGGGCTGGGAGATGGTTTCACAGGCTCTCCAGGGACCTTGGGAGATATTTAATCAGGGTCCTGGTTGCCTGGCCCTTGTTCCTCTTCTGCCTCATCAACAGTCCACTCACCCCCCCACAGCCCCACATGGTGGATGAGCTGCAAATTACAGAATGTTGACACATTTCCCAATTATCCACTGTCTTCCAAGTAATGTAGAGAGTGAAATAATGAAAGGGCCAAGGTAAGCTCAAGTTACCAAAAACTCTGCTAAATAGGCTCATTATCTGCAACCCAAATTAACTTGGCCATAGACCATATGTTGCCAGGTTAGTCAGCAACATAAACTGCTTCGCCTAACTGGCCTGGACTCAGTACCCTGATTGAAATAAGAAATTCAAGATAATTGCTAATCCTCCAATGCCTTTATTTAGCCTTCCAAATCCCACGATGGCCTTTTCTTCCCCAAACTGAGGAAATGTGTTGTGACATAAGTAAATCACTGCTCATTATCTCCAGAACAAACCCACATAAGGCCAGTTTGTCAGAAAAGAACATTAACTGGGGAAATACCAAGAAGAGGACCCTAGGGGAGCAGCAATCTAGGGGGAGGGGATTTAGAGGTACAAACTATGAGGTATAAAATACTCTATAAGGACATAATGTATAACATGGGGAATATAGCCAATATTTTTATAGCTGTAATGGCATATAACCTTTAAAGATTGTGAATCACTATATGATTCACACCTATGAATTCACCTACGTGAACACCTATGCCATACATAATATTGTATGGCAACTACGCGCCTGTGTGCTCAGTCACGTCCGATTATGTGCGACGTCATGGACTGTAGCCCTCCAGGCTCCTCTGTCCATGGGATTTTTGAGACAAAAGTACTGGAGTGAATTGCATTTTCTCTTCCAAGGGATCTTCCTGACCCAAAGATGGAACCCTTGTCTCCTCCGTCTCCTGTTTGGCAAGCTGTTTCTTTACCACTGAACTACCAGGGATGCTTCAAATAAAGAAAAACATGAAGGGATTAGCTTGTATTAGAAACCTATTATAAATCAGTCATTTTAGGTACATTCTTGGTTTCTCTTCGAATCGCCACAGTCACTTAGAGAAGCAAAGGCTAAAAAATGTAATTATAGGTGAGGAGAGGGGCTTGGAGAAGTTAACTAAGAAGCTCAAAGTTACCCAGCCTGGAAATTTGCGAAGTAGATTTCAGGTTCTATCACCATGTACACACGTACACACAAATAGTAACTATGAGATGAGATGTATATGTTAGTTAGCTTGACTGTAAGTAATATCTTAAGGAGATAACATTACCCAGCCAAAGAGTTAGAAATCAAGCTCAGGCTGACCTGAAGTTCATTGTTCTTTCACTCTAACACACATGTGGACACACACACATAGATATACACACACACACACAAGTGTAGTAGGTTTTAAGAGCGAGAATTCATTTTTTTTTCATTTAATTTTTTATTTTATGTTGGAGTAGAGTTGACTTACAATGCTATGTCAGTTTCAGGTGTATAGCAAAGTAACTCAGGTAAATATATGTTTAACACATAATAAGCTAAGATGTGCCGTGCACTCTACAAGCCTTGGGGATATAGCTTTCCCTAAGCTTTCTCTGCTTTCATGGAGCCTACAAACCAGTAGGCAAGGCCAATAATAATAATAATGGGAATAATCATGGAAATAAAGTGAAAGTCTTCTAGTTTTTGGCTTGACATTACTTGTAAGTCTTGAATCCTCTCCTTATAACAATGACCAATAAATAAATAGGGCTAGACTCTTGAGAGTCCCTTGGACAGCAAGGAGATCAACCAGTCAATCTGAAAGGAGAACAATCCTGAATATTCATTGGAAGGATTGATGCTGAAGCTGAAACTCCAACACTTTGGCCATCTGATGTGAAAAGCTCATTCATTGGAAAAGACCCTGATGCTGGGAGACTGAGGGCAGGAGGAGAAGAGGGTGATAGAGGATGAGATGGTTGGATGGCATCATTGACTCAATGAGTTTGAGCAAACTCCAGGAGATAGTGAAGGACAGAGAAGTTTGATGTGTGGCAGTCCACGGGGTCACAAAGAACTGGACATTACTGAGCGACTGAACAACAACAAATGAAAGTCTACATCTCTTCTTAGATCCATGAGATAACCAAGCTAAAAGAACAAGATGCAACACCAGAAACTGGAGAGAGAAGCATGTACAGACTCTCAGCTTTCCAGGAGCAGAAGCTGCTGCTGTACCTTGGTAGGAATGTGTGCTTAGTCGCTCAGTCATGTCTGACTCTTTGCAAGCCCGTGGACTGTAGCCCACCGTGTAGCCCTTCTCTACCTATGGGGATTCTCCAGGCAAGGATACTGGAGCAGGCTGCCATGTCCTCCTCCAGGTGATCTTCCCAACCCACGGATCAAACCCAGGTCTCCCATGTTGCAGGTGGGTTCTTTACAATCTGTGTCACCAGGGAAGCCCTGGTAGGAACATGGTAGACTGTAATTGAGTAATTGCTGGACGTTGAGCACACATCAGCTCAAGTTACAACATCCTTGGAGTTCTGAGATTTTTATCACCAGGAGAAGGGACCCACCCAGCTCTGGGCCCCTCTAGCTTTCCTCTCTCACCTATGGGGAGTGGGGATCTGAGAAGCACTTTTGAAGATGACAGCTCAGAGACAACAGGTTCTTGGAAGGACTGAGAGTTAATTGTAGGACCACAGATCTTCCTCAACTTACAATGGCGTTGTGTGTGTTATATATTCAGTTATTTTGGTCAGGTCTGACTCTTCGCAATCCCACAGACTGTAGTTTGCCAGGCTCCTCTGTCCATGGAATTTTCCTGGCAAGAATACTGGAGTGGGTTGCCATTCCCTCTGCCAGGAGATCTTCCTGATTCAGGGATCTAACCCACATCTCCTGTGTCTCCTGCATTGCAGGAGAATTCCTTACTGCTGAGACACTGGGGAAGCCACAATGGGGTTACCTCCCAATAAACTCATCATAAGTTGAAAACTGCTTTTAACACATCTTACCTAGCTTACCCTAACCTGCCCAAGTCAGAACACTTAGCTTACAGTTGGGAAAACTATCTCACACAGTGTTGAATATCTCATGTAATCTATTGACTACTCTACTGAAAGTGGAAACCAGAATGGTTAGTAAGTTTATCAGTGTTTGCTTTCATAATCACAAGGCCAGCTTGGACCTGTGACAACCTGCTGCACTGCCCAACATCACAAGAGAAGATCATTAGCCAGACTGACATTCAAAATCTGAAGTATGGATTTCCACTGAATATGTCTCACTTTTGCATCATCAAGCCACATATGCAAATACTATTTGAGTCAGACCAAAGTGTAGATTTTGTTGTTGTTGTTGTTGGATCTGAGGATGCAAAGAGGGTTGGGGAAAGGAGGGAGGGGCTGTGTTTCAACAGATTGATTGGAACACTGGTGTGCCAAAGTCCATTCTTAGCATTCAACCAGCCCTGGGGAGATGTTCTTTAATCAGCCCCATTTTATAACTGCTGTCTTGGCTCCATCCCCAGACCTGTTTTGCACAATCTGGACTTGACATTTAAGGTTTGGTCCAGACTGAGTGGGATATGGATGAAGCCATTCTACAGATGGGATGGGATGCCTGGATCATATCCAGTTTCTACTGATGGGCATAGCTTTCCTTCTTAAGACTTGTGCAGACAATTTGCCCACTGTAAAGGGTAGATTTTAGATGATATCTTCTATAAATGGCATTGATGATGATTACTAAACTTCTTTAGCAGTGCAAATAAAATGATAGCAGCAGTCACACAGTGTCTACTAATGCCCAAAGTACATTATGTTCTAAAAGTTCACACACAATAACCCGCTATAGAAGGTGCTCTTATTATTCCCATTTTATGTAAGAGCAGACTGAGGTACAGAGGGATTAGATGATTCACTGTAGGTCACACAGCTTGTAAGTGGTGAAAGTAAAAGTCGCTCAGTTGTGTCTGACCCTTTGTGACCCCATGGACTATACAGTCCATAGAATTCTCTAGGCCAGAATACTGGAGTGGGTAGCCTTTCCCTCCTCCAGGGGATCTTCCCAACCCAGGGATCAAACCCAGGTCTCCCTCATTGCAGGTGGATTCTTTACCAGCTGAGCCACAAGAAAAGCCCAAGAATACTGCAGTGGGCAGCCTATCCATTCTCCTGCAGATCTTCCCAACCCAGGAATTGAACTGGGGTCTCCTGCATTGCAGGTGGACTCTTTACCAATTGAGCTATCAGGGAAGCCCCTGTAAGTGGTGGTACTAGATATTTACATTGATTTGTCTGGACCGAGAGTTCTCAGTTTTACTATTGGGCTAAGCTGCTTGTTTAAATTCTTGGGTCTAAGTGTTCTCCCACGGTACTGTGCTTTTCACCTTTTTGGATGTGTTCATTTCACTTATCCAGGCATTCTCCCAAACACAATTGATTGCATGTCTTTTGGGTGCATGGCACAGGTCAATTCTCAGTGTTCCCAGGTTGGTAGTGATGATGAGGCATCCACATTTACTCAAATGGTTCCATATTCCTTAAAGGTGTGAAACGATTCAATCTAAGATGATACAACTTTACACATATGTGATGGTTAACTTTATGTATCCACTTACCTAGGCCTTGGTGCTCAGATATTCTGTCAAAAATTTTCTAGAGGTGTCTGTGAAGGCATTCTTAAGGTGACATTAATATTTAATAAGGGGTAAGAATCAGGATGGCAGAATTGGAAGATCCTGAACTCAACTCCTTCTACAGACACACTAAAACTTCAACTACACATAGAACAATTTTCTTTGATGACAGCTGCTTCCCCTACTCCCTATAGTTTTCTGCCTGGAGATTCTCCTTAATAAATCACTTCCAAAAAAATAATCTTCATGTCAGGATCGACTTTTGGAGCCCCTTACTTCAAACAGATGCTTTTGGGCAGAGCCGAACTGAACAGCTAACTCAGACAGAGAAGTTGGTAGAGAAGATTCTAAGCAGAGCGATCAACAGGATTGAGGGTCCAGAAGTGGGAAGATCCCTGGGAGGAAAAGAAGAGGAGACCCCTGTGGCCAGGTGTGTGGTGGAGATGGGGTAGACAGACTTGAAAGACATCCATCCTACTGAACAAGTCTGACCCGGCAGAGAGTGAATCAAAGCTCTTGAATTTCTCTTGCCTTTTCCTTTTGAGATCAGAGTATGGGAAGTAGGATTGGAATTGGGGAGGAAGGTCAGCTGAGTTTCCTCTGGTTGTCTCTGCAGTCCAGCACTGCAGGGCAAGTCTGGGTCTGTTATCATGGAACCTTTTACTCAGTACTTGCTTGACACCCTCAGAATGCTGTGGTGTGCATCCAGGGCCAGAAGTATGGATGATTTGTCCAGGAGCTCATGGCCTGGTGGAGAATAAGTCGCAATAGAGGATGGTAAGAAATCCATTGGCTGCAGGGTTTAAAGGAGGGGTGGCCAACTACCCAAGAACTTGGAGAAAACTTCTCTCTTCTCTGAGGGGATGGCACAAGCACTAAATCTCCAGTGGGCATTCCAGATACAGAGAATAGGGTTTGGGAGGAGCAGGGGAGAAGGCCTCCTGGATCAGCAAACAAAACCAGGTGTGTCTGTTCAGGGAAGAATAAATGAGTCCAGAGTGGCCCCCATCACTCTGCATGTGGGAGCATGGTGGCCAAAGAGGCATCAAGGGGTACCTATGTCCATGCTAATAGGGTTTGAACTTCAATCATTAGACGGTAAGGAGTCAATGGATCTTCATGGCAGAAATGTTAGGATCAGTTCTTCATCTTAAGCCAGTGGTTGACCACAGTGGTGACAAAGAAGATAGCTGTCAGCCCTACCCCCACCAGCACAGCGTGAACTCCCTTCCTTCATTCTACCCACTGGGCTGGGAAGCCAGGTAGGAACTTATTTCTGATCAAATAAATTCTGCATTTCTGTGCTTTCCTTTCTAGGCAGCCATGACAAACATGTCCCTTGAAAGTATTCACATACAGTTTGTTTTTACATCTTTTAATTTACTAAATTGCCCCGTGAGACTGACACACATACTCACATGGTGTCTGTCTTTTCTGCTGTTACTTTGCTATTTCTTTGGGTAAACTGTCTTGCAGAACTAATAATTATCATACAATTAAATACAAAAGCAATCAACCCAGGAAGATGCCTCCTATAACTTACTGCAATCTCACCCGGGACCTGCATCCTTTTTACTATTTGATAACTCAGGCCTGGGTAGCAAAACATTCAATTACGAGCAGTCTCAATATTGAAGGAGTACCTGGATGCAAAGCAAAATCAAGCAAATTAGGGTGTCTTGTTTCACAGCCTGCAGAGATGAAGTCTCAGCAGGTGGCGAAATGCACACTTTGACCTGAGATCCGCTGGAGTCATAATGACGGCAAACCTGGCCAAGCTGCCTTGGAAATGGGACAGCGGAGCTTGTTGTCACAGCTCCTTTTGCTTTTCTGCTAAAACATTGCCTTAAGAGAAACGTGCTGTATTTCCAAGCCAGGTTAGTGCAACAGACGTAGGTCCAAGGGCAACACTAATCATTTGGAAAAAGAGACAGCCAGGAGCCATTTGTTAAAGTTTGTTCTCTGCCAAGAACTGCATGAACAGTGTTGTGAAGTCTCACAATAATCCTGCCAGTGGGTCTATGATCCTCATTGCTGGCTTGAAAAATTAAGACTTGGGAAGTTTGTGTGTTTGTCCTACTCTTTGCGACCCCATGGATCCCACTCTTTGAGACCCCATGGACTGTAGCTCACCAGGTTCCTTTTACCCATGGACTATTCCAGGCAAGAATACTACAGCAGGTTGCCATTTCCTCCTCCAGGGGATCTCTCAGACTTAGGGACCAACCCTGTGTCTCCCGCAGGGGAAGGCGGGTGCTTTACCACTAGGGCCACCTGGGAATTTAGTAGAAACTTACTGCAGTGGATGTGTCAGGAACGAAATGGGTATTTTAGACTTTTCAGGGAAGGACATGCTAAGCCGGGAGAGACATAGTCGTTATTACAGCATGATATGGTGGTTTGCAAACTAAAAAAATGATTCAACACAAATAGAAGACAGCAAAGCTGGATCCAATCTGCACATCCTGTGAGATTAGCTGAAGATAAATTTTGTGTTTGTTGCATTAGAGTTGATTGAGGGACAGAAGGTACCTCTGCATAAATTCTATCTCAGGACAGACATAAACAGAATCTCTTAAGGTCCTCACGGTGTTCCAATTTACCAAACTGGTGCCTAGTTTAGAAGAGACTCAGAAACACTGCCCTACATGATGTACCCTTGCGTAAGGACACAATGACTGGAATACATCTATCAAACATCAGTGAAAAAAAAGCCATTTACTCTGTGTTCATGCATGCCAAGTCTGTTTAGTCACATCTGACTCTTTGCGATCCCTATGAACTATAGCCCACAGGTGTTTCTGTCCATGGGATTTTCCAAACAAGAATGCTGAAATGGGTTGCCATGTCCTCCTCTAGGGAATCTTCCTGACCCGGGAACTGAACCTATGTCTTTTATGTCTCCTGCATTGGCAGGCAGGTTCTTTACCACAAGTGTCACCTGGGAAGCCCCGTTTAATCTTTATAGAGCAAATATTATGTGCTGGGCACAGTCCTTGAGGAGGAGTCCCTTCCTCAGTTACCTTCTATTGGGGAAGAGATGAAAAGCCTTTCATCCAACCATAATGACAGGAAATAAGTACTATGAGGAAAACTATGAAGCAGGGAAGGGAGATAAAAATGAGTGTGGTGATGAAGGTGCGGATTCCACAGGGTAGATGGGATGGGCTGACATAAGATGGACATGGTGGACACTTGAAGAAGTGGTACTGGAGCCAAGACCTAAGTGCAGTGACAGAGATGTTCTGCAGGCTGTGAGAGATGGTGCTGGCACGGTCCACAGATAGCAAGGCAGACTGTGATAGAGTGGCTGCCGGCCACTAAGCGGGTGAGCAGGAGCCAGGCCACGCAAGGTCCTTCAGAGCCTGGGGAGGGCTCTGAATAATAAACCTACAGATAAGTAAGTAACAGTCACAGCAAAAGTTTACATGCTGGATGATATTCTAAGCAACTGTCACGGAAAGCCTCACTGCATATTCCAAACAGCCCTGCCTCATGGATGAGCAATCAGAATTGGCTCAAGATCTTTTTTTTTTTTTTAATTTTTTTATTAGTTGGAGGCTAATTACTTCACAACATTTCAGTGGGTTTTGTCATACATTGATATGAATCAGCCATAGATTTACACTTATTCCCAATCCCGATCCCCCCTCCCATCTCCCTCTCCACCCGATTCCTCTGGGTCTTCCCAGTGCACCAGGCCCAAGCACTTGTCTCATGCATCCCACCTGGGCTGGTGATCTGTTTCACCATAGATAGTATACATGCTGTTCTTTTGAAACATCCCACCCTCACCTTCTCCCACAGAGTTCAAAAGTCTGTTCTGTATTTCTGTGTCTCTTTTTCTGTTTTGCATATAGGGTTATCGTTACCATCTTTCTAAATTCCATATATATGTGTTAGTATGCTGTAATGTTCTTTATCTTTCTGGCTTACTTCACTCTGTATAAGGGGCTCCAGTTTCATCCATCTCATTAGGACTGGTTCAAATGAATTCTTTTTGATGGCTGAGTAAAATTCCATGGTGTATATGTACCACAGCTTCCTTATCCATTCATCTGCTGATGGGCATCTAGGTTGCTTCCATGTCCTGGCTATTATAAACAGTGCTGCGATGAACATTGGGGTGCACGTGTCTCTTTCAGATCTGGTTTCCTCAGTGTGTATGCCCAGAAGTGGTATTGCTGGGTCATATGGCAGTTCTATTTCCAGTTTTTTAAGGAATCTCCACACTGTTTTCCATAGTGGCTGTACTAGTTTGCATTCCCACCAACAGTGTAAGAGGGTTCCCTTTTCTCCACAGCCTCTCCAGCATTTATTGCTTGTAGACTTTTGGATAGCAGCCATCCTGACTGGTGTGTAATGGTAACTCATTGTGGTTTTGATTTGCATTTCTCTAATAATGAGTGATGTTGAGCACCGTTTCATGTGTTTGTTAGCCATCTGTATGTCTTCTTTGGAGAAATGTCTGTTTAGTTCTCTGGCCCATTTTTTGATTGGGTCATTTATTTTTCTGGAATTGAGCTGCAGGAGTTGCTTGTATATTTTTGAGATTAATCCTTTGTCTGTTTCTTCATTTGCTATTATTTTCTCCCAATCTGAGGGCTGTCTTTTCACCTTACTTATAGTTTCTTTTGTAGTGCAAAAGCTTTTAAGTTTCATTAGATCCCATTTGTTTAGTTTTGCTTTTATTTCCAATATTCTGGGAGGTGGGTCATAGAGGATCTTGCTGTGATTTATGTCGGAGAGTGTTTTGCCTATGTTCTCCTCTAGGAGTTTTATAGTTTCTGGTCTTACATTTAGATCTTTAATCCATTTTGAGTTTATTTTTGTGTATGGTGTTAGAAAGTGTTCTAGTTTCATTCTTTTGCAAGTGGTTGACCAGTTTTCCCAGCACCACTTGTTAAAGAGGTTGTCTTTCTTCCATTGTATATCCTTGCCTCCTTTGTCAAAGATAAGGTGTCCATAGGTCCGTGGATTTATCTCTGGGCTTTCTATTCTGTTCCATTGGTCTATATTTCTGTCTTTGTGCCAGTACCACACTGTCTTGATGACTGTGGCTTTGTAGTAGAGTCTGAAGTCAGGCAGGTTGATTCCTCCAGTTCCATTCTTCTTTTTCAAGATTACTTTGGCTATTCGAGGTTTTTTGTATTTCCATACAAATTGTGAAATTCTTTGGTCTAGTTCTGTGAAAAATACCGTTGGTAGCTTGATAGGGATTGCATTGAATCTATAGATTGCTTTGGGTAGAATAGCCATTTTGACAATATTGATTCTTCCAATCCATGAACACGGTATGTTTCTCCATCTGTTTGTGTCCTCTTTGATTTCTTTCATCAGTGTTTTATAGTTTTCTATGTATAGGTCTTTTGTTTCTTTAGGTAGATATACTCCTAAGTATTTTATTCTTTTTGTTGCAATGGTGAATGGTATTGTTTCCTTAATTTCTCTTTCTGTTTTTTCATTGTTAGTATATAGGAATGCAAGGGATTTCTGTGTGTTAATTTTATATCCTGCAACTTTACTATATTCGTTGATTAGTTCTAGTAATTTTCTGGTAGAGTCTTTAGGGTTTTCTATGTAGAGGATCATGTCATCTGCAAACAGTGAGAGTTTCACTTCTTCTTTTCCTATCTGGATTCCTTTTACTTCTTTTTCTGCTCTGATTGTTGTGGCCAAAACTTCCAACACTACGTTGAACAGTAGTGGTGAGAGTGGGCACCCTTGTCTTGTTCCTGATTTCAGGGGAAATGCTTTCAATTTTTCACCATTGAGGGTGATGCTTGCTGTGGGTTTGTCATATATAGCTTTTATTATGTTGAGGTATGTTCCTTCTATTCCTGCTTTTTGGAGAGTTTTAATCATAAATGAGTGTTGAATTTTGTCAAAGGCTTTCTCTGCATCTATTGAGATAATCATATGGTTTTTATCTTTCAATTTGTTAATGTGGTGTATTACATTGATTGATTTGCGGATATTGAAGAATCCTTGCATTCCTGGGATAAAGCCCACTTGGTCGTGGTGTATGATTTTTTTTAATATGTTGTTGGATTCTGTTTGCTAGAATTTTGTTAAGGATTTTTGCATCTATGTTCATCAGTGATATTGGCCTGTAGTTTTCTTTTTTTGTGGCATGTTTGTCAGGTTTTGGAATTAGGGTGATGGTGGCCTCATAGAATGAGTTTGGAAGTTTACCTTCTTCTGCAATTTTCTGGAAGAGTTTGAGTAAGGTAGGTGTTAGCTCTTCTCTAAATTTTTGGTAGAATTCAGCTGTGAAGCCATCTGGTCCTGGGCTTTTGTTTGCTGGAAGATTTTTGATTACACTTTCGATTTCCTTGCCTGTGATGGGTCTGTTAAGATCTTCTATTTCTTCCTGGTTCAGTTTTGGAAAGTTATACTTTTCTAAGAATTTGTCCATTTCATCCAAGTTGTCCATTTTATTGGCATAGAGCTGCTGGTAGTAGTCTCTTATGATCCTTTGTATTTCAGTGTTGTCTGTTGTGACCTCTCCATTTTCATTTCTAATTTTGTTAATTTGGTTCTTCTCTCTTTGTTTCTTAATGAGTCTTGCTAATAGTTTGTCAATTTTGTTTATTTTTTCAAAAAACCAGCTTTTAGCTTTGTTGATTTTTGCTATGGTCTCTTTAGTTTCTATTGCATTTATTTCTGCCTTAATTTTTAAGATTTCTTTCCTTCTGCTAACCCTGGGGTTCTTCATTTCTTCCTTCTCTAATTGCTTTAGGTGTAGAGTTAGGTTATTTATTTGGCTTTTTTCTTGTTTCTTGATGTAAGCCTGTAATGCTATGAACCTTCCCCTTAGCACTGCTTTTACAGTGTCCCATAGGTTTTGGGTTGTTGTGTTTTCATTTTCATTCATTTCTATACATATTTTGATTTCTTTTTTGATTTCTTCTATGATTTGTTGGTTATTCAGAAGCGTGTTATTTAGCCTCCAGGTGTTTGAATTTTTAACAATTTTTTTCCTGTAATTGAGATCTAATCTTACTGCACTGTGGTCAGAAAAGATGACTGGAATGATTTCAATTTTTTTGAATTTTCCAAGACTAGATTTATGGCCCAGGATGTGATATATTCTGGAGAAGGTTCCGCGTGCACTTGAGAAAAAGGTGAAGTTGATTGTTTTGGGGTGAAATGTCCTATAGATATCAATTAGGTCTAGCTGGTCCATTGTGTCATTTAAAGTTTGTGTTTCCTTGTTAATTTTCTGTTTAGTTGATCTATCCATAGTTGTGAGTGGGGTATTAAAGTCTCCCACTATTATTGTGTTACTATTAATTTCCTCTTTCATACTCGTTAGTGTTTGCCGTACATATTGCGGTGCTCCTATGTTGGGTGCATATATATTTATAATTGTTATATCTTCTTCTTGGATTGATCCTTTGATCATTATGTAGTGTCCTTCTTTGTCTCTTTTCACAGCTTTTATTTGAAAGTCCATTTTATCTGATATGAGTATTGCGACTCCTGCTTTCTTTTGGTCTCCATTTGCATGAAATATTTTTTTCCAGCCCTTCACTTTTAGTCTGTATGTGTCTCTTGTTTTGAGGTGGGTCTCTTGTAGACAGCATATATGGGGGTCTTGTTTTTGTATCCATTCAGCCAATCTTTGTCTTTTGGTTGGGGCATTCAACCCATTTACATTTAAGGTAATTATTGATAGGTGTGGTCCCGTTGCCATTTACTTTGTTGTTTTGGGTTCACGTTTATACAACCTTTCTGCATTTCCTGTCTAGAGAAGATCCTTTAGCATTTGTTGAAGAGCTGGTTTGGTGGTGCTGAATTCTCTCAGCTTTTGCTTATCTGTAAAGCTTTTGAGTTCTCCTTCATATCTGAATGAGATCCTTGCTGGATACAGTAATCTAGGTTGTAGGTTATTCTCTTTCATTACTTTCAGGACGTCCTGCCATTCCCTTCTGGCCTGGAGGGTTTCTATTGATAGGTCAGCTGTTATCCTTATGGGAATCCCTTTGTGTGTTATTTGTTGTTTTTCCCTTGCTGCTTTTAATATTTGTTCTTTGTGTTTGATCTTTGTTAGTTTGATTAATATGTGTCTTGGGGTGTTTCGCCTTGGGTTTATCCTGTTTGGGACTCTCTGGGTTTCTTGGACTTGAGTGGCTATTTCCTTCCCCATTTTAGGGAAGTTTTCAGCTATTATCTCCTCGAGTATTTTCTCATGGCCTTTCTTTTTGTCTTCTTCTTCTGGAACTCCTATGATTCGAATGTTGGGGCGTTTCACAGTGTCCCAGAGGTCCCTGAGGTTGTCCTCATTTCTTTTGATCCTTTTTTCTTTTTTCCTCTCTGCTTCATTTATTTCCACCATTTTATCTTCTACCTCACTTATCCTATCTTCTGCCTCCGTTATTCTACTCTTGGTTCCCTCCAAAGTGTTTTTGATCTCATTCATTGCTTTGTTCATTTTTAATTGACTCTTTTTTATTTCTTCTAGGTCTTTATTAAACAATTCTTGTATCTTTTCAATCTTTGTCTCCAGGCTATTTATCTGTAACTCCATTTTGTTTTCAAGATTTTGGATCATTTTTATTATCATTATTCTAAATTCTTTTTCAGGTAGATTCCCTATCTCCTCCTCTTTTGTTTGACTTGGTGGGCATTTTTCATGTTCCTTTACCTGTTGGGTATTTCTTTGCCTTTTCATCTTGTTTAGATTGCTGTGTCTGGAGTGGACTTTCTGTATTCTGGAGGTCTGTGGTTCCTTTTTATTGTGGAGGATTTACCCAGTGGGTGGGGTTAGACGATTGGCTTGTCAAGGTTTCCCGGTTAGGGAAGCTTGCGTCAGTGTACTGGTGCGTGGAACTTGATTTCTTCTTTTTGGAGAGCAATGGAGTGCCCAGTAATGAGTTTTGAGATGGGTCTATGTGTTAGGTGTCACCTTGGGCAGCCTGTATGTTGACATTCGGGGCTATGTTCCTGTGTTGCTGGAGAATTTGTGTGGTATGTCTTGCTCTAAAACTTACTGGCTCTTGGGTGGTGGTTGGTTTCAGTGTAGGTATGGAGGCTTTTGGACGGTCACTTACTGCTTAAAGTTCCATGTAGTCAGGAGTTTTCTGGTGTTCTCAGGTTTTGGGCTTAAGTTTCCTGCCTCTGGATTTCAGTTTTATTCTTCCTGTAGTCTCAGGACTTCTCCAACTATACAGCACTGATAATAAAACTTCTAGGTTAATGGCTAAAAGATTCTCCCCTGTTAGGGACACCCAGAGAGGTTCACAGAGTTACATGAACAGGAGAAAAGGGAGGAGGGAGATAGAGATGAGCAGGAGGAGAAAAAGGGGAACTCAAGAGGAGAGAGACAGATCTACGCAGCTGTCTGTTCCCAGAGTGTTCTCCGTATCTCAGACACCTACAAGGATTCACAGAATTGGATTGGGAAGAGAAGGGGAAAGGAGGAAATAGAGGTGTTCTGAGGTAGAAAACAGAGAGTCAAGATTGGGAGAGAATAATCTTCGGTTTAAAGATAGGGCTTCTCTTTTTTTTTTTTTTTTGGTAAGGTTATAGTGTAGTGAAAATGAAGATGAAGAGTAGTAGAGGAGTTCTAGAGGACTTTAAAAGAAATAAGAGAAAAAGAAAAATAGAAAATAAAAGAGAAAACGGAAAGAAAAAAAAGAAGAAAAAAGAAAAAGAAAAAAAAGAAAAAAAAAACAAAAAAAAAAAAAAAAGAAAGAAAGAAAAAAAAAATTTTTTTTTCCCCCTAATTAAAAAAATCGTAAAAATCGTCAGTGTGGGTTCGGCTCAGTTTCAGATAGCTCCTCGTTCCAGCTTACACTTCTCGGTATCTACAGGGCCCTTCCGGTGAAGTCGGTGTTTTCTACAGGGATTTTAATCTGTTGCACCAGTCCCTTCTGAAGCGGTTCCCTTTGTTTATTTGGCTTCTGTTTGCCGGTCTCTTCAGAGCCTCATTTCCGCCCTGACACAGGCGGGCGGAGGTGGACTCTTATTCAGTTAGCTAGTTCCGTTGCGCTGCTGGGAGGGGCTGACGCTGCGGGGCGGGGCTGGCGCTGCGGGGCGGGGCTGGCCCTGCGGGGGCGGGCTGGCACTGCCGGGAGGGGCTGACGCTGCTTTCTCCGTCTGCGCTGCTCAGGCTCCCGGCTGTTCTATATGGAGCGTGCCCCGCGCTGCGCTAGGTTCCAGCCCTCGGGTGTTACACAAAAGCGCGGAAGGAAAAGCTGCGCCTGCTCTCTGTGCCTTCCCCGTCAGAGCGGTCCAGGCAGCGAGGGGCTTGATGGGCGCACTATCCCCAGGTGTGGCGTGCCCACTCCCTTCCGCGGACCCAGTCTCAGTTTCCGCTGGCGCCAGTCGGGTGCTTGCGCCTTCCGCCCTCCGCGTCCCCAGCCCCAGTCCCCGCCCGCGCCGGTCGGGTGCCTGCGCCCTGTGTCTCCCCGCGACCTTCCCCTCCCCCCTGCCTCCTGCCTCCGGCGGGGCTGGGCGGGTCCGCAGCCTGCGACCTCTTCTTGGGACTTTCTCCGTCCCTTTGTTCTGCGAATGGCCGGCAGTGTGTTCCGGCCGGTTAATTTTCTCTCTTTTGGTCTCCCACAGTTCAAGTTGGCACCTCACAGAAGCTCCCTCCGATTGTCCTCAGGGCACTCAGGCCCGGACCCTAGCCCAAGCAAGGCCGCCTAAGACTCCCTTCCCGGGACGGGTCTCCGTCCTTAGCTCTTTTGTCTCACTTTTTATCTTTTATATTTTGTCCTACCTCCTTTCGAAGACAATGGTCTGCTTTTCTGGGCGCCTGATGACCTCAGCTAGCGATCAGAAGTTGTTTTGTGAGGTTTGCTCTGCATTCAGTTATTCTTTTGATGAATTTGTAGGAGAGAAAGTGGTCTCCCCGTCCTACTCCTCCGCCATCTTCGGCTCAAGATCTTTCAGCTGGTGAATAAAGGAACCGGATTTGAGAGGAGACAGTGTGTGTGGGGGGATCCCAAGTCTGTCCTCATAATCACTGCATTACCATGCCATCATAAACAATTTTTACAATAAAAAGACAGGATCCCAAGAAAATGAAGAGCTACAGAGTTGCTTTACTTTGTAGGGCTTAAGGCTTTAATGGGTTGGCTGTGTGTGGACTTTGTCCATCTGTATGCCCGTCGGGCTGCTGAGAGATTAATTTACTAATTACCACACTGGCACAAATCAATAATGGCATTTTACAGAAGTGAAATATTTAAGATTTGGGCTATTGAGTTATATTACTTCAACAAGTCCTTAGTGGAGGGGGATAGGGATCAGTTGTGACTCAGTACAGCTTCCCAGCAAGACCTGGTACTGATGCCAATGAGATCCAAGCACTGTTGTTAAAAATATTGACACAGTATAGAGTGGATAATCTTGCCAACTTCTTCCACCACAGGCCACAATGGAACAAGAACAGCAAATGCAGTAGACGAAACAGCAGACTCAGAAACATTGTCTTAAGAGGACTTGGTTTTTAACCCTGCCTCCACCACTGTGGGTTCTAAGTTGCTTCAGATGTGTCTGACTTTTTGTGACCCTATGAACAGTAGCCCACCAGCCTCCTCTGTCCATGGGGATTCTGCAGGCAAGAATACTGGAGTGGGTTGCCATGACCTTCTCCAGGAAATCTTCCTGACCCAAGGATCAAACCTGAGTCTCCTACATCTCGGGCATGGGCAGGCAGGTTCTTTATCACTTGAACCACCTGGGAAGCCCGCCTCTATCAAGGTGTGTGCTGGGAGATGGCGGGGGGTTAGTCACTCAGTCGTGTCCGACTCTTTGTGACCCCATAGACTGTAGCCCACCAGGCTCCTCTGTCCAACTTACTCTAATTTCCATGGAGGTATGTCATCTTCATGCATTTCAGTTTTCTTGACTACCAGACAGAGATAATACCTACCTCAAAGGATTTGGGAGAGAAATAAAAGACACTAAGAGACATGATCATTATTCCTATGACTGACCCAGGGGATTGAAAGGTGACATTCTTACCATTCCAGGAATGGGAATGGGGGGCGAGACTGACCCCTGATAAGGGGCTGATTCTGAGGACTTGGAACTGAGAAGTTATCAGATATTGTACAAAGGGAAGGAGGCCAATTATAGGATAAACTATAAGTTCACACATCAAACATCCTAAGTATAAACATCAGATCAAAGTGGCTCAGACCCATAAATCAACTGTGGGGTCAGGATCGGGAATGAGAGCGTTTTAAGAAGAACCAAGACTACAAAGTAAGAACAGGGCCAAAACTCAGCCCAAAGCTCAGGACTATGTGCAGAACTCCTAATCTGTTAGGTGGCTGGGGGGCAGGCATAGCACAGGCAACGGGGCTGTCTCAGAGCTTCTGAGGGTCTGAGAGCCAGGCTCTGCTACCCGTTTACTCATTTGTTTCTACATTTCTCATTTTCTGTTCTTTCACTTATTCAGCCAAAGCTGTTGATCGTCTAAAGTGCTTAAAGTGAAAGTGAAAGTATCTCAGTCCTGTCTGACTCTGCGTGACCCCATGGACTATAGGCTACCAGACTCCTCTGTCCAGGGGATTCTCCAGGCAAGAATACTGGAGTGCGTTGCCGTTTCCTTCTCCAGGGGATCTTCCTGACCCAGAGGTTGAATGAGCATCTCTTGCATTGCAGGCAGATTCTTTATCATCTTCCAAGTGGTGAATATGCTCAATTCAAATCATACACTTGTGGACTGATAACAGTATTTGTAGTATCTCTCTGTATGAAGATATTTTTGCAGATAAAATATGTAAACTCACATTAAAGATAAGCATAACAGGTGAACATTAGCAGTTGACTTCAAACTCCACTTAAGTGAAATGTTATCTATCCTCTCAAAATAATTCTTATCATTAGACCTGTATTACAAAAAATTGTACTCAAGGGTTCGTATATATTTGAATTTCATCAATAAAAAATTAATGGAAAAAAGTTTTAAAAAAATGTGCCAGTGTTGTTCTAGCTACTGGGGATGAGGCAAAGGACAAAAGAAGCCTGGTCCCTACTCTCATCAGCCATCAGTTCAGTTCAGTTCAGTCACTCAGTCATGTCCAACTCTTTGTGACCCCATGGAACGCAGCACGCCAGGCCTCCCTGTCCATCACCAACTCCTGGAGCCTACCCAATCTCATGTTCATTGAGTCAGTGATGCCATCCAACCAACTCATCCTCTGTCATTCCCTTCTCCTCCTGCCTTCAATTTAGGATTTCCTTTAGGATTGACTGGTTTGATCTCCTGGCAGTTCAAGGGACTCTCAAGAGTCTTCTCCAACAGTGCAGTTCAAAATCATCAGTTTTTTGGTGCTTAGCCTTCTTTAAGGCCCAACTCTCACATCCATATGTGACTATTGGAAAAAACATAGCTTTGACTAGACAGACATTTGTTAGCAAAGTAATGTCTCTGCTTTTTAATACACTGTCTAGGTTGGTCATAACTTTCCTTCCAAGGAGCAAACATCTTTTAATTTCATGGCTGCAGTCACCATCTGCAGTGATTTTGGAGCCCAAGAAAATAAAGTCTCTCACTGTTTCCATTATTTCCCCATATATTTCCCACAAAGTGATAGGACTGGATGCCGTGATCTTAGTTTTTTGAATGCTGAGTTTTAAGAGGCTCTTCAGTTCCTCTTTGCTTTCTGCCATAATTGTGGTGCCATCTGCATATCTGAGGTTATTGATATTTCTCCCGGCAATCTAGATTCCAGCTTGTGATTCTTCTTGCCCAGCATTTCACATGATGTTCTCTGCATATAAGTTTAATAAGCAGGGTGACAATATACAGCCTTGACGTACTCCTTTCCCAAGTTGGAACCAGTCTGTTGTTCCATGTCCAGTTCTTTTTTTTTTTTTCACATGAAAATTATAGTAGCTTTATTCATAATCACCCAAATTAGAAGCATTCACAATAGGCTTCAATAAGTGAATGGCTAAAAAGACTGTGGCATGTACGTACGACAGAACATTATTCAGTCACAAAATGATATAAGCTAATCAAGCCACAAAACAACACAGAAAGTGAAAGCAAAGTCACTCAGCTGTGTCTGACTCTTTGCAACCCCATGGACTATAGCTGACCAGGCTTCTCCGTCCATGAGAGTTTTCCAGACAAGAATACTGGAGTGGGTTGCCATTTCCTTCTCCACATGTCCAGTTCTAACTGTTGCTTCTTGACCTGCATACAGGTTTCTCAGAAAGCAGGTAAAGTGGTCTGGTATTCCCATCTCTTAAAGAATTTTCCAGTTTGCTGTGATCCATACAGTCAAAGGCTTTGGTGTAGTCAACCATATGTGATCTCAAAGGCATAGATGACAAGTATATTAATAAATTTCAAAAAGCTTGTGTTGTAATAAATAACGTGAAAATAAATTGGGAAAATCATTTACTCGCTCTCTGGGAGCTACTTTAGATGGTGTCACAAGAGAAGGCCCCTTTTCTTCCCAGATTTTATTTTGAAAATTTCAAAATTGCAGATATTGAAAGACTGGAACCTGTGTATACTGCTCATATGGATTCACAAACTAGTCATACTTGCATTTTTGTCATACTCACCTTAGTTTTTCTCTGCCGAGTCATTCAAAATTAAATTGTAGACATCACGATACTTTATCCCTAAACATTTTAACATTTAGTTTAGAAGAACAAAGTGCTTATTTTGTATACTTCAATGCTATTATCACAACCAAGAAATTTAAAATTTAGCAATATTAAGTTGCAATAGACTTTGTGGGAATTTATGGTTTATGTGTCAAAATTTTTCAATTGAGCATATTATTAGGTTCTTAAATAACAAAAGGAAAAACAAATTACTAAAATTCTATCTTGTTGAACTCCAAAATGCACTCATAATTGAGTACATGTTTTTGGTATTAAAGGTCTAATGATGAGAATGACGGAGCTTAAAGTAACACTTTCCTTAGTTTGGCATTCAAAGTTTTGTGTTCCCTTTCATCAAATCAATTTTAAATATTCATCTGTCAATGCTAATATGTAATAATATTTTAACTATTTCAGATTTTAGGCATTTTTTTTTTTTTTTTTTACAATTAGGTACTGCCAAATAGTGGGATCAATCCACCAGTATATGATTGAGCATATTCACCATTTGAAAAGTGCTTATAGGATTTTATTAACTTCTTTTCTACATTTGTCCTTTAATGTATCACTAAATTGCAGATTAATCAGTTTCAATTGAAGGTTAGGTAGATGCTTCTCAATTGCGCATTTAATTAGGATTTTAAATGCATAAGTTTCCTTCACATTTGCACTGAGAGCTGAGAAACGTTCCTGCAGTTATAACTAGAGCTCAGGAAATCTCTGCAGCAGATGTGTTTGGGAATAGCTGGTGAAGAATCTACCTGCAATGACAGAGGCGCAGGTTCGATTCCTGGGTCAGGAAGATCCGCTGGAGGAGGGACAGGCTGCCCGCTCCAGGATTCTTGGGCTTTCTGGTGGCTCAGCTGGTAAACAATCTGCCTGCAGTGTGGGAAACCTGGGTTTGATCCCTGGGTTGGGAAGATCCCCTGGAGAAGGGAAAGGCTACCCGCTCCAGTATTCTGGCCTGGAGAATTCCACGGACTGTATATCCATGGGGTCACAAAAAGTCAGACACGACTGAGCGACTGTCAGAGATCTTGTTTTCATTTCTGACAGCATTGGAAATAAAGCATGTCGACATTACCTATTTTTTTAAATTATTTTATATTGGAGTATAATTTACACTGTTGTGTTAGTTTCAGGCATACAGCAAAGTGATTCATTATTACTTGTGATGCAAACATTAGTTGTCACTGAAATGAACTGACCACAGTCTAAGTTTTGCAAATCACTGTTTCACCTACTAATTTCAAGTTGAATTCATTTCCCAACATTTTCAAGGCCATTGCAAAATTTAATTTCTAAATACATTCAATATTATATAAATGTAGTTGAGGATGGATTTAGATCTTGGCCAAGAGCTCAAACAATTACAGTGAAACTTAAAGCCCATGAACTACTGCAAATTCAGGAAATTACAGGTTTCTTATTATTGGCCAGCAAATATCCACTCAAAATTCTGCTTTTTTTGAAATTTCATTTTCATTTCTTTTGTAAAGAAGTTTTGCTGTGATGAGATACTCAATTTCAAATGGTCTAATTTTTTCTGATGTTTGCCTTTCTGTGAATTAAGAATATGGTGAGTGTTTGGCCAGATAATGTTGATGAAGATCATATTATTATTTAGCACAGCTATATGTCATTAAATAATAAATGCAGTATTTTGACATCTAATATGATAATAAAATAATTTGCACTCCACTATGCAACAAGAAGTGCAGCTTTTGAAGTTCACTTTTCTCTTCTTTTCTTGTTTTGACAGATGGATATGCATGGCGAATTAATAAAAGAACACTATCTGGTGATCTATATGGAACTCAAAACTCTACTGAGGTATAACTGTGCTGCTGCAACTAACTGTGTATCAAGCAGGAGTGTGAAGCAATGAGATGACCACAGTCTCCATCACAACTGCTTATTCTGTCTTTTATAAAAGTAATGGTGACACATGAACTAGCAAACATGACTGTGTTGCAATACACAGCCATGTATATACACGGGTTTGCATGAAGAGAGACTGCAATGACCCAGATAAAAGACGAATGTGGTTTGGACTAGGAAGATAATTGTAAATCTCATAAATATTTGTTGCATGTGTATATGCACGCATGAATGGTGAGGAGGCTCACTATATCCTTCCCTGTTTCATCTTACACTACCTCACACAGCAGAATGACCCACTGCAGCCCTGACTACAACATCCATTTCTGTATTTTCTAATAACACTAATCACACTTTATAGAAACAGTTTATTTATTTGTCTGTGTCCACCATCAGACTTGTTCTCTTCAGTCAGAGACCACCTACTCATTTCTAACCCGGGAAGGGATGTATTTCATTTCTGGTTAAAGGATTCTTGTGTGGAGCTCATAAGGGCAAAGGATGTTTCAGTCTGTGAGTGAAGTGTCACAGACTTAGCAAAGTGTGGTTAAAAAGTGACTCTTTGGAACCTAATTTCTTAGCCTGGGTTCATCCCCTGACTTGTACTGGAAACTTGATGGTGATGAAGGAGGAGCATCCCCTTGCTGGGTCTCAGTTTTCTTGTATGCAATACAAGAAATAACTTTTAACATGTATGGGGCGATTCTTCTGAACCAGACGCTATTATGTTGGAAGTACACATCTTAAATCTTCACAACAATCTTATGAAGTAGATACAGTTTTTCTTCATATTACAAATGATGAAATGGAAGCAAAACAAGATTCAACCCCTGGCCCATTATGTCCCACGACTAGTTAGGGTTGGCAGTCAAGGTAAACGCAGGCAGTCTAGGACCAGAGCTGCTGCCCCTAATGATGATGCTGTTTGAGAACTGCAGTATCAGTTTCTGAAGCTCTGCTTCCTAATTTGGCATTTGATGATATACAGATGCTAGTGATTGGAAGGCAGCTTGTGGGGAGATGGAGTTTATTAAACTGAGGCCTTAATACATATGTATACATATATATGTGTGTGTGTGTATGAAACAGTATCAACCTGTTTACATACATACCTATGTGCTTTCCAGATGTCTCAATGGTAAGGAATCCACTTGCCAATTCAGGAGACTCAGGTTTGATCTCTGGGTCAGGAAGATCCCCTGGAGAAGGAAATGACAGTCTAGTATTCTTGCCTGGGAAATCCCATGGGCAGAGAAGCCTGGCGGGCTACAATCCATGGGGTGGTAAAAGTCAGACTAGACTTAGCAACTAAACACCACCACCACACACACACACACACACACCACACACACACATACTTATGGATCATTGTTCATGTGGATAATCATGTATAATCATATTGGGTCTAGAGAAAGTTTTGTTCACATACTATAACATTGCTGATTTTGAGATATTAGGGATGCGTTGAAATCATACAAATATATCCCAAATGTCTACTTTAAATTCAAAATGTATAGTTTATTTTTGGGTACTAGATTCTAGCAACCTGGAATTAAGTTAGGGAGGACATAATAAAATACTAATATGAGTGTAACGTACCCATCAAAGATATGTTCATAATGACGGATACAATGAGTAAACTGAACAGTAACATAAAACAAGAAACTCACACACATATACACACACACAAACCAAAACTAGAGTCAATTGGATATTTGTGTTAGCAAGCTGTGGCTGAGGCATCTGTCAGACACTTCAAGCTGGTCCCAAAGATAACAGATAACATGGTGGTTGGGTTTTCATGATTTCTCATCCTGGCTGTCAGCCTACAACTTTATAAAATGGAATAATTCCAGGTTTATTAGAATCGAGGTGCCTTTAGGTCTCCCATGAGAGACAGGTAAAAAGCTCAGAACGGCAAGCTGCTTTTAAAGGCTGCCCATTGCTAATTGCAGATGCTGAGGAATAGGGAGGGGGGAATACTGACGGGAGCCTGGGAGCCAGAGTGATGGAACTGGCCATTTCCCACCTCGCAGCCAGCAGATTTCTAAAAGGCACATTATGCCCGCCTGTCATATAAAGCCATTCTCAAACTCAGAGGTATGATTTACTCTGCAGGGGCTGCATCCTGGGGCCTTTTGTGCACAAAGTAAAATGGCTTGTGCCTAAAGGAGCACCCTTTTCTTCAAAAGTGCTGGTTTTATGAGGGAATGGGAAAACTTGTATACGCACACCCTCAGAGTCAAGGAAACAAAATGTGTCTGTTGTCTATGTCCATGAGAGATGAACTATAATGGAAAAGAAGATGAAAATGAATGTATATATCCATGGGTACCTGAATCACGTTGTTGTAAAGCAGAAATTAACACGACATTGTAAATCAACTATGCTACAATAAAATACTTTTTTAAAAAAGGAAATAGAACTATACAGGGAAGAGGAAAAAGACAGCACATTGGAAGCAGCTACTCTGTTTATGTGCTTCCTTTATTTCGGTGGGACTTCCCCAAAGCCTCACAGGTAGAGTCGCAGGTAGAGTTGCATCATTCTCTTCTAAACTAGCACCCAAGGTTTAGAGAATTTAAATAGTTGACCAAGTTGACACCACCGAAGGCAAAATCAACTCCAGTTTATCTGACCTCAAAACACATACTTGTTTTGTAACATATACTGTTTTCCACTGAGATGTGGCAACTGTTAGCTCACTTTCTCTTCTTACATAGGTCTCCATTGCCTGTATGCAAACACTAATTATCACTTCACTTGGATTTATAAACCAGCTTCCATTTCCTGAGCCTTAGGGATTACTGTTTCACTCAGAACACATTGCCTGGTAGCTAAGGATCTCCGAATGTGTGAGAAAAGTAATCAAAGGTTGAAGGAGGGTGGTATTCTGTTAGAAGACAGAAAAGTAATTCAGAAAATGACATCAAACACGTGGGTGGGTGTATTTCACAGGATTTCTTAATGTCATCCACATTTGCTCCCCTTTGCAGGGAATGGATGTCTGAAAAGGGTCCCATTGGATGAGCAGCTGAAATAGATGACATCACAGTTCCCCCAGAGATTGTGCACAAAGAAATCAAGACTGTTCTGGAAACACATGGAGCTTATTCCCTGGCAGAGAAAATTCCTTGCCAGCCTCTTCACTAAAACTGACCATACCTCTCCGTCTTTGTGGACTTGTGCATACACGAGGCCTCAGTCTAAGTGACTATCTTGAAGGAAGTTGATTAAGTAGAGACCTTTATTTTCATGGCAGTGACAGGATAATATTTATATTAGTCAATGATCAAGGAACTGACTACCTGGCTTTTGTCCATCCCTCCTCTGAGGAGGCAGATTCGGGGCTGGCTGCAGACAGGAAAGTCTCTTGGGCAAGTTCCTTGATCCTAACACACTGCAGGGTTTTAGACGAAGCGTCTTTGACTCACACTGAGTGCTACTCATTTGGCCTGGAATTCATCACTCCTCATTAAGAGACCCTTGAAGGAAAGACTCTGGTGGGAAGGGAGTCTGAAGGCCTGTCCTCTCCCCCTATGCTAACACTTAGGGCACTTGGTTTCCATTTAGTTGATGCTTGATTGATTATTATCTTTGGTCTCTAGGAGGGCAGGGGCTGGCTCCATTGGTGCTTCACCATATCCCTGTTCCTAACCAGGAAGACACTAGAATATCAGAGGCACTCGGAAATACCTACTGAGTGAATGCATGCAAGCATTAATATCCTTTCACTAGGTGGATTTCTGTCCAGTCTTTTAAAAATCAGAATGGAGGCCAAAAAATATATCACACACCCATGATGTTCTGAATATGAGGTTAAGTACTTGACATACATTATTTCAAGGAGATTAGCATGATCATTTTCATACAAAGAAAAAGCATCACAATGTATTTAAGTAATTTTTCCAAGGTCACAGACCTGGGAAATGACAGAGCTGGGACTCCAGTCCCTGTGTACCTGATCCTGACAGTCACAAGTTGCTTCTGTCTAGTTTTGTTTTCTCACTGCAGCTTTTCACTCCCTAAAATTTTTGGAGTCCTCAAGGTAGAAAAATATGAGCCTAGAAAATGTAGAAAAAGGAATAGGTGACTGACCCAGTTTAGATGAATAAGAGGACATAGGAATATGTTTACTGGTGTAATTGGATGGAAAACATTCAGAAATGCAGAGGCTAGGTGTTGCAGCTAGTAAAGTTTGGTGATTGCTAGAAATCCAGAGAAGACAATTTAAGGTTGTGTTTAAGGCTGCCAAGACTATCAATTCAAGGAAAAAACAGGTCACTTCTCAACCCTGCTGGGAGTAGACATGATTTTTCCATCTATGTCATGCATTTATTTCATAGTCTCAGACAATATTTCCTGTGCAGTGGAGAGAGGAGACATTCATTCCATCAGTGTTTCTTAGGCACTTATTAAGTGTGAGACTACTACATTCTACAGATGCAGAGACACCACCAAGCAAAGACTTCATAGGATACTAATGTTGAGACAATAAACATAATCAAGAGTTTAGCATTTGTAGGCACACCATTCATATGTGGCAAAGCACCCTTGAAAATGTGCACTGCTAGACTGGATGGAAATTAGATAGGAAAAAAGTGAGGAGCAAGGTCAGATTTCAGACCAAGTTAAGCAGATGGCTATTTTAAAACAAAAAAGCTAACATCCTAAATGTCCATCAGTGGATGATTAGATAAGTAGAATGTGATGTGTATACATGATGTTCTTCAGGCATGAAAAAGAATGAAACTTTGCCATTTGTGACAACATAGATGGACCTTGTGAACATTACGCTAAATGAAATAAGTCAGGGAGAATGTGGTAAATACCATATGATCTCACTTATATGTAGAATCTGAAAGGTAGGAAAGAAGGAAAACTGACTTTGTGGATATAGAGAACAGATTGGTGATAGCGTAAGGTGAGGATGAGGGGCAGAGTGGGCTAAAGGGGCTAAGGGGAGGAGAAGCACACATTTTCAGTTATAAAATGAAGTCCCAGGGAATGTACAGTAGAGTGACTACAGGTAATAATACTGCCTTGTGTACATGCTGAAGCTGAAACTCCAATACTCTGGCCACCTGATGTGAAAAACTGACTTCTTATGAAAGACCCTGATGCTGGGAAAGACTGAGGGCACGAGGAGAAGGAGACGACAGAGGATGAGATGGTTGGATGGTGTCACCAACTCAATGGACATGAGTTTGAGCAAGCTCCGGGAGTTGGTGATGGACAGGGAAGCGTGGCGTGCTGCAGTCCATGGGGTCACAAAGAGTCGGACAAGACTGAACGACTGAACTGAACTGATCTGTATACATGGATGTACAATAGCTAGGAGAGAAGATCTTGAAAGTTTTCTTCATCAGAAAAATTGGGAATTTGGGATTGACATGTACGCATTATTATATTTAAAACAGATAACCAGCAAATATCTATTGTACAGCACAGGGAACTCTGCTGAATATTCTATATGAACCTAATGGGAAAATCACTGGAAAAGAATAGATAAATGTATAACTTAATCACTTTCCTGTATACTTGAAAGTGACACGATATTATAAATCAGCTATAGTCCAATATAAAATAAAATTTAAAAAAAACAAAGGGGAAAAGAATTTGTAACTATGTGTAGTGATGGACGTTATCTGGAATTATTGTGGTGATGATTTTGCAATATATACAAATATAGAATCACTAAACTGAACATTTGAAACTAATATCATGATATGTCAATTATTCTTCAATTTTTTAAAAAAAAAAGGAGTGTGGTTCACTACTTTCATGGGATTCAAGGAGCTCTTTTAGGACAGATGTGGCCCATTAACACCCTGGGCCCTGGACCCCACAGTCCTTACCCTGCATCGTGCAATAGTAGGGGGTAACTCACTCTGTTCCCAAATGCACAGGACGTCAGGTGCGGCAGCAGGAGTGAGAGCCAGGACAAGAGAGTGGTGGGATGTCGCTTCTTCCAGGTGTCCTGTGAGCATCAATCTACCAACAGAAATGAATGGTGAAAGTATAGGATGTGAGCAGATGAGACAAGATGCCAAGATCAAAGCATGAAGGTTCAGAACCCCAGAAAGGGACCCATGAGGGCCTCCCTGCAAGAGAAGATTGGCTTTTCAATCATTTCCTACATTAGTCATGAAACTTGAGGATTTACATAGATGAAAAAAAAAAAAAAGAAAAGAAAATCGTAGTTTCCCCTACCACTGTAGTTTGAAGGGCAGGTAAACATGGCCATTCCTTTCCAATTTTTTGAAGGCAAATGCCCTCAGTTGTGCCTTTTTAGGCCAAAACATTTTTTAAAAGCAGATTAAGGTCTTGCTGTCTGGTCACTGCTTATCAGAGAGGCAGGTGGGCTGGCTGTGTTTGGAGGACCAGCATGCCATTCTCTAATTTGCCTCCAGCCACCAATCGTTAAGGGAAAATTGTGGCCAAGGCACCATACACTTTGCTCAAACCAGCTGCTGACCGTTGCTATGGAAATTCTGGTAGTTTCCTGGGACTTGAAGACCGACCAGCCTGCTGATGCATGATGCAAATGACTCCGGTCTTGAAAAAGCTTTTGTAAAGTGTCAGACTTGTTTAGTGCAACGATTCTGGACAGAATCTCCCATTTTGCAAGTGTATCAGAAGAAATGTCCAAGGAAGTGAGCATTTGAGATCTATGGGGTGATGATGATTTTCTGTCTCCTAGGGAGTATGGTTGAAAATCACAGACCCTCATACCTGTGAATGTCCCAGAACCCTCTCTCCCATGCAGGTGTGGGTCTGGAGGAGAAGGGTAGGGGGTAGACATAAGGTATCTGGGGACATGGACAGCTGTGCAGGGGAGGAAAGGCCTTCCTTTCACCCTGCTTGGCTTGGTCACTGGGAGTATGCAATAAACTGATGGCAGACAGATTTCCAGAAGAGACACTCATGTTTATTAATGTTTAATATACATGCATGGGGGCATCACAGAAAAAAAGCTGAATACCCCCAAATGCAGTGAGATTTGAGAGTTTATAAACAATCTTAATAAGAGAATGAGTTGCAGTTCACTTGTTGTTTGGTCACTAAGTCATATCAAACTCTCTGCAACCCCATGAACTATACAGCCTGCCAGGCTCCTCTGTCCATGTGATTTCCCAGGCAAGAATACTGGAGTGGGTTCCCATTTCCTTCTCCAAGGGATCAACCCAGGGATCAAACCCATGTCTCTTGTGTCTCCTGTATTGGCAGACAGGTTCTTGACCACTAGCACCACAAGGGAAGCCCTTTAGTCCACTTAAAGGGGAGTAAATAATTTCTAGGAAAGATGTATGGGCCCTTAGAAGAATAGATGGGAGATGTGATAGTCTGTGACAAAGTTTGTCTCACTGCAGTGTCAAATTCTAGTCTCATTTCCTGAATGAGTCCATCTTCTCTGGTTGATGAAACTCCCCAGGAGAGAATTTATGACAATTTAGCTCCTTTTGGAGCATCTGTCCTTAAGCAGATAAGAGAAGTTGAGAGAAATCTTCTCCTTGCATTTGCTGTTTTACAATTTGTGTCAGTTGAAAATAATCAATATACAAAGAGGCGTATTCCGGGGTGGCCTGTCTTAAAACTCCTTCAGGTGCAGAGAAATGTGCCTTCCACTCTCCTAAGCTCAGAAGAGGTGGAGCAGGAGAAGGTGGGTCTCCTGGTGAGGAGGTGATGCTTCCATGAAGTCCAGGGGACTTACCTGGGGGATGGGGTGTGGTGGGGAACTAGCTCTCCATGCAAGGGCAGAGAGCTGCAAGAAGATCTGCCTCCAGCTTTCTCTGTGTCGCTTCATCCGGATTTCCATCTAATCTGGATGGAAGTTAGATGTCTTCTTTTGCTCTCCTGCCTTCTCCCGGCTTGTCTGTGGTGTGTCTCTGGGTCACTGGTCCATCTACTCCCCTGCCAATGGCACGAGAGCTTCCAGATTCCCCAGCCACATCTCTAACATCATCCTCTCCGGTAGTTTCAACCTCACTACAGTCAGACAGGCTTTGTCACAAACTATCACACCTCTCATCTATTCTCCTGAGGGCCGATGTGTTTTCCCTAAAAATTATTTACTCTCCTGTTATTGTCTTCTCGTGTGGATCAGATAGTAGAGAATCTGCCTGCAATGCAGGAGACCCAGGTACGATCCCTGGGTCGGGAAGATCCCCTGGAGAAGGAAATGGCTATCCACTCCAGTATTCTTGTCTAGAGAATTCCATGGAGAGAGTAGCCTGGTGGGCTACAGTCCACGGGGTCGAAAAGAGCCGGACACGACTGAGTGGTTTCACTTAATCATTGGGCTACTATCCCTTCTCTTATTAAGATCCTATATAAGCTCTTAAATATCACCGCACTTGGGGGTATTCACTTTTTTTCTGTGACCACCCCCCCCGGCATTAATTTCAGCTTATTGAACATTTAAAGGAAGATTTCTATGATGGCCTAAGATACACCAGTTGCACAATATGCAGAATGCATCTTTCCTCCAGCTCAGTAACTTTTAATTTCCTGTTTTGTTTACAGAGCCATCCTTACATCCCTCATGCAGACATGCAGCCACGATTCTACCAGGCACATTCTGTTTCTACCCTCTCAGCACCCCAGATACACCGTGTCTCTGCCCCCAAAGGGTCAGCAGATCTCACGTCCTCTGCCACGCTGTCTGTATTTTGCATGAATGCCCCCAAGCAGCCCTTTTTAAATCTCTCATTATTGAGGGTCACCATAAGGACCACTGCAGTCATTTTTGAATGTATTCTCTGCTAGCTGTTCTCTGCGTCCCTGATCCAACTTTCCTTTAACGTAACAGACCTCCCAGTGCCTGCAGGCTATAGCATCCCAGGCCCTCCATAGCCTGCCTGTCACTCTTTTCTTTCTCTTCTTTAGTAGGTATCATGGTTTCTTATCTCAAAATTGGTGAATATCCTAGAAGAGAAGCTTGATGCAGTGGATTCGTTATACACTGGGAAGAAAGGACCTTTATATTTGTATCAGCTCTGCTTGTCAGTGTGATGTGACCATGGGCAAGTAACTTCAACTCACTGAGCTATGATATTTTTTATCTAAAGCCCAGGTCATCAAATTATGCCCCAGTGACCAAATCTAGCACACTGCATAGCTTTGTAGTGAGCTTTATTGGAACATAGCCATGTTGGTGCATTTACATATTATCTATAGATGGTTTTGTTCTACAACTGCATGGCTGAGTATCTGTGACAGAAACTGTTTGTTCTGCAAAGCCTAAAATATTTCCAATCTGCTCCTTTGCAGAATAAATTTCCCAAATCCTGATCTATAGTGTGATCTTTGAAGTATACAAGCTCTAACATTATATGATTATAATTAACTATATTTATAATTGCTTAAAATCATATATATATATATAGTGACAATGATTCTGGCCCTCTTCTCCTGATGTGGGACATTCTCATGGGTACCATCAGCTCAGGAACACCCAAAGTCTAGAGGACTTTCTCAGACCACTGTCTTAGGTCTGGAGGTTCTTCCTACCCAATCTTTCTCCCCTTTCCTTTCACAGGTATATGAGCATCACTGTGGTCTGATGTAGATGGCCCCATATATATATATATACACACACACACGAGCGTGCGCCAGTGGAAAATTATATATATATATATAAAGAGTACATCATATATATATATATACACACACACACATACATATAAACACCAGTGGAAAATTAAGCTGTTTAGTCCACTGTATATCATGATTTGCAGGCAAAGGAAATTAAGGTCACTTCATCTCTAAGTTTAAATTTTCTGACTTTTGAAATGATGCTAGCACTTACCTTTTAGGGTTGTTGTGAGATTTAAAGATAAAAATACTTCTAGAAGGAACTTCTCTGGCAGTCTAGTGGCTAAGACTCCACACTTCCAATCCTGGGGAGTGATTTCAGTCCCTGGTGGGGGCACTGAGATCTCATATGCCATGGAGTGCAGGCAAAAAGTAAATAAATAAAATAAAATCTTAAAAAAAAAATGCTTGCAGAACCATCCAAACTCATGTCTAGCATGTGCCAGGTATTTAATACATGTTACTTTTGTTTCCCTGAATCTTCTCAGTCATTTTATAGTAATCTGTCTATAGCTGCTGCTGCTGCTGCTAAGTCACTTCAGCCGTATCCAACTCTGTGTGACCCTATAGATAGATGGCAGGTCACCAGGCTCCCCTGTCCCTGGGATTCTCCAGGTAAGAACACTGAGAAGAGAACAGAAATTCTTTCTTATTTAACAAGTCTTGAGATGAACTCTCACCACTTCAATACCAATAGTCCAAGTCAAACTTGGCTTCAGCATCTACATAATCCACGTAATAGCTTTTTATCTGCCTTTCCCTCCTCTTCTCCCATTACTCTGCCTTTCCATGCATGAAGGCAGTAAACACAGTCTGCTTGCATAATTAAAGGCTCTGTGAAGGGTAAGATCATTTGGGGCAGGTATTACCCTGGAGTGTGTAGGATGATAATCATCTAGAGATGCATCAGTAGGACCAGAGCTGTCATAAAAGGAAAATAGCAGCTTAGTATCTGATCATATCTGTGTTATATCCTATGCAATCCTGGAGTGAGAATCTTCCCACCACACATTAGAAGTCAGTGTAGTGTTTAAGATAGAATGGCCATCTTAGGAACAGATGAGGCATCCATGAAAATATGCTGCCCACATCATTTGCCTTGGGGGAAATAGTTGATTGACAGCTCCAGCACGTGCCTCTCTGATCCACCCCCAGGAACGTGCTGGGGTTGTGCCTCCCCAGGATGGCTCACAGCCATGGACATGGGGGACATTAAAGTTGCAAGAGTCCCCATTAGCCTGGGTGAAGCTTTCATAGATTGATGCTTCAGTCTGATATTCCTCCTACCCCATCTCCTCCCTTCTCCCTTTCTTTTTGTAGATGTCAGGTCTGAAAGCTCTCTCTGCCCATTTCTGCTTTCTCAGCCTTACTCTTTGCAGGTCTTTCTACCAGTGATTCCCCTGGAGCTATCTTGATGCTTGCTTCATAGAGGACCAGAACCAGGACAAGTAGACCAGGAATCGTCTGAGAAAACAGGTGTTGAACCTCTATGGAGAAGTGGATCTGTGTGGCACATGGATGGACTTTGGTGGCCATGGAACTCTTCTGCTCAGATCTTTGTCCAGGAGCATCAGTTGCAGGGAGTGATCTTGACTGATGGGCCACCTGGCTGCAGCCACCATGAATGCAGAGACCACCTTGCCTCAGGCTGATCCCACCCAATGCCTAAATCTGATAGTGACAATGATTCTGGCCCTCTTCTCCTGATGTGGGACATTCTCATGGGTACCATCAGCTCAGGAACACCCAAAGTCTAGAGGACTTTCTCAGACCACTGTCTTAGGTCTGGAGGTTCTTCCTACCCAATCTTTCTCCCCTTTCCTTTCACAGGTATATGAGCATCACTGTGGTCTGATGTAGATGGCCCCATCTACTCTGATGTCTCACCTTTATCATTTACAATTTCCCCAAGAAATCCCTTGCATATGTAATTTTGTCTTGGCATCTGCATCTCCACAGACTCAACTGACCATAGAAATAATCAGAAAAATGGAGCTGGCAATCACGTATTCAGTCATTAATTCATTCAACAAATATTCATTGATCTTCTTTGCATGCCGGATATTGTCCTAATTATATTAAATAAACTAGGGTCTGTCCCTTCAGTGAAAACAGAAACAGCTAAGTAACCATTCTCTGATCTATTCTGAGTGATGAGCACACATAGTCATAGTATCAGGAGTTTAGTGGAGAAATAGATCCACACTCACAGAAGTAGTGACAAGACCCAAGGGGATACAGAAAGAAGAGTTGACCCGTTCTCTAGGGAGCAAGTTAGAAGGCAAGGTGCAAACTTAGGAGTTTGGTGAAATTCTAAATGTGAAGGCTCAAAGTTAATACAATCACACTAAGAAAGGTATTATAGC
Source organism: Cervus elaphus (assembly GCF_910594005.1). NCBI lineage: Eukaryota > Metazoa > Chordata > Mammalia > Artiodactyla > Cervidae > Cervus > Cervus elaphus. The sequence continues at coordinate 10,722,607 of NC_057820.1, forward strand.
ATTTAGGGGAATTTGGTTGGGCATTGCCTCAGATTTCCTTGTGATGAGCAAAGATTTTAATTCTAGAAAAATCTTTTTACCAAGCCTTTTGAAAGTTTGCATCCTCCAAAAAAAAAAAAAAAAAAAGAAAGAAAGTTTGCATCCATCACCTGAATAAGCAAAAATAAATGTACAGATATCAAGCCAAGATGTAAAGAGAGGAGGGGACCTGGGGTGAATTTGCCAAGGGATAAATTGCTGAAAATTCTGAGGATGTATAAAACTTCTACAGAAATAACAAAATGAGCGTATGGATGTGTTGAATCTGTTGTGCACGGTAAGGAAATAAGCCCATTTCATGATGTTAGCATGATCGCTTGTAACACTAAAGACCATAATATAAATCTCATGGGTCGGGATGCCAAACGGTTGGGAAGCAGGTCATCTGCCTCCTCACTGGTTTCAAATGTAAGTATTAAGCATCAAGCAAATTGCTGTCCAGGATAATCATAGAAAATGGCACATTTAAGAGGCTAATATACCTTTAATATCACAAAGAAGGCCGAGTGCCAAAGAATCCATGCTTTCAAATGGTGGTGCTGGTGAAAACTTTTGAGAGTCCTTTGGACTAGAGGGTAAATTGGAAGTGGTCAATCAGGAGGTGGCAAGAGTGAACATCGACATTTCAGGAATCAGTGAACTAAAATGGAGCGGAATGGGTGAATTTAATTCAGATAACCATTCTATCTACTAATGAGGACAAGAATCCCTTAGAAGAAATGGAGTAGCCCAATAGTCAACAAAAGAGTCCAGAATGAAATACATGGGTGCAATCTCAAAAATGACAGAATGATCTCTGTTCATTTCAAGGCAAACCATTCAATATCACAGTAATCCAAGCCTAGGCCCCAACCATTAATGCTAAAGAAGCTTAAGTTGAACAGTTCTATGATGACCTACAAGACCTTCTAGAAATAACAACAAAAAAAGATGTCCTTTTCATCATAGGGGACTGGAATGCAAAAGTAAGAAGTCAAGAGATACCCAGAGTAGCAGGCAAGTTCGACCTTGAAATACAAAATGAAGCAGGGCAAAGGCTAACAGAGTTTTGCCAAGAGAACGCACTGATTATAGAAAACACCCTCTTCCAACAACACAAGAGACAAGTCTACACATGGACATCACCAGGTGGTCAACACTGAAATCAGATTGATTATACTCTTTGCAGCTGGAGATGGAGAAGCTCTATACAATCAGTAAAAACAAGACCAGGAGGTGACTGTGGCTCAGATCATGAACTCCTTATTTCCAAATTCAGACTTAAGCTGAAGAAAGTAGGGAAAACCACTAGACCATTCAGGTATGACCTAAATCAAATCCCTTATGGTTATACAGTGGAAGTGAGAAATAGATTCAAGGGATTAGATCTGATAGAGTGTCTGAAGAACTATGGATGGAGGTTCTTGACATGGTACAGGAGGCAGTAATCAAGACCACCCCCAAGAAAAAGAAATGCAAAAAAGCAAAGTGGCTGTCTGAGGAGGCCTTACAAATAGCTGTGAAAAGAAGAGAAGTGAAAGGCAGAGGAGAAAAGGAAAGATATACCCATTTGAATGCAGAGTTCCAAAGAATAGCAAGGAGAGATAAGAGAAACTTCCTCAGTGATCAATGCAAAGAAAGAGGAAAACAATACAATGGGGAAAGACTAGAGATCTCTTCAAGAAAATCAGAGATACCAAGGGAACATTTCATGCAAAGATGGGCACAACAAAGGACAGAAACAGTATGGACCTAACAGAAGCAGAAGATATTTAAAAGATGTGGCAAGAAGACACAGAAGAACTACACAAAAAGATCTTCATGACAAAGATAACCATGATGGTGTGATCACTCACCCAGACGCATACGTCCTGAAATGTGAAGTCAAGAGGTCATCTGAAAACATCACTATGAACAGAGCTAGTGAAGGTAATGGAATTCCGGTTGAGTTACTTCAAATCCTTAAAGATGTTGCTGTGAAAGTGCTGTACTCAATATGCCAGCAAATTTGGAAAACTCAGCAGTGGCCACAGGACTGGAAAAGGGCAGTTTTCATTCCAATCCTAAAGAAAAGGAATGCCAGAGAATGCTCAAACTACTGCACAATTGCACTCATCTCACACACTAACAAAGTAATGCTCAGAATTCTCCAAGCAAGGCTTCAACAGTACATCAACTGGGGACTTTCAGATATTCAAGCTGGATTTAGAAAAGGCAGAGGAACCAGAGATCAAATTGTCAACATTCTTTGGATCATAGAAAAAGCAATAGGATTACAGAAAAACATCTACTTCTGCTTTATTGACTACACCAAAGTTTTTAACTGTGTGGATCACAACAAACTGGAAAATTCATAAGGGGTTGGGAATACCAGACCACCTTACATGCCTCCTGAAAAATCTGTATGAAGGTCAAAAAGCAACAGTTAAAATGGGACATGGAACAACGGACTGATTCAAAATTGAGGAAGAGTACAACAAGGCTGTATATTATTGTCACCCTGCTTATTTAACTTCCATGCAGAGTACATCATGTGAAATACTAGGCTGATGAAGCACAGGATGGAATTAAGATTGCTGGGAGACATATCAATAACCTCAGATATGCAGGTGACACCATTTTTATGGCAGGAAGCAAAGAGGAACTGAAGATCCTCTTGATGTAAGTGAAAGAAGAGAGTGAAAAAGATAGTTTAAAGCTCCACATTTAAAAAACAAAGATCATGGCATCCGGTCCCATAACTTCATGGCAAATAGATGGGGAAACAATGGAAGCAGCGACAAGCTTTATTTTCTTGGGCTTCAAAATCACTGCAGATAGTGACTGCAGCCATGAAATTAAGATACTTGCTCCTTGGAAGGAAAACTGTGACCAACCTAGACAGCATACTAAAAAGTAAAGGCACTACTTTGCCAACATAGGTCCGTCTAGTCAAGGCTATGGTTTTTCCAGTGGTCATGTATGGATGTGAGAGTTGGACTATAAAGAAAGCTGAGTGCCAAGGAATTTATGTTTCTGAACTGTGGTATTGGAGAAGACTCTCAAGAATCCCTTGGACTGCAAGGAGATGAGCTCAGTCAATCCTAAAGGAAATACGAAATTAAAGGCTCGAGGAGAAGGGGATGACAGAGGATGAGATGGTTGGATGGCACCATTGACTTGATGGGTATGAGTTTGGCAATCTCCAAGAGTTGGTGATGGACACAGAAGCCTGGTGGGTTGCAGTCCATGGGGTCAGAAAGAGTCAGACATGACTGAGCAACTGAACTGAATGTGAAGGAAATCAGTCCTGAATATTCATTGGAATGACTGATGCTGAAGCTGAAGTTCCAATACTTTGGCCAACTGATGTGAATAACTGACTCATTAGAAAAGACCCTGATGCTGGGAAAGATTGAAGGCAGAAGGAGAAGGGGCTGACAGAGGATGAGTTGGTTGGATGACATTACTGACTAGATGGATAGGAGTTTGAGTAAGCTCCAGGAGTCGGTGACAGACAGGGAAGTCTGGCATGCTTCAGTCCATGCAGTTGCAAAGTCTTGGACATGACTGAGCGACTGAACTGACTGGACTACATGGAGATCAAAGTGGTCAGTCCCAAAGAAAATCAACCCTGAATTTTCTTTGGAAGGATTAATGCTGAAGCTGAAGCTTCACTACTTAAGCCATGTGATGCAAAGTGTCAACTCACTCAAAAAGACCCTGTTGCTGGGAAAGACTGAAAGCAAATGGAGAAGAGGGTGGCAGAAGATGAGATGGTTAGATAGTATCACTGATTCAGTGGACACGAATTTGAGCAATCTCTGGGAAATAGAAGAGAAGAGATGAGCTTGGCAGGCTGCAGTCCATGGGATCACAAAAAGTCAGACATGACTTAGCGACTTGACAACTACAAGTGTTTTTAAGCATCTCAGATCCATTCCCTTGTTTGGGTCTCAAGAGACCTTACAGGGACATCTTCTCTGATTAATACAGTGAGGGATACCAGAGTAAGGAAGAACTTAGTGGTAGAAGATAGGAGGCACCACTATTTTGATAGACATCCTGACATCATGTCCTGGACTATTGCTGCCACCAAATATTTACACCACTGTTTTATCATGCGCACACACACACTCACACACACACACAGACGCACACACACACATTGTTTCCCTGAATGTGTGTTCAGTCACTCAGTTGTGTTTGACTCTTTGCAACCCCACGGGCAGTAGCCCGCCAGGGTCCTCTGTTCATGGAATTCTCCAGGTGAGGGTGCTGGAGCGGGTTGCCATTTGACACTCTAGAGATTCTTCCTGAGCCAGGGATCAAACCTACACCTCCTGTGTGATTCTTTACCACTGCAACATCCAGGAAGTATCTAAATAATTTGCACTTAATGTTTACTATTGTGATAAATTTAGTCATCATTCTCGTTGAAGGTAAGGAGGGGGAAAAAAAGACTCTTTTTGTTTCCTTGTTATGTGCATACAAAGCCATTTTCACTGCATGATGATTTTACTTAGAAATGTCCACTGTGTAAATCGATGCTTCCTACTTATGTAGCATCCGCCACTTCATCAAGCTAAGAATTTAATTCTTGCTAGGTGATTAGCCTCAAAAGACCTATGGAAATCTGACAAAGCCTTTGACATTCCAGCAAGTTCTATTTAGGACGATGCTGAGTACTTAGAGCTGTGTGCTCCGCAGCCCCGGGCATCACAGGCAGGAGGATGAAGCAGTCTTTTTCATGGACTCCCAGCGGGGCTTAGCTGGCACTGGCTCTGCCTCTCCTGAGCTGAGGCTTCCAGTCTGAATTCCTCCTGGGTGGCTATAGATCTCTGGTTTCCACATTAACTGCTCTCGAAGGTTCCTCCTGAGTGATATGTAGACTGGCATTGTTTTTAACCCCTGAAAGCTGGCAGAGGCTACCTAGCCCATCTGGGAGGGAGACAGCCTGAGCTTTGGGACCCTGAATAGAAACCCATCAATCTTCCAGGGAGCTAGCCTGTACAGCTCCATTGGCTCCCTGCTCTTGCAGTTTTCCCAACCCCTGGTGGGGAAGAGTACAGAGGACAGATGGGAACTGCCTAGCCTCTCCTGCCTCACCCATGGAGTTTCATGGATGAGGCAGCCTAAAGTCCTTTTCTGCTTTCCTGGATCTCTGAGGCTGGCAATGTCTGCTAGTTTTTTGTTGTTGCTGTTTTTGTTTTCCCAAAAGGATGCTATACAATGGCCACTGTCCCTTGGGAAAGAAATTTGCTCCAATTTGAAACCAGAATAAGTGTCCTTAATGTGTGGAATGCTTTGAAGGATCATAAGCCATGTGTAATAGTTAGGAATTCATGTCCTTCTCCACTTGCAAGACTGCGGAGGTGGAAGCAGAAAGGACTCATGGTTGATCACAGTAATAAGAGCAATAATAACTATAATGATAGAAGCTAATTTATTGAGCACTGAGGTTTGTTAGACACTGTTCTAAGGACTCCTGTAACTGATCCTATTGGGTGTAGCTATTGGGTATTCACAGAACACTAGAGGAGAGTAAGTAAGAGGGACTCCACTGGACAGAGCTGAAGTGAATGCAGAGAGATTGTGACCAAATCACACAACCAGGATGCAGCAAAAACAGATGACATTCATGATATTCAGGCCATTCATCTTCAAAACCTCTTAGTCATCACCTGATGATGTGAAAGACACTAGCTCTAGGAAACACTCTTCCAGTTATCTTATTCTACCTCTTGGGCCAACAGAATATTACCCTTTCCCTTTATCCTCTAAGGCAGAGTTTTCAAAACTAAAAATAGAAAATAGAGGTTCACAAGGTATCAATTCTTCCTCAGAGTTCCAGGGTAGTGTCAGAGCAGGATATTGAAAAACCACATTGCTTCTTCTCTATTTAGTGTCCATTCAAGAACAGTAACTTTTCAGTCCATGAGGTCCTGGCTGTGGCATACTTTTTCTAAGCTCACCTCATGTTGGAAAGAGGCTGTTTTTAGGGAGATCTATGAAATTCAAAAATTCATCACAATGAGAAAATGGGCAAAGATGCAATTGGCATTACCTTAGCAGCCAAGGATTTAAATGTGACATTTAATTTTAGCCTTTGTCCTTCTGAGAAAATAGGGTATGCTCTGTGGATCACACAGCACAGTTTAAATTTGTAAAAGGCCAGCTTTCATGATAAGCATCTCTCTTTGGAAGAATCCCTTCCAGGGTCAATTGATTATACTCTGCATGGCTTCCCAGGTGATACTAGTGGTAAAGAACCTGCCTACTAATGTAGAAGATGTAAGAGACCTGGGTTTGATCCCTGGGTTAGGAAGATCCCCTGGAGAAGGGCATGGCAACCCATTCTAGTATTTTTGCCTGAGGAATCCCATGGAAAGAGGAGGAGCCTTGTGGGCTCAAGTCCATGGGGTCACAAAGAGTCAGACAAGACTGAAGCGACTTAGCATGCACATGTATGCTGCATGGTTATAGCCCTGATCATTTTGAATTGAGAACTTTATATATTCCATACATAAAAATATAAAGAAGGATTAATAAACACAAACTGAGTTCTCATTTTATCATCTGCCAGACCAAAAAAAAAAAAAAGTTAGTGATCTTTCCATGAAGTTACTTCCGAGTGGGAGGTGGGGGAGCACACACAAACATTCTTCTCATCTTGAAAGACAAGACTTGATGATTTAATTTTAGACAATGAATAGGAAGAACCAACATTTATCAACAATTATCTCTTAACCAGAACAATAATCTGAGCAGTTAGCATTCTTTGAATTTTCACATTAGCACTGTCAGGAAAGTGTTATAATTACATTGGCCATGCCCATGGGCCTTAATCAGGGCCAGTCCCCACCCCACCTCCCCGAAGACTCTGGCAATGTTTGGATACATTTTTGGTCGACACAAGTGGGGGTAGGGATACGGTGGTGCTGCTATCATCCAGCGGGTAGAGCCCCAAGGATGCCGCTAAACGTCCTGCAAAGCACGGGGCAGCCTTCAGTGACAAAGAGTTACCCAGCCCGAGATGTCAACAGCACCAAGACTGAGAAACCCTGCAAGAGGCTAAAGAAGTAACAATCTGAGTCACGCATTCAACATTTTATAAATTTAGTCTACAGTCAAAACTATCCCCTGCCTGTTTTCCTCATCAGATAAAAAGATAGCAAGGTGTTAGAGACAAGCCTTAAAAGAAATTTCCAACTCACTCCATGAGGCTGCGACAATCTTGATTCCTAAGTCACACAAGAGCATTTTCAAAAAGAAAATTATCAGCTCATTTACCCAATGAATTATGATGTGAAAATCTTGAAAAATTGTGGCACATTAAATCTAGCAAATACAAATAAATATAATCTGACCAAGTAGAGTTTGTCTCAGAAATTCAAAGATGGTTCAGCATCATAAAATCAGTTTGTGCAATATATCACATCAATAGATTATGAGATAAACCATAAATAGACACAGGGAAATATCTGAAAAACTTCAATTCTCATTTATGAAAACTAAAAATTTTTAATCTTAAGAATATAAGGAAAAAAAACAAAACAAAACAAAAGAATATAAGGAAATTATTTAAATTGACATCTACTAAAAACATTTTGCAAAGGCCACAATGGTGTGGTTCAGTCACCTAGAGCCAGACATTATGGAGTATGGGGTCAAGTGAGCCTTAGGAAGCATTACTATGAACAAAGCTAGTGATTGTTGTTGCTCGGTTGCTAAGTAGTGTCTGACTGTTTGCAACCCCATGGACTGAGCGCACTAGACCTCTCTGTCCCTCATCATCTCCTGGAGCTTGCTCAAACTCATGTCCATTGAGTCGGTGATGACATTCAACCATCTCATCTTCTGTCGTCCCCTTCTCCTCCTGCCTTCAATCTTTCCCGGCATCAGGGTCTTTTCCAATGTGTTGACTATTCACATCAGGTGGCCAAAGCACTGGAACTTCAGCTTCAGCATCAGTTTTTTCAATGAATATTCAGGACTGATTTCCTTTAGGATTGACTGGTTTGATATCCTTTCATCCAAGGGACTCTCAAGAGTCTTCTCAAGCACCACACTTCAAAAGATGGTAACGATAACCCTATATGCAAAACAGAAAAAGAGACACAGATGTACAGAACAGACTTTTGGACTCTGTGGGAGAAGGCAAGGGTGGGATGTTTCGAGAGAACAGCATTGAAACATGTATATTATCTAGGGTGAAACAGATCACCAGCCCAGGTTGGATGCATGAGACAAGTGCTCAGGCCTGGTGCACTGGGAAGACCCAGAGGGAGCGGGTAGAGAGGGAGGTGGGAGGGGGATCGGGATGGGGAACACATGTAAATCCATGGCTGATTCATGTCAATGTATGACAAAAATTACTACAATATTGTAAAGTAATTAGCCTCCAACTAATAAAAATAAATGGAAAAAAAAGCATCAATTCTCTGGTGCTCAGACTACTTTATGGTTCAATTCTTACATACATACATGACTACTGGAAAAGCTAGAGCAGGTGGTGGAATTCCAGCTGAGCTATTTCAAATTCTAAAAGATGATGCTGTTAAAGAGCTATACTCAATATGTCAACAAATTTGGAAAACTCAGCAGTGGCCACAGGACAGGAACAGGTCAGTTTTAATTCTAATCCAAAAGAAGAGTAATGCCAAACATTGTTCAAACTACCATATAATCATGCTCATTTCACATACTAGCAAGGTCATGTTCAAAATCTTTCAAGCTAGGCTTCAGGAGTATGCGAACTGAGAGCTTCCAGATGTATAATCTGGGTTTAGAAAAGGCAGAGGAACTAGAGCGCAAATTGCCAACATTCACCGGATCATAGAGAAAGCAAGAGAATTCCAGAAAAGCATCTACTTCTGACTCATTGACTATGCAGAAGCTTTTGACTGTGTGGGTCACAGTAAACTATGGAAAATTCTTAAATGGATGGGAATACCAGACCACCTTACCTGTCTCCTTAAAAACCTGTATGCAGGTCAAGAAGCAACAGACCTCGTCATGGAATACCTGATTGGTTCAAAACTGGGAGAGGAGTACATCAAGGCTGTATATTGTCACCCTGCTTATTTAAGTTATATGCAGAGTACATTATGTGAAATGCCAGACTGGAAGACTCACAAATTCGAATCAAGGTTGCTAGGAGAATTATTAGCAACCTTAGATATGCAGAGGATACCACTCTAATGGAAGAAAATGAAGAGGAACTAAAGAGCCTCTTGAGGAAGGTAAAAGAGGAGAGTGAAAAAGCTGGCTTAAAAATCAACATTTAAAAGAATAAGATCATGGCATCTGGTCCCATCATTTTATGACCAATAAATGGGGAAGAAATAGAAAGAGTGGCAGATTTTATTTTTTGGGCTGCAAAATCACTGCAGATGGTGACTGCAGCCATGAAATTAAAATGTGCTTGCTCCTTGGAAGGAAAACTATGAAAAACCTAGACAGCATATTAAAAAGCAGAGACATCACTTTGCTAACAAAGGCTATGTTTTTTCCAGTAATCACATATGGATGTGAGAGTTGGACAGTAAAGAAGGCTGAGCACCAAAGAATTGATGCTTTCAAATTGTGGTGCTAGATTCTTGTGAGTCCCTTGGATGACAGAGAGATCAAACCAGTCAGTTCTAAAGGAAATCAATCCTGAATATTTATTGGAAGGACTGATGCTGAAGCTGAAGCTCCAATACTTTGGCCACCTGATGTGAAGAGCTGGCTCATTGGAAAAGACCTTGAGGATGGGAAAGATTGAAGACAGGAGGAGAAGAGGGAGGCAGAGGATGAGATGATTAGATGGCATCACCAACACAATGGACATGAATTTGAGCAAGCTCCAGGAGATCGTGAAGGACTGGAAAGCCTAGCCTGCCGCTGTCCATGGTGTCACAAAGAGTTGGACAGGACTTCGTGCCTGAAAAACAACAAATCAACAAAAAACACACAGTGCTGACCTTTGCATGCTCAGTTGCATCTGACTCTATGCAACCCCAAGGACTGACTGCAGCGCTCCAGACCCCTATGTCCATTGGATTTTCCAGGCAGGAAAACTGGAGGGGGTTGCCATTTTCTTCCCCAGAGGATCTCTCTGACTCAGGGTTTGAACCCTTGTCTGCTGTGTCTCCTGCATTGGCAGGCAGTTTCTTTATCACTGAGTCACCTGCAAAGCCCAAATAAAGTGCATGGGCTCTGGAGCAGGAGCCTTGCTATGAGGCATATGGGGTCTTATTTCCCCTTCTAGGGACTGAACATGCGATCCCTGCATTGCAAGGTGATTCTTTAACCACTGGGCCACCAAGGAAATCCCTGACCTTTAGGAGTATTGAAATTAATGAGACAAAAATGCTTGAAGTCATCACTTATATTTAGCACTGGAACTAAAGAAAAAGAAAAGAAAATATATAAACAATTAAAAGTGGGAATGACAGGATTACATACAAAGAAATGTAAGCAAAGCTACAGACTATTTAAACTAATAAGATGCTGCATGTAAGTTGCTGTAAACAATATTAGCATATGAAAATCAATGGCATTTATATACTTCATAATAATTAATTACAGACTGTAATGAAAAGAATCCATTCACTATAAGAACAAACTGTAAGACCCTTAGCAATAAATGTAACAAAAAATGTACAGTACTTTTGGAGAAAGAATTGCAAAACATTTTTGAGGAATTACTAAAGAATATATTGCTAAGTGGAAAGATACAAAATACTCATCAGTGTGAGATATAATACTGAAAATATGTTAAGTTCTCTCAAGTTAATTGTTAATATTAATTCAATACAATCTCAGCTATTTTTGATGGAAGTTATCAAACCATTACTATTATTTATATGTGAGAACATTGGACCAAAACATCCAAAATTTTGTTGCTGTTATTGGTTTCTGTGTGTGTGTTGTTTGTGTGTATGTGTGTCTGCTTCTTTGCTCTTTGGGTCATTGGTCACTTTATCTGTTCATGTGCCTCATACTTTAATATCTTTAAATTATTTTGCTTTCTAGTATATATTAGTATCTAGTAGAACAAGTCACTATTTTTGCTCAGCTATTTCAAAATTAGCCTTACTACTCATGTACTTTGATTCTTCCATATAAATTTTAGCTTAAATTAATCACTTAAAATAAGTTTGAAGCAAAAAAAAAAAAGAGTAAATGACCTACAAGATATGACTTGCAAAATCATAATATTTACAGCAAAGTGGTAGTTGACACAGATAAATAGAAAGAAGTAGATAGAGTATCTTAAAAACAGTCCTGTACTCCATTGGGGAGGTTTCCCTAGTAGCTCAGATGGTAAAGTGTCTGCCTGCAATGCGGGAGACCCAGGTTCGATCCCTGGGTTGGGGAGATCCCCTGGAGAAGGAAATGGCAATCCACTCCAGTATTCTTGCCTGGAAAATTCCATGGACAGAGGAGCCTTGTAAGCTACAGTCCATGGGGTCACAAAGAGTTGGACATGACTGAGCGACTTCACTTCACTTCACTTCTATATTCCAATGATAATGTGATATATAATGTAGATGGCATAGTCAATAGATTGTGCTGGCCAGTCGAGGGAAGTTCATTGAATCCTCATCTCACACCATAAATAAAAATCAAAACCAGACATATTTTTAAAAGTTCAACTCCTTCAGTTCAGTCCGATTCAGTCGCTCAGTCATGTCTGACTCTTTGCGACCCCATGAACTGCAGCACGCCAGGCTTCCCTGTCCATCACCAAGTCCCAGAGCTTACTCAAACTCATATCCATTGAGTTGGTGATGCCATCCAACCATCTCATCCTCTGTCATCCCCTTCTCCTCTTGCCTTCAATCTTTCCCAGCATGAGAGTATTTTCCAATGAGTCAGTTCTTTGCATCAGGTGGCCAAGTTACTGGAGCTTCAGCTTCAGCCTCAGCCCTTCCAATGAATATTCAGAGTTGATTTCCTTTAGGATGGACTGGTTGGATCCTTGTGGTCTGAGGGACTTCTTAATGTTTCTAAAAGAAAATACAGGAGAAAGTCTTTAAGGTTTTGGAGCAGAAAATATTTATTAAAAAATGAAAAAAATGTGAACAATAAAATAATTTGCCAACTTCAAAGTCAAAATTTTCAGTTTAATTAAAAGACTGAGAGAAGAAATTAACCATATACATAACTCTCAAATGATTAGTTTCCTACATTTAAGAAACACTCTTACAAATCCATAAAGAGTGATTAAAAAAAAAAAAACTAATGGAAAGGGTATACAAGATATAAATAGACAACATACAGAAAATACATATGAATGATCATCAAGTAAAATGAAATCAATGTTCAGCCTCTCTGCTAATGGGGAAAATGAACATCAAAATCTCACCAAGAGGGAATTCCCTGGTGGTCCAGTGTTTAGGAATCTGTGCTTGCACTGCTGGGGCCCTGGGCTGGATCCTTGTTCAGGGAACGAAGATCCTCCAACTGTGCAGTGCGGCCTAAAATAAATAAAATATTAATAGTATTCATGGAAAAAAAAACCAGCAAGAAACTACTTCACACACATAGCAAATTGGCAGAAATATATAAAATTCTGATAGTTGCCCCTTCTGTCAAGCATGTTGGGAGTTGGGAAGAATCATATACTCCTTGAAGGGTGGCAGATTAAGTATCTGTCTTTGAATGTGTTGTGGTCATATCCAATAAAGTTGAAGATGTGGATATGATTGACCCAACAAACGCCTACCTAGATAAAAAATCTTGTTTTTGAACCTGTGCACAAGTGACATACACAAGAAATTCATGTAGAAGGCTGGAGGCAGAAAGGTTTGATTCACAGGTTGGGAAGATTTATAAGCCAGGAGGTGAACATAATCTTATGGTCCCATGAGGGGCAGGTCCTTGGGAGGAAATGGTGACTTTCAGAGAGCCCTGGGAGCCCTTCTCATGAAGGAGACTGGACCCTGAGCAATGTCTCTGGCTTGACACAGAAGCAGCAAGACATAACTTTGGAAATAAGTTTATTTTGTATGTGTATCTGTTGTAGTTTTTTAGTGTGCTCTTCCCATGAGGTTTTGAAATAGCAGTCCACATGTGTACAAGGTTGTTTTAAGCTGGTCTCTTTTCAGCCTAGAGAAGTTCCTTTATCATTTGTAGTCAAGCTGGTTTAGTGCTGCTGAATTCTCTGAGCTTTCGCTTGTCTGTAAAGCTTTTGATTCTTCCAGTGAATTTGAATGACAGCCTTAAACAGAAATAGAGTCACAGATGTAGAACACAGTCTTATGGTTACCAGAGGGGAAAGTGAGGGAGGCATAAATTAAGAAATTGGAATTGACATAGACACACTGCTATGTATAAAATAGGGCTTCCCTGTTGGCTCAGTGGTAAAGATTCCTGCCAATGCAGGAGCTGCAGGAGTTATGGGATTTGATCCTTGGGTCAGGAAAAGCCCCTGGAGAAGGAAACGACAACTCACTCTAGTATTCTTGCCTGGGAAATCCCATCAACAGAGAAGCCTGGTAGATGAAAATCCATGGAGTCACAAAAGAATCAGACATGACTTAGTGACTAAACAACAATATATAAAATAGATGACTGATAAGGACCCTACATAGCACAGGGAGCTCTACTCAATACTCTGGAACAACCTATAAGGGAAAACAATCCAAAACAGAGTAGATGTTTGTATAAGCATACATGATTCACTTGGTTGTATGGCAGAAACTAAAGCAATATCACAAATTAATATATTCAAATAAAAATTAAGGAAAAATAAAGTGTTTAGCCAATGCAAAAAAGAGAACTTCAGGCTTTGGACAATGAGCACATCTATAGTGACCCAAAGCCCCAGGGCAGAGAGATACTTCTCCAGGATTTACGTTAGCTGGTTATTTCATGCTGCCCCATGAGGAACGACCAGAGTTATTTCCATTAAATTTTCCACCAGCCTGACAGGGCTGTGCTTAGCATCAGATTTCATTTGATTTTAGGGAAAACAGTAAAGAATGGACTAATTTTTGCAAACCTGAGTTTGGAGAGTATTATTCATACCAGCTGCTTAGATATGTTCACCATTTGAAGCTCATTCATGGAGCGCCTGATAAATGTTCAGCTTGAAACCCTGGACTAAAAATTCATGTATTAGACATCCTTCCCTCATTAGAGCAATTATCACATTATGCATAATTGTAGAGACTATTTTTACCTCCTCAGTCTCAGGGTCACCCATGCCTGTCATGCAATAGCCTCCTTGGAAACGTTAATGCCTTCCTTCTGGTAGGTCTGTAGCCACACCCTTCCTTTGCCTCCAACAGATAAGCCTGACTTTCATATGGAACAATATATTTAGGAATATGTTCTTGACTTTTTTTTTTTAACAAATCCTGCGGCATACTGGAGTCAGTTGTTCCTCTTTCATATTTGTTCATGGCTTAATGATAAATAGAGCATCAATCAAAACAGAATAGAATCCCCCTCCCACCTGCAATGACTTAATTATGAAATAAAAATCCCAAGAATTCCGTCAGAGCATTTAGCATCAGACCTTTTTCTCCTGCAGGCTCCTCACAGGCTATTAGGCTAATAAGCTTTACTATCTGTTCTATAATCTCTGGTCGTTATTCAGCTGAGTGACCATTAAGACGGGAAACATAACGAGAGGAGAACAAGGTAAACTTAATAAAGCATTCTTTGTTCTCCTCGCAGAGGTGGAATAATGGGCAATTTCTTCTTGTTTATTGTCCACATAAAGGATTTGATGGGATCTGCACCCTCCCTGAGACTGGGAGCTTTGTCCTGGAAAACTTGCTCTCAGTTGAGAGCAGGTTTAGAAGCAGCTGCCGGAGGCAGAGACAGGACACCCCAGGCATTCTCATACATGCTGCCTTCTTTGAAGGATCCTTGGTACTTCTCACACAACCTTGCTAAGGCTGTTCTGTTGTGCATTGAATTATAATATGCAGATCTGACCTTTTCCTCTTTTAAAAAATTTATTCATTTTTTAATTGAAGGAAATTGCTTTACAGAATTTTGTTGTTTTCTGTCAAACATCAGCATGAATCAGCCATAGGCGTACATACGTCCCCTCCCTCTTGACCTTTCTCTTACTAGATAACCAGATGGGTCACATTCATTTAGAACATGGATTCTGTGTGGATTTTTTCTTTTCTTTTCTTTTCTTTTTCTGTGTGGATTTTTAAGCCACATTAGAGTTTAGCAGGACAAAACACCTGAAGGGTCACCCATTTAGTGGGTTCTTAGTTGCAGAAGGGAGAAGAGTTAGTGCACATTTGGTTGGGAGGTAGAGAGGGGGCAGTTAAGTAAATGTCTGTTTGGTCAATGAGAAAGGGATGCTTCTTATTTAAATCACAAAACGTATTTATTGCACAGATACTTATATGAAGCTTACTCTTTACAAGTCTCTACTTGAAGAACTTTACAAATATTAAAGCATTTAATCCTCCTAATATTCCCATGAGGTGACAGCTCATTATGCTTATACTATAGTTGAGCAAATGGAGGCATGAAGGGGTTATGTTAGTTGCAAAAGGTCACAGAGCATAATTTGCCCAGTGTTGGAATTTAGCTCCAAGTCCAGGCCATTTGACTTTTGACCAATGCGGTGAAAGGATGAGTCACAGATACTGTTGATAGAAGTGTGCATCCCTGTAGATTTAATCAAATAATGGACGGTAAAACCATATTGAGAGTTATGATGCTAAACACAGAATTTCTAATAATAAAAATAAGAAAGGAAGGAATAAATAGTTACCGAACACCTACTTTATACCTAGAAGTTAAAACATGTTATCTCATGCACTGATATAAAAGAGAAATTATTCCCCTCATATTACAGATGAAGGAACAAGGATTATAGAGATTAAAAGATGTGTCAGTGGCCCCACAGTTAGTTGGTAACAGAACTTCAGTTTGAATACATGTCTAAATTCAGTGTTTTTGTGTCTAGCATCTTCGTGAAAAATACACTCTATCCCAGACTGTGGAATTGATGTCAGAGTTTTCATCATTCTTCTACAGAACAGTCAATGCAGTAACTGGCTGCTACTGTGTGCTATCATTACAGAAGTCACTAAATCTAAAAGCATATTTTTGGCACAGAATCCTTTTCCACTTTTATCACAATTCACCAATTTTCTATGGTTCATGTCACTGTGCAGTGCTTTGCAATGCTCTGAATACAATTTTTGACTCCCTGTTAATGTTCTTGGTCTTCTTTCCTAGTTTTCATTTTTACTGAGAGACAACCTGGTTTAGTAACAAAGGCACAGTGTAATTTTTTTCCCTTCCTAAGTGGCTGAAAAGCCCACATTCATGACATTCTTTGCCCCTTCCTTTGTGATCAGTCCTTCTGCCCTGTTCTGTTAATAATTAGAAAGATAACACCTCTCTCATCCCTTTGCCTAGAATAATCAGAGACGCATCTCTTCATCTTTTTCCTATTTTCCTTTTTTGCTAGCCGTGTATTCTGAGCTGATCAAAAGTAGTTTATTCAAGTGTCAAATGTGTTTCCAGGAGTGCTAAACTGCAGAAAATTCAATGTCACACGGGAACAATGTATGTATAATTTATAGATAAGCAGAATGAGGTTAGCAGGTGCTTCTGATGAGCATCGTGCCAGATGTAAATATTCCCAGTTCGAGTATTCATGAGTTTATTCAAAGTCCAGTTTCTAGTGACCAGGTGCCTGAAAAGAGTGGCATAAACTCCTTCTAATCATGGCATAAATTCACATCAATAGCAACATGATTACATAAAAAGCAACATGAAAAACCAAAGTACATATAGTCTTGTGAGAGATACTCTTATTGATTTGGAAGTTCATTTTTTTTTTCTTTTTCAAAAGTAACTTGTTTATGCCTATCAACTCTCAGCTCTTTATATAAAAATGTTCTGTAGTAGAAATCTTCAGAGGGATAGTCCTATGCCATGAAAAAGTCTTAAAAATGTATTTCAACCCACTGCTTCCTTTGGTTCAAATAAAATCATTTCAAAACTTTATGACCATCATATTCCACATTACAATCATAAGCTTGAACAGAGCTTCCCAGGTAGTGCTAGTGGAAAAGAACCTGCCTGCCAATGCAGGTAGACGTAAGAGACCTGGGTTTGAACCCTGGGTCGGGAAGATCCCCTGGTGAATGAAATGGCAACCCACTCCAGTATTCTTGCCTGGAGAATCCAATGGACAGAGGAGGCTTGCAGACTGCAGTCCATGGGGTCACACAGATTCAGACACGACTGAAGTGACTTAGCAGCAGTAGTAGCAACAGCAAGCTTGAACAACCTCTTACCCCTTACATACACAGTGGCATCAAGACACTGCTGAAGAGTGAGCAGAAGTCTGAACTATCTGCAACAGAACTTTGTCACGCTCCAACATCTGGGCATCAAATACAGTATCTTTAAGCTTTCTCACTGAAGGCTGATACTGATAGTTGAAGATTGTATATCTTATGAGATTAGTGCAATTCTCTTTCAGGAATACATAACTAGTTCTTAGAAACTTCCAAAGACCTAATCCTCTAGCCAACTATGAAGAATTCTTTAAAACAGATATACTGCTAAATCTCTATCAGGTGCTTGAATCCTTTCTATGATTAATCCATGTAAATGAAGCTCATTACATGCTCATTTACAGGGGAAATGCCTATATATTTTATGCATGTGTGTGTGCGCAGTTGTTCAGTTATGTCCAACTCTTTACAAGCCCATGGACTATAGCCTGCCAGGCTCCTTTGTCCATGGAACTTTCCAGGCAAGAATACTGGAGGGGGTTGCCATTTCCTTCTCCAGGGAATCTTCCCCACCCAAGGGACTGAAACTCTGTCTCCTTGTGTTTCCTGTGTTGGCAGGCAGATTCTTTACCACTGTGCCACCAGGGAAGATGCCTGGGAAGATGCTATGTATACATATTATTTTTTCTAGATCTCATCCTATTGTTGGCTTTGCTTGAACAGTTTTATTTCATCAGTTTCACCAACCTTCACTGCATCTCCAAAGAGGAATGACATGTCCCTATCTTCATTGAAGTCATACTCAGGAAGGTGAATGAGGAAAGAAATTGAAGGTCCAGTCTATGTTAATTTTCTAGGGTTATCCTAACAAAGAACTACAAACTGGATGGCTTAAAATAACAGAAGTTTATTCTTTTGCAGTTTTGGAGGCCAGAAGCCTGAGATCAAGGTTTGGGCAGGATTGACCACTCTGAGGCTATGATAGAATCTGTTCCTTGTCTCTTTTCTGCTTTCTTGTGCTTTTCTAGAAATAAATGGTGTGCCTTGATCCATAAAAGCATAACTTTGATCTCTCATTTCATCTTCACATGGCTTTCTCCTTGTATGTGTATTGGTCTCTGAGTCCCCTTTTTAATAAAGAGATCAGTCATATATACTAGGGCTTACCCTAATGACTTAATTTTAACTTGATTGCCTTTTTAAAGACTCCATCTACAACTAAGTTCACATTCTGAGGTATTGGGGGTTAGATCTTCAATATCTGAATTTGATGGGGACACAATTCAACCTATAGCACCTTCTTTGATGTAATATGGTCTATTAAACAGGACATATGGGAGGTTATTTGAGAGACAGTGGTTCCAGTTGGGAGCACAGGCCTTGGAGTTGGGTGGCCTGGGTTCAAATACTGTCTGTGGCCCTTATCAATAGCTTGTTATGGGCACATGACTAATTCATTTGTGCCTCAACTTTGCCTGATGAAAAATGTGATCATACTTGTACCTACGTTTTTGTTTAAAAATGTAATATATAAAACTCTCCAAATATTTTGTTGAATTCAAACATACTTTCCCTTTAGGTACATTTCTGATCTATCTCACCAATAGTTCTGCTAAAAATAGGAAAGATTTTTATTAGAAATAATTGGTTTTCCAAGAATCCATGTAGAGTGATCATCTATGTTCACAAACCATTTTATACATATTTTGCTTATTTTTTCCTATTTTTGCTTATCCTTCATTTATTTAATCTGCAGTCTTCATTACATTAATCTATATTTTTAGAAATTCATTTATTTTCTCTCCCTCTTATTCCAGTCTTTGCTATACACATTTGTGCATACCTGCATGCACACACACATACACACTCGCACACACATTTTTTATTAGTAGGGTCTTTATATGCTGTTTTCAGTCTTTTAAGAAATTCTTCATTTTCCATCTTGCATTCTCATGTAATACTTCATAGACTCAACAGTCTCATGTTCAAGGTTAACTCTATTCACAAAAGAAAAAAGAAAACCAATGATTATCGGGAACATACTAGACATTGGGTGTTTTACAGGAAACATTTCTCTGATATTATCCCTTTCCTAAGATGAAACAGCTAGTAAGTGCCAGAAATAAGCTTTGACCCACAAGCAGATTTTAAAACATGTATAGTATTTTCCCACTATTGTGCAGATTCTGAATAAAATAAATATGGTTCAGATGTACTGTATCCAGATCATTTTCTTATGGGCCTGGATCACTTTCCTTATGTTTCACAAAGTTCCCAGGGATGGTGTCTGTGGGTGAGATGAAGTCAGAGGTTCTGTTGATAACTTAGGCCTCAGAATATGACCTGTTCGATAAGACAGAATTCAACCTGTGAGAGGCAAGACCTTTTGAATTTATTTACAAATAATGTATTTGTATGATTCAAGAACGTGATCTGGCCCAGGTTAATCTCAATCTGACTTTAACACAGGTTGACAAAGGGATGAAAAAAGAAAGCATCTGTAATTTCCAGATTTACAGCAACATCAAGTCACAGCTGACTGCCCGGCCCACGCATTGCAGGGATTGCAGGGTGTGATGCTAAAGTAGCTTTTTGAGAAATGAGATGCTGCATATTTCATTTTTTTTTTTTTCAATATTACCATCCTGCCAGGAACTGCTATAAAAGTATCCTAAGTCCTGAAATGGGAGGGATAGATTTTCCAAATAGATGCCAAGTGCTAGGGAAGCCTCCAAGCTTGTACGTTGCCCATTCGGGTTGTTGGCACAGACACTGCAGCATCAACCAAAGTATTTATTAAGGGCCCAGCTGCCCTGGATGCCACACAAGATGCTGCACAAACGCCAGAAACAGGAGCAGCCCTGCTCTCCAGGCTCAGATTGATAGGAGCCGACAGTTTTAGGTCAAGAGTCCAGGTTATTTCTGGTAGGCATGTGCAACACAGCCTGGCTTACCCAGTGAGCCCTCCGCCCTTCAACCCCAAGTACATCCCATGTGACAGGCAGGACTAGAGATATTATCTGTCTTTTACATGAAAGTTCATGTGCCCTCCTCTGGGTTCTATAACTTGAGGTTAACAGAGCATGATTCAAACCCAGATCCCTGAGGTATTGGATCTCCTGTTTTCTTGCATCCACCCAATTGTCTTTGCCACAAACTGTGTGAACATTTTATATAATCACACATCTAAGATGCAAATCTTTAAAAAAATTTTTTATTGGAGTATAGTTGATGTACAATGTTGTGTTAGTTTTGTATAGCAAAGTGAATCAGTTATACATATACATATATCCACTCTTTTTTTTTTTTAAGGGGGGGTCTTCCCTGACAGCTCAGTTGGTAAAGAATCCACCTGCAATGCAGGAGATCCCGGTTCGATTCCTGGGTCGGGAAGATCCCCTGGAGAAGGGATAGGCTACCCACTCCAGTATTCTGGGGCTTCCCTTGTGCCTCAGCTGGTAAAGAATCTGCCAGCCATGTAGGAGACCTGGGTTCAGTCCCTGGGTTGGGAAGATTCTCTGAAGAAGGGAAAAACTTACCGCTCCAGTATTCTGGCTGGGAGAATTCCATGGACTGTATAGTTACTAGCATTTCTGGATAAGCTATATAATGGTTAGTATCACAAACATAGATACATTTTTTGGGCTTCCCCCATAGCTCAGTTTGTAAAGAATCCACCGTCAATGCAGGAGACGTCTGTTCAATTCCTGGGTTGGGAAGATCCCCTGGAGAAGGAAAATGCTATCCACTCCAATATTCTGGCCTGGAGAATTCCATGGACTGTATAGTCCATGGGGTTGCAAAGAGTCGGACAGGACTGAATGACTTTCGCGTCCATCTTTTTTAGGTTCTTTTCCCATATAAGCCATGACAGAGTACTGAATAGTACCACTGTACCCTATGGTGGGTCTTATTAATTATTTGTTTCACAAATGCACACACGTGTTCTTAGTCACTCAGTTGTGTCCCACTCTTTGCGACCCATTGGACTGTAACTCACCAGGCTCCTCTGTCTATGGGATTCTCCAGGTAAGAATACTCAAGTGGGGTGCCATGTCTTATTCTAGGGGATCTTCCTGACCCAGGGATAAAACTAACATCTTTTATGTCTCCTGCATTGGCAGGTGGGTTCTTTACCTGCTGAGCCATCAGCAAGCCCTATTTTATATACAATAGTGTGTGTATATTCATTCCAATTAAGATGCTAATCTTAAAGTAGGAGAATTTCAGATCTGAAAGGCTCCTAGGAGCCTGAATTCAGCACCCTTCTTTTATTTATGGGGGACCTGAGTGTTTCTGAAATGTACAATAAACCCTCAGTACAGTACATTCTTGGCAGAGCTCTGCCTAGAACCCAAGAGGGGCTGAGGGTTCCAAGCACATTAATTGCATTTAAATTGAGAATTCCATGGGGTTAGATGTCTCATGTAGTTTTCTTTTCTCCTGGTCAAAATTCTTCTCTTTACCCCATGTTGCTTCTCTTTAGGCAGTCTGAAACATTGTCCACCCCCAGAAGCAGAAAAACGGCCTGGATAAGATAGGTTGAGATTGTTGAGACACTGGAAACAGAAGAGACAGTGAAGTCAGGCTGAGGTTTCCATGTAAGGAACCAGCTTCATTCTTTCCAGTCGCGGGTAATCAGTCCAAGATAAAAAGAGTGGCCTGAACACAATGAGCACCTCGCGTAGCAGATTCATGAATGAATCTGAAGCAGACAATTTTGCAAGTTCTGATGGAGGCAGGGGAGAATAAACTAAGGGAACAGCGTGTCAGGAAACTAGAATCCATCATTTGCGTGCAAGGTGTAAAACTCTGGGCTAAAATTGGATCCTCAGAGAGTTGATACGCCCTGATTGAAATTGACTTTTTGTCATCCTCCATGACAATGAACTGAACTGAAATAACCTGTCCTAGAAACTTCTCTTTTCAGCTCCTTTTCTTATACAATGTAAAAACAAAGGTCACACAAAGACACACACACAGGCACTTACGATGAATGAAGTGATGCTATTTATTCATAATCAATAAGTTAATATGTGCTTATTGTGAGTCACAAAGATAACATCACAAGATTAATAAGACATGATTTCCTGCCTTCCAGGAACTCTGAGTCTGGCTAGCAAAATACATAGGGGCAGAGTAATCAAAACACAATATAGAAAGGGCTATAAAAAAAGGTATTTAAAAAGTATCATGGTGGCTGAAGAGTGCAAGTGCTGAACCTGCAAGTGCTGGTTAGAAGATGCTGGCCTGGGAAGACTTGAGATAGGAGGAGGCCTTTCAAAAGTAGCAAGATAAGTAATGACATTTCAGAAAAAGAAAGTGTGTAATAAAATCACAGTCAGGTGGAAGCATGACATAGCATGCTTTGTTCTGTGAATGATTAGTATCATGCAGCATAGGGGGCAAGATGCACGAAAAAAATAGAAGATGATTTGGAAGGGAAGGGATTGGTTAGGATCACGTGTTGAAAAGCCTTGGATACCTGGAGAAGGAGCTCAAACTTTATCCAAGATGCTGCTCAATTAGGGAGTGACTTGTTGAACTGTTTATTTTCTAGAAAATAAATTCCAAGAGAAAGATAGATCTGAAATGATGATGACAGTGTTCATTGAGCAACATTGGTCCATTTT
The DNA here is from genome assembly GCF_910594005.1 of Cervus elaphus. Classification (NCBI taxonomy): domain Eukaryota; kingdom Metazoa; phylum Chordata; class Mammalia; order Artiodactyla; family Cervidae; genus Cervus; species Cervus elaphus. The sequence goes on from NC_057820.1 coordinate 10,745,462, forward strand.
CTGGATGAAAATAGCATATTCTTTATTGTCTAATTTCTAAATTTAGCACAAAGTTAAAGTGTTGATGACAGCCAATGCTATCAAAGCTTTGCTGAAATCAATATAGTCAGATATTTCTGATGATGCAAATTGTCAAAGCTGTTTTGAAAAGAAATATGAAAGTTCATTATTAAGGAAAATATATGCAGTTATGTGCCTTGAAGCAGCAGTCTCAGTTTTGAGAATTTAAATGAAGAAAATTATCCAAAGCCAAAAGAGCCATAAAATTTAGAGATGTTTATTTGAGCATTGTTTATAATACCCAGATAAAAAATAAGCACCAATGATAAGACTGTTGAAATGTTTATTTTATGTTAGAGATGTTTATAAAATGTTTGTGTTTATGTTAGATATGTTTATTTTAACATGATTTATAATAGCCAGATATAATATCTAGATTAAAAAATAAGCACCAACAATAAGACAGTTATAAGTACATTGTATCAAACTGGCCAAATGAGGTGTAAAGCACTGATTAAAATATCTACTGAAACACAAAAAGTTTAGTTAATATGATGTTTAAAAATACAAACATATGTGTTCATTATTATTCCTGCTATGTAAAATTAAATGTGTGTAGCAATAAAAATTGAAGAGAGCAAAGACAAATGAACACTATGTAATGTATTTAGAAAGTAAAATTTTTCTCGTTATATTTAGAGTTGCATTAATGCTTTTATAATGACGTCTGTAGAAAAAAATCACATTTAAAATAGCTGTCATTTATTAAATGTCTATATTATGCTAAGCACTGTACATGTTTTATCTTATTTAATTCTCATAGCATTCCATAAGGATGGTACAGCTATGATCTATCCTTAATTGAATTTTAATTTTTTTGAATTGATATATATGTATAATTTATAAATGTAAAGCAATATAAATAATTTCATTAAGAATAAGAGCAATATCTTTGTCTTTCAACTCCAATTCATACAAATGATTTTAGAAGTTTCTCAAAGCTCCTCTGTATTTTCAAATCATGTGATATTATATGCGTGCATGCATGCTAAGTTGCTTCAGTTGTGTCCGACCTTGTGCGAACCTATGGAATGTAGCCTGTGAGGCTCCTTTATCCATGGCATTCTCCAGGCAAGGATTCTGGAATGGGTTGCCATTTCCTTCTCCAGGGAACCTTCCCGACCCAGGGATTGAACCCACGTCTTTCATGTCTCCTGCAAGTGGGTTCTTTATCACTCGTGCTGCCTGGGAAGCCCATGTGATACTAACCATTTATAAATTCAAGCTTAAAATATTATATATTTAATAAAATCAAGCCATTCTTTAAAAATTTGCCTCTGAAAAAGAATAAATAATTGCTAAATCCTGAGTAAAACTCATAAAAAAAAAGAGAAAATAGAAGCTACTAATATCAAGAATAAAAAAGAGACATCAAACATAATTCATTGATATTAAAATTAAAATAAGACAATATAAACAGTTATATGGCAGTGTACTTGAATGTTTAAAGAAATTGAACAAATTCACTGGAAAGCAATTCATTAAAAATGTGGAGAAAGACATAGAAAGTACTAATTGCATTATATATTAAAGAATTGTATTTTTATTTAAAATCTTCTCACTAAAAAAAAAGCCAAACATGGATGCCTTTGCTGGTGAGTTCTACCAGATATTTTTGGAAGACATTGTACCAAGATGTTGTGGATGTAAGAAGCATGGGGTCATACCCATATTTCCAAGCGAGACAGATTTTTATGACATAAGCAGAGTGAAAAATGTGGGAAGGGAACAATGGAGGCAGAATAACTCATTAGAAAAATGGTAAGAAATGCCCAGGTAGAATAGGGTGTGTCCTGAACCTGATTAGAGGCTATAGAGATAGAAGAGAATATAACAGAGAGAGATGCTGATGCTGAACTTTCACGCCATTACCCGTGGTCAAAGAACATCATGCTCAGGAGTGGGGCGGAAGGACTCTGCTCTCGTGAGGTCAATGGACAACCACAGGGGTAGGTTTTTGAGGGGTGTGTTCACCTTTCAGGACAAGCTAATAAGTCAGTCTGCCTTACTTGTCCATCCTGTAGCAATGGGCTAGAGATGGGAACAGGAGCCAACACCTTCAGTAATAACAATGAAAAATGCTTGAAATTAGAGTGTAAATCTCATCAAAGAGCTGGAAAGTTAATGAGAAATACATGACCAAGCCAAGGTTAAGCAAAGATCTGGAACCCAGACAGGAGAGCTTCCTTTGTCCTGGACCATGTTGCTACCTTGAGAAAGGCAACCAGCCAGCATCCCACTGGCAATTTTGGTGACCTTGAGCAGCTACAAACAGGTGATGTCTGATTGACCAACACCTGCCCAGTGCAGGACCTAGATTGACATAACCTGGATATCGCTACAGTGATGTAGAGGTAGCCACAAAATTCAGCACCTTAGAGCATTAATGTTTTCTTGCTTTCAATTCTGCAGGCTGGTAGGGTCTACTCTGCTTCCATCTGAGGTCACTGAGCTTGTTCCTCGGATGCAGATGAACTTCAGGTTTGCTCTCTGAGTCTGGTATTCTCCTTCCATCAGCTGCTGTCCTGGGCATGCTCTTCTTATGGAGAAAGTTGAGATTGAGCAGCACCATGTAACCACCCCTGAAGCTCTTTTGCATTCTATTGGCACAGTGAGTTACAGATCGGGACCAGGGGTACACACCCAAGGGGCCGGGTGGCAGGGAAGTGAAGCTTTCCTGAACAATATTCCAGTTCATCCTTACACCTAAATATGTAAGATAGTTAACAGACATTTGGTCCTGTCCAAACTGTCCTTGATATTTAGTTCTGTACAAAACATCCATAAGACATTTGGTCCATAAGACATTTGGCCCATGCCAAAAGGCCCTTGATATTTGCAGAGCCATTTGAACTTTGCAGAGCATCCATAAGGCATTTGGTTCATGCCAAAAGCTTCTTGGTATTTGGTCATATGTGGACCTGTCTGAATTGTCAGTGGAGACATTTGGTCCATGTCAAAAGTTCCTTGATATCTGATCCTGCCCAAAATCATTAGGTGACTCAGTGGTAAAGAATATGCCTGCAATGCAAGAGACTCAGGTTTAATCCCTGGCTTGGGAAGAGCCACTGGAGAAGGGAATGGCTATCTACTCTAGTATTCTTGCCTGGAGAATTCCATGGACAGAGGAGCTTGGCAGGCTACAGTCCATTGGTTATCTAATAGTCGGACACTATCACTATAGCCCTGAAGCCTGAGGGCTCAATAGGCAAAGAATCTGCCTGTAATGCAGGAGACAGGAGGCGCGGGTTTGATTCCTGGGTCAGGAGGATCCCCTGGAGGAGGAAATGGTAGCCCACTACAGTATTCATGCCTGAAAAATCCCATGGACAGGAGGGCTACCGTTCAAAGAATCACAAAAAGTCAGACACAACTGAGCGATTAAGCACAAAAATATGATTATGGACATTTTGGATAGAACCAAATTTCAACAACTTTTTGGTATAGGTCATATGTCTTACAGATGTTTTGGACAGTACCAAATGTCTCATGCAAAGAGTTGACTCATTGGAAAAGACCCTGATGCTGGGAGGGATTGAGGGCAGGAGGAGAAGGGGACAACAGAGGATGAAATGACTGGATGGCATCACCAACTTGATGAACTTGAGTTTGAGTAAGCTCCGGGAGTTAGTGGTGTACAGGGGGCCTGGCATGCTGTGATTCACGGGGTTGCAAAGAGTCGGACACAAGTGAGTGCCTGAACTGAAATGTCTACAAGACTGAAAGACATCCATTTTTTTTCCTAATACGCTTTTAGAGGATAATACTGGAGGATATATTCAAGGCAAAGAATAATTTATTTAAAATGATGTAAAATAAAAAACTGTTGGAATAAAACTAACTACATTAAAAGTAAGAATTTATATTATTAAATGATATCACTAATGAGTAAAAAATAAAAAAAAGAAGTAAGCCAGAAAAAGGGAGAAAATTATTGCAACATACACAACCACTGAAGAGCTTGATTCCAGAAGCCATAATAAAGATTTCTGACAAGTCAATGAGAAAGAGGGATTTCCCTGGTGGTCCAGTGGTTAAGACTTTGTCTTCTAATGCAGGGGATGTGGGTTCAATCCCTGGTCAAGGAGCTAAGATCCTATAGGCCTTGAATCCAAAAAAAGAAAAAAGAAAATGAAAAAGTAAGAAAGAAAGAATGTTGTAACAAATTCAATAAAGATTTAAAGAAAAATCAATAAAAGAAAACATAATAGAAATATTGATTAAAAAATGTGAATGGGCATTTAATGTAAGAAGAACTTTAAATGCTCAAAAAATATAAAATAGTTTTCAATCTCATTATTACTGAAGAAAATGCAAACTGAAACCAGAAAGAAATATCATTATATGCCTGTTAAAATAACTAAAAAGAGTTACCATGAAGAAGTTTCATTCACTGAAAGAAGTGTATATATTGGGACAACCTCTTCAGAAAACACTTGGCCTTCCTTATCTAGTGGAGTTGAAGCTGTGCCCACTTTCTGACCTTGCAACTGCACTTCTAATTACACACCACAGAGAACAAGGATACCTGTGCCCCAGAGCACACACAGGAGAACTTCAGAGCGACTTCATTGTCTGTGGCACAAGCCAGAAACAACTCAACTGTCCCCTAACAGTTGAATGAATAAATAAACACTATATTCATGAGATAGAATTCTGCACAGTGATAAACCAAATACAGCACAGACCTACTCAACAGTGTCCATGAAACCTGCAATGTAATGAAATAAGTCATATTCAGAAACAATATATTTTCATCAGTCCTTAGAAAATTTGATAAAAAAGAAAAGGAAAAAGTAAATGACATTGCTTATTTAAATGGGGATGAAGGAAAGAGGACTTGAAAGGTGGTCATATGTGCATTTGCTTTATCATATTCTATGTTGATTGCAGCTATAAAATTAAAAGATGCTTGCTCCTTGGAAGGAAAGTTATGACCAACCTAGACAGCATATTAAAAAGCAGAGACATTACTTTGCTAACAAACTTGTGTCTAGTCAAGGCTATTGTTTTTCCAGTGGTCATGTATGGATGTGAGAGTTGGACTATAAAGAAAGCTGAGCACCAAAGAATTGATGCTTTTGAACTGTGGTCTTGGAGAAGACTCTTGAGAGTCCCTTGGACTGCAGGGAGATCCAACCAGTCCATCCTAAAGGAGATCAGTCCTGGGTGTTCATTGGAATGACTGATGTTGAAGCTAAAACTCCAATACTTTGGCCATCTAATGTGAAGAACTGACTCATTTGAAAAGACCCTAATGCTGGGGAAGATTAAGAGCAGAAGGAGAAGGGGACGACAGAGCATGAGATGGCTGGATGGCATCACTGACTCAATGGACATGGGTTTGGGTAGGCTCCGGGATTTGGTGATGGACAGGGAGGCCTGGTGTGCTGCGGTTCATGGAGTCACAAAGAGGTGGACACGACTGAGCTACTGAACTGAACTGAAGGTTGATCATAGCTTTTCTTCCAAGGAGCAAGAGTCTTTTAATTTCATGGCTGCATGTGACTGTATAGTTCATGGAATTCTCCAGGCCAGGATACTGGAGTGGGTAGCCTTTCCCTTCTCCAGGGGATCTTCCCAACCCAGGGATCAAACCCAGGTCTCCTGCATTGTAGACAGATTCTTTACCAGCTGAGCCACAAGAGAAGCCCAAGAATACTGGAGTGGGTAGCCTATCCCATCTCTAGCAAATCTTCTGAACCCAGGAATCGAACCGTGGTCTCCTGCAATGCAGGCGGTTCCTTTACCAACTGAGCTATCAGGGGAATGTGATTAGTTATCTTAAACATGACGATTCCAGAGAAAACTTCATCTATTTATTTATTCTAGATTCATAAAATCCTGAAGGAATTGATAAAGGACTTGAAAAATTTCATAACACAGGGGACACAGGAATATATAGAAACTAAAAGCGCTACAATGGTACTTTTGTTTTGAAACAAAACTTTACCTTCCAGTTGAATCAAGGGTAAAATGAATACTCAGCAGCCTGACTTAGATTCCATTTGCTCACGGCAATTTCTGGCACAAAGTAAGTGCACTCTGACCAAACTGAGTGCCATATAGATATTTGAAATTAGGCAAAAGGTAGAGTTCTTTCACTAGGTTTCAGATGAAGCTTCCTAGAAAAATGGTGGTAATAATATTAGCTACGACAGGTTAGCTGACTGGCCAGAGGCAAGGAGCTTCTCTTGAGAGTTTGTTTCCTTGTGCAGCAAATTATTTGCCATACAGAAATATGAAAGAAGGAAAGGGATGGAGGAAGGAGAGAGAAAAGAATAGCAGAGATAAGAAAAAGCACAGATGAAGAGCAGAAAAGGGAAGTAGCATGCAGTGGGAAGACTCAAGCTACTCAGGTTACCAGAGTCTATGTAAAACGAGTGCACAAAGGCAGCCTTTTGGGTAGATTGATGCCTGATCTTAATGGAGCTTCAAGGGTCTCTTCAGACACTTAGATCTTACCCAGAGTGCAATGGGAAGGCCTTAAATGATTTTAAGACCCGATCATAATATTGGCCACTGTTGACTGATGAACTTATTATTTTTCAGATTTCTTATTTCTTATAATTCCCTCTAATTTCTAGTGTTTTCAAATGGTTGTATCATTTTAATTAAAAAAAAAAAGAAACAACTTACCCAAAGAAATGTGATTGATTCCCTACTTGCAAAATGAGGCAATTTCCAGTTTTCCTACTATTCTTCCTTCTTTCTGTTGTATTTGTGGGTGAAATCCTGTCTTGGAGTTTAGACTGTGTGTGTGTGTGTATGTGTGTGTGTTCTCAGTGGATCACTCATGTCCAGCTCTTTGAGACCCCATGGACTGTAGCCCACCAGGCTTCTCTGTCCATGGGATTTCCCAAGAAAGAATGCTGGAGTGGGTTCCCATTTCCTCTCCTGGGAATCTTCCCGGCCCAGAGATTGAAACTGCATTGCTTGTGTCTCTGGCACTGGGAGGCGGATTCTTTACCACTGCACCACCATATCCTTTCACTGATCATTATCACTTTATTGTGCATGTTTCATCTCTGTAGAAACAATGGTGCTTGCACTTGCTCTGTAACTGTCTCTATAACGATCATGTAGGCACCACGATAGGTAAAAGCACAATATTCCTTTACTTCTTCAGGTACCATTTGGCTACACACTGTAACTTTTGTGACTGGTTCCCCTGGGGGCTGTGAATGCAGCAGCTGCAACAGTTCTGGTTAAGTGATTATGATATTTATTCTGCACCCTAGTATATAGTTCTGTTTGCATTCTTAAGGTCTTTATTCTTCTCTAACATTATTAGGTATTATTGCAGCCATGAAGTTAAAAGATGCTTGCTCCTTGGAAGAAACGCTATGACCAACCTAGATAGCGTATTAAAAAGCAGAGACATTACTTTACCAACAAAGGTCTGTCTAGTCAAGGCTATGGCTTTTCCAGTGGTCATGTATGGATGTGAGAGTTGGAGCATAATGAAAGCTGAGCACTGAAGAACTGATGCTTTTGAACTATAGTGTTAAGGAGACTCTTGAGAGTCCCTTGGACTGCAAGGAGATCCAACCAATCTATCCTTAAAGGAAGTCGGTCTTGAATATTCATTGGAAGGACTGATGCTAAAGCTGAAACTCCGGTACTTTGGCCACCTGATGCAAAAGACTGACTCATTGGCAAAGACCCTGATGCTGGGAAAGATAGAAGGCAGGAAGAGAAGGGAATGACAGAGGATGAGATGGTTGGATGGTATCACCAACTAGATGGACATGAGTTTGAGCAAGCTCCAGGAATTGGTGATGGACAGGGAGGCCTGGCGTACTGCAGTTCATGAGGTCACAAAGAGTCAGACACAACTGAGCGACTGAACTGAAACTGAATAAGTAGTGTCTTCCCTAGTGGTGCTACTGGTAAAGAACATGCCTGCCAAGGCAGGAGACTTAAGAGACAGGGGTTCAACCCCTGGGTCAGGAAGATCCCATGGAGAAGGGAATGGCAACCCACTCCAGTATTCTTGCTTGGAGAATTCCATGGACAGATAAGCCTGGCTGACTCCAGTCCATGGGGTTGCAAACAGTCGGAGTCACTGAAGTGACTGAGCACATATGCATGAGTAGGTAGCATTTCCTAAGAAGTGTGGAAAAGTTTCTAAGCTGTCCTCTATCTTAAATATCCATTTTCTCTAAATTTCACACATAAAAATGAAACTTCATCTAAGAAGTAAAGTCAGATAATATTCATTTTTCTCTGAACTCAAACGTTTTCCCAGTGTTTTCACATCTTTTAAATAGAGAAGTATAAAATTGGTTGGATTTATCTTTTTCATTTATTTGTTTTGGTAACATTTATTTTCCCTCTTTTTCTGAATGTTTTCTCTTGAAGTTCAAGACTTTCTCCAGATTTGGATATGTCAATATTTACTTCCTGTTGTTTGTTTGTTTTGTTTTTTGTCATTTTAGTAATTCAGTCGTATCCGACTCTTGCAACCCTATGGACTGTAGCCCACCAGGGTTCTCATCCACAGGTTTTTCCAGGCAAGAATTCTGGAGTGGGTTGCCATTTCCTTCTCTAGTATTTACTTCCTGGTACTATATAAATTTTCTAAGCTGCAGATTCATTGCTCTTCAGCTCAGGAAGTTTTTCATTTATTTATTGAATATTGCTTCTGTTTCATTAGTTCTAGTGTATTTTCCAGGAATGCAAAGGAAGGGGCCACCCACCTCTTGTTCAGAAACAGATGATGGTCTCCCTTGCTAAGCAAGAGACTTATTCTTGAAAAGCACAATCTCTCTGAGTAAAGCAGAGCTGGGACCTTATATATGATTTTGGGAAACATGGGGTTGAGGATTAAAACACTCTTAAGAAGTGGGGGTGTCAGGGATGGGCTGATGTTTTGGCTGTGGAGGTTGGGTATTAGAGCACACATGCGCTGATTGGCTGGATTTCTGAAGTCTGATTATGAAAGTGAGTTGTCCAGAGTTTGTTCACATCCCACAATATCCTCTTGACTGTTCATTGACCAGGTGGTCAATGTCCCTCTTATTGTATCACACCTCCACAGGAGTTCAGGCAAATTGTGTCTGAGAACATGGAACATGAGAGGATCACCTGGACACACTGCTTCTCTGCGTGTCCCCCAAGTGTGGGGTGATCCCACAGCATGCTTATTTCTCTCTGCCTATGACTGCATTTTTGGCTACATTTGAGCTCGAAGCAGACAGAGATTATGTAATCTAGTAAATTACTAGATGACTGATATCTCATGAAATCTCAGCATACTAGAGCACATGGTGTGCTAAACAAATCAGGGCAGTAGTTCAAAGAGTGGCTCTCTAATAATGGGATTTTGGACGTTGCTTGGAGATACTGGGAGGCACTTTGCTTAATGAGTCCTTCCTTCCTGATAGGTGACTCCATTTAGACATCCAGGTGTCTTCTATTATTAGAACAGTAGCTGAATGAGTGCAATGACCACCACCAGCAAACATAGCCACAAGGAAAGGCCAGTTCAGGTCACACTGGCCCCTGACCTCACTCAAGTGTACTCATCGTAAAGTTCACTTTGAGGATTTTCCTTAATTTTTTCAGTTGTATGTTATAACAGATCATTATAATTTCTGCTAAACAAGTAGTATTTTTATTGTCTTATATAGTGTACATTTTATTCAATAAAGAGTCATCCCAGATAAGGTTCTTGCAAAAATATAATTTTTAAATTAACTTAAAATTTCAGTAAAATTTTTAAAATTAATTTATGATTATCAAGGCTACAATGAAGTATCACCTCACATCAATCAGAATGGCCATCATCCCCAAATCTACAAACAATGAGTGCTGGAGAGGGTGTGGAGAAAAGGAAACTCTCTTGTACTGTTGGTGGGGATGTCAATCAATACAGCCACTATGGAGAACAGTGTGGAGATTCCTTAGCAAACTAGGAATGAAACCATATGACCCAGCAATCCCCCTACTGGGTATATACCCTGGGGAAACCATAAATCAGAAAAACACATGTACCCCAACACTTATTGCATCACTATTTACAATAGCCCAGACATGGATGCAATCTAGACGTCCATTGACATATGAATGGATAAAGACACCGTGTACAATATAATACTGCTTGGCTATAAATAGGAATGAATTTGAGTCAGTTGAAGTGTGGTAGATGAACCTAGAGACTGCTATAAAGAGTGAAGTCAGAAAGAGAAAAATAAATATCACATAATACACAGGTGGAATCTAGAAAAAATAGCATGGATGAGCCTATTTGCAAGGCAGGAATAGAGGCACAGATGTAAAGAATGGGCTTGTAGACACGGCAGGGGAAGGAGAGGGTGGGATGAATTGAGAGAGTAGCATTAACATATACGCACTACTATCTATAAAACAGATGGCTAGCAGGAAGCTGCCGTATAACACAGGGAGCTCAGCCTGGTGCTCTGTGATGGCCTAGCAGGGTGGGATGAGGGGGTAGGATGGAAGCTTGAGAGGGAGAGGATGTACGTATATTACGGCTGGTTCATGTTATTGTAAGGCAGAAACCAACACGCCATTGTAAAGCAGCGATCTTCCAATTAAAAATTAATCTTTAAAAAAGCATGTAAAATATAAAATTTAATTAAAACATGAAGCTATTTGTAGAATGCCCAGCAATTAAATGTACAAAATCTACTTTTGAAGATTACAATAATTAAATTATAAGATTATAAGAATAAAATTACCAATATTTGTGATTATGTGTTAAATTAATAAAAATCCAATTTCCTTTTTTTTTATGAAGCACATATTTTTATTATGTATTAGGAGAAGCCTAGAGATAACCAGTAACATTTTAGCCAAGTCTGAAGACTGGACTGCAGGAGATTGAAGACTGAAGGCAGGAGGAAAAGGGGATGACAGAGGATAAGATAGTTGGATGGCATCACTGACTCAGTGGACATGAGTTTGAGCAAGCTCTGGGAGTTGGTGATGGACAGGGACGCCTGACATGCTACAGTTCATGGGGTTGCAGTCAGACGTGACTAAGTGACTGAACTAGACTGAACTGAAGACTGAATGACAATTTGCCATTGGATGAATATCAATAGAATAGATGAATTGGTGTTAGGTGAAATGTAAATTTTGCAGGCAGCCTAACCCTTATGTCACTACTAGATAAAAACAGCTTATATTCTAGTGAAAATACTCCAGAAATAGGAGAAAAAGGGAATCTTGGCTCTCATTACCAACTTGTAGCTTGTACCATGTGACCTTGGCAAGTCTTTAGCTGGAAGCCTAGTCTGCTTTCACCAGCTACCCCTCGAGGATAGATTCTAGACTGTCAGAGGCCAAACTGCAATGATTTCCCTCCTACATTCCCAGGAGTTTCTTAGCATAGTACTTGAAAATAGTTTTTGCCTACTCCTGGTGTCAGCCTGACTGGGAACAGTATGGAGTTTGCAAAGTGACTTGAATCCTAAAATCAGGGTGAACCACCATGTTTCACTCCAAATTGAAGGGACTCCCAAATGCAGAAATTGCAGTGTTAAAAGTCCAAATGTTGCTCAAAACAAGTAGGTTGCACCCTCCCTCGACGTCCCCTCCACGTTTCTTTCCTTCTTTCTTTCCTTTCTTCCGTTCTTTTTTTGTCCTTCTTCTATCCAAGTTCTTTTTAAACAATTGTTCAGATTCTCCAATTCAATTGAAAGAAAGCCAGACTTCATTTAGTAACTCCATCCCTTAATTATCCTTTATTTTTCCAGCACTTAAAATTCATTCAGATGTTAATACTGCAGTGAGTGATAAGAGAGATTTTTAAACCCTGGGTGATTATGAGTGTGAACTAAGGTCCAGTTCCCCCAGTGACTAATAATTAGTAACCAGAAGTGAGTGTCGTGGATCCCAGCTCCTCGAAAGAATTCTTTTCTGTAATAACTTTTGTTATTCAATTGAGAAAATATCTCTTTGAAATATTTAATGGTAGGGAAGACTAAACTATGATACTTTAGAATTGATGAGACATTTTGAGATCAACTAGAAAACAGTGTTTCCAACTCTTTCCTGGAGAAAAAAGACTTCCTTGGAAGGTCCGATGTTAAGGGTAAGAATTTGGCAGAGCAGTTTGGACTCCTAGCTTCCATTTTCATTTTTCCTTAGAATAGCCTTGATCTCATCTAGTGAAAATGTAGTAAAGTATTGTGTGGGATGATATCTCATTGTGGTTTTTATTTGCAGTCTTTGATGACCAGTGATGGTGAGCACCTTTCCATACACCTGTTAGATATTTGTATGTGTTCCTTAAAGAAATGTCTACTCAGATCCTTTGTAGATTTTCAAATCAAGTTATTTGGGTTTGGGGGTGGTGGTGGTTATTGTGTTGTTTCAGTTCCTTTTATACTAGTGAAATAAGCCAGACTCAGAAAAACAAATACTGCATGATCCCACTTATATGTAGAATGTAAAGGGTCAAACCCATAAAAGCAGAGAATAGAACAGTGATTACAAGGGACTTGGGAATGGAGGATTCAGAAGATATTGGCCAAAGGGTTCCAAATTTCAGTTATACCAGATGAATACATGGTCAAATGACGTACAACAGAATGAATATAGTTAATAATATTGTATTGAACACTTAACATTTGCTGAGAGGGTAGGCGCTAAGTGTTCTCTCCAAAAAGTTGATGGGGAGTGCCATGTGAGGTGATAGATGTGCTAATAGCCTTAATTGTGGTAATCATTTCACAGTATACTCATATATCAAAGCATCAAGTTGTAGACTTTAAATGTATACAATTTTTATTTGCCAAGGAGCTCTCAGTAAGGCTGGGGGAAAAAGTTCTGTGCAGTGCTTTATTACTTTTGGTAATGTGTTTCATATGTCAAAACAAGGAGGGGATAACAAACTGCCCCAACACTCTCACTTTATGAAGACAGACAGTAGAACCTAGAAGACAGTAGAGCTTAGGAGAAGCTGGAGAGGGAGTTTGCACTGTTGTATGGTTTGGGGCACATTTATGAATTATGGACGTCTCTCTCTCCTGTCTCCTGTGTCTTTCTCTATCCTTTCTCCACCCGGGTTGACAAAAGTGAGAGAGGGTGAAGTCTGATATTGCCATTCTTTCAAGGATCCCTATGATCTGTGTGAAAGTTCCATGAAAAATACAGGAAATAGCTTCCCATACGTTGAATGGGCTCAGTCTGCACTCACTTTCCTTTTTTTTTTTTTCATTTATTTTTATTAGTTGGAGGCTAATTACTTTACAATATTGTAGTGGGTTTTGTCATACATTGACATGAATCAGCCATGGATTTACATGTATTCCCCATTCCGATCCCCCCTCCCGCCTCCCTCTCCACCCGATCCCTCTGGGTCTTACCAGTGCACCAGCCCTGAGCACTTGTCTCAGGCATCCAACCTGGGCTGGTGATCTGTTTCACCATAGATAATATACATGTTTCGATGCTGTTCTCTCGAAACATCCCACCCTCACTTTCTTCCTAGGATCTTTGCCCTCTGCTAGCTCCCATAGTCCCTTTGAGTCTGAGGGGTGGGAAACGCCCCTGAATTGGGTCATGGGATCCCCAGTCTCCTGGGAGGAAAGACCTTTCTCTTCCTCTCTCACTGATCAAATGTCACCACAATTATCTGACTGCTGGAAATAGCTCTGGCATTTTTTGACATTGTGCGGCTCTGTTCCTGTCTGATGAATTTCTGCTTCATTCTTCCAGCCTCTTCTCTGGGTGCTGTGCTTCATTTGCCCTAGAGCTGAAATAACAGTTGTATTTCAGCTCTTTGTCCTGGCCAAACTCACCTTTCAAACAAAACAAAACCTCTTTTTTCTGTTGTTGGGTCTTTAGTGAGTTCAAATGGGGCTGTTTCTCTTGTTTTCTCTACCACAAAGTTGTCCACACAGGCTAGTATCTCAGTCCTAGCAAATGTCTATGCGTGTTAAGTCACTTTAGTCATGTCTGACTCTTTACGACCCTATGGACTGTAGACCACCAGGCTCTTCTGTCCATGGGTATTCTCCAGGCAAGGATACTGGAGTGGGTTGCCATGCCCTCCTCCAGGGGATCTTTGGACCCATAAATCAAACCTCAGTCTCTTACATCTCTTGCATTGGCAGGTAGGTTCTTTCCCACCAGCACAACCTGGGAAGTCCAACGAGTTTCTATAGCATTTTCCAGTTTTGTGTCATCCACAGATTTCATGAAAAGGCCATTTTCTCCCCCTTTCTGGGCCATTAGCAGAGAGAAGAGTCTGTCTGGAAAGGTCCACATTTTGAAGTCTCCTTCCAGCTGCAGCCTTGGTCATCCACCTCCCCTTTTGATACACATTTCCTCAGTCTCTTTTCAACCCATGGGTTCAGAAATGATTTCTGTAAGGGTGGGAAAGAGACCAGTGCTTGAATTCTTGCAGATGTACCAGGGGCCATGGAAAGAATGGAGGTTTTGGGGTCTCTCCAAATCAACTCCCGGTTGGCCCTGACCTCACTGTGTGATTGTGTCACAGAACATCAAAGGCTCCCAGACTCTGAAAATGAAACTGGAACTACTGACAACGACTTCCAAGAATTATTATGAAGACTAAGTTGCATGAGCCAGTACATGAAACACCTGAAAGGTCTGCTTTATATCAGGGATTCAACAAAAGTTGATTCTTTCCTCCCAGTAATGTATATTAAGGATTTGTAACTGCTGCTGCCTGTGGCCAGCCTGTGTTCTCTGACCTTGACTGTCTCAGTAACTCACCAGCCCAGGGTCTATGACCTGCACCTGCATTTCCTTCAGAGAGCTTTCTCGCACAATGGAACTTATCTTGCCACCCAAGGGACAAGGAAGGACTGCCCACCAGGCAGCTGCTTTTAACCCATGAACAAAGGCTTCCATGCAAAAGTATTCCAGCTCCTCCACCCTTGTTTGGATAATTCCAAGGTACCTGTTCCACTCTGGCTCCAGATTTCTTGAAATACATCCAATTTCCAGTTTTCTGTACTGATAACTGGCTTCACAGTACCCCCTTTATGATTTGTCTCCCCATCCCTGATCTAAGATAGTTCACAATCACACAGTCTAAGAACTATACCTAGGGCAGTGAAGTACTTGATGAAATAACATTTCCCCCTCTACCTCTTCTCCAGTTCATCCAAGTGTTTGGACTTAGGTCAGGCAACTGCTTAGTGGTTTGCTCCTATAGTAGGATTTTGCATCAGTTAAATGACTGGAAGCACCTTTTAAGGTTTTTTGGTCATATATGAGAAAATATGATTGGCTTCTACACACTAGGAAAAATCACTCAAGGGCTTCGTCATTATTAAAGTCATAGTCTGTATAATTATTGATTACCTGTTGATTATCTGTCTTAAATCCTGCTCAGCAGGGAATTGTCCCCAAGGGTAGTCTAGTATGGGAAGCATAAGGGTGATAAGTAGTGGGTGAGAGATGGGGGTAGAGATTATCCAAGCCAGAAGTGATAAGAGGAGATGGAAAGTTGGTGGTGGGGTGCGGGGGTGGTGGTGATCAGATCACTTGTTCAACCAAGACCTTAGGAGTAGGGTCATCATGGAAAGATGGAGCCCGGAGTCAAGCACCACGGGACCGGGATCAGAAGAAGGTTGGGGATTAGTTAGGCAGTTCTAGGAGGATTCCAAGGCTTTACAGGTTGCCTTTTAGTGCCACCAAGGTTTACACCTTTACAAGAGCCATCAATATGGAGTGCTAACTAAGACCTGGGCAGCAGAGTGCAAGCTTGCCTACGGGAGGAGAGTCAGGACAGACAGCCTCCTCCAGATTCAGAAAACAGGATCACGGTGTTACAATCCATCCTCTGCTCAGTGTGGGAGCGCCTCTGCCCTTGAATTCCATCAGTTTCACGCAGCTGCCTCCCCTTTTTGTCATTATGGCTTCGCTGCTGACTTAACTCCCTTCTCGACATAGGTATCACCCCTGTTTCTGTGCCAGCTCATCCATTGTTGGCTGACCTAGAGCAGAAAATAGGTTGCTTAATAAATGGTCCCAGCAGCAGTACAATATGGTCTATTTCTAGGTCAGCTGTACCTGGTGGGGAGGGAACAATGGCCTCGTGGATAAAAGGAAATGTGCTACCCATTAGGAGTGTCATCCCTTAGATGGTTAATTAACCAGAGACCCAAGAGCCCAACTCAGAAAGCATCCTCTGAAGATGAAAGAGAAGTGGTGGGACTGCAGCAAGCTGCGGGGGATAACCTTGGATGTTCTGTAAAGAGCTGGTCATGCAGAAGGCTTCGTGGAGAGTGACTGATGTCGCGTTTATACAGTACAGAGCATTGTACTTTCTCACTGCTGCGGACCTTTTGGGGAGGAGTTGTTTAATCCACTAGGACATTCAATCAAGTCCTTTGGAAAGTTTCCGGTCCTCCATGATCCCTTTATCCAAGGAGGTCACCGTCCTCTAGTTCCTGGCCAGGCGGCAGGTGCCACATAATAATAGTCTGGGTGCCCTGTGTTCATCAGCAACTCCCCCTGACCTCCCTGTTTTGACTCTTCACACACTTTACTTCCTGACTATTTCTGAGTCTTGACACTTTTTGACTGTACTATTTACAAAATCCACTATGCATTGGGCATTTTCTATAAATAAGTGCTCAGTAAATATTAGCTATTATTTCGTTATTAACTGTTAGCTTTAATTTATAGTTATAGAATAATGATATCAAATGCATAATAGTAAATAATACATTATATTATTATCATAACTATATATTTATATGACTTTAGATATACCACTTATAAACTATAAATATTGTAAATATAATTATTCATGCATTATGACTGATTCATGCTATTGTTGATAACTAGTGTCATTATTATTTTAACTTATCACCATATTCATATCCATGTTAGTTTATGTGAATGCTCCCTCCTATGATACATATGCAATTATTCTCATTTTATCAATGGGAAAATTGAGGTTTAAGAAGATACAATGATTGCCCCGTGGTGACACTGCTCATAGTAACTGGTGGAACAAGAATTATGTTAAATCTCATGACTCACGAATCCAATTTCTTTCTCACTCTCTTCTTACCCCCGCTCCCCTTTCCCTTCTTTTTTCATGTAAAATAACACACTTGAAATCATAACTTGGATCTGTGATTTCTCTGAGGAAGGAACAGTGACTAAGAATCCAGATCATGGGAGGTGATCAGAAATCCTGTAACTTCCACCCACCAGAGAAGAAAATCCGGCTCCTAAAACCAAGATGTGCAGTGAGCCCTCCTGCATCTGGTCCAGGGGTTCTCAGTCTTGGCACTATGGCATTTGGGGCTGACCTGGGCACTGTAGGATGTTGATCAGCAGCCTTGACCATTACCCACTAGACAACAGTAGCACTTCTCCCGAATCGTGAAAACCCAAACCTCTCCAGACATCGCCGAACATCCCTCAGGGAGGAAATTCACCTTCGGTTGTGGATGACTCATCTAAGTTAATTGGAGGAAAACCAGGAGGAAATGGTGAAAAATAGCATTGAGTAAAAATGACAAAATGATGAAAAATGATGTTGAGTAAAAGCATCTTCTGATGCTGAAGCTGAAGCTCTGATACTCTGGCCACCTGATGCAAAGACCCGACTCATTGGAAAAGACCCTGATGCTGGGAAAGATTGAAGGCAAAAGGGGAAGTGGGCAGCAGAGGATGAGATGGTTAGATAGTACCACTGACTCAATGGGCACGAATTTGAGCAAACTCTGGGAGACAGTGAGGGACAGGGGAGCCTGATGTGCTGCAGTCCATGGGGTTACAAAGAGTTGGACATGACTTAGTGACTGAGCAAAAATAACAAAGGCATCTTCAAAGGAAAACTGTGGAAAGCTTGTTTGCTTGGCAAGATTGTAGAATTCAGTATTGGAAGAACTTAGCTGGGCTCTAGCTTTGCCCCAATGCCTGCACTTGATCAACTCCATGTGGACAAGCCAGTCTGTCTCTCATCCTGAGTATCTTCAGCAGGGTAGATGAGGTGTCATGGACCAAACGTTGGTATCCTTCCAAAATTCATACATTGAAGTCCTAACCTCTGAAGTCCCAGTAAGATGGTATTCTGAAATTGGACCCTAAGAAGTAATTAAGACATATAGGAGATCATGAAAGGTGAGGCCTTTATGATAGGATTAACACTCTTATAAGAAGAGCATCAGAGAGCTTGTTCTCTCCTTCTTGGCCATGTGAAGACACAGCTAGAAGGAAGCTGTCTGTAAGCCAGGAAAAGGGTTCTCACCAGAGTTCACCAATGCTGGCTCCCTGATCTCAGACTTTCAGCGTCCATAATTGTGAAAAAAAAAATAAGCTTTTGTTTAAGCTGAATAATCTATGTTATTTTGTTATGGCAGCTAGAGTAGACTAATACATAATCATTTTGCTTATCGCTTTGGACTTTTAAGGGAATTAACTGAAGTAAATTGGAAAACTGTAAAGTGGCATAATATAGTCACTTTTGTTGATAGTTAGTAGTTTTAAGAACATTTAGCAATTAACTGCTTATGAAGTTTGGCAAGGCCTGGTCCTACTGGACCCATTTTGCTGAAGAAATCATATAACTGTAATTAACGCATTGTGGTTATGGCATAGAAGGCTGCTGCTGCTGCTGCTGCTAAGCCGCTTCAGTCGTGTCCGACTCTGTGCAACCCCAGAGACGGCAGCCCGCCAGGCTCCTCCATCCATGGGATTCTCCAGGCAAGAATACTGGAGTGGGTTGCCATTGTCTTCTCTGAGAAGGCTGCTAAAGACTTGAAATTAGCATACACTTAATGAGTTCCTTTCATCATTTTACAGTGAGTGAACAAGTCAGACTCAGAACTTGCTGTCATAGAGCTTACGTTAAGATACATGTACAAACCTGACTTATAAGATTGACTCAATACAAATAATGTACAGAATAAAAGCATAGATTTTTAAATTACAATTTTTAAGTGCTCTGCGGGAAAAATTCAGAATTTCATCACAGCACATACAGTGGAAATCTCTTAAAAAGCAGCAACACCCTTACTGGTATCCACAGTTAATGACTGAATTGCTTAAGATTTTCTTCTTAAATAATTAGCAATATTAGTGTTAGTCCCCAGGTTGTGTCCAACTCTTTGTGATCCCATGGACTGTCCGGTAGCACAGCTGGTAAAGAATCCACCTGCAATGCAGGAGACCCTGGTTCGATTCCTGGGTTGGGAAGATCCCCTGGAGAAAGGAATGGCTACCCACTGTAGTATTCTGGCATGGATAATTCCATAGACTGCATAGTCCATGGGGTTGCAAAGAGTCGGGCACAACTGAGCAACTTTCACTTTCATGGACAGACTGTAGCCCACCAGGTTCCTCTGTCCATGGAATTCTCCAGGCAAGAATACTGGGGTGGGTAGTGGTTCCCTTCTCCAGGGGATCTTCCCAACCCTGGGATCAAACCTGGGTCTCCCACATTACAGGCAGATTCTTTACAATCTAAGCCACCAAGGAAGCCAATATGCACTATTAGAGGTGATAAAATAGAGCAATGAATCATGATGCATTTAGTGTTTTCCTGGAAATTGTTAAACTCCTTTTTTCCACATTCAGTGCATGAAACCAGAAGTAAAACTGAGCAAGTACTTGTCCTTTTGCAGCTGCCAGAACTGCACAGTGCTGGCCAAGGAAGGGCTCAGTGGGAGGGATTGGAGCAAAACAGAATACGCATCTCAAAGAACATTTATTCACAGACAAGTATGAAATATCCAGCATGTGTCAGGCACGGTGCTGGTTGGCAGAGTACCTAACTCTTATCATTGCAAGAGTTTCTGGTTTATGAAACCTGTCCCACTCATAACCTCATTCATTTCTCATTTGCTTATCAAATGAACTCAAAAGCAAATAGAAATTTTTATTCTCACTGAATAAATAAGAAAGCCAGGGCATAAAGAGAGTCAGTGATATGTTCATCATCAGTATCTGGTAAGGTGAAGATCAGAGATTCACATCCAGCTTAGTCTTGGACACCATACAATAGGCTTTCATTGTACCATGTGAGGCCACATCCCATCAACACACACTTCCCTCAAGCATACTAGTAATCATGCAACATTGTAGCCCAGTGTGATGTCCTTAACTTGATGGGCACATTTAGTGACCACTAAAATCCATTTGCTAAACTGTCCTGGTCAAATCTTTTCTAAATCATGCAATCAAAATTACTCCTTGTTTCATCTCCATTAAATTTCAGTTCAGTTCAGTTGCTTAGGTGTGTCCAACTCTTTGCAACTGCATAGACCGCAGCGGGCCAAGCTCCCGGAGCTTGCTCAGACTCATGTCCATCAAGTCAGTGATGCCATCCAACCATCTCATCCTCAGTCGTCCCCTTCTCCTCCTGCCTTCAGTCTTTCCCAGCATCAGGGTCTTTTCCAATGAGTCAGCTCTTCGCATCAGGTGGCCAAAGTATTGGAGCTTCAGTTTCAGCATCAGTCCTTCCAATGAATGTTCAGGACTGATTTCCTTTAGGATGGACTGGTTGGATCTCCTTGCACTCTCAAGAGTCTTCTCCAACACCACAGTTCAAAAGCATTAATTCTTTGGTGCTCAACTGTCCTTATAGTCCAACTCTTTTTTTCATCTTGATTCAATTTACTTTTATTCATTAAAATAAGTACATGTAGGATCTACTTCATATGTGAGCAAAAGTGCAAAAGGTGGAATGTATTGGGCTTTTTGAGTATTGAGAGGCCACTCACTTTGGCAGAATGAGCAACGTGTTTTAGGAGGTAGGATCAGAAGAATAGAGGATGGATTCAGACTGTTAGATGGACTGGTGATTTCATAATGTATCAGTCTGTTCGAGTTCCGTTAACAAAATGCTACACACTGGGTGGCTTAAACAGCAGAAATGTTTTATTTCACAGTTTTAGGGATTAGAAGTTCCAGATATTGGTCTGCCAGGGTTGATCACTGGTGAGGGTTCTCTTCCTGGCTTGCTAATGGCCACACTCACACTCGTCCTTACCTCGCCTTCCTCCTACCTGCTGTCTAAGAGAAGAGAGCTCCCTAGTGTCTCATCTTATGAGGACACTTACTAAGGGATCAAAGTTTCACTCTTATGACCTCATTTAACCTTTATTATTTCCTTGAAGGACCTATCTCCAAATACAGTCATACAGGAAATTAGGGAGTCACCTACTAAGGGATCAAAGTTCCACTCTTATGACCTCATTTAACTTTTATTATTTCCTTGAAGGACCTAGCTCCAAATACAGTCATACAAGAAATTAGGGAGTCAAAATAAATATTTTTGGGGGAGAATACAAACATCTCATCTCACACACTAGTAAAGTAATGCTCAAAATTCCCCAAACCAGGCTTCAACAGTATGTGAACTGTGAACTTCCAGATGTTCAAGCTGGATTTAGAAAAGGCAGAGGAACCAGAGATCAAATTGCCAACATCCACTGGACCATAGAAAAAGCAAGAGAGTTCCAGAAGAACATCTATTTCTTCTTTATTGACTATGCTAAAGCCTTTGACTGTGTGGACCACAACAAACTGAAGAAAATTCTTCAAGAGATGGAAATACCAGACTACCTGATCTGCCTCTTGAGAAATCTGTATGCAGGTCAGGAAGCAACAATTAGAACTGGACATGAAACAATAGACTGGTTCCAAATAGAGAAAGGAGTAAGTCAAGGCTGTATATTGTCACCCTGCTTATTTAACTTATATGCATAGTACATCATGAGAAATGCTGGGCTGAATGAAGTACAAGCTGGAATCAAGATTGCCAGGAGAAATATCAATAACCTCAGATATGCAGATGACACCACCCTTATGGCAGAAAGTGAAGAAGAACTAAAGAGCCTCTTGATGAAAGTGAAACAGGAGAGTGAAAATTTTGGCTTAAAACTCAACATTCAGAAAACTAAGATCTTGGCATCTGATCCCATCATTTCATTGCAAATAAATGGGGAAACAGTGACTGACTTTATTTTGGGGGACTCTAAAATCACTGCAGATGGTGACTGCAGCCATGAAATTAAAAGACGCTTGCTCCTTGGAAGAAAAGTTATGACCATCCTTCCACCAAAGGTCCGTCTAGTCAAAGCTATGGTTTTTCCAGCAGTCATGTATGGATGGGAGAGTTGGACTATAAAGAAAGCTGAGTGCTGAAGGATTGATGATTTTGAACTGTGGTGTTGGAGAAGACTCTTGAGAGTCCCCTGGACTGCAAGGAGATCCAACCAATCCATGCTAAAGGAAATCAGTCCTGAATATTCATTCATGAGTTTGAGTAAACTCTGGGAGTTGGCAATGAGCAGGAAGGCCTGGCATGCTGTAGTTCATGCAGAGTCAGTCATGACTGAGCGACTGAACTGAACTGAACTGAACAAACGTCCAGTCCATGATATTCCACCTGTATCCCCAAAATCTATGTCCTTCTCACATGCAAAATATATTTATTCAGCCAAATGGGTCCAAAGTCTTAATCCATTCAAATATCAATTCTACATTCTGAAGTCCAAAGTATTATATAAATATCATGTAAATCAAGTATGGGTG
Source organism: Cervus elaphus (assembly GCF_910594005.1). Classification (NCBI taxonomy): domain Eukaryota; kingdom Metazoa; phylum Chordata; class Mammalia; order Artiodactyla; family Cervidae; genus Cervus; species Cervus elaphus. Next base: position 10,768,028 of record NC_057820.1, read on the forward strand.
ATACCTGAGGAATGATTCTCCCTGAGACAAAATTCCTCTCTAGCTCAGAACTTGTGAAGCCAGACAAGTAATGTGTTTCCAATATATAATGGTGGGAAGTCATAGGATAGACTCTCTCATTTTAAAGGAGGAAATAAGAAAGAAGAAAAGATTGACAGGTCCCAAGCAAATTCAATACCTATCAAGACACATGCCATGAAATCTTTAGACTTGATGCTCTGCATTCCAGACCCATTGAGGTGGCAACACCCACAAGACACATTCAGTCCATAGCATAAGGGTAGTTCTTCAGGCAAAGGAAAGTCATTGAAAGTGTTTTTGCCTGAAAATGACATGTACAAAATGTTATTCCAGGAATATCAATTTGGCTTGAAAGAAATGGATAATTTGAGTTGAGGAAAAACAATGTAAGTGGGATAAATCTATTGCTATGATCCATTAGCCTAAGACAGGTTAAAGTAAATTGAGATCTTTCACTTATTTCTACACTTAACAAATGTTTATTGAATGCCATCCATGTTCAGTTCAGTTCACTCAGTCGTGTCTGACTTTTTGAGACCCCATGGACTGCAGCACACCAGACTTCCCTGTCCATCCAACTCCTGGACTTTGCTCAAACTCATGTCCTTCGAGTTGGTGATGTCATCCAACCATCTCATCCTCTGTCATCATCCCCTTCTCCTCCTGCTTTCAATCTTTCCCAGCATCAGGGTCTTTTCAGATGAGTCAGCTCTTGGCACCAGGTGACCAAATTATTGGAGTTTCAGCTTTAGCATCAGTCCTTCCAATGAATATTCAGGACTGATGTCTTTTAGGATTGACTGATTTGATCTCCTTGTAGTCCAAGGGACTCTCAAGAGTCTTCTCGGACACCACAGTTCAAAAACATCAATTCTTCGGAGCTCAAATTTCTTTATAGTCTATCTCTCACATCCATACATGACTACTGGAAAAACCATGGCTTTGACTAGACAGGCCTTTGTTGGCAAAGTAATGTCCTTGCTTTTTAATATGCTGTCTAGGTGGGTCATAACTTTTCTTCCAAGGAGCAAGTGTCTTTTAATTTCATGGTTGCAGTCACCATCTACAGTGATTTTGGAGCCCAAGAAAATAAAGCCATCCATGTGCAAGATACAAATTTAGGTACTGGAAATTTAGAAGTGAACAGAAGGAATAAAATACGTGCTTTTCTGGAGCTAACATTATAATGGGAGAGACTGGTATTAAACAAGTAAATAGGTATATGGTAAGGCTTCAGACTGGATTGTATGATAGGAAGAAAATTCAAATGGGGTAAATGATCAGAAAGTTGTGAAGAAAGTGCCACTTTAGAACACATGCTTGGGGAGGACTCTCTCAAGAAGGTACGTTTGAGGAAAGACCTGAGCAAAATTTTGAGTTCCATCAACTCCCCTTTAATCTAAATAGTACACAAAGCCTGATGGTAGATTGTTGTCATAAAAGTAATTAATAAATCAAGAAACAGAGCAGAATCACAGCATTCCACATAAGGTGCTCTTTTATTTTTTTCATTTTTATTGGAGTATGATTGATATACAACGTTGTGTTTCTGCTGTGAAATGAATATCCACTCTTCACTCTCAGCTATTTGTAAGGCCTCCACAGACAACCACTTTGCCTTTTTGCATTTATTTTTATTAGGGCTAGTTTTCATCACCGCCTCCTATACAATGTTATGAACCTCTGTCTATAGTTCTTCACACATTCTGTCTACCAGATCCAATTTTTTTACATTTATCACCTCCATTACATAATCATAAGGGATTTGATTTAGGTCATACCTGAATGGTCTAGTGGTTTTTCCTACTGTATTCAATTTAAGCCTGAATATTGCAGTAAGGAGCTGATGGTCTGAGCCACAGTCAGCTCCAGGTCTTGTTTTTGATAACTGTGTATAGTGTCTCCATCTTCAGCTGCAAAGAATATAATGACTCTGGTATAATGACCATCTGGAGATGTCCATATGTAGAGTTATCTCTTGTGTTACTGGAAGACGGTGCTTGTAATGACCGATGTGTTCTCTGGGCAAAACTGTGTTAACCTTTGCCCTGCTTCATTCTGTACTCCAAGGTGAAACTTGCCTATTACTCCAGGTATCTCTTGACTTCCTACTTTTGCATTCCAATCCCCATGATGAAAAGGATACACACACACACACACACACACATATACATATATATATATATGTATAGATTTTAGTTCTAAAAGATTTTGTAAATCTCCATAGACCTACAACTTCACTTCAGCTTCTTTGGCATTAGTAGTTGGGGCTTAGTCTTGAATCACTGTGATGTTCAAGATTTGCCTTGGAAATGAACTAAGATCATTCTGTCATTTTTGAGATTGTATCCAAATACTGCATTTTGGACTCTTCTGTTGACTATGAGGGCTACTCCATTTCTTCTAAGGGATTCTTGCCCACAGTAGTAGATATAAAGGTCATCTGAATTAAATTCACTCATTCTGGTCCATTTTAGTTATTTTCCCATATAGATTATTACAGAGAATTGAGTAGAGCTACCCATGCTATACAGTAGATCCTTATTAATTATATATTTATATGCAGTAGTGTTACATGTCAATCCCAATCTCCTGATATATCTCTCCCACACTCCCCCCCACTTTTTTTGATGAAGTGCATACCGAAAATTCTTTCTCTGTCCATTGTATGCACTTCTTCTGTCTGAACACCACCTCCCTCCGAAATCAGTTATCTCAGATTGATAGAATGTACAACTGCAGAAAAAATGGGATATTAAGAATTGAAGGAACTCTCTGAAGGAGAAGCTATTCCCTGCTATTCACAAAGAGTAATTGTCTCCATATGCAAAATCTCTACCTTGCGGTCATCCAACCCGTGTCTGATCTTGATGCCAAGTGAGCAACTCACTTGGAGTCAATTGTGCTAGTTAACTTCTCCTCATTGGTCATAGGTCTGTCCTCCATGCCAGACTGGACTCATGTATCCCCTTATTCCACCCATTGGGCTTCTATTCTCATCCAGGCAAAGGACACTTCGGCTTCTCCTTAGGTATGTTGGTAGAGCGTTGCTTTCTATTTTGGCTGGCTTCCTCTGGAACCATCCACACTCCTTGACTGATCTATTTTATTTGTTTGTTTGTGTGTCTGTTTGTTTTCTTTCTCTGAGACATTTATTGAGGTGACTAATATGGGACAGAGGCTTCACAGGACAGTAACACATCAAGATTAAAAGATACATCACTGATCTATAAGATTTATCACCCATTAGCAAAGAAAAATTTTGAGAACAAACCCACCACAATGTGTAAAGTTTGCTTTAGTCGTTGTTTAGTTGCTCACTCATGCCCAACTCTTCTAAGACCCCATGGACTGTAGGCTGCCAGTCTCCTTTGTCCATGGGATTCTCCAGGCAAGAATAACGGAGTTGTTTGCCATTTCCTTCCCCAGGGTATCTTCCCAAACCAGGGATCAAACCTGCATCTTCTGCATTGCAGGCGGATTCTTTACCACTGAGCCACCAGGGAAGCCCTTACTTTATTTAATAGAGGACAATTGAGCTCTAGCTCTAGAGAAAAGGCCTGGGTAGGATGGTCAGAGCTAATCAGCATGTGGCCGGGCAGGTCATTCTGAGCTGAGAGAATGAGCCACATGAACAATCGTAGGCTTGTGAAAAAGCACAAACATGTTCAAGGAACTCCTCCTTTAAACTGAAGCTTACTGTTCCAGAAGATGGCCAGGCAAAGCACTTTGGAAAACCAGGTTTGTGGATGTTTCATTGTGTCAAAGATCCTTTGACCATCAAGGTAATGTGACCACACAAAAGAAGATAGTCATCTCTCTTGTTTTGGAGACTAGAAATTCTGGTTGTGCTTTTTGAGTCAGATTGCGTCTCTTCATCCCTCGAATCTCATAGCCTTCATTTTCTCCAGTTTAAGGTATTTGTCCCTTGGAAACATGGATTAGATTATGTTTCTTACAATATCTCACAGAGATAAAGGCAACATGTCAGTCTAAAAATTATAATAAAATGTGTGGCTTGGTAGAATTTGCAAAACAATAGCACAAATAGCATTCACCTTTGTGTGTGCTTAGTAGCTCAGTCATGTCTGATTCTTTGTGACCCCGTGGGCTGTAGTCCACCAGGCTACTCTGTCCGTGGATTTTCCAGGCAAAAACACTGGAGTGGTTGCCATTTCCTCCTCCAGGGGATCTTCCCAAGCCAGGGATTCAAACCTGAGTCTCCTGTGCCTCCTGCATTGGCAGGCGGCTTCTTTATCACTGAACCATCTGGGAAGCCCAGCGTTCACCTTTTCGGGTAGTCATTTCCCTCATTTTACATATTAAGGAAAGTAGTGGGGATATAGAAACATGGATTGTCATCATGAAATGATTACAATTGGTAAAGGTAGACTTAGAATCCAGGTCTTCAGGCTTCAGGCTAATAAACTTTCCTTTAACTCTTAATGGTTGCACCTTGGAAAAATAAATACATTTAGATGTAAGTAGAAGACATAAAGTAAAACCGTCTATTTTACTGTGATCCAATGAGCCTGCAGCCCCTGGCCCTGCATTTGCTACTCATCTTCAATTCCACTTATGGTACAGTTGTCAGGATTTTTAGAAAGGACCTGGGAAGCCTGGGAGAAGCTGTCAGCTTTTCAGAGGTTCTCCTGTCTAATTCTGAGAGTGTGTCTGCCTCTGAATGCAGATAGCAGAATGCCCCAGTGAGCATGGATAAGAGGCATGGTCTTTCACTGAGATTGCTTAAGTCCACGGTGCCCAGTTCTCTTTCAAGCAATGCTTTGTCAAGCAGTCTGGATAAAACACTAGCTGTAAGGTCATTGGATGTGAGTGTTTTTGTTTGCTCCTTCTTTAAGAAAAGCATAAGATGGAGTGTGTAAGATGGACATAACGAGGTGCTATGTCATGAAAATTTGTAAAGCTTTAGAGCATAATCAATATTCAAATTCTTAAAATTACCTTTCATAACAGGCATTTTCAATCCCCATTGCATGGTTGAAGAAAGTAGCAGTCAAAGAAGAAAAAGAAATAATACATTAAGAACACTTGCAACGTTAGACATGCTAAGAATTTTGCATATATTATTTACTGTTCACCAAAACTCTGTAAAGCAGTACCAATGTTTTTGTTTGTTTCATAGGTGAGGATCAATGAGAATCAGATTGATCATGTAACTTACCCAAAGTCATACAGCTAGTAATTATGGTGTTGAGATAAAGAGACCAACAACAGCTCCGTGGTCCTCCTACAAGGAATCATGCTGGGAAATTTTCATCACACATAGCCTCATTCAGTACTGTTCATTACCCTGGGAAACAGATACTGGAAATCCTATACTTTATACGCTAAGAACCAAAGGAACTAAGGCACATGCTCAAATTCATTGGCAGAACTGGCATTCAACGTTAAGTGTTCTAAACATCACATTCCATATTGTTCAGCTACACTCAAGTTTCTGCTAAACAAGATAAATTAGGACTGTGGTGTTTTTTGTTTTTTTTTTTTTAATACTAAAAATAGCCATTTATGTTCTTAAGCCTGCATTAGGACAGTGATAAAACCAACATATTTTGCCATTATCATACAGGCTAATTTCATTTCTGCTTTTTAAATTATGATTTCATTCTTTGCAATAAGCTGTTAAAAGTCAGTAGTAAAACAGCTTGTCCTTATTTCAACATGTAATTGCTTGGGCGTAGAATGAGAAAATATTGCAAAGCAGCTAAGATGGAGGCAAGATGTGGAAGGTCTGCGGGCCGTAGGGGTTTGGAGGTGAGCCCGTGGTCCTGTGCATCAGGCACTGTTCCTGTCAAGTGGCACAACCCAGTCAAACACATCTCACTTCTCAAAAACCTATGCTCTTTTGAGATCACTAGATCCATTTTCAGAAGTCCTTGGACTTTACCATCCATAAAAAGACAGTAATATTAGTCACTCAATTGTGTCTAACTCTTTGCAACCCCATGGACTGTAGCCCACCAGGCTCCTCTGTTCATGGAATTCGCTAGGCAAGAATCCTAGAGTGGGTTGCCATTTCCTATTCCAGGGGATCTCTCGGATCCAGGGACTGAACCTGGGTCTCCTGCATTGCAGGCAGAATTTTTACAGTCTGAGCCACCAGGGAATTTGTTACCATCCATAATTCTTTTTTTGTTATTTTTAACACTAGGTCATTGTTCTTTGAGTCTTGATGTTTTGTTTTCCTTGACTTCTTAGGAGCTAAAATTTTCAGATCACTTCTTAATTTCAATAGAAGTGCTATTTCTGAGACACCTCTTCCAGAGTTTCCTTAGTTATCAAATCTTGTACTATTTAAAAACATAGATTATCTCCCAAGCTACAGTAGCAGGCTTCAGTCATAACACAGGAATCAACAATTACAATTATATTTTTTAAACTTTAATCTGCAGCTTTTAGGTAGAATCAGATTTTAAATCATAAAACCTTGGATTTTATTGATAATTTTAGCTTAGCAATTTATTGTGTGTATCAGTTCAGTTCAGTTCAGTCACTCAGTCATGTCCGACTTTTTGTGACCTCATGGACTGCAGCACGCCAGGCTTCCATGTCTATCACCAACTCCCGGAGCTTGCTAAACTCATGTCTTCCGAGTTGGTGATGCCATCCAACCATCTCAACCTCTGTCGTCTCTTTCTGCTCATGCCTTCAATCTTTCTAAGCATCAGGGTCTTTTCAAATGAGGCAGTTCTTTGCATCAGGTGGCCAAAGTTTTGGAGTTTCACCTTCAGCATCAGTCTCTCCATTGAATATTCAGGACTGATTTCCTTTAGGATGGACTGGTTGGATCTCCTTGCAGTCCAAGGGACTCTCAAGAGTCTTCTCCAACACCACAGTTCAAAAGCATCAATTCTTTGGTGTTCAGCTTTTTTTATAGTCCAAATCTCACATCCATACATGACTACTGGAAATACCATAGTCTTGACTAGATAGGCCTTTGTTGGCAAAGTAATGTCTCTGCTTTTTAATATACTGTTTAGGTTGGCCATAACTTTTCTTCCAAGGAGCAAGCGTCTTTTAATTTCATGGCTGCAGTCACCATATGCAGTGATTTTGGATCCCCCAAAAATAGTCTGTCACTGTTTCCCCATCTATTTCCCATGAGGTGATGGGACCAGATGCCATGATCTTAGTTTTCTGAATATTGAGCTTTAAGCCAACTTTTTCACTCTCCTCTTTTACTTTCATCAAGAGGCTCTTTACTTCTTTGCTTTCTGCCATAAAGGTGGTGTCATCTGCATATCTGAGGTTATTGATATTTCTCCTGGCAATCTAGATTCCAGCTTGTGCTTCATCCAGCCCAGCATTTCTCATGGTATATTCTGCATATAAGTTAAATAAGCAGGGTGACAATATACAGCCTTGACTTACTCCTTTCTCTATTTGGAACCAGTTTGTTGCTTCATGTCCAGTTCTAACTGTTGCTTCCTGACCTGCTTACAGATTTCTCAGGAGGCAGGTCAGGTGGTCTGGTATTCCCATCTCTTTCAGAATTTTCCATAGTTTGTTGTGATCCACACAGTCAAAGGCTTTGGCATAGTCAATAAAGAAGAAGTGGATGTTTTTCTGCAATTCTCTTGCTTTTTCGACGGTTCAATGGATGTCCGCAATTTTATCTCTGTTTCCTCTGCCTTTTCTAAATCCAGCTTGAACATCTGGAATTTCATGGTTCAAGTACTGTTGAAGCCTAGCTTGGAGAATTTTGAGCATTACTTTACTAGCGTGTGAGGTGAGAGCAATTTTGCAGTAGTTTGAACAGTCTTTGGCATTGTTTTTCTTTGGGATTGGAATGAAAACTGACCTTTTCCAGTCCAGTGGCCACTGCCGAGTTTTTTAAATTTGCTGGCATATTGAGTGCAGCACTTTCAAAGCATCATCTTTTAGGATTTGAAATAGCTCAGCTGGAATTCCATCACCTCCACTAGCTTTGTTTGTAGCGATGGTTCCTAAGGACCACTTGACTTCATGTTCCAGGATGTCTGGGTCTAGGCTGGCGATCACAGCATCGTGATTATCTGGGTCCTGAAGATCTTTTTTGTATAGTTCTTCTGTGTATTCTTGCCACTTCTTCATATCTTCTGCTTCTGTTAGGTCCATACCATTTCTTTGGGTCCTTTATTGAGCCCATCTTTGCATGAAATGTCCCTTGCTATCTCTAATTTTCTTAAAGAGACCTCTAGGCTTTCCCATTCTATTTTTTCCCTCTATTTCTTTGCATTGATCACTGAGGAAGGCTTTCTTATCTCTCCTTGCTATTCTTTGGAATTATGCATTCAAATGGGTATATTTTTCCTTTTCTCTTTTGGCTATTTTGTGTATAGTCATTGTTATGAGTTAAGCTTTCTGCAGCCATGAAATTAAAAGATGCTTGCTCCTTGGAAGAAAAGCTATGACCAACCTAGACATCATATTAAAAAGCAGAGACATTGCTGACAAATGTTTGTCTAGTTAAAGCTATGGTTTTTCAGGAGTCCTGTTTAGATGTGAGGGTTGGATGATAAAGAAAGCTAAGCACGCAAGAATTGATGCTTTTGAACTGTGGTGTTGGAGAAGACGCTTGAGAGTCCCTTGGACTGCAAGGAGATCAAACCAGTCAATCCTAAAGGAAACCAATCCTGAATATTCATTGGAAAGACTGATGCTGAAGCTGCAATGCCTACACTGTGGCCAACTAATGCAAAGAACTGACTCACTGATTTGATGGACATGAGTTTGAGCAGGCTCCAGGAATTGGTGACGGACAGAGAAGACTGGCATGCTGCAGACCATGGGGTTGCAGAGTCAGACACGACTGAGCGACTGAACTGAACTGAAGTTTTCTGGATATTAAGGGCAATCATTCCTTCACTTATTCCCTCACTCATCATCTATTCAGTAACTATGTATTGAGGGTTTACAAAATATCAAATATTTTGTCAACTGTTGGCAATGATACAGGTTGAGATGCTTTCATTTTTATTCTCAAGGAGTGCATAATTTATTGGGAGAGCGTTAAGTGCACAACTAACAGTTGTCATGATATCTGTTCAAAGGATGTATATATAGAATCAAAACATCAGCGGGTGAGGGGAGAGTTTGGCATCTGATTCTGGTTGAGTGTTGAGTGGTGAGACGAAAATGGAGGAATCAAGATTTTTTTTTTCCCTGAGGAAGTTAAAATTAATCAATGACTTAATGAATGAATACAAGTAAGCCAAATGAAAAGAGGGTTGGGGCAGGGACATAAGAGACATAGGTATGATTGAAGATACATACCCAGGACACATTGTGAAATGCTAATAAGTGCTTAGTACTTTGACTTTCTTTGATTCTAAATGAAACAATGGAAAAAGCCAATTTGACCTCCAAACCTGCCTTTGGTTGCGTGTAACCAAAGCTATTATTTTTTCAGTGTTAACACTAAATCTTCACAGCTTCCCAGACACAGGAGCTGCTTTTTGAAGTACACAAAAGATAAGATTCTATGGGGACAAGACTTTCTGAACACAGAGAGATTAATTTACACCACCACAAAATAAAATCAACCTGCTGCTAATCAAAGTTCCGAATCCTATTTTCCAGGGCATTTCACAGGAGGATTTTCCCACCATGGAAAAAAAAATATAAAAAAGATAGTAGAAAAATCACTCTTGTACCACTTTGGGATGAAAATAAACAGCGGAGTCATGCTCTGATGAGAAAGTTACAGGCTGCCATTGATATGTCTCCATAGAGGAGGAAAGGTAGGATTTCAAAGAGACAAAATGCTGTCTCAATTAAGCAACCTAATCGATTTATGTGTTTATTTTCACACACACCTAATGTGAGTACAGCATCCTACTGGTGATTGAGGCTTGATTCCCCGTAACCTACTTAGATTAAAGAAGAACACCGTGTAAAGAAAAGAAGATGAGTGTTTTGACTTCATTCTGACCATTCCACTTGGATGGCAGGACCTTAGGCAGTATTTCATCCCCTTTCCCATGGATTCAAAGCTACTAATAGTGTCAGCTTAGCCCCCAGTGTTTTTGATAACCACAAATGGAGCAATAGATGCACAATTACTTTAGATGAAGTAATGCGAAAAGAATGTAGGATATCAATAAAATTAAAGTTGGGAAATATTCTGATGATGAATTCATTTTGAATTAAATTCATTTTTGTTAAACTTTTTCTAACCCCATAACCTGCATTCACAGGGCTAGGAATTCAACAAACATGTATATGTGATTCTTGCTCTTCATCAGTTTGGCTGCTTTTAAAACAAAATGCCACAGACTGGTGGTTTAAACAATAGACTTATTCTCATAGTTCTTAAATCTGGGAAGTTCAAGGTCAAGGTGCTGACCAATCTGGTGTCTGTTGAGGACACTATTCCCATTTCCCAGGGAGCTACCTTCTTTCTGTAGCCTCAGATGTCAGAGAGAAGATCACCTCTCTCGTGTCTCTTCTTGTTAGAGCTCTAATCCCTCATGAGGGTTGCCAGGGGGCTCAGTGGTAAAGAATCTACCTGCCAATGCAGGAGTCACAGGAGACAAAGGTTCAATCCCTGGGTAGAGAAGATCCCCTGGAGGAGAAAATGGCAACCTGCTCCAGTATTCTTGCTTGGAGAATTCCACGGATAGAACAGAGAAGTCTGGCAGGCTACAGTACATGGGGTCTCAAAGAGTCAGACACAAGTAAGTGACTGAGCGCTCACATACACACACACACACACACACAGTCCTTCATGAGGGCTCCAGCCCCATGACCTAATTACCTCCCAAAGTCCCCACTTCCAAATGCCATGACATTAAGGATTAAAGTTTTAATATGTAAATTTGAGGAGATGCAAATATTTCATGCACAGTACCTGCTTGTAATTTATGAGCAATTTATACTGTTGTATCATCTTTCAGACTTATTTTCAGTCTTTTGTTTGGGAACTTGATCTCAATTCACCTATGCAGACCTCCCCATCCTACTCCTTTCTCTGTTTATAAATGATTAATCTCAGAAAGCATTCATCAATATGACACCACAGTATAGTTTTTGACAAATAAATTAATGAACAGATGAAGAAAATCCAAGGTCTTCCTTTTTTGGAAAAAGTCTTGTCTGTAGCATCTTACAGGGGAGCCCTTCAGGAGGAAAATCAAACTCTCTGTCTAATACAGATCTTGATAGAAGATCTCGATGCTCATGTAATGTGGGTCACTGTCTGCCACTTCCTTTCACTGTCCTCACACTCACCCTTAACTTTGAGGACACAAGTTGGAAGATTTGAAACTTTGATCTTTTTGCATTGAGTCCTAAATCCTAATCTGCCTTTTGCTTACTTTTTTTTTTTTTTTGAAATTGATTAAGATTACTAACATACATTAACTGACATACACAAATAGTAATCAGAAAGCCCTCAAACACTGAAATGGGTTTCTATAGAGGGGATGTAATACTGGCGGAAGGAGCAAAGAGATCAATTTTATTTTGCAATTTATGCTTGGTCCTTAGTTCCGTAATATCAGAGTGTCTCCAGGCTTCCTTGGTGACTCAGATGGTAAAGAATCTGCCTGCAATGCAGGAGATCCGGGTTTGATCCCTGGATTGGGAAGATCCTCTAGAGAAGGAAATGGCAACCCCCACTCCTGTATTCTTGCCTGGAAAACCCTTTGGACAGAGGAGCCTGGTGGGCTACAATCCACAGGGTTGCAAAGAGTTGGAAACTACTGAGCAACTAATACTTTCCACTTTTCTTCCAGGCTGAGCTGGTTTTTCATTAGCTGGATGCGGAACCCTGTCCTTTGCTTCCATGGTAGCATTTCTCAAAGAGAGTTCTATGGGATAAGGGAGAATAATCCAGTATTCTCTAAGACTTTCCAAGAAAGAAGAGTTTGGAAGACAGTAAATCCAAGCCCTTCATCTTGAATCTTCTGCCCTGAAGCTGTTCCATGTTATGGAAGCTCTGGTCCTGTTTATTCAGCATGCTACCTGTCTCCTGGCAGGGGTCACAGAGAAGGAGGGGATGGTGATTGGACTACTGAAAGCTATTGAATGGATCAGTGATGGGAGGATGTGGCCTTGGCTTTCACCTGACAAGAATGGATTCTAGTGGACCTTTCTCAGAAGAACCTGTGAACAGATAATGTAATGGTAAAATGAAGGCACTTTTTTCCATCAGGGGATCCCTGTGCAAACCTGTGAGCCCTTCAAGTCAGCACCCACAGACATACGAGGCATGGCAAAAAGGATTTTGACAGAGCACTTGTTAAAAAAGGGATGATTTTGAAAAACAGAGACAGATCTTACATAGGACATTCTTGAGATGGCACAATCCAATGTCATGAAACAACCATTTGCAAAAAAGAATATATATGCAGTTGAAGCCAATCTTTATCCTGTCCTACTCCTATTAATTCCTCCACCAAGATAATCAAAGATCTTAAGGTAGTGTCAGTTATTTCAATTTTTTATTTTCCAATCACAGATACATATCTCTGTATATACCTACATTATATGCAAACTTACATTACTTTATGCATTTTTAAGGTTATATATGGTGTATTTCAAGACAAGAACTGAAAATGATGAGTTAAATAAGTTTGGGAAATACTGTAAGATTTCTGCAAGATTTTTCAGAAGCTTAAAGATTATTATGATTTGCAGTATTTATAAATCTCACTTGTCCATGAGATTAAAAACTATAGCAACATAGTAGCAACAACAAAGAAATTAGTGAGTCTCTCTGCAGCTCGGTGTCCAGGGGAATGATGTTTGAATGAATATAAGACCCTGAGCAGAAGGTGCAAAGGGATCCTGGCAAAGTCTGCACTGCACCCCAGGACGAGAAAGCTGCAGGCCTCAGGGACAAAGCCAGGCTCGGGCTCAGCTCAAGCGTGCAGTTGAGCTGTCCTTGTCACGCTCCCTCAGGAGTGTAAGTGTGGCAACAGGCATCCAGGAGGCGTCTGTGTGAGCTGGGGGCCCCTTGACATCTGGCAGCGGCAGCAGGACCAGCCCCAATAGAATAAGATGCCCAGCTCCAGTCTGATAGGATGGCTGTGAAAGTGAAATGAATGGGAGCTCATGACAGCATCCCGTGAACTGCAAAATGCCAACTTGGCACACCACCGCTGCTCTAGGCAGTGTCAATCCCTGGGCTAGGTGTCACTGACACAGGAGATAGTTTTAAACCATCCATAGCAGGCAATTCTCGAGCACTTACATCAAGAGCTGTGCTGTGCTGACATGCTCTTGGTATTCTTCATGTCCTTTTTGTTTGGTTTTTTTTTCTATTTTTTATTTAAATAATATTATTTTTTCTACTGTGTTGCATTGGTTTCTGCCATACAACAATGCAGATCAGCCATAATGACGGACATCCCCTCTCTCCTTAGGCTCCCTCCACTCCCCGAATCCCATCCCTCCATGCCGTCACAGAGCGCCAGACTGGGCTCCTTGTGCTACACATCAGCTTCTCACCAGCGATCCATCTTACACCCGATAGTGTAAGTATACTGATGCTGCTTTCTCCATTAGTTCCCCTCTCCCCTCCCCCACCATCTAGAAAAATTATATTGATGGACCTATTTGCAGGGAAGGAATGGAGATGCAGACGTACAGAAAGGACTGCTAACCCTTCTAATACTATTTTATTGATACAATTATTTAATACTGTTATTCATGAGTGGGAGAACTGAGCTGCACCCCCAAGCAATTGGACTCCCAGCTCAGCACTTATCCTCCTTACTGGTCACACTATGAGCCTCTGAAAGGCATGTCATAGCTCTTAGTTTAGGAATGAGGGAATTGACTCTTATGGAATCCCTGTAATTTGCATAAGGTCGTACCACTGTCTAAAAGCAGAGCTGTCTTTGCAAGACAGAGTGATGCTTCTGGGGGAAGATGCTGAAGTGGCAAGAGCCGTGACCGCCCCCAAATCCCATCCCAACCATGCTCTCTGTGGGTTTCACGTTTAGACATAAATCCCTACCACTTTGCATGGCCTGGTGTAATTGGCCGGATCATCAATTTGACTAGGTAGAATGAAATCCTTTTGGAAAAATCAGGCAATATTGAAACAAATGTAATGTCTTATATTTATATAGTCAATTACACATTTGTGAAGAGGCTTCCATATTGAATTCCATATGGTTTGGACATCCACACATTCACCATTCTTCAGAAGTGATAGGGTTCTTGCTCAAGAGTAAGAAATAAATATGTACTGTTATGTTCAGAACATTGTATGGTTTTGTTTGAAACAGAGATGATTTTTTACAAACAGAAAGAAGGTGTGTGTGTGTGTGTGTGTGTGTGTGTGGTTTAACTCACATTCCCAGTGTTTAAACAAATCAAGTGACTATCACACAGAGAGGATAGTTGGTGTCAAGTGGATCTGAAATTATTTGCTATGTGACCATAATGGGTGTTAAACATCTCTGAGTTTTAATTTTCTTATCCTGAAATTGGAAAAATGGCAATACTAGCTCATAGAATGGTAATAAGACTTAAAGGAGATCATCCTTTAAAGAAGATGCCTCGGCACTTAACTTTGCTAAATACATGTTAATTTGTTTTACTTGACACCATCTTGGGGAACAGAAACATCTCCAAGGATTTGTTCTCTGAGTGTTAAAATATAACCAGAGCCCTTAAAGGTGTCTTTCTCCCAGTTCATGAGAAATTATTCTACCTACTTTTTTTTAATGGAAGCATTATCTGATTTCTGGCTTCCCCAGTAACTCAGTGGTAAAGAATCTATCTGCAATGCAGGAGATGCTCGTTTGATCTCTGGGTCAGGAAAATCCCCTGGAGAAGGAAATGGCAACCCACTCCAGCATGCTTGCCTGAAAAATCCGTGGATAGATGATCCTGATGAGTCCTTGGGGGTCTCAAAGATTCAGACATGACTGAGCATGAATGCACACGTCTGATTTTAACATTTTCAATGCTAAAAATATGTATGCACCACATATTTATAACCCAATATACATTAAAATATATAGATATATAGACATTTTTTTGAAAAGCTAGTACATAATTAAGATTCTTTACTCCTGTTCTGGACTTCATGATTATTAAAAGCAGTTCCAGATGTTCATATACAACTTTTAAACATATAAAATTTACATATACATCCTCATTTTATATCTTGATTCTGATTTAAGGGATCAATATTTCCACTTAGTGGGTAATTCAAGGGGCACCGATTGTGCTCACAACATCGAAAAGTGGGTCTGTTTAGGTCTCATAAACTCCTGAGAACTTATTAACTTGTGAGTGTATACAAAGGTAGCCATTATATCAGTCTAAAATTTTATAGCCTACAGTTCTCATTCCAGGGCAACTGTTATTTCCTTTCTTTCTTTGCTTATTTTTTAAATTGAGGTGGGATTGACATATAACGTCATGTTAGTTTCAAGTGTACAACAAATGATTAGATATTGTACACACTTGAGAAAAGATCAACCGTCACAAAACTTCTAGTTAACACTCATCTTTTTATATAGCTACAATTATTTTTTCTTGTGGTAAGATGTTTCTAAGATCTACTCTCTTAGCAACTATCAAATACACAGTACAATATTATTAACTAGTGTCACCATCTTCTACATTACATTCCATGACTTTTTGCTTTATAACAGAAAATTTGTAAATTTTGATCCCCATTTGCCTATTTATCCCACACGATCACCATCCCAGAGCCCTTCTTCCACCACCTCTGGCAACTCCCAATCTGTTCTCTGTATCAGTGAGTCTGCTTTTCACTTTTATTTTTATTCTGTATTTCACACATAAGTGAGATTGTACAGTATTTGTCTTTCTCTGTTTGAATTATTTCACTTAGCACAGTACCCTTGCAGTTCATCTATGTTGTTACAAATGGCAAGATCTCATTCGTTTTTATGGCTGAATAATATTCCTTTGTGTATAAGTACCACAATGTCTTTACCCATTCATCCCTTGATGGGCACTTGGATCATTTTCATATATTGCAAATAAGGCTGCAATGAACACGGGGGTATAGATATATTTTCAAGTTATTGTTTTCATTTTCTTCAGAAAACGTAGTTCTATTTTTAATTTTTTGAGGAACCGTCATACTATTTCCACAGTTGTTGCACCAATTCAAATTCCCACCAACAGCGTACAAGGATTTTCTTTTCTCCATATCCTTACCAACTCTTGTTATTTTCTTGTCTTTTTTGATGCTAGCCATTCTAAAAGATATGAGGTGATGTCTCCAGGTGGTTTTAATTTGCATCTTTCTGTGATGATTGGTGTTGCTGAGCATCTTTACACGTATCTATTGGCCATGCTTAGAGATTCCCTGATAGCTTGGTTGGTAAAGAATCTGCCTGCAATGCGGGAGACCTGGATTCGATCCCTGGGTTGAGAAAATACCCTGGAGAAGGGAAAGGCTACCCACTCCATGATTACATCTTTGCAAAAAAATATCTATCACCTTTTCTACCCATTTTTTAAAATCAACTTTTTTTTTCTTTTTGCTATTGTTTGTATTATTTGCATATGTTGGATACTTAACCCTTGTCAGACATATGATTTAAAAATATTTTCCAGTTCATTGGTATGCTTTTTTATTTTGTTGATGGCTTCCTGGTTGTGCAGAAGTAACTATTTTATTTTCCTTTTCACAATAAAGCTACATCTCAGCCTTAATGCAGTGGAAAATGGGCATTAAAAGGAGATATTCTTTCTCAATAAAATAAGAGAGAGAAGATAGAGAAGGAATTTGTTGGAGGATGAAGAAGCATTCATTTGAGGAGACCACCAGGGTGAAAAAGCTTTTAGGTTACAATGATCCTCTCAAGTGAATGAGCCATGGCATGAGTCAGGAAACCCAGCTCCCAATGCTGGCTCTGACTCTGAGTCACTGAATGACCCTCTTCTATTTTAGCCTTTTGTCGAACTGCCCAGTTAAGGAACTGATCTGAAAATCCACTGGGACAATGAGCGTAACAGTGTTTAGGAAACGATAAAAGCATAATTTAAAAATATTTAGAGAATTATATTAAAATACTTAAGTTTGAGTTAAATTTGAGGAATTTACTAGTTTTGAATGTAGCTTCTAGCAACTGAAAGATCTTTATGAAAACCCTAACTTTAACACTCACAGACCTATTTTCAGTGTTTTATTGAACTGCTCTAAGAATTGATTTTCTCCTCTTAAAAATGGGCATCAATTATATTCTCCCAACTGAGAACCAACTGACGAAATGTTTGTACAATGCTCAATTCTGTGTATAGTACAGAATTGACCCTTAATAAGTGGTACTTGGTACTGAGTATAACAAGATGAGATTGTGGCAATGACCCAGTCAAAATGCTAATGCTAACAGCTGAATCAGTATGAAAGTCCAGTTTTCAGCTCTTTTAAAAAACTAGACTCTTGAGTATCATGGAAAGAGAGCTAATTTCTACATATACAAATCAGAGTGCGCCTTGGTTTAACATTTATTTAATTCATTAGATAATTTATATTTATTAGATGGGCAAACAATATATTACCAACTGGTACATTAGGTTACATGAGTTTGGGTAGACTCTGGGAGCTGGTGATGGACAGGGAGCCCTGGCATGCTGTGGTTCATGGGGTTGCAAAGAGTCGGACACGACTGAGCGACTGAACTGATGACTGACATTAGGTGAAGAGCATCATATAAGTTTGTGAATTGATTGAAAGTGTCAGTCAGTGGTTGCCAAAGAAACAAAAAGGACTGAAAAGCTGACTATAACCATGTTTTTCCATATAAGCCAAAATAAAGACTCCATCAGGCTCTTGCTCTTTTTTGTTTCTGGAAGATCATGTGGTTTCAGGAGGAATGAAACCTGAAATGATTAGCATACTAATCCAGGTGTCAGTGTGGAAGATGAGTATTAGCAACAAAATAGGAGGATGGAAAACATCCCAAAGGAAAGTAACTCAGAGTACATTGCTTGGTGAGAAGAAGCAGTCGAGGGTGTAAGAGAAGCACATTAATTTGAGAGGAATCTGAGTTGATTCTTTAGCCTTGGGAACAGAAGTTTAATCAAGAGGCAGAGAACTATGTCAGTGATGGACATACCATCTGCACTGAACAGTCATTAGAAGCTAAATATGGTTTAAAAAAAAAAAAAACACTAAATGGTCTCTTGGAAGATTTCTTAATTAATTTTAATAATTAATGCCAGGGAACCAAATACATGGTAACTCTTTGTGATCAATGAATATTGATCCCTTCTGCTGATGGAACCACAGATGTTTCCTTTCATCTTGTCTTCACTTTTGAATGTTAGACTCTATCTCTGTCAAGACACAAGAAGCTCGAGTGTAGTAGATGGAGCAGCCATCCCCACCTTTTATACATTATTACTCTTGTAACCATTACCTGGATGGACACAACCCCTGGTTTTCCTGAAAAAAATAAACCAAGAAAGAAAAGCTATAAAAGGGGCTTTGTGATTTCCCAGAGCTCTGGACCAGTGAATAAAGTAGAAAAGAAAAATGGGCCAAATTCCTCTGGAGACAGGAAATCCATTAATCATTGTAGTAAAGATGAACACATAAGCTGACCATCCTTGTTTCCCGCCCCCTTAAGGTTTATTCTCTCAGCCCAGCTGGACCAATGGACCATCATGTGTAGATTTAACTTGAGCCCAATTTCCAGGATGAACGGGGCTTAAAGATAAGTAATTCCTGGTTTAATCATGAATCAGCCTGACCATATTGACCCTGCTCTCAAAATTTCTCTTTATATATAAAACTCCCATCTTGAACCCCAGGTTCTACTTTGATTCCCCCCAAGTTAAATCCCACTTGCCTTCCATATCTGTTCGCTACTTTCCAGATTCTAAGGTCTGATGTTTTCCTGATCCATAGTTCTAGTCCCTGGTTTTCAAATTCCAGAACTTCAGATTTAGGTCTAATATTTGCTATTGATATCTTTTTGATGCTATGTACATTTCCCCAGCTTTTCATAGCTTATCCCTTCTTAGATTCCCATGTACCGTGGTCTCAGTACCTCATAGACATCTTACTTGTTATGTTATTCATTCATTAATTTATTCCTTCACAGATGAGCACTTATCCACCACGTGCCGGTTGTTAGGACAGCAGGTGTGAAAAGGACATGATCTTTGACCTCATGGAGCTCATAGCATAGCACAGGACATTGAGACATCCATAAAGAAACAACATACGTGGATTGAATGAAAAATAAATTACAAGCTTTCCAAGCATGGAGATGAAGAGAATGCTAAGAATAGGACTCTAGATTAAATTGTTGCATAAAAAATCATTGCAAAACTTGGTAGAGTAGAGCAAACATTTCCTTTTGTTTATAGACTCTGTGGGCTAGGAATTTGGTTGTCTCATGATGAAAAGATTTGTCTCAGTCCCTCAATGTCTGGAGCCTCATCTGGGAAGTTTTGAATGCTGGTATAATGTCATGTCTTGGTCTTGGAATTATCTGGAGGCATCTTTCTTCATGTAGTTGGCAGTTAATGCAGGTTGACTGCTGGAACACCTACACAAGGCCTTTGTGTGTAGCCTTAGCTTCCTCACAGCATGGCAGCCTCAGAGTAGTCAAATTTCTTACAAAGACAGCTCAAGGCCACGAAGGCAAATGTCTTACCTTACTGGATAGAAGTTGCATTTCTTTTTATAACCTGGACTCAGAAGTTTCATGGTATCTCTTCTGCCTATTCTGTTAGTCATGGTTGTGGTGGTTTCGTCTCTAAGTCATTGCCAACTCTTTGCGATCACATGGACTGTAGCCCACCAGGCTCTTCTGTCCATGGGGTTTCCCAGGCAAGAATATTGGAGAGTGTTACCACTTCCTTCTCCATTTGTGAGTCATATAAGAGTCCAAAACCCGTGCAGATTCAAAAAGAGAAGGTTTAGATTTATCCTGTTGTGGAAGAGTTTCAAGGTTATTGAAAAGCACGTGGAGTTGGATATAGTCTTACAGCCAACTTTGTTAAAATGTAATCAGTAGTTTTCATGTGTGAATGAGGGGAAATGTTCTAAACAGTCTATGCAAGGATGTTAGACATCAAGGGACATGATTAATAGATGAATATGTGTCAAGGATGATGCACATGGAGAGGAATGAATAGGAGCTGTGAAGAGAAGTGTTGGAGTTATAAGAGAAGATTTTGAAAGGATACAGGGGGACCAGTTAATTGTTGTTGTTGTTATTGTTCAATAACTAAGTTGTATCTGACTGTTTGTGACCCCATGGACTGCAGCATGCCAGGCTCCTCTGTTTTTCACTGTCTCCCAGGAGTTTTCAAATTTATATTTATTGAGTCAGTGATGCTATCTAACCATCTCATCTTCTGTCACCCACTTCTCCTGCCCTCAATCTTCCCAGCATCAGCATCTTTTCCAATGAGTTGTTTCTTCACAGCAGGTGGTCAAAGTATTGGAGCTTTAGCATCAGTCCTTCCAATGAGCATTCAGGGTTGATTTCCTTTAGAATTGGCCAGCTTGATCTCCTTACTGTCCAAAGGACTCTCAAGAGTCTTCTCCAGTATCAAAACTCGAAAGCATCAATTGTAACCAAGCATCAATGGTAAACAACCAGACAAGAACCTCAACTCAAACAATGGCAGTAAAATTTGAGGGAGAAAATAACCAAGAGATTTTTAAGGTGTAAAAGCCATATGACTTGTCAGTTCCCTGGCTATTAGATAAAAGAAATGTGGGTGAACCTTCTACCTGTCACTTTCTGTTGCTCAACATCTTTCTCATGCACTGGACAAATCAGGGGTTGGGTGGGGGATGGAATCCAGGTTGGCCAATCATAGCATCTCATCTTCTTGAGGCTGGGGGTAGCCATATGGCTTGAGGCATAGCTAGCGGAAAGTGACAAAGAATTTCTGAAATTACTAGAAATGTGATCTGCTCTTTTATACAGGAAATATAAAAATGACTTTACCCTAGAGCTACCATTTGCCATGTTTTCCCAAATGGAGAGCGCATATCAGAGAATGAAGTTTGCCCAGAGAAAATTCTAGCTGAGAAAACGAGAGGGAAGCCAGCCCCTGAAGATACTGTTAGAATCCTCAGATCCTGCTGAGTCAAATCTAATTCAGGTTACACAGACCACGGTATTCACTCTTTTTGAAAGCTTTTTTGAACTGTACTTCCATCCCTTATAATCGAAAAGAGTACTGACCTATGCAGCAGAGAAATTAAAGATGACTCTGAGCTTCTCAGCTGGGCATCTTGGAAAGGGTGATAAGAGGCTGTGACTGCCTTCAGGACCACAGTAGAAGAGACTGTCTGGTGACAGCATACATCTTAGTTTGAAAATGTCACAGTGGAGGACCTGTCAATCAGCCCAGAGATCAGCATGCTCTTCTCACTGTGACACATGCCAGCACCCACACAGGTGACATTCCCATTCCCATGCGTATACCCCGTGCTGGGCACAGTGGTTAATCCACCAACACTAATTCTACCGTAACCTTGCTCACTCAAGAAGCATTTCAGGATGCAAGCAGATGGAGTTATTGACAGCAACCTCACTGATTTATAAATCTCAAATGAATTGATTGATACCATGAGCTAATTAAATATTAATAGTGACAAAATGATTCCTGACTTCATGTATGATTCCATACTTCACGACTGATCATGGTGCTTGAGTGAGACCTAAATCGTAGTCGTGACCTGATGCTTTCTACTCGCAGGGTATAGAGATTTGAAGAGAAGACAGAGATTGAGTTGAAAACTTTGGAATAAGATAAGGCTTTGTCAGCCTTGCTCTGGCTGCTGTGACCGAGGATAATTCAAGCTACATTGTGAAGCCCCTAATTCTAAGTGTAATACAAGTAGTTTTTCTCTCCCCAGTGTGTTCTATTGATTGCAGACAAAATGTAATTACCTTCTGAGATATACTTTTCCCATCTTAACTCCCTCTACATGTGAAATGAACTGTAACAGACAAATTAGCTTTTTATTTTTTTTCTTCTTAGCTCCTAACATTCTTAGAATTTTTTTTCCCCCTCTGATCTGATGTTTCTTCTCTCCTAGCAATATAGCAGTGCAATTGAGGATTAATGGTGTGTTCTACAAGGCCAGATAAAAATAATATGCAGTCCAGCTTAGCGTCTAGAGCTTTACTGGAGTAGATACCACAGCTGAAAGTCTTGTCTGAAATCATCACATCTCAAATCCTGTCTTACCCAGTGAGAAACACACATACACACAAAGTTTAATTGCATGTGCAAAATATATTCTATTTTGTAGGCATTTTACCTGATTTGCTAGTCATTTATAAGCTCCATCTCAATGTAATTTGTTTCCATTAGAACAAGAGGACCCTCAGTTCAGCTTTATTCTATTGCTCTGTTCTGCGCTATCTTTGTCAGCAGAAGAGGCAGCATCAGCTACACTATGACAAACAGACAAGCGTTAAATTTCAAAAATCAGGGCACTTCACACAAATCAGAGTGATGATATTAAAAATACTCTTGTAGGATAAGCATTGCAGTGCTTTACAGAGTGTAATGGTTGTTGACCATTAAAGGATACAAGGATACAAAGGTTTGTATTAGAGAACAAAACTAGGGGACTAGTTGGATCCTTTTAGGTAAAAATTTCTCCATTTTAAAAAACAAATTCACAAAGAGTATTGTGACAAAAATTTTAAAAGCAATCCACATATTGCTTTTAAAATCTAAATTCAATCTAATCACAAAACAAAAACCTATCACTTCTTATTTTCCATGTTTCTTTTTCGAATAGGTCCGCTTCATCGTATGCATGTGTGTGTGTGCATATGTGTGTGTGTAGCCATATTCATTTATGTCTACTTACGTATTTACTTAAATCTTTTTGTTTTGTTTAAATTCATGTGACTTTGCCTGTTGATATGCTGTACTTATGCCTTGGACAACAAGGAATCTGCCTGCAGTGTGGGAGATTCAGTTTCTATCCCTGGGTCGAGAGGATCCCCTGGAGAAAGGAATGGCAACCCACTCCAGTGTTCTTGCCTGGAGAATTCCATGGACAGATGAGCCCAGCAGGGCTACAGTCCATGGGGTCACAAAGACTCAGACATAGCTGAGCAACTGACATGCACACACGCTAACATGGATATGATAATAAATCAAATTGGCCTATAGGTGATCTGTGTTGGTCTTTCAGGCAGCCACCAACACCAGCTCAATCAGGGTATGGTTTGAAATATTTTATTCTAAATTCAGCTTTCAGTTTTAGTTAGGTAATTGTTTCCCATTCATCCTACTTAAGATCCTGGAGTCATAATATTTCACCTCTTATCTTTTTTTAAATTCATAAATAAATTTATTTTGAAGTATAAATTGGAATCCATAGCATCTACTCATAGACAGATGACAAAATAATACAGTGAACACTTGTGCAATTAAAACTCACATTGAGAAATGGATTGGGCTAGTTCTTTAGAGGACTTTAAATTTTGTTTTTTGATCTGCAAATGTTGGTCTATCCATGTGTTCCCATAAGAGTCCACTGTTTAGGTATTTTTGCCTCCCAGGAGGCTCTGCTGAACTATCCAACCAATATTCCTATGAAATGCACTTCTTCTAGATAAGATTTAATGTGGGCCATCATTTATTAGTGGAGCAACCCCCAAATTGAAGGGATCCCATCTGACTGAGAATTAGACTCAATAGACATAATGGTACCCCCTCCTATCTATTCACAGGTGGTGGAAACAGAGACTTAATATTAGTCTAAACATCAGAGGCAAATCATAGAGTATATAACCACTTTCTTTGAGCCTCCTTTTGAGTTAACGCAATAGAACCAGATTTCCACTGGGCATCTCTGGTTTTTTTTCCCCCAAATTCTGTCAACCTAGGTGGGGGTTCCAAGGGATTTGAGAGTAATGCTGGCATCATCTCTTCCCTTTTGAACCCACTGCATGACTACAGGAGGGACAGAGAATGTACTGTTGCCTATTTGGTTCAGGAAACTCATGAAAGGCAAAAGCTGGCCTGAGGTAAAAATATACATGGCAGAACTCGAATTCTCACTCAGATTTCTAATACGGTATCCTGGGCTCCTCCTCCTAAAACAATGTTGTTATTTAGTCATTAAATCATGTCTGATTCTTTGAGATCCCGTGGACTGTAGCCCACCAGGCTCCTCTGTCCATGGGATTTTCCAGGCAAAAATACTGGAAAGTGAAAGTGAAGTCGCTCAGCCATGTCCGATTCTTTGCGACCCCATGGACTGTAGCCTACCAGGTTCCTTCGTCCAAGGGATTTTCCAGGCAAGAATACTGGAGTGGGTTGCCTTTTCCTTCTCCAGGAGATCTTCCTGACCCAGGGATTGAACCTAGGTCTCCTGCATTGTAGGCAGACTCTTTACCGTCTGAACCACCAGGGAAGTCAAAAAAATACTGGAATGGGCTACTGTTTCCTTCTCCAGGGGATCTTCCTGACCCAAGGATTGAACCTGTATCTCCTGTGTCTCCTGCATTAGCAGGTGGTTCTTTACCACTGAGCCACCAACTAGTCCTTCCCGATATCATATCAAGTATCTCAGAGAAGAAAAGCTGTCTCATATTCATTCTTTTTGAAACAGAAGAAATAAGAATTGCCACATCTTGGCTTGATCTAGAATGAACTCAAATCTGAACTTCCCTAATTTTCAATAAGTTATTAGAGAAATGTACTGAATTCTTTCAAGGAGGTAGTTTCTAATTCTCCATAAATGCACATGCAATGACAACAACAACAAAAAACTTCTCACTTGTTCTTTAGCATTTGAAGAAGATTTTCTTCTTAAGATGTCTATGAGGTAAGTGGGATACATTGTTAATACCATTTTGCAAGAATATAATTCATGATCAGACAAAGGTAAGGTGATTTGCTGTCTTACAGAACTAAGAGCTAATGAAGTTTGGTATCAGCCCCAGTCTTGTCAGTGTGAGTCTAGTTTTCCCACCCAAGTTTCTTCTCTGAGGGTAGTGACTGTTTCTGTTCCAAAAATCATGACTAAAGATGAGTATTTATTAATGCTTGAAACAGGAGGAATGCAGTGTAGCTATCCATGCCTGGCCTTGGTTGATTGGAACTCGCTCAGGTTTTGCTTTGGTTTTTTTTTTTTTTTTTTTTGGCGGGTGGAGGGTGGGGTTAGATAAGATCACATTTGAAAACCAAACTGAAATGCAACAAGAGAAGCCAAGTCAAGAAAGTGTTACTACTTCAGCTGTTCAATCAAATGACCCTAACAGTCAATGCTAATGGACCATTAGTATGTTCCTAGCTCAAAAAATGGCTTAACAAAATATTGTGCAATGACTTAAATGGGAAAAATAATTTGAAAAAGAATATACGCATGTATATGTATAACTGAATCATTTTGTTGTACACCTGAAACTATCACAGCATTGTTAATCAGCTATACTCCAACATTAAATTAAAAAGTTAAAAAAAATAGATACATGCATGTGTGTAACTGAATCATTTTGCTGCACATATGAAACCAACACAACATTGTTGATCAACTATACTCCAATGTAAAATAAAAATCTTTAAAAAAAATAAAGTAGGCATTTGGTTCCTTGCCTGGAGGAACTTAAAATTCTTGTTTGAGAAAGAATCAGTTCAGTTCAGTCGTTCAGTCGTGACTGACTCTTTGCGGCCCCATGAATCGCAGCAGGCCAGGCCTCCCTGTCCATCACCAACTCCCGGAGTTCACTCAAACTCATGTCCATCAAGTCAGTGATGCCATCCAGCCATCTCATCCTCTGTTTTCCCCTTCTCCTCCTGCCCCCAATCCCTCTCAGCATCAGGGTCTTTTCAAATGAGTCAGCTCTTTGCAAGAGGTGGCCAAAGTACTGGAGTTTCAGCTTCAGCATCAATCTTTCCAATGAACACCCAGGACTGATTTCCTTTAGGATGGACTGGTTGGATCGCCTTGCAATCCAAGGGCCTCTCAAGAGTCTTCTCCAACACCACAGTTCAAAAGCATCAATTCTTTGGCACTCAGCTTTCTTTATGGTCCAACTCTCACATCCATACATGACCACTGGAAAAGCCATAGCCTTGACTAGATGGACCTTTGTTGGCAAAGTAATGTCTCTGCTTTTAAATATGCTATCTAGGTTGGTCAATAGCAACATACAAAAAGAAAAAATGCAGCAAAGAAACTTTAGTTCTTAGACTGTGTCCTGTGATATATATAACCAATATTTGGGGCTCATTTGTGTTCCAGCACAATATGAGACAGGCCCTACGTCCTCATTCAGAATCTGCAACTTACAATAGATGATCACTCTCAAGAGTCTTCTCCAACACCATATTTCAAAAGCATCAATTCTTCAATGCTCAGCCTTTTTTTTTTCGGTCCAACTCTCACATCCACACATGACTACTGGAAAAACCATGGTTTTGACTATTTGGATTTTTTTTTTTAATTTGTTTGTTTGTTTTATTGCAGTAATAATATACCCTTATTGCAGATTCTAGCTTTGTTTATATCTTGGAGGAATGGGGGTGTTGGCTCAGGGAAGAAAACAGAAAGGAAAGATAGAGAGAGGGCACAGGACGAGAGTGGTTTGTGTGTGTGCATGTGAGCAGGAGGAAAATTCTGTGGCTCAGCTCTCATCTGAAAAAAAAATGGTGTTGCAAATGTCTGTAGGCATTTGGCAGGAGAATGGCAAATATGTAGCACTGACAAATCAGTTGGAAACATCTTAACTAGAATGTAGGGAAAAATAGATTTTCCCTAGTTTACTTCATGTGATTTTTTTTTTAAATACAGACAAAGAAGTCACTTCAACTCTATTAGAAAATTGCTTTCTGAGTTTTCAATCAGTTTCTTTGGTGTCATCTTTGTACCTTGTAAAGTTGCAAAGTTTTCCATGTGATGACTGCTCTTAGAAGAGAGAGTGTAAAATGTAATTGCTTTGGTAACATTTTGCAGCTACATCAAGAAAGACTTTGATGTCCCTGTGGTTTCAAAACTCAAATAACATCAACTGGATTTCCTAGACTTTTATTTTTTTTTTTTTATATAACTGATCTACATTCGTATTAATCACAAGGTGCTGACAACTTGACAAATATTCCTTTGCATGGTGTTCAACTGATATTTTCAAGAGTCCAATAATATATCAAATGGAGGGGGGGAAGAGCTGATAAAAATAAATTTCCCACTGTTGATGGCCAGAGCTTTAGATCTCTAAAAATTGTTCATAGCTACAAGGTAGCATTACTTCAAAGAGATGAAAATCATCCAAATGGAGTGGAAAAACTTCAGCTTTTTCTGAAGCACACTTCAATTGAGGGAAAAGAAGGTATCTACATTATTAACCATGGGGGAAAAAACAGCAGTGTATGAATTTTCACAGTGTGTTTGTTATTTCCTTTTGGGCACAGTGTTCCAGGAAGCCCAGCTAGGTGATGATCTAAAGCCCAAAGCAGATGGTCTTTAAAATGATCATACAGATTTTCTTCCATAATGAATCTCATGAATCCTATAGGATTTATAATAAGAACTGTTCATACATATGAAAAGACAGATGTTTCTTTAGTCATTGCTCACCAGTTCTTTGGCTGAATCCAGGAAGAGCCATTAGCTATGACTTTATTTTCAAGCAGTTGAGTTACATGAGACTTTAGTCTCAACTAATCAGTGTCAAAATATCTTTTAAATGGAAATTATTTTTTCTCTGGGGTGGAGGATGGAGGCCTTGTGTTTAGGAGAATGGAAAATTAAGTCCCTTTTCATATGTATTTTTTATTGTTTCATAAGACTTGGGACATTCATCAGGCTTCTTTTTGCAATTTTTGGTCCATGTAGCAAGACACTGTTCAAAACCTATTTTCTGTCTGATGAACAGTGAATAGACTGACTATATAGGGAAAGAGTAAATTCTAAAGTTTGGATGTGATTGTGGTTTCTAATACTGCTCCATAAGACAGGAAACTGAGTTCCAATCCAGAATCTATCACTCATTATTTTCCGAGTACATCTTGATGGATATCAAAAGATATTTGAAATAATTCAGCCTATCACCAATTTATCATCCTCCAAATCACCGGAAGAGTTCTTTAAAATTAACTCTGAATCCTCTTTGGAAGGACTGATGTTAAAGCTGAAACCCCAATACTCTGGCCACCCAATGTGAAGACTCTACTCACTGGAAAAGACCTTGATGCTAGGAAGGATTGAGGACAGGAGAAGGGGGCAACAGAGGATGAGTTGGTAAGATAGCATCACCAACTTAGTGAACATGAATTTGAGCAAACTGCAGAGATAGTGGAGGACAGGGAAGCCTGGCTTGCTGCCGCCCATGGGGTCGCGAAGAGTTGGACACAACTTAGCAACTGAACAACAGCCAAGCTCGAAACCTGTGGCACAACATCCGAATTTCTTATAAGAAGGCTCAGAGAGAAGCTGTAGTTTTTAAAAAAGTGATTTTTCATTTCTTCACATCTATCAAGGAGAGAAAATAATATGCATTTTTCACAGTTGGTTATACAAATACTCCTCCATCTGAGTCTGTGTCTCCAGCTATGAAAAATTCTTAGCTTGAACACACTTTCTTATTTTGAGCCACATAAAGACACTCATGCATGCAATCACTCACATTTACATTCACCACCATATAGCCCTAAATATATCTACCTACACACATTCACACATACTCACACTCTTACATACTCACACAGAGATGTGCACACTCACGCTTCCCTCACATGATACCATTATGTTACTTATCAAATACATTGTTATTAACAATAATATAGCAATTAATATATAACAAATATATTAACGATACATATGCATTTGTATATATCATGATCTTTATCAATTTGTTGATCAAATCACCCATTCATAGGGGCTCAATTTTTAATATTTCTTCAATGAATCAATGCATTTACTATCAATAACAAAGCACACAGTAGGTACAATTGCAAAATAGCAGTAAGTTTAATACATTATTAACAATGTAGTCTTAATAGTTAGAAAGGTGTGTTTTCTGGAAAGAAATATGACCATTGCAATATTTACAATATTAGGAAAATGGAAATAACCCAAATACTGAGCAATTAAATGACCATATGCAACATGCCTCTCTTAAGGTCAAAGACTGTTGAGTCATTTACCCGGATGCTCATAAAATTGTGTTTAAAGACAGAAAAGCTTTGATTATTATTTTAATTTAAAAATTCAGAATACAAGGGCCTATTACAATCCAAATCAGCTTTTTTAAAATCTCTTGATGAAAGTGAAAAAGTTGGCTTAAAGTTCAACATGCAGAAAACTAAGATCATGGCATCCGGTCCCATCACTTCATGGCAAATAGATGGGGAAACAGTGGAAACAGTGGCTGACTTTATTTTTCTGGACTCCAAAATCACTGCAGATGGTGATTGCAGCCATGAAATTTAAAGATGCTTACTCTTTGGAAGGAAAGTTATGACCAACCTAGACAGCATATTAAAAAGTAGAGACATTGCTTTGCCAACAAAGGTCCGTCTAGTCAAGGCTATGGTTTTTCCAGTGGTCATGTATGGATGTGAGAGTTGGACTGTGAAGAAAGCTGAGTGCAGAAGAATTGATGTTTTTGCACTGTGGTGTTGGAGAAGACTCTTCAGAGTCCCTTGGACTGCAAGGAGATCCAACCATCCATCCTAAAGGAGATCAGTCCTGGGTGTTCATTGGAAGGACTGATGTTGAAGCTGAAACTCCAATACTTTGGCCACCTGATGTGAAAAGCTGACTCACTTGAAAAGACCCTGATGCTGGGAAAGATTGAAGGTGGGAGGAGAAGGGAATGACAGAGGATGAGATGGCTGGATGGCATCACTGACTCAATGGATATGGGTTTGGGTGAAGTCCGGGAGCTGGTGATGGACAGGGAGGCCTGGCATGCTGCAGTTCATGGGATCACAAAGAGTCGGACACGACTGAGTGACTGAACTAAACTGAATCTTTCATTATTTTTTATTTTTTTAATTGAAGTATAGTTGATTTACCATGTTTAAGGCATATAGCAAAGTGACATACATACATATATGTATATATATGTGTGTATTCTTTTTCAAATTCTTTTCCATTGTGGGTTATTACAAGATATTATAATATATGTCTCTGAGCCAAACAGTAGGACTTTGCTGTTTAACTATTTTATATATACTAGTGTATATTTGTTAATCTAAATTTCTAGTTTATCCCTCTCCCCAACTTTTCCCCTTTGAAGTGAAGTGAAGTGAAAGTCACTCAGTCTTGGTTGACTCTTTGTGACCCCATGGACTATACAGTCCATGGAATTCTCCAGGCCACATTACTGGGGTGGGTAGCGTTTCCCTTCTCCAGGGGATCTTCCCAACCAGGAACTGAACCAGGGGTCGCCTGATTTCAGGCTGATTCTTTAACAACTAAGCTATCAGGGAAGCCCCAAAATTTCTTTTCTATGTCTGTGAATCTATTTTTGTTTGTAAATAAGTTCATTTGTATCATTTTTAGATCCCACATATAAGCGATATTATGATACTTTTCTTCCTCTGACTTGTTTCACTCTATGATAACCTCTAGGTCGACCCATGCTGTTGTAAATGGCATTATTTCATTCTTCTTCTTCTTCTTCTTTTTTTTTTTTTTTGTTGAGTAATATTTCATTGTACGTGTATACCACATCTTATTTATCCATTCATTTGTCAATGTACATTTAGGTTGCTTCCATGTCTGGGCTATTGTAAAGAGTGCTACTGTGAACACTGGGGTATGTACATCCTTTTGAATTAAGGTTTCCTCTGGATATATGCCCCGCAGTGGGATTGCTGGATCATATGGTAGGTCAATTTTTAGTTTTTGAAGAAACTTCCATAGTGTTCTCCATAGTAGTTGCACCAATTTAGTTTCCTACCAACAGTAAATGAGTGCTTGTTATTATTCCCTCTCTCTCCTTCTTCCTGTCTCATTTTCTTATTAACAGGAGACAACTGCAATGTAAAACTTTTCATGTATTTTTTTAAAGAAGGATTTAAAAAAGAAGCTGATTTGGTGAAAAGGGTGCTGATTTTCATGGGTTGAATAATTATCCAGAGACCTCAAACTAGATGAAAGTCTTAAAACAGAGGGTGAAAGAGTGCCAAAGTCAATAGCCCCATGAGCATGTCTGAAGTCCTCTGGTGACCTTGAACTTGAAGTTTGGTGCTTGCCAAGAAGAAAGTAAATATAGCCTAAAACCTCCCCAACCTAGGAATTCTAATAGGAGACCTTCATAAAGATGAGATCGCAAAGAACTAAACCCTCAGTGGAAAGAAGAATGTCAAACCCCACACTGAAGGCATGTTTGCCTTAACCTTGAAGAGGAAAAGGGGAAAATTCTCTTTAAGAATTCATGATCATAAACATCACTTTATATGGGATATGGTTAGGTATTTAACTGTCTGTGTCATGGGGAAAAAAACCTGTCTTTTCATTCAAAAGGATCTATCATTGATGTGCCCCAGATGGCTAACTTAGACTAATTTGAAATCTTAGTGAAGCAGTGCAGAGTCTCCAAAGGGACTAAAGACCCCAAAACATTCACTCTCCATCATTCATTCTCTCTCTATCTTTATTTCTCCCACCTTATCTGTCTCTCTCTCATATACATATACACATATCATAAAAAGCCAGTCAAACAAGCAAACTCCATCATAGCAAAACAGTATGAGAAAAAGTGAGAATAAAAAATAAGATAAACAAAAGCACAAAGGTTTCAGTTTTCAGAATTAGGAAATGCAGAATTTTAAAATATGTTTTGCTAAATAAGAAATGAAAGAGGTATTTGAAAATATAAATCAGGAGCAAGAGACTATAATCATGACAAAGTAGACCTTCAAATCATTTAAATTGAACTTTTAGTAATCAGTAGAAAATGGCAACCCACTCCAGTATTTTTGCCTGGAGAAGAGGAGCCCGGTGGGCTGCAGTCCGAGGGGTCACAAAGAGTCGGACACTACTGAAATGACTTAGCAATACAGTAATTAAAATTTATAAGCAAAATAAACATGCTAAGCAAAAGATTTAGTAAGAGCCAGAGAAAGAGTTAATGAACTGGATGATAAAATGCAAATAAAAGAAAAGAAAAATTGAAATATTCAGCACAAGAAGCCAAAGAAAGATACGAAAGGGAGAACAAAGTATGAATATCTAGAATATTCTAAACAGCGTCAGAAGCAGGGAACAGATTCAAGACAATTTTCATGAGACAGAAGTTGAAGACACTCAAGGATTGTTGAAACGTGAATTTTAGATCCCAGGTCCCAAATAACTCAAACAAAGTGAATGAACATAAATTGGCCCTCAGAGACATTCTATTAAGGCTATAGAAAACTAACTAAAATGAGAAGACTTTAAATATCACCTTCGGAAAGTGGCAGTGTAATAATTGACTTAGCATCTGTATAGATGAGCAGTTAAAGGACATGACGATGAACACCTAGACTGCTCAAGGAGTTTAGTAGTCAACGTCAACTCTATCCTGGGCAAAGAGCTTTCTTAATCATGAGTGAAATAAAGATATTTTAACCAAATGATAACTGAGAGAATTTACCACCAACAGGAATTCACCAACTATATAGTAATAGCTGTACTTTAAGAGAAAAAGTGATCCTAAAGGGAAGGTCTGAGTTGTTAGAAGGAAGGATGAGAAAAATTAATAAGTATTTGGAGAAGTAAAATATAGACATTGACTTTACATGACAATAATGTCTAAAGATCTGGGGACTTCCCCAGTCGTCTGGTGGTTAAGACTCCACCTTCCAAAGCAGGGGTATGAGTCTGATCTCTGGTCAGGGAACTAAGGTCTCTCATGTCAAGCAGTGTGGCCAAAAAGAAAAGAAGTCATATCTAGAGAATTTATGGCTGTGTTTTATCCCAGCAGTCAAAGAATAAATCAGTTAAAACTACACAAGCTCAGAGAACCAAGAAAAAAATACTCTTTTAATAGTTTTGTGGAGCTAACATATGTTTAAGCATGAAACCAGAAAAGCTAATCTCATTTGTAAAAGCAAATGCAAAAATAGACAAAAACTAATGAAAAAGTCAGTTTATTTCAGGAATACAAGATTGGCTTCACACTAAAACATCAACAGTATACCTTACTGAATTTTAAAAAAAAGCGTTAGATTCAACACACCATCCACTCATGAACTAAAAAATATAAAGTATTTTAGTCAATTAAGGATAAAAAGGAATTTTCATGCCTGAGAAGTAATATCTTTTAAAAACTATAAAATTTAATAGCAAATATAACTCATTTTTAAGGTTGGGAACAAAATCAAGATTTTATTTTTAAAGCTGAGAATATATCTATTCAATATTATATTCAAAATCCTAGGTAAGGCAGTAAGTTCAGAAATAGAAGCGAAAGACAGAGGCACTGGAATAGAAATTAAAACTGCCATTATTTTCAGATGCTAGGTTATCTATGAAAAAAATGGCCATAAATATGGAATTTATTGGAGTCACTGACATAAACCTGCACATGAGTTTGAGCAATCTATGGGAGTTGGTGATAGACAGGGAAGCCTGTCATGCTGCAGTCCGTGGGATTGCTGAGTCAGACATGAATGAGCGACTGAACTGAACCGACCGGTATAAAATCACTATACAGGTTTCAAGTGTGTTTCTCTACACATAAAATGACCAGCTAAAAATGTAATAAAGAAGAAGCCATGTATAATAGAAAGAAAAAAATTTCCTAGAAATAAATTTTAAAATATCTTAAAAGTTTTTAATGAAAAAAATCACAAAATTTTATTGAAATGGCTAAATATGTTTATATGGATATTGGATAGGATAACCTCATATACTGTGAAGACTATATTGTTGACTTAAAGAAAAATACACAATGTAATAGTTGTGGGTTTAAGTTTTACTTAGAGTGTTACTGAGGACTATAGCCTGGGAAACGACCACTCTGTACTACAGAAATGTTCTAAAGAGGTAGGGGAGAAGTCAGATTATATATGTCTTTTTTTTTTTTTGGCTAGTATATACATGCAGTGAAGCATGTATCTTTGTAAAAGATTGCTGCTAATCATGAATAGATATTATTAGCTAGTGATATTAGTACTTTCTTATGGGGAATATGCAAGAATCTGGATTCTCTGATATTCTTCCTGAGATATGCATCTATTTAAGGCTTGTTTAGGGCTTCCTAGGTGGTGTTAGTGATAAAGAACCCCCCTGTCAATGCAGGAGACATAAGAAATGCAGGTTTGATCCCTGGTCAGAAAGATCCCAAGGAGGAGGGCATGTCAATGCACTCTAGCATGCTTGCTTGGAGAATCCCATGGACAGAGGAGCCTGGCAGTCTATAGACCACAGAGTCACAATTAATGGGACATGACTGAAGCAACTTAGCACACATGCAAGCCTGTTATTCCAAAGCTAGAGTCCTTCTTCCTGTTTTTGTTTGTTTATTTAATCCTGAATTCTCAAGTTGCACTGTTGGTGGACCCCTGCACTGGGTTACGCCTTAACCTTTGTAGAACTCAGTGGTGACCCATGCTCATGTTCCTTTGTCTTTGTTCACAGTACCCACACAGGAAAACATGAATTTGGATTTCTATCTCACAACATTCAGAAAACTCAAGTGCTATTAAATTAATTAATTTATAAGACAGTACAGATGAAGATCAATGCAAAGAAATAGAGGGAAACAACAGAATGGGAAAGACTAGAGATCTCTTCAAGACAATCAGAGATACCAAGGGAACATTTCATGCAAAGATAGGCTCAGTAAAGGACAGAAATGGTACGGATCTAACAGAAGCAGAAGATATTAAGAACAGGTGGCAAGAATACACAGAAGAGCTGTACAAAAAAGATCTTCATGACCCAGATAATCACGATGCTGTGATCACTCACCTAGACCCAGACACCCTGGATGTGAAGTCAAGTGGGCCTTAGAAAGCATCACTATGAACAAAGCTAATGGAGGTGATGGAATTCCTGTTGAGCTATTTCAAATCCTGAAAGATGAGGCTGTGAGAGTGCTGCACTCAATATGCCAGCAAATTTGAAAAACTCAGCAGTGGCCACAGGACTGGAAAAGGTCAGTTTTCACTCCAATCCCAAAGAAAGGTAATGCCAAAGAATGCTCAAACTACCGCAAAATTGCACTCATCTCACACGCTAGTAAAGTAATGCTCAAAATTCTCCAAGCCAGGCTTCAGCAATACATGAACCATGAACTTCCAGATGTTCAAGCTGGTTTTAGAAAAGGCAGAGGAACCAGAGATCAAATTGCCAACATCTGCTGGATCATTGTAAAAGCAAGAGAATTCCAGAAAAACATCTATTTCTGCTTTATTGACTATGCCAAAGCCTTTGACTGTGTGGATCACAATACACTGTGGAAAGTTCTGAAAGAGATGGGAATATCAGACCACCTGACCTGCCTCTTGAGAAACCTATATGCAGATCAGGAAGCAACAGTTAGAACTGGACATGGACCAACAGACTGGTTCCAAATAGGAAAAGGAGTATGTTAAAGCTGTATATTGTCACCCTGCTTATTTAACTTATATGTACATCGTGAGAAACACTGGGCTGGAAGAAGCACAAGCTAGAATCAAGATTGCCAGGAGAAATATCAATAACCTCAGATATGCAGATGACACCACCCTTATGGCAGAAAGTGAAGAAGAACTAAAAAGCCTCTTGATGAAAGTGAAAGAGGAGAGTGAAAAGGTTGGCTTAAAGCTCAACATTCAGAAAACTAAGATCTGGTCTCATCACTTCATAGCAAATAGATGGGGAAACAGTGGAAACAGTGTCAGACTTTATTTTTTGGGCTCCAAAATCACTGCAGATGGTGATTGCAACCATGAAATTAAAAGATGCTTACTATTTGGAAGGAAAGTTATGACCAACCTACATAGCATATTAAAAAGAAGAGACATTACTTTGCCAACAAAGGTCTGCCTAGTCAAGGCTATGGTTTTTCCAGTGGTCATGAATGGATGTGAGAGTTGGACTATGAAGAAAGCTGAGCACCGAAGAATTGATGCTTTTGAACTGTGATGTTGGAGAAGACTCTTGAGAGTCCCTTGGACTGCAAGGAGATCCAACAAGTTCATCCTAAAGGAGATCAGTCCTGAGTGTTCATTGAAAGGACTGATGCTGAAGCTGTAGCTCGAATACTTTGGAGATGAGTTTGAGTAAACCCCGGGAGTTGGTGATGGACAGGGAGGCCTGGCGTGCTGCAATTCATAGGGTCACAGAGTCAGACACGACTGAGCAACTGAACTGAACTGAACAGATGAAAAATATCTTGATGACTTTGGGACAAAAAAAAAAAAAGAGATTTCTTAAACCAAATTAATCATCTAAGCAAAACATGATACACATGAATTCATAAAGAATGAAAGGATGAAAGGACAAATCAAAACTGAAGAAGATATTTGTAATACAAGTCTAAGTATTTGTAAGGAGAATATATAAATATTCTGTGGAATAATAAAAAATAGACAAAATTATCTGAAGAAGAGAAAAAAGTTGGCATAAAGGTGATAGGATAAAGTAACCTTTGAGCGTTAAAAAAAAAAAAAAGGAAAGAAAAGCCAATTTGTCAATTTGTCTACATCAATGAAAGGAAGTGATGGGCAAAGTAATTGGAAGGAAAGCAATTTGTACCATGTAGAGTTCTGGGAGTTTATAAGGATTTTGGACTTAACTGAAGGTACAATTGGAAACCAGTGAAGAATTCCAAACAGGGAGATGATGTGGATTCCTATAACTTTTTAAAAGATCCCTGTGATCATTGTCAAAGCCTGAAGAGGCATTGCCAAAGAGCAGTGGGAAGTTACTTGTCAGGTTAAAGTGTGACTTCATGAAGGGAGGAGCAGAGGAAATGGTGATGTAGACAGTGTTATGAAGCTTGAATCCAGAGGACCAGCTGATGGAGTAAACAGGGGGTGAAACTGATGAGGGAAAAGGAGCAGAGGTGTTTTCCAGAATTAAAATTAAGTAGGGTGATCCTGGTTCCAGTTGAGTAGATGGAAAATTCTGGGGCAAGTCTTGGAGGGGAGAATCTAGAGTTTTGTTTTGGACTTGTAAGAGTTGACCTGCTCATTAGAACTACCCCTTGAAGAAGGGATACACTACCCACTCCAGTATTCTTGGGCTTCCCTGGTGTCTCAGATGGTAAAGAATCTGCCTGCAATGCAGGAGACCTGGGTTTGATCCCTGGGTTAGGGAGATCTCCTGGAGAAGAGAATGGCTACCCTCTCCAGTATTCTGGCCTGGAGAACTCCATGGACAGAGGAGCCTGGCAGGATACAGTCCGTGGGGTCACAAAGAGTCAGACATGCCTAAGCAACTATCACTCAAATCACTTCACGCACACTAGAACTATTTCTGTTGTTGGTCAATAGACAAGCAACTTAGTGGGTTGGCCAATAAGCTTGTTTTTCTTAGAGACAAACCTGAACAAACTTTTATTCAGCCCAATAACTTGTGGGGTGTTATAGACTACAGGATTTGAATCAGTTGGGTGAACATTTAAGGCAGATTTTTGCCACTTGCATTCTAGCCATGGCCATGACACTCTGACACTTTTCCTTGATGAGCTTTATTTGTTTGTTTTCCTCATCCTCAAAGGTCATCATAAGGTTTAAATGTTATGTGTATAGTTTACATTCTTGGCACATTTTAGGTACTTAAATACTAATGAGGTTCTTTCCCTTCCATAGTTTATGATGAGAGAACTGGAGTGAAGGAATGGTGTCTATTAGATGTTACATAGCTGGGAGTATGAGTGAAGGAAAAATCTGTTATTGTTTCCAATTCCAATTGACTTTTTTCAAGATCTCATTTCTGTAGCTACACCCTCAAGCTGGTAGATAATAATAGGTGATCAGTTGCTCAGTTGTGTCTGACTCATTGTGATCCATGGACTGTAGCCCGCCAGGCTCCTCTGTCCATGAGATTTCCCCAAGCAAGATACTGGAGTGGGTTGCCATTTCCTTCTCCAGGGGATCTTCCTGACCCAGGGATCAAACCCATGTCTCCCGTGTCTCTTGCATTGCAGGCAGACTCTTTACTGCTGATATAGGTGACATACTGTGCTATTCTCTCAAAAGAGCAACCTCCTATGAGAGGTGAACAGTCTTGCATTCAAGTGACACCTGTGTGGGAGAGAACAAGAAGAAAAGTTCAGGCACTGAAATGAAGAAAATAGGGTATGTGAGGTCAAAGTATGATTATCGCTGGCAGGTCAAATTCACCAGCTAATGACAACCTTTATTTTAAGAATCCATCTCCACTAAGCAGAGCTAAGTGCTTGCCTTCTTCCTCTGCAAGTTACCAACCAGATGAATTTCCTCACATTGTTCTGTGAGAGAAGAAAACTAGACTTTATTTGCTGCTGTCTTCATGTGCAAATGAAGGTCAAATTAAAGGTTAAATACAAAAGAAAGAGGGATAAAGTGAATGTGCGGGTAAGCAAAGTAGATGTATCTTATAGAATAGAATGAGATCTTTTTTGAAATTATTTTAAAATTTCATTTCAAAACATATCTCTGACTTCCACTGGCATACCATTTCAGATTGG
Source organism: Cervus elaphus (assembly GCF_910594005.1). Taxonomy (NCBI): domain Eukaryota; kingdom Metazoa; phylum Chordata; class Mammalia; order Artiodactyla; family Cervidae; genus Cervus; species Cervus elaphus. Next base: position 10,806,592 of record NC_057820.1, read on the forward strand.
TGAACATCATGGGTCTCTTTTCTTTTTCTCCTCCCACTCTTTTTCCACCCCTTCTTCATGTCTCTTCTCTTCTCTCCCCCTCTCTCTATTTCCATCCTCCCTCCTTCCTTAGCCTTTTTTGCTCTCTCTCTTCTTGTCATCAATACAGAGTTTTAACAATGATGTTTCAGAGAGCAAGGTGAGTGACTCCTCTTTGAAAACTGGTTTTACTGTCTTCCTTTATGGCACTTTGGAGATAAAGTTGTCCCTTTACTACTTGAAAATGCAAAATTGGTATGCCAGGAAAATGTACTATTGTAAGGAATGGTATAGATACCATTGTCTGATGGAATGACAAATGTTAATCCAGGTTCACATTCCAGTTTTATCTTTCCCTTGCTGTATCATCTTGGAAAAGCCACTTTGAGTCTGTTATATAAATGGGCCAAAGACAGTCCCTGTTTATTAACCTAAAATGGTCCCTGCTGGGTTTCTGACTTCACAGCAGCCTTGGACCATTAGTCTAAAGCCTGCTGACATTAAAATCAAAATCTTACATATATACATACACAGAGATGCATCTATAGCTATCTATCTATCTGTCTATCTATCTCTATCTATCTGTCTGTCTCTCTCTCTTTAGAGAGAGAAGAGAGTTCAAATAAATATATTTTAACCACCTAGAGCCTACGTGCTTCACATTTCCTGCAAAACTGCAGCCATTATCTGCTAACCACTGATATGACAACCTTATAACTAGATCTCATCTGCTGCCTCCCTTAGGAGTTCATGATCCAGACATTCCTCAGTTGCTGCTGAGAGATAGGACGCATCACCTAGACATGTAAGCACCCTCTATGATTTGCTCTTCTCCCTTGGGAGGTCCTTCAGAGACCTTTTGGAAGGAGGTCTTCTTCCCCCAAAAGCTTTGTACCAGGGTCTGTGGATGATCTCTTGCTGTGAGAGACCCCTCCCGTACCACACTGTCCAAACACAGCCCCAGAATTCTGTGCTGCTGCCTTTATTATTTAAGAGTCTAGTATCATGCTGGAAATTTAATTGGACATCATTAAATGCAATACCCCCTTTTTTGGTAATTGATTCATATGCTGTCACTTGTACCAGAGCAAGGAGAGAGGAGAGACAAATAACTGTTCCACTGTCATTTACTTAAACATTTTAGAATTGCCTGTGTGGGGCTGGAGGAATAAAGTTGTCATGGGGAGTTTGGATCAGTTGGCTCTTTCAAAGTAATTGATTGGAAATCTACCAAATTCCCATGTTGCTTACCATTTAGGGGGACAACCCTACAGACAGTTAAATTCATCCCATATCTTTTTCCTTAGGAGGATGTGTATGTGTGCATGCTCAGTTGCTCAGTCCTGTATGACTCTTTGTGACCCTATGGGCTGTAGCCCACCAGGCTCCTCTGTCCATGGAATTTTCCAGGCAAGAATACCCAAGCAGGTTGCCACGCCCTCCTCCAGGGTATCTTCCCGAATCAGGGATCAAACCTGTGTCTCTTGGGTCTCCTGCATTGGCAGGTGGGTTCTTTACCACTATGCTACCTGAGAAGCCCCCCTTAGGGCCATAGTATCACAGACTGTCTTTTGTTGGGACAATAGGAGAAATATTTTCCATATTCGGATTAGTGAATAAGCAGATTTCTCTTTTCCTTCTAGGGAGAGGGAGGGACAAGTAAATGAGCAAAACAAGCAGTCATTCTCTCCTAAAACGGACTCCGGCAGGGGAAGTGCAGGGCATGGTGGAAATATACAGGACAAGCAGTCATTCAGAACAGAGGGTGTTCAGAACACCCATGACCACCAAAAAGGTTTCTGCCCCACAACATATCAAAATACTGAAACCAGATTTCTGTAGTTGCAAAAGTATAGTGGCTTACTTGAGACAACAGCTCACTTCCTCTCAGAAGCCATTCCTAACTTACCATTGACTAAAACACTATGGGCTGCGCTCTATAATATAAAACCTATATTGCAGTACTGTGGTTTAATGGAGAGTTTTTGGTGTACGAGGGCTTCCCTGGTGGATCAGACGGTAAAGAAACTGTTTGCAATGCAGGAGAACCGGGTTCTATCCTTGGGTTGGGAAGATCCCTGGGAGAAGGAAATGGTAACCCACTCTAGTATTCTTGTCACGAGAAGCCCATGAACAGAGGAACCTGGCAGGCTACCGTCCACGGGGTCGCAAAGAGTCAGACATGGCTGAGCGACTAACACTTTTTTTTTTTTTAACACTTTTGATATACTTGATAAAGTTTTTTATATGGACTCTCACTTACTAGCTCTGTGATCTTGGAGAAATTTCACAATCCTTTTGAGACTCAGTTTCTGCCTCTAAAAAAAAAATTTAACAGTGAAATATCTACAGACATGTCTCAAAGATATTGAGGATTTGGTTCCAAGACCACCACAATAAAACATACATTACTATAAAGTGAGTCACACAAAAATTTTGTTTCCAAGTGCATGTTAAAGTCTGCAAGTGTTCAATAGCATTATGTCTTAAAAAATTAAACTTAAGAAACAGCATTAATTAAAAATAATATTGTTGGGAAAATGGTACCAACACTCTTGCTTAATGCATGTTGCCACAAATTTCCAATTTGTGAAAAACATGAATCCTGCCAAGTGCAATAAAGTGGAACAGAATAAAACCAGATATGCCTGCATGATAAAATATTTAGAAAAAAAGAAAAAATATTTTAAAAATTAATCAAAGCAAGAGATACATTGAAAAATAACATGAGCAATGGAGCAGGAACTGGTGGAACAAGAATCCTGACGGTGATGTAGGTTCGGTGTCTGGGAAAGAAGGGAGGGAAGGAAGGAAGGTAGGGAGGTACACCCTTAGGTGTCAGAGCAGAAAGCCTTGTCTAGGGCGAGGGAAGTCACAGAGTAAAGATTACTAGCAGGGTGAGTCCCATATTGGGCTGGAAATGTCCATAATCATGGTCCTGCCATGCACCATCATAGCTGGAGCTCTCCTCTGATAGAGTAGCCTCAGAGTGAATTCAGCAATGGATCCTGAAGCTGCGGCACCTATTAAGGCTGTCAGCTCGCTTGCTACAAGTCTTCTTGTGAAAAGGGAGGGGGGTTGAGTAGTATGTTCAGGGTCAGCGCTAATCTCTCCCTTGTGATGCATAGACCGACTTCTTCATCCACTTACAGGAACAGCTCCTCCACGACACACAGATACGAAGAAGAGGAAAGTTAGTGGGATGAGTGGCAGTCACCATCGCTACAGTGGGTCACAAGGCTGCGACCGGCACTCTCTGTCTTCTTGTGTTATCCGTTCTAAATGCCCCTCACACTCAGTAATTGCCTCGGCAGGTCTTGCTGGCTTACCTGGTGGTGTAGCTGAGACAGTCATTCCTCAAAGGGGGAGACTCTTCATCAGGCCAAAAGTGAAAGTGTGAAAGTGAAAGTCTCTCAGTCATGTCCTACTCTGCGATCCCATGGACTGTAGCCTGCCAGCCTCCTCTGTCCGAGGAATTCTCCAGGCACAAATACTGGAGTGGGTGGCCATTTCCTTCTCCTGGGATGCTCCCCTAACCCAGGGATAGAATCCAGGTCTCCTGCATTGCAGGCAGATTCTTTACCACCTTAGCCACCAGGGGCCATCAGGCCAGGGTTGCCCCAAGTGTCCATGCACAGTTACAATGAAGCAAGGAGTAGCAAGATGCTTTCCATATATTCTTCCTTACACATTGTTGGAAAGCAAAGACACCTCTTCCTACTGATCTGAGTCAATGACCACTGGGAAGATGATGATTCATCTTCCTGCCAGCAGGTCTCTTTGGGCCCAAGGAATGATAAAATTCCCAGACAGCCACCAAAGCCTGTGGTCCATGATAAAAATGTGCCTCCTTTGGGGACTGGGAATGCTAACCCCAGAGCATATAGCACTTGGGGGACAAGGGCGCCCAAATAAGCCCTGTGAATCTTGAGAGCGATGATATGTGTGAACATTCCTTCTTCCATTCCTTGGTTCTCGAACCCACCTTCCCTTCTGACTAGGAAAAAAAGACTTAACAACACTTACAAATTTCTCTGTGCCAGTAATCTCTTTTCAGTAATGGCATCCCAAACTTCCAGAGCAACATCTCTAAGCAGGTGTCACAACTGTGTCTTCACTAAGGTGTTAAACATTCTATCAAGTCAATTGCCTTTCTTTTTAGATTTCTATCCAGCTGGGAGGCCATTGACTTCTACCCAGAAATCTATATATGTATTCTCACCTCAGCCTATTTCTCCTCTCACACAAAGGATAACCAGGTTCAGCTATCTTACTTCTATCCACCGGGAAAAAAATATATCTCTCGTTTTCCAGTGCCACTTCTTGGTGTTTAAGGCAACCACCATCTGTTTTTGATTTGCATGAACATCCCAAACTGACATATACATCAACCAAGATTGGGCAGTTTCCTCTTCTTTCTAGTGGTCATATGATACCTGCTCTCATCTCTCTCTCTCTCATACACAGACACGCACACACACACTCAATCATGTCTGACTCTCTGTAATCCCATAGACTGTAGCCAACCTACTCTGTCCATGGAATTCTCCAGGCAAGAATACTGGAATGGGTAGCCATTCCTTTCTCCAGGGGATCTTCCCAACCCAGGGGTTGAACCAAGGTCTCCTGCATTGCAGGCAGATGCTTTATCATCTGAACACCAGGGAAAACTCCCCACCCTCTAACTCCAGCCACACACAATTATAAGTGTGAGCTGGATGCAGTAATGATGCCATTGTGCTGTGTATCAATGGGTCTGGCTGACATGGCCAGGCAGCTTGTTCATGGCATTTGACTCTACTTGGTCTCAGTCCTAGACATGGTTTCATCATACAATAAACTGCTGCTAGATCCTAAGGTTATGGATTACCCAACTTTTTTTTTCTTTTTTTTCCATTTATTTTTGTTAGATGGAGGCTAATTACTTTACAATATTGTAGTGGTTTTTGTCATACATTGACATGAATCAGCCATGGATTTACATGCATTCCGCATCCTGATCCCCCCTCCCACCACCCTCTCTACCTGATCCCTCTGGGTCTTCTCAGTGCACCAGGCCCGAGCACTTGTCTCATGCATCCAACCTGGGCTGGTGATCTGTTTCACCCTAGATAGTATACATGTTTCGATGCTGTTCTTTCGAAACATCCCACCCTCACCTTCTCCCACAGAGTCCAAAAGTCTGTTCTGTACATCTGTGTCTCTTTTTCTGTTTTGCATATAGGGTTATCATTACCATCTTTCTAAATTCCATATATATGTGTTAGTATGCTGTAATGGTCTTCATCTTTCTGGCTTACTTCACTCTGTATAATGGGCTCCAGTTTCATCCATCTCATTAGAACTGATTCAAATGAATTCTTTTTAATGGCTGAGTAATATTCCATGATGTATATGTACCACAGCTTCCTTATCCATTCGTCTGCTGATGGGCATCTAGGTTGCTTCCATGTCCTGGCTATTATAAACAGTGCTGCGATGAACATTGGGGTGCACGTGTCTCTTTCAGATCTGGTTTTCTCGGTGTGTATGCCCAGAAGTGGGATTGCTGGGTCATATGGCAGTTCTATTTCCAGTTTTTTAAGAAATCTCCACACTGTTCTCCATAGCGGCTATACTAGTTTGCATTCCCACCAACAGTGTAAGAGGGTTCCCTTTTCTCCACACCCTCTCCAGCATTTATTGCTTGTAGACTTTGGGATAGCAGCCATCCTGACTGGTGTGTAATGGTACCACATTGTGGTTTTGATTTGTATTTCTCTGATGATGAGTGATGTTGAGCATCTTTTCATGTGTTTGTTAGCCATCTGTATGTCTTCTTTGGAGAAATGTCTGTTTAGTTCTTTGGCCCATTTTTTGATTGGGTCATTTATTTTTCTGGAATTGAGCTGTAGGAGTTGCTTGTATATTTTTGAGATTAATACTTTGTCTGTTGCTTCATTTGCTATTATTTTCTCCCAATCTGAGGGCTGTCTTTTCACCTTGTTTATAGTTTCCTTTGTAGTGCAAAAGCTTTTAAGTTTCATTAGGTCCCATTTGTTTATTTTTGCTTTTATTTCCAATATTCTGGGAGGTGGGTCATAGAGGATCCTGCTGTGATTTATGTCGGACAGTGTTTTGCCTATGTTCTCCTCTAGGAGTTTTATAGTTTCTGGTCTTACTTTTAGATCTTTAATCCATTTTGAGTTTATTTTTGTGTATGGTGTTAGAAAGTGTTCTAGTTTCATTTTTTTACAAGTGGTTGACCAGTTTTCCCAGCACCACTTGTTAAAGAGGTTGTCTTTTTTCCGGATTACCCAACTTTTATATGAGTAGGACTGATAGAATCAGCTCATAATAGGCAGCCTGGATGTGTGATTACTTGTGTCCCATAACCAAGTGTCTCATCTCCTTTGGCATCCTGTAATGGGTCAGTAGTACTTTCTTGACTGAATTGCTGCAGATGGCATGTCCTTGCCCTAGAACTTTAGGTGTCAGCATCTGGACTTGTCCACTTTGACTTGCCACATTCCATACTGCAGCCTTCCCCACTATCATCACCTCCAACTATTTAAGACTCCCTCTGGGTCAAGCTCCCTTCCTCCATCCTCATGGGTTGTAATGGAATCTATGGCCCCTAATGCTAAGCTTAAGATAGTGAGGCCCACCATCTCCATGGATATTAATAAACCCAGCTCTGCCATGACTCTTTGACTGCCCACCCTGCTCTTTAGAGGAGAGCTACCAGGAAAATTCTTAGAAATGCCATAGCCTCTCTCACAACATAGTCCTGATTGTCTTGATGAATGGATCTAAAGTAGCCTTTCAGGGAGTATACTCTTCTGGTGAACCTTCTACCTTCAATTGACATGATCATTTTGCTATGCCCACTTCTCTTAGCTTCTCTGTTCCTTCCTCTACTGTTGGTCATGGTAACTCAGGACATCGTATTTTGTTCAGAATAGGCCATCACTTTTTCCAGGCTTCAGAGATGTACAATAGTGAGTTTGCCCTATGTTCTGATATTCGGATACAGGGATTCTTATTCAGACAGTAAAGAATCTGCCTGCAATGCAGGAAACCTGGTTCAATCCCTGGGTGGGGAAGATCCCTTAGAGAAGGAAATGGCTACCCACTCCTGTATTCTTGTCTGGAGAATTCTATGGACAGAGGAGCCTTGCAGGCTATAGTCCATAGGGTCACAAAGAGTCAGACATGACTGAGAGACTGACCCTTTCACTTTCATTTTTCACCAAAGTATTAAACCTCATGTCATAAAAAATGCTTCAAGACAATGAATTTATGTTTGCCCAGTCCATAGGGTTGCATGCCAACATGTTTGATCAAGCACTGTTCAACTCCAGTTCCAAGAATGCTTCCCTGGCTCCTTCAGTGTATGCTAGGTGATGTTTGCAGCTTTTGTAAGGTATAGCATCTTTTGTTTCTATCAGACCTAGCAAATCCCCAGCTGAGCCTGATATAGTGGGATTTATTCGCAGTTATTGGTCTATGATCCAAAAGAGCAGACAGGCAGCTTTGCTGGGGAAAGGCTTTTGCAGTATCTTCGTGCACAGGGGAAGTGCTTGCTCTTACCAGGGAGAGCTGTGTCAACTCTGGAAACTCTGATGGACCAGGTGAGGTCGGAAAGCTGAAATGCTTAAGATCATCTGTAGAGATGCCCTCCCATTCCATTTCACAAGGCCCCAGATTTTACCAGGCTCTTTATGTCAGCAAAACAGACCTGTTTTGACTCAGCCTATGTCCCTGGAGCACTCCGCGATGACTATCAAATCCTGTATTTTCTTCTCTGCTGTGTCTGTTCTTCCACTGAGAAGATAAGGACTTCTCCTTAAACTGTAAGGAAACCCTCTGCTTCTCATGCTTATCTTTTAACTGCTTATTGATAGTTTTTAATTCTTTTAATAGGCCATTTCTATGGACTAAATGTTTATGTCTCTTTAAAATCCTAATTCTCAATATTGTGGTATTTGGAAGTGGAGTCTTCAGGAGGTAGTTAGGTTTAGATAAGTTGAAAAAGAGGTATGTGTGCTCAGTCATGTCTGACTATTTTGTAACCACATGGACTATAGCCCGCAGGTTCCCCTGTCCATGGGGTTTTCCAGTCAAGAATACTGAGTGGGTTGCCATTACGTTCTCCAGGGGATCTTCCTGACCCAGAGATCAACCTGTGTCTCTTATGTCTCCTGCACTGCAGGTGGATGCTTTATCCCTGAGCCACCAGGGAAACCCTTGGAAATCAAACGAGTCAATCCTAAAGGAAATCAACTCTGAGTATTCATTGGAAGAACTGATGTTAAAGCTCCAATACTTTGGCCACCTGATGCGAAGAGTTGGCTCATTGAACAAGACCCTAATGCCGGCAAAAGGAGAAGGGGGCATCAGAGGATGAGATGGTTAGATAGCATCACCAAATCAATGGACATGAATCTCAGCAAGCTCCAGAAGATAGAGAAGGACAGGTGAGCCTGGTGTGCTGTAGTCCACGGGGTCACAAAAAGTTGGAGAAGACTTAGTGACTGAACAGCAACAGCAAAACAAGTTCGTGAGGGTGGAGCCACCATGATGGGATTATTGCCTTGATAGGAAATTGAAGAGAGTGAACTTTTTCTCTCCACCATGTAAGGACACAACAGAAATGCAGTAATCTGCAAGTCAGGAAGAAGGCTTTCACTAGAACCTGACCATGCCAGCATGCTGATCTGTGACTTCCAGCTGCCAGGACTCTGAGAAATAAATTTCTATTGTTTAAACTACCCAATCTATGGTATCTGGTAAAGTAGCCCAAACAGACTAAGATAGTAATTGGTACTGAGGGCTTTGGTGTTGTCCTTGGGATTCTCCAGGCAAAAATACTGAAGTAGGTTGCCATGCCCTTCTCCTGGGGGTCTTCCTGACCCAGGAGTCTAACCTGAGTCTCTTATATCTCCTGCATTGGCAGGCAGGTTCTTTACCACTAGCACCATGTGGGGTGCTGCTGTAACAAATAACTAAAACATGGGTGTACCTTTGGAACTGGGTAACAGATAGAGGACACCTCAATGCAGTGAGCAGTGCATGGTGTCAGACTCTAGTAGTCTTATTAGTCTCAGGATTTGGGTTTTTTAAAGCAATTTGGGGCAATATCTAATGATCACACATTTTTGTTTCTAAACATGATGGGGTCAGAAGAAAGACTAGCGAAAAGTAATGTTTTATTGTTCAGTCTCTAAGTCTTGTCTGACTCTTTGTGATCTCATGGACTGCAGCATACCAGTCTCCTCTGTCCTCTACTATCTCCCAGAGTTTACTCAAATTCATGTGCATTGAGTCGGTGATGCCATCTAACCATCTCATCCTCTGCCACCCTCTTCTCCTTTTGCCTCTGATCTTTTCCAGAATCAAGGTCTTTTCCAGTGAGCCGGCTCTTCTAATGAGGTGACCACAGTATTGGAGCTTCAGCTTCAGGATCAGTCCTTCCAATGAATAGTCAAGGTTTATTTCCAAAGTAATATGCTATAGTCTATCTGACTCTTCAAGAGGATATAGATCTAGGTGGAAAATCTACAGAGGTAGTATTTTTCACGTATCAGTCAGACAAGTAGGATAACAGAGTCTTCTCCACAGTTTGGATATTAAGTGACTCCTGATGAAACATATCTGGGGAACAAAATTCAATCAGGTGTCTTTTCTGCAGGATTTCTTGGAACTCCCATTTGCTTCTTTAATGAGTATTGTAAAGAGAGTAAGCAGCATTAAACAAATGTATTTTCCAATAATGACTTTCTTTCATGGAATACCACTTAACATTGAATCAAGGAGTCCTGTATCTGTGACTCACTGTCTATATGATTATCATTTAAATGACTCAACCTTTCTGACTTTTTATATCCCCATCTGCAAAATGGGGAGACTACCCCCAGCCATGATTGTTGATCTCCCTTCACTGGAGGATAGAGGTTGCTTATATGTCCAGGATGAGTGCTAGGAGGGGAGGTACCTCAGCTTTCATCAGCTGGTAAGGATGTCGAATCAGCAAACACATGAGGGCAGAGGGGTTCCATGGACCTGTACCAGTTCCTGGGCATTTGTTTCTGGTCAGCGATAAGACAAGTAGAAACTTATCTCATTTTAGAAGAATGTGTTTAGAAATATTTAGAATAAAGGGAGAGGGCTCTCATGGCCATGATTGTTATAAGAGACATTCCCTGACTTTGATTGTATTTTCCAAACAGAAAACTGGAGAAATAACTAAATAAAACTGGTACCCTCCCATAGATAGTTGATGAGGTAATGCTCTACCACACCTCAAATCTCCTCTAAGAGACTTTTAAATATTAGATAACCACAAAATAGGTTTCCTTTTCAATATTTGAAAACTCTCTCCTTTAAAAGCTTCTCTTTGCTTTAATTTACTTGGATATGGACTTTGTACCACAGATGCAACGTGATGCCTTCAAAATGCTGCAGGCAACCTCTGTTTACACGCACAGAACAAGAGCCAAGCCCAGGGTGAGATGGAGATGCTTTGGAAGACCAATGACTTGTATTTCTACTCTTCACATTTTGATTTATCTTCCTCTAATATTTTTAGCTTTGACTGTTCTCAGAGAAGGATCCCTTCCCCTGCCAACAGTACTCAGTACTCCTTTGCTTGTTGAGTTTACCCTGGTGAAACTCACTTAAAAATTCTCATCATATGTCTGTCTCATGTCTGTTGTTTTGGGCTCTAAGAGAGGGCAAGAAAGCTTGTGCCAAGTCAGCACTAATGCAAATCCTGCCTGAAGGGCAGGGGATGGTTTGGAACAGGGCCTGAGGTGAGTTCAAGAATGATGGGAGAAATAATGATGACTAAAACTCAGTAGGTTGAAAAGACATGCTTTTCAAAAATGTAAGAGACCAAGTACTGACAACAAAAAGTAGGTCAAAGCCCAAGAGAATATGTAGTCAGGGGATGAGACCAGTAGAAAATCCTTCTTCTGGAAGATAAATAAATCCAGGAAAGGAGGCTGGAGTCCAAGAATATTTACAAAGAAGAGTTTTCCCAAAGATAGACATTGTCTGGTCCACAGAATGGGCTTTACCCTTGTCTATAACTGAACACACTTTTGATGCAAAGAGTCAACTCATTGGAAAAGACCCTAATGCTGGGAAAGATCGAGGGCAGGAGAACAAGGGGGTGGCAGAGGATGAGATGGTTAGATAGCATCACTGACTCAATGGACATGAATTTGAGTGAACTCTGAGAGATAGTTCTCAGATAGAACTCTGAGAGATAGTTTGGGCTGCCCTTATTAGCTCAGCTGGTAAAGAATTTGCCTGCAATGCAGGAGACCTGGGTTTGATCCCTGGGTTGGGAAGATCCCTTGGAGAAGGGAAAGGCTACCCACTCCAGTTTTCTGGCCTAGAGAATTCCATGGGCTGTATAGTCCATGGGGTCACAAAGAGTCAGACATGACTGAGCAACTTTCATGTTCATGTTCAATTTGAGAGATAGTGAAGGACAGGGAAGCTTGAAGTGCTACAGTCCATGAGGTTGCAAAGAGTCAGACTGAGCCATTGAACAGCAACAACCTCTTGTTTAGCATCTGTCAATCATGGTATAAATGCCCAAGTTATGCCTGTCTCCTGCTCCTCATTTTATTTGTCTGTGCGAGGGCTGTTATTTCTAATCTAATGGTGTCTGGAGCTATAAAACTGAAAGTTTGAAAAAATAATTGTCCTTGATATGAGCATAATGCAGACCACTTAATGTTTTTAAGAAGGGGTATGCCCAGTTACACATGATAGGTTATGAAGACATGGCAGATTTTATGTTCTGAAGTGGGCTTAGCATCCATTAACCTGCAACAGAGGTTCAAACAAAGAAAGACAACCAGGGAAAAGCAACATGCCAAAGGAGAAAGATGCAAATTTACCCAGAATAACTATTTTACCATCAAAAGCTCAGATTCTGTCAAGAGAGATGGCAAGGTTTGATTGTGTGCACATAATAAAAAAGGTTTTAGGCAAATATGCTTTGTACACACCAGGTATTTCTGCATAAATGTCAGGAAAAACAGGGAAAATAGCTTTCAACCTGGTGTGAAGTCTTCTTTTCTGATTCTCCATCCACTTATCCATACATCCACTCATCCACCCGTCCATCCATTTATCCGTTCATTCATCCAAACCATATCTACATCCTTCAAGTCTTTCTTTTCACTGTTGCTGTAGGCATTCTTCTTCTGTGACTCCTAGCAGGAGGAGAGAGTGGGCAAACATAAATTTAAGATTATTGTTAATAAGTGAATCTAATTTACTTAGGAAAATTTAGCCTCAATCAGTTTAGGAAAACCCAAGCATTTTAGAGTTTTCTCAGTCAAGTTGGGGATTTTTATCTGCTCTTAATCATGTCTCTTGATTGGTTTAAACTTCAAACTTCAGGGTTTGGGCCATGCCAATCATACAAGTGTGGGGGCTTGTGGTCTGGCCTTGTTGATGTCTATCCACTTTGCTATCTGCTAACTTTATTTCTGTCCTTCTTGGCCCCCAACTATCGGTCCATGGTGCTTTTCCTTAACCCATTCCCCTTCACCCTGAGGGCACTCAGCCAACTTACTGTCTTTCAGCTAGCTTCTGCACCTTTCCTAAGGACTTGGGCACTTGAACATTCTCTCTTCCAACCTCCTGAACATTCAAGAGCCTAGTTTAGACCCTCTTTTCTGCCATATGCCATACCACATTATTGACTATACCCCATCTCTGCAAGGAAATTTTGCCAGATTTGTGGCCAAACTCTACTTCCTATGACCTTTGATCATTACAACCTCAAATCCATTTCTATATTCTAGAAGTTGCAATTCTACCATCTTGCTCATTCTGTAGGTCAAAACATAGAAAGAAGGATTTGGGCTCAGGTCTCTTTTAGAGACCCATATCTAAGCTTTTGTGTGCTTTCATTTTTTTTTCCCCTTTCTCTTGCCTATAAGAGCTTTATATTATTTAAAATGAGAAGAGCAACTCTTTTTCATCAAGTGTTCCTCACTGTCTGTTAGATGAAGTGAATATTTTAGGTCCAAGAGTCTTTCAGTGTTTATGAAACCCCCAAATTATAAACATTTCTTGAAAATAAAACCTTGGCTTCCAAAACTTAGTTAATCCATGGATTTCATCAAAAGACTATTTGGAAAATCAAAAGTGAGCACTGACTTTGAATACATGTGTGTGTGTGTATGTGTATGTTGTGTGTTTCCTACTAAAACAACCCTTTTATTGGGCAGGGACACTCATGGGTGTGATGTCTGTATGGACCCATAGGAAGGAGGTGGGGGAGCCTTAATTATCATCCCAGCTTATCACCCTATAACAAATGCTGGTCTTGGCACAACCTGCAGCCTTGCTTCATCTCTTGCCACTTCCCCCTACTTTCATTCTGGGCTGTTTTGTTCTGTGTTCTTCTGTTTTGTTTTATTCAGCTTTATCTAATCACTCCGGTCTGCTGGAAACTGCTATGTTGTGCTAAGTCTCTGACTTTGAACAAAGCTCTGCCTTTGTTGTAAACACGTTTGTCTACAGGGAAAGCTCCTATTCATTCTTTCAAAACCAGCTCAAGAGTTTTTTGTTTGTTTTTTTTTTTTCCTTTGAAAGCTTTCTTAGGGTTTCCCAGGTAGGGCGGTAGTAAAGAATCTGCTGGCCAGTGCAGGAGACACAGAAGATGCAGGTTTGATCCCTGGGTCGGGAAGATCCCCTGGAGAAGGAAATGGCAACCCACTCCAGGAGTTACGCCTGAGAATTCCATGGACAGAGGAACCTGATGGGCTACAGCCTAAAGAGTCAGACATGACTGAGCAAATGGGTACACACTTAATATTTCTAAACTAAATTGAAAACTTTCTTATCACTGAAACTTCTACTTGAAATTTACTATAAACTGTTGCTGTTTTTCTGCTGACTTCCCTCCCACTTATATTGAGAGCATCTTAAGACCAGAGACTATTTTTATATATCATTATCTGAATCTCCAGTATCTCTACAGCTCATTGTATCTAACAGGTACTTAGCAATTAGTGGAAGAAATGAAGGCAGGGAAGAAGGTAGAGTTTCTGAAACAGAAGGAGAAATAAAGGGAGGGAAGATATTTTATGCCTAGGTGAGTAAAGAACTAGTAAGTAAAATAAAATGCTGACATTTGCCTCCAATCTGTGTTGAACTAGCTATGTATTAAATATTTAACTTAGTTTATTTCATCATACATGACAGTTTTATGCCCTCACTTCACAGGTGAGGAAAAAACTTAAACAACTTACCCGAGATTCTTCATCCAAAAGAAGATAAAATTAAGCTAAGGGTCAAGACAAACTTGACCCTGGAATTCACATGCTTGTCGTGATGCTCTGCTGAAAAGCTGAGCTTAGGCTAGGATAAATTGTCTTAATGCTTGACTTAGCTGTTGCTCTAGTAGCCTCTTTTACTGTCCTTTGCTTCTCCATAAACTTCTCTTCTATATCCACCCGCTTTTGACCATGTTCTGTTTCCCCAGTTGGGACTCTGCTTTATTTGCTCTTTCCTTGGTAGCCATTAAAACAGAAGACCTGGCATCTGAAACCCTGTTTGGAATCACGATTCTGCCATATTTTACCTTCTGTGAGTTATTTAAGCTCTTCCAGCCTATTTATTCTCCAAATGTAGGTTGTTGTGAAGCCCAAAAGAGATAATTTATGAAGTGTTTCATAAATGGTAGTTTTTATTCCCATCTTCTATTGAGATGCTGGCAAGGTTGACTGTCCAAAGCCTCATGTTTATATATTCAATGATCTTTTGATCTTGAAATTCTGGTCATTCCTTCTCTAACTGGTGGATTGATTAAATTACTGGGAACGATATGAGAAGTTCGTCAGAATCAGGGATAGAATTCTCTGATGCTATGATGGCTCAAATAGAAATGAGATTTGTTGGAGGACATGCAAAATGTATTCTAGGTCCCTAGGCTTCACAATACTGAATCTTACAAGTACTCCCCTCTGCATCCCCAACAACAGGCAGCACTGTGGAAACTCAGTCTTTGACCTACCCAGATACAGAATCTTTAAAATATCATTTAATTTTATTTTTCTGGATGAGAAAAGACTGCAGCCTCTCTGTTCTGAGTCAGGGAAGTTCAAAAGAGAAGGCAGGATTGAAGCAATTGGGTATTGTTCTTACTCACTTTTGGTGCCTTTTGGTGCCTAGAACGTGGGATGGGATCAGAAGCCAGGAGTGTTTCAGCCAACTCCTGCTGAAAATAATTGCATGAGTGATGAATAAGTAGTTTCTTTGAGAATGTGGGACAAGTGCTTTCTCTTTAAATATGAGAACAGTGTCAATGGGATATGTGGATGACACTTTCTCTGTGTTTCTCCATAACTTGGACCAGTGGGTGGTTTACATGAGATGAGACTCAAACCTTCTTAGGAAGAACTCCAACAGTCAGGGTTAGCTATCAGATGAATGAATTGACTCATGAGATGCTGGGAGGAGGCAGAGAGAGGTCACACTTCTAAAGAGTATTATTTATCAGAAGGGCATATTTGGACCATTTAGGTTATCTGGATGGATCCAAATCTTGGATGAATCCCTTGGCCATTGACTAGCCATGGACCCAAAGAATCATCCTTAATCTGAGCCTGTAACCTCACTAATAAAACTATTGCTTCCAACTAAATAAGTCACAAGTTGCTTCCAGATCTAAAATTTTAGAAACACAACCAATCTAATAGTCCTTCCTGTCTTTTTCCATATCTCTTAGCTGTATACTCTCAGACTCTATTGCAATTATATTACACTTTCCACATTTTAAAGAACGATGTTCCTAAAAAGTATATTCCTGAGCAAGATAAAGAAAAAAACTAATCTCCCAAGTGAAATACAGTTGGCTTGAAAGAATAAGATTATCTCAATGCTAAATCACACTAAAAATAAAATAATTCTTCATGATAAACTATAGCATCTAGTCAGAATTATGCTTAAGACTAGCTTATATTCTGATAGCAAAAATGAAATATTGGAAAGCAATGGTACACCCTGAAGTAAATTGTATCATATGAATACTTGAAATGATGAATTGTCCCAGCATTTTCTTTTGTTTATTATGTGCTGAAAGTCTATAGTTGATTTCACAGCTGATTATACATCACTTTAAATATTGAAGAGCCATTGAAACACTAAAATAGGAAGGATAATAGCATTGTTTTTAAGAAATGAGGTAAGGCTGATTATGTTCGGTTCACTACAATGATTGTATTCAATAAATTTCCAAGACAGTAGGAAAAAAAAAAGTGATGCTTTTAGTGTACTTCCGTTAATAGCAGAAGATGTGTCTTTTTATTTTACAAGAAGAGTTCATTCTTCCTTACAGTGTTTCCAGTCAGTTTTCACTGAGCTTTAAAGCAGCTTTATTTGCTGCAAAGGAAAATTGCTGAGGACGAGAGACCACTGACCAGTCTCTTGGTCTCTCCTGGAGAAAAGAGTGCAGCACAAACTTTTCCCCAGAAGGCTGTGAGGTCGTGTTCATGATGGTAGGCAAAGGAGTTTTCATCCCAACTGAGGTGTCAGGAGTGTCTGGTGAATTAATTCCTTTAGGACTAGCTTTCGTGTGGTGTCACTTGCTCTTACACATAAACTACTAGGAATGTATTCTGGTGACTGGGGGCAAGGGAAGAAGATAGTGAGACAACTCCACGTTTTTTCTCTACAGGTCCTTCTGTCTCCTGAAAGGAAGTAATCTCAGAAATGGTGCTAAAATGTGTATCATGTAGCTTTATGATTCCCAGTCTTAATCCTTTTTACTTTCTGATACAGTGTTATCAACTAAAATCATCATGTTTTGCATTGTCTTCAGAACTTATTCACCTTTTAGCTTACAGTTTGTACCCTTTTATCAGCATTTCCCTATTTCCTACACACCCCAGTCCCTGATAACAACTTGCTTACTTTCTATTTCTCTCTGGTGACTCAGTCAGTAAAGAATATGCCTGCAAAGAAGTATACACAAGTTTGATCTCTGGGTCAGGAAGATCACTTGGAGAAGGGAATGGCAATCAACTCTAGTATTATTGCCCGGAGAATTCCATGGACAGAAGAGCTTGATGGGCTGCACTCCATGGAGTCACAAAGAATTGAATGTGACTTAGTGACTAACACTCTGTTTCTCTAAATGTGACTTATTTTTTTGATTCTACCTGTAAGTGATACCATGTGGCATTTGTCTTTCTATTTGACATATTTCATTTAGCATGATGTCCTCAAAGTCCGTCCATGTTGTCTTGCCACATGGCAGGATTTCCTTCTTTCTCAAGGTTGAAAAAAAATGTATATATATGTATATATGTGATATATTACATTTCTTTACCCATTTATCTACTGATGGGCACTTTGATTTTTCCCTTTTCTCCACATTCTCACCAACCCTTGTTGTCTCTGTCTTTTTTTATAAGAGCCATTTTAAGACATGTAAGATGATATCTCATTGTGGTTTTGATTTGCATTTCCCTGATTATTAGTGATGTTGAGTATCTTGTTATGTACCTATTGGTTATTTGTACATCTTCTTTGGAAACTTGTCTATTTAGGCCCTCTGGTCATTTTGCAGATTGTTGTGGTATTTTTGTTTTGCTGTTGCCGTTTTGCTATTGAGTTGTATATAATTTGATTCTGTATATAATTTGTATAATAACTCATCAGATATGTAGTTTACTGATATTTTCTCCTGCTCTCTAGGTTGCCTTTTTATTTTGTCCGTAGCTTTCTTTGCTGTGTAGAAGCTTTTTGGTTTGATGTAGCACCACTTATTTATCGTTGCTTTTGTTGCCTTTGCCTTTGGGGTCACATGGCATATATTTTCTTACCTGCACCAGTGCAGTGAGAGGGAGAACTGCGTCTGCTTAAAATGTTGCAAACCAATGAGCTAGCTACACTGACATAAGCAGCTCAGACAATCCTTTGAGTTACATTTCTTTATCTAAAAAACAAGGTCACTCCTGAAATGTAAATCCAATTAAATGGCGGCGGTGGTGGGGGGAGAATAAATGGAAAATTTCAGAAAAGTATTAATGTGGTAGTTTCATAAGGAATACTAATTGAAGGTAATTAGATATAGGATATATGCCAATCATTTCAAAATGTGTAGATAGAGGGGGGAATACAAGGAAGAAGTGTGTCAGGGAAGGGTAGAGGGGAAAGAAGAGTTAGATGAGTGACAGCAGAAGAGAAAGAAACGTAAACGGAAAGGACGAAGGCAGCGGAACTCGGCCCCTTCCCTTGGATGCTGTCTCTCACCACGACATGCATTAATAGTCACCACATTCACAAACAGTGGCTGGCTTCGCCCTAACCCTGGAATCCTGTCTGACTCAACAGAACTGCCATAATTTAAAAGTCTAGCACTCAGCGTGTGCACCTCATTCCCTGAAGGCCCAGTAGCAGGCAATGGGGTTGTTTTGCAGTCATTCAGTCGTGTCCAACTCTTTGTGACCCCCATGGACTGCAGCACACCAGGCTTCCCTGTCCTTCACCATCTCCCGGACCTTGCTCAAACTCATATCCATTGAGTCAATGATGCTATCCAACCATCTCGTCATCTATTGGCCCTTTCTCTTTCCTTCAATCTTTCCCAGCATCAGGGTCTTTTCTAATTAGCCAGCTCTTTGCATCAGGTGGCCAAAATATTAGAGCGTCAGTTTTAGCATCAGTCCTTCCAATGAATATTCAGGATTGATTTCTTTTAGGATTGACCGATTTGATCTTCTTGCTGTGGTACCTAACACTGAATTCAAACTCAATGTCTATTTCTGCATATACTGACCTAGTTAACAGGCTTGGCAGGAACAGGAAGTGGAATCTTCAGAAAGCAGGGTCAAGGAACATGAGTTTCCTGAAGAAACTGGAGTTTCCTGAAGAAATTTATTCTGCACCATTCAGCAGCTTGGATCACTGGAAGGCTCTTTATTTCTGTGTTTCCTTATTTGTAAACTATGGAGGTTGCCTAATGAGAAGGTTAGTTGGGGAAACTAGACAAAATAATAGATGTTGAGGAGACATGTGTAACCTCTAAGGTACTGTAAAAGTTAGTGTTTGCTATGGCTTGAATCATCCCCTAAAAATTTATACTGAAATCCTAGCCCTCAGTACCTCATTGCAGGTGTAATTAAGATGAGGTTATACTAGTGGAGCAACTTGAAGGGCTCCAGTCCCTAGGTCACAAAGAGTCAGACACAACTGAAGTGACTTAGTATGCCTGCGTGCATACAATTGGAGTAGGGTGGGCCCTCTTCCAGTATGACTGTTGTCTTTGTAAGAAGAGCACTGGAGTTGTAAGTTCAGTTTCCTCATTGTATTGAAAGTCCTTAGATGTATGGAGTTCTTGAGACAGAGGATGGGTGGCTGTATAACAGAGAATATAATAGTCATTTCATTTCACTTACCCTCTTTCTCCCATCACCAAGGTAAGGATAGTCAAACAAAAGCACCAATTCAGTTACAAGTATTTCCTGTCTCACTTGTTCTCTTTCCCAGAGCTGGAGTCAGTTAGTACAGATCAGAGACACTGATCTCATTTGTCCCTGGATCCCACTAAATAGATTTAGGATATTCTGGCCCAAAGGTAGAATCCAATTGGCCTGCCTCTGGTCCAGCTATTGTCCTGGGCCTCCTTTTAGGACCTGGATTGCTGTTTTGTTTCTTGGATCTCTGATCTACTTATATGATTCCTATCTGGCTCTCTGTTATCTTTGCCCTATGTCTGAACTGTCATCACAGGTGGAAAATTCTGATATAAATAAGAGATATCACTGTGGGGCCAAGTAAGGGAGTACAGTAGGAAAGAATCAAGTCAAAAGAATCAGGCTCTAGATAAGAATGGCTAAAAAAAAAAAAAAAAAAAAAAAGAATGGCTCCCAAGAGGAAGATCCAAATCAATGACATCAAGGGGGAATGTCTTGGTGTGAAGGACAGACACAGGAGATATGGGCAGAGGTGCCTTGAGGCACCAGCAGGCAGGAACAAATGTCCTTTTTGGTCCCTGTGCTAGGGAATCCATTTGAAGAAGCCATTAGAAGCTTATAGTGGGTCCAAACACTCATATGAGAAGCTGACCTTGGGCTTCCAATTCTCCTCCACTAGATTCCCTGCTGGCCTCACCCACATGACTTCAGATCCATCTCCTAACCTCCATTTCACACCTTCTATTCTTTTATTGATGACTGAGTTTCCTGAATCCTGGACCTTTGAAGTTGCATCCTTCCCAGTCTCCAGACTAAGGTGTCTCCTCTCCACCCCACGTTTTCATCTTAGGTCTCATCGATGGCCAGGTACCATGTAGTTATTGCTACCTTCCACAGTTCATTGATTCTGCCTTCTGATTGGGACTTGATCTCATCTCTCTGTGTGGTCTCTGTTACTCACCTACTCCCTCGAGGATGTGAACATTGTCTCTGGCCATGATCCTTACTTTCTATGTCAGCCCACAAGCGTTAGTCCAAACATGAACTTCACTTTCCCATCATTTTGGTCACTGCAGCAACACAATTTGTTGTTCTGTCCCATTTGACTTTGAAGGAAAACAAAGCCCCTCTAAGTTTTTCTTTTTTTCTTCTTTTAACATTTTCTAGATTGTCTTGCAGTTTTTTTGCAAAGACCTTCTGGACAAGAGTCTTCAGGACAATAAATTGTAAGATTTAGCTCCCTTTTTTCCACTCATCAAGAAAAACAAAACAAAATGAAATAATGTATGTTGTCACCTTATGTGAAACCTAAAAAATAAAACTAACAAATGAATATAACAAAGCAGAAACAGATATAGAGATACAGCTATATCCCAGATATAGAGAACAAGCTAGTCATTACCAGTGGGGAAGGGCTAGAGGGAGGAGCAAGCTAGGGGTATGAGATTAAGAGGTAAAAACTACTATGAGTGAAGTTGCTGTTTAGCCACCAAGTCATAGTAATTAAGCTATAAGGATATACTGTACAGTCCAGGGAATATTGCCAGTATTTTTATATCAGCTTAAATGGAATGTAATCTATAAAAATATTGAGTCACTATGTTAAATACCTGAAACTCACGTAATACTGCACATCAACCATACTGCAAAAACAAGAAAAGAGAAACACTTGGCGTCTATATCCCACCCCCAAAGATGACTGACAGAGTGGGGGGATTCTAAGATGGAGGATTAATTTATGTCAAAGCGGATCTTCCAGTTAGTAATAGTAATGACAGTCCGAGTATAATTCCCTCTTTGCTGTAACAAAGACATTGCAGAGGACTAGGTTAGATGGCTGGGGGAGGGGGTCGGCAGAGGGGTGCTGGGAGCAGAGACTTGCCTCTTTGCCCCAGGAAAGCATCAAGATCCCAATAAAGAGCTCACAAAAGCTGATGATTTAGCAGCTGCAACCTTTCTCTCTGCTGACTAAAACTGAAATCTGAAAGATGAATATTGGTCCTTGGGCCATGTATCTTTTTTTTTTTTTTTTTTTAACAGCACTGGGTCTTAGTTTCAGCTTGGGTACTTTGGATTTCTTAGTTGCAGCACGTGGGTTCTTCGTTGAAGCATTCTGGATCTAGTTCCCAGACCAGAGGTCAAACCCAGGCCCCTTGCATTGGGAATATGAGGTGTTCACACGGGACCACCAGGGAAGTCCCTGGGCCTTGTATCTTTGAAAGATAGTTTCTTTAAAAAATGAAGAAATTATTTAAAAATGTAAACCCAGCTCCTTTTCCCCAAGTGTTCCCATAAATCAAAATATATCCAATGACATGCACGCTACTATTTTAAAAAAGGAGTGTGTCTTGTTTCTGGAATATATGTGCCAGATGATATGTATAGGAATGACTTTACATTATCACTTTTTTGCTTATTCATCCAAGAGATGGAGATATTTATAGTCAACAAGGAAAAAATATGATCATTTCAATGTGGGAAATATTTACATATGAAAATATAAAAGGATGCATGAGAAGATTATTTGGACTAGAAATAAAAAAACTCAACCTGTACTTGAAGAGCCCAGATAATTAAAATAGGAATGTGCTGCCCCTGATGTAGAATCAACCATTGGCTTTTCACATTTTATTCTAAATACCACTGAAACTTATCCTCCTATTTGCAACCCTGCTGCCAATCCCTGAGCTCAGAAATGTATCAATTCTTCCTTAGAGCAGGGGATATACACTCATCATTTTAACAGATGTATAAAAACTCCCCTTCCCCAAATTGTAAGGATTGTACAATTGCACAGGTTACTAGTTACCTGGGATTGGCCTCGTTTTATCTTGCCAAATAAGGATATTTTAAAAGCACACCATCCATTATCCCTGACATTCTGTAAAACAAATGAGGATCTAATTTTGGGGAAAAAAAGTAAAGTGGCAATTTTTTTTTCTTTTCTTTTTTCAGCCACATTGCACAATTTTTGGAATCTTAATTCCCCAATTAGGAATTGAATCTGGGTCCTAGCCATGAAAGTGCCAAATCCAAACCACTGGACCACCAGAGAATTCTGGTAAAGTGACAATTTCAAAGTGTGTTCTTTTCAGTTGAATGCATTGGATTTCACTAAATCCGTGAATTCTGCCTTGTCTTTACTGTTCTCATTTTGCCAGAGATCTGAGACCATTTCTCTGAGGAGCAAGAGGGTTAATCAAAGACTTAGATTCTCACACAGTCTCCTAGCAAGCCTTCCTATTTTTCTCACTCTGAGTTCTTGCTGCTTCAGCCAAAATGATCTTAACATGCAAACTACTCACTTGCTTACAACCCACACTTGCTCACCGTTATCCTCAGAATAGTTTGTATGTTTTCCTAAGATAGACAGTTCTCTAGGTTCTGGGGTTTCATCTTCAGATGCCTTCAAGTTTGGTCACTTCCCAGCTGATACTGTGAGTGGTCCAGCAGTAGACACACGTGCGTTCAGGTATGCTTATTCTAACCCTTTCACCTCTGCAAACACTGTTTTCTGTCCAGTTTCTCATGAAAAACCCCTCACAAGTCTTCTCCTCTTTAACATAATGCAGCCTTCTTTGTACTAACTCCTCAGGCTATATTTTACTCATTCTTTCAACAAATGTTTACTGAGTCTCTGCTGTATGCCAGGCATACAGTTGGAACTTAGAGTAGAAAACAGTTATAGAACACCTGCTCATATAGATCTTACATTGTCCCATGATCTTTCACTAAGCTGCCACTTCATCTTTTGTATAATTCGCTCATACAATGAGACGATAGGACTTGTCTTCCAAGCTCAAATTCTTTCAAGAGTAAGAGGGATGTTCTTAAGAATTATTACAGGACGACAGGTATAAACTAGCATTAGCCATGGCAAGCTGTGATGTTGGATTATAAAAAGTATCACTGCTTGTTAACATCTCAGACTTTCAGAAAAAAATTGGTATGCATGACACCCAGCACCTACCAGGGACTTGGTTGGCAAGCAAAAAAAAAAAAAAAAAAAAAAGTTGATTTGTTTAATATGCTTTGATTTATTCAATAGGGGAGTAAAGAATGAACAAATAATCACAGCTCTCTATTTAACTTTTCATGTGTGGACATTAGTGTGTTCCTATAGTAAATAACCAGAACCCTTTTATAGGTTACAAGTGACAAATGCACAGAACCAATTAAATTAAGGGAGAAAAAGAACTGTGTCTGGAAATCCAAGGAGAAAGCAGTAGATATGGGCTTCCTGATGATTTAGCGGTAAAGAATCTGCTTGCAATGCAGGAGACATAGGTTGGATTCCTGGGCTGGGAAGATCCCCTGGGGGAGGAAATGGCAACCCACTCCAGTATTCTTGCTGGGATAATCCCAGGGACAGAGGAGCCTGGCAAGCTACAGTCCGTCCATGGGGTCACAAAGAGTCAGACACCCCTGAGCAACTAAACACATACCACATTAGATATGGCTAGTCATGGTAGTTCAAATAACGCGATCTGACTCTCTCCCTCTATCTCTTCTCCCCGCTTGACCTCATTTTTAGACAAACTTACCATGTAGAATCAAGATGGCCCCAGAAACTATAGGCTTCCTTGATTGTTATCGTTTATGATCCAAGAAAAAGAGAGACCATTTACATGAAGAGTCTCAGCTAGTTCCAAGGACGGCTTCGATTACTTGGCTTGGGTAATTTATTCTTTCTCCTAAAATGGTAATTTTTAAAAAAAGTGTTATCTACTATTTATATAGCACTTTGTGTGAAGAATTGTCTTAAGACCCTTCCTAAAGCTTCTGTCCGTTGACTCCCAGGAATATTATATGCCAAATATTGTTGCATCTGAACTTCACAGAATGAACGGGATTCTCTCAGAGTGGGAGTAGAAAGATTTCCAAAGGAAGGTATTCTAGGGAGAAAAAATAAGTTCTACTCTACCCCTAAGAAGTTACTCAAATGCTGGTTTTTTCTGGGTATTCTAGAAGGTGCCGATGAAATGGCAGATGGGTGAATCTCCTTATGATTAATTCAGGAGCACACACACCTAGCTCACATCCTCCCCACTCTGACTGGAAGATCCCCCTGATGCTCTTCTACCCCATGAAGAGAGGGCAGAGGTCCAAGGCTTGGGTTAGGGATCAGATAGCAGGTGTGTAGGCTGATAACAGATCAGTCCAGCTGTGCCATTTGCCAGCTGAGGATCTTGGCCAAAATACTTAAACTCCTAGACCTCAGTCCCTTTATCCATAAAATGGATATACTTATAAGGTTACTGTGAAAACTAAATTGAATACTATATAGAGAGAGTATTCATCACAGGGTCAAGTCTAAGTGCTTGTTCAAAAAATGATAGCTGTTGTTAGAGCCAGCTTCAGGAATTACAACCTGTAAGATTATAGGGGGCTGGGTTCTCGGAAGAATATCTTGCTTGGTTTAACGATCCCTTGTCACCTTCTTGAAATTCTTAATTTTATTTTAGAACTTGTGTTTATAAGTGAAGTTCAATGGCACAGTAGAGCGTACCCATGAGTAGAGGCTTTCCATTTGCAAGTGCATACAAGCTAAGTCACTCAGTCATGTACGCCTCTGCTACCCTATGGACGATAGCCCGCCAGGCTCCTCTGTCCATGGTGATCCTCCAGACAAGATGCTGGAGTGGATTGCCATGCCCTCCTTCAGGGGATCTCCCCGACCCAGAGATCAAAACTGCATCTCCTGCAATTCCTGCATTGAAAGTGGGTTCTTTACCACGGAGCCACTGCGGAAGCTTCTCCATTGCACATGGCCTTGCAAATCCCCATGAGCACAAAATTCTAGTAGATTCGTGTTGCATGAAAGTTCAACAAGACTCAAAGCCAATACAAGAAAGGCATGCTATTTTTGATTAAGTAAAGGTGCTAACAGCTCAGAAAGGCCATGCTTTCTGTTTGAACCGGAACATGCTTCAGATACAGAAATAAGGCAATGCCACCCAAAGAAACACAAAAGACCAAGAAGGCATGTCATATCCTTTCCTGTTTCTGTACTTCCTTGTATTAGCCAACCGTTTATGCTGGAAATAATGCCATAGAAGAAAAGAGAAAGACAGGACAACCCATAGTCCATTTCCTCTCTATCCTTCCTTTCTCATCAGTGAAGAAGAGAGTGGGATGAATATGCACATATAAAGAAATGAAAGAACAGTTGAGCTACTTTTGTGCATTGTATCCACTGTTGTGGTAAGAACAAAATGAATATGTACACAGCAATTATAAAATATGAATTGTGCAATTTCAGCAATTCTGAATGTCAGATAAATGCCCTTATACTTATGTTTGACTGGTATTGCACAACAATGAAGATGAACGGTAAATATCATCTAATAATTTTAAATATTTTTATTTACTGAGAATGACATTAAATACAAATAATATACATCAAGACAAGTTAAGAGAGACACCCCTGGGGGCAGGGGGAAGCTTTCATTTTTGTTTTTGGCACGTCTTCTGTCTTTTGAACAAGGGACTCCTATTTTTATTTTGCAGTGGCCCTACAAATTATGTGGCTCAGATGGTAAAGAATCTGCCTGCAATGCAGGAGACCTGGGTTCAATCCCTGGGTCAGAAAGATCCCCTGGAGAAGGGAATGGCACCCTACTCCAGTATTCTTGCCTAGAGAATGCCACAGGCAGAGAGGTCTGGTGGGCTACAGTTCATGGGATTTCAAAGAGTTGGATATGACTGAGTGACCAACATTCACACACTGTAAATTATCTCATTGACTCTGTCTGTGTTATTACTATTATTTCACTCTGGGAACTAACCTAGGCCTGCCTAAATACCACTTCCTCCAGGAAGACTGCCCTAATTACTTGATCCAAATCTCTCTCTCTCTCTCTCAATCCTGTAACAATTTTCTTACTTTTCTCTTTTAGCTCAAGCCCCACTGTGATTGCTGTATGTTCTTGTCTTGTCAATTACACAGTGAACTCCTTGGAGTTGCGAATTTTACTGTTTCCCTGTAGACCCAGAGCTCTTAGCCTGGCTGACAGCAGAGACCAGTCTTCAATTAAAGTTCCCTGAATTGAATCATTGGTCTCTCTGAGAACTGCTCATCCCAAGTGAGTTTCTCTTCAGGGGTTTACCCTGAATGTAGCACTTTGATTGAATTCAATCTAACACCTTAGAAACATCAGAACACTGCTTTTTTTCGTTCGATTTTCTTCCACATATTGATGTGGCCTTTTGATTTCAGGCCATCAAAATGATATGCAGATTTCATTGGCTGCCCCTGCCTAGGGATGGGGGATGAACCACCTTGCCTTGGGCAGCAAATGGATGGTTTCCCCTACCCCACACCTGGGCAGTTCTCTCTTCCTCTGAGTCAAGTCTTTGGTCTGGTAAGTGGCCCAGCAGGAAACAGAGGATTCTTTCTTTCTGTCTTAGAATAAAGTGAGAAGATGGGTGCTGAGAACAGATTGTAGGCTCCTGGAGCTGGGTCTCTACCCTGCTCCCTGCTGGAGGGGCCCTTGGAGTCAGAAGTGATTAGCATAAACATGGAGAAGAGGACACTGCCCATCATCCTTGAAGTAAACTCCGGAGTCCTCCCGTGACCTTGAGTCCACCGCTACTCAGTCCTTGACCTCTCACCATGCCTTGGATATTGTTGTTTAGTCACTAAGTCATGTCTGACTCTTTGCAACCCTATGGACTGTAGCCCACCAGGTTCCTCTCTTTCCATGGGATTTCCAAAGCAAGAAAACTGGAGTGGGTTGCCAATGCCTTCTCCACATCCTTGGTCGTTGAGAACATGTAAAGCTGCCCCTGTGAACACTTCCATAGTGGACTTGCCTTCTTGCATGGTCCCCTGTGCTCTGGGTGACCTAACTTCCCTCCCATAACACTCCCAACTCAGCTTACTACCCTCTTTGGCTAACTCTTGCTTTAGGGCTCATCTTAAACATAAAACATGGTTAGTCTTTTGGGAATATAAGAGAATCATTTTCTCTCTCTAACACAACAGTGTAAAGCAATTATACAATTAAAAAAAAAACTCTCAAAACTGCACTCTACAGAAATATATACATACATATATATATTCATTGTAAAAGCATGAAAGTCAAATAGAACGAGGAGAAAACATAGGTTTCTAATCTTGTGATAGGGAAAATCATCTAAGTAAGATATCTAAAGCAGAAATTATAAACTAAACATTTCATAGATTTGAACACAGGAAAAGAATTAATTTTCATATTAAAGCATTTCATACAAAATTAAAAGCAGAGGATAGCCTATAATAATTTTCCCTGATACATGAAAAGATGAATATCCTCAGTTTTTAAAGTTCTCTGGCAACTCATTAGGAGAAATGCCCCCACAGAAACCACATGAAAGAGTAATCCACAAAAGAAGACATGCAATACATGTTTAAAAAATCA
The DNA here is from genome assembly GCF_910594005.1 of Cervus elaphus. Taxonomy (NCBI): domain Eukaryota; kingdom Metazoa; phylum Chordata; class Mammalia; order Artiodactyla; family Cervidae; genus Cervus; species Cervus elaphus. The sequence continues at coordinate 10,834,445 of NC_057820.1, forward strand.
TATAAAAAGTTTTTCTTTCTTGGAAGGCATGAAAGAAATGCAAATGAAATGTACTAATCAGGTTGGCAAAGATTTTTAAATGATATTGTCTGTGATACAGTAGACTGTTGTACAGCATATATTTATTCTGTTTTTATTTCATTGATTTTGGGTCTGCTGTGTGATTAGGGAGGTTAATTATGCTTCCTCACCCCTGGACTTGTCTGTGTGTGCATGCTAGGGTCGCTTCAGCCATGCCCGACTCTGTGTGACCCTATAGACCGTAGCCTTGCAAGCTCCTCTGTCCATAAGACTCTCCAGGCAAGAATACTGGACTGGGTTGCCATACCCTCTTCTAGGGGATCTTCTCTCCCCAGGGATTGAATCCGCGTGACAGGGATGGATGGTTCTCTTATGTCTCCTGCATTGGAGGTAGGTTGTTCACCACTAGTGCCACCTGGGCAGCCCTTTGACTTGGAGCTTGGCTTATGACCTGATTTAACTAAAGAGATGTTAACACATCACATTTGAGGGACATAGAGCCTGTGTTCATAGGATAGGAGCTTTCCTGGTGTCTCAATGATAAAGAATCCGCTTGCCAATGCAGGAGAGGAGACACAGGAGATGCGGGTTTGATCCCTGGGTCAGGAAGATCCAGGAGAAGGAAATGGCAACCCACTCCAGTATTCTTGCCTGGGAAATCCCAAGGACAGAGGAACCTGGTGGGCTACAGTCCATGGGGTCACAAAAGAGTCGGGCATGACTTAATGACTAAAGAGCAACAGCAACACCTGCTTTTAATATGAGAAGAAAGTACCTGAGTAACTTATGATTCAGACACCCAAGACGTTGAAATGTGGTGAGGCAGATTAAAACTGACTCATATCTTGGAGACCAGCTGAACTAAGCCCAGTCTAGATTGGTCAAACTCCAGTCATCACATAGACATGAAAGCAAGAAATAGATTTTCATTGTCAAGTATGCCTCTGAGTTCAGGGTGGTGTATTGCACTGGATCAATCTAGCTAAAGCTAACTGAAACAATGTCTAGATACTGGTGAATATGTAGAGACATTATTTTGGCCACTTTTAGTGACATAATTTAGAGTCATGAAGCAAAGAATGGGAAAGAAAGAAAAACAATAAAGACTAGCGGGGGGAAGAGAGAAAGGAAGAGAAAATCATAGTGAACTGCTTTTTTACTAAATTCCTATGCCTCAGATGGCTGGAGTTTCACTATAAAATAAAAGCAAACATCAAAACCAAATGATCAAGTGAAAAGATAGAGAGAAAACCAGAGCCATGTGACTACCACTTATGATTATCATGCTGGCAAGAATGATGCTGATGAAGATAACTTGAAACCACACAGCATTTTTCAAATTGAACAAGCTCCCCATGTGGTTGTCAAAATCTAGCTTATTTCCCTTTCACAGATGAGGGGATTGGGACACCGAAGTCGTACGACTTTCTCAAGATCACAGGCAGTTCTGAGAGTTGAGTGAGGGTCTCCTGACTCCTACGGGAGTGCCGTCTGCATTTCGGCACCTGCTTCCAGTTGTCCCTGACTGGCTTGGAGTTTCTCTGCATGACTTGTGGACACAATTTCCTGAGAAAACCCAACATGCACTCTTCTCCCCAGTAGCAAAAATGAAGCTTGTTAATGATCGTATTACTAATTATGAGCAGTAATGGTTTAGAAGACCTGACTTTGGACTCTTCTCAGATCTTGTCAATTCCCATTATGGGATACTGCCAGGATATTCCTCATGAAAGGATAATAATTACTCATTATTCAAAGGATTCAATTAAGGGGCCTTTCATCAAAGGATTTTAAGTACTTGCTGTGTTCCTTCAAAGGTAAGGAGGGTATTTGCAGAGAGAGCCGGAGATACAGAGCCATGTTCAGAGATTAAATGTTTGATGTGCTCCACTGGGGAGGACCCTACCCAAATAGAGACATTATAGTAAACTCAGCTATCCTTTTAAAAGTTGCAAATGGGTAAGATCAGTTTGGATTCTGAACTTTGTACTACTGCTTGTTTAAGAATTTAATAACTCTAAGCAAGTTTTCAGTCAAGATTGACTTGATAGTTTCCACAGGGGCAAGCTACACTCACAGAAAGGACAAGGTGTGCAAAGTGGAAAAGAACCACAGATGTGGGGTTAGGTGTCTGGGTTTAAGTTTTGTCACTTAGAGGCTCTGGAAACTTGGACAGGTCTTTAAATCTCTCACATCTTTTTGTTCCTCATCCCTTCCTTCCTTCCTTCCATCCCTCTGATCTCTTGCTAGGTCATTTTAAAACATGAGTGTGTGTGCTTACGTGCATGCTCCGTCGTTTCAGTTGTGTCCAATTCTTTGTGACCCTATGGACTGTAGCCTGGCAGGCTTCTCTGTCCATGGGATTCTCTGGGCAAGAATACTGGAGTGGGTTGCCATGCCCTCCTCCAAGAGGTCTTTCCAACCCAGGGATGGAAGCTATGTCTCCTGTGTCTCCTGCATTGTAAGTGGATTCTTAACCCACTGAGTCACCTGGGAAGCCCAAGAGACAGCGTTAGTCATGTCCGACTCTTTGTGACCCCAGATTTCTCTGTCTGTGGAATTCTTGAGGCAAGAATACTGGAGGGGTCACCATTCTCTTCTCCAGGGGATCTTTCTGATCCCGGGATCTTACCCAGGGCCTTGCAGGTGGAGTCTTTGCCACCTGAGCCACAGGGAAGCCCATGTGTGAGCGTGGTGCTGGGGGAGTAAATAACAGAAATCCCAGTGAATAAAGAAAGAAAGAAGAGCAAGTCCCCTACCTATGAGTCTCCAAGTTGTAAACGTTCAAAGACGTGAACGTGCATTCTATCAGTCTCAAGCATGAGTGAAGTTACAGCTTTCCTTCTGTCTCCTGTTGCTGACAATCCTTCAGCTCTACCATCTCCCACCTCCCCCCTCCTCTAGTTAGTAACTCTTCCTGCCTGCTTACACAGTGCCTGCCCTTATATGCCTGCCGTTGTACTATACTACTGTACTTTTCAAGGTACTGCACCATAAGATTTAAAATAGTTTAGTTTTTGTGTTTGGTTTTTTACATTTCATTTGTGTGAAAAGTATTATTAACTTATTACAGTGCAGTAGGGGTACCCAGGCTAACGTTGTTGGACTTACAAACAGATTGGACTCACGAACGTGCTCCTGGACTAGAGCCTGTTCATATGTAGGGGACTTTCTCTACTTGATTTTGATCATGTTAGTGAAAAGTCCAGAAGGGTGAGCTTCCACGGGAATGAATGGAGAGTTCTAGAGCCATGTCTCCATGGTTCCTGATTTCCTGGCTGCTATCGATACTGTGCTCTGCACATTCACTTCACCCCATGCCTGTATTGATGATCATTTCATAATCACAAGGTCTCTGCAGGACACAGATGCCCCCTATTCCACTTCCCCACTGAGAAGAGGATGTTTGTGTGTTTCTCAATATTAGAGCATTTTCATCCCAGCAACTTATTTGAAGGTCTTTTTATTCTAGTGCCACCTGCAGTATTAATGACTGTGTTTTCAGAGTCCAGATGACAAAAAGATGGACTACTCCAGTCTGCAAGTTTAGGAAATGGACTCAGCCCAATGATGTGGCCAGGGTTTAAGGAGGACAACAAAGGAGGGCTCAGGCACTGGCAACAGTGAGGAGCTCTTGCCACCCAGGAGTCTGGAAGGACAAGCGGAAGGAGTGATACTGCCTTCTCTTTGACAGAAGAGAGAATTACACAGAAGGATTACATGGGCAGGTCCATCTGATAGGAGCTGGGGCTTTGGTAGAGAGTAACCCAGTACCTAAGGAGTCAAGAAAACAAAGCATCCAACTTCACTCTCTTAGTGTTTCCAATGCCTTCCCATTGCTGCCTTCCCACCTCCACCCAAGAATTGGACACAACCACAAACATTGTGTATAGGGTTAGTGTATGGGCTGCCCAGGGATACAGAGCATTCCCAGTGGCCACTCAAGACACAGTGTTCCTGACATCCAGCCCAGCCCAGTATTAACTGTGGGCTTTGCTCTGTGACAAGTAGATAGAAAAGGTAGAGGAAGAAGGTTGCCTGAGATTTAAGACACATAATCTAAGGAGCAAAGAAGGAAATACAAGTTTTCAACCTTGGGTATAAATGAGGACATGAACCTGTGAGATGGACATCTTTTAGTCAGTAGAAATTAGAAACTGGCGGTAAGCACATGCAGAGCCCCACTGCATTTCAGGTACACAGAGGGGCCTGAGATACACAGAAGCTTCTCTGGCCCTTTGGAGCTGCTACATGGAGAGATGCTTAATTTCAGACAAGCCAGGAGAATTTCCTCACATTTTCTGGCAGGACATGGCACAAGAGTTTGGGGTCTCACAAGAACTTTGCAATAGAGAAAATGAATTGACACTGAGAGTTATAGCTACATTCAACGTGAAAGTGAAAATCACTCCGTTATATCCAACTCTTTGCGACCTGTTGGACTATACAGTCCATGAAATTCTCCTGATCAGAATACTAGAGTGATTAGCTGTTCCCTCTTCCAGGGCATCTTCCCAACCCAGGGATTTAACCGAGCTCTCCTGCATTGCAGGTGGATTCTTTACCAGCTGAGCTACCACGGCAGCCCATCTACACTCAATGGATGTGATTTTCTCTTGGTGGTCTGTGGTAGAAACCCAGGCTGGAAATACAAGTCATGAAAGGTAGGAAGCCAAAGCACCTCTGTGTTACGTCAGTCAGGAGACTTGATATTTTTCACATGAGGCGTCATTTAATTTTCATGACAACCCTGGACATCAGTTTCATTGTTTTTATATACACGGTATCAGCATCCCATAGAGGTTAAATCACTTGCCCAAATTTTCACATCAAGTTAAGGAATAGAAAAGCCCATTAAATGCAGATCTTTCTGGATTCAAAGCATAACTCAGGGAGAGAGAGCTGAAAGGCCACTGTAATTTAATAAAGAAGTAGCTTAGTGAGGGCTTCATTGGTAAAGAACCCATCTGCAAAATGCAGGAGACATGGGATGATCTCACGAGCAGCCAAGTAACAACCCCCACACACCACAAGTTGTGAGCCTGCGCCCTAGAGCCTGGGAGTCGCAACTATTGACGTCACAAGCTGCGACTACTGAAGCCCGTGTGCCCTAGAGGCCATGATCTACAGCAAGAGTATCCACTGCAACGAGAGGCCCATGCGGCTTCCCTGGTGGCTCAGATGGTAGAGAAGCCTAAGCCCCACAACTAGAGAGTAGCTTTGGTTTCACAGCAACGAGGACCCAGCACAGTCGAACATACAGATATGTAAATAAATAAAATTGTTTGAAAGAATAGCTTACTAAGCTATAATATATAATAGTGAGAGCCTATCCCATTTCTTTGCTTCCGTTTTCCACACACAAATGCTTGAACTTGGCAGAATGTTATGGCATTTTCCAGAAGGCAAAGATATGGATTCCATGGTGCAGTGGATTGAACAGACAAGTCCATCTAAACCCACAGAAGGTGGCCATGTTTCAGATAAGCATCTTTACAGATGTAAATAAGGTAAGAATCTTGAGATAAAATCTTCGTGGATTAAGCTGGGCCCTAAATCCAATGTCCTTATTAAAGTCACAAAAGGAGGTAACAGAAAAAAAGACACAGGAGAAAGGTCATGTGAAGATGAGGACCAAGAATGAAATTACCAGGGACCGAAAAACACTGGAAGAAACAAGGAGGATTCTTCCCCAGAGCTTTCAGAGGAAGTGTGGCCTTGCTGCCATCTTGATTTTAGATTCTAGACTCCAGAATGGTGAGAGAATAAATTGCTGTTGTTTTAAGCTGTGTTTGTTAGTTATAGCAGCCCTAGAAAACTAAAATAAGAATTTGTTGTTTAGTCGCTAAGTTGTGTCTGACTCTTTGTGACCCCCTGGACTGTAGCCCACAAGGCTTCTCTGTCATTGGGTTTTCCAGGCAAGAATATTGGAGTGGATTGTCATGCCCTCCTCCAGGGGAATCTTCCTGACCCAAGGATCAAACCAACATCTCCTGCAACGGCAGGGGGAATCTTTACCACTGAGCCATCAGAGAAGGTCATTACTAATTAGATGTTCTTCCCTACGCAAGATGGAGGAAGGGAAGATTCATCTTATTTCTGAAGCTTATTTCTTTGCTTAACTCAGATTTTTTAACTGACTGGGTGACCTTTGGACAGATATTACAGAATTGGAAATGAACAGGTGTTCACAGAAGACTCAGAGGAAAGAGGAGTTGTCAACTAGCTAATGGTAGGTGGGACACAACACAAGAGCATCATTCCAAAGCCAGTGTTCTAACTTCTACTTTACAGTGGACCCTATCTGATTAGGGAAAGGAGTTACTCTAAGAAGAAAGGGTATTTGGTCACTTTGGGGCATCATAGGGTTAAAAGCCAAACTCTTTCATCAACAGTAAAAACTTTAGATTTCATCAGGAAAAAGCACTTTGATCTCCAGAGTGTAGATCCTCTCACATTGTTATCACTTCCTTTTCTAACCACAACTCAGTCAGAGCCAAACCAGCAGGGGAATTTGCTGTCTCAACAGGAAGGGAGGTCCTTGTTTCTGGACATGTACTAGATACAAGATGAACACTTGGACAGCTGACCCCGGAGCTCTGAGAGTCTTTGATTCCATGAAACCTCCTCAGGTGTCTGATTAAAGGATCAAAGGACAGAGTGCTTGCAAAGAAGCTTTGACAAGCTCTCAGCGATAGAAGAGAATAAATATTAAATAAGTTATCATTTAAAAATGACCCCACATGCTGCCTAGAATAGGCATTTGATATTTGCTGCTTAAGTTCAATTTTCCAAAAGCTCTTTAAGACAGTTTAGTGTAATAAGAGTTTATTTCATAATTGAAAACATTTGAGTACTATTAGAATATGAGCTTAGGAATGTTATATAAAATCTCTGAGCTGCATATGTGAAAACTAAATGAGAGAATGTTTAAAAATTCCCAACACTGTTTCTGACACATGTGAATCATGCAATAAATGGTAGTCAATTTTTTTTTAATTTTAAGAAGTGGACTGTATAATATAATACCTAGAAAAGAAAATCCTGAAAGAATAGCTTTTTTTGTTTGTTTTAATCTTATGTTTGAAGAATATTCATGGCAAGGAAGCAATGCTTAAGATATATTCTAATTAGAGGAGACAGGATGTGAAACAGTGGCTAGGTGTGAAAATTGTGCAACACTAATTTTTTAAAAGCATATTTGAAGCTAACATTTAATAGCATAAACTGGTTATGTTCAGGCATATCTGTATATATGGCTATATGATCACATGTATAATCCACAGGTGTATTCTTATATAACAAATATAGATTACATACAGATGCACATAATTCAAAGATGTTTATTAATTGCTTATAATGTCTGCAAGGTAATTTATTTTAAAAATGCTTCTGTATAAATAGTGTGATGTTTGAGGGTAAAATTTAATTCCAGGCTATTATTTAGTACTTAGAAGATGCTTATCAAGAATCATTCCCTTTGGAATAGTTACATGACACTTATAATATTGTTAACATTTACACCAGAGCATGTGTTAATTAGCATAAATGTTGCTAGAAATTTATGTTATTGGTGAAAACAGTAACAGTCAAGGTGATTAGGAATATTATAGGAGTTCTAGTACTGTGGCATCAATATGGCAAAACCTGTCATCTGATGTCACTACATAGTAGTTGATGGCCAGAGTAACATTGATCCTAAATGTGCATGGCACGTAGGGTTATCACTAAACCCAATCACAAGTCCAGTGGATCCTGTGTTTAAATATCCATTTCCACCTTCCATGGTATAAGTGTCAGTCTGACTGCTCTGGGGGAGTGACAGTAGAACCACAGAACCACAGAAAATGTAGTGAGATTGTCTCTGTGCTTCTTCACAAATACTTGTGCTGCATCTGACAGAATTGTATAGAGCCCTTGCTCCAATATAACAAACTGCCTGATAGTGAAATGGAAGGGGATGTAACATAGAGTCTTCTAAGCTCTATCAGAAGGGTGCTGTCAATATATACCCACCAAACATAGGTCAATTAACATATGTCATATATGCTATAAATTCTGGAAATACAGACATTATTATTTTATCAAATATTGCAATGTACAATAAATCAACCACTTATATATTTGCCTATATTTCAAGACTTATTGATCACCCTGATCACATGTATAAACACACACATGCATACACATTTTACACAAACACATAAAAACCAACAGGAAAACTATCAAAATGTTCACATATATTACCTCTAGGTAATGTGCATTTTCCTCTTGATCTTATTTTGTTTTCTAAATTTCCTTCAGTAAATAAGGTAAAACATTTAGAATAAAAATGCACTAAATGCTATAAAAATCTGGATTCACACTTTCCAGTTGCAAATTTGCTCAAAGGAAACAGATGGCTGGTAGCCCAGTAACATTCTGTCTCCCAAAATTAGAGCCAGAGACTCTAATGTGATCCATTACATGAAATAGATTCCCAGATTTTTAAATGTAAATAGACATTATTGCAAAGCATTAGCCCAATCTGTGGGAGCTGGGGTGGATCCGATCAGCCCAATAGTGTATTCATTGATACTTACTGAGTGCATACAGTGTACTCAAGCTGTGTGCAGGGTGCTTTAGAAGAGAGACACAGCTCGGCTTTCATGGAACATGCGGTCAAATTGACAATCTCAATAGCGATCACTTATAAAAGTCTGATCTCTCTCTCTAGATAAAACCTCCAACCAAAGCAAAGACCCATCTGTTCATAATTGATCTAGTAGGTCTCCCGCCCCCTGATTGTGTCATATAGTAAGTGCAAAATCAATATTAGTCAAATTGCAAGGTAAAGGATATATTGATGCAATTCAAACTGATGGAAATCAGTTCACCAAAATTTTTGAGTGCCTAATGTCAAGCAACTGGCAAAGTTCCAGGAGAAGAACAGCACATGGACTCTGAGATCCCAAATCTCATGTTCTCCTTGGAGAGCTGTGACGCAGTGTGATAAGTGAAATGACAGAGTTACGGACAATGTACACAATTGATTAAGTGGAGGGAAATGATGACTGAAAGGTGAGAGGTTGTGAAAGATATCATCGTGGTTGTTTCCGAGCTGAGCTATTAAGGAATTAGAGTCAGCTAGGTAAAGGTAGGAGGAAGGATGTTGCCAACAAGGAGAAGCAGCACGTGTAACTGCCCTGGAGGTTAAAACAACCTGATATATCTTAGCAACTGGCCAATCAGACCTGTTAGAGCAATGGAGGTTTTACAAGCCATGGTGGGGGAGCTAGTCTTGTGTCATACTGCAGGTGATAGGGGCCATGGAAGATTCGTGAGTGGAGAAGTGACAGATGAGATATATTGGTGATACACTTTTGGGGGGCTGCTCTGTGTAAGGTGTTTTTTGGGGAGAGAGAGTGAAAGAATAATGGGTGAAAGAGAAGCCTGGTAGGGAGGCACAGAGTCAGTTAGAGTAGGAGATGAAGAGCCAAGGTTGTGTGAAGAAAAGAAGTGGATAAAATGAAGGAATACTTTTAAGGATTAAAGTCACACTGACATGGTTTGGTGGCACCAATCACTTACTCAACTAATATTAGTTGAGAGAAAGGAAAACTTGAAATACATTAAGTTCACCAGTCATGTTAGGTTACTGTAGAAAATACTTTGGGAAATGCCCTGTCAAAGTAGTGTTTTTGAAGCATACATTATGGACTACATTTTTGTATCATGATGCTGAGTCATATTTAGTCTCATTGCATAACAATAACATCAACAATAATCATGCCTTGTAATCTTTTTACCATGAAATGTGTTGATCATCTCAAGACACTATGACTGAAGAAAATAAGTGATAACTGTCCTCATTTTAAAGATAACATGAAGAAAATGATGCTTAGACAAAGCAAGAAATTTGTATGGCATTGAATCTTATGTAAATGATGTGTGAGTGTGTGTTTCTGTGTGTGTGTGTGTAGGGGTAATTAAGCTTTTTAACACCAAATATAAGGTCACTCCACCAGGCACAAACAAAAACAAGACAAAATTGGTAAACTGTGCCTTTGAAAGAAGTATAGTCTAAACTGATCATGATTAGATATCTCATAGTAAAGCATTCTAAGAACACTATAAAAATTCACTTTGCTGTAGTTCATTTTCTCTGAAATAAATTTATTTTTTAAATAGAAACATATGATGTAGTGGAAGTCACTCAGTTGTGTCCAACTCTTTGCGACCCCATGACTATGGAATTCTTCAGGCCAGAACACTGAAGTGGGTAGCCTTTCCCTTCTTCAGGGGATCTTCCCAACCCAGGGATTGAATCCAGGTCTCCAGCCTTGCAGGCAGTTCTTTACCAGCTGAGTTATCAGGGAAGATCATGATGTAGGCTATAGATGAATTAATCAGGGCTGTATTAACCAGAATCCCTTCCACTCATGAATCACTTCCATTAACTTGACAGGATTGATTATTTCTATGTCAGAATAGTAGTAGTAAGTCTAAATAGCTTGATATTAACCTAAGAGACAATTCTAACTAAAAAAAAAAAATTAATCTTTTTCTTTGTTTTTGTAAACCCCAGCCCTCTCGGACATGTCTGCAAAAGGCAAAATCTAGGTTTCTAAGTGATGGTTGAAAAGAGAAAACTAAAGATAAAATGACTCAAAAATTTATTTTTTGAGACATTTTTAAACTTTATTTTTAGTTGGAGGATAATAGCTTTATAATAATGAGTTGGTGAGTAAGTCAGATAAAAATAAGTATTGTATAGTAACATATATATATATATATATATATAAAATATGTATATATATATATATGGAATCTAAGAAAATGGTGCTGATGAAACAATTTGCAGGGCAGTAATAGAAACCCAGACATAGAGAAAGGAATTGTGCACACAGTGGGAGAAGGAGAGGATGTGATTCATTGAGAGAGCAGCACTGAAACATATACGTTACCGTATGTGAAATAGACAGCTAGTGGAAAGCTGCCGTGTAACACAGGGAGCTTGACACTGTGCTCTGTGATCACCTAGGGAAGTGGGATGGGGGTGGGGAAGGAGGGAGGTCCAAGAGGAAGGGAATATATGTTGTATGACTGATTCACATTGTTACACTGAAAATATTTATTAATCGATGCGTTGTCAGACCAAACATGAAAATATCCCTTGCATCCTCACTCTTTTGCCGTTGAATACACCTTGTCCACTTATGTCTTCCAAAACTCTTGCCCCACTATTATCCTTTCTTCACTCAAGAACCGTGATAATCTCTTGAAAAAAACATCTGAGCATATTCCCCCTCCCCAATTTAAAGACCTTCAGTGGCTCCCATTTCATCTGGAATTAAATTCAGTCATTGCTGTAGCCTAGAAAGCTCTGATTACCTTCTCTGCCTACCTCTAAAACTTCAGTATCCAAATATTCTTCTGTACTCTACCTCTATTATCCTATTTCCGATTCTTGCCTGAACTCTTGTAGCTTTGTAATTGGTACACCTAGGTTTCTAGAGTTTAGTAGCTGGGGTGATCAGAATGTAGGAGGGAGACAAAAAGCTGACTCCAATATCATGTTTCTGTTTGCTGTTCTTCACTTAAACAAGAGCATTACATTAACTCTGTTCTAGAAAACTAGAAACAATGATGAAGACTTATGACGGTTTAGGGAGCAATCATAATTATGTCATAATAATGACTGAGTATGTTTTAATTGTGATTCACTCATAAATACCAGCTTCTCCTTCACAGCCTGAAGTAGAGAGATAAGGAGCCTGGCCGAGGGGAAGTGCAGGCACAGACCATGTTACCCACCCCATACTGTTCAGGATAGCATAGGTTCTGGGAAGAATGAAGTCTTAAATTCAAGATGCCTACTATTTGACCCAAAACATCCAGTCAGAACAAGGCTAGCCAGGCCCATGACCTATTGCTTAGAGACTACAAAAGGACACTTCTAAGACCAAAAGCTAAGCAACTGTAAAAGTTCACACGCATCAGAGGTAAGTACAACCAAATATAGATGTCAACAAGAAGATCAAGTAGTCAAAAAGCCTAATGATAAATGAAGAATTCAACGGAGGAGATAGATAGAATCAAAGGTGGGTAGAAAGCTGTAAAGAAGAAAACTTTTACAATGTATGTAGCAAGCAAGAAGCTATGTTAGAGATACATAAATAACTCCCACAAATCAGAAAGGTAAAGACAAATAGTCCAATAGAAAATTGAACATGAAATTACAGGAAGGATACAAAAGATCAATGGATACACCGAAAGCTATTCTATTCTAGTCTGAAACATATCTTGAAACAACAGGAAGATATTATTCCTCACTCAATGGTTTGACAAAAAAAGGAAGGATTGATAATAGGTATTTTTCAGCGAGGTGTTGGGGAACATCACGTTTCTTAGAATTTGGTGGGAATGTACATTTGCAGGGTCACTTCAGAGGGTAGACTGGCATTACTGATGATTTTATGTATCTATACTGGAGAAACACTTTTGCTGGGATCTGGCAAACCAGACATAAACATCAGCACTGTGACACTGCTTGGAATAGCAGAGGTCAGGAAACTCTCCATCTACTAATGAAGAACGGCTAATAGTTTGGGTTGTTGCACAGAATACCACATGGCCTCTAAACTAACAAGGGAAATCTGTATTAACAAGTAAGGCTCCTCAAGGCATATTGTTAAGTGAGAAGGACAGCATGATTTCAATTGGTAACAAAAATCAGGATCAAAATAACTCTCCAGGAAGAAACAACACTCTATACATAAAAGCTTTAACCAGGCTGGATAGATAAGAGGCACTGCGTCTACAGGATAGCTTGTGATTACCTGTGGACAGGTAATTGTAATTATCTGAGGAGGGGCCTGAGACTAGGGGTTGAGGAGAGATCTCATTTTGTTTGGAGGGCTTGAATGGAATTCAGTCTGAACTGGACATGTTACAGAAGACTGGGGAGAAGCATAATTTAAAGAAAGAAACAAGTGTACAAATGTGTTGGTGAAACAAGGGTACACACTCCTGCTTCCAGTTCTTAAGGGACGCTTCTAATAGTCACTTGCGTTAATATCAGATTGATTTATTTAAAATGTTAATCTTAGGAAATGCTATCAGAGAAGTGAAAAAGAACAAAGGAAAACAAATGTCACACGTGCATAAAACCTGTGTTTCTGAACATGGAGTGTGAAATAGCGTTTTCAAAAAAACTTTAAAAAATAATAACAGCCATCTGGCTAGCTCAAGCTGCAATATCCTGGAGGCCTATCATATTTGTAAAAATTACAGGAATCTCTTTATCTCTGTATCCAAAATGACAGTTGCTTAAAAAGTTAAATAATGGAACTGGCATGCTAGAATCTTAATGCTAAGACAGACTTTATCTACTTTGTATCAACAATTTCACAGATAAATAAATAATACTCCAAAGCATATACTAAGGAAATTTTGGTTGCAGGCACTAGTAACCAACTCTGGTTAATATAGAGTGAAGTAGGTCAGAAAGAGAAAGACAAATAGCATATATTGATGCGTATATATGGACTCTAGAAAGATGGTACTGGTGACCTTATTTGCAGGATAGCAAAAGAGACATGGACATACAGAACAGACTTGTGAGCACAGTGTGGGAAGGAGAGGGTGGGATGATTTGAGAGAGAAGCATTGAAACATGCATCACCATATGTAAAATACATAGCCAGCGGGCATTTGCTGTGTGATGCAAGGAACCCAAAGCCAGTGCTCTGTGAAACTGAGAGAGATGGGATAGGGTGGGAGGGAGGTTCAAGAAGAAGGGGACATCTGTATACCTATGGCTGATTCATGTTGATGTATGACAGAAACCATCACAACATTGTAATTATCCTCCAACTAAAGATTAAATTAAAAAAAGAAAAGCAAAAAGAATAATAAAGTTGCTCACAAGAGGACAAGAAAAACTGGAAAGTCAAACTCAGGACAAGAACTTACATAGGATCCAGGTAACTGTGCTACAGAAGTTGGTGCACTTGTTAGATGCTAACTTTAGGAAGCTATAAAAATAATTCACATGTATTGAGTTTCTTGCAATATTCTCAATGCTATACTAAGCCTTTTATATATATTCACTCATTTATTTCCTCCCAACAATTGTTATTGCATCCATTTTATAGATCAAGAAACCGTCAGTGAACAAGACATAGAATTGGGAGTCAGGTCAAGCAGTCAGATTATAGGGACCACATTTTTAACTGTCATGAGATTCTGCCCTTATTACGGAAGCTATATGGCTTAGACAGTAAAGAATCCATGTGCAATGCAGGAGACTTAGGTTTAATTCCTGGGTCAGGAAGATCCTCTGGAGAAGGGAATGACTGCCTGCTCCAGTATTCTTGCCTGGAGAATTCCATGGACAGAGCAGCTTGGAGGACTACTGTCCATGGGGTCAGCAAAGCCTGTGTAGAGTTGCTATGGGGTGTCTCAGTTATGATCACATATTCTAGCCCCTCTTGTGTCCTCTGTTCAGTTAATCAGACAAAAAAGGTGATAGATGCTACTTCCAGAGCTTATCCTTCAAAACTTTATGCATGATCTTTAATGACATTTTTCCCCCACTGCCTGGAGGACATCAGTGCTCTGGATGACCTTGGAAGCTATATATTGACAACCAGCACCTCTACTAGCTTGGATCCTTAGATGGCTGTGTAGAGCACAACCCCTCCCCCATCCCACATCCATATTAATACATTTTTTCTCAAAATAAATCATGGTTTCAAAACTCATCTATTATAACAATTACCATAACTAATACATATCATTGTTGTTTAGTCGATAGATCATGCCTGAGTCTTTGTAGCCCCATGGACTGTAGCCTACCAGGCTCCTCTTTCCGTGAGATTTCCCAGGCAAGAATACTGGAGTGGGTTGCCATTTCCTTCTCCAGGGGATCTTCTTGGCCCAGAGATCGAACCCATGTCTCCTGCATTGACAGGTGGATTCTTTACCTCTGAGCCAACAGGAAAGCCTCGATGTATAAAATAAACTAGGAAAGTACAGAGGAGAGACTGGATGTCTGAAAAAATCTTCCTGGTGGAGGTGATATCTAAAATTACAAAAGGAAAACAACTGAAAACTTCTTCAAAATGTCTCTCAAAGCTAGATGTATTCTAGAAAGAACCTAGTTTGAAGTTCAAGGGTGTCGTGTTTATTCAAGAACTCTGAAGGGCTGGAATTTCCCAGAATATCCAGAATGCATGCACCCATGGAAAAGAGCAATGCTGGAGGTAAGATGCTTCCTCCATCTGCTGGATTCTATTCTGATCCAACTGGGTTCAATTCAATATGCTTTCCTGGGCACCACTCTGCTCGGGATTCTATGTTAAAAGCCATTGGGAAACAGACAAACAGAACAACAACAACAAAAAGAGTGAAATTCACACTTATTTCCCCCTCTGGAGGAGTTTTCAATCTAAGGATGGAAGAATGGTCTTGGCCTTGAGGCAGGTAATGAGTGATGCTGTTTGGGGGTGGCTTCAAGTGCTTATTTGCTGGCCATTCTCTCACGCTGCCGCTGCTAAGTCACTTCAGTTGTCTCTGACTCTGTGCGACATGATAGACGGCAGCCCGCCAGGCTCCTCTGTCCCTGAGATTCTCCAGGCAAGAATAGGGGAGTGGGTTGCCATTTCCTTCTCCAATGCATGCTAAGTCACTTTAGTTGTGCCCAACTCCATGCGACCCTATAGACAGCAGCCCGCCAGGCTCCTCTGTCCATGGGATTCTCTAGGCAAGAAGACTGGAGTGGGTTGCCATTTCCTTCTCCCATTCTCTCATGCATTGGAATGTAATTGGTATGAATGAGAGTCAGATAACATTTTAAGTATCTGTATATCAGCCACCTAGCTTTCCAGGTGGCCCAGTGGTAAAGAATCCTGCTGCCAATGCAGAAGATGCGGGTTTGATCCCTGAGTCAGGAAGATCCCCTACAGAAGAAAATGGCAACCCATTCCAGTAATCTTGCCTGGAGAATCTCATGGACAGAGGAGCCTGGTGGACTGCAGCCCATGGAGTCGCAAAAAAGTTGGACAACTTAGTGACTAAACAATAACCAACAACATGTCAGCTATCAGAATGATTATAGAAAGAGAACCTCAATTCATCACTTCATTGATTATTTCCCCTAAAATTGCTGCTTGTGGGTCAAGAATAGATTCAGTCACTTTGTGCTGAATGCCATGCATTTGCACGTATGTTCAGTCATGTCTGACTCTTTGTGACCCCATGGAGTGCAGCCCACCAGGTCCCTCTGTCCCTAGGATTACCCAGGCAAGCATACTGGAGTGGGTTGCCATCCCTAGGGATCTTCCCAACCCAGGGATCAAACCAGCATCTCCTGTGGCTTGTGCACTGGCAGATGGGTTCTTTACCACTGTGCCAATATGCTAAACATATTTACATATATCAAGCTATAGAAGCCTCAAGATGAATTTCTGAGACTGGTGTTATTATCAGTATCTAAAAGGGGACCCAGGAGGTTCAGATTGAAGCTGCTGGGAAGAGACAGAGTGGAGATGTAAACCCAGTGTTCCACCTGCCCTTGTAGAGCTGTGTGTCTGCTTGCCCGTATCTGTCATCCCACTCCCTACACCACTTGCTTCCCCAAGCTCTTGCTGGCTTTTATCTTCCCACTTCCCAGTCACTGTCTCCTTTCTGAGCCTCCCTTGCTTGAGACGGAAATCTCAAGCTGCATGCTCACCTCACTCTGTTTCGACAGACCTGGGAGGGAGCAGGGAGGGATGGAGAATACAGAAAATAGCTCAGCAGATGTTTCTGGATAATTTTTTTTTTAAAGTGCAAGTTGCTAATGCGGAGGTTTATTTTAGGGCCTGCCAATGTTAGCAGATGTTTGAGAAGACATGTACCTGCTTAGACAATTATACATAGAAATTGATAGGTCTGAAAGAGTCAATCTTTCAAAAAAGGATAACACAGTAGGATTTCATAGATAGATTCAGCATGCTTATCCTAGAGTGGTTCTTGGGGACTGATTTCAACCCTATATTTATTCTTAAACCTTTGTACTTTCAAAAATGGGGTCATACAAAAAGAGGAACTAGAAATAGACGGTGCCTACAGACACTGCCTAGAGAATATAATTAGAGAACCCAACGCCTAGAAACTCTGACACTTAAGACACTGGAGCTCCGATTAATTGCAGTTATGCTGTTTTTGGACATAAATATTTACACTGCATTTCTCATTAAAATTTTGCTTCTTAAAATATTAAACCCAAACCTCTGATTGCTGGATAATTAATGACAAAATAATGCATCAAGACTTTCAGGAAATTCTGAAAGTCTCTCAGTTGTGTCTGACTCTGCCACCCCATGGACTATACTAGTCCATGGAATTCTCCAGGCGAGAACACTGGAGTGGGTGGCCTTTCCCTTCTCCAGGGGATCTTTCGAACCCAGGGATCAAATCCAGCTCTCCTGCTTTGCAGATAGATTCTTTACCAGCTGAGCCATAAGGGAAGCCAAGGAATACCAGAGTGGGTAGCCTATCCCTTCTCCAAGCAGATCTTACTGACCCAGCAATCAAACCAGGGTCTCCTTCATTGCAGGCAGATTCTTTACCAACTAAGCTATCAGGGAAGCTCTGATAGCTTAATTCAGGAAATTAAAAGTGTGCAATTTTCACTCTGGATATTCTTATAGTAGGAAAAGTACATGCCCAACAAACCCACTCAGTAAACACTCAGTAAACATGTTTACCTGAGTCAGGATGTAAGTTTTGGGATTCAGATAAGTAGGACACAGCTCCAGCTCTTTGGCAGCTTAAATCTCATAAACATCATGTCAGAAAAGCTGATAGATTTCATCAACCTCATGGAAAAATTTCCCTCTGATTGGGAGGAAGTTTCTAATGTAAACTTTAGACTAGCTTAAGGCTTGCCTGGGCTTACATGAGCAAAGTGTTTCCAGAAAATGGTCCTTTGAAAAGCCTTGAGAATGATGACAGGAGGTTCATAAAAATTCTGATGCAATCTCCCCCAAGATAGATAGGTGTCTTGGGCAATGAGGTACTTTTGTTGGGACCTGAGACCCCAGGAAGTTTGCCCTTCAACAAGCGACTATAGCTGAGGCTCCCACTTGGACAGCAATCTATTTGTAGTTATAGCTGACTTTCTTTTCTGGACTTGTATTATTTCTCTGGGTCTGTTAGTAAATTTCCAGAAGCGCTAGAGCCCTGTACCCTAAGTGTGCAAGTCTTCATAACTGAGTGATCATATCACTCTTCCATGGCTTAACCATGGAATCTAAGAATCTGACTGCAATGCAGGAGACCCAGGTTCAATTCCTATTGAGAAGATCCCCTGGAGAAGGAAATGGCAACCCACTCCAGTATTCTTGCCTGGAGAATCCCATGGACAGAGGAGCCTGGCAGGCTATAGTCCATAGGGTCACAAGAGTCAGACATGACTTAGTGACTCCACCAAACCAAACCAAACCATGGCTTTACATGCCATAGCATTTGCCTTTGCTGGTAGGCCAGGTTCTGTCAAAGCCCTCTACCATCCGGCTTCTCCCTGCACCTACATTCTCATTTCTATTGACTTCCCTCTGACAATACTCACCTTCTGAGAGGTCCTCAAATGTGCCAAACTACTTTAAAATCTGTATTTTGCTGATAACCTTCTATCTGAGCAGCATCAACTCCCAAGCTTTGCTTCAGAGAAATGTTGTTGTTTTTCAGTCAGTAAGACAACTCTTTGTGTTCCCATGGACTGCAGCATGCCAGACTTCCCTGTCAATCACTGTCTCCCAGAGTTTCCTCAAACTCATGTCCATCGAGTCGGAGATGCCTTCCAACCATTTCATCCTCTGTCACCCTCATCTCCTCTTGCCTTCAATCTTTCCCAGCATTGGGGTCTTTTCCAATGAGTTAGCTCTTCACATCAGGTGGCCAAAGTATTGGAGTTTCAGCTTCAGCATCAGTCTTTCCAATGAATATTCAGGTTAGATTTCCTTTAGGATTGACTAGTTTGATCTCCTTTCAGTCCAAGAGACTCTCAAGAGTTTTCTCCAGCACCACAGTTTGAAAGCATCAATTCTTTGGTGCTCAGCCTTCCTGAAGGTCCAACCCAGAGCAATGAACTGTCTATTATTATTAAACATTCTGTGGTGTCTCCAAATCTGGGATGACTTTCTTGACCACTTCTTCATCTTTACAGGGCATCTGGTATTTACTTTTGTTATTATTATTACATTACAGAATTGTCACTGAAGTTTGCATGCGTGACTCCCAAATTAGCTGTGACCTCTGCAAGGGTAGGAGCATGCAACACTAATCTCTGAAGTTCCTCCTCAGAATAGACCCTCCACACAATGTGCGCTCACTGCTTGTCCTTTGTATTACTGCATCAGTAATGCCTCCCTTTGAAAAGGCAGAGTTCAAACTAGCTTGAACACCAAAAAGAGAACATTGGTTCACAAGAGTGGAAAGCACTGGGGTGGTGATGTATTCAGGCATAACTATATCTGGGAACTCACGTTGTCAGCACTTGACATTTCTTGACTCTGATTCTTCTTCATCCTGAGAACTGGCTTTGTTGTTCAATCGATTAGTCGTGTCTGACTCTTTGTGACCCCATGGACTGCAGCATGCCAGGCTGGAGTGGGTGGCCTTTCCCTTTCCCCACTGTCCTCCACTATCTCCCAGAGTTCACCCAAATTCATGGCCATGGAGTCAGTGATGCTATCTAACCATCTCATCCTCTGCTGCTCCCTTCTCTTTTTTCTTTCAATCTCTCCCACCATCAGGATCTTTTTCAAGACCCTGGAACTGACTTTATTCACCCACGATTCAAACAGGCTTTTGCCATGTAATGGCCACTTGATATTCTGGAATTACATCCTTGACTTTATAAACGGCAAGGAAAGAGAGACCATCTTTCTCCAGTGGCCGGCTATAAATTCCCAGGAAAGAATTCTGATTGCCCAGGACTGGATCTCATGCTCACCTCTATGGAACTTGCTGAGGCTGGGTGGATAGAGTAATGTGGTTGGGGGCAGGTTGGAGTGACTGACCGGCTCACTCCAATGGCTATAGGATAATGTGATTGTCAATCACTCCTAAACCACACAAGAATGGGAGAGGGGCGCAAAAGAAAGACAGGGAGAGGGGCCAAAAGAAGTAGAGAACAAAACTTCAATACACAAAAGCAAAAATGGTTTCCTAACCGCTTATTCCAAGTACCCTGAGCAGAGTGTGTGACACATAGTGAGTGCTCAATACATGTCCACTTCCTGAATGAATTTGCAAAAACAGTTTTACATTTTTTTTTTCTCATTCCATCTGTGGCTTCTCTGATTCCATAGAAAGAATCTGACTCTGTGTGTTTCATGATTGCAAGTTCATTTCTTTGTTCAAGTCCTAGAGACTCTTCAAGCTCACAACATACTGTGTTCAGTTTCCAACATAAAACTTTGTTTATATTAAGAGATTCTCAATCCCGCAATCCAGATGGGCTACTTTTAGACGTCTGCCCACAAGCGCAGACATCAATCTGTTTCTGCAAAGTGTTGTTTGCTGTGATAATCTCACCTCCGTCAAATGTTCCTATCTTTAACTCCTTGTTATTAAAATCGTGTAGAGGAAGCTGAGGAAAGATACGGCTATGGGCTGAGGGGAGCTGGCAACAGGATGCAATAGAAAGACATGTCTGGGAAGTTTATACGTGATTCTAATTGTATATATGCTACCAAATCACCTTAGACATGTTACTTCACCTGTCTGCCATTATTTTATCTATAAAAGAGAAGAAAAAAAGAAAAATAAATAAATAAATAAGAGAGAAGAGATTAGATGATTTATTGGGTTTTCCCTGGTGGCTCAGACGGTAAAGAATCTGCCTACAATGCAGGAGACTTGGGTTCAATTCCTGGGTCTGGAAGATCCCCTGGAGAAGGGAATGGCTATCCACTCCAATATTCTTGCCTGGAGAATTCTAGAGACAGAGGAGCCTGGCGGCTACAGTCCATGGGGTCACAAAGAATCAGACATAAATGAATGACTAACGCTTGGTGTCTTTCAACATTAATTCTCTATACATCCATGGAAGATTCTTATAACAAAACCAATATTTGAATAACCAAGTCTCCATCTAAACCACTAGCACCCAGACACATCGTCATTCATCATCCATCCAGTGAACACATAACTTTGCTTTGTGCTTTGGGATGGACCAAGTGACCTGACTTCAGTTAAATTTCTAAACATTACGTTTTACTCTGTTTCCTTAAGCATGTATGCCCCTCCCCAAAGAGCTGATGCATTCTTCCCTGAGAACTTTATTTTTTTCTAATGTAGCTTTACTTATTCAGCTTCTTCCACCAAGAGAGCCCCCTTCTCCACTTTATCTGTTTATATCCTACCCATCCCAGAAGGTCCAAGGAAGACTACCTACTCTGTAAAGTTTTCCTATTTTCCAACTCACCTCCTTCTTTCAGAATGTTTCTCACTCTTCTCTGCGGAGCTCTTTCTTTATGTATTTGAATAACAGTGACCATGTTCTACTTTGTGTTACAGTTATTTGGGGATTTATCTCATCTTCCCCCCTGGAATGCAAGCACCTTCCCACTAGGATAGGATGGTCTGTGTAGTTGAGCGCAAATGAATTTTGCAGCAGGACAAGTCATAATCAAATCCCAACTCTCTGCCTAGTCCTTTGGATAATCAGTTAATATCCATGATCATGAGATTCTTTATCAGTGAAAATAATAACTACTGGGGTGTAGGGAAGACAAAATGAGATCATTTAAGTGAAAGCGCTTAGTACTGTGCTTTGAATATGGAGCAAGTTTCTTTTCTTTTTTTTTTTCTTCACTTGCATTAACTGAGCACTCATAAGAGTTGTTGAAACCCTGCCTCTTTACCACGTTTTGAGTTCAATTCAAATTCCTCAATAGGGCTTACAAGGCTGGACATAATCTGCCTCCTACTTCTCTTATTTGACCTCATTTGTTTCATTGTAGGTTTATTTTTTTTACTAGGTTTATTGGAATAAAGCTGACATACAATAAATTGCTTCCCCAGTGATTCAGCAGTAAAGAATCTGATTGCAATACAGGAGACTCAGGAGACATGGGTTCGATCCCTGGATGAGGAAGATCCCCTGGAGGAGGACATGGCAACCTACTCCATAGTCTTGTCTGGAGAATCCCATGGACAGAGGAGCCTGGTGAGTTACAGCCCAGAGGGCTGCAAAGAGTCAGACATGACTGAAGTGGTTGAGCATGCATGCACACACAATAAATTGCACATATTGAAATGTATAATTTATTTAGTTCACACGTGTACATGAATTGCTCACCACGATCATAATAATGAAGTATTTATGCCTTCCAGCTTCCTTTCGCTCCTCTGTAATTCTTTTTCCAATACCTTCCCCACTATGCTTTCTGTCCCATAGTTAGGTAGCCATTAATCTGCTTTCTCTCCCTATATATTAATTTGTATTTCCTAGAATTATATATAAATATAATTATTTGGTAAGTATTATTTTGCTGCGCACTTTGTACTTTCACACAATGTATTTATTTTGAAATGTATCCCTATTGTAGAGTATAGCAATAGTTCATCACTTTTTATTAATGTGTATGATTCCATTGTATAAATATACTGGTCTCTTGATGGGCTTCTGGGCTGTTTCCAGTTTCTAACTATTACAAATAAAGCGGCTTTGGACATTTTGTACACGTGTTTATGCAGACATATAGTTTCATTTCTTTTGGCTCAATATCTAGTCAGAGAGTGACTACATCAAATGATAATACAAGTTTAACTCTTTAAGAAGCTGGCAAACTATTTCCAAAATGATGGCACAATTTTTTGCATCTCTATCAGTTGTATGTGAAAGTTCCAAGTAAAATTCAGGATTATCAGTCTTTCAATTTTTAAAATTTTGAAATGTGAATAGTGATATTTACCTAATAGCAGCTTTATTGGCTTTGTTCTAGGGACTACTCATACTAAGCATCTTTTCATATGTTTATGTGCTCTGCCTATGTCTTCTTTGGTAATATGTCTGTCAAATCTTTTGTCAATTTTCAAAAATCATTTTATTTGTTTTAATATTACTGAGTATTAAAAGTTCTTTGTGTACGCAAGACACAAGTTTTTATCAGATATTTGCTTTGCAAATATTTTTCCCAGTCTGTGGCTTGCTTTATTCCCTTACCAGCATCTTTTAAAGAGAAGATTATACTTTTGGTTGATTCCAATTAATCAAATTGTTTTATGGAATTTGGTCATTCTTCTGATCAGCAAGAGATTGATTTCAGGGCTCACAGCTGATATAAAAAAATCTATGGTCCTGTCTCCTAGTCTGCCCTCCTGATCTGAGGATTCTGCACCTTGAGATACTGAGAGCTGACTGTGTATTTATTGAAAAACATCGGTGTATTAGCGGACCCATGCAGTTTGAACCTGTGTTGTTCAAAGGCAGTAATTTTCATTTTAACTAAGTGTAATTTTAACTAAGTATATGAGGAAGTCTCTGAATAACCTAAAGTTATAAAGAATTTATTGCATCCTTTCTTTTAGAAATTTTATGGGCATGCGTTTTATGTTTAGATAAACCTGATTTAATTTTGCATATGGTATAAGTACTGATTGAAGATCTTTTTTTGTTTGTTTACATGTATTTAAATTTTGCAGTACCATTTGTTTAAAACTCTCTCTCCATTGAACTGCTTTGGAAACTTTATATATATATATACACACACATTATATATATATACATTATATATATAATGTATGTGTAGATCTATTTCTGAATGATTTACTCTCTTCTACCCATATATTTGTCAAACTTTATACCACATCCACACGTGTTTAATACTTTAGCTTTACGCTAGGAATGGAATAAATTCTGAAATAAAATATTGCTTGTCTTCCAACTTTGTTCTTGTATTTCAAAACTATTTTGCTACTTTAGTTTGTTTACATTTCTGTATAAATATTGGAATCTGTCAATTTCTACAAAAAATAAAGCCAGTTGATTAGGATTACAATAAATCCATAGGACAATTTATAATAATATGAATTTCCTTACATATAAACATGATTTATCTCATCATTTAGTTAGCTCTTTAATTTTGTACAGCCATATTTTGTAGCTTTCAGTATACACATCTGCATTATTCTTAGCAAGAATAAAAAAATACAATTAATTTATATAGGCTGATCTTGTGTCCTGAAAACTTACTAAACTCATTTATTAATTTTGGTAGATTTTCAAAATAGATACATTAGAATTTCTACATAGATAATCATCTCATCAGCAAAGACATTACCTTTTTCTCAATGTAAATCCTTTATTTCTTTATGTAGTAGCAAGGGTTAAAACATTTATTTAGTACAATGTTGAATAGAAATGATAATACTGGGCAAGAGAATGAGATCCCCCAACTGTAGGGAGAAAAAGGCATTCAGGCTTTCACCATTAAGCATGATGCAAGGTAGAGGTTTTTTGAAGATGCTTTTTTTCCCCATCAGGTTAAGGTCAATTCCTTCATGTAGATGCAGATTTTCACCAGGAATTTTTCTTTTTCTATACAAAAAACTTTAACATTTCTTGTAGACTAGATCTCTTGGTGAGAAATTCTTTCAGATTTTGTATATCTTTAAAAGTGTTTCTTTTACCTTCTTTTTGAAAGGTATTTTGGTTTTTGCATAGAATTCTAGGTTGAGAGTTTTATTTCTTTGCTTCATTTTTCAATCTTTCACCTAAACTGCCTTCGCACACATGTTGTTTTGTTGTTTTCAATGAGAAATCTGCTGTCACCCTTAACTTCATTCCTCCAGGTATAATGTGTCTTTTTTTCTCTGTCTGCTGTTAAATAATTTTCCTTTACCACTGATTTTGAGCAATTTAGATATGTGCCTTGGTATAGCTTTCTTTATGTTACTCATGTTTGAGTTTCATTGCATTTCTTGAATCCGTGTGTTTATAGCATCCATCAAAATAGGGAAAAAAAATAATTGGCTATTCTCTCAAATACACACACACACAAACACACACTCTTTGAAGACCCTAATGTGACAGACATGAGGCCAGTAAATGCTTCCAACAGCTCACTCACTGAAGTTTCGATCATTTTTTAATTCTATTTTTCTCTCTATGCTTTATTTTGGTAGCATTTTACTGCTGGATCTTCAGTTATACTCCTTTTTAAATGTAAAAATTAATTTTTTTTATTCTTTTTCATTGAATTTTTATCTCTAGGAATTGATTTGCCTGTTTTGTATGACTTCTATGCCTCCACTTTACTTTATAAGTGGGTAGGAGACAGTTATAGCTGTTTTCATGTTCTTGTTTGCTTTATCTATAATAATATGCATTTGTTCTGGGTCAGTTTCAATTGATAGATTTATTTTCAAATTTCCTCACTTCTTTGCATGCCTGGTACTTTTTTTAGGACACCAGAGGCTGAATTTTTTGTGTGTGTGTGTGTTGATAGGCACAGGATATTTTTGTATTCCTAGAAATATTCTTTAGTCTTTGTGGGGATGTGAGTAAATTCTTAGAAATAGTTTAACTCTTTAAGTCTTGCATTTATGATATTTTATTGGGGACCAGAGTTGATACCTTATTATGGATACAAAACATGTGTACTCAATTTTATATCCTGGGCTGGTGATCTATTTCACACTTGATAGTATGCTTGTTTCAATTTTTAAATAAATGAAAAAAATAAATAAATAAAATTAAAAAATAATAAAAGAATTAAAAATAAATATATCCTATGCATCTTGATGTGTCCCAGTGTGGCTGATGGAACTAAGCATAATTTTCAACACTGTGTGAGTTCCAGGTCCTAGTACTTTAAAGTGGCTTTTCTTAGCTTCTGATTGTTTCTTCATATGCATGTGCTGATCAGCGTTCATCTGAATATTTAACAGGAATCTCTGCTGATGTCCCAAGTTATTTTTCTGTGCAGTTATCTCCCATCTTGTCAACTCTTAATTCTTTGGCCTCCCTCAACTGTCATCTCTGCCTCTTCCACTCGTGAAGTCCATTGGGTTCTGCCTCAGTTTCTACTCCCTATGCCATGTCTTAGAAATTTTCCCCAGGAAGTGAGTTGGGACAATATCAGAGGTGTCCTTGTTTGTTTTCTGTCATTCAGGGGCATTCTCCTTTGTTGCTTTTCAAAATCTTGTAAAGAATTGTTTCGTACATTCTGTCCATTGTATCGGCTGTTTCAAGTACTGTGCTATGTTTAGTTGCTCAGACTTTTTGCAACTCATGGACTGCAGCCCGCCAGCTTCCTCTGACCATGGGGATTCTCCAGGCAAGAATACTGGAGTGGGTTGCCATGCTCTCATCCAGGGGACCTTTCCAGCCCAGGGATTGAACCCAGGTCTCCCACATTGCACACTGATTCTATGTCATCTGAACAAAAAGGCAAGACCCTTAGTCCATTTTTTTTTTTGGTTACTGTTTCAAGCAGGACCTAGCTTATTTCTGTTTATAATCATATTCACTAAGTTACCCTTTCTTTCTATCCTTTGCCCATACCATGCACCTTCACATGTCAAGTCTCTAAAACTTGCTCACCTCTGTTTTTCTCTGCTTGGAATTCTTTCCCCAAGATCTCTACAAGTTGACAGCTTCTAATTATTCAGGTAGTAGCTCTAATGCCAACTCCTTTGGGAAACTTTTTTGGTCATACTAATTAAGTAGACCATTCCCATCTCTACGTTATCTCTATTTAAGGTCATGATTTATTTGTTCAAAGTACTAGTCATCACCTAAATGCATCAAATTGACTTGTTTATAATAAATATATGTTGAAAGAAGTCATGTCAAATATTCAAAGAATAATTGAAAATAGGTTTATAATGCGTGCATGTAGAAGATTAGACCATCTAGAAATGACTTAGAAGGAAACTTGTTTATTTCACATAAAAAGTGACCCAAGGTAGGACAGTTTCAGGGCTTCCCCGATGGTTCAGTGGTAAAAAAAAATTTCACCTGCCAATGCAGGAGACTCAGGAGACATGGGTCCAATCTCTGGGTCTGGAAGATCTCTTGGAGAAGGAAATGGAAACCCATTCTAGTATTCATGCCTGGAAATTCCTTAGACAGAAGAGCCTTGTGGTATACAGTCCATGGGGTCGCAAAGAGTAAGACACCTGAATGCGAACACGAGGGTAGTTCCAAGAGAAGTTAATTCAGTGGCAAAAATCTGTGACATCATCAAGGGTCCAATTTCTTTCCATCTTTCTGCTTGTCAACTGTAATGTACTAGATTGTCATCTTTGCCCAGCTTCACCTTATTTTCCCAAGATGGCTACCACAGTTTCAAGTAATACTTGGAAATAGATTTTAGATTGTAGAGGAAAAGTATTTTTCTTCATCTTGTTCTAAAGGTAGGAAAAAATTCCCAGAATCTTTCCAACAACCTCTCTTTATATCTCCTTGGCCAGATGTTAGTGCCATTCCCAAACTAGTTGATGACAATGGGAAAGAAAATTACCAATACTGACTCAAACTAATCAAAGACCGTTTTCATCACAGACCTCTCCTACTTAAGGAAATTTCTTTCCCCACCTCTGCCAGAAGCTTGATGTTTGAAGTTGTTAAGAATGGAGTTCTAGTAGAAAGAAAGATGGAAAATATTTAGTTATGGAGGCTGCCACGGATTATTTTATTAGGATAAGATTATGCCATTCAAGGGGGCTTCCCAGGGGCTCTAATGGTAAAGAACCCACCTGCCAAGGTAGGAGGCGTGAGAAACACAGGTTCAATACCTGGGTCTGGAAGATTCCCTGGAGAAGGGCATGGCAATCCACTCCAGTATTCATGCCTGGAGAATCCCATGGACAGAGGAGCCTGGAGGGCTACAGTCCCTGGGGTCACAAAGAGTCGGACATGACTGAAGCAAATTTGTACGCATGCACATGCAATTCAAACATTTAAATTCTTTTCGTTTGCCTAGAATATCTTTCAACAGATTCAAATATTTGTCAGAGTGTGAGACAAACCTTCTGATATCAGCCGAGTTAAGCATAAGGTTTTAAGCTTGCATTTCTAGTTTTTCGCTTTGTATAGCATCTCCAGTTCTCGGCCTTCCTTCCTGGTATCTTGCCCACCACACTGATGCACATCGTCAACTGAAAATACTGTTTCCACAAATTTCCAACAAGCTGGCAGTGGGATTTCTGAAGCAGAAACATATTTCATTTTTTTCTGTTTAAAAATGGAAATTTAATCACAGTGCATTTCTTGTCATGATACACCCATTCAAAAACATTTACTGCTGATACTATTTACAGTGAATCCACAAATCTCACCAAACATTTTGATCAAAAGGATGGTGTTATGCTTAAACAACCTTCTACTCTCAGATAAAGTTTTATTATTTTATTCTGGGAGTGAAACCAGGAGATTGCCTATTCATTTCTGGTTTTGAAGGTATAGAAACTGAATGGGAGGAAATTAAGTTGTTACATCAAAGTAATATGTAGAAGTGTGCTGGTGTCCACCTGTATGTGCTTGTATCAGCTTATGAGCCTAAATATAAGACTGGATACTATGAAACTCATAGAGGAAGACATAAGCAGGACACTCTTTGACATAAATTGCATCACTGTCTTTTTCGATCTGTCTCCATAAGGGAAACAAAAACAAAAATAAACAAATGGGACCTAATTAAACTCCAGAGCTTTGGCATAGCAAAGGAAACTATAAAGAAAATGAGAATGCAACTCACAGAATGGGAGACAATATTTGCAAATGATGCAACTAACAAGGAGTTAGACTCCAAAATATGCAAACTGCTCAGTATCTAAAACACAAACAGACCAATCAAAAAATGAGCAGACCTAAATAGACATTTCTCCAAAGAAGATATATAGATGGCCAAGAGTCACATAGAAAAAGATGGTCAACATCGTTAATCATTAGAGAAACACAAATCAAAATTACAAGGAAATATGGCCTTGCAGCAGTCATCAATATCTGCAAACAGTAATTGCCGGAGAGGCAATGATTACCTTCCCTCCTACCCTGTTAGAGGCAATGTAAATTGGTACAGCCACTATGGAGAACAGTATAGAGGTTCCTTAAAAAGCTAAAAATAGAGCCACCATGTGATCCAGAAGTCCCTCTCCTGGGCATATATCCAGAGAAAAAGCATGGTTTGAAAGTATACATTCATTGCAGAGCTCTTTGCAATAGTGAAGATATGAAAGCAACACAAATGTTCATTGACAGATGAATGAATAAAGGAGATATGGTGCATATATACAATGAAATATTACCCAGCCATCAAAAAGAATAAGATAATGTCATTTGCAGCAACAAGGCTAGAAGTAAATCAGGCAGAGAAAGACAAATACCATGGTATAAATTATATGCTGAATCTAAAACAATGATACAAATGAACTTATTTACAATACAGAAATAGATTCACAGATTTAGAGAATGAACATATGATAACTAGAGGTGAAGGGCATAGGGGAGGGATAGATTGGGAGTTTGGGATTGACATGTATGCACTACTATATTTAAACTAGATAACCAACAAGGATGCCCTGTAATAAATAAAAAGTCAACAGAACCATCTTCTTGGTCAAGACTGAATCCTGCTGCTGTGGGTATGTTACAGGAATCTTACTTTGTCTCAACTTCTATAGTAAGAGAAGGGAAATTACCTCCCACAAATATAATCCCCAGAGACAAACTCATCCCAAAATATGAATGGAATTTGGTAGCTTGGTGACAAAACTGAGAAGAAATGCACAAACAAATGTTCCTTGATATTGTCATTGTTAAAAGCTGGGGTGGATAGAGACAAACCATAGTGCTCTTACTATATGCTGATTTGAGAATGGAAGAAAGTATATCAAAGGCATAGAGCAAAGTAAATGAGAAGCGTGGTCACCATGGAGCTCTCAAGATGGCATGGTGAATTTATTGCGGCTTGGAGATGTAGTTTTAATCCTAAAGAGGCAGACTTAGAAAGTGAAATTTCTCAAATTTATGTGGAGGGGCATTGCCCAGCTATAAAATTAAAATGGGGAGTGTGAGAAGGAGGTCCGAGAGAGAGGGGATATATGTATACATATAACTGATTCATCATTTTACAGACACTAACCCAACATTGTAAGCCAATTATACTCCAATAATTTTTTAAAGTGAATTTTTGAATAATGAAAAATGGTTTGACTAGTTGGTAGAAGTCAGAAAGGAGAAAAATTTAGAATCATAGGCAAGGGATGCTAGGGAAGACATGTAGATGGGCACATAGAAGTGGGAACATAGGGTATGGATGTTTGCATCTCATGATAATGCCCACCAGCAAAAATCCACATCAGAAGAACCACTGAATAACCAGTTAAGTATAAGGATTCATCCACTGTAATACATCCAGCCCCTGTGTCCTCAGATGCCCAGTGTTTGGATAATGGACCCATGATTAGAACAGTCATGGTGGCAGGGGTGTAGGCTATTGGTGAGCCTAATAGTATAGATTCTCGTCCAAACTTAACATAGTCTCTTCTGCTACTATATACCCAAACTTTTAGCAGTACAGATGAACTCCAAACCAAATCCTCAATACAGCTCTATCCCTGGAGGAGAATAGCCTGCAACTTGGTTATGCTGGGCTAATCATTAATAGAACAGCAATTTGCCACAAATGGAACAGCAAATAGCTATACATTTGCCTTTCCCAACTTCTGTATCTCTGCCAGAAGCAGTTTTCAAAGATGTAACCTGATTAATAAACATGCAATCCTGCATTACTTTGGCTCACATCATGGGATTCATTTTACTGAAAAAAAGTACAGCAATAGATGGATGCTGAAGTGGAAGCTCCAATACTTTGGCCACCTGTTGGGAAGAGCAGACTCATTGGAAAAGATCCTAAGGCTGGGAAAGATTGAAGGAGAAGGGGAGAATAAGGAGGAGAAGGGGACGACAGAGGATGAGATGGTTGGATGACATCACTGACTCAGTGGACATGAGTTCAAGCAAACTCTGAGAGATGGCGAAGGACAGGGAAGCCTGGTGTGGTGCAGTCCATGGGGTCACAAAGAGTTGGACATGATGGAGTGACTGAACAACAGCAATAGACACACATAAAAGGCATCTACTGATCCTACCACAGTCTTCATCACCTAGAAGCAACAGCCTGTTTGGAATGTTGAAATGATCTTAAAAACCTAAGCTAAGACACTATTTGAGAACAAACACCTTGCATGTGAGAGTGCTGTCCTTCAGGATGTGATACTTGCTTGGAAACAATGATTGATACATGGTTGTTCGTTCTTAACAAACAAAATTCACCAGTTCATGTTGTGAGGGAAACATAGGACTGACTGCTCTCATTATCCCTAATGACACTGTGCTTCCTCTCACAACCAGGAACCCAGTAAGAATGTTCCCAAACCTGCAGTTGAGACTGCTGTATGCTCACTTTGGAATCCTCATGCTGCTGGATCATCAAGAAAAAATGTTATCATACAGATTGCTCAACCATATCTTTCATGGGGAAGTTATACAATGTTATATAATGAATGCAGAGAGGTTAACTCAGAATTCACAGAATCGTATTTTGGTGCTTCTGTGCCTGGTGATCACAGAGATGAGTCAGTTGCAGCAAACTTGCCCAATAATGGAAGGTCTGGTGGGAAAATGCTCTGGATCACTCCAACATGAAAATATAGATTATCTGAAGTACCAATGGCTGAGTGTGAGGAAAACATCAGTTGAACAATGAAAGAGAGGGACGATGAATCTCAGTTGCAGCCTCAGGAGTCCCTGCAGTGGTGGGTGCCATGACTTGTCCCACTAACCCTCGTGATAGTTTTTAGAGATTATTCTTCAGAGACTATTTCTAGCCACCAGCTGGAAGAGTTAGGGACAAAATGAACTTCCTGAAGGCGTGATTAGAACTGAGCATGTAAGAGGTAGCAGGCAATTGTGATGCTCTATGTCCTATGGGGCCCTAGGATGCTCCAAGTATGATGACTACATCCCACATAAGCAGGAGCTTCAGCAACTCTTGCTTTTCTGCCTTGGGATTTTTCTGATGCCATTTTAGCCCTCATGCAGGATAATCTAAAAGTATGAAAACGCATTGCTCTCAAGGAATCCGTTAACCAATGGAGCTTGAGAGTTGATAGATAAACTGTGCAGACTCCTATCCTAGAAGGGACAATTCTGAGAGGGTTCTATATTGCCTACAGTACAACTGAAGATCAGTTCTGATTCTGGTAACCATTGAATAATGCACACTCTATTCGCTTTCATAATTTCACTCTCAACACTTCCTCATTTCTAAATTCTGGAATCACTTCCCCAAAGACACACTCTGCACCAAATCCTTGTCTCAGGCTCTGTTTCAAGGGAAACTCAAACTAAGAGAGTGTAAAGGCTGAGATAATTATCTCAATAATTATCAGCAATAATTATTGCTGCTTGGTGAGTATAAAGCAAGATCACATGCCTAATCACAGCCCAGATTACTTCCCTGCTGTGTAAATTCATGGGAATCCCACACTTCAAGTCTCCCTCTCAGACTATAATTAGGTACAACTTCTGTATAATCAACATATCCCAAATTTAAGTTTTAGAACTTCCCTGGTGGCTCAGTGGTAAAGAATCTGCCTTCCAATGCAGGAGGTAAAGGAGATGGAGGATCGATCCCTGGGTTGGGAGGCTCCTCTAGAGATAGAAATGTCAACCCGTTCCAGTGTTCTTGCCTGGGAAGTCCCATGGAGAGAGGAGCCTGGTGGGTTAGAGTCCAAAAGAGTCGGACGTGACTTATTGACTAAAACGCAACAACAACCTTAAGTGTTAAGTAGCTCAATTTATGTGAATCATGTAACTCTGTGCCAGTGCTAAGTCACTTCAGTCGTGTCTGACTCTTCGAAATCCTATGGACTGTAGCCCTCCGGGAGCCTCTGTCCATGGGATTCTGCAAGCAAGAATATCGCCTAGTAAAAGTCAAACATTCAATGCATGCTACATGCAATGACGGTTACTATCAGAATTATTTCCTTAACTTATCTAATGTTTATCTGTTCAGTTTAAAATTACTGTTTTCTGCCATCGTTTCCAGTTAGTTTATTTCTCTTCTTTCAAAGATCTTTTGAGAAAAAAGAAATTGCTATCAACTAACGCTTAAAATTCTCACTTTTCAAGGTTATTTTGAAATTAATATAAGAATGATTAAAACAGGGTCTAACATATAGTATATTTCCCATAATGCTTATTTTACCTTCTGTTGCTGTCATCTATTATGGTTACTATTACCAATAATACGATTGCTTAGGAAGCATTGATATGAACAAAGCTAGTGGAGGTGACGGAATTCCAGTTGAGCTATTTTAAATTCTAAAATATGATGCTGTGAAAGTGCTGCAATCAATATGTCAGAAAAATTGAAAACTCAGCAGTGGCCACAGGACTGTAAAAAGTCAGTTTTCACTCCAATTCCAAAGAAAGGTAATGCCAAAGAATGTTCAAACTACCGCACAATTGCACTCATCACACTCTAGCAAAGTAATGCTCAAATTTCTCCAAGCCAGGCTTCAACAGTACATGAATCATGAAATTCCGGATGTTAAAGCTGCAATTAGAAAAGGCAGAGGAACAAGAGATCAAATTGCCAACATCCATCGGATCATCAAAAAAGCAAGAGAGTTCCAAACAAACATCTACTTCTGCTTTGTTGACTACAACAAAGCCTTTGACTGTGTGGATCACAACAAACTGTGGAAAATTCTTAAGAGATGGGAATGCCAGACCACCTGACCTGCCTCCTGGGAAATCTGTATGCAGTTCAAGAAACAACAGTTAGAATTGGACATGGAACAACAGACTGGTCCCAAACTGGGAAAAGAGTACGTCAAGGCTGTATATTGTCACCCTGATTATTTAACTTCTATGCAGAGTACATCATGAGAAACGCTGGAATGGATGAAGCATAAGCTGAAATCTAGATTGCTGGGAGAAATATCAGTTACCTCAGATATGGAGATGACACCACTCTTATGGCAGAAAGTGAAGAAGGACTAAAGAGCTTCTGGATGAAAGTGAAAGAGGAGAGAGAAAAATTGACTTAAAACTCAACATTCAAAAAACAAAGATCATGCAACTGGTCCCATCACTTCATGGAAAACAGATGGGGAAACAATGGAAAAAGTGACAGACTTATTTTGAGGGGGTTTCCAAAATCACTGCAGATGGTGACTGTAGCCATGAAATTAAAAGACGCTTACTCCTTGGAAGGAAAGTTATGACCAACCTAGACAGCATACTAAAAAGCAGAGACATTACTTTGCCAACAAAGGTCCATCTAGTCAAAGCTGTGGTTTTTCCAGTAGTCATGTATGGATGTGAGAGCTGGACTATAAAGAAAGCTGAGAGCCAAAGAATTGATGTTTTTGAATTGTGGGATTGGAGAAGACTCATGACAGTCCCTTGGACTGCAAGGAGATCAAAGCGGTCAATCCTAAAGGAAACCAGTCCTGAATATTTATTGGAAGGACCGATGCTGAAACTGAAACTCCAATACTTTGGCCACCCGATGGGAAGAACTGACTCATTGGAAAAGTCCCTGATACTGAGAAAGATTGAAGGCGGGAGGAGAAGGGGATAACAGAGGATAAGATGGTTGGATGGCACCACCAACTTGATGGACATGAGTTTGAGCAGGGCCCAGGAGTTGGTGATAGACAGGGAAGTCTGGCGTGCTGCAGTCCATGAGGTCCCAAAGAGTCGCATACGACTGAGTGACTGAACTGAACTGATCAGTACTGTGTCCGTGGAATCTAAAATAATAATTCAAGGACAGGGAGCTCACTTTTCTTTATGTTAAATGTCATGACCCAATTAAATTTGGGAGTTTCATTTTCATTAACTTTGGCCAGCTCAGTAATTCATTTTTACCAAACATGACAAACCTGACCCAACCGACAAATGGAAGATGGCATTTGCAATTTGTATGTTCTTTGATGAGGGTCACCAGTAAAAAGTGCTTTCTAGGATTTATCGGCTCTACAATTGGGACTCATCCATAGTATAATATAGCACACAGAGGAAAGTCATTGATTGAGGGCCAGCTCTGCACCATGTGCTCTGCTGGCATTATCTCATTACTGCCCAGAACCACCCCTCTGACTTCTGACCATTGATCCTCATTCACAGGTGAGGCACTAAGGTACTCAGAGCTTGAATCACTTACACAAGGTCATGCCTTCGGTACATGACAGGAAGAATATCTCCCTCAAATCAAACTGATAGATGCTGTTTACTATGTTTTATTCTTAACAAAGGGACCAAGTCTTAGAACAAGAAAGTCATCTGTACTCTGAACTCTGATCAAAAATAGGGACACCTGAAGGTGACATTCAGACCTGGAGACGTATCAGAATTTCACCGTCTGCCATGCGTCCCAGTTAGTCACTGTTCTCACTGTGTCTTTCAGAATAGCCTATTTTGGCCCCTAAGCCATCACATAACTTGAAATAACTGAACCATGTAGCAAGAGCTTATAAAAAAGAAAAAAAGAAAGAAAGAAAGAAACACTTTCAGAGACAGGTACCCTCCCTGTAACTGTAGGACTTACAAAACTCTGAATTCCAAAGGGGGAAATTCCACAAGGGCCCCTCAGCATCTGAGACTGGTGGAGAGGACATCGGAGACTCAGGTCAGTTTCTCTTCCTGCTTCTGCCTTTATCTTTTGTGATTCATCCTGGAATATGAGTCAAATAAACTCACCAAAGGTTTATTTTTACAGTTTGTTTTTGGCTTGGTTACAGTAGATCCTTTTAGCTCAGATACACACATTAATAAAAGGCCAATCTTTGGAAAAAGCATGGTGTCTTGCAAAATATGAATTTGGGCGTCAAATTTGTTGTTCAGTCGCTCAATTGTGTCTGACCCTTTGTGACTCCATGGACTGCAGCACGCCAGGATCCCTGGTCCTTCACCATCTCCCAGAGTTTCCTCAAATTCATGTCCATTGAGTCAGTGATGCCATCCAACCATCTCCCAATTCCCATTGTGCCACTTAGTCTGTGGGACCTTAAGCCCTTTCCCTAACCTCTCTCAACCTCAACTTTGGCCTAGGTTAAAGGGGATAAATTCCATTTTGCAGGGTTATCATGAAAGCTTAATGAAAAGAAAAAAATCTCATTGGAGTTTCTGAATCTCAGTGTGAGAGAAAATGAATATTGATTCCCCTCATTTATTCCCTGTCCTTTCTCAGTTTAACCATAACTTGACAGGCTTTATTTTGGAAAAGGTGATGAACTTGGAGGCAGAAAATCTGAGCTCCCTATCCAAGTCTCTGGCCACATATTGTTAGCATGATGAAATGGTACAATGCACTTGAAAGAACAAAGGAAAACTATTTCGATCTCTTAGAACCTTGGGCCACCTCTTCATCTGCCCGTGTCCCACTTGTGTGGAGAATAAGGAATCATCACGCCATCTGGCATGCAACAAGAGAGCTTAGGGTCTGGCTTCCAAAGTCAATTTAGACATTCAATTTCCTTGTGACCTTGGACAAGAGTGTGACATCTCTGAGTATTGCATGATCACTTATAAAATGGGGTTTATAATAGTACCTATGTCAGAGACAGTTGTGAGTGCTAAGTGACATAAGATCAAACAAGCAGTGTTTCATAGTTAAGTTCATTTGTGTCATATTTTAGAGTCCATATCTAAGTGCTATCATATGATATTTGTGGGGGAGGGACGGATTGGGAGTTTTGAATTAGCAGATGCAAACTATAGAATAGATAAATAAGGTCTTACTGTATAGCATGAGGAACCATATTCAATATCCTGTGATAAAACATAACAAAGTAATATGAAAAAGAATATATATATATCTGAGTGACTTTGATGTACAGCAGAAATTAGCACAATATTGTAAATCAACTGTATTTCATGAAAATAAATTTTAAAAATAGTGTCTGAAATATGCACTCTATATGCTAATGACCGCATTGAAAAATCTGCTTGGTTTAAGGAAAATTTCAGTTCTAAATTTCAGGCATCACCGACTCGATGGACATAAGTATGAATAAGCTCCAGGAGTGGGTGATGGACAGGGAAGCCTGGCGTGCTACAGTCCCTGGGGTCACAAAGAGTCGGACACAACTGAGCGACTGAACTTTCTCTTTCAGTTCTAAGCTGCTATTTGCCTGTTCATTCATGTGTCGGTAAATTTACTGTTGACTTGAGCATTTATTGAAGAAGTATTTCTGCAGTGACTGCTGCACGCCAGAGGGTTTAGAGAACACAAGGCTTCCGTCCTTGAGGAGCTCGCGTCGTGCTAACGTGTGGGGCAGACAAGCCATCAGCGGCAAGCCACTGGCAGATCCTGAAGATAGGAATGCATGCAAAGTCCAAGGAAAGCCCCTGACTTCAGAGGGAGGATAAAAAGAAACATGAGCCTCCATTTCTCACTGACACCCAGTTACCAGGTTGAGTGATATTTTAGAAGAGGCTGAAGATGAGCTCAAATGTCAGGACTTATCATGATGAAAATGGCTCAAATTTATATTTCATGGTAGTTTCCAGTAAGACAACGTGCCAGTCCAACTAACAGTGTTAATTATCGGATGTCTTGGTTTCCATTGTTTCAGTGAAATCCTTATGCTATGAAGGCTATTTTGCATTTTGTCTGCTTGGGAACACTCCTAGGGTCACTTCTCTGGGAGAAGTGTCACATCTGCGGTCAGGATGAAGCACTTTGGTGTCATCAGATATCATTTTGGAAGGAATCAAAAGGAAGAATCAGATCATTAGCAGAGACATTTTCTCTGGGAAAGTTTAGGGGGGAAGTGGATAAGATTATTTTTAGAAAGGGTAAAATAATTAGAAGTGAGTTTATAATGTTTTAATCATGTGTGAAGGTGTTTATTCTTTCCTTTTGCTAACCCTGGAAAAAAAGGAGCACTAGGCAGAGAGTCAGGTTTGAATCTGAGCTTCATCTTTAATAAATGATGTGCTCTTGAGCAAGTCAGAATCATTCTCAGTCTCTTCATTTGTGGGAAAAAAAAGATAATTATGGAATAATTATTGCTTAGAAAAAAAAAAACTTCAGAGTCAATGACCAATAAAGAACCTTTAGTAAATAATATCCATAATGATAATGATGATGATGATTAGTAATTATTAAAAAAAATATAATCTGTGCTGCTTATTTTAAATGAAGCCTGTCAAGAAATCTCATTGCAAGCTACACTGGCATGTAATTATGAATTGGATTAAGAGATGGGGAATCTAGAATAAGTGTATGAGATAATGGCCCAAGAGAAAACCAGAGAGTGAGCCTTTAATACTTTCATTAGGAACAGTAGTAACTAGAGCATGTAAATACATCCATGGACCTTAGGAAGCCCTTGTGGAACTGAGAAGAATCACAGAAAAGTGTGGAACTTTACACGGAGAAGGCAATGGCACCCCACTCCAGTACTTTTGCCTAGAAAATCCCATGGATGGAGGAGCCTGGTAGGCAGCAGTCCATGGGGTCGCTAGGAGTCAGACACGACTGGAGTGACTTAGCAGCAGCAGCAGTGGAACTTTACAAGCCGACTTGTGTCTTCCTAGAGCTTGTGAGCAGGTTCCATCTACTACTGCTTTGAGCAGATGTATCTTGGGATATCTCAGACGGCCAAGGGCATTTCATGGAGAGCCTCTACTGAAATTAGTGGAGGCATCTGGGCTTCCCTAGTGGCTTAGATGGTAGAGAATATGCTTTCAATTCAGGAGAGCCAGGTTGGATCCCTGGGTTGGGAAGATCCTCTGAAGAAGGAAAGAGCTACCCACTCCAGTATTCTTGCCTAGAGAATTCCATAGACGGAGGAGCCTGGTGGGCTACAGTCCATGGGGTCACAAATAGTTGGACACAACTGAGTGACTTTCACTTTTCTGGGACAGTAACTCTCATCTGACATAATATAAAACTTACCCAAGAGATTCCAGTCAATATGCATTCATGTGCAAAAATTAAATGTAGTTAGTGTATAGTAATTTTAGGATGATACCCGCCAGGTAGAAGATAGAACTGAGCTGGTTAAATAATACAAATAAGTATGGTTCAACATGCTTTGAGTAAGAGGTGGAAAGGAAACCATGATGAATAGCTGGCACCGGGAAGTGCAAGTGCTTCACCTAACAAGTAAATGAGGATGAAGTGAGAACAGTGCAAAGATTTCGTTTCTGACAGAACTCAGCGGTTGAGGGAACTAAACCAGAGTCAGGAGCGCACCGCTAGAGGTGGTTCCCCAACGACTGATAACTCCTGAGGGTTTTCATATCCGCACATTCAGCAACAAAACCTCCAGCAGCTGACAGCGCTCCACTTTCCTCGCAGAGGTTGAGAACTGCTGCTGTTGGGAGCACAGAGACAGCCGTCCATCACGGCTTGCTCCTGGACATCCTTGAACTATTAGCTACCTATTATGCATAACGAATGGCTCTAATATGTAGTAGCTTCAAATGGCACACACTTATTATCTCACAGTTTCTGTGGGACAGGAATCTAAGCATGGCTTAGTTACTTCCCTTACTTCTGGGTCTCATAGGCTGCAATCAAGGTGTTGGCTGAGGGTGTGACCCTGTCAGAAGGCTCACCGGAGCAAGAGGCTTTCAAGCTCATTCCAGGGTGGTCGGCATCATCCAATTCCTCACCGGCAGCTGGTCAACAATATCCCTCAATTCCTTGCCTCATGGACCCCTCCATTCAGCATTTTGTGACATGGTGACTCATTTCATTAAAACGAGTAACTGAGAGGGTAAGAGAGAGATTTAGCAAGGAGGAGAGAATACCAGTAAAATAGAAGTCCTTACGACCTAATTACTGCAGCACCATTTATCACTTTTGTCAGATTCTACTTGTCAGAAAGAAGTCTGTAGATCCATCCCACACTCAGCTGAAGAAGGATGTATATGGGATTGAATTCCAGGGGATGGGTCACTGGGAACCATCTGAGTAGAATTCCTGTGACAGTTGATATAGGAAAGCTCAGATGGGAAGGATCCCAGTCTCCTCTCATCTGCTGCTGCTGCTAAGTCGCTTCAGTCGTGTCCGACTCTGTGTGACCCCATAGACGGCAGCCCACCAGACTCCGCCGTCCCTGAGATTCTCCAGGCAAGAACACTGGAGTGGGTTGCCATTTCCTTCTCCAATGCATGAAAGTGAAAAGTGAAAGTGAAGTCACTCAGTCGTGTCCGACTCTTCGCGAACCCATGGACTGCCGCCCACCTGCTACTTCCTGCTTTTTCCTATCCATGTTATGATTCTGATTCTGAAAATTTTCCTGGCCAATATCTTTCCCCTTATGCCTCTTTCGCTTTTTGCATCTTTAAAATTTTTTGTTTGCTTGTTTTATGGTTTTGAAAGATTCTCATATAGTGAAAAAAACAATGTCAATTGGAGTTCCCAAAGTTAGTCCTAATTCTAATCTAACTATTTACACTGTGGATGAACTAAGGAAAAAGAATTTCACTTGTTAATCCTTAGTGTT
Source organism: Cervus elaphus (assembly GCF_910594005.1). NCBI lineage: Eukaryota > Metazoa > Chordata > Mammalia > Artiodactyla > Cervidae > Cervus > Cervus elaphus. Next base: position 10,874,990 of record NC_057820.1, read on the forward strand.
TTTTAGGAGCTAAAAGGTAATATAATGTCATGATTATTATAATTGGATTTGGAGTCAGACATTTTTCAGTCAAATGCTCTACCCCTGAGTTATACCCCCTCCCTTTGGAGTCAGATATTCTGAATTGGATATTAAGTCTCTGATTTTTTAGTATTATTTCACGATGCCAAAAAATCTGTATTATTTGTTTCTTTTAGTAGTATAATACTGTGAGTTAGAATCTATTTCAAATTTATACACGAGGAAAATTAGACTTAAAGAAGTTAAAATCTTAGCGAAATCTTTCATTATGAAGTGTTAATGAATGTGTGAAACAGCAAGAGGTCTTACACACTCCATGCTTGGAGGGAACAGGCTTTTTTTTTTTTTTTCCTTTTTATGGTCCTTTGGTACACAATTGGGCATTAATTTAAATTTCCACTTATACCACAGTCTACGAGCCAGAAGCCTAACTAGTAGGAGTATAGCCCAGAGAACACCTGTATCCGGATATATAGAAACATCATTCATAGCAATATTAAAACTAATACTGATATTAATAATAAATGCAGCTAGCCTTCATGGTGGGGCTTTCGTGGTGGCCCAGTGGTAAAGAATCCACCTGCCAATGTGGGAGATGCAGGTTTGATTTCTGAGTGGGGAAGGTCCCCTGGAGAAGGAAATAGCAATCCACTCTGCTATTCTTGCCTAGGCAATCCTGTGGATAGAGGAGACTGGCAGGCTACAATCCATGGAATTACAAAGAATCAGACATAACTTAGTGACTAAACAACAAAAATAACAACTTGTATGATACCATGGTTTTAAAATTTTAGATGCAAGCATAGTCATTTGGAGAACTTATTAACATAGCCTCTGGGCCCCATTCCCATGGTTTCTGATTTTGTAGTCTGGGGTGGGGCCAAAGAATCTTCTTTTCTAACGTGTTCTCAAGGGATATGATGCTGCTGATCCAGGGACCATCCTCTGAGCACCATTGATGTAGTGTCTATCTCTTAAGTGATTTAGGCAGATTTAGTCTTATAACTCCTCACAAGGATCCTAGAGAAAGAGCACTTTATTATTTCCTGTTGATTGATAGAAAGAAAAGCTGAGGCATGAAAAGTAGCGTGAGCTGTTCAAGCTGGGAAACTCAGGCTGACTGGCCCTGGATCTGCAGGATTAACCAAAACATTTGGTGCACTCCTGACAGGCAGGTGCAGAAAAGCATTTCAAGCTCAGAAAAAGCTTGGCACTTTGGGCTATTCTGATAAACTTGGGGACTAGAAGGGAGTCCAAGTGGCTCTAATATTGGACACATGTGAGGCAGGGATAAAGCCTGGAAGGCACCAGAAAGAGGCAGCAGGGGTTGTCGCATCAGGACTTTGCTTTCCAGGTGAGTCTGCACCTTGTCCTGGGGATTACAGGGCATGGGAGGGCTTAGACAGGGAGAGACAGGGTGAGATTTGTGCTTTTAAACACATGTGTAATATGCAGGGGGCTTCCTTTGTGTCTCAGTGATAAAGAATCCACCTGCCAATGCAGGAGACATGTGTTCGATCGCTGGGTCAGGGAGATCCCCTGGAGAAGGAAATGGAAACCCACTCCAGGATTCTTGCCTGGGAAATCCCATGGACAAAGGAGCCTGGTAGGCTACAGACCATGGAGTCGCAAAGAGTAGTGCATGACTTAGTGACTAAACAACAAGAAATAATACAAAGGGCTTGTGCAATGGCTTGGAGAGAGAGACGTTAGAAAGGCAGAGAATGGTTTGGAAGTTATTTTTGGCGCTCCTGATGAGAAGTGGTGGCAGTGGGTGGAGAACAGGGCACGGAGATGAAGTGTGAGAGACGTGCAGGTCCCGAGACAGCAGGACCTGAAGTTAAGGGGAGACCAAGGGGTTAACCACATGGGCTTCCCTGATAGCTCAGTTGATAAAGAATCTGCCTGCAAAAATAAAAAAAAGAATCTGCCTGCAACGCAGGAGACTCCAGTTCGATTCCTAGATTGGGAAGATCCGCTGGGGAAGGGAAATGCTACCCACTCCAGTATTCTGGCCTGGAGAATTCCCTGGACTGTATAGTCCATGGGATCACAAAGAGTTGGACATGACTGAGCGACTTTCACTTTCAAGGAGCTTAAGGCTAATTCCCAACTTCCTGGCTGGTAATGGTGGTGTCATTCTCTTGAGGGCAGGGTGTTATTGGAGCAAACATACTCTGTTCATGGCTAAGTCTGAAGTCCCTATTGGGAGTTTTGACAACTTTCCTCTTAAAAGCCAGAACATTTTGCAACAGTGTCTGACACAAGGAGTCTAGTAGACCTGGTTTGAATCCCAGTTTCAACAATTATCACCTGTATAATCTTTGGCATTTGTCCTTTCTAAGTCTCAGAACCACCCCCAACATCTTAATATTGTTCAAAGAAGTCTATATTGGGGTTGGCACAGAAGTGCATCAAACACTGAGTCACCTCCAATGGGATGCTATTCCAGGCGGCACTAGTGCTAAAGACCCTGCCTGCATTTATGCAGGAGACATAAATAATGTGTGTTCAATCCCTACATCAGGAAGATCTCCTGGAGAAGGAACTGGTTACTTACTCCAGTATTCTTGCCTGGAGAATCCTATGGACAGAGGGGCCTGGTGGGCTAAGGTCCAGAGTGTTGCAAAGAGTCAGACACTACTGAAGCGAATTAGCACACCCATAAGTGGGATGTAGATGGAAGCATACAAAATCCTCGCGTTCATGGAAGCTTCTAGTCTAGAGAGCAAACACTTAAAAAGAAAATTGGGGTGTGCCTTGTAGCCACCTGCTCAGCCATGAGTCCCTGGGAAAAAAACAAACAAACAAAAAAAACCATGGAGTTCAAGCAATCTGAAGAGCTGTTAATTGAAAGGATCTGCTCTCCAGACCTCCGACTCCTGCAGTTACAGTCCTCATTGGCAATGCTGTGCTGTGGTTTGTCAGTCATGGCTGACTCTGCAACCCCACAGACTGCAGCCCACCAGGCACCTCTGTCCATGGGATTCTCCAGGCCAGAATACTGGAGTGGGTTGCCATGCCCTCCTCCAGGGGATCTTCCCAACCCAGGGATCAAACCCAGGTCTCCCACACTGCAGGCAGCTTCTTTACCCTCTGAGCCACCAGGGAAGCCCAAGAATACTGGAGTGGGTAGCCTATCCCTTCTCCAGGGGATCTTCCCAACCTAGGGGTTGAACTGGGGTCTCCTGAATTGCAGGGGAATTCTTTACCAGCTGAGCTACCAGGGAAGCCCCGTAGGCAGAGAAAAGCTTTATTAATACCCGTGTCCTCCAGAACCACAGTACTGCCTGGTGCATCACCGGTGTTCGATGAAGGTGTGTTGAACGAAGCAAAAATAGTATGTTCAGCGGTTTCCACCAGTGAAAAATGCTGAATCCGGAAAGAGGTCTGTGCTGGTGGCAGGGCCGGTTCATAGGATCTTATCATAGAGCTGGGATGCGTTTGTGCTGCTCTCATGCTCACTGACAAAATTGCAATGACCTATTTAGCTTCCCAGGTTAGAACAAAGAAGTTGTTCTGTAAACAGTAACATTCTGTGCTTAAAATAGGAAAATTTCCCTTTAATCTATTAGCCACATCACCTGAAAAATCACCGTGACACCCCTGCAATTTGTGGAGCAAATGATTCTTTGGAACTGAATAATTTATTCACACATTTGCTGACAGTGTGCATTTCTGACATCCCATTATTTTCAATCCTGCATCACTTCCTGATGCAATGTGGTCAGAATTCTGCCATATCACATCAGAAATCTGCCTAATTTTACACTCCCTAAAATTACAAGACAGGTCACCCAAGGATGTTGCTTTTCCTTCCTGAAGTAACTAAATTTTGAATAGTGGCAAAGGTTTATGTTTTTAAGTATTTACTAAAAAGGGCAATAAATGTGTCTTAGCACCCCACTGGTGGGCTTTCTAAGGGTGTAGAAGTCCTATCTGTGTGTCAAACCTTGGTGGATGGTGAGGGCATAGCAAAAGCCAGAAGCTCCCTCCCTGTCTTGAACTTCGCCTGTGCTGAGAGACTTTATTTTTGCAACCAGCCCAGCACACAGAAACTATTATTATCTGCACAAAGGAGGAAACAGAGGTGTATATGGGGTTAAGAATGAAAGAAAAAGGACCTAGATCGTGAGAATACAGCTTTAAACACTCGGTTTTGATTTTACTGCAATAGGAGAATTTTTACCTTCATAACTACATTTGGCATTTCCTCAGACTGAAGTAGTTTCCTGCTTATTTTTAGACTGTTATTTTATATTTTTTAGTGACTAGAGGGGTTGAGGGAATGCAAAATGGAGAGAGATCTGTACTGAATAACTGTTAACTGTCTTGCGTGTAAAGCTGCTTCAGTCATGTCCAACTTTTGTGACTCTGTGGACTATATAGTCCTTCAGGCTCCTCTGTCCATGGGATTCTTCAGGCAAGAACACTGGAGTGGGTTGCCATGCCCTTTTCCAGGGGATTTTCCTCACCCAAGGATCTAACTCGCATCTCTTACATCTCCTGCATTGGCAGGCGGGTTCTTTACCACTAGGGCAACTTAAGAAGCCCAACTAACTGTCTCACGCTTTCTTTAGAATATTTGTTTTGATTCTATACATCAGTCCTAGAAGGGAAACGACACAATGATATGTGCCCTTCCAGTTTGAGGATGAAGAAATAGAAGCTCAAGATGACCAATGATTATTCAGTGACTGGATCGAGTCCTAAAACCCTTAAGTGGCTGATATGGGACTTTGAACTCTTGTGTTTGATTCTAAGCACTGCTCTCTTCATGTTAGAGAAAAGGTGCCCAGTGGGTGAAGAACCTCACAGCTCCTCAAGATACTGTAACCTAGGCTGAGACAAGCCAGCCAACTGAGAGCCGTGTTCCTAGACAGCACTACCATGGCCCCTCTCTAATCACACCTATGCTTGGATTCTGCTGTGCTTTACCCAAAATGCCATTAAAAAATGTGGCATTTTATGTATTATTGAGTCGTTGTCCTCATTGTTGCAGTGCATGAGAGGATTTCCCTTCAGATCCCACTCCTCGAAAAAATACGTTCACACCACTTCCAGGTTTTTTAATTTAATTTTATTTACATTTATTATTTTATTTGTTAACTGTGCTGAGTCTTTATTGCTGCGAGGGCTTTTCTCTAGCTGTGGTGAGGGGGGCTACTCTTTGCCGTGCTGTGCTGGCTTCTCGTTGCGGTGGTTTCTCTTGTTGTGGAGCGTGGGCTCTGGGACACAGGGGTTCAGTCCCTGGGCTCAGGCTCCAGAGCCCAGGCTGAGTGGTTGTGGTGCTTGGGCTTGTTGCCTCAAGGCGTGTGGGATCTTCACAGCTCATGGATCGAACCTGTGTCTCCTGTATTGACACACGGATTCTTAACCACTGAACCACCAGGGAAGCCCCCAGATTTTTAACTTTATTGCCTTTCCCACTTTCCGTGGTCTACTGAGAAATCCAAAACCAAGAGCGCGGCCTGCCACTAGCAAGTGTATAGAACTTGAAGAAGATCAACCATTTGGTAGCTATGGGAACTATCGTCATCATCAACCATTAGCTATTTTCCTATCTTAATTTGTCCTTCACTACCATGTCCTCATTAACAGTCTTACTACGTGAAATTTTATATGAAGAACTATGAACGGAGGTTCGTGACATTGTACAGGAGGCAGTGATCAAGACCATCCCCAAGAAAAATAAATGCAAAAATGCAAAATGATTGTCTGAAGAAGGCTTACAAATAGCTGTGAAAAGAAAAGAAGTGAAATGCAAAGGAGAAAAGGAAAGATATATCCATTTGAATACAGAGTTCCAAAGAATAGCAAGGAGAGATAAGAAAGAATTCCTCAATAATCAGTGCAAATAAATAGAGGAAAATAATAGAATGGGAAAGACTAGAGATCTCTTCAAGAAAATGAGAAATACCAAGGGAATATTTCATGTAAAGATGGGCACAATAAAGGACAGAAATGGTATGGACCTGACAGAAGCAGAAGATATTAAGAAGAGGTGACAAGAATACACAGAAGAACCATACAAAAAAAGATCTTCATGACCCAGATAACCACAATGCTGTGATCAATGACCTAGAGCCAGACATCCTGGAATTTGAAGTCAAGTGGACTTTAGGAAGCATCACTACGAACAAAGCTAGTGGAGGTGATGGAATTCCAGTTAAGCTATTTCAAATCCTAAAAGATGATGCCATGAAAGTGTTGCACTCAATATGGAAGCAAATTTGGAAAACTCAACAGTGGCCAGAGGACTGGAAAAGGTCAGTTTCATTACAATCCCAAAGAAAGGCAATGCCAAAGAATGCTAAAGCTAACGCACAATTGCACTCATCTTACAGGCTAACAAAGTAATGCTCGACATTCTCCAAGCAAAGCTTCAACAGTAGGGGAACTGTGAACTTCCAGATGTTCAAGTTGAATTTAGAAAAGGCAGAGGAACCAGAGATCAAATTGCCAACATCCACTGGATCATTGAAAAAGCAAAAGAGTTCCAGAAAAACATCTACTTCTGCTTTATTGACTAAGCCAAAGTCTTTAACTGTGTGGATCACAACAAACTGCGGAAAATTCTTCAAGAGACAGGAATACCAGACCACCTTACCAGCCCCCTGAGAAATCTGTATGCAGGTCAAGAAGCAACAGGTAGGACTGGACATAGAACAATGGACTAGTTCCAAATTGGAAAAAGGAGTACGTCAAGGCTGTATATTGTCACCCTGCTTATTTAACTTATATGCAGAGTACATCATGAGAAACGCTGGTAAGGATGAAGCATAAGCTGGAATCAAAATTGCTGGGAGAAACATCAGTAACCTCAGATATGCAGATGACACCAGCCTTGTGGCAGAAAGTGAAGAAGAACTGAAGAGCCTCTTGATGAAAGTGAAAGAGGAGAGTGAAAAACGTGACTTAAAACTCACCATTCAGAAACCTAAGATCATGGCATCTGGTCCCATCATTCATGTCAAATAGATGGGGAAACAATGGAAACAGTGACAGACTTTATTTTGGGGGGCTTCAAAATCACTGCAGATGGTGACTGCAGCCATGAAATTAAAAGAAGCTTGCAGAGTCAGGCATGACTGACAGACTGAGCATGTACAAGATCCAAGAATACCCAACTGGGGAAGGGACCCCAACTGGAGAGGGTTGGAGCCAGGGCTCCAGCTCCAGTCTACCTGCCCCCAGAGTCCGCACACTTCTCCACTAGAGGAAACTGCCTTCTGGGAGAAATAGTTTCAGTTCCTAAAAGGAGCTGAGTGGGGCAAGTGACTGGTAATGAAACAGGGAGTTAGTTCACTGCCATGGAGAAGGTTCCATTCACTTTCTGGCTTTCAGCTCTGTTGCTTTCAACCACCTGAGATGAATGAGGTGACCTGGTGATACCTATTGTATTCTCCACCCTGCAGGGTTGTTAATTTCAAAAGGCAGGGAATGTATGAGTTTTGCATGGCCCTGTTTTTTGCTACAATGTGGAGGTCTCCCTGGGGAGGCAGCCCCAGGAGCTCTGCCTTTTCTGGAGGTCAGCAGTCTTTTAACTGAATTGGCCCTGCAGAGGAATGAATAAAGCCTGGCTGAAATGGCATCGAAGGCAATTGTCACCAGCACCCAGGAGACAAGGGAAAAATTGGTAACAGCAAGATATGGAGCTCAAGTGGGGTTTCTCAAGCGTTTCCACTGTCTGCCCTGCCATGTGGGGGCAATTCACTTCCTCTTTCTCTATTTAACTTGTCCTGCAGCTTCAAAACAATGTACATTCATGGCAAAGAAATTTAGAATATACAGAGACACAAAAGTACATTGAAGTGTTCATTATCTCATCCTCCCAGATGATCTGTTATCAGATCACATCCTTCTCAATCTTTTTCTATGTAAACAAAATTACAAAAAGAAAAAAAAAAAAAAAAGCCTTACTGTCTCTGCTATTTTAAGAGAAGCTATTTTTCTGTAAAAATGCATTATTAAGCATTCATTCATGCCAGTAAGTTTTCCTCTGCAGCAGAGGTTAGAGACTGGTGACTCAGATTTCCCACCTCCCTTCCACATATATCTTAACAGGCTCGGTAACTAGACAGTAGGTGGTAGATTTGATATTTTTCTATTTACTGTTTTACCATTTACTGCTACCTTAGAGCTAGCAACTTACAGGCAACTACCCAGATGCTGTCAGCATCTGAGCCTGAGTTTCCTGCTCTAGCGTGGGAAACATTTGACTGCAGTATGCGTTTCCAATTGCTGCTGTAACAAAAGATCACAAACAGTGGCTTGAGCCAAGATTCATTTATGATCTTACAGTCTAATGAGTCAGGTGCCTGATATGGGTCTCAGTGGCCCAAAATCAAGTTGTCAGCAAGGCTGCACTACTTCCAGAGGCCCTAGTGGAGAATGTGTCTCCTTGCACTTTTCAGCTCCAAATGGTGGCTATATTCTTTGGCTCAAGGTCTCTTCCTCCATCTTCAGGGTCAGCAAGGTAGCATCTCTCTGACCTTTCCTCCATCACCTCCTCTCGTTCTCTGATCACAGACCAGATCTCCTCTTTTAAGGATTTATGTGACCCAGTTGGTTCTACCTAAATGAAAAGTGTTAGTGGCTCGGTTGTGTCCAACTCATTTTGACTCATGTACTATAGTCCACCAGGCTCCTCTGTACATAGAATTCTCCAGGCAAGAATGCTAGAGTGGGTTGCCATTCCCTTCTCCAGGGGGTCTTATCAACCCAGGGATTGAATCTGGGTCTCCTGGATTGCTGGCAGATTCTTTACCATCTGAGCCACATGGGAATGCCAAAAGTTACCACCTAGGACTTCATCTTTGTGTGCATTCTAAGTCACTTCAATAGTTTCTGACTCTTCATGACCATGTGGACTGTAGTCTACCAGGCTCCTCTGTCCATGGGATTCTCCAGGCAAGAATATTGGCATGGGTTGCCATGCGCTCCTCCAGGGGATCTTCCCGACCCAGGGGTTGAACCTATGGTTTCTGTGGCTCCGGTATTGCAAGCAAATTCTTTACTGCTAAGCCACTGCAGAAGACCATCTACCTGAATAACAGTATGATTTTTCTATGTAAGGCCTTTAACTTTAGTCACACCTGTAAAGTCACAGATTCTAGAGATTTGAACATGGACAACTTTGCAGCCCTTTAGTCTCTCTTCCTCAAGTGGTATACTATCTAATAGTTGAAGGGTCATCATTCATTTAACCAGTTTCCTGTTAACGTATATTTAAGTTGCTGCCAATTTTTTTGCTTTCTAAACAATTCTTCAATGAGAAATTATGTAACTATATCTTTTCTTAGCTTTAATAGTTTTCTTAAAGGAAATTACTAAAAGTAGTATTTCTACATTAAAGCATAAGCCCATTCATAAGGATTTCACACATTCAGTACTTGATAAACTCGATAAATTCTTGAGCACCTACTTTTTACCAGGCATTGTTCTGAGCTATAGGGATTCATTAGTGAATGAAACAGATCAAATATCCCTATGTAAGTAGAGTTTCTATTCTGCAGAATACCGATGGCCAATCAGCTTTTGGCAATAGTTAAACTGTTGTTTTTTTTTTTAACTGCTTTTTTCAATTGCTTTTCTTCAATTCACCTCTTTCTTAGGAATTCAGCTTTAATTCCATTTTTTAAAGAATCAGTCTTTTAAATACAGATTTATGTGTGTGTGTGTGTGTGTGTGTGTGTATAAATATAAAAATTTATTTATTTGGCAGCATTGGGTCCTCATTGGGGCAGTTGGAATCTTTGCTACATTGTGTGGTGCTTTTCATGCGGTGCATGGACTCTCTAGTTATGGTTCTTCTAGCCAGTTCAGTAGTTGCAGCATGAGGTCTTAGTTATTCTGAATCATGTGGGATGATAGTTCCCAACAAGGGATCAAACCCACATCCTCTGCATTGCAAGGCAAATTTCACTGACCATCAGGGAAGTACCCAGACACTTAACATTTGGTAGCCAATCAATTAAACTGATATGTAGAGAAAAATACATTTCTCTTACACTCAGAAATCCAAGGCTCAAGATCCAGTTTTGTTATTTACAATGTACACTTGGACTGGCCTCTCATTGTTATAGACCCGTGTGATAGAACACTTGCTAGTCAACTTTTAAGTCATTTTACCTACCTTATCTAAGTTAGTTCTCATAAAACCTCTGTGAGTTAAATACTCTCAAGAATTCCTTGTTATGTATATGGAAATTGAACCACAGTGAGGTTAAATAATCTGCCAAAGGTCACACAACTAACAAGCATTGGAGTCAGGATTTGAACAAGCTGGACAGATTCCACAGCCTGTATTTATAGCTACCTTGATTCTTGTTCTGGGCTTCCCTGGTGGCTCAGACAGTGACGAATCTGTCTGCTGTAATTCTTGTTATGGGTAGAATTTTGTATACCAAGCATATGTGTTGAAGCTCTAACCCCTAATACCTTAGAATGTGACTTATTTGCATGTAAAGCTGTTGCAAATCTAATTAGTTAAGAAGAGCTCATACTGAAATTGGGTGGGACCTTTATCTAATATGGGGCTTCCTTGGTGGCTCAGATGGTAAAATTATGCAGGCAATGCAAGAGATCCGGGTTCAATCCCTGGGTCAGGAAGACTCCCTAGAGCAGGGAATGGCCATCCACTCTAGTATTCTTGCCTAGAGAATTCCATGGACAAAGGAGCCTGGTGGGCTACAATCTATGGGCTTGCAAAGAGTTGGACATGACTGAGCATCTAACATATAATAGGTGTCTTCACAAAGAGGAGAAATTTGGACACAGAGAGAGATACACGGATGGGGAGAATGCCTTGTGAACACGGAGACAGAGATGAGGGTCATGTTTCCACAAGACAAGGAAAGCCAAAGCTTGCAAAACTGCCAAAAGCTATGAAGAGACAAGGCAGGATTCCCTTCTCCAGGTTTCAGAGGGAGCATAGCTCTGGCAACACCTTTATTTCACATTTTACCTTCCAGGATTTCTGTCGTGTTAAGCCACTCAGTTTCTGGCATTTTTTAATGGCAACTCTAAAAGACTAATGTGGTCCTCCTCTACATTGTGGAGATGCATTAATTTGCTTTTAGCTTATAGATAATGTGACTTGCATCACTGACCATGTGTGTTTCTTTCTTTGATTGACAGGACGTTCAGAGCAGGGGAATAACTGCAGAACCAAAGCTACTTCACCTCTGTCATCTGAATGTCCTCATCTGGATCCCAGCAGTTGCATTTTACCTTGACTCCAGTGTCCTTATTTGTAGGAAATCTTACTGTATTGCATGGAGTTCTATAACCTACATTCAAACCACATCCCATCTAATTGTTAAAATATATAAAAACCCAGATTGAGAAGAAATTCTAGAGAAAAGCATGACTTGTTTAAAGTATAAGTCATTTGCAGCAGGTGCAAGCCTAGAACCTGACCAGGTTGTACACCTAGTTCAGTTTAACTCCTTGACCAGAGTGCCTTCAAACAATGGAGGACTCATCCAAACACTTATGTCTCCTTTCCTCTGCCCCCTTCCCTGGGTCCCACAACTTACTGACTCCAACCCAACCTTGACTCTAGTTCTTAATCCAACCTTGCCTGAGGCAGCTTCCATCGTATAGAGACCTGAAACTCTCTCCCTTCATAACCCAGAATCCTTTCATTCTGTCCAAACTGATTTCTAACAACAACTGGTCCCCTCAAGGAATTTCCCAATTGGCAAAACTACGAAGGTGATGGGAAGAAAAAGCAGAATAATGAAGAGACAGTATGTAGGACTCGGTCCTCTTTCTCCACCCAGCTGGGTGATCTTGGTCACAATACTTGACCTCTTGGCACTTACTTGGATTTTCATTTATGAAATGGGTAGAGTTATCCTCACAGGAAGGTTACATGGCTGGGAGATTGGGTCTCACCAGTTTTGGCTCACAGTAAATGATCCCCGCCTTCTTAATGCCCTCACTTCTACTGTCCAGCTAATTACACAGCCTCTACTGCTACTGTGGGCCCACAAGAAGAGCTCTGTGCACACGGTGAATTAGAGTTTAGCTTTTCTCACTCTCTATCGCTTGCCTCCATGGCGGCATGAATGACAGAGCTTCAGGAACAAGAAGGCAAAGGCTGCCCTTGGGTAAGAGAGAGCAGAGCAGGGAGAAGAGATGATTCCTCTGCTCTCAAATCAGCTCTGTCATCATCTCAGCCTGTCTGCTTTGATGGAAGAAAATTGGGGAGTCCTGGAAGCACAAGCCATCCACCTGGCTGGTGTAATGAGTTCGTCTCTTCCTAACTTGTTCTGTCTTTGCTGCTGTGAGGACAGGATGTGTAAAATCTGAATAGCCTCCACGATCGGGGCTCAGCCGTTTATCAAACAAATGATGACATTTCATTTGGAGCATTTTATTTCTCTCCAGAGCATCGTTACAAAAAAAGCTCAGACAGATTGTTGCAGTGGTCCGTGTTGAGACGAGTCTTTAGGCTTTGCTATCAGAGAAGTGATGCTGGGAGCTGGAGTATCCCTAGCCTGGGAGAGGGAAGACGAGGCGGCTGACATCTCCTGAGGACCTGCGTGTGCCACAGGCTGGGCACGCCTGCACCTTCCATCCTGACCATGCTTCTGCACACTGGATTTGGTGATTTCACTGTGCAGGGGAGGAGGCTCAGCCTCCTACATGCCATTCGCATAGATTCTGCATGTTCACTGCTGGGCTGAGTGTGCTCTGTATGACCCCTCATCGGGTAGGGAGAGACCACATGGATTCCTGCACTCTGCCTGTGTTCATTTCCCTTATCCTCCAGCTATGTATCCTTACTATGTCACTGTAATCAACCGAAGCTGTGAGTTTAACTGTATGCTTACCCCCAGTGAATTTCCAAAGGTAGATGTGTCCCAGAGGTAGATGTTTATAGGAACAGGGTTTGATACCCAGGGCACCGGTTTCCTCTGCAAGAAGCTCTCCTGGCGTTCAAACAAAAGAACATGGGTTCTAATGAGTCTGGGCAAGTCATGTAAGACTCTCTCTGAACTTCAGTTTCTTAACTTTAAATCTAAACATTTATCCCAGCCCTGACGGCTTCTGGGGTCTCTGTGCAACTCGGTCAAGGTAAAGAGTGAATAGAACAACTGTATCATCTATCACAATACCCTTGTATGCCAGGGATCCCCAAGTCATACCTACCTTTGGAAATTCACTGGGAGTAAGCTTATAGCTAAACTTACAGCTTCAGTTGATTACAGTGACATAGTAAGGATACATAGCTAGAGCATAAGGGAAATGAACACAGGCAGAGTGCAGGAATCCATGTGGTCTCTCCCTACCCGACGAGGGGTCATACAGAGCACACTCAGCCCAGCAGTGAACATGCAGAATCTATGTGCCATGGTCCTGCCTGGAGAAATCCACTAAAGGATTGGCACTCAGGGTTGTATCATGGGCTGGTCACACAGGCACCCTAGGCCTAGCACACCTCAAATTTCAGACTTCTAGAAAGAAGGCAACACAAACCACACTGTCTCTATGGTGCACTTGCAGTGAACCACATTTATTATTGAGGGAAGTTTTACATCAGCGTAGGGAACCATATACCAGCCAAGTGCCCAGAAACAGCCAAGGGCCTCCCTTGGAAAAAGGGATTTCTAAGGATAGCAGCCTCTGATCTGCTATATTAACACTTTTTTGGACTCTAACACACCAGTGAGAGTGAAAAGACAGTTTATAGGATGGTATTCCAGGACAATAGGCATGAACCAGGAAAGCCCCAGCTAAACCAAGGCATTGGCATCCAGACGTCTGACTACAAAGCTGTGCAGTGAAACACTGCCTTGCCTGACCAGATCAATGATAAGAGTCCAATCTAACTGATACTCTCTAGAGAGGCAATTTTCAACATTGCATTCTGATTCCACATGTGTGATGTGTGTGCGTTAGTCCCTAAGTTGTGCCCAACTCTTGGTCATTTCATGATTGTAGCATGCCAGGCGCCTCTGCCTACGGAATTCTCCAGGCAAGAATACTGGAGTGGGTTGTCATTCCCTTCTCCAGGGGAATTCCTGAAACAGGGATCAAACCCAGGGTCTCCTGCATTATAGGCAGGCTGTTTACCATCTGAGACACCAGGGAAGCCTGGTGATATCCAAAAGGAATGCGTGTGTGTGTGTGTGTGTGTGTGTGTGTGTGTGTGTGTGATATCCAAAAGGAAATTCCAGTATCTGGAGTTTAGGCAGAAGTGAGGCATTGTTTTTGGGAAACAATTAATGAAGGCATTAGTGAAAAATAGATTCACATTGTTACATGCTTTGTATTGGATTGTATCTCATTGACTCTATGTATGCACACCATCACATCTGAGCTTTAATACTGCAAACAGCCCAGCAAATAGATTATTAATTAGAACGTCTAGCTATCTGCAACCCATTAAATCTGTTGCCTGTTAAAGGCAAATATAGTTTCAAGTTCAAACGGTTTAAAATGCTGAGCAGAATTCCTTTGCCGTTCGTTAACACAGTTGTCAGTATCCCTGGACAGGTGGCAATACAGCGAGTTTTACCAACCACAGATGCAGCCGCCAAGCTCAGAGAAGAACCTTTCCGGGTCTCTCCTCCGCCTTATACATTCTTGTCACACTTCTCAGCAATGTGTTCTGTGATTCTCTGATCTTTTGACACTGTCATTCCCTGGTAAAAGAAATTTAATCAAAATATGTACGCTGGGATTCTACTTAAGCAGAAATAATGACACTCATAAGTTCAGGTTTCAATGTGAGCATTTTTATTAGAAATGTGCATCATCTCAAGCCCAGCCTCTCTGTGGAAGCAAGTCATCTCCAGGGGAGCCGGGTGGGCAAGTCTCTCTCTTCCTCCCCATGCAAGGCAGCCCTGCTCATCTGCACCTGGAACCCGGGGGGGGAAAGCAGCAACGAGAGGGCCCATCTGAATGAACACTCCATTTCTGCTGAAGCACCTTTGCCTCATGTGTCTCTGCCAGCCCATCAGCATTTATTTTTGTGGTGATTAAATAAAATTATATATATACACACACGTGTGTGTGCTAAGTCTCTTCAGTCCTGTCTGACTCTTTGTGACCTATGGACTATAGCCCACCAGGCTCCTCTGTCCATGGGATTCTCCAGGCAAAAATACCAGAGTGGGTTGCCATGCCCTCCTCCTGGGAATCTTCCTGACCCATGGATTGAACCCATGTCTCTTATGGTTCCTGCACACTCACATATACCATACACATACCTAGGAGGGCTTTTGTAATGATTAAATACATTTTAAAATATATATATGTAGCCCAAGGAAACTATAGATACAAATGCAGATGTGTGTGTGTGTGTATATATATATATATATCTCAAGACCATAGAGCTTGAGACGATGCACATTTCTAATAAAAAATGCTCACATGGAAACCTGAACTTATGAGTGTCATTATTTCTGCTTAAATAGAATTCATGTGTACACATTTTGATTAAATTTCTTTCCCGGTGGCACTAATGGTAAAGAACCCACTTGCTCATGCAGGTAGATGTAAGAGATGTGGGTTCAGTCCCTGGGCCAGGAAGATCCCCTGGAGGAGGGCATGGCAACCCACTCCAGTATTCTTGCCTGGAGAATCCCATAGACAGAGGAGTCTAGAGGACTGCAGTCCATTCCGTTGCAAAGAGTTGAACATGACTGAAGCAACTTAGCACATATAAATGTATGTGTGCATACACACACACACACATATGTATACACACACATATACATACCTAAGAGGTGACTGTGGATTCAGTTCCAGATCACTGTAATAAAGCAAATACTGCAATTAAGCGAACCATGTGAGCTTTTTGTTTCCTAGTGCAGATAAAAGTTGTGTTTACATTATACTGTAGTCTGTTAAAGTGTGGATAGCATTATGTATAAAAAATGTACATACCTTAATTAAAAAATCCTTTATTGCTAAAAAAAAAAATGTTACCCAGCATCTGAGCTTTCAGGGAGTTGTAATCTCCTTGTAGTAGTAAACATCAACCATCACTGATCACAGATAATAACCACAAAGTAACAATGAAAAAGCTTGAAATATTGTGAGAACTACCAAAATGTGACACAGAAACGTGAAGTGAGCAAATGCTGATGGAAAAATGACACTGATCAACTTGCTCAACAGAGTTGCCACCAACCTTCAGTTTGTAAACAACACAATATCAGTTAAACACAACAAAGTGAAGCACGATAAAATTGTGTAATGCACAATAAGACGAAGTGCGCCTGTATACACACACACACACACACACACACACACACACACACAGAGCAAGAGAGAAACTACATATAAAAGGAGTGAGTTGAATGGTACACCCATCTCTGTCTTCAAGCTCACCCCAGAATCAGTGAAAATGTGCACTTATTTGGGGAAAAAAAAAAAAAAAGTCTGTCTCTGCAGATATAATTACATTAAGAATCTCGAGATGCGATCACCCTGGATTATCCAGTTGTGCCACAAACCCAACAATAAGTGTCATAAGAGAAAGATGGAGGGAGATCCGAGACAGAGAAGAAAAGCCACGTGAAGACAGAGGCAAGACCTGAGTGATGCAGCCACAAGCCAAGGAATGCCAGGAGTCACGAGAAGCTGCAAGATGCAGGAAGGAATTTCCTCAGAGCTTTTGGAGGGAACTTCTTCCTTGATTCTAACTTTTGGGCTCCACAGCCACAAGAGAATAAATTCCTATTGTTTTAAGCCACAAGTTTGAGGAAATACTTTTTTTTTATAGCCCAGGGAAGATACAGATACAAATGTGGGTGTGGATACAGATGTAGGTGTATATGCAGGTATAAATGCAGATATAACCTGTAACTAGTGCAGGCTTGACACTCATTTTATATTTAGTTAATGTTCTTAACTGTTCTGCCCTCTGTCCTGACCTGTGTCCATTCCCTGGAGGGACAGTGGCTCTGAAAAGTAAGCACCCTCCTGTACCAAATATCCCTTATCCAACTTCTGCTTTGCACCAAAAAACTTCCCTTCAAAATTCTCTTCTCCTTGACCTTATCTATTATGAGCTGAATCATGTCCCCCTATCCCAGAATTCATATACTATACTGTACTATATACTACACTATACTATATATATACATTATATAATATATATACTATATATATATACACTATATAATATATATACTATATATATATATATATGTATATATATATATATACTATAATCCTCAGCATCTCAGAATGTGACTATATTTGGAGATGGGCCTTTAAAGACATAATTAATATACACTGAGGTCATATCGGTGGGGACCCTAATACACTGGGGCTGGTGCCCTTATAGGAAGAGGGGATTTGAACACAGACACACAGGGGGGTCTTCCCTGGTGGCTCAGGTGATAAAGAATCTGCCTGCAATGCAGGAGACCTGGGTTTGATCCCTGGGTTGGGAGATCCCTAGAGAAGGAAATGGCAACCCACACCACTATTCTCGCCTGGAGAATCCCATGAACAGAGGAACCTGGCAGGCTACAGTTCATTGGGTTAGAAAGAGTGCAACAGAGTAACTAACACGCGCGCGTGCGCGCGCACACACACACACACACACACACACACGGGAGGGGAGAGTAAGAAAAGGCACACCGTGAAGATGACCATCTACAAGTCAAGGAGAAGGGTCTCAGAAGGAACCCACCCTGCCGACACCTTGATCTTGGACTTCCAGCCTGCACAGCCAAGAGATGGTAAATGTTTGTTGTTTAAACACCTAGTCTATGGTACTCTGTTATGCAGTCCCAGCAGACTCATATGTCATCCTTGCACAATCAGTACACTTGTAACTTTCTGAATCAGGATCTGGAAAGTGTCACTTAGGCCCCCCACCAAAGTCCCACACTGGCTATCACATGCAGAAAGTGCTCTGAAACCTTCATCAACGGTCCATAATGACCAAAAGATGAAGAACCTCCTATGAAGAATAGTCCTCAGGGAGTTCATCGCTTTGGTTTCCTGGAATGGGATATGCTGTTACAATGACGGTCTTTGGGTCGAGCCTTATTCATATAACAACTCACTGAATGCTTGCACGATGTCTTCAAATGAGCTGCTATCGTTTTCTCATCCTATGAGATAACAAATAGGTCCCCAAGCTTGTGCACAGAGTTGCTGAGGATATAAACCCAGGCCACCTACCTCCTTAGTCTGCCATGCAAGTCTGCTATGCAAGCCTGCGGGATACTGTGAATAAGAGAGGTCTCAGTGTCTTCCACCTCTTTCTTTCTCCTCAACTTTTCCTGATGACTTATTTGTTGTTATTTCTTCTCCTTTTAATCACCCAGGATCTGCTACTTGGAAACTGGTTTTAAAACAACAGATTTTTTTGGCATCAACTGCTAAAAAGACATCAAATGGAAGAGAATATATTGGTAATAATGTACCCTGTGGGGAACTCTAAAGATTTGTGAAATATAATGCAATCTTTTACAATGACCTTTTCCAAAGCCCTGCAAAAAAAAAAAAAAATTAATACAGAGGAGAAAATGGGGCCAGAACTCTTTTATCATATTAGATTTTTATTGACTTGGTGTCCAGGGGATTATTGAGGGCCTCGTGTCTGGTGGGCTTGGTAAAGAATCACTGTTGAAGATTTATCGTGCATCTTATGTGTGTCTTTACTCCTTCCAACAGGCACCAGACTCATAGGAGCACAGGCTGGGTACCCTGTTTCATTTGTGGTTCCATGAAGAGGGACACTTCACCTAAGCATTTTCAGGTCTTTCTCTGTTTTACTTTCTCTTCCCTGAGGAGGTGGTGTGACTTACCAGGCTGATCAATTTGGGAAGAATCAAGTGGGCTCACCCACCGCAGCCCAGTCTCTCTTTTTTTCTGTGGTCCTGGCTGCCCACAAAAGGTAATCCCGGCTCCTCCAAGCTCTAGCCTCTCTTGCCAATAGCCTGTATAAAGATGCCTGGTGTGGTAGGAGTTTTCTGTGCCCTCCATCACATCTTTTTGGTCCATCTTTTGTTGCAGCCACATCTGCAGTGATTCAAGCTCATACTCAGGTAGCAGAGACATCTCCTGCCCACCCCCCCGCTCCCCCCACCTCCATCCAAGGCATGTCACAAGTCTTTCTGCTTCCTGTCTCAGGGACTTCTCTGGGGCTGTGAGAATCTGCTTGACCCTCAAAATCCTGCAGTAGAAGTATCAGGGAGCTACATCCATGGAGACACCACTCGACCAATCAGGAGAGAAGCAAAGGATGCTTACTCCCGACTCCCATCCTTCAAACTCTCCTTTCTGCTTCCTGGAATCACCTTCCAAATAATCTACCTATACCCAAGCCCTCATCATAGTCCCTCACTAGGAAACAACCCAAATGAAGACACTGCTCAATGCTATATTCTGTGAACTGAGCTGTTTTACTTTGGCATGAAGCAAAGTCCTAAAGCCTCTATCCCCAACAAATAGATGTTTGACCTCTATATTAACCAAGCTTTATTTCTGAAATTGCTCAGACCTGGTGGGAGATTTATGCTCTTTGTTCAGGGGTTACACAGAGACCCCAGCCTGCAGAAATGTTGAATGCATGCAAATTATTTTGTAGTTTTCAAAATATCTTGCCTCTGTACTTTCAATAATGTTAGGGAAACACACTGCAAAAGGGTTTCACAAGTTCATTCTTTATCTATGCAACCTCAGGCATGTCACAAATTCATCTGAGCAAACATTGAATAAGTAAAGCGTATCTCAGAAACAATGTTGCCCCAAAATGCACACTTTAGACTAGAAGGCAGGAATAGGAGAGCGTAAATTATTAGAGTTTGGCAGGAAAAGTTGTATGGCCTTTAAGCTCCAAATATGAGATACCAGTTGAGCACTGGAGGGTACGTACCATGCTCTGGGCCTTGCTTGGAGCCACTGTGATTCTGACTTTAACACTTACTAGCTGTGTAATCTTGGCTAGGTGGCTTAACATCTCTAGGTCCTGGTATCCACATCTGAAAAATGGGTATAAAGATACAGAAATTCTTTTCTGGAGTAAAGATGGATACAGTGAAGTAGGTAGGGCAGTCGGCAAAGCCTCTGACACATAACCAACACTAGACAATTGTATCCATTATCTAGTGCTATGGACATATCACCACAACACTTAGGGTGTCAAAACATGATACACATTTATTATATCATATCGCTTCCGATGGTCAGGAACCTAGAGATACTTAGCTGGGTGGTTCTGGCTCAGAGTTTCCCATGAAGATCCAGTTGGATGTCAGCTAGAGCTGCAGTCATCCAGATTCTTGGCTGGGCTTGGAGGATATGATTCCAAGATGGCTGCAAAGTTTAATGCTGGCAAAGTTAGCAAAGGACCCAGCTCCTCCCTACAAGGAACTCTTTAGAGGGTGACAGAGTGTCTGAAAGACATGATAGCTGGCTTCCTATTTGCATATGTGCATGTAGACCTGGAATCTATGTCCATATCTATCTATTTTTATACCAGTAGAGTTTAAGGTAAATTTTAAAGTCACTTGTCCTAACTGTAAGAGCAGGAGGAGAGAAGATCCCATGATCTTTCAAAAGGAATGTATTGGATTTGGATCAGAGGGGAGACAGCAGCAACACACACAGAGGCATGGAGGAGAGAGTGACATGTATTTGAAAGACAGATGGAAAGACCAGTTGCATAAAAGCAGTAGGTAGCTAAAGGCTCAGGTGGGAAAGAACACAGGAAGAAGTTAAAAAAAAAAAAGAATAAAGATATGAGACATGCAGAAGGGAACAGCAAGGTCAATAACACATGACTAGGAGCATCTGAGCCACAAAGTAACCTGATTGAAGCAGGAGTGACTGTGATGGGCTTGGACACAGTGGAGTTGGGCAGCCTGAAAAATCTTGGAGGCAGAAGACTGCCTAGCATTTCACTATTCATTTATTGTGAGCAAAATGCATGTCCTCACAGGGTAATGAGGACTAATTTACTTAAAGAGCCCCTGAGAGAACACAGTATACTCTGCCTTCCACCCACTTTGAAATTAAGATACCATGGCACTTGGAGATGACAACTCTGTGAGCTGACAACTCTGAGCTGACAGCCTAAGAGATCATCCTGGGATTTGGTAATTATAGCCAAGGCTGGGCACATTTTAGGGAAGCCTTGTGGTGGCAGACACTGCCAACTTTTCTGGAATCGTGTCATCAGTATCATTGGAGGATCTTGCATTTACACTGCTGTGTACAAAGGTTTTCATTGATTCCTCACAGCCCACCCGATGGTAACTGAATATCATTTCCTACTAACCTAGTCCCACCTCCCAATTGTCAGGGTGGGAGGCAGCATGTTAAAGGAGGCAGGACTTAAGTTACTGAGTCAGGCTGGCTCTAGTTCAAAACTCCAGTTACTTAATACATGGTTTTCATGAACTTCTGCTAATTTGTTTAAAAATATATATAATATATGGGCTTCCCAGATGGCGCAAGTAAAGAATCCGCCTGCCAATGCAGGAGACGCAAGAGATACAGGTTCAATCCCCAGTTTGGGAAGACTCCCTAGAGGAGGAAATGGAACTCCACTCCAGTCTTCCTGCCTAGAAAATTCCAAGGACAGAGGAGCCTGGTGGGCTACAGTCCATGGGGTTGCAGAGTCGGGCATGACTGAGCTACTGTGCACACACACACATATATAATATATGTATATGTACATAATATATGTATATAAATACAGATGACTACCTGGAAAGATTGTAGTGAGAAGTAAATGAAATTTACATGGGAAATTTATCTAACATATAGAAAATAATAGATCCCTACCCTTTCACGTGTCTTCTCAAGTCACGTAACAGAGAATATAAACACTGAAAGGAGTCAGACTTTTTTCTTTGAGGGTGGTGACCTTTAACAGTAGCAACACCCTGACTGGCAGGTCTTAGCCCAGAAGAATACTATGGTCAAGTGAGGCTTCCAGAACCTAACGATTTCAGAGACTCCCCAGTTTCTCCGACGTGGTTTCTTTTTTACCCACTCATTGATGACCCTGGAATACATGCTCCACCCCTTGGAGCCTGGCTATAATATCCTAAGCACATTAACTTACGTCTAAATCTACTTTCAAATGACAAACTTTCCATCTATCTTTGGTGTTTAATCTGTGTCCTCCCCAGAGTCCAACATTGTCTGGCTTTCTTCTTCCAGGTAGACAATTCAGAATCTATTCTCTGGTATAAGCCAAACAAATCATCCAGCTCAAAAATTCCTTATGACATGTGAATCAAGCCCACAAACTCTTGGAAAACATTGGATGAAAAAAAAATTAAGCATTTATTTATTGGAAGTTCTGTTGCTGAAGCTGAAGTGCCAATACTTTGGCCACTTGATGCAAAGAGCCAACTCATTGAAAAAGACCCTGATGCTGGGAAAGATTGAAGGCAAAAGGAGAAGGGAGTGGCAGAGGATGAGACGATTAGAAAGCATCACTGACTCAATGGACATGAATGAGGGCAAACTCCAGAAATAGTGGAGGACAGGGAAGCCTGGTGTGCTGCAGTCCACAGGGTTGCAGAGTTGGACACAACTTAGTAACTGAACAATAATAACAAATTGAAGCCTCTAAGCAGCTGGGGTTGTTTGCTATTTTACAGTAAAAAGTTGTCTATTCTAACTAAAGTCATCAGAAGGTCTGGGTTTTGATCCTTTATTACAATTGGCAAATAAGTCCTGATCCCAGGGCCAGAAAACCTCCACTCACACTCCATTCACACGGCGGGGTGTGTGGCAATAAGATCCAGGTCTCAAAACTAACTAGGAGAAGTTTTACTTGATGAAAGCTGCGGGGTTTGGGACCATAATTCATATAAGTAAGAATCAATACTTTGGCCACCTGATGCAAAGTACTGACTCATTTTAAAAGAGCCTGATGCTTTTTGACGGCTGAGTAATATCAGGCTCTTTTAAAATGAGTCAGTACTTTGCATCAGGTGGCCAAAGTATTGATTCTTACTTATATGAATTATGGTCCCAAACCCCGCAGCTTTCATCAAGTAAAACTTCTCCTAGTTAGTTTTGAGACCTGGATCTTATTGCCACACACCCCGCCGTGTGAATGGAGTGTGAGTGGAGGTTTTCTGGCCCTGGGATCAGGACTTATTTGCCAATTGTAATAAAGGATCAAAACCCAGACCAGTCCTAATGAGATGGATGAAACTGGAGCCCCTTATACAGAGTGAAGTAAGCCAGAAAGATAAAGAACATTACAGCATACTAACACATATATATGGAATTTAGAAAGATGGTAACGATAACCCTATATGCAAAACAGAAAAAGAGACACAGAAATACAGAACAGACTTTTGAACTCTGTGGGAGAAGGTGAGGGTGGGATGTTTCAAAAGAACAGCATGTATACTATCTATGGTGAAACAGATCACCAGCCCAGGTGGGATGCATGAGACAAGTGCTCGGGCCTGGTACACTGGGAAGACCCAGAGGAATCGGGTGGAGAGGGAGGTGGGAGGGGGGATCGGGATGGGGAATAAGTGTAAATCTATGGCTGATTCATATCAATGTATGACAAAACCCACTGAAATGTTGTGAAGTAATTAGCCTCCAACTAATAAAAAAATTAAAAAAAAAATAAAAAATAAAAGAGCCTGATGCTGGGAAAGATTGAAGGCAGGAGGAGACGGGGACAACAGAGGATGAGATGGTTGGATGGCATCACCGACTTAATGGACATGAGTTTGAGTCAGCTCCGGGAGATGGTGATGGACAGGGAAACCTGGCATGCTGCAGTCCATTGGGTCACAAAGAGTTGGACACGACTGAGCGACTGAACTGAACTGAGGAATCAATTTGGACCAAGGAAAATGGTATTCAGTGTTTAGTCTAAAAATATAAAGTACCCAAACTGAGAAAATAGCTGAAAAACTAATATTTGACAAGATGAGATCAAGTCCATTCAGGATGGTATGGCCATAGACTGAAAAACTAATACTTGAGGGTCACAGGTAAGAGGGAGATAGCCAGGTCTAGGGCTCAGCCCATGGATGGTCTGGAGCTCAGGTGTTACGTCCGGTGCTGTGATCTTTCATTTGGTGCCGTGGGTGTGTGGCAGCAGTTTGGCATGGGGCTGGCAAGGCATTTCTTCTCTGCACCATGGTTTCTTGTAAAATGGGGGTCATCACATCCGTCTCATATTTTGTACTGAACCACAAATGGGGGAAAAACAGAAGACGACACAGCGCAAATGTGCAAGAATTGCTTACGAGACAAACATTAGTTGAAGTTTACCCTTAAGCAGATGGTGCTCTCTTCCTGGCCTTCTGCAGGCTATGCTTCTCACCATGCAAGCAAACTTACAAGTCGCTCCAGCTGTTCCCAGATCTCACCCAGGTTTGTGGCCAGGCAGGGATGACGGTTTGCTTTAGCTCCATTATCATTTGATGAGAACCTTCCACTCCAGCAGGGATTCTCCATTCTCCAAGGGCTCAGCGGAGGGGTCAGGAACAAAGGATGCTTTGTGACTGGGTGTGAGACAGCATGTATTTTTGCTTTTGTTTGTTGTGGGGCTTTTCACTGTTGTTGTTAATTCAGGTGATAGCAGGTGGTTGTCTGCAAAGCACCAGCCTAGGACACCTGTTCTTACCTCTATGCTTTTCACCCCTCTTGTCTCAGAAGGGAGAGGCACTCTGGCTTCCCCTTGTTTCTATTTTATAATATGCAAGTATAATGATATATATATATATAATATATATATATATATGAAACATTGTGTGTTTATATAAAATATTGTACACCCATCTTTTAATTTTATTTTTTATTGAGTAAAACTGACTTACAATGTTGCACTATTTTCAGGTGTGCATAAAAGTGATTTGGTTATACATATATATGTGTATATGCACACATATATAGGCTTCCCTGGTGGCTCAGCGGGTAAAGAATCTACCTGCAATGCAGAAGACTCATGCAGGAGATGTGGGTTTGACCCCTGGGTTGGGAAGATGCCCTGGAGCAGGAAATGGCAACCCACTCCAATATTCTTGTCTAGAAAATCCCATGGACAGAGGAGCCTGGCAAGCTGCAGTCTGTTGGGTCGCAAGAGTATATATTATACATATATATTATATACATATATATACATATATTATTCTTCAGATTATTTTAAGATATTGAATATACTTCCCTGTGCTATGCAGTAGGTCCTTATTTATTCTACATTGGGTAGTGTGTATCTATGCATATATGTTATATATATAATAAGTGAAAGTCACTCAGTCGTGTCTGACTCTTTGCAACCCCATGGACTATACAGTCCAATGCATTCTCCAGGCCAGAATATTGGAGTCGGTAGCATTTCCCTTCTCCAGAGGATCTTCCCAACCCAGGGATCAAACCCAGGTCTCCCACACTGCAGGCAGATTCTTTACCAGCTGAGTCACAAGGGAAGCCCAAGAATCCTGGAGTGGGTACCCGATCCCTTCTCCAGTGGATCTTCCCAACCCAGGATTCAAATCGGGGTCTCTTGTGTTTCAGGAGAATTCTTTACCAACTGAGCTATCAAGGAAGCCCTCGTATATATATAATAGTTATATACTATACTAATAAATATATACTATATTTATTATAATAAACTCATGTTTATTAGGGACTTGTGATGGGCCAAATATTATTCAAAACACTTTCAATATTCAGTTCTCTCAACAACCCGTCTTGTGAGGGAAATGCCAGTACGCAAATATAAAGCTGAAGATGCCGAAGCACAGGAAGGTGCCCAGTGATGCACCTGGTCAGGTGAACAGAATTTGAACCCAAGCAGTTGGCGCCAGAGCCAGCACTCCTATCGTTTAGATCCTCCTTTGCCTCTGCCTCTGTGTGTGTGTTGGAGAACTAGCATGGATGTCACAATTTTAGGAGCAACAGATTTGCCAGGAAGCAGAATGCAGTGCCTTCATCTGACCTCTCTCTATGGAAAGCACATGTCTCAAATCTCAGCATTCCATTGCCTCCTTTATAGGCAATGTCATCTATCTGGTGATAGATACCATCTGTTTAGTGATACCCCCAAACCCCACCTTTTGCCTTCCCTTCATATGCCATAAACATGTCACCTACATTCTTTGGACTTCTTTATTTCTGCATAATTGAACTGTTTTATAATTTAATGCATGAATATATGGGATGCTACAATTTAATAGATTTATCTACTTCATCTTTTCATGTTAACTACACTTCTAAATAGAGCTTTGATATGAAACCCACCCTTAAACCTGAAGCTGCTGCTTATCCTATAACATGGTGAATCATTAATTAAAAAGAGACTTTTTCCTTAGTTATTTTTTAAAATAAATTTAGAGAAAGTAGTTTAATATATGGCACTTTAGGCCCAATTTTCCTAAATCATTTCAATATACTGATATTTAACATAGTTTAAGTCATTTATCCTAGTGACTCAAGGATCCAGCATATAGTCATAAATGTTTAAATAACAAAGCCGGTTTCACACGGGCAATGCTTTTTGCCCATGAATGTGACCCTCGGCCCCTTATTCAGCTGTCCTTGATTTTTACTACATCTGAGAGTCTGAGACAGTTTTCCAATATCATTAGAAAAAAAAAAAAAATCTAGACTTTCATTAAAACTCCAGTCCAGCAGGCGGGGGTCTAAGTGAAGTCTTCAAATATGTTTGTTCCGTAGTCTTCTCTGGACAATAAAATGAAATCAGGACATTTAGTGTTACTCTTAAGGGGAAAAATGCTTTTTCTCACGGGACTTTTATGTACTTAGTTTTATTCCCTCAGGGAAAATGCACACAAGGAACACTTAATGTGCACTGAACACGTTGTAAACTTTAAACTAGAATATCTTTCACTTCTTCCTGGCTTCCTGACCCTGAACTACTATGATTCCAATTTTTGTTTGTTTACAACCTACCCACCACCTGGAAGCCCATAAATAGGATTTCCTATGGTCACAAACCTCCATCTCATAAATTAGGAACCTGGGCAATCATTTCCGTAACTATTTCAATAATAGTATCAATAAGAGTTCAACTCTGGAAAGACCACAAGTGGGTTGGGATCACTTGGGAACAAATTATTTGAACATCTGGACTGGATTTACCTGACTAGGTTAGACCCACCAATGGTAATCTCCTTTTTGATGAATTTTAAAACCAACTGATGAGGAATTATAATACCTGTGAAGAATTTCTTTATATGCACCCAAGTTAGTGTTTGTTTGACTACCTTGAGGTTGTAACAGAATTGGCACATCAAAAAGTCATCAGAAAAAAAAAAAGTCATCAGAATAATGGAATTGGCTCATATGGCACTAAAATAAGTACACATTCTATCACAACATGTTGTCTCTTACAAAGCGGTCTCTAGCTTTTGGTTCTCTGGAGGAAACAGTTAAAGACAAAATGTGTGATCTTTTCACCAACAAATTATCCACTGTAGGGGGTGCATGCATGCATGCTCACTCATATCTAACTCTTTGTGACCCTAGGAACTGTAGCTACCAGGCTCTTCTGTCCATGGGAATTCCTAGGCAATATTATTGGAGTGGGTTGCCATTTCCTTCTCCAGGGAATCTTCCTGAGCGAGGAACCAAACTTGATGGGTTTGATCTGCATTGCTGGTAGATTCTTTACCCCTGAGCCACTCCTACAAGGTGATAAAATAGTTTTTAGTAAGTTGAGAAAACTCTTTTCCATCTGAGGATAGCACCATGTCTCCAATTTTTTTTTTTTTTCCAATTTTTTTAGTAAGAGAGACGCACAGACCCTCTGTAAATTTAGTGTGATGTGGTCTTAGAGGAGAATCAGCCATTTCACTAGTAATGAGCAAAATGGTGTAGAACTACTTTTTTTTTTCCATGTTTTACTTTCTTTTTTTTTTTTATTTATTTTTATTAGTTGGAGGCTAATCACTTTACAATATTGTGCCGGTTTTTGCCATACATTGACATGAGACCCAGAGGGATAGAACTACTTCTGATGGGGTTCTTTGTTTCTGTAGCATTTAACTTCTATATCTACTAAGGCAAATAATTACATCTTGTTTCATATTTTGCATAATATTTTATCAATCATCACCCTGATTATAAAGTCCCTTGGGGGCCCACGCATCCTGTGCTCCCCACAAGCAATACACATATGTTCTGAATTCAAACCTCCTTGACTACTTCCTATAGTTGTTGTTGTTCAGTTGCTAAGTCATGTCTGACTCTTTGCAACCCCATGGACTGTGCCACACCAGATTTCCCTGTCCTTCCATATCTCCCAGTGTTGGCTCAAGCTTATAAACAATGCGTGAAAATTTCAAAGGGTAGTGAAGGACTCACACCAGTCCAAAAGTGAGGAACATGATAGAAAACTGATAATAAGAGACAAGAACTTCTGACATGAACAGCAATAGTAATACTAAAACCATCAATAATCTGGTGTTATTTAAGACAAGACCTGGCACTCTGCACTCCATAATTGCAACCAGCTTCACCCTACATTCTAATGCAGCAATCATTAACTTTGGGGAGCACTACTCAGACAATTAAGGAAGGTAAGCTAAATATATGTCCAGGAGCACATGTTTAAGTGAATTTAGGTGTCTGGAAAGTTTTTCTGTAAAAATTGTTTCAACAGGTGAAATTTCCTTGTCTGAGCAGAGAAGTCACATCATTTTTCAAGGATGCCAAATAAATAGCACTGGTCACATATTTATGGCCCTTCTCATACCAGCCTTTGGGATTGGAATACATCCACTCAGAACTTCTGGCAAGATCAGTATCTAGTATTCAGGTAAGACTACAAATAAGAAATAAAGTAAGACAGGAAGGTATTCCTCTGTCTAAGGCTGGGAAGGGTCATATCACAAGAGGTGGTACAGCAGATAACAGTATGGAGCAGAGTCTTTGGAGCTAAGGGTCCTGCGTTCAAATCCTTATTCCAAAAGCAGTTCTGTAATCTCATGAAAGTTGTATACTTTCTATATGTTTTATATTTCTCATTTTAAAAATAGGTTAATACATAGATGGAGAGCTTGGGATTGACACATACACACTGCTATATTTAAAACAGATAGCCAACGAGGACCTACTATATAGCACAGAGAACTCTACTCAATACTCTGTGACAACCTAAATGGAAAAAGAATTTGTAAACTTCTTTTACAAATATGAATAACTGAACCAGTTTGCTGAATACCAGAAACTAACACAACATTGTTAATCAACTACACACCAATATAAAATTAAAATTTTTCAAAAAAAAAAAAATGGGCTAATAGCCCCTACCCACAGAATTATGTTAATTATTTGAAATACATCCAGTACTAGTCACAGTGGCAATACATTATATAGGTTCTATCAACATTTTCAGTGATTATTTCCCCAATAAAGGTAGCAGAGGAATTTAGGAACCAGCTCAGAAGGCGCAGAGCAGAAACTGAGATTTCTTCTACAAGTGACTTGCAGTAATGGTAGGTGTATAAAGGTACATGCTTAGAAGCCATGTCTACTTTAGCATCTGATTCCCTGAAGCAAAATGAAGTTCTAGCCAGGAAATAAGCTTCCTTCAGAACACAGACAGAAGGGTTGCAGGGATAGGGAAGCCTGCATATCAGTAATATATGAATCTGCTCATTGAAATAGACGTGGGGTTTTGTAAAACAAAAAATGGGACCTCTCTCTGAACCCTGCTTTCCTTCCATAGGAGAGTGCACACCTATACTCGCCCTGTTTAATGTCATCAAAGGGTGTTTAACAGTTGTTCCTGGCAAGCTTGGGCAGTTCAGGAATTCATTAGGTGGCACCATCCGTAACACATCACATTGGTTTTTTCCTGTGAAAGGAGAAAATGATGGGCAACTGCAGAAGTGAATGGAGCCCAGAGATCCCCGCTGTGAATAGATATTGGCTCTGGCCACATCCAAGAAGTCCAGTGATGAGAAGCCCATTCATTTATCATGCTCACAGTTTTTGCTGTCAGGAGCAGGGGGCAGGATGGAACTGCAGGTGGACAGAAAAGACAGGACCCAAAAAAACTGAAAGAACGGTATGATGTAGCTTCTTCACCTGCCTCCAGCTTGTGTTGTGTGGCTTCCAGAAACCTTTGCTCTAGCTTCTCTGAAAAGCGTTTTCTGTTTCTAAACTAAACCCAGCTTTGTTTTTCAAAGCAAAAGCAACAACAAACCATCCTATGTTTTTATGAGACAGTAGCACAAAGCAGGTCTGACCCTTTCCTTTGTGAGCTAGTGAACAAAATAGATCCTATAAACACAGGGTGGCAAGGCTGGCTAAGAAATAGATACACAAAACATGGATAAGAGAGACGCATAAATATATGTGAGGATGTTGAGAAATCATCACACTTTAGGACAGAGAGGCATTCTTTTAGACATTTAAGCATTCTTGTACTTGAACTCCTCCATAATGTGCCTGGCAAGTAATTTGCCTGGAATTACAAATTATGTTCAGGGAAAGAGAGTCTGTTCAGTTGTGCTCAACTCTTTGCAACCGCATGCCTGTAGCCTGCCAGGCTCCTCTGTCCATGGGATTTTTCAGGTGAGAATCCTGGAGGGGGTTGCCATTTCCTCCTCCAGGGGATCCTCCTGACCCAGGGATTGAACCCGGGTCTCCTGGGTCTCCTGCTTTGTAGGCGGATTCTTTACCTGCTGAGCCACCATCATCACAGAATCTATGAATCCCAAGACCAGCTTCAGTCTGGAAGCGTCCTTTGAGTGAAACCAAAACCTTAATCCATGATGTTTTCAATCCTGGGTTCATGCTCTCTCTCTTCATTTAGCTCCATGTGGAACAAGAATGAGCTTTCCTGGCTGGATGTGAGTCATCAAGTTTATATCACCTTCCTGTGTCTCAGGCTTTTCTTCCACAAAGAGAGGGTAACAAAGGTATTTATTTCACAGGTTGTTGTAAAGACTGAATGAGATAATCCAGGTGAAAGACTTATCATCTGATTTGAAGCAGATAAGTATTCTTATTCTCTAAATATTAGGAATTTCTATGAGTATTAAGTTCCATGTGACAGTTTTTCAAACACTTTAAGATGTTCATGATCTAGATTATCATCAGGGAACGCAATCTTAGATGTGAAGAAATTAAATTCTCTAGATCCACCTCACCAAGCCTTTAGGAAGAACCTTCTACTGGCCAGAGAATGAGCACAAAAATGAACAAAACATAAGCTCTGTGAGAATGAGTGAGCAGGTGGCAATAGTGGTAAAGAACCCGTCTGCCATTGCAGGTGATATAAGAGATGTGGGTTCAAACCCTGGGTCATGAAGATCCCTTGGAGAAGAAAGTGGCAACCCACTCCAGTATTCTTGCCTGGAGAATCCCATGGACATAGCAGGCTAATGGGCTACAGCCCATGGGGTCTCAAAGAGTTGGACATGACTGAAGTGACTTAGCACACAGCACACATTGATAATCTCTGTGGATAATCAGAGTGGATGGGGGAAAGGAGACCCGGCCTTACGGATAAGACGGCAGTGGATTATGGCCTTGCTGGTGGCATTTGAACAGTCTTGGATAAAGAACTTTGACATCTCAATTCCCACTGGGAAGTGGTTTTCCATTCTCCACTGCATGGTCTCACTAAACAGAAGATACTCAACAGAACTTCACACCAGCAACACCAGTTATTATATATGTTCTGGAGAGAACCGGCAAACTTGGAGTGTAGTCTGCAATCTGCAATTAAGTAGGTATCTGTGTGCAATGAACTGGATGTTTATGTCTCTCTAAAATTCACACATTGAAACCCTAACACCCAATGACATTAGAAGGTGGGACCTTTGGGACATATTTGGGTCATGGTGATGAAATGCTCATGAATGGATTCATGCCTTTGTGAAAGGACCCCAGAGGACTTTCTTGCTTGTTTTTCACCATGAGGATGCAGAGAGATGTCATGCAGTCTGCAATTCGGAAGCAGGCTTTCACCAGAGCCCAAACCTGTTGGCACCCTGATCTCTGAGTGCCAGCCTCCAGAATTGTGAGAAATCTATTGTGTTGTTTACAAGCTTCCAGGTCTCTGGTATTTTGCTACAGTGGCCTAAATGGATGGAGATACCCTGTGATCCTGGGTGTGTGGGCAAAAGTCTGCATTTCCTATAAGCTGAGCATGTGGATCAAATGTCCTCTAGACCCTTTCAACTTAATTACCATGAAACAAGCCTGTCTGGTTCCTGGGGGTGGGGAGCAGGGGGGAGAGTTCCCGGTT
Source organism: Cervus elaphus (assembly GCF_910594005.1). NCBI lineage: Eukaryota > Metazoa > Chordata > Mammalia > Artiodactyla > Cervidae > Cervus > Cervus elaphus. Next base: position 10,907,214 of record NC_057820.1, read on the forward strand.
GGTTCAGAGTCAACCATAGAAGACACTGGAGGTGTTGGGGTAGAGGGTGAAGTGAAGGCAAAGAGTGGAGAAAGCACATGTAGTGACTAGGAATCTTTCAGCACAAATACTAAAAAGAAGTTGGAATAGCTTCTTCTAATCAATTGAACACTGACCATTCAAGCCTCTAGGTCTTGGAACAGGGGGTGATTTTCAACCTATCCTTACTGAGGATCCTTTATGCTCCCAAGGCCAAAGGGAAGATATATGCTTTTGTTTTTGTTCAAAGGCTGAAGCTTGAAAAGGAGGTTAATTTTAGACAATTCTGCTTTTAGTCTGACAGCACCACACACACAAAACCTAAAAAAGAGTGGCCCACGGGCTTCAACCAAGGTGAGGAAAATCATAGCAAGAGCAAAGAGTAAAATACAAGTTAATGTTCTGATACAAATAAACACCAGTTATAATCGGGTAGGAGAGCAGCTGGGATTCCAGGAAGTTATTCTTTGTGGGTCTCAATGGGTTTCTGCAAGGGTTTTGGGCCCTGGGGCTTCCCTGGTGGCCCAGATAGTTAAGAATCTGCCTGCAGTGAGGAAGACCTGGGTTCAGTCCCTAGGTTGGGACAATGCCCTGGAGAAGGGAATGGTAATCCATGCCGGTATTCATTCCTGGAGAATTCCATGGACAGAGAAGCCTAGCAGGCTACAGGCCACGGGGTTGCAGAGTTGGACACAACCAAGTGACTAACACTTCGGGCCCTGGGGGGTTTTACACATCGACAGTCTACCTCCCTCTCTGTTCTGATTCAGTCTTCCTCTTTGTTCAGTGTTGGGAAAAGCCCAAATTGGCCTACAGCTTACTTTTTGTGTGTGTTGTACATGAGCCCTTTCTATGAAAATCATGCACATTTAATAAATGCAAGTGATTCAAAAAGGTGTCAAAGTCTATTCAGTTCAATATGAATCTGTATCTGAGACTGACATTTTCTCCTGATTAATACTCATTGCATCCCACTGGCTCCATTTATTTGCACCCCATTTACTCCATTTGTTTACAATCCTCAGGACCCTGTTTCTTCTCCAACATCCCTTTCTATTTCCACTTCAATCAGGAGAATTTTTTATGCCTTTCTCTGGTCCTTGAAACCTTGTAACACCTGCATTTCACTGGTTTCAAATTAGAGGTTCTTCCCTCTTTGCTGACAGAAGGTCCTTTATTGCCTTGAACTCAGGGGTTCAACGATGTATCAGAGAGGACAATTTTAGTAAGACTGAAGATATGTGGATAAAATGAGGCCTTCTGTCTAAGTGAAGGTGGAGTGTAGATAAACCGAGTATCACAGCCTGGGGATTAATCATAGGTGCTGATGGTCACTAAGAAAAGTTTGGAGGAAGTAAATAATTTTGTAATACTATTATATATTCTACCAAATAAAACTCTCTTTTGCTAAAAGTCCAAATAAAGGGCCAATGCAAGTAGACACACAATTCCAATCAGAATAATTACTGTGTGAACTCTGTAAATTGTCAACATTCGCTGGATCATCAAAAAAGCAAGAGAGTTCCAGAAAAACATCTACTTTTGCTTTATTGACTATGCCAAATCCTGTGACTCTGTGGATCACAATACACTGTGGAAAATTCTGAAAGAGTTGGGAATACAAGACCACCTGACCTGCTTCTTGAGAAATCTGTATGCAGGTCAGGAAGCAATAGTTAGAACTGGACATGGAACAATAGACTGGTTCCAAATAGGAAAAGAAGTATGTCAAGGCTCTATATTGTCACCGTGCTTGTTTAATTTATATGCAGAGTACATCATGAGAAACGCTGGGCTGAAGGAAGTTCAAGCTGGAATCAAGATTGCCGGGAGAAATATCAACAACCTCAGATATGCAGATGACACCACCCTTACAGCAGAAAGTGAAGAAGAAATAAAGAGCCTCTTGATAAAAGTGAAAGAGGAGAGTGAAAAAGTTGGCTTAAAACTCAGCATTCAGAAAACAAAGATCATGGCATCTGGTCCCATCGCTTCATGGCAAATAGATGGGGAAACAGTGGAAACACTGGCAGACTTTATTTTGGGGGGAGCTCCAAAATCACTGCAGGTAGTGACTGCAGTCATGAAATTAAAAGACACTCCTTGGAAGGAAAGTTATGACCGAACTAGACATCATAATAAAAAGCAGAGACATTACTTTGCCAACAAAGGTCGATCTAGTCAAGGCTATGATTTTTCCAGTAGTCATGTATGGGATGTGAGAGCTGGACTATAAAGAAAGCTGAGCACCAAAGAATTGATGCTTTTGAATGGTGGTGTTGGAGAAGACTCTTGAGAGTCCCTTGGACTGAAAGAAGATCCAACCAGTCAATACTAAAGGAAATAAGTCCTGAATGTTCATTAGAAGGACTGATGCTGAAGCTGACACTCCAATAGTTTGACCACCTGATGCAAAGAACTGACTCATTGGAAAAGGCCCTGATGCTGGGAAAGATTGAAGGCGAGAGGAGAAGGAGATAACAGAGGATGAGATGGTTGGATTACATCACTGACTCAATGGACATGAGTTTGAGTAATCTCTGGGAGTTGGTGATGGACAGGGAGGCCTGGCATGCTGCAGTCCATGGGGTCGCAAAGAGTCGGACATGACTGAGTGACTGAACTGAACTGAACTGAACTAATCTCTGCAGGGGGGTATGAAATTCTATGGGAGTCATATACTGATCAGTTGTCTTTGAAAATTCAGTTGAGTCCATCAGAAGGAAAAGAAAATCCAGAATTCTTTGGATATATGGAAAATGAAACAGACATAATATACTACATTCTGAGAGACATCTTCACCACCACATGCAATACAGCTATTCTGGAAGTATTTATTAAGTTGGTCTTAGAGACCCTGAATGAGAGTTACAGGAGTTTAATAGTGAAGACTCTGCCTGCAATGCAGGAGACCTGGGTTTGATCCCTACATAGGGAAGATTCCCTGGAGAAGGAAGTGGCTACCCACTCCAGTATTTTTGCCTGGAAAATTTAATGGATGAGATGGTTGGATGGCATCACTGACTCAATGGACATGAGTTTGAGTAAACTCTGGGAGATGATTAAGAACAGGGAAGCCTGGTTTGCTGTAGTTCATGGGATCGCAAATAACTGGACATGACTGAATGACTGAACAACAAATAGTTTTAATAAATAAAACAAATTTATTTAAAAAATAAAATAAGAAATAAAAGAGCATTAATTTTATAATAATTTTGAAAGAGTTTGAACCAAGTTAATTCAGAAATGCTAAGATGAAGCCATGTGACCTTGAACATATTCTTGCCCCTTATTTGGCCTCATTTTCCTTATTAGTCAACTAAGAAGTCTGAACCAGAGGAGACCTGAGGTCTCTTCCAGGTTCAACATCCACAGGATAAAGGAGACAGCCATGATTTCCCTTGTATGAATGAAATTCTTTATAGGAAATAGAGCATGTAGTATTTATCTATTTATTTATTTAGGCTTTCTAACTTTAAAAACAATTATTGACATGCAGTTGAATTGCAATGTTAATTTCTGCTGGACAGCAGAAAGTGACTCAGTCATACATGTATACATTTTTCATATTCTTTTCCTTTGTGGTTTATCATAGCATATTGAATATAGTTCTCTGTGTGATAAGAGAGGACTTTGTTCCATTCTGTATATACCAGTTTGCACCTGCTAATCCCAAACTTCCAACCCTTCGCTTTCCCTCCCTACCCTTTGGCAACCACAAGTCTGGTCTCTATGTCTGTGAATCTGTTTCTGTTTCATAGATAAGTTCATTTGTGTTGTATTTTAGATTCCGTGATATCCTATGATATTATAGTTGTCTTTCTCTGTCTTACTTACTTTGTTTAGTATGATAATCTCTAGATCTATCCATGTGGCTGCAAATGGCATTATTTCATTCTGTTTTTATGTCTGAGCAATATTCCATTATGAACATGTACCTCATCTTCATCCATTCATCTGTTAATGGATGGTTTAGGTTGTTTTCATGTCTTGGCTATTTTAAATAGTGTTGCATAGAGGTGCAACATAGAGGTGTATGTATCTTTTTGAATTATAGTTTTATCTGGGTGTATGCCCAGGAGTGGGATTGCTGGATCCTATGGCCACTCTATTTTTAATTATTTGAGGAACCTGCATACCGTTTTCCATAGTGGCTTCCGTAATTTACATTCCCACCAACAGTGTACGAGCACTACCTTTTCTCTACAGCCTCTACAACATTTAATTTTGGACTTTTTAAAATATAAACTTATTTAAATTGGAGGCTAATTACTTTACAATATTGTAGTGATTTTGCCATACATTGACATGAATTCACCACGGGTGTACATGCATTTTTTAATCATGGCCATTATGACTGGTGTGAGGCAGTACTTTTTTATAGTTTTGAATTACATTTATCTAATAATTAATGATGATGAACATCTTTTCATGTGCCTGTTTGCTCTCTGCAGAGCATGAGGTCTTTAATAAACCACTTCATCTCACCGAAACTGGGGCTATGAGTGAGAAGCTGTACTTGGAAAACTTTATAAGAGAAGTATCTGCAGCCATTCTCTGTAAGTTCAGTTCAGTTCAGTTCAGTTCAGTTGAACTGAACTGTCTGACTCTTTGCAATCCCATGGACTGCAGCATGCCAGGCCTCTCTGTCCATCATGAGCTCCTGGAGATAACTCAAACTCATGCCCACTGAGTCGATGATGCCATCCAACCATCTCATCCTCTGTCATCCCCTTCTCCTCCTGCCATCAATCTTTCCCAGCATCAGGGCCCTCTCCAATGAGTCAAATCTTCACATCAGGTGCCCAACGTATTGGAGTTTCCAGCTTCAGCATCATTCCTTCCAATGAATATCCAGGACTGATTTCCTTTAGGATGGACTGGTTGGATCTCTGTGCAGTCCAAGGGACTCTCAAGAGTCTTCGCCAACACCACCATTCAAAAGCATCAATTCTTCGGCATTCAGCTTTCTTTGTCCAACTCTCACATCCATACATGACTACCGGAAAAACCGTAACTTTGACTAGATGGACTTTTGGCGGCAAAGTAATGTCACTGCTTTTTATTATGCTGTCTAGATTGGTCATAACTTTTCTTCCAAGGAGCAAGAGTCTTTTAATTTCATGACTGCAGTCACCATCTGCAGTGATTTTGTAGCCCCTCAAAAATAAAATCTGTCACTCTTTCCATTGTTTCCCCATCTATTTGCCATGAAGTGATGGGACCAGATGCCATGATCTTAGTTTTCTGAAAGTTGAGTTTTAAGCCAACTTTTTCACTATGTACTCACTTTTTCACTAACATTTTCTCTAAGTTCTCCTGATACTAAATAATTACTTCTAACTTTTCAGAATGATGTTTAAATTTGATTGGATCTCCAATAGCCTAGTACAAAGGTTCCTACCTTGCACTTCTAGAATGCCTTGAATATGCTTCAGGCTTGTGAAATTCCCTAAATCTGTAGGTAAATGTCATGCCCACCAGTATGCATATATGTGTATGTGCCTGGAATTATACATATATTCCATATTCCTTCCTGTTCTTGGGAAAATGATCCATGGATTTTATCAGATTCCTTAAAGGACCCAATACACTCGAAATATTTAGGAAGAACTACTCTTTTTATGCAAAGTACATGTTATAGACTAATTGTGTCCCATCATATCCATAGGCTGAAACTGTAGCTCCCAAAGTGATGGTATTTGGAGGGGGGCCTTTGAGCGTTTAACCTAACATGACAAAATTGCCATTTATTTTTACCAGCAAAAAGTGTTTACTTGGGAGCAAATTAGAATTGCAATCTAGACACGAAACTATGACAAATCACAGGCAAGTCTAGTAAAGCAAAAGGATAGAAACTTTTTTTATAGAAAGGACAGGAAGTTAGGAGGGATTGTTATAAACAGAACATCCATTGGAGGAAGCTGAGAGTTCAGTGTAGAGTGGCTTTTCATTGGCTGAGTTGGGACAGTCTCATTGACTGAGTTGTTGCCAGCAAAAGAGATAATTATTTCTTTCTCCTGCTGGAGTTACTAAAGTAGTGTTACTTCCTTCCGGAGGTAGAGGTTACCACTCTTCCTTCTGTGATCTTTATTGATGCTGAGTGGTAGCTGCCCTCCTGGCACGCCACTCCACTTAGTGAGGTTTCTCTTTATTAATGTTTGCAGGAGGTGATTAGGTTGAGATGAGGCCCTGAAGGTGAAGCCCTCCTTAGTGCCTTTATAAGGGAGACTCCAGAGAGTTTTGTTCCTTTCTCTCTCTGTCTCTCTCCCATGGTTACAGAAGACAGCTATCCATGAACCAGGAAGAACCCCAATGAAGAACCAGATTTGCCAATACTTTGATCTCAGACTTCCCAGCTCCTGCACTGTGAGAAAATGAATGTCTACGCTGACAACCACCCAGTCTATGGCATTTATAATGACATCCCAAGTATGAAACATCAAATTCATGAGATTGACATTCTAGGGCAATTTTTCTCAATTACAGAATATACAGAACATATCTGGAATCTTGAATATAAAAACATGATTTCTTCTGAGAGATGGAAACAGTATAATTTTTTAAGGTCTAAATTCTACTTACATTTTCCATATCACTTTGAAATTGAATGGTGTAAATAAATAGTTTTTCTCCCTTTTGCTTAATAGATAAAGAAACTGAAAGTCCTTTAGCTAGCTGAAGAAGGACTAACTGCTGAGTATAAATGCCCACCCCACTAGACCGTATGCCACTTAAAAGCAAAGAGCTAAGAGTTTATGGTCTGCATATTTAACACTGACATAGCCTAGAAGCATGCCCTATAATTTCTGGTTAGTGGAATAAAACATGAACCAATCAAATAATGCCTATTTTAAATAAGAACAAATTATTATTCATAGTTGACTGGATTTTCTACTTAGGAAAACCAAAATAATTAATGTATTAGTTCCTTTTTGTAAGTCTTAAATAACTGATGGAGTATAAAATATAATTCCTAATAACTGGAATAAATGGCTTCCTTTTGATTGTCCTATTCATGTTTTTCATTTTCTCCAGTTACTGCCAATTATGTGTGTATAAAAAAGCTTTTCATAGGTATTTACTGAATGCCCTCTGTGTGCTGGAATAATATATGTTTTCATTTTCATTTTGTTTTGCTTGGTACTGGAGGTACAATGACAGAAACTGAATAGAGAATCTCTACCTTCAAATACTTAATACAATAAAAGAGGGACAAATAGACTGGCAATTATAATATAGAGTTTAGCAAAGAAAAGTACATTTGAGTTTTTTCATTACATCTTATGGAAAAACCTGAACTAACTTTTTGGCCATCCCAATACAATGTATTAGGTTCACCATATTTTTTAGTGAGCTTAGTTTATATCTTCTTATTATAGTAAGTCACACATTTGCTGTATTACTCTTCCAACCTCTTATTTGTGTGTAGTTTTTAAAATTTTATTTTCCTGATTACAACTGCCAAATATTTACTTTTTCACTTAAAAGATCCAGCTCCTGAAGTTCTTTTGCAAGTCTATGGATTTTCAAGTGTTTAATGTGTTTTGCATTTTATCTCTATGACTTTACTTAGGGTTTGAGTTGTTATTGTCTTGCTTTTTAGCATGTTTTCCTTCCATTATTTTCAGTCAATGTGTTTCATTTTTTATAAATCTTTGGCTGGTGCTGATTGAAGAAAGCCTCGAAAATAAAGAATAATTCATCTTCAGGCCCTAGGAAAATGACATTGGAAAACACATAAAGTAGGAGACTGGGCACTTCTGCCTGTTAATAATCATTTGCTTCTCCTCCTGAATTCTTTTACATGCTACTCTCACAACTGGCATTTAGGTCCTGAAGTCCTTCTGTCTGGGATCTAGAAACCAAGTGTTAGGTAGTTAGAATAGGGAAAAGGAGTTCAGAATGGCGGTGGCTAAAAGACCTGGAAGGGAAAAGCCCGTGAAAATAGAACAAAGGAAGGTCCAAGGACCTGAGTGAGAACCTCAAGTAAAACAAACAGCACTCCTGGCTGGCCCAATTTACATAGGACAGGCCCAGAGAGAGAAAAACATATAAAAAGGGGAGCCAAAGCTAGCTCTCTCTCTCCCTCTCTCCCGCACCCTGGGGCACTCTTCTCTTCGCATCTTTGGGTCGACATGTCCTCACTCCTCGAAGATGTATTTTCTCTGTCAAGTGCGTTGGGTTCTGATCCTGATTCTGCTATATATTTTTGCCTAATTGCCTAACCTCCTTCAGCTTTGATTTTCTGCTTTGGTGAAAACTGAAGTTCATAACATCAGCCTCCAAAGAATGGCATGATGTATATGGAAGGGGTAAAAATTTTGTCTACAAGCTCAGACATAGTAATTCTATTTCTTTTAAGTGAAATTAAATAGGGCTCCATTATCCCAGCTCGGTACGAAATTTAAGCTCAGTGAGTATTGGACCACAGCATCTGTCAAGTGTGTTCCCAGCCTGGAGGTTTAATTGGCACTTAGAGAAAGGAGCCATGGCCTCTGACCTTCAGGCCCTTCTGGTGGCTATAACATCCCCATTGTCTTCACTTCCTGTGGCTCCGGGAAGTCTGATGGCTTTGCTGGAAATCCTGCCAGTGTTTAGCTGATGGATATGCTTGCCCTTGTCTGATGGGGCTGCTGCCGAGTAGAGCTGACCACAGTGATGGGGACAGGGTGGTCTCCATCTCCAGGGCGGTTTCCTCCTTACCAGACTCACACGACGACTTTTCCTCCTTCCTTTTTCTCTCTTTCTCTTCCCCACTTTCCCTCTTTACTCAAAATTCCACCTATATTTCCCTTTCTCTTCCACTGACAGTTTTCAATGAGTGTAGACCTTTACAAAGAACAAAAAGTGACATTCGTTTCTGGGAACTTATATTTTCACATTGGAAAAACAGGTTGCCGGCCTGTCCACAATTTGAATTGGGGTCAGTGGAAATGTAGGAAGCAGAAACATCAATGAAAATACTGCAGTCATTTACCTTGGCACAAACATAAAGTGCTGACAACTCAAAAATGTATGAATAACCCCTTCCTTCTTAAAAAAAAAATGGTAATTATTTGATAGATATAGAGTTTCAGTTTGGGATGATAAAATGTTACAGAGATGAATAATGATAATTGTTACACAGCAATGTAAATTCACTTAATGCCACTGAACTGAACACTTAAAATTTAATAGCAAACTTTATGTTTTATGTATTTCACCAAATTTGAAAAGCATGCAGTGATTTCCTGTTATTGTTCAGTCACTCAGTTATGTCTGGCTCTTTGCAACCCCATGGACTGCACCACCCCAGCCAGTGGTGTCCTTCACCATCTCCCAAAGTTTACTCAAACTCTTGTCCATTGAGTTGGTGACGCCATCCAACCATCTCATCATCCTGCCTTCAGTCTTTCCTAGCATCAGGGTCTTTTCCAATAATTCAGCTCTTGGCATTAGGTGGCCAAAGTAGAGGAGCTTCAGCTTCAGCATCAGTCCTTCCAAAGAAAACTCAGGGTTGATTTCCTTTAGGATGGACTGGTTTGATCTCCTCACTGTCCATGGGACTCTCAAGAGTCTTCTCCAGCATCCCAGTTCAAAAGCATCAATTCTTCAGCACTCAGCTCTCTTTATAGTCCAACTCTCACACACATACATGACTATTGGAAAAACCGTAGCTTTGACTAAAGGGACCTTCGTTGGCAAAGTGATGTCTTAGACACAATAAGAAAGAGCTCTTTATATGACCACAAAGGTCCTTACCTTTCCAAACATCTTTCCTTATGCCCGTTGTGGCCTCCAGTTTTTGCTATAATGGTGTTGTGTAAGAAATAACTTCAATATTTAAATGACTTACCTCTCACTCATATAAGATGCTAGGATTCTGCTCTAAGCTATCAATTAGTTCAGGAAGCCTGAACTATCTCCTCAATCCAGGACTCAAAAAGAGAGATTCATCTTGAATAATATTTTCTTATGGTGGAGGGCAGGAGTACAAGAGAGTTTGTAAATCTGGAGGAAATTCCCAGTGACTATGATTTTATGCTTAGAAATGGCACAACAACTTCCTTTAATCCCATTGACCAAAACATTGGGTCCATGCCCAAACCTAGCAACCACTGGACAGGGAAAGTTACCCGTCCCAGTAGTAGGAAAGACCAAGTTATTATTTGCTTTACAATAAGAAAATATACTGTAGTCTATGCTTCTGGTCACAAATATTCACTATCTTTCCACAAACACAGAAACAAAGACTTCCTATAAAAACGGCATCAGACTCAAGATCCAGGATCCCGTGATATTTCCACATCAGCTTTGAAGGTGTTTCCTCTGATTCAGAGAACTATAAGCTAAAAAGACTGGTGACTTCCTCCCACATATCCAAAATATATTAGGTAAAACAGGGGCATGTCAGCTTAAGAAATATTGACAACCTAAATATTAAGAGCTATGCTTTCTTTGGTGGAGTTTTTTTATTTTTTATTTTTATTTTTTCCATTTATTTTTATTAGCTGGAGGCTAATTACTTTACAATATTGTAGTGGTTTTTGCCATACATTGACATGAATCAGCCATGGATTTATATGTATTCCCCATCCCGATCCCCCCTCCCACCTCCCTCTCCACCCGATCCCTCTGGGTCTTCCCAGTGCACCAGCCCTGAGCACTTGTCTCATGTACCCAACCTGGGCTGGTGATCTGTTTCACCCTTGATAATATACATGTTTCGATGCTGTTCTCTCTAAACATCCCACCCTCACCTTCTCCCACAGAGTCCAAAAGTCTGTTCTGTACATCTGTGTCTCTTTTTCTGTTTTGCATATAGGGTTATCGTTACCATCTTTCTAAATTCCATATATATGTGCTAGTATACTGTATTGGTCTTTATCTTTCTGGCTTACTTCACTCTGTATAGTGGGCTCCAGTTTCATCCATCTCATTAGAACTGATTCAAATTAATTCTTTTTAATGGCTGAGTTGGTGGAGTTTTTTTAGAACTTCAAGCCTGGGAGGCAGGATCTCAAGTAACCCTCTGCTCCAAGGAGGCAAGGTGGAGGAGCATGTTATATGGAAATTTAGTAACAAGGGGCAGGTAGCATGAACATCAAAAGACTATTGTTAATTACAGGAAAGGTCGTATGGTCAAAGCCATGGTTTTTCCAGTGGTCATGTACAGATGTGAGAATTGGACCATAAAGAAAGCTGAGTGCCAAAGAATTGATGCTTTTGAACTGTGGTGCTGGAGAAGACTCTTGAGAGTCTTTTGGAGTGCAAGGAGATCCAACTAGTCAATCCTAAGGGAAATCAACCCTGAATATTCATTGGAAGGATGGATGCTGAAGCCCCAGTACTTTGGCCACCTGATGCAAAGAGCCAACTCATTGGAAATGACTCTGATGCTGGGAAAGACTAAGGGCAAGAGGAGAAGTGGGTGACAGAGGATGAAATGGTTGGATGGAATCACTGATTCAATGGACATGAATCTGAGCAAAGTTTGGGAGAAAGTGAAGAACAGGAAAGCCTGGTGTGCTGCAGTCTATGGGGTCACAAAGAGTCAGATGCAACTTAGTGATGGAACAACAACAATGAAAGGAAAACCAGGTATCTCAAGGGGTTTAGCTCTTTTCTATATATGGGAAGACACAAGAATCTTGACTTACTGAAATCATTCCCTTGGTATGCCCATCAGCTATCTAGGACTAGTATCTTGTGTTTCTACATTCTGAGTTTCCTTAGGGTTAACAGTAAGGAGTGGCTGAAGGGAGGGGCTGTAGTCTGGTGGCTGCTAGATGGCAGATATTCTTTCCTTCCCAAGTTCCCTCAGGGCTCACTGGCTCATGTTGGAGGGCTGCAGTCACTGATGACAGTGACATCCTTTGTTTACTCATATAGCAGAAAATATTCCACTTCTCAGACAGGATAACCAAAATCAACACCCTCATGTGTAAGAGGAAGATTAACGGTACATGTTACTAGACAGTAGAATTTGTGCATTTTTCCAGGTTCTTATTGTGAGTGAGTGTCCACTGTCTCAAGCTAAGAAATATGTTTTGATCATCCCCTGGTTCCTCTCTCCGGGAGCAGCTTCCCAACAATGCCCTCTGGCTCTTAAATCCAAACTTTGAGAATGCTTTCTCTTTCCATTGTCCTCTTTGATCACATCTAAAGAAAATAATGGAGACAACACCCTTTTTGAGGCTTACACAGCTTTCTATGCATGCTTTCTGACCATCAGTATTTGGGGGTCCTATGCTAGCAACCCTTTCAGAAGTCTCCTGCTTATTCCCTATGATATTTATGTCTTTGTATAGTTTCCCTCCACATTGTAACAGGGTTCATCTGCATGACCAACAGCACACTCCATGAGTCATGGAAATGTCACTTTCAAGACTAGGTCCTAAGAGTTAGTGTAGCATTTGCCTTGTCTTCTTGTATCACTCACTCTGGAGGACCCAGTTCCCAGGCTGTGAAGATCCAATAAGCAGCTCTACAGAGAAGCCCATATGACAAGAAATTGAATCTTCCTGCCAACAATCATGTGAGCAAGCCATCCTGGAAGTAGATCAATCCAGCGCACATGAAGCATTCAGGTGGCTGCAATCAGCTTCTAAATTAATCAGCTTTTACTGCCATCACCCGTCATAAATGTCATCAAGCATTTAGTGAGTGTCCGCAGCAAGCGTCTACTTCTCGTGGCTCTGTGTCTCATGGCTCTGTGTCCGGGCAGGCTGAGATCCATCCAATGAATCTTCTTCATTGAAAAGGGAACTTTTCAAAGAGAGTACTATAAAAGGATTTATGTGGCCATCTTTACTGTTTTAACAGCATAACTGTAGCTAAGTGAAGCTACAATATATTCTTTGTTTGTTTTCACAGGAGACTTCATTGATCCCTCGTGAAAAGGCTAACCATATCTTTGTCTGTTGGCTTCTTTCCTTTGTGATTTATGTCCAAAAAATGTGTATGTGTGTGCTCAGAAAAATGCATAATAAATTCAATTAACCTTTCTGATGTGAAGAGAATGTGCCCCATCAGAGACAGAACCCTTTACTCCCGAACCCTGAGATCTAGTCTGAGAACCACCATAAGTCTGCCACCTTGGCAAAGAAACTTGGCAATCTAGGCCTACTTTTCTGTATCTATCAAATGAGCCAATCCTGGTTTGTGCACGGGCCATCTTTAAAAGAAAAAAAAAATAAGAAAACTGTAACAGAATACAGAATTTTTACCTGTACAGTGGGATATTGTTCAGCCAATAAAAGTAACATTTTAAACTTATTTAATAGCATGAAAAATGTTTCTGATACATCTCTGGGTGCAGGCAACAAAACAGTTGATACCATTGATATATGTTAAAAAGAATTATCTTTCGATTGTGGAATTAGGCTTAATTACTTCTTTCGAATGGTTATCTTACCACAAAAATTATTTGTTTAGAATACCACACTCCTGAGTAATGAAGTAAGAGAAAATGAGAATCCTAATGGGATATACTCTTCTCAGCCATACAATATAACTTTATTCTACACTGAAAATAGTACTTTAAAGCTATTTGAAGATATGGCAATACATTTGCAAACTATTTGAGATGATAAAAAGGCCCTCTGTTGTTCCGTCACCAACTATTTGCATACTCAGGGACTATAGCACACCAGGCTTTCCTGTCCTTCATAACCTCCTGGAAATTGCTCAGATTCATTTCCATTGAGTCAGTGACGTTATCTAACCATCTTATCCTCTATCAATTCCTTTTCTTTTTGCCTTCATTCTGTCCTAACACCAGGGTCTGTTCCAATGAGTTGCCTCTTCACATCAGGTAGCCCAAGTATTGGAGCTTCAGCAACAGTCCTTCCAATGAATATTCAGAGTTGATTTTCTTTAGGATTGACTGGCTTGATCTCCTTGCAGTCCATGGGACTCTCAAGAATTCTCCAGCACCACAGTTTGAAAGCATCAATTCTTTGGCACTCAGCCTTCGTTATGGTCCAACTCTCACATCCTTACATGACTACTGGAAAAACCATAGCTTTGACTAAATAGACCTTTGTTGACAAAGTGATATCCCTATTTTGTAACACACTGTCTAGATTTGTTTTAGCTTTTCTTTCAAGGAGCCACCCAATAATCACAAGTGATTCTGGGCTAGTAGAGCTGCCTTTTCCCTGCAGGGCAGAAACTGCTGCTGCCAGGAAGAACAAGGAGATAGTATTCTCCCTGCTGGTACTCATCCTGTGAGGGAGGGAGAGAGAGAGAGGCGGAGACCTGCAGGCCAACCCAGGAAGGACCAGACTCCAACTTCTAAGTTTCCTCAATGGAAGTCAACCAGGCACTGAGCAGGGCTGTGCTGGGGTGCTTGCAACTTACTTCTTGCTCCAACCTTCCAAACTCAGTAATGGAATTAAGTCATTCCACTTCCACAGGAAAGACAGAGTCCCGTGGGACGGATATGAACTAGAACATCAGACTCACGGCACTGCCTGCCTGTGGCCTACAGCATCTCATTTGGGAGGAAGTGTGGTCATGCCCCAGCTTAAAGGATGGCCCAAATATTTTCTCAAGTGAAAGCACATGGGGCTGGAAGCCAGAGTTCTCACATACAACTGGGCCTCAGCTTCCTAATCTGTTGTTTGTTCCCACATTTATGGTATTGCTCTTGGGCCAGCCACTGTATGAAACAGAACTGAAGTAAAAAGAAGGATGTAGTCCAGCCCTTCACCTCGAGGCACTGGAGAGGAGATGAACCTGTAAACACAGGTTCCTAACGTCTCTCTAGACTCTGCGATTCTGAGTCTGATATAGCAGCAACATGATATAGCATGACAGCTCTGAGTCAAGGGAAAGTGGACATGATCTGAAAACTGCCTACTGAAGGGAAAGCTTCTTAGCCTGTGGTAGAAGCTTCAGTCTTAGATACAGAACTCTCAGATGAGTCCTCTTGAAGGCAGAAGCAGTGTCAAGGGTATGGAGAGATGGGAGCTATTCACAGAACTGAAAAGTCTAGACAAAGAGAAGAGGTACCGGGTTCGGGGTAGGGAGAGAGAGAAGGGAATAGGAGTGGGAGCTTTGTTTCTGAGAAGCTCATTGTTCCTGACTCAGGGACATTTTAGCATTCGAATATCCAGTGAATCCATGTATGATTCATGAGACCAGTCATTAAAAAATACTTTGTAAAAAATCCTTTAAAGGACTCCTTCTGATCCCAAAATCTAAGATAAGGTGGCTGGTAAGATGTGTACAATCTGACTTTCATCCCTCCCGAAGATTCTCCCCTTGAATTCTGTGATCCAAATGAGCCGTTGATTTCCCTTCTCTGAACAGCATGCTGTCTTTCTTCTGTATGTGACGCAGCTTGCCTCTATCAGGTTCTTTCAGAACCCTGAAGCTGAATCCCAACTCTGTGCCCCAACACCAAATTATTTCTCAGAGACAGAGCTTTCAGTGAAGTAGAGAATAACTTTATAAAGAAAGCTGAGCGCCAAAGAATTGATGCTTTTGAATTGTGGTGTTGGAGAAGACTCTTGAGAGTCCCTTGGACTGCGAGGAGATCCACCCAGTCCATCCTAAAGGAGATCAGTCCTGAATATTCATTGGAAGGACTGATGCTGAAGCTGGAACTCTGATACTTTGGCCACCTGATGTGAAGAACTGACTCATTGGAAAAGACCCTGATGCTGGGAAAGATTGAAGGCGCGAGAAGGGGATGACAGAGGATGAGACGGTTGGATGGCATCACCGACTCAGTGGACATGAGTTTGAGTCAGCTCCGGGAGTTGGTGATGGACAGGGAAGCCTGGCTGGCCTGCTGCAGTCCATGGGGTCACAAAGAGTCAGACATGACTGAACACCTGAACCGAACTGAACTGAACTGAAATCTGATGCTTCTTCTAGGCTCCCTCCTCCTGGTTCAAGTCCTCACATGGTCCTTCTCTCCCCTCTTTCCTCTTTTCCTCACTAACTTGTTAGCCCTACGAGGATGGGGCCTTGCCTGTACAAAGAAATGAATTGACACCTATTTAGGGTTTCATGTCTGCCCTGTAAGCATTTTACTTAACCCTTAAGATAGGGCTGGAATTGAAGGGGATGGAAAAAGTTATCATTATCCACATTTCACAAGTGAGGAAACCGAGAATGAGAGTGTAAGTGGCAGATGTGAGTTCATAGTTCACTGAGAGATAAAGCCAGAACTATAACACGATTTTCTATGATTTCTGGTTATTTATGGCATCATATTTTGGAGACTAAAGAAATATATCATGTTCAATTGTTTCATGGTCATCTCATGTGTGTGTGTCTGTGTGTGTGTGTATGCTCAGTCATCTCTGACTCTTTGTGACCCCATGGACTGCAGCCCATCAGGCTCCTCTGTGCATGGCATTTTCCAGGCAAGAACACTGCAGTGAGTTGCCATTTCCTTCTCCAGGGTAACTTCCCAACCCAGGGTTCGAACCCAAGTCTCTTGCGTCTCCTGCATTGGCAGATGGATTTTTTACCACTGCACCACCTGGTCATCTTATGTGATGTGAAAATACAGATTCACTCAGATTGTAACTTTCTTTGCAGTAATCAGATTTACATGTAATTAGTTCAGTTAAACATGAAACTAATTACATTTATGTTTACATATATGTTTATATATAAACTATACATATCATTTGAAGCTTTTCCAATGGATAAAGTACTATAGCTCCTTGAGAAACTGTTCTTTTTGATCCCCCCACCCTGCTGAGATTTCTCACCAGGGCACTCCACAGAGCAACACACTTGCCAGATTCACTTTTAAGTGCTTCCTATGGATTTTTTTAATGTGTTGTTTATTGGCAGCATACACTTAAATCCTTTTAAAATTAACAATTTCTTATCACTTGATAATGTAAAAGTAGCCCTCAAAGCAGTATTTTGAAATACTTCTTTATCATAAATTCCATTATTTTCATTGGCTAAGAAGTATTGATGGCATATCCATGCTATTCGAGAGTTTCTAGGGACTTCCCAGGTGGCTCAGTGGTAAAGAATCTGCCTGCAAGGCAGGAAACAAAGAAGACTCAAGTTCGATCCCTGGGTTGAGAGGACGCCCTGGAAAAAGAAATGGCAACCTACTCCAGCATTCTTACCGGCAGAATCCCATGGACAGTGGAGACTGACTACAGTCCATGGGATTGCAAAGAGTCAGACATGACTTAGCAACGAGACAACAACAACATCACTGTGCCAAGTACTATACCATAGTCTTAAGGCACAAAACTAAACCTAGACTTCACAAACTGCCTTTATGTTGAGGATTACTATCACTATTTTACAGAAAAGGAAACTGAGAATATGAGTTTAAACTTGCCCCAGGTTTATAGACAGTATTTGACAGAATAGACACTAAGTTCTGAATTGCCCAACTCCCCAAATCTAAGTTCTTTTCATTTCTAGAATTGAGCATGTGAACTTGATTGCATTACTTCCATGATTCAGAACATCTTCAGTATTTAGATTCACCAGGAGTAAAAATAATATGAAAAGAAAATTATTCAGAAACTATCAAGCATAAGGTTTGACTGTTCTAGCCAGGTGACCTTGAAGTGCTAAGGAATCTCATGTGTAATGAAGTTATTAGATGAGAACTCTTCCTAAACCAAAATTGATTTGGGTGGTCACTTGTGTTCTATACTATGTGACCTTATAACTTACTTCACGGCTCTTGGTTTTTGTGTCCACAAGTACAAAAAACAAAACAAAACAAAACAGAAAAATGGAGCCCAGTAATCTCTGCAATAACTTTCTGCTACAAAACTCCATAAATCCGATGTCTGCTGTACTAAGTCACTTGAGTCATGTCCAGCTTTTTGCGACTCCGTGAACAGAGGAGCCTGGCAGGCTATAGTCAGCCCACCAGGCTCCTCTGTCCATAGGATTCTCCAGGCCAGAATATGGAGTGGGTTGTCATTTCCTACTCCAGGGGATCTTCCTGACTTAGGGATCAAACCTGAGTCTCTCACATCTCCTGCATTGGCAGGTAGGCTCTTTGCAATGAGTGCCACCTGGGATATAATTTCTAGCCCACAACCATCCTTTACTTGTTCTTGTTCATTCTCTTCCTCTTCTTCCTTGTTAATATAATAATAACTATTATTAATTTGCTTCTAACCACTGAGCTTAAGTTTTGACTTTGCTTTGTATATCTCTTTCATATATCTTCCAATCCACCAACGAATGAAGTGTTTGTTCTTTTCCCATCCTCTAAAATAAACACAAGCATGTTTTGTTTGCAGATTCTCAATGTGGTGTGCTACACCACCCTTTTGAAAAAATATACTCAAGCTCCTGCCTGCTTCTGAACACAAGCATATACAGATGTGACTTTCTCAGGAAGCAGGAGGTATGGTTCACAGTTAACCTTTTTTGCAGCTGTCACCAGGATGGCCTGGAAGAAACATATGGGCTGATGGAGAGTACAGAAAGTAATGACTTATTTTTAACTTTTTTTCCTTTTCATTTTTTTAGTTAAAGAGGAAAAGCATCATTTAGGCCATCCTGTTAAGCTATAGATTTTCTTAGGGTTGGTTTTCCAATTGTAGCAAATATTGATGTTAGAGAGAGGAAGAGTACATGTGCCTTAGAGGTATCATAAAGTTTTAGTGTTGTCCTCAATACTTGGGGGCTTCCAAGTGGCTCAGTGGTAAAGAATCTGCCTGTCAATGCAGGAGACACAGATTCTATCCCTGGGTTAGGAAGATTCCTTGGAGGAGGAAATGGCAACCCACTCCAGTATTCTTGCCTGAAAAATCTCATGGACAGAGGAGCCTTGCAGGCTACAGTCCATGGAGCCACAAAGAGTCAGACAGGACAGAGAGATTGAGCGTGAGCCTCAACATTTTAAGTTTGGAAATTACTTTTTCCCAGGTGATCAAATCCAAGATTAATATTTTCTAACCAACACACAAGACATTGGTATATAAAAATTATTTTGTTTATATATTTATTGACACTTAGATGTGTTGTGGATTCTAGTAGATTGTGGAAATACAATGATAAACAAGATGCAGTCTTCTAATTCAAGAAGTTTATAGGCTCACAAGGGGCTCAGAAAAGTGAATAGAAATGCCAGATGCTATGCAATACTTGTGCAAACGCCCAGAAGCAAGCTTGAAATTACTTCAAGGAGTTCATTACTGCTAGACCCTAGGATACAAAATACGTGTAAATCTATGGCTGATTCATATCAATGTATGACAAAACCCACTGAAATGTTGTGAAGTAATTAGCCTCCAACTAATAAAAAATTTAAAAAAAAAAAAAAAAAAGAACAGAATAACACTGGAGACACTGAAAATTCCTCTAAAACATGGTCAAGATTTTGAATAGGTTAACACAGTCAGATACTTTTTTTGGAAAGATTTTTCTGATTACTGCCTGGAAACCAAAGAAGATGGACATACATAAAAAAAGAAAGAAAGAGAGAGCAGTCCAGGTGTTATAAAGGTGAGCCAGGTGAGCAATGATCCCAGTAGCCAGGATGGGGAAAAGGAATACATAATTACAAGGTAGAATTAATAAGGTAACCGAACATTTTCTTACCTGTAGAAAGAGCTTCAGAGCAGGGAAGATATCAGAGGCTACTCATGTTTGAGGCTGGAATACATGAAAGGAACTTTGTGCAATTTAGTAAAATAAAGAATACAAGAGAGGAACTGGCATGATGAAGATTTCCCTTCCAAATTACTGGTATTCCCATGTTTACTAATTAATCATATATTCACACATCCATAATCACTGTGTATAATAATAACATATCCATGATTATCTTTTGAAAACCTATTACCTTCAAGAAAATAGCAGGGGGAAATAAAGTCCTTGCTTTGTAGTGCTTGTATTCTAGTGGTGAAGGCATATACGAATCACAAATGAAAACCAAATATTATACTAGAAAGGTTTAAATGTGGTGAAGAAAAGCTAAGTATCACAGAAGAGAAGAATGACGTGGTACAATGAAGCTGGGATACATTAGATAGAGTGGACTATGAGGGGCTGACATGGAGCAGAACTTTGCTTTTCCTGAAATCAGTGCTCCCCAGGGAATCTTGGTTAGTAAGCAAAACGGGAGCAGATGGAAAAGGGAGCAAAGGTGTGTTTTGGCCGTGGAGAATTTGGATAAACCATTTTTACCTTCATTCTTGGAAGTCCTTCCCTAGTGACCAGAAATTTCACCTCCCCTAGATCCAGAGCTTCCATTTGTTCGCTGAGAAGGATACATAGGAAAAAGGGCTTATTTATAGAAAACATTTTGGCAGGATCCTATGAAGACTATCCCTCATGCTTCCAGCACACTGAGTGATAATAGCCACGGGTATTGAAACCTTACAGTTTGGCAAGCCTCGAGCAAGGCTTTCTGTCTGCTCACTCTTCACTTCTATACCTACCCAGGGAGCTCAATTTGGTGCAAGTTACTCAAGCTCTCCAAGTTGCAAATTTCAGTGTGATGCAAATAAACAAGCAGGAAACTGAAGTTAGATGTCTCTTATTCTAATACCTGTGCTATTCAATGTATGTGAGCCAGTATGACAGGCTGGAGTGTACCAAAAGGTTAATTTCATTTCTTCTAGATCTTTTTTTTTTTTTTTTTTCTCTCACTTCTCCATGGAATGGGCTCTTTCTTTTCTTGGATACCAGGTGAATTGCATACAAACACTGAAATTCAGCTCAAACATCACTACCTCTGGAAGACTTGTGTGATCTCTACAGAATAAAATTCTGTTGTCTGCATCCTCAAGTATCATGCATACATGTATAAGAACAGCCATCTGGGAAGTCAATAGACAGGATCCTATTTACTTCTGTGTCCTCATCTTCTATCAAGTGTCCAACAAAGATGGGCTCAATGAACTGAGTCCATGAATGAATAAGTTATGCCTAAGTTGTGCCTTCCTAAGATCACCCCCTACTCTTCCTGTGAATGTACTCATCACTCTCCTTTTCTCAGTAAATCTTTGGAGGACGTCCAAAGATTTGGTTAACTGCTGTGCACCTGTGTAGTGCTATCTAGAATTTTATTGTCATGCCAATCTAAGCATCTCATTCTCTGTTTCACCCTTCTCCTCCTGTCCTCAATGTTTTCCAGCATAAGGGTCTTTTCCAATGAGTCAGCTCTTCACATCAGGTGGCCAAAGTATTGAAGCTTGTTTCAGCATCAGTCCTTCCAGTGAAGATTCAGGGTTGATTTCCCTTAGGAGCAACAGAGAATGAGATGGTTGGATAGCATCACTGAATCAATGGATGTGAGTTTGAGCAAACTCCAGGAGATGGTGGACAGGGAAGCCTAGTGTCCTGAAGTCCATGGAGACTCAAAAAGCTGAACATTACTTAACAATTGAACAACAACAACAAATCTAAACATATAGAAACTAAAATTAATGTCTGTATCTGTGTGCCGGAGGCGCTCACAGTGTGTTTTTATTCTTTCTTCTTTTACTTTTTCTTTGAGTACATGTGTTTGAGGCTTTATCCATCCCTTTATGTTAAAAAAAAATACCAGCTTTTATCCTATGTTGTTTTTCTGATTGAAAAATCTGTATTTGAAGATCAAGCCTCTCCCTCTGCTCCAAAGAACAAACATGGAGACTTTGTGTGTTGTTGTTGGCTTTGGAATGAAGGCTTCTCCCTCATCTCCTGATAAATCTGCAGTTTTGTTTCCTTTCTTCAATGGGTGAGGTGAGAGATTCCTATAGATGGTCCCCATGGAGATCTAGAGGAGGCCAGCCTCCACAAAGAGATTCAGAACTCTCTGTGTTTAAAAAAAGAACCATGGCAAGGCAAGTTCACGTTTCCACTCCCGGTTTGTGTGCTGGACATTGTGTTATGTTAAACATTGGAAGATGAATCCACCCCCGAATTCTACAACATCTATCCCTGCGGTTGCTGAGGTTGAGCAAGGCTTGGGTAAGAAGTCCAAGGTTCACCCAGAAGGCAGGGAATGGAATGGGGTTTATGTTGGGAACTTCTTAGACATCTCTTCAGAGCCTCTTTTATTTCTGCCACAGTCTCAGTTCTGCACAGAAGCAGAGCAACTTCAAGGTGGCACAGACTAATGGCACCTCCATCAGGTTTTGTCCTGAGCATCTTCCCTTCAGCCTACAGATCTCTGTGTTCCTTAACTGTCCTGCCTGTGCAGCCTGGACGGGAAGCTGTGGCTAATCTTTGACCAAGTGGTATGGAACCAGTGCTTAAATGGATTTCCCCCGGTGGACGGTCCCAAAGTTCATTCCACGTGGCCTCTTGGATCGTGTACCTGGTCATCAGGGCAGAGGCCAAATCTGTGAGCAGCCTTGCACTGGCTCTTCCTTTCTTCCCTCCTCTCTTCTCTTATTTTTCTTACCTGATCCCTGGAACCACATATCCCAATAAAATCCTCACACACTTAAACTTCTGTCTTAGACTCAGCTTTTTAGAGAAACCAGACTGTATCAGAATTCTGATCCAAGCTCAGAATCCATGTTCTTTCCAATATTCTGGTGGCTCTTAAGCTTGGCTCCTTTTTAGATCCCTGGAGATATTTAAATCATACAGATTCTTGGAACTTTCCTCCAAACCTGGTGATTCGCATATACAGAGGAGTGCTAAAAATATACACTTTCTTTTTTTGTTTGTTTTCTGTTTCTTATTTTCTGACTCACATACTTAGTCATTCAGTCATGCCCAATTCTTTGTGACCCCATAGACTATAGTCTACCAGGCTCCTCTGTCCATGGGACTTTGCAGGCAAGAATATTGGAGTGGGTTGCCATTTCCTTCTCCAGGGAGTCTTCCTAATGTAGGGATCAAACTCGTGTCTCCTGTGTCTTCTGCACTGTAGGCCTATTCTTTACCTAAGCCATTAATTTTCCCACAAACATCAGAAGTGATTCTTATGGAGAGTCAAGGCTCCTCACTCAGTCTCTCATGTAGCAAACCTCTCTGAATTTTAGTTTGCTCATTTATCAAGTAAGGATTGAAATAATTCATCAAATTGTTATAAGAATGGCCTAAGGTGATATATTCAAAAATTCTATATAAACTCTAAATGGATATATGCATGCAAGGACTGGGGCTTCCCTGATGGCCTAGTGCAAAAAATTTGCCTGCAATGTGAGAAATGAAGATTCAATCCCTGGGTTGGGAAGATCCACTGGAGAAGGAAATGGCAACCCACTCCAGTAGTCTTGCCTGGGAAATCCCATGGACAGAGAAGCCTGGGGGACTACAATCGCTGGGGTCACAAAGAGTCAGACAGGACAGACAGACTGAACAGCAACAACTGTGTAAGGATTAGCCAAAAGAGTCGAGAGCCTGTGATACAAGTATTCCACCTGGCCAACTGAGTAATTTTATTCTTTCAGAATATTCTGAAAAATCCAAGTGACATTTTCCCAGCACCGTGTTACTTAATGTGGCGTAGAAGCAGACACTGCTTTTCCACCACGACTTTAGTGGCTTTGAGATGAAGACGTGCCACCTTCGCCATCTGATTACTGTGAAATCTCACGGGGTGACATGATTGGAAATCTGTACCTAGAATTCACGTGGACCATTCAGTGATCAGCTTTAGAAATATATTTTACAATTTTCTCATACGGGTGTTCCTTAAAATGATTGCAATTTTACTGAAAGCAGAGTGATTTGGGAAATGAAAATTATTTGTTTGGGAACCTTGGCAGTGCAATGATTGTGTGCTAGGAAATGGTAGGGCTGCAGTCTGTAGTGTATATTTGCTTCAAATTTGTCCTTCTGTCATCTGTAGTAGGCACTGCAAATTCAAGTCAATACTTGGGTTGTTTTTCCTTCTCTTTCTTAATAAACAAATGCTAACAACGTTAGTGCTTTGATTCAGAAACAATACTTGTGGATTTCTTTAGTTGACAAAAATGTAGAATTTAAACAAGGGGCTTTGATTTAATATGATTCAATTTGATAAGCATTTACTGAACCACTTTCACACACAAAGATCTGAGATGCAATAGCTGGAAGAATCACTACTACAGCATTACATGAAAACAACAGTGTAAAATCTAGTTGCTTGCAAGCACATCACCTAATTTAACCCAGACAACTGCCTGGAGAGTTAAACAATCCAAATGTTATGTACACACATTGTAAAGAGTGAAAAATTAATGTGTAGGGTAGACAGAATTAAAACTGACGGATCAAGTATGAGATCTCAAAAGCTGAACTAGGCATTGAAAATGTTTAATTATTCCAACCAACCTGCCATCTAGTTATTTTTACTGTTTCCAATTTTGTTGAAGAGAAAATGGAGTCTCAGTGAATGTAAAAGATCTGTCCAAGATCCTGCAACTGGAAGCTCCTAGACTGTCCCATTCCAGCTGTAGGTGACTGTGCCAACGGAAGTCAACAGAATGATGAATCAAATTTGAAACTAAAAGGCTATCAACTCCAGTATTCTGGCCTGGAGAATTCCACAGACTACCATCCATGGGATCGCAAAGAGCCGGACACTGCTGAGTGACTTTCACTTCACTTCACTTCCTCAGCAACTGAGCTCACCCCAATGTTACTCAGAAGCTGAGCTGCTTCAAAAACAAGGGCAGTTAGACTCCTGCACCAGTGTTAGTCTCTCCCCCTGGGATGAGGGATTGTGGGTCCTCAGGTTCTCACTGTCCTGCTTGGCATATTAAAACCATGCTCATTTACATCACTGGATTCTGGCAGGGGTTCATCCATCACTCAATATCAATTCCATCCTTTTCTAAACAGCACAGAATCATTTTTAATATGAAAATATTCTATAATTCATAGCACTTGGAAGGAGGTACCATCCTTTGCAGAACAATTTGCCTCTGTCTACTCTGTAAGGACAGAGAGATGATATGAAGGTCGAAAGACCTCATGTCTGATGTCTGTGGCCGAACCACTCAGCTTCTGTGAGCTCCAGTTTCCTTGCAGAACAGTGAAGATGTGGGACACTAAGCTGATCCCTCAGAAATATCACTTTTCCTCTCAGAGCTACAATTCCCACCCTGAAAAATGTAGATGGGAACATTGACTGAACCAGATCAGTAAAATATTACCCCAAGGTAAAAGGGGAAAGAGTGCTGCTAGAGACAGTGGAAGGAGTAGATAAAAGGAGATGTGTGTGCATGTCGTGTCACTCAGTTGTGTCCGACTCTTTGTAATCCATGGACTGTAGCCTACCAGGCACCTGTCCATGAGATTTTTCAGGCAAGAATACTGGAGCAGGTTGTCATTTCCTACTCCAGGGGATCCTCTCCACCCAGGAATCAAACCCACCTCTCTTGTTTCTCCTGCACTGGCAAGAGGATTCTTTTATCACCACACCACCTGGGAAGCCCTGGGAAGGAGATGGGGACACTCAAAAATTCATGCCAGGTTACTTCTTAGTTTGACCCAGCTGTCTCCTGTGCACCTATCTGTCTGATTACATACAGGCTCCAGAGTTGAGACTGTAACTGTGTCCCAAGAGTCAGGGTGAAAGGAGTATGTGATAGTCCACCTCAGTAATGAAACTGTATTAGTTTGCTGGAGCTGTAATAACAAGTTATCATAGATTGGATGGCTTAAATTGTAAAAGCTTATTTTCTCACAGTTCTTCAGGCTAGAATTGTGAGATCAAGGAGCCTTGAAGCCTTGTTCTTCTGAAGTCTCTCTCTCTGGCTTGTAGATGACCCTCTTCTCTCTGTGTTGTTACACTGTTTTCCCTCTGTGTGTGTCTGTGTTCAAATCTCTTCTTACAAGGTCAGCTGTATTGGATTGAAGCCCACCCTAATGACTCCATTTTATCTCAATTATCTCTTTAAAGACTTTATTTTCAAATCCAGTCACATTCTGAGGTGCTGAGGTTAGAACCTCAACATCTGATTGTGGGAGGTGGGGCGGGTACAGAATTCAGCCTAGAGCACATGCTTCTCTGTGTGACCTCGGAGGATTAACTCACTATGCCTTCATTCCCACATCTGGAAATGATAACATTCATCCTCAGATTAAAGGTGTGTCAGGAAGCTTAAAAGTCACATATTCAAAGTACAAGCAGTGACTTCTTTCTACTACTCAGGGTAGGCTAACCAGTGGAACAATGTGTAGGTTCAGTGGCTTAACATATTAAAAATTTATTTCTCACTCGTTTTTCAGGTTCGCAGGTTCCCCTTCTTCAGTGACTGTGGGAATGGAGACTCCTTCCACGTCTTGTGAGAGCTCCAGCTTCAAGCAGCAACCTCCAAGACTGACTCGGAAGCAGATCAGAGGGCGGGGCCGCAGCACAAAGCATTCCTCACGGCATCTTGCCTGCTATTGGCCCTGGCTGGTCACGTGACCCACACTGGGTTAGGCAACCCCTTGGCTGAGAGCCCAGTTCCCAGCAACAATTCTGCATCGTGGGAAAGAAGAGCAGACACTTGGTAAAGTGGGTTGTTACCTGCATCAGTCGGGGGCAGCCTCGGCAGTAACAGAAGGCACAAAATGGGCCGTGTGCATAATGTTAATTAAGGAACAAGTTACAAAGGAACGGGCAGGTTTAGAGCAAAGTGCAAGGTCACGGGCAGTGGAAAGGGGGATTGCCACTCCCAGGCTTGTAGTGTCCAGAGGAGGAAGAAGATCCCGGGATCTAGAGGGAGGAGAAGTGCGTGGAGGGGGCTGCCTGCCAGGAGTAGTAGTCCTCAGTCCAGAGACTCAGCCATGAGAAAGAAGCCAGGTGAAAAACCCTCAAGCTAGTCTTTGACTCCTTCCAGACTTGAACCTCACTACCTGTTCACTGGGCTGCCCAGAAGCTGGAACACAGAGAGGCTCGTGGATGTCGTGCATGCAATGTGGTCTCAGGTTCCTGGGCAGATTAAACAAATGTAGAGGGGAAGTGGAGGGGGGAATAGAAGAAATACAACACAGCACAAATGGCTATATGCTTCAGCAGAAAATGAAATTATAATGACGGTTGTTGGAGCTCTTCTGAGTTGGTTCCATTACTATCTTTTATCCCCTATCACTGGTTCAAAGTGAAAGTGAAAGTCACTCAGTCATGTCCAACTGTTTGCGACTTCATGGACTATACAGTCCATGGCATTCTCTAGGCCAGAATACTGGAGTGGGTAGCTTTTCCCTTCTGCAGAGGATCTTCCCAACCCAGGGATCAAACCCAGGTCTCCTGCACTGCAGGTGGATTCTCCACCAGCTGAGCCCCAAGGGAAGCCCAAGTATCCTGGCGTGGGTAGCCTATCCCTTCTCCAGTGGATCTTCCTGACCCAGGAATCGAACCAGGGTCTCCTGCATTGCAGGTGGACTCTTTACCAACTGAACTAGCAGGGAAGCGCCCATCACTGACTCAACGGACATGAATTTGAGCACACTCCAGGAGACAGTGAAGGACAGAGAAGCCTGGCATGCTGCAGTCCATGGGGTCGCAAAGACTTGGACATGACTGAGCGGCTGAACCACAACAACAATTCCCTATGCTCTATTTTCCAGAAAGAATGGGAGGCAGACAGGTGACAATGGTACTCAAGGCCACCAGCTGTGCAGCCAGCACCAAACGCACGTTCACTGATATGTGTATTAAGGGACTCCAGGGGGTAAGGCACGTTCCCATAGCTCACACAAGATTACAGAGAAACATCGTTACCTCCACTCAAAAGGAACTCGAATTCTCAGTTTCCTGTCCCTCTCTCTCAGGTCCCATCTGGTCCCACCTGAACTTCAGCATCCAAAGTGCTTCCCAAGCAATCGGAACATGCAAGCCCAAACAAGAGCAAGGAAAAGGGGTCCTGCAAATCTGAAGACCCACAGAGATTCCCAAGGCCTATAGCCATAAGGGTTCAACAAAATTTATGAGATAGAAGGCATGCTTTCAAGTGGAATGAATCAGGCACACTCTTCAAACACTCGTTACATAAATCTCTTTTCACCTCACAAATGCTGTTTTCAAATAAGGAAACAGAGGACAGAGAAGTTAAATCATTCTTTTTCAGGTTTCTGAATTAGTTGGTGACAGAGCCGGTGTATGGAGGCAACGTCCTTGTCTTTTTCTCACAGGCACACACACCTCTAGCTATTTGAGAATTGCAATCACTTCCTGCTTCCAACCAAAGCCTCTTCTTTGTTCTAGGGTGAGATGTAAGGATGCACCAGCTACACAGAGGGCTTTCTCTGTCTTTTGTCTCTCTTTGCTTCCGCCTCTCTCTGTCTCTTTCTTCTTTTCTCTTGCCCCTCTAATCTTACAGGATGTAATCTAGGAGACAGTGAAAGGAAATTTAGGTAAAGAAGAAACAACACAAAGGAAGCTGGTGTCATTTTCTAAAAACTCTGCAATTCGTGGGGGATGTCAATCTGCATTTAAAGTCATCCCAGTTGGGCTACTCCCAGACTTGTGATATCACTGAGTCCATCTTAAAGGCAAGGAACCTACAGGCGAGAAAACTTAAGTAACTTGTTCAAGGTCCCATTACAAGAACACATTGCAAATCTAGAAATGAACTGAGTTTCTGGTGTCTGATTCAGCTTTTCTTTCTACTGCACAGTAATAGTGTCCTCACATGAAACAGCCCCCAATGAGAAAGGAACAAAAGGGGTTCACCCATTGAAAGGCCAAACATAAGGACCCCATCTAAAACTCTGCTTCCTTAAAACCAAATTGCCATTTTTTTGCATAAAGAATTGACCTAACAAAAATGTATGTGGACACTTTTGCTACTATTGCAGGAAAAAGAAATTATAATAATTAAGGTGTCATGAATCAAATTTGACAGGAGTGGTGACAAGAGTTACTTTTAGCCGCAAATGAGGAACACATGTAATTAGAAGTAAAGATAAAGGTTACACAAACCTCAGCTGTAGAAGAGGCTCTGGTATTTAAAAAAAGCAATTAGTAAATGAGCAAGCATATTAATAAAGCCAATATTTATTTTTAGGAAATCTTGGGATTGCTACACTTGAAAGTCAAAAGGATCAGTAGTTGAAGACAAAATAAAACTGTGGACAAACACATTCAAGGAAGCAGCAGATTTCTTCAACCAGGTTCTACAGTCTAGATCTAATGGTGAACAAATGGACTCAAACACAATGAAAAATGCAGTAATAATGATGATAAGATCACTAATATCCACATATTTCCTTGTGATGTGCAAAGTATTTTCACAAAATGTAGATCCAACTCCATCTTTAATATCCCCCCTCCCTCTCTTTCTCCCTCCCTCCCTTCCTTCCTTCCTTTCCTCCTTTCTTCCTTCCCTCATACCTGGCCTTCTTCCCCACTCCCCCTTCTTTACCAATCAGTAAAAATTTAATTTATTTGCACTTTTATGCCAAGCATGCTTGATGAACAAGACACACATGATACTTACCTTCACAAAGCTAGCATTCAAATTTAAAGAGGTGGACTTGGCACAGACAGACAAGATTTTTTTTTTTTTTTTTTCAGAAATTTGGTAAAGAAGGAAGTGATCTGGTGAGATGATACACAATAATGGGACAGGTGAAGTTCAGGTAAAGCATCTTTGAAGGGATCAAGCTGCAGCACAGAGAGCCGGTTGTGAAAAGATGATGAGTGCCTGTGTTTCCTAGGTCTGCTGTAGAAAAGAACCACAGGCCGTGATGATTTAAACAATAGGTGTTAAGTGTTTTGCAGCTCTCAAGACTAGAAGCCCAAACAAGCTATTGGCAGGTGTTTCGATCTGAATGCTGTGTTTCTCCAAAATTCCTTTGTTGACATCCCACACCCCAATGTGATGGTATTAGGAGGTGAGGTTTTTTGAGAGGTAACTCAGTCATGAGGATAGAGCCCCATGAATGGGATTAGTAATATTATATTATAAAAGGGATCTCCAGAGAGTTCTCTTGTACTTTTCCACCATGTGAGGTCACAGAGAGAAGTCAGACATCTGAAAGAGGGATTTCAACAGAACCTGACCACCTTGGCACTCTGCTCTCAAACATCTTGAACTGTGAGAAATAAGTTTTTCTTATAAATAGCCAAACAGGCCATTGTTGTTGTCGTCCAGTCACTAAGTCATATCCAACTCTTTGCAATGGACTGCAGTGTGCCCGGTGTTCCCGTCCTTCACTATCTTTGGAGTTTGCTCAAACTTATGTCCATTGAGTCAGTGATGCCATCCACCCATCTCATTCTCTGTCGACCCCTTCTCCTCCTGCCCTTCTCCTTTCCTCAGTCTTCAGTATCAGTGTCTTATCCAATAAGTCACTCTCTGCATCAGGTGGCCAAAGTATTGGAGTTTCAGTTGCAGCATCAGTCCTTCCATGGTGATTTATTATAACATCCTGAACTAAGACTGCAGGGCTGGTTCCTTCTGAGATCTGTTAAAGAGAATCTACTCCTTTTTCCTAGCTTCTGGAAGCTTCAAGTGGCCATCTTTTGCCTGTTTTTACATCATCTGCCCTTTGTATGTGTCTGTCTCTTTGTCCAAATTTCCCATTTTTGTAAGAACATCAGTCATGCTGGATTAAAAGCTTCCAACTTAATGACCTCATCTTGACTTGCTCACCTGTAAAGATCCTATTTCCAAATAAGGTCACAATCACACCTACTGGGGATTAGGACTTTAACATCCCTTGGTGAGAAATAATTTAACCTATAAGAATGGGTATTATTTACTGTTGAAGTAGAAGAAATGACAAGTGCAAAAAACCTGTGTAGAGACAGTTCTTTCAAATGATAATATGTATGACAATGTTCGTTCGAGTGTACATGGGCTTTACAAACAGGCCTAAAAATGCCAAGGAAGATTGGCAGGTTTTAATTCAGAGACCTTGTTTCAAGACCTCCTACTCTATGGCAGTGGATAAGTCTCTCTGCCACTCTGAAATTTCCTCTCACTTTCCTGGAAAGAAAATTAATGATAGTTCCCTCTTAGTGATTGAATGTGTGAATGCATATAAAAGTGCTTGTTAAACTGCTCAGTGCTATAAAATGTTAAAGAATATAACTTTTTAAAACTCTATTTGGATAGAAATTCATTCCAAGCCTGTCAAGAAACAAGTTCGTATTAGATTGGGGATAATAGAGTTTGTTTTATACAAATTCTATTACAGAACTCAACTGTACTGTCTACAGAGTCATCTCCTGGTTGTTTCTAGAAATTCTTGCCTCCTGAGCACTTTGCATTGCTGTTGTTGCTTATAATTTGGGGTCTCAGAGCCCTGTTAGGGATACAGCGTGATAAAATGATAAGAACTTGGATTCTGGTGCTGGATGGCCAGTTTGAATGCTGACTTTACCACTTACTCACTGGGTAACCCTGGATGAGTCATTCACCTCTCTTTCTCACAGCATCCTTATCTCTAGTAGCACCAGGAGATGATAATATACCCACCTCGTAGAGTTGTTAGGTAAATTGAATTTGTGTTGCAAGGCACATAGAATTGTGCCTGTAACAAAGCACGGACAATAACTTCATGGGTAAAGAAGAACAAGCAATTAAGAGTTGGATAGAGTTTTCATCATTATACGTCTGAGGCCGCTGAGACTCAAGAGTTGCCCTGATGTACTCAGAGTCACACACTTAGCTAGGGCAAGAGCTGGATTCTCCAAAGCCAATCCTCTCAAATGCCCGTGTAGTCAAAACTATAGTTTTTCCAGTAAAGTCATGTACGGATATGAGAGTTGGACAAAAGAAAGCTGAGCGCTGCAGAACTGATGCTTTAGAATTGTGGTGTTGGAGAACACTCTTGAAAGTCCCTTGGACAGCAAGGAGATCATACCAGTCAGTCCTAAAGGAAATCAACCCTGGATATTCATTGGAAGGACTGATGCTGAAGCTAAAGCTCCAATACTTGGCCAGCTGATGTGAAGAACTTACTCTGTGAAGAAAAGACCCTGATGCTGGGAAAGATTAAAGGCAGGAGAAATGGGCGACAGAGGATGTGATGGTTGAATGGCATCACTGACTCAACGGACATGAGTTTGAGCAAGCTCCGGGAGATGGTGAAGGACAGGGAAGCATGGGGTCATGGAGAGTCAGACATGACTGAACACACACACAGCATACATAAAATAAATAATCAACAAAAACCTACTGTATAGCCCAGGGAACTCTACTCAATATTCTGTAATATGGGAAAAGAATATGAAAAAGAATGGAGATATATGTATATATATAACTGAATGACTTTGTTATACACCTGAAATTAACACAACATTGCAATACTCTGATACAAAATAAAAATTAAATTAAAAAAAATCATAGTGGGAAAACTAAAGTTTTTAGTTTTAGTGAAAACTAAGGAAGGAGGGATGAGGAGTAGATGAGGAGAGCCTTAGACCAAATCTGATATCTGTGAAAGGAGAGAGGGATAGAAGAGTTGAACAGAAAGAGCCTCAGACCTCTCTGAAATTTGGAGAAAGTCTCAGTTAGGCCAATAAATTTCTCTAGGCCAAAGTGATCCTTTGGAAGAATTTCCCTTCAAGGAGTAGGAGTGGGCCTGCTTGATAACCACCCCCTTACTCAGTCATTGGCCACAAGAAGCCTGGGGAAATCAAGACTTTGGCATCCTTGCCCCCACCTGTGTTGGGTATGAAGATGTAGCATTTTGGGCGGATGCTGTAACATCTTATGCTTCCTGCATCAATTCTGGGAAAGTGATTCTGAGCAGAGCATCTCCACATCACTCTCACACACACCCCCACCATGGTATACAGTCCACATCTTTATTTATTTTTTTTTTTAATTTTCACTTGCTTACTCTTTTGCTGTCCTGGGTCTTTGCTGCTGCACGGACTTTTCTCTGGCTACGGCGATCAGGGGCTCCACTCCAGCTGTGGTGCGCAGACCTCTCACTGCAGTGGCTTCTCTTGTTGCAGAGCATGGGCTGTAGGTGTAGAGTTTCAGTGGCTGTGGTACATGGGCTCAGAAGTTTCAGCCCCCAGGCTCTAGAGAACAGGCTCAATAGTTGCTCTACATGGGCTTTGCTTCTCTGCTACATGTGGGATCTTCCCAGACCAGGGATTGAACCCATGTCTCCTGCATCGGTAGGTGGATTATTTGCCAGTGAGCCACCAGGGAAAGTCCAGTCCACCTCTTTTTACAAGATATTTAAAATGGCCCCAACTATGGCATATAGATTATATCATTGAGGTTAACCCCAGGCTTTGGAGTCATACAGACACAAGTTTGAATTCCCAGCATCTCATCTGTTAGTTGTATGATCTTGAAAAAGGAATCCCATTTCTCTAAAACAGCTTATTGACTGTTGTTTGTTTAGCCAGTCACATCATTGAGTTGTTGCATAAAATAATAAAATGCATGTAAATCATGGAGCCTAAGACGTAATGTGTTTTTATTAACATTGGTAAATAACAGTTGCCATTGTTGGTGATAGGTGTCATTGTTTTATGGTGGGTGGTACTGTGAAATATCAGAATGTGAATAAATAAAATGCATCAAAGAGAATGGGAACCAATTGCAAACATAATAATAATATAGATAAGCCTAATGTTTCCCAGAAGCCCTGCTTGAAAGGGAAATATAAGCTGTTACTTAGTTCTGAATTTCCAAAAAGGAAACATGTCTTTCCACACTGAAAATGAAGTGCTTCTTTGCACTAAAATCTACATGATATTTTTCACAAGGGAGTTTAGGGAACAGGATCTTATTCATCTTGCATTTCCCTTAGACCAAACTAATGCATTCCCTGGAGTCTGTGCTCAGGGAGGCTGGTTAAGCTTATCTGAGAAATAGGAATGCATTTCTGTTCAAGTCTCAGTACCAACACTTTTTTGGACAGAAAAAGCAACTTAGAAGAGTTAAGATTTTTATCTACAGTATCATGAGTTCTCTTGAGGTTTCCTAGAGACTTTCTGGAGATGACTAAAGACCACGAAAGAGGCAAGAGGAAGGAATGTAAAGATGCTGACTCACATAGATCCGAGTTCTCATCAAAGGCCTCTTGTTTATTTGGTTGTTTTCCCCTCTTTACAAATTGTTGGGAATATTTATGGCCTTTGTCAGTTTATATGTAGAATGTAGATAATTCCACACTGGCAGAAGTGTGTTAAAGAATTAGTCACCTATAAAAACAACAAAGGTCCGTCTAGTCAAGGCTATGGTTTTTCCAGTAGTCATGTATGATGTGAGACTATAAAGAAAGCTGAGCGCCAAAGAACTGATGCTTTTGAACTGTGATGTTGAAGAAGACTCTTGAGAGTCCCTTGGACTGCAAGGAGATTCAACCAGTCCATCCTGAAGGAGATCAGTCCTGGGTGTTCATTGGAAGGACTGATGTTAAAGCTGAAACTCCAGTACTTTGGCCACCTGATGTGAAGAACTGACTCATTTGAAAAGACCCTGATGCTGGGAAAGATTGAAGGCGAGAGAAGGGGACAACAGAGGATGAGATGGTTGGATGGCATCACCAACTCAATGGACATGAGTTTGAGTAAACTCCAGGAGTTGGTGATGGACAGGGAGGCCTGGCGTGCTGTAGTCCATGGGGTCGCAAAGAGTCAGACACAACTGAGCGACAGAACTGAACTGAACTGAACTGAAAAAGATTAAAAAAGTAAAACCATAGCAAAATAGTTTGAGTTCCCTCAGAAGCAATAGATAGGGATTTGAAAACAAGACGTATATGTGGGAGATGAAGTACGAAATATACATGAGAGGGTTGAACTACATCCCTTCCCAACCCCAAATTCATATGTTAAAGTCCTAATTCCCAGGGCCACAGATAGGACTATATTTGAAAACAGGATCTTTAAAGAGGTAATTACTGGAAAATGAGGTCTTTAAGATAGATCCTAATCTGATATGACTGCTGTCTTTCTAAGAAAAGCAAACTGGCATACAAGAATCCAGAGAGAAGGCACAAGGCAAAGACAGCCTTCTACAGGACAAGCAGAGAGGCCACAGAAAAATCAACCCTGCAGACAACTGCATCTCAGACTTCCGGTCTCCAGAAATGAGAAACATATGTATTTGTTGTTTGAGCCAGCCGGTGTGCAGCCCTAGGTGACTAATACAGAGGGTGAGGAAGTCAGACAGGGAAGGGAAGAAGGTCACTCAGGGGGCACTCATGAGCAGGTGACCCATGAGATCCTCTGGGGATCAGTGGATTTGAGGTCCCTGGGAGTCATCTCACCAGAAAGCTTGGGAAGTTCAGTGGCTCATCCACCAGGTCCTATTATTTGTTGGCTGAGGGCTGGAGGAAAATCAGTGATACTGGATCTTAATCCTTCAACTGCAGTAGTTAAGCTTATCTTCTTTTCCACGTGTCTCATTATTCAGCACAAAGTCACCATGTATTCAACGCTAAATAAATAGCAAGTTTCATATGATAAATAGTGTTCTTCAAGGTAATATGATGTAGCAGAAAGAGAATAGGACTTGGAGATAGATGCCCCTGGTTTTTAATTATTTAACTTACTTCTCATGGGCTTCCCTTGTGGCTCAGCAGGTAAAGAATCCACGTACAATGCAGGAGGCCTAGGCTCAAACCCTGGGTTGGGAAGATCTCCTGAAGGAGGGAAAGGCTATCCACTCCCGTATTCTGGCCTGGAAAATTCCTTGAACTGTATGGTCCATGGGGTCACAAAGAGCTGGACATGACTGAGTGACTTTCACTTCACTTCACTTCACTCATGTGACTTAGGGCTGTCGCATGACCACTCTGATCCTCAGTTTTCCTCTCTGTCAAAGCATGCTGGCTGTAAATATGAAATGGAGGGACATGTAGTGTAAGACACAGCATGGATACTCCACAAGTATTTGCTCTCACAGCCTCCCTCCCCCCACCATTCACTCTAGTTGTTCAAACACCATTAAGTCACTCTACACCCATTTCTAATTTTGATTAAATTGAGCAAGTTGCTTTCATATTTTTTCTAGGCTGATATTAGTCCCAATCCCTTAATCATTTCATTTTCACAGGAATTTGTTTATAAAAATTGAAATTAGGAAGGGAATACAGGTTTTGATTTCTGATACTCAATTTTTTAGCAGTTTAAACATCCTTATCAATAAGTTCACGGCAATCCTGGAGTGAGTTGCCATTTCCTTTTCCTTGAAGGAAGACAAAACTGAACAAATAGAGAAGATTGTGTCATGAAAAATAGTGCTTCACAAGTGGGAAAAATAAACCCTTTTAGAAGAGGTCTCTCTCTTTTTTTTTAATCCCTAAAGGTTTATTCTCCCATTTGTCAGACCAGTGAGCTAGTTAATGGAATACTAAAGAAAAGAGGATTTAAATGAGTGTAATGAAATCTTCCACTTCACTCTGCATCATCATATTAATGATAACTGTTAGGTCCAGGCCTGCTCAGCACTCTGACCACACAGGGGGCTTCGTTTTGTTTAATTCCTGCACTAGCTTCACAAAATAGTTACATTTATGCTTCTCGTTTTACACATGGGAAAATTAATGCTCAGTAACAGTTACTCATCTGAAGCCACTCAGAAAGAGCCAGAAGAAAAGCATTTAACGTACCACATATTTGCACATCAATTCATATAGTATTCATTAAAAATGCACATAGACCACTTGGAAGCATTTGCTTTTTAGTCTCAGTTTTTCAAAAAGGAACCAAAGACTCATATGACATCATCATTTCAAAGTAATGCCAGTCTTAAGAGGGAGTCACATGGGTCAGTTTCTGATACAGAAATAGAAAATCTGGGGAGAATTGGACAATGATGGTCAAAAGGTACAAACTTCTAATTATAAGCATTAGGAATGTAATGTACAATATGATGGATATAGCTCACATTGCTGTAGAGTTGAAAAATTCTGAGAGTATATTGTAAAATTCTCATCAAGAGGAAAAAAAAATTTTTGTTTTTTGTATCTATGTGATATGATGGATATTAACCAAACTTATGTGATAATTACTTCATAGTATATATGTCAAGTCACTAGCTGTACTCCTTAAACTTATATAACACTGTATGACAATTACATCTCAACAAAACTGAGAAATAAGAAGAAAAGAAAATAAGAAAGAAAACCTGGGTCTGAGGCCAGCTTTGTTTTGGGAAAAGTATTTGACATTTCTGGCTTTAAATGCTGTGTATGTAAAAAGGATGCTAATTACAGATGTGGACATGATTCAACACTTCACATGGATTATGTCTTTTGAACCTCACAACTCGCTAAGATGATTGCAGCAAGGACTAGTAACTGCAACCCTCATGCTTTTTTCTTCTACAGATTTTTATTTCTTTAAGTCTACGGACTGTCTATTATTTTTCATTATATAATATTATCTAGTCAGTCACTGACACC
Organism: Cervus elaphus; assembly: GCF_910594005.1. NCBI lineage: Eukaryota > Metazoa > Chordata > Mammalia > Artiodactyla > Cervidae > Cervus > Cervus elaphus. The sequence continues at coordinate 10,944,423 of NC_057820.1, forward strand.
TACTAGTTTCTCTATAAATGTCTGTGAGCTAAAAGACTATCCAATAAACGTACGGAAAAGAATGTCTCCCTGTCCATAGCACATGAGTTATTATAGAAATTTAGGATCATTTTTCTAGTTGGTTTTAATCAGTCAAATAAATGGCCGCCGCTTACATAGGATGCCAATAAAACTATTTAAATCCTGAACTTTATTTCACATTTAATGCAGAAGGAAGGATTAGTGACATATCCATAGACAATGATGATTAGCTGATAGCAAACTCTGGTAGTCACTGTCTTCATAGGGTCTCTAGATATAAAACCCTGTGGTTTGAAATTCACTTCTTGCTTTGAACTGACCCCTTTATTGACCTTTAAACTCATACAGCCAACTACTTATATCATATTTCCATCTCATTGTCTAGCAGACATTGCTAATTTAACACATCCAAAATTCAGATTCTGATCTTTCCCTTGAAACCTTCTCCTCCCTAGGTGACCTCATTTCGTAAATGACAACTCCATTCATTAAGTTGTTCAGGTCAAGAACCTGGAAATTATCCATAACTGGGCTCTCTTTTGATCAATACTACCCACATCCAATTCATCTGTTATTCCTTTGGGCTCTACTTTGAAAATCACCTAGAACCTGATCATTTCTCTAGTCCTGCCTGACTACCATTGGCTCAAGTCATCACCATATTTCTCCTGCACTGTATAAAAAACCTTACTTGTTCCCTCTGCCTTGACCCTTGCTTGCCAATAGTTAATTTTCTTTCTTTCTTTATATTTTTTTGCCGCTCTTCTAACTTGTCTTATTTCAAAGCCTTACCCTTAATCTCCTCCCATGTCAGCGGGCTCCATGCCATTCCTCACACACACCAGGCACACTGCTTTCTTGAGGCTTCTGTCTTTACTGTTTTCCCAGCCTTAGACTTGGTCTGTGTTGTTCATGCTGAAGTTCTAGTGTCTAAAATAGTGTCCCATATGTAAAAGGAATTCAGTAAACACGTGCTGAGTAAATGAAGTACATATTGCATCAACTGAGTCTGAAAATATATAATTGATGGCCATTCTTTTTTATTTTTCCATTCTTTTATTTATTCATTCAACAAAGTATTTGGAAGTTACCATGTGTCAGATATTGGAAATAAATTGTTAATATGAAGGCTAGGATCTTATACTCTGACACTTTATTTTTCACAGAGATAGGCTTTAACCATGCACATAAATGAACTAGTAGATTATTAAATAAGTGGACATTCTGTGAATTATTGAGGTAGAAATAAAGAAGATGCATTGAGACAGGGAATCAGGGTGGGGGAGAGGCTCCAATACAATATTTCAGCATTGAAGCAGAAAACTTAATTAGGAGAAATAAACAGTCATGTAAAGAGGTGGCATAGGGACTTCCCTGGTGATCCAGTGGTTAAGAATCTGCCTGCCAACCAAGGGGACAGTGTTCTATCAGTGGTCCAAGAAGATCCCACGTGCTGAAGAGAAAATAAGCCTGAGCACCGCTGTGTTAAGTCCATTCTCTAGAGCCCTTGAGCCACAACTACTGATGCCACCACACCTAGAGCCCATGCTCTACAATAAGAGGAGCCACCACAATGAGAAGCCTGCCACACCAAAACGAAGAGTAACACTCACTCACCACAATTAGAGAAAGCCCAGGCAGCAATGAAGACCCAGCGCAGCCCGAAATAAAGGTAAGTAAATAAATAAATAAATGTTAAAAAAAAATAAGAGCTGGCATAAATGTCTCAGGCAGAAGAAACAACGCATGCAAAGGCCCTGAATCAGGAATTAATTTTGTAATACTCTAAGGAGTGATTGCACATGAATATGACTGACTGTAGTAAGTGAAGCAGAGAATATTATGAGATGATGTTGAAAAATAAGGTGGGGTCAACATTGGACTTGTTATAAACTCTGAGTTAGCACTGTGGCTCAGATAGTAAAGAATCTGCCCGCAAGGCAGGAGACCTGGATTCAATCCCTGGGTTGCGAGGATCTCCTGGAGAGGAGAATGGCAACCCACTCTGGTATTCTTGTCTGGAGATTTCCATGGATAAGGAAACTGACGGACTACAGTCCATGGGGTCGTAAAGAGTTGGACATGACTGAACAACTAACACTTCTCACTTTCACTTTCATAAACTATGACAGAGCCGAGCTTTATTCTAAACACAATGAGAAGGCACCTGCACAGGCAGTGACATGACTGGAGTTATTTTCCTTTTTTACCATCATTTTTCTCTGTAAGGGAATAGCCTGGAAACAGACAAAGCTGAAACTATTAAGAGCAAGAATATAGATAGGTAAGGTGATATGTTTCTTTCCACGGAATGCTGTAATAACATACCACAAACTCATTGGTTTAAACAGCAAAAGTGGATTGTCTCCCAGTTCCAGAGGCTGGAAGTCTGAGGTCCTGGTGTCGGGAGGGTTGGCATCTTCTGGACCCTCCAAGGAATAGTCTGTTAGGCCTCTCCCCTAGCTACTAGTTGTTTGTTGGACATCTTTGGCATTTCTTGGCTTATAGAAGCATCACCAGATCTCCATCTTCATCTTCTGCACTCTCCTATGTGTGTCTTTCTCCAAGTGTCCTGTTTTTATAAGGAAATGACCATAATGGATCAGGGCTCACCCTAATGAACTCACTGTAGCTTAATTACCTCTGTAAAAACCCTATCTTCTTATAGGACACCTTTGAGGTTCTGAGGGTTAGGACTTCAACATAAAATTCTGGAGGGACACAAATCAACCTATAATAGAAGGTATGACAGCTTGGATGAGTAAAGATGGAGAAATACCAATATATGTTTGGAGGATGACATTCAAGGCTTGGGGGTCACTTCAATGTGAGTAATGAGGAATAAGGCAGAGTTAACTTAAATCTGATATTTAATAATTGGCTTGAAAATGGTGTGGAACCTGGGAAGGAAAAGTCTAAGGTAGAAGCAGATCTGTGTGTATACATTTTAGTTTTGTTTTTTTGGGTTTCTTTGAGCAAGTGTGGTTTGAAATGACTTTGAGATGTTTAAATAAACATGTAGGCAGTTGGGCACATGAGTCTAGAGATTAAAGAGATGAACATCTTTAAAACTTTTCTGAAAAAAAAGGGGTGAACATCTAAATTTGCATTCACGAAATATGGACAGAAAGCAAAGCCTCAGCATTTTGATGATACCTGGGGATGGAAGATCAATAAGGAAAGAAGCCCAAGACTGTGGCTGAAAGCACTACAGAATTCACAAGTTGGAAGATAAAAGAAGTCTGTATAGGAAACCATAAGGAATAGCTGTTAAAGTGGAAAGAAAACCAGTTTCCTTGCTCATATTATGAGTAGAGAGAGAAGACTAGAATGATGGGCTATGTCAAACACCACTAGGAAGTAGGAAAAGATGAGATAAGAAAAGGTTCTTCTAGGTCGATTACATGAAGGTTTCAGAGTCTCTGACATGGTGATGGGACAAAAGGCAGACTGGAGGAAACCAACTGAAAGATAAGAAAGTAAAAAAAAAAAAAAGATAAGAAAGTGAAGCTCTTTGAAGTTGTTCCATGGGGTAGAAAGCAGTAAGAGAGGCAATCACTGGAAGGGAAACTGAGGTCAAGGGTGGATTTAAAAAAAAAAAACAAGAGTCTTATATTCTGATGGACATAATATTACAGAAGGAAAGCACAAAGATGCTAGACAGAGTGAGTCTTTGAAGCATTTATTACCATACCCTAATACAGACGAGGACAAGGAGGCTCTAAGATGCTAAGAATATCTTTAGAGTTCATACAACCAATAAGTGATAAAAGGCATATTTCAAACCAGGCCCTGTCTTACTTGAAAACTACCACTGTTTTCTTAATAATATGCAGTCTCTAAAGTGAGGTGATGCCTATATAATGTCATTTTATATTTCATTTTCTGCAAGAAAATTTGTCACCCTATTTTTTTTTTTTTTTGCAGGTTATATTTTGAGCTTTGGAAATGCCTGAATTCATAAATATAAACAACTCTAAACAAATATACTCTGTTATATATGTTTGCTTTGAATGTTACAAGTAAAAATAAATGAAAAAGTTTGGACTCTGTAAAATAAATGTTAGAACCTGGAGTAGGTTGTCATTTCCTTCTCTAGGGGATCTTTCCAACCCAGGGCTAAAACCCAGGTCTCATGCATTGCAGGCAGATTCTTTACCATCTGAGCCATCAGGGAAGCCTAGAAATTGGACCAAACTTTAATGGAAAGGATTAGAACCTTTGAGGGAGATCTCCTACATGTGTCTATTTGCAGAGAGTAGGTATGAACCTCTTTCTATAAGGAGAAAAAAGAATCTTGGCACAGAAAGAAATACTTTGGAGGAGATAAATTAAACATAATTAATGGTCACAGATTAAGAATCAGAGTTTGAAAGGAAAACTAGTTTCCTGTTTTATTTTTTTCTCAAATTATACCGAATGTTAGTATGGCTTTGAGGAAATTCAGAATCAAGAAAAAAAAATTATATCGTTTCTTTAGTTAGAAATAAATGCTTAGATGACAACTGTTGGTAACATTTAATTAGGGACAGATATTAATTTGTATTTGCATTAAAGAGCATGCACTACTTTAACCCCTGTTTTAGCTTGGATATCATTTTGCTTGAGAAGAAAAGACACAAGTTAATTCATATGAAGTGTTTCTACAGTAACATTTTTACATTTCAATTTAAAGGGACTCATAAGCTGAAACTCCAATACTTTGTCCACCTGATGTGAAGAGCTGACTCATTTGAAAAGACCCTGATGATGGGAAAGATTAAAGGCAGAAGGAGAAGGGGATGACAGAGGATGAAATGGTTGGATAGCATCACCGACTCAATGGACATGAGTTTGAGCAGACTCCTGGAGTTGGTGGTGGACAGGGAGGCCTGGCATGCTGCAGACCATGGAATCGCAAAGAGTTGGACACGACTGAGCAGCTGAACTGAACTGAACTGATAAGCACAATTGTCTTTCTAGTCTAGGTCTTTTGATTTTTCTTATTTTTGTAGAATGCCCCCAAATCTTACCTAAGCTTAATAGGAACTACATTTTCCTGAAAAGAACTAAAAAAAAAAAATGCTAGCCCTGAGTCTAACCTTGACTTAAGTCATTTTAATAACAAAAATTTTACAAGGGGTCAATATAAACATTCTCATAAATAAATTCTTTCAAGTAAATGCCTATTATATGTTAACTTACAAAATAGCACTAACAACATCTCTAACCCAAAGGAAGAGAATTCCTCTTTTTATAAATGTGGTTGTTCATTTTCTGGCTCTATTAGTCCTGAATAGTTCAGTGAATTCTGAACTTCAGTTTCCTGCTTGCAAAATAAAGCGGGGGGTGGGGAGGAAATTGCCCAGAAATGTTTACCTTACCAGAATGTTTTTAGAATTCAAGTAGACAATGGATGAAAGAGCACTTTTCATTCATTACTACCATTATATCCCATACTTGTCCATACAATTTATTTAAAGCTGGGGGACAGTGAGTCTTTGTTCACGATGTCAAGGTCATGTCTTCTGTGCATTTCTCTTATGAATGTGTTTACATCACCAAAGTCATCTCTGGCTTATTGGTGACGATTGGGCAGTCTCCAGTTGTTTCTATCGTTAGAAAGATGGTCTTGTTACAAACATGATGATTTAGAGATTAATACATTTAAAATAAGGGGCTTCCCAGGTGGCTCAGAGGTAAAGAATCTGCCTGCCAATGCAGGAGTCACAAGAGACACAAGCTCGATCTTGGAGTCAGGAAGGTCCTCTGGAGTAGGACATGGCAATCTGCTGCAGTATTCTTGCCCGGAAAATTCCATGGACAGAGAAGCCTGGTGGGCTACAAACTCAGACACGACTGAGTGACAGAACACACACACATACACACATTTAAAACAAAGTGTGCGTGAGTCTTCAGTCGTGTCAAACTCTGCTACCCCATCATCTGTAGCCTGCCAGGCTCCACTGTCTATGAGACTCTCCAGGCAAGAATACTGGAGTGGATTGCCATTTCCTCCTCCAGGGAATCTTCCCAACCCAAGGATCAAACTCACATCTCTGGTGTCTCCTGCATCAAAAGGCGGATTCTTTACCACTGAGCCACCTGGGATACCTAAGATAAAGTAAATGACTGAGTAATATTCCATGGTGTATTTGAATCAGTTCTAATGAGATGGATGAAACTGGAGCCCATTATACAGCGTGAAGTAAGCCAGAAAGATAAAGACCAATACAGTATACTAATGCACATATATGGAATTTAGAAAGATGGTAACGATAAACCTATATGCAAAACAGAAAAAGAGACACAGATGTACAGAATAGACTTTTGGACTCTGTGGGAGAAGGCGAGGGTGGGATGTTTTGAGAGAACAGCATCAAAACATGTATATTATCAATGGTGAAACAGATCACCAGCCCAGGTTGGATGCATGAGACGAGTGCTCGGGGCTGGTGCACTTCGAAGACCCAGAGGGATGGGATGGGGAGGGAGGTGGGAGGGGGGATCAGGATGGGGAACACATGTGAATTCATGGCTGATTCATGTCAATGTATGGCAAAACCACTACAATATTGTAAAGTAATTAGCCTCCAACTAATAAAAATAAATGGAAAAAATTTTAAAAAAAAGTAAATGAGAGCTTTTTTCAGAAAACCATTTTCAGCACTCTCCTGGAGTCCTCAGGTCTGAAAACCAAGGCAATCAAAAGCCCAAGTATCAGAAGATTTGTTCTCTGGTTACCAAGAACTAGTTTCAGAAAATCATTTGTAGCTATGATCACTTTCCAAAAGGCTGCAAATGATAACTCATCCCTTCTTGGGGTCAAGAGATGAGGAGACTACCTCCCTGAGCCAAGTTTAAATTTTCCCTGCCTGGACGTGAAGCTGTGGGTTAGTTATAGTGACAAGACTTCAATTTGGTTTTTTCCATAATACAATTGTCAGCTAAGGCCACCCTATTCTTAAAGTGTAAATAAAATCCATATGGAAGTCTCACATTGTGTGGGACTTCTATCTTAGTCCATGCACCTCTCATTCCCCGCCTCGCCAATACTATCATATTGTTTCAGGGAGAAGTCAACTCTGACTCTGTATTGGAACTGTGTCTCTAACTTGCTTTTGTTGCTTTGGTTATTATAATCATACAGAATGGCCTGGGTCAGAGAACCCTGTCCCTTTGCATGACTGTTAAACTAAAGTGTCTTTGTTCAGATCCCTGTCCATCTGTAGAAGGGAGGAAGGGAAAAAAAAAAAATTGACACATGCCCTGCCTGAGATTTGTCATTCTAGGAGATATTTGCAAAATTAATGACCTTTTTATTTTGCTTCTTCACCAACCCCATCTCTGATCTATAAAAGAACCTGGTATCCAGACCTCAATAAGATGGTTATTTTGAGACATTAGTCTGCCATCTTCTCAATTAGCTGGCTCTCCAAAATTCATATTCCTTGCCTCAACACATCTCCAAATTATTGGCCTGCCGTGTGATAAGCAGAATGAGCTTGGGCCCATAATGGCATTGTGTATTTGAGTTTCAACTTAGGAATTTCAGGGTAAATATTCAGACCAAGTCATTTGGGGTGACTTCCAGTGCTCACCCCAAATGTCCTACAGGCTGTTTGGTTTGCATTTCTTTATGCATTTCTGTTCTTGTTCTGCTGGACATGTGCTCTCTCCCTTTGAATAACCACTTAAAACTCTTTATTCTGCTCTGAAATTTATAAGCTAGGGAAATCATCCCCTTTGCTTTGAATTGAAAAAGCAAAAATCATACCCAGCATTGTAACACTGTGTTCTTCAGTGAGCCTGGCACAGAAAGGGCTTTCAATTTATTATAAAACAGTCCATTTTTCCAAAATTCTCTCATCCATGCCATGTGGTTAAGTCCTGTCTGTCCCTGAATGCTGCCCCACTTAGATTCTCTAGATTTATTATTCAGAACAACTTTGTTCTGCACTGACCACTGTATGTCCGATAACTCACTCTCGTGCTTAGTTAAAACCAAGCATCCCCAAATCTGTGTCTCACATTTTTGAATTTTTTTTTTAATTTTATGATTTTGTGTAACAACACATCATGAGATAAAACATCTTTAAAGGGTGAAACACGTTATGGTTGACCATAGGTAACAGGTTGTATAGCAGATCTCTAGATCTCACTTCACTGAAACTTTATGCCTGTTGATTAATAATTCCCCAGTTACCCTACTCTTAGGACTTTCCAGGGGGTGCTACTGGGAAAGAACACCCCTGGCAGTGCAGGAGATGTTAGAGATGTGGGTTTGATCCCTGGGTCAGGAAGATTCCCCTAGGGGAGGGCATGGCAACCTACTCCAGTATTCTTGCCTGGAAAACTCCATAGACAGAGGAGCTTCGAGGGCTATGGTTCATAGGGTCGTAAAGAGTCAGACACAGACTGAAGTGACTTAGCACAAGCACACGCCCATCCCCGCCCCCCCCCCAACTCCTGATGACTACCGTTCCCTTCTTTGAGTTTATGAATTTGACTACTTTGGATACTTCGTATAAGTGGGATAGAGCAGTACCTGTGGCTGGCTTATTTCACTTAACACCATGTCCTCCAGCTTTGTCCATGCTACCGTGTCCTACATCTTATCTTCAGTGGCCTAGAAGGGTTGGCTGGTTCTCTGACACGACAGTCTTTCCTTTCCCCTTCCTTTATAGGTCCTGTAAGTGGAGGAGAACAATATGGAAACTCATTTCCTTTCTCAAATAAATTATCACAGCCTTCCATTTCCTTTTCCAGAGAAAATATGACTTTAATCAATTTTAATTAATACCTTTTATTTTATAATTTATTTCAGGTTGGTAAAAAAAAATCACAAAGATTAAAGAGAGTTCCTCTACAGTCCCCACTTAATTTCTCCTGTTATTAACAGTGGACATGAATACAGTCCATTTGTCAAAACCAATGAATTGGTATTCAAGTTCCCTTAGTTTTTACTTGATATCCTTTCCCTATCCCAGGATCCTATCTAAGGTATCTTATTCTTCCAATAAGTTTTTTCATAAACACACCAACAAAAATGCTGATATATTTCACATCATATTTTCTGGTTATCTATTTTTCTAGTGATAACACAGTGGCCCAAACTAGAGTCTTATTCACATGCTATTGCAGATTGATGATGGAGTTGCATCCATCATCATTAGAACCCTTGGTGGTTATCTTTGAGCACTTTCCATTTATTTTGGTAATTTCCAACTTTATAAGTCTAGCTATCTTATAGATAAAGACAGAAAATCTCTATCATGTCTCTTTGCAGCTAGGGTTCCAACACGTGACCTGGTTTCTTTAGATTGGACTTGGGTTTGGAAATGAACAATGTGAGCAAGGGAACACTGGAACTTCTGACATCCACTCACTCACAGGTACCGTAGGGTTTTTCCTAGGGAAGTCCTTATGTGATTATACACTGACTGTCCAGCATCAAAGATCCACTTTCCCACCGTATTGGGATACTTGGTATTATCTGGTGGTGGTTTAGTCGCTAAGTCATGTCTGACTCTTCCAACCCCATGGACTGTAGTCCACAAGGCTCCTCTGGCCATGTGATTTCCCAGGCAAGAATACTGGAGTGGAAGGCCATTTCCTTCTCCAGGGGATCATCTCAATCCAGGGATCAAAAGGAATTTCCTGCATAACGGGTGGTCTCCTGCATTGCAGGCAGATTCTTTATTGATTGAGCCACTAGAGTATTCTTTAATAAGATATTTTCTATTTAAACAGTGAAGGGATTCTAGCATTTGTAAGAATTATGACCAATAAAACTAGAATTCTCAGAAAATCATCCCATGATTAATTTTATCTACTTCTACCACATGATTGGTATTTGTAAAGTTTGATTAGTAGCAAAATGGAGATAATTTTGAGTAGGACATCCTTCCTTTGACTTCACTTAGCCTTTAAAAAATGTAGGAAGAAGGAAAAATATGTAGGCACCTATATTTGCTTGTTAGGGCTGCTGTAACAAAATACCATAAACTGAGTGGCTTAACAACAGAAATTCATTATCTCAGATTTCAGGAGCTTAGATGTCTCAAATCAAAACGCTGGCAAATTTGATTCCTTCTCTTGGCTTTAAGAGAGAATTTATTCCTTGCCTACATCTTAGTTTCTGATGATTTTCTACTGATCATTAGTGTCCCTTTGTAGAACCATCACCCTCATCTCTGCTTTCATCTTCACACAACATTTACCCTGTGTTTGTGTGTCTATGTCCAAATTCTCTTTTAATAAGAACACCAATCATATTGCATTAGGGCCCAGGCTGAAGGCTTCATTAACCTGATTACTCTGTAAAGACACTATCTCCATATAGGGTCACAATCTAAAGTAATGGAGGTTAAGACTTCAACTTGGGATGACAATTTGCCCATCCTTAATCTATAAATTCAATTCACTTCCAATTAAAGGTCCAATTTTTTTTTTTTTTGACTAACATAGTTTAATCTGTAAGAGCACCTCTAAGTAGACGGTGAGCTTCTAGAAACCCAGCTCGTGTAGGGTCATCAGCTCCATGGGGAGAGTGGTACTCCGAAGGGACTGAGATCCAAAGAATCAGGTGGTGTTACCGTTATAATTCAACCCATCAAAGTGAAGAGTTCTAAACAGAAATCCGTTGAGAGCCAGAGATGCTGATGGACACTACACATTAGATATGAACCCATTGTCATAAATCCAGATTTTCAAGCAAGTCTTAATTGGAAATATGTCAAAAATTTAATATTTAAATAGGTGAGTCATTTGGCTCAAGCGAAAATAAGTCAAAACAAGGAGCTATGGGTTTGTAATTGAGAAAAGTTTATTTCAAATCAGGGTGCTTTGTGAACATCCCGTCAAGGAACTAGAGTCTGGATCAGGCTTTGGAAAAGGCAGAGGGATTTGCCTGCAGGCGATAAAGACCTCAGTGTGCCTTCAGCATATTCCAAGAGTAAAAAAGTCACTTTTTTTTTTTTACTACTTCTTCCCGCCTTTCACACTGTTTTGCATCCGGTTAATCACCAACCCTGTCAATAACACCACCTCTTAATTGCCTCCTCCTCCCCCACCAGCCTGGCCTTCCTTTCCTTTCACATCCCTACTGCCATAGCCTTACTTCAAACACTCATTTGATGTTTAAACCATAACTGTAACCTTGTTTTATTTAAGCATCCATATGGAATTTTTGTTTTGCCTGTTTTCACATTTAAATCGTTGCTCATTTGGAACTCATTTTGGTGTAAAAAAGTGAACAAGCAATCTCAACTTTTTTCTTTTAGTGGCTTACCAGTCCTCCTAATACAATTTATTGAATAATCCATGCTTTTCCACTGATTTCAATACTCTCTTGGCCATAGACTAACTTCCTACGCATATTTGGCTCTAATTTGTATTTCTTTTCATTCATCATTTTGCCAATTTCCGTAGTGATTTCTGTTTTAATTGGAATTGAGATTTAAAATATATTTTAGTTTATAACATTAAAGCTGTCTTTGCATTACTTCTCATTTCAGAGTTGCCTTTCTCATTGTTGCATATGTATTTTTTCAAGATGAACCTTAGAATAATTGAATGAATTTAAAAAATCATTGGATCTTAATTAGAAGTGCACTGAATTTATAGATTGAGGCTGAGCAAATTGCCATCTTCGCATTATGAGACTAGGTACGATTCTTTATTTGCTTATTTTTCGTGTTAGTCTAATTTGTTTCTTTCAGGTTTGTTATTTAAAAAGCTCTATCTTTCATTAAGGTTACTTATACTTGTTTGATGCTACTGCCATTTAACTGGGATTTTTTGGTTCTATTTTCCTTTTATTTTTATTACAAGAAAGCTATTAACTTTTGCACTTTTAAATAACTGTTAAACTTACTTATTCTATGCATCAATGAGTTAATAGGTCTTGTCAGGTTTTCCAAAAATGCAAGTGTATCATCTTCACGACATTTATTATTTCCAACCTCTGTCAAAAATAGAAAACGTAAAGAAAAGACTGGTGAGTTTAACCACATAAAAACAAAAATTGAAATCTGAAATTTAATAAATAGCTTTATTAGCTTTGTGCTAAGAGGTGGTCTCTTTCACTTTTCACTTTCATGCATTGGAGAAGGAAATGGCAACCCACTCCAGTGTTCTTGCCTGGAGAATCCCGGGCATGGCAGAGCCTGGTGGGCTGCCGTCTATGGGGTCGCACACAGTCGGACACGACTGAAGTGACTTGGCAGCAGCAGCAGCAAGAGGTTTGAGAAGAGAAATAAAAAACCAAAAAGACAACTATATCAGTGGAAAAAGGAACAAAAAACACAAATACCTAATCCCCAAATGGACCCATATGAGAAAACATTCATGCTCACAGAAAACAGAAATGATACACTTTCACAGAAATGGAATGATATACTTTTTTATCCTATAATACTGGCAAAGGTTAAAAATAGCAACATTAGTGATTATGGGGTGAAGGGAAAAGGGTACTCTCATTCAATGCTATAGAAAATAAATATTGGTATAACATTTTGTGAGGAATATAGCACCATGATACAAAATTTATAGTGTGTATCCCTTTAACGCAGACTTCCTTTCCAGTTAATTTTTCTCTACATCTATTCAAGAAAGTGCATAACAACATGAGGTCAGTGGATAGTTAACACAGAAACTGTTATAATAGCAAAAAATAAATGTCCATCTATAAGAAATTGGTTAAATTAATGATAGTACATGCATATAACAGAATACTCTCTAGCCATTTAAATAACAATGTAGAGCTACATTTTTCACATATAAAAGCATTCAGAAATTTTATGCAGCAATAAAGTAGCATGTTTATTATAATCCTATTTCTTTAAAGTTATTTTTATATTTATATACTGTCTTAGTCCGTTCGGGCTGCTGAAATAGAACAGCATAAATTGAGAGGCTTGTAAGCGGCAAACATTTATTTCTCATGGTTCTGGATGCTGGAAAATCCAAGATTATGGTGCTGGCAGGTTTGGTGTGTGTTGAGGACCTGTTTCCTAGATGACATCTTTCCCTGTCAACAACTCCATCTCTAACACCATCACCTTGGGGGTTAGCCTTCAACATATGAATGTTGAGGGGGACACAAACATTCAGATCATAACATACAGTCACATGTTTCAAAGTATCCACCCCTATTTAAAATCAATGTAGCTTCTTTTCACTAGGAATCTATGCAAACTCTTTCTAATGTCCTGCAATCCACTTCCAGGCTGCTCTGGTCAAATCTGTCTTCACTCTGTCTCTGCAATCTTAAGTAATATTGCTCAGCCACACTGGGATCTCTGGACACCCCAGGTTCTTTCTCATCCAGTACGCTTTATCTGCTCATTCTTCTGCCTGAGCTGCTCTTACAGAGCTCATGGCATTCTTTCTGCCTCTGTTGAAATATCATTTTTTAATCTCTGTGTAAACCAGCCCAGTCTCTGCCAGTGCATACTTTTTGCTTCCCTCCATGGCACTTGTCACAACTTGCAACTGTATCTGTGTTGTTGTTCAGTTGCTGAGTGGTGTCCAACTCTTTGCAACCCCCTGGGATGCAGGACACTAGGCTTCCCTGTCCTCTACTATCTCTTGGAGTTTGCGCAAACTCATGTCCCTTGTGTCGGTGATGATATCTAACCATCTAATCCTCTGCTTCCCCCTTCTTTTGCCTTCAATCTTTCCCAGCATCAGGGTCTTTTCCAGTGAGTCTGTGTAGAGTTGACTTTATTTTCTACCTCTGTCTATATTTGAGACACAATGAAAACAAGGACCATAAAATCTTTCATTGATCATTGCCTGACATGTATTAGGTGATCAAGAGATATTATTTCAATTAATGAATACCCATGAAGAAATATTTGTAGATATTCTCTGAAATGCTAACAATGCTATATCAGTATTGGGATTTGTGGCAGTTTTAAACTTTCTTCTTTATATACTTCTTATGTATTTCTGTATTGAAATGATAATGGTGATATTCTGTGTTTGAAATACAAGTTTCTGTCTTTAACTATGAGAATCTCTTTTAATTTATTTACACATATGTATGTATAAATCAAAATAGATACATGGGTATATATGAATATATATAGAAAGTGTGTGTGTGTGTAGTTTTAAAATGTGCATCTGATCAATACCCTTCTTCACAATGGAATATTACTCAGCCATTCAAAAGAATAAAATAATGCCATTTGCAGCAGCATAGATGATCTAGAGGTTATCATACTCAGTGAAATAAGCCAGACAAAGAAAGACATGTCATATTATATCACTTGTATGTAAAATCTAAAGGGAAAAATGATACAAATTAACTAATATATAAAACAAAAATATACCCATAGATGTAGAAAACACTCTTAGATTTACCAAGAAGAAAGGGGAGGGGGAGGGATAAATTAGGAGTATGGGATTAACATATACTCATTACTATATATAAAATAGATAACCATCAAGGATCTACTATATAGAACAGGGAAATATACTCAGTATTTTAAAATAATCTAAAAGGGAAAAGAATCTGAAAAAGAATATGTATTGTATATTTTCAATATATTCAAAATATATTATACATTATATTGTGTTATATTGTATTATATATTGTATTGCATATTATATTATATGATATATAATGATACATTATATGTAATATATGATAATGTTATATATAAATTTATATATATAACCTGAAACGCATTTCCGTACACCTAAAACCAACACAAAATCAACTATAGCTCATTTAAAAAATTTTTTTAAGTTAAAGCGTGTGTATATATGTGTGTGGATACAGTTTTGAAACATGCGTCTGATCAATACTCCACTCACCATTACTCACAGAACACATTTTAAGCACTTCAGCGTGACATTCAGTCCCTTACAGAGCCGCTTCACTATCCCATTTCAGCCTTTGGTTTTGTGGACTCAGTCATCCTGACAGTTCACTCTCAGCTTCAACTGCCGTATGGAGCATCCCTGTCTTGGGTGGCACGTTGCACTCTTCTAACTCTGCACTTCCGCTCACAGCTCATCTTTGATTGAGTGCCCTCCTCTATCCTCTTTGCTTGATGAGCTCTCATTTCAGTTATCTCAATAAAGTAGCCTTGGGTCCCCTAAAGAATGAATTCCTGGTGATCTGCATAGTCAATTCCACTTCTAGGCTGTGAACTACTAAAGATCAGGGACCTTGTCTTGTTCTAGATCATGGCATACAATAGGAAGTTTGTTTTTTAATTGACTGAATTGTAAGTAAATTTAACAACAAGAATGTTCTAGTTATTATTTTTGTAATGTGTGCTAAATTGATTCAGTCATATCCAACTCTCTGTGACCCTACGGACTGTAACCCATCAAGTTCCTCTGTCCATGGGATTCTCCAGGCGAGAATACTGGAGTGGGTTGCCATGCCCTCCTCCAGAGGATCTTCCTAACTCAGGGATCGAACCCATGTCTTTTAGTCTCCTGCACTGGCAGGCAGTTTTTTTGTTTTTTTTTAACTACTAGTGCCACCTGGGAAGTCTCTATTTTTAAAATAATTAGCCCCAAATCAATGAATTAAAGCAATGTCAATCATTTTCTTATCATTCACTGTTTGTCTCAGTTGGGAATTTGGGAAGGGCTCAGCTAAAGGATTTTGGGGTGTTGTCCATTGTAGTTCATTGCAGTCATTGGGCCTCCCCATGTCATCTCCCCACATGGATAATAGCATATAGTAGTTACATGCCCATGTACCAATAGTGCGGTATATTTGCCGATAGTTTGCATTTCTTCAAGGCATAGCAGTTTCAAAGCAGAACAGCTGATTACCTACCAGCTCAGTTCTCCAAAGGAACACATCCCAGCTAACACAGTGGATGCCTCTGCCCTTTCTATGACCCAGCATCAGAAGAGGCAGGTCATATCTGCTGAATTATATGTTTAAGAATGAGGAATTAAAGCCAGACAAAATTCTGGAAAAATGGCTATACATCCCACCTATCAACAGAAGACTATCAAAGAATTTGTGAAGATTTTTAAAGTCACCACACAGAATCTTATAACTGGGACCCGCACCCCCTACAAAACCCTTTACACATAAGCAAGCATCAAAGGACCTGAGTATCTCACATGCTGAAATTACTAACCATTAATGCAAGAACTGTTATTAGCTTAAACTGAATGCATCCTCTTTGCAAACACTTTCTCAGCCTGTTTAGAAAAAAGAAAGCAAAAAAAAAAAAAAAAACACTGGAAATGATAAAAACAGAGCTTTGATATAGATAATTTACAGCTGATGTAGACTTTGCTAATTTCTGCTTTTATCAATAGTTGTGCTCCCATTTTTAGACACATAGAAATCAAAGAATTCTGCTGGTGAAGGAATCCCTCCTTTGATCTGGAAGATGCAACTAAGGTTGATGTGTTGAGACTTAGTTCATAGATCTGACAAGCAGGCATCTTAGAGCTCTCGGAGCCCAAATGCATCCATAGGCTCATTTCTCTATTCCTTTTACCAGAGACAGACCTCAAACAGACAGATGGAAAGAAATCCCGGTCTGTTCTCTGTGAGAAATCAAAGATCTCACCTTAACCTAAAGATTCAGCCATTTTTGGAGGTTCCAAATGGAAAAGGAAACTAAGAGTTCAGAGATGTTGAGGGACATAGGATTTTGCTAGGGGATGACTCGAGGGATGGTAAAATGCTAGATTGGAAGTTTGGATTGACACCTACACACTGTCATTTATAACATAGATAAACCAAGAATCTACTGCATAGCACAAGGAACACTGCTCAGTACTCTATAATAATCAAAATGGGGAAAGAATTTGAAAAAGAAAAAGATATATGTATAACTGAACCATATTGCTATACATCTGAAACTAATAATATTGTTAATCAACTCTACTCCATTATAAAATGAAAAATTTTTTTTAAGGATTAAAAATTGACAATAGATTTATGCCTTTGATTGTTTGGAGGTCTGTCTTCTGGAAGTGGGATTTAACAAACAAACAGCAGTTGTTCAGTCACTAAGTTGTGTCCAACGCCTTATGACCCCGTGAACTGTAGCACACTAGGCTCCTCTGTCCTCCACTATCTTCCAGAGATTACTCAAGTTATTGGCCATTAAGCTGGTGATACTATTTAACTGTCTCATCCTGTGCTGCCCCCTTCTCCTCTTGCCTGCGACCCCCAGCATCAGGGTCTTTTCCAGTGAACCAGCTCTTCACATCAGTTTCTGACCCTTTGTTTGTGGAAAGCTCTCAACTTGACTCAGATTGTACAAAGAGCACAAATCTTCTGGCTGGCTGGAGACACAGTCCTGCCTTTTCTTGGAGCAAGGTTGAGCATCAGGGCTGGGAACTCAGAAGAACATTTCAGAATGTAGCGTTTATCTTGGAGATTATAGACCAGGCAGAGCCCATTGTCCCAGGCATTAGTGCATACACACAGGAATGCTGGTTTGTGCTGAGAAGGGCCATGGAGATACAGCTGCACAATAGGAAATAGAGCTTTTCCAAGTGAAATTGTCAACTTTTCTGGTAGCTCAGATGGTAAAGAATCTGCCTACAATGCAGGAGACCCTGGTTTGATCCCTGGGTTGGGAAGATCCCCTGAAGAAGGGAATGGCTACCCACTCTAGTATTTTTGCCTGGTAAATTCTGTTGACAGAGGGGCCCTTTGCCTACAGTCCATGGGACTTCAAGGAGTCAGACACAACTGAACATGCACACATATTTAGTGTCCGGTTTATCTGTAGGAATTGGGGTAATAAATATCAGTACTTTTGTTGGCAGACCTTCTGTGTTACAGACATTGTACACAATGATATCACCTTATCAATCTTCAGAAGAGTTGTTTGTTGGAGGCGTTATTTTTCTGGTTTTTGGTTTTATGTTGAGAAAACTGACCTTGGGAGATGAGTCAATTGCCCAGAGGTCGTATGGAATGGATAGTTTGTCTATGAGTCAAGCATAGACCTGTTTTGACTTCCATATGCCTGTTATTTCCATTATAAATACACACCATTTCTAGCTTTTAGCATCTAACAGAAAAGCTTATTTCAATTGATATGCCTAAAGAATATAAGTAAGTGGATGTTTTTGTGATTTTTCTTCTATTTTTTTTCTTAATAGCATTATAGAGTGAATTGAACGTGTCAGTTTGAGTTCTGGCTGCCGTATTCATTGGTACTAAGTCTTTAGATAAGTCATTAATTTTCCCTTTTTGAGCCTACGTTTTATCTTTGAAATGTAAATAATAACTCTTGTTCTACTTATGCTTTTGGAGTATTATAAGATTAAAATAAAACATTATTTAAGAAAGCATGATGCAAACAGTTGATACCAGATAGCTCTTGATTGAGATTCTGCCCTAGTAGTCATCTGAATGTATACTAGGTCTATTTCTGGTCCAGAGACATCTTCAGGGCCTTGGCTTTCAAGAGATACATTGTTCATTGTAGATAGAAAGGTGTGTGAAAAGACATTATGTACTGCCATTCCTACAATCATGAACCATTATAAAAGCTAACAGCTTCTCTTTAGGTCTTTCACAACATGGAAAATTTTTTGAGATCCATGAAAGGTGCCTTGCCATATACAATGGGGACCCTTTATCCCTTCATCTTGAATCCAAGCTGTGGTCTGTAGATTCAAATATGCTGAACCTACCAAGATAGATAATATTATGTGTTCAGTCTTGGCTCTCTTGACTGGTAACTTGAATCTATCCATTCAATATTCAACCCACTCCAGTATTCTTGCCTGGAAAATCTTAGGATAGAGAAGCCTGGAGTGTTACAGTTCATGGGGCTGCAGAGTCAGAAACAATGACTAAAACCAAAGCAAACCAATTCAATATTTACATATTTGTTCATTTACATGGTTAACACTTACTGAGCACCTGTGAACTGGGTATGAAGTGTACACATTAAAGGACAAAGATTCAAGAGTGAGGATAAAGGAAGTTCCATCTTCAGTTGGGGTACTGTCCACAGAATAAGAGATAAACATGTAAGCAAGGGATTATAAAACCAGAATTACTGTGATAGGCACTCTTGGAACTAACATACTGTCCCCTGAAGGCTGAGGTGGACCAGGCTGGGTCTTAGTGGCCTAAGAGAGTTCATCCTAGAGGCAGGAAGCAATACAAATCCAAGCATACTTCTTGAGTATCATCTACAGTAAAAGTTGGAAAACTGATATTAGGCCTTATGTGTAAATGAACATGTAAACCCAGAGACAAGAGATTCAAAGAGGAGAATTGATCTTTGCTATGAATGTACCTAAAGCTATGGTGGCCAGGGACTGAATTGTGCGGAGAGATTTGGAGCCAGCTACATACAAACTGCTGCTGTGGGTTTCTGAAGAAAGTGGGGTAAGTGTTGATTATATAATGTAACTGGAAATAAATCAGAATACAGAACTGTATATCCAATTAACTCTATAAGAAAGACTGGGAAACAGTAACCCTGCATGGAAAAGTTATCTCTGATAGTATAAATATATATTATAAAGTATCAATAATGAGCTTATATAACTTTTATAATCAAACATTTAAATAATATATAATTTAATTGGATCCTCATAAAGGAATGAATTTCTGGATCATTATACCTTTTTCTGATTTCCTCCATATAATCTGCTGTCACTTTTCCTGTGAAAATAATTTGTAAATTGTGGATTTACTGCCTCTATGGAAGATAAAATATTATATCTTATAAAGTCAGAGTTGAGCTACTAACTGTGATATTCTCCAATTTCCGTTATCAAAATTACATCCACATGACATAATATTGCTTTTTTTCCCTGAGGTAAAACAGCTTGGTTCAGGCAAGTTTCTTTGATTAGACACTAACAAAACTTCTTTAAAAGCATTGCATCAACATGGGGATGTAGCTCAGTGGTAGAGCGCATGCTTTGCATGTATGAGGTCCTGGGTTCAATCCCCAGCATCTCCACTTTCTTCTTGTTTAATTCTTGGAAAATATAGCTAGTGCATGTACAGATTTGAATTTTTAAAAATTACATCAAGATAAATATAATTAACACTGCTTTGTGTTATATATTAGGTTAAGAGAGTAAATCCAAGAAAAAAAAATTGCTTTTTTCTATTTATTTAATGTTCATAAAGAAGGCTGAACATCAAACAACTGATGCTAATTGTGGTGCTAGAGAAGACTCTTGAGAGTCCCTTGAACAACAAGGAGATCCAACCAGTCCATCCTAAAGGAAATCAATGAATATTCTTTAGAAGGACTGATGCTGAAGCTGAAGCCTCAATATCTTGGTCACCTGATGTGAAGAACTGACTCATTTGAAAAGACCCTGATGCTGGGAATGATTGAAGGTGGGAGGAGAAGGGGACAACAGAGGATGAGCTGGTTGAATGGCATCACTGAATCAAAGGACATGAGTTTGAGTAGACTCCGGGAGTTGGTGTTGGACAGGGAAGCCTGGCATACTGCATTCCATGGGGTTGCACAGTCAGACACGACTGAGCAACTGAACAACAATATCTCTATGAGGTGATGGATATTTGCTTATTGTGATCATCATCTTATGATGTATGCATGTTAAACCATTGTGCTGTGGGTCAATTATTGCAATAAACTGGAAGAAAGATAGTTGAGCATCAAAAAAGAAAAGAAAAAGAAAAAAATTGCTGTGGGAGCCCAACAAGAAACAGCATATTTGCTGGGTTTTGGTAGCTCTTATACTAGCTCGTGACTGCCACTAGGGGATGGAGATCATACATGGGAGCTTTCTTAATATGAACCTGAAATCCCAGACTAGCAACCAACACACCACAGGAAATAAGTGATTTAACTGAAAGTTAGGTAGCTGCGTCCTTGGGTATTGATTGATTGGCTTGATTCTGTTTCTGAGATTATCTGGTTATTAAATAATATCAAAGAGAAAGAGTCACAAACAAGGGCATAAATTCCACCTCTCCTGCTATTCCAAAAGCTTCTCTTTGAATGGAAAGTTCCCCTTTGAGTCACAAATCTTGAAGATGTGAGATGGGACAGGTAAGCACCTTGAACTGCAAGCACCTTATTTCAGCTTGTCGGGATTGGCGGTCAGAGGAGGCTGGTGGGCTACAGTCCATAGGGCTGCAGGGTTCAACATGACTGAGTACTAGTCAGCAGCAGCATGATGGGTGGGTTATAAAGATGAGGGGACTAGGGTTTACTAGGACCTGGATATTAAAAGCACAGATGTACCCAGGTAGTACTTGGAGCAACTTGTGATTCATTCTGTATAGAACAGAGTCATTCACTTTGCTTCTAGCATTTCTGAGATGGTGGCCCAGACCCCACTCTTCCACTGTTCAGCCTTAAGTAAGTCATTTAGCACCTGCTATTCTTGAGTTCCCGATGGCTCAAGTGGGTAAAGAATCTACCTTTAATGAAGAAGATTCTGGAGTTGTGGGTTTGATCCCTGGGTCAGGAAGATCCCCTGGGGGAGTGGGAAATGGTGACCCCCCTCCAATATTTTTGCTGGAAAACATGACCCAGTGACTAAGCACACACACAATCTCGAGTCCAAATTTGTAAAATGAAGAACTATGTTCTGTTTCTTGCAGGGATGTGAAGTAAATTAAAGAAGGTATGTGAAAAAAACATTATCTGGTAAATTGTAGGCTTGTGAAAATGACTGAGGTTTGCTTTCCCTTTTGTTACCTCTTTCTGTAACATCATGCGAAATGAAAGCTTGAAGCAGTAGAGGAATACATTTCTGAGAATCCAGGACTATGTTTTTCCGGAAGCCGAGTGCAACCACAGATTCATAATAGATGATGCATTCAGTTCGGGTTTTCCTAAATGGAGCATCTCTGGACCAGAATCTGACTATACCTGGAATTCTCCATAGCCCAGAGGGCGATTTCACATGGGCACTGGATTTGGGCAACTCTTTGATGTTCTACATATAAATATAATGATTTGTATAAATATTTTTTCTATCACATTACAAGACTGTGGGATTTCATTTGCATCCCCCAGCTGATCTCATTATACAATATTTTATCTCCCACTTTCTATTTGTCCCCAGTTAATTGGGTCCTGTGGTATTACTCTGTCTGAAAAGGCAATCTCTGCTTCAGAATTTCAGATTTTGGCTTATAAGTGCATTGGTGTTGATAAAGTGAGGTTATATGTAGATAGGAAGTACAGGAGGCTTCCTGGAGGTCTTATCTCCTTCCTTAATGTCTATTAAGTCAACGTTTGGGGGTTTTATCTGCCTATGCCCGGCATTCTGATAGGCAATATACCCAAAGCCACGTCCTCTCCTCATTAAGTTGATTCACTTTCAACTTTCCCATCAAGATGCTCTGCCCCAGTGAACATTTGGCCTTATGACTGGTTTTTTTTTTTTTTTTCCCAGCTGTCAGTTTGAAAAACGGTGACTTCCTATCTTTCTTTCCCAGTTTGCAGCATCAGCAGAATTAGCCGGGTGCTTCCTGTTAGCAGAAGGCTCGCCGTCACCTTCCACCAGAGGCGCTGAGTCTGCCCAGCTGGCCAAGGTCAGCAGACGGCTGGCAGTGGACTCAGCCCGGGATTGCGCTGGTCAAAAAGACACGGGCATGGGATGTGTGCTCCAAGCACCAGCAGTGAGTGAGTTTCCACTCGGACAAAGCAGCTGAGACCACGTGGAAGGTAAGAGGAAGAACCTGGGGTGGAAACGTAAAGAGGCAGGAGGGCCATGCTGAGTCTCTCTAAGGTTCCCCCTTTATTAGATTAATGAAAAATATGCCAATTTCCAATTCTAGAAGTAGTTCCATTGACCATGACACCGTCAAAGAGCTTGTGGAAATCCAGATACACCTGGCTCCCTCTCTTAGGTTCCCTTCCTTCTCCCTTCACTACACTCAGTTGTACGTGTCTGACAACACTCAGCTCAGAGGTCATCTTCCTTTTCCATCCCTACATCCTCAGCATGGTGGATTCACCCTTTATCTGTGCTCTCACACACACCTACTCTTAGCACTATCTTCACACATACCACGTTGAGTTGTGACCGTTGACTTGCCTGCCTTTTCTACCCAACATCAGATGATCCAACTGATGCATCTCTGCACCCAAGAGGTAAGGCTTTGATGAGAAAAGGAGAGACGCATTGAGGTAATGACTAACACTCCAAGGACCATAGTGTCTGCCAGGTGTATGAGGATGACCTTAGCAGAGTCATACAGGTGGAATGAAGGGTAATTTGAATCATGGTATCATGATGCTGAGCCTGGCGACATTCCTGACAGGTGGTAGATTTCAAATAAAGTTGTCTTCACTCTATGAACAAATATTTGAACAAATAGATGGATGAAGGGACAGGTGAATAATTGAAGGAAGGAATGGTTTTCACTCAGTCTCCTGCTTTGCCATGAAGACTGTCAAAAGGGGAGATAAGACATTCATTTCGATAAAGCACTATTTGGAAAACACTGGCATAGGTTAGTGAAAATCAATGAATCCAAGTTCCTCAGAATAACATAAATAAAATAGAAAAAAAGAAAAATCTATAGGTTTGGGTTAGGTAGTTTCTATGAAATACCCAACGTGTGAGTGGAAATGCCCTTTCCATTCCTTAAAGATAACCATTTTGGTATTTGAACTGCTCTTTATAGAGAAATCAGTGACCCCTCCATTGATGTGTTATGTGAACATTGCAGTTAATATACGGGATCTGTGCTGAGTATGGACAGTGTTTCAAAACAACATGTGTGGTGGTGGAAACAAGCATTTTGGTTCATGTTACATTAAAAATAATCATAAAAATAAAAGAAACAAAGATGAGTTTAAATTCCATCTCAAAAAATTTGCATGTAGTTTTACAAAGATTGGCACCATACAACACTGAAGGGCACACCACTCCAATTATTAAAGGTCTGTATTAAGGAAAAAATACCGCACTAAACTAATGCTTCAGTGGGCTAAAACTCTCCATTCGAACCACCTGTTTCTTTCTTTTTTAATAAGCATTCACTCATCAGCTCTAGAAGAAAAAAATGCATCTATAAAATTGGCAAACCTCATGGAAATGCACCTCCCTTCTAAACCTGTTTACTGAAAGGAGAACAGGAGAACCTAATTGTCTGGCTAAAAGCACCCCCATAACAAAGATGATTAGAAAGCTTTTATATATTTCTTAAACCACTTCTCCTCCAGCTGGTTTTTGGCCAACCTTGGATCTATAAAAGCCAACTATTGGCTTTTTAATCATTTTAGGACTCAGGGTTGCAGTAAACATATTTTTTTGCTTGCCGTCTTTATGTTTGTTCATTTTTTCATTGACTCAGAAACTATTGTTTTGTGATTTTTCTATGTTCCAGTCACTCTGCTGGACACCTGAGATGCCATGGTGCCTGAAGCTGATGTGTTTTTAGGTATAATGAAGGTTATAGTGGGGGGAAGGGGAGCATAATATAAAATATAATCAGACATTGAATATATAATTGCACAGAGTTCGACATCAAAGTATAACAAGGGGGCTTGGCTAATTGGCCAACCTGGGATCACTCCTTTGAGAGGTAATATATTTGCTGAGATCTAAAGGATTAATAGTTTTAATAGGCAGCAATGTTGAAAGAGTGTTATAGGTGGGGAGGGTGGGGGCAGCATTATGTGAATGCCCCTGGAGGAGGAGTTTGATCGTATTATTTCGTCTGTGTCTACATGCACCGAATGTTTTTTGGCCATTAAGTATTTTCGCAGCTCAGTTCTGTTCCAGTTTTCAGGGACCATAGACCAGTGGGGCCAACAGAGGAGCCAGGACCTGTCTCAGCTCTAAGGAGCGTCACAGTCTAGTGAGAGAAACCAAGGGGCAAGGCAGAGTTCCAGCCTCAATCACCCTTTTTCTGTCCTTTCAGAATTTAATGGGAAGTGCAAGATGTAGACAGAGGCTAGAAAAGTCTAACAGTTTAATAAGATGTCCCTGGACTTGGTGACAGAATGCCAGCCAGTTCTCACTTGTCAGGGGTGTCAACCTCAGTGGTATCCCTGCTCTATGGAAGGGCTGCTGGAGGTTCCTACTGAGCACACTTGAAGCTGCCTCTACATCCTCCTGTGCAGAGACTTAGCTAAACTCCTAGCTGCATATATGCAAGGTGTCCTGAAGCAGAGAATGAGATTATCCCAGCTTGCCCACCCTCGTTTATGTGCAAAGAAGCCCCAGAGATCTGGGAATAGCAGAAGTCTCTGCCAAGAGAGTCTAAGAGGATCAACTTGGTCCCTTGCTACGGTGAGGCTGTTGCCTCCTTGACTAGTTCCTAGGTTATGTTTGAGGCATTCAATCTTGGAAAAACACCAACTTTCAAGATCAGACCTGTCTTCAAGTTTTCCCTCCTGTCCATTGAGATATTCAAAAAATTAAAGTAATATAGCACATGCTTGCTAAGTCATGTCTGATCCTTTGCCAGCCTATGGACTGTAGCCCACCAGGCTCCTCTGTTTATGGGAGTTCCCCAGCAAGAAGACTGGAGTGGGTTGCTATTTCCTGCTCCAGGGGATCTTGCCAACTCACGGATCGAACTCATGTCTCATATGTCTCCGCATTGACAGGAGGGTTCTTTACCACTCACACCACCTGGGAAGCCCCAATGCATTAAGGTAGGTATCATTATCCCCACTTTAGAGATAAGAAAATTGAGGCACAAGGAAGTTAAGTAACTTGCTAAAGTCACACAGTAAAAAGTAGATGAGCTGGAAATTAAACCCAGGTGGTCTGGCTCCACAGCCTGCCTTTTTCATGTCCCAACCATGCTGCCTGGCAGACCACCAACAAGCATTTATGATGAAGCCTGAGGCTCTGGTTTAGCTGAGGTTGGTTGCAGATTTAAGGAGTGCTTTAGCTGGGGCTCTTTGGTTGGCAAGGAACAAAGATTCGCTCAAGTGGGTTTAAGGAAGAAGAGGTGGGATAGTTTAAGGATGCACATGAGTTGGCAGAAAGGACAGAATCTCACAGGTATCATGAAAAGTAGTTTTTGATCTCACCACACTGACAAGGCAGATGGAGTCTGTGTGTGGGCCCCCGGGGGCTCCAGGCACCTTGGCAGGGAAATTTGTAGATCCATGCTAACTGCTTAGGTCTCCTAGTCTACATTTTCTCTGTGTTGACTGCCCTCTTGCCTCCTAGCATCATGCCTTATGTTCTCCATTCTGTACCCATTGCTTCTTGTTCTTATCTCCTGATCCCTCTTGGCCTGGGATACACATTGCAACAGACACCCAAACTGCCTGGCCCACACCCTGCTCACCTGCAGCCCAAGCGGACAGGTTCCTTTGAAGGCTGACAGCATCCTTCTTCAAGCATCTGCATCTCTCTGAAGTTCATCTGAGGCTTTCTCCAGATGGGTGTTCACTGAACCCACCTGCAGAGCACCCTACAGGGCACCCCCACCCAATGGGGGTTGGGAATTAAAAGATAAGCATCTCAGCTCCTCACAGGTGGATCTGTTACCATCACCTCAGAGGGTACCCAAGAGAGGGTGGACGGGTGGTAGTATATCAGGAAAAGACAGCATGGATCTAGAAGGAAGTAGAAAAGAACACACTTATATTGGACTAGGACTTTAACAGAGGCATTGTTGATATTTTTATACAAATTTATGCAGATTAGAAGACAAAGGTTCAGGGCTGGTGCCTAAGGGACAGTCATTTTTTCCCCCCAAGGGATAGATTAAGCAAACATGTCAAGGACTCAGTAGTTGTAGGTATTGACTAGATTGAAATGAATGCATTCAGCTGAAAACAGGTGGGTGAGTGAACTGATCAGCAAGGGCCTGTTTCACATCCTGTCAAAAGGCCTCCTGTGCTACAATCTCTTAGAAAACACAGCACAAATCTCTCTGCCACAAAATCAGTACAGACCTACCCTAGATCTGCCATTAAACTGCAATTTGGTGCCAAGAAAATGGTGTCACACTGATAATTTCTGCTTGATGAGCATTTATGACTTTCAAAAAAGAACCCAAAAAACGCTTACTATTCACCTAAAGTCTGTAGATTTAAATTATGAATAAAATAGCTACAAAAATTAGGCAAAGGCTGACGTGGAAAGAACAAAGTCTCTGTACCTTCCTTCCCACTCCATCACAGAACCTTTAGACCTGAGATTTGAGACCAAATCAGCTTCTCAGAATGTCTCCCCTACACCCTCCCCACCCAAACTACATCTCTAGCCAGGTAATTTATAAATATATTCACTAAAATATCCATGTCTCACTTCCCAATCTTCCCTGAACTTTAATCTGAACTTATTAGAAAATCTGCTATTAGGACTCAATTTTCTCCTTTCTCTGAGACAAGGTGTGTCAGTTACAGGCACTATTCCCATTTATATCAACATTCTGCACATCATGTTCTAATACTCTTTTTTCTCTTTGGATCCATTTAATAAACTCATGAAATAGGGAGGGAAGATTTCTCTCTGTGTTTCACAAAAGAATCAAGAGACTTGAACGTTAGACAACCTTCCTGGTTGGAACATTACAGAAACAGAACACAGACACAGGGATCCTCTCTTTTTGCGGGGTTACCTTTTGTTCCCAAAGAGCCAAAGAAATTCTCTCTGGAAGGTATTACCATCCCAATTTTTATGAGAGGTAAAAGAGCTCCAAGAAAATTAATATAAAAACAAGAATATCTGCTTTATGAGGGTGTGAATATGGCTAGGTCAATTAAATTGGATTTTTTTACCCTTTATTAGTGTTGGTGCCTGGAACACAAGGGGAGTGGCTCAGATGAAACCATATTTGGGGATTTAAAATCCAGGAGTAATATAAAGCTTGATAAGTGATGGGGAAAAAATAGTGCACTGAGTCCTATACCTACTAAGGGTTGGTGAATCCTCCATGGGGTGGTCATAATGGCAGATAACTCGTGACCTGCAGGATGAGAGTTGAGATGAGCAAATGGTAAAGCTCCAGGAAGAGGAGGCAATTATACAAAATCCTAAGGATGGGAAGGTAGATGGCTTTATAAACCATGTTAAGAAATCTGGGAGACAATATAGGAAAAGTGAGTATTATTGTCAAGAATAGAAAGTCAAGAAGTGTCATTATCAGGTGGGAAGTAATAGAATTTCATTGCTGCATGAGGTTAGTTATTTGCCAAGAACCCAGAAATAACTTGCTTGAATTTAGGGCTCATAATTTCGGGGTCTGCCAACTTCAAGGAGACCCCATGTAACGACGGATGGTAAAGGGTCTGTCTGCAGTGTGGGAGACCCAGGTTTGATCCCTGGGTTGGGAAGATCCCCTGGAGAATGAACTGGCGATCCACTCTAGCATTCTTGCCTGGAGAATTCCATGGACAGAGGAGCCTGGTGGGCTAGAGGCCATGGGGTCACAAAGAGTCAGATGTGACTGAACGTCTTACATAGGCATGTAATGACACAGCTATCTTGAGAAGTATTAATATGGCAATGCATTCACAGTTTGGAAAGTGAGAACGTATTGAAAAGAGGGAGTTAGTTACATGGAATCTGTCATTTCAGCACAGAAGATATCCTGCCTGACTCAAGTAACTAGTCATAAGCTGGATTATCTCAGTAACAACTGTTGCTGTTGAGTCAAGGATCCTGTGTGCCAAGATCCTCCAGAAACTATATTCTAAATATTCAAAAGTATAGATGCTATATACTCTATATTATAGTCTGTCCAGATGCCTCACAACATCCCTCTTGGGAAAATACAGTTATTCCTGTTTCACAGATGAAGATAATACAGAAGCTTAGAAAAGTTAAGTAATTTTTTCAAGGTCACATAGGTGAAGATTGAAATGAAAATTAAAATTCCCGTCAGTCTGATTCCAAATGCCACACTTCCGAGGGTGGAAAGAGGATGTCATTAATTAATGACATTTTCCTTTACTGGCTTCCAAGCAAGCTGCCACAGCTCTCAGCTCAAGGTCCCAAAGAGACTCTCCAACCTGGCTGCAGGAAATATCGGCCACATGCTTTCTCCAAGTGAATAAATACTTTACCATGGTAGATTTTTCCTCAGCTGCTTCAGTGTGACTCTGTTCCCAGAGCTTGTTCTCTCTTGTGGGGATAACAGTATCCAAGGTCCACCCTGAAAAGTGGCCAGCAAGCTCTGCGGCATCACTCAAGCCTGAGTAAAACCTGGAAAGTCAAAGTGTTAGTGGCTCAGTCATGTCCAGCTCTTTGTGACCCCATGGACTGTAGCCCGCCAGGCTCCTCTGTCCATGGAATTCTCCAGGCAAGAATACTGGAGTAGGTAGCCATTCCCTTCTGCAGGGGATCTTAGGGACCCAGTCTCCCGCATTGCAAGAAGATTCTTTACCATCTGAGCGACCAGGGAAGCCCTGGGTGAAACCTGGGGTTTGACTAAAATCAGGTAGCCAGACCAAACTTGCCTTTGCAAAAGTTCACTCAATGTCACCGAGGCTCCTTTGTTCCAATTATCACCAGCAGGTAAGCTATGCCCCAGGGATGTGAAGATGAACCAGCCCTGGGCACCTCTCTGGAAGATCTTATAACCCAGATTGAGAAATAATACATACAGGTGTGATTGTTAGTTGCTTCAGTCATGTCTGACTCTCTGAAACCCTATGGACTACATCAGATCACCAGGCGTCACTGCCCATAGGATTCCCAGGCAAGAATACTAGTGTGGGCTGCCACTTCCTTTCTCTAGGGGATCCTTCTGACCCAGGGATCAAACCCATGTCTCTTAAGTCTCCTGGATTGACAGGGGGGTTCTTTACCATGGGGGAAGCATATGTAAGTATGCACAAAATTGAGAGCATTTTGCCAGAATTCTATCCAAGGTGCTCTGGGAGCCTAGAGCAGGAACTCACAATGGAGAAGGTGGAGAAGATGGAGGCTGAGCTGAGACTTGGGCAATGAGGAGGAGTTTCTCATCTAGCGAAGAGGAGCAGGAAGGAGTTCCAAGGAGATGGAATGACATGACCAAATCATGATGTAACCAGGCCAATGTTTTCACTGTTGAGAAAAGGAGTTAGCTATTGTAAGAGATGAGGCAAGTGGGGCCAGCAAGCCAAATGGTGGACAGATGGATGTGCCAGGATCAGGTGCACAGTTTTTATGTTGAACATGACAAAGGGAAGAAAAAATCTTACAAAAGAGATACACATCAAATTATCTGTTTAACCCAAGAGAATTTCACTAGGTAATCTTCCTTAAGTTTTTTTTTTTTTTTTTCCTTTCTTACTGTGTGCATTCCTAGCTTCCCAAGTGGTAAAGAACCTGCCTGCTAATGCAGGAGACACAAGACACACAGGTTAGATCCCTGGGTCAGCAAGATACTCTGGAGGAGGAAATGGCAAACCACTCTAGTATTATTGCCTGGAGAATCCAGGAGCCTGGTGGGCTACAGTCCATAGGGTCACAGAGTCAGACACAAATGAGCATGCAACCATATGTGTGTTCCTAGCTTGGCGACTTTTATTAAGCCCAGATTAGAGGTTTCTTTGTTGTTTGGTTGCTAAGTCATGTCTGATTCTTTGTGACCCCATGGACTGCAGCATGCCAGGCTTTCCTATACTTTACCATCTCTCAGAGTTTGCTCAAATTCATGTCCATTGAATCAGTGATGCCATCCAGCTACTTCATCCTTTGTTGCTCCCTTTTCCTCTTGCCCTCGATCTTTCTCAGCATCAGGGTCTTTTTTCAATGAGTCAGCTGTTTTATCAGGTGGCCAAAGTGTTGGAGCTTCAGCTTTAGCATCAGTCCTTCCAATGAATATTCAGAATTGATTTCCTTAAAGATTAGCTGGTTTTACCTCCTTGCAGCCCAAGAGACTCTTAAGAGTCTTCTCCAGCACCACAGCTCGAAGCATCAATTCTTCGGCACTCAGCTTTCTTTATGGTCCAACTCTCACATCCATACATGACTAGTGGAAAAACCAGTAGTTTGACTATATGTAACTTTGTTGGCAAAGTGATGTCTCCGATTTTTAATATCCTGTCTAGGTTTGTCATAGCTCAATGCTCTTTTCCTTAAATTTCGTATGACTTAGGTATGATTCTTTTCCTCTCTTTTATGCAAAAACAAATTGGAGCTTAAGGATGACAAGAAACAATCCTAAAGGAATGAACACTGTGGGCATTCACTAATGTGCTGAAATGTCAGTACATAGCCTGGGTGCGTGTGATGACAAAGACTGTGTTTTTAAGCATTCTGCTGTATGTGTGACTTCAGGTTGAAATTCCTGGGCTCAGTATGATCCTGTACACGCTCACTGGCAATGTTACTGAAGTGAGAAATCAGCCACAAATGAGTCTTTGAGGGTCAAATAAAATCAAAATAAAGTATGTGCAGCAGCCTATGCTCTTCTCTAAGGAGAATCTCTCAGAACCGTTCTCCGGGGCTGTGGAGATAGACAGACACTTTAGGTAAACAAGATGTCTGAGGTTTGAGGACTGATGTATCTATTTCATAATTGCATGTTAAATAAAATAAACATAATTAGATTTCCACCAATAAACAAGCAGAGCTTTTTGTTCCAGGGAAATCTGTGCTCAGTGCATTTAGCCCGTTGGATACTTAACAACATGTCAGGGCTATACTGGGTGTTATGTCTCAATTTACTTAGTAAACTCATGTGAAGACCTTGTTGGGGTCCTATCCTAGGCAAGTGTGACCATACAGAGGTCAATAAGACAAAGACAGGCATACATATGGAAAAATAATGATTTGTGGATTTTGTTTATCTTTTCAAGACCAACCGTTGGTTTTGTTGATTTTTAAAATTGTTTTCCTGTTCTCTGTTTCACTTATTTCTGCTCTAATCTTTAGTATTTAATTTCTTTTTTTCTTTTTTTTTTTAGTATTTCATTTCTTCTACTATTTTTGTGCTTAATTTGTTTCTCTTTTTCTGATTCCTTGAGGTGTAAAATTAGGTTGTTTATTTGAGATCTTTCTTGTTTTTGACTATAAGCATTCATCTCTATCAACTATAAACTTCCCTCTTATTACTTTTTTTTTTCCTGGATCCCGTAAGTTTTGGAATGTTGTGTTTTCATTTTTATTTGTTTTGAGATATTTCTTAAATTCCCTTTTACATTTTTTTCTCTTTGACCCAATGGTTATTCAAGAATCTGTTGTGTAGTTTCCACGTGCTTATGAATTTTTCTATTTTCTTACTGTTATTAATTTTTTATTTCACTAAATTGTCATCAGAAAAAGATAATTGATGTGATTTTTGCTCCTCTTAAATTTGTTAAAACTTATTTTGTGGCCTACTATGTGATCTACTCTGGATAATGTTCCATGTTTTCTTGAGAAGAATGTGTACAGGCACATCTCATTTTATTGCTCTTCACAGACACTGTGTGTGTTTGTTTTTTTTTTTTCTTTTACCAATTGAGGATTTGTGGCAACCCTGCACTGAGTAAGTCTATCAACATCACTTTTCCAACAGCATTTGCTTACCTAGTGTCTCTGTCTTATTTTTACAATTTCCACAATATTTCAGACTTTTCATTACTGTTATTATATTTGTTATAGTAATCTGTAATCAGTCTTCTTTAATGTTACCATTGTCACTGTTTTGAGATGCTACAAAATGTGCCCTTAGAAGACAGTGAACTTAATTGACAAATGCTGTGTGTGTGTTCTATCTGTTCACCAAATTGCTATTCCTTGCCTCTTTCCACCTTTCAGGACTCTCTATTTCCTGAGACACAGCAATAATGAAATTAGGCCAATTAATAACCCTACAATGGCCTTGAAGTGCTATAGTAAAAGGAAGAGTCAATCAATGCAGTAAACTTTATTGTGTCTTAATTTAAGAAATTGACACAGTTACTCCAACCGTTAGTAACCACCACCCTGATCAGTCAGCAGTCATTGACATCATGGCCTTCTGACGGCAAAACTACTATGACTCACTGAAAGCTCAGATGGTGATTAACAATTTTTATCACTAAAGTATTTTTAATTAAGGTATACACATTGTTTTTTAGACATAATGTATTATATGACACTTATACACAGTATAGTAAGCATAACTTTTATATGTATTGGGAAACAAAAATTCCTGTGACTCACGTTATTGCAATATTCACTTTATTGCGGTGGTCTGGAACTAAAGCCGCCAGGGAGGCCTGGCGTGCTGCAGTCCATGGGGTCACAAAGAGTCGGACACAACTGAGTGACTGAACAACACGTTATGCAACAACCTTCTTTGCAGAACTATCAATAACCACTATAATTGTGAAAGGAAAGGACCCTGATTAGAGAATGAGGGAATGCTTCACAGAGAAGATAGCAAATAAACTAGGATAAAGGAATGAATAGGAATTTGCCAGATTGGCATTAGAAGCGCAATCCAGATTTGCCTTGGATGTTTGAAACTTTGGCCTTTTAAATTCTACCTACAGAATCTGTCAACCCATGAATTAGCTTTAGTATCTGAGAACAGCTCAAATCCAACAAGTTTTTGAACATGTTTGTATCCCAGTGCGTTAGAACCACAGCTTTCTTTGTGAGGATTGCATAGGTTATGTAAGGGATGCTTGTTGTATGTATGTGTGTGCTTATATTGGGGTCGTGCGTGCATGCTAAGTCATTTCAGTAGTGTCAGACTCTTTGCAACCCTATGAATTGTAGCCCACCAGGCTCCTCTGTCCATGGGATTCTCCAGGCAAGAATTCTGGAATGGGCTGCCATGCCCTCCTCCAGGGGATCTTCCTGACCCAGAGATCAAACCCACGTCTATTATGTTTCCTACCTTGGCAGGAGGGTTCTTTACCAATAGCACCACCTGCAAGCCTATCTACTGGGGCCATCAAGAGTTTATTCTTTTCTTGTGATAAAAGGATCTTGATTTTGTTAGAGGTTCCATCTCCTGCCACTCTTCACTGGAGTGTTTTAGGTAAATCCAACACAGTGTCCAAACCAGGCAATCAGGTGCAGCCAATCAGGCAGCCTAATTTCTTTCATCACAATGATGGGTTCAGGGATGGGCAAGCCATTACCTAGGACTCAACAGTATTCCCTGAGATCTGTGCTAAGGCTCCTAAGAAATAGACTTTTGCACTGATTCTATTGACTTGAAACCTGAAAGGGGGTGGGAACTGAAATGACTGCTTCCATCTGATAGAGACTAAAATTTTACCAATCAAAGACAGAGCTAAAAGATAGAAGAGCTGAATCCTGAGGGTGCTATTTGACACAGGGATCAAACTCAGGTCTCCCGCATTGCAAGTGTAGTCTTTACTCTCTGAGTCACCAGGGAGGTCTCATTTGATCCTGACTAGAGACAAATGTGAAGTTTATTTACCCTACTGGGGTCTTCTATTATGTTGAGGCAATACATTCCCTTTCCACTTGAAAAAATAAATGCCCTGCCGGATATTGTGTGTATTTTTGAAGAGCCATTGCTTCACATCACAAAAATAGATCCTAGGTCAATGGGGAATCTTACAGACAAGTTTTTGCTTACAAGCTTTCACAGTGATGTGATGAAATGTCCACTCTGAGTGAGACAGGCTTTAGATTTATAGCCCCTTCTGACTATAATATCTCCTGTTAAGATCCCAACTATGTCACCAATTACCTATGAATTTTCTAAGACAAACTATCCGCTTCCCACCACTTAGCCCCTAATCTTTCTGTTTCTACTACAAAGATGCACTTGTTTGGTTATATATTTTGACTTTTATGCTCTCAAAACGAAAAAGGTAAAAGACAAGCATGAGCTTGTTTCAGGAAATAATTTACTTTGTCACATATTACAATTACCTTAAAAGAGGCATATTGGTTTTACATCTAATCTTCTGACGCTGGACCATTCAAGCTATAGATACGTGTGACATAGTAAAAAGAATGCTGGGGTTAGAAAGTTTGGGATGTAAGCCCAGACACCACCATTAATGTGTGTGAAATCTTAAACTGATCACTTGACCTCTTTGAACCTCAGTTTTCTCATATGATAGTGGAACAATATTACTTCCTGTACAGTACTGTTGAAAGAATTCAACTCATACTAATTTTCAGACTGCTTGCCACCCTTATTTCTCTGCCAGTAGGTATTATGGTGCTGTAAAAGCACTGCACTCAATATGCCAGTGAATTTGGAAAACTCAGCAGTGACCACAAAACTGGACAAGGTCAGTTTGCATTCCAGTCCCAAAGAAAGGCAATGCCAAAGAATATTCAAATGACCGCACAGTTGCGCTCATCTCACACACTAGCAAAGAAATGCTCAAAATTCTCCAAGCCAGGCTTCAACAGTATGTGAACTAGGAACTTCCAGAAGTTCAAACTGGGTTTAGAAAAGGCAGAGGAACCAGAGATCAAACTGCCAACCTCTGGTGGACCATCGACAAAGCAAGAGAGTTCCAGAAAAACATCTCCTTCTGCTTTATTGACTATGCCAAAACCTTTGACTGTGTGGATCACAACGAACTGTGGAGCATTCTTAAAGAGATGGGAATACCAGACCACCTGACCTGCCTCCTGAGAAATCCGTATGCAGGTCAAGAAGCAGCAGTTAGAACTGGACATGGAATAGCAGGCTGATTCCAAATTGGGAAAGGACTACATCAAGGCTGTATACTGTCACCCTGATTATTTAACTTATATGCAGAGTACATCATGTGAAATGCCAGGTTGGATGAAGCACAGCTGGAATGAAGATTGGCAGGGAGAAAATCAATAACTTCAGATATGCATATGACATCACCCTTATGGCAAAAAGTGAAGAAGAACTAAAGAGTCTCTTGATGAAAGTGAAAGACAAGAGTGAAAAAGTTGGCTTAAAACTCAACATTTAGAAAACTAAGATCATGGCATCTGGTCCCATGACTTCATGGCAAATAGATGGGGAAACAATTGAAACAGTGACAGACTTTATTTTTGGGGGTCCAAAATCACCTCAGATGGTGAATGCAGCCATGAAATGAAAAGACAAGACACTTGCCCCTTGGAAGAGAAGTTATGACCAAACTAGACAGCATATTAAAAAGCAGAGACATAACTTTGCCAACAAATGTCTGTCTAGTCAAAGCTATGGTTTTTCCAATAGTCATGTATGGATGTGAGAGTTGGACTGTAAAGAAAGCTGAGCGTTGAAGAATTGATGCTTTTGAACTGTGGTGCTGAAGAAGACTCTTGAGAGTCCTTTGGACTACAGGGAGACCCAACCAGTCCATCCTAAAGGAAATCAGTCCTGAATATTCATTGGAAGGACTGATGCTAAAGCTGAAATTTCAATACTTTGGCCACCTGATGCGAAGAACTGACTCATTTGAAAAGACCCTGATGCTGGGAAGTATTGAAGGTGGGAGGAGAAGGAGATGACAGAGGATGAGATGGTTGGATGGCATCAGCGACTCAATGGACATGAGCTGAGTAAGCTCCAGGAGTTGATGGACAGGGAGGCCTGGCATGCTGCAGTCCACAGGGTCACAAAAATCAGATGCGACTGAGTGACTGAACTGAACTGAGATATTATTGGGGCTTCCCTGATAGCTCAGTTGGTAAAGAATCCTCCTACAATGCAGGAGACCCTGGTTCGATTTCCGGATCTGGAAGATCTGCTGGAGAGAGGATAGGCTACCCACACAAGAATTCTTGGGCTTCCCTTATGACTCAGCTAATAAAGAATCTGCCTGCAATGTGAGAGACCTGGGTTTGATCCCTGGGTTGGGAAGATCCCCAGGAGAAGGGAAAGGCTGCCCACTCCAGTATTCTGGCCTGGAGAATCCCATCGGTGCCTGCCACCTCATTTCTCTGCCAGTAGATGTTACTGAGGTCAGCCCTCTGTACCCTATGCGGCCACCACAGTGGATTTAACTGGGGTGAGAACGTGTGCCTTACTCTGAAATAGCCAGTCTATAGGCTTCTGATGATTGAAAGAAGAGTCTGGTCTAGGAAAGAGGATCTGGGAAAAATAAGTTTCTCTCTCAGAAGTTTACTTTGAAAAACTTGGTGAAAATGAAGGAGGTAACAGTCAGATCTGAGACTAAACTGTTGCACTAAAGTGAAAGACAGGGAAAGACTGGAACAATGGTCTATCCTTTTCCTTATTTGGCTTTCTTTAAAAGCAAAGCCTGAGATAACTGTTTGATCCAGGTGGTTTCTTTGGGAGATAATTCCAGGGAGAATATAAAGGGAGAGAGAAGACAGTGAGGCAGGAAAGGGAGAGAGGTAGAAAAAAGAGTATTAGTGCGTGGATAATTGCTGTGGGAAATCTATAAAGTCTTCTGTGGGTCCTCCCTAAATTTCTCAAGTTTAGCTTAAGCATAACCCCCCACACACATCTATGTCATCTTATAATTCTCATACCATAACACTTTGTTGTTGTTCAGTCACTAAGTCGTGTCCGACTCTGCAACCCCATGGGTTGCAGCACACCAGGCTTTCCAGGCTCTTCACATCAGGTGGCCAAGATATTGGAGCTTCAGCTTCAGCATCAGTCCTTCCAATGAATACTCAGGACTGATTTCCTTTAGGATGGACTGGTTGGATCTCCTTGCAGTCCAAGGGACTCTCAAGAGTCTTCTTCAACACCACAGTTCAAAAGCATCAATTCTTCAACACTCAGCTTTCTTCATGGTCCAACTCTCACATCCATATATGCCTACTGGGAAAACCATAGCTTTGAATATATGGGCCTTTGTTGGCAAAGTAATGTGGACCTCCACAGCATGGCTCATAGCTTCATTGAGTTATGCAAGCCGCTTCGCTACATCAAGGCCGTGATCCATGAAGGGGACTATGATACATAGGACACTGTATTTTAGCTACTTGTTTAAATAGGTCAGCTGGCTCTCATTAAATATTTACTGAAGGAATGAATAAAGAAAAAGGGGCTGAGAAAGGAGAATTGAGTAGGGAAAGGAAGAAAGGAAGCAAGCAAGAAAGAGGCACCTTGAATGTATCCAAGTGAAGCTTTGGGGCCATTACAGCAAGCAATGCAGGGAGGCTTCAGGAAGCTGACAGTTTGTTGAAAAAGAGACACAAATATTATAAGGACCTGCTATGAAAGGGGAAGTGCACAAAGCTATGAGAACATAAATCGCAGTGATAGGAGCCAGTTGCGGACATCAGAGAGTCATGCTGGAGGAAGTGAAGAGAAAAGCATTCTTTAGAAGCTGTCAACGTCCAGAGGGATGGCAGAGTAGGTGCCCTGAATGACTTGTCAAATGCAAACAACCTAAAAGCTGAATAAGACAGAAAAATATTTTGAAAATAGTTTTAATCATTGTCTCAGCTGGTAAGAAGGTAAGGACTTTGCAGAGGTCAAAAGCATAGGGGGAAGTGAGAAATCTGAGGGGTGACTGAGCACAAAGGCAGTTTCTCCCTCTGGGACTCTGCGGAGCCTCGGGGCTGTGCTTGAGAACATGAAAGCCTTCCGCTGAAGCCCCTGGTGAAGCCAGATCCTTGTGGATACCTCTTTAAAACAACAACAGCAAAACAAAACGCAAAACCCACTTTCTTCTTTTCTTCCTACTCTACATTCCTTTTATGTCTCAGTTGAAAATGGTTTATTATGGATATTATACATGATTTGGGGACTTTTTTTTTTTAATCCTTGTGAAATTTTGAGGTGGCAAAGTTGACATTCTGCTTTTGGTTCAGGCTCACCAGATGTGAAGAATTCCAAAACAGGACTTTAATCGAAAGATTCATGACCTACATTGAATTAAATAGCTAAAAATTCAATATATAAATATCTGTATATCTTAAGGTCATTTTGTTTAATATTGTGCAGACTGGTAAACCAAGCTTAGGAAGTGGAAGTGGTCTCTCAGAGGACAAAAAATAAAATGACATGTTATATAGAGAGAATTTATAAGAATGATAAAGCAAACTGAAGTTTATTTGCTTTTTTTATGTCACTAAATACCAGCAACTCTACAAGGTCAGTGATAAAATATTTCTCCTTGAAAAAATATATTTTATTGGTCTATGTTCTAAAAATTGCTATATTTAATGCTAGTTTTTAACAACATACACATAAGCTTAATAGCAAGATTTTTTTTTTTACTCAGTTCAGTTCAGTTGCTCAGTTGTGTCCGACTCTTTGCGACCCCATGAATCGCAGCACGCCAGGCCTCCCTGTCCATGCTAGCTATCCTCTAATAAATTAAAAATAAATGTATGTTGAGGTTAATTTGGAAACTTCTCATTTGTTCATTTATACAGCGAACTCCCCAAAACACAAACTCAGTTACATGCATTTGTTGTTATAAAAGAAAAAGATGTTATGTTCTGAAATTTTTCAAGCTTGTTTTGGGAGAAGTTTATACCTCTAACACTGGTGCTTTGATACATATTTCTGTGTTTGGGCAGTAGATCTAAAATAGTCACTCACAAGGATTTCCCTGTTGGCCTAATGGTTGAGAATATGCCTTCTAGTGCATAGGATGCAGATTCAATCCCAGGATGGGGAACTAAAATCCCACACACTACAGAGCAATAAAGCCCGGGTATTGGAACAGACCCCACATGATCTGGAGCTTGTGGATCACAACTAGAGAAGCTCTCACACCACAAGGAAGAGCCCACGCCACCACGAAGACCCAGGGCAGCCAAAAACATAAGTAAAATAAAACAAAATAAAATTGAGTTTAAATAAAATAGACAATGACAGCTATATGAAATTTTTTTAGATGAACATAATTAGAGTAGAAACTAATTGCAAAGTAGGAACACTTACATAGGAAAATGAATCAAATTTTAAAGAAGAATGCCAGGATTGAAATAACAAAAGATGCTGGTCTTGCTTTACAGAAAATAATGTAAAGAACAAAGTTTGAATGCTTGCATCCTTTTCACCAACACCTGACACTCCTTTTAAAGCAATGGATGAAAAGGTCTCAATGTCTTCTACCCTTCAGTCATCTCTCTGATATTTGCAGAATACCTTAGAGTGTTTTACCAAATACGCTGAAATTTATAGTAAACTGCTGGCAAAGTTAAGTCACTGGAAAATTTTTGACTGCAGAAACATTTTCAAGCCTTTAGAATCAGTCCCAATAGGCACAGACTGTATTGCAATGTCTAGGATGTATTATTGATCCATTTTGGCCAAATTTATCCTTAGTTTTAGGATATATATATATATATATATATATATAAAATTATTTATATATATTTTAATTAGTGACTATTTTAAATAAATTTATATATAAAATATAAATTATTATATAAATATATAATATATATAAATTATTTTCTGTGAAAAATTTTTAAAAATAAAAATTAATAGAAACATACTATCAACTAAAGCAAAGATAGACAAATCTAGATACAGTGTACACTGACCACAAATATTTAAAGAAGGTCACTTTTGATACAGTAATTGATAAATTTGCTATTTATATTTTATACTAGGTGGGTCAGTAGCATGCTTACCAGTATATCAATTTGTAAACATTGGAGCTGTGATATAATCTAATCTCTGTCAGTCTTGTGTGTTAATTAAATTTCTGTAAATATTGTAGACTCAAAAAGAACATAATGTTCTTCCTATTCTTATGTGGGCTTCCCTGGCAGTCCCCTGGAGAAGGGCGTGGCAACCCAGGCCGGTAGTTTTGCCTGGAGAATCCCCAAGGACAGAGGAACTTGGTGGGCTGCAGTCCATGGGGTCACAAAGAGTCGGACACGACTGAGCGACTAAGCACACACATTCTTATGCAACTAAAATGCTCTCAGTGCAAACTGACAACCTATGTAATCGTTGGTAAGTGTTGATTAATTGCTTTATAACAAAGCATAATAGCTTTCACAATCTCCATGTATGAGATGCAGTTTATGTGCTTCTCAGAAGCCCTCTTCCCCAGACTAACAGTCACAAGTGTGCCCAGAGAGTGGCAGAATCCAAATAATTCTCAAATTACAAAATTTTAGTTCTGTTGGTCTCTTGGGCCATTGCTCCTGTGTTTGCATTTTGTGTCTTGTTTAAAAAGTCTTTCCCTGCTTAGTAACTTACAGGCTTTTTCCTTTGTTGTCTTCTAAATGTTTTACAGTTTCATCTTTCATATTTAATCCTAATTTAATTCTAATCATATTTAGAATTGATTTTCATGTATAGGGAGACTTAGGGGTTCAATTTATTTCCCCCTACTGATAACCCAGAGTCCTAGCACCATGTTTTGAAATGTCTCTCCTTTGTCCACTGATTTGTTGCACCAGCTTCCCCATAAATCAGGTTTCCATATTTGTCAGGGCTGTTGGTAATCCCTTTATTCTGATGGTTGTCAATTTGCCTATACCTAATGGTTTTTCCAGGGGTCATGTATGGATGTGAATTGGACTGTGAAGAAAGCTAAGTGCCGAAAAATTGATGCTTTTGAACCGTGGTGTTGGAGAAGACTCTTGAGAGTCTCTTGGACTGCAAGGAGATCCAACCAGTCCATCCTAAAGGAGATCAGTCCTGGGTGTTCATTGGAAGGACTGATGTTGAAGCTGAAACTCCAGTACTTTGGCCACCTCATTTGAAGGGTTGGCTCACTGGAAAAGACCCTGATGCTGGGAGGGATTGGGGGCAGGAGGAGACGGGGACGACAGAGGATGAGATGGCTGGATGGCATCACCGACTTGATGGACAAGGGTTTGAGTAAACTCTGGGAGTTGGTGATGGACAGGGAGGCCTGGCGTGCTGCGATTCATGGGGTCCCAAAGAGTCGGACACGACTGAGCGACTAAACTGAACTGAATGTCACCATCACTTAATTACCCTAACTTTACAGTAATTCATGATATCTGCAGAGGAAAGGCCATACAACCCATTTTTCTTCTTTGTCTTGACTATTATTGACCTTAGCACTTCCAATTAGATTTGGGGTTTTAGCTTGTCAAATTCTATGATATATCCTATTGACATTTTCATTGGAATTACATTACAGCTATAGCTCAATTGGGGGAGATGTCCGACATCTTTATAATATTGAGTCTCTCTATTCATTTGGTTAGCTATTTAATATCTTTCAAAAGGTTTTTGTAATTTCACATTAATGGGCTTACATAAAGTTTACTGAACTTTTTCCTAGGTGTTTTATGTCTTATGTGCTTAGATGGACAGATAGATACATACATAGATAGATAGATAGTTAGAGATGGTGTGTGTGTGTTTGACTATTATAAATCTTAGATTTTAAAAATTACATCTTCAAACTCCATATATGGCCTTCAACTTATTTTGGCATATTCATTTCGTATTCAGAAAACTTGTTAACTTTTTCAATCCTAAAACATTCTGTCTTTTGATTTTTAAGTATTTCTATGTAGAGAATCATATTATCTGTGTTAATAAAAAGAGTTTTGTTTCTTCCTTTGCAGTCTTTATACACTTTGCTTCATGGTCTTAACTTTCATGCTGGTCAGCACCATCAAGACAATATTCAGATATAATTGGTGTTCCTATATTTATGGTTTACTTCCAGTGGCTTCTGAGACTCAGGGCATGCTCCAAATTGTAAGCTGTATTCTGAGGACAGAGAAGCTCCTTGTGTTATTTTTTAAAATTGCTCATTTTTGTATGCTTTCAATATTAACATTCTTTTAAGTTGATGTAAAGTTTACTTGGGGCTTCCTAGGCGGCTCAGTGGTAAAAGAACGCACCTGCAATGTAGGAGACTCGAGTTCAATCCCTGGGTCTGGAAAATCTTCTGGAGAAGGAAGTGGAGCCCACTCCAGTATTCTTGCCTGGGAAATCCCATGGACAGAGGAGCCTGGCGGACTGCAGTCTATGGGCGAAAAGGATCAGTTATGACTCAGTAACGAAACAAGGGCAACAAAAAAGAGTTTATTTACAGCATTGCAACAATCTCTACAGTACAGAAAAGTCACTCAGTTTCACAAATATGCATTCTTTTTTTATTCTTTTCCATTATGGCTTATCCCAGGAGACTAGATAGAGTTCCCTCTGCTATACAGTAGGATCTTATTGTTTATCCATTCCTTATGTAATAGTTTGCATCTACCACCCCCAAATTAAAAATAAAATTTTAAACAGAAACTTGAATAGAATTTAGCCAGTTGTGGGGGAAGAGAATCTCAAGTGTTCAATCAGAAAGCAGAGAGCAAGGAGAGAGGAGGAGCCAGCATGGGACGTTCTGAGTGACCTGGAAAACAGAAGATGAGGGGGCTTCCACCCGAACTGACTCAAGGGAGCAGAGGGCAGGTCATCACACGCTGAAGGAGGTTGATAGTATTGTGTCCTACTCCCATCTTGCCTTCTGCAGTTTTCATGAGAACAGTCTCATGTAGAGAGAAGGCAGAGGTTTCTCCAGTTTTAAAGGTAAATGAAGAAGTTGGCATTCTCCAGGCCAGGCTCCGGTGACAGATGATAAACATCTGCCATGCAAGGTCAAGATGAACACTGGCCAACTAATGATGTGGTCAACAGAAGACCCAGATGGGGAGTTTTAGAGTCACCCACGTTGTGAGGGATGGAAGGTTGGAGATCACGACTTGACTCTGCCTTCCTTGCAGCATTATTCCCCATCCTCTCTCTCCCCAACACCATTCTGCATCACTGGAACTCCCCAGAGGGACTAAATTATTTCAAACTTCTGGGCTTTGAACAGACCCTTTCTTCCATCTGAATTAAGCTAAACTTACATGACTGAGCTCTTACTGATGTTTTCTAGCTCAGCTTAGATATTGCCATTCTTGGGAAACCTGCCCTTATCTTTCCCACTTCTGCAAAGAAAGATCCAATTCTTTCCTACATTGCTCCATGTGTTTCTTGTATTTCTCTGGTTGCATTTGTTATTTTTTATATGATCAGTGACTCCCTATCCTCAAAGACTGCGAGTTCCCCAGAAACATAGCATAGTACCATGCACACAGTCACGAGGGTGATATTTATTGAATTTTTGCCATGTTCTGAGGACTGTTCTAAGCACTTTTCAAGCATGACTACATTCAAGGTGTTCAACCATTTCTTTTTAGGTGGGAGTTGGGAGTGTTTTGCCCAAACCCATAGAGCTCATAAGAGGCATACCCCAAATCTTCTCACACTGATTCCATCATACCCTGCCTTCCTCCAAGTACAAGCATTTAATCTATGCAGACTCTGGCCACCTGCTTCTCAGATCTGAGAGTCTTTCTTGGCTGCAGTGAATTTACAGATATTCAGCTCAGGGCTTGCTGAGCAAGAAGCCTCCCTTAGTCAACATAATCAGCATCTCTAAGAATAACTACAGAGAGAGGGCTTTGCCATCCCAGGGAGCAAAAGGTGCCTGTAAGTCAGCATTACGCTTCTTAAACAAGAAGTGAAATGTGAAATGGTTCAGGAGAGACCCCCTGCAAGTTTATGTGCCCCCCAACTATTTCCTTTCCATCTCAATTCTGGAGGCCTATTTGCCAAACTGTCAGGCTGAACAGGTCTGCCAGTCTTGCTATTCTACTGTGTGTGTACATGTGTGTGAATGTGTATATGTGTGCATGTGTTTTTCATGTGTATGAGTGTATCTATGTGTATTTTCCTCTTGATGAGTTGTTAGACCAGAACACAACCATCTGTTTTTAAACACAAACAGATTTCCTTCTTTTCCACTGGAATTCAAAGCTGAAGTGACTTAGCTGACTTGGTTACTGGAAATTGTGGCTGCAGCAGTCAGGTTTTGGGAAGGAACACTCTGACATTTGCTCTCTCAATGGCAAGGCATATATCAAATTGGAATTGTTTCTGCAAACAGGACATACTATAGAGGCAAGAACATCGCATTTGGGATTAAAAGCCCTGACAACTATTACTAACAAGGCTGGGGTTTGTTTGCTTTTTTGCTTCCATATGTATCTTGTACCAAGTCAAGGATTAAGCATGTCATGTGGATTCTTCAATTCTTCCAAAACTCAAAACTTGGTGTCACATTCCATGAAACAGAAACCTTACTGTACCGTCCTGAGTGCCAACAAATGGGAGGAAAAATGGGAGCTGCCCTTTGTCGACTCCTCCAGCGTTAGGTATCTTGCTAATGATGGCAATAATGATGGTAATGATGGTAATTATTGAAGGTAATTATTTCACTTATTGGGCACTTACTAAGAGTC
The DNA here is from genome assembly GCF_910594005.1 of Cervus elaphus. NCBI lineage: Eukaryota > Metazoa > Chordata > Mammalia > Artiodactyla > Cervidae > Cervus > Cervus elaphus. Next base: position 10,989,399 of record NC_057820.1, read on the forward strand.
AAATGCAGTGCCAAGCACTTGGCATGGAATATCTAACTTTAAGGCTCCCTCTGGGGTAGGTGCTCCTAAGAGCTACATTTTACACGTGAGGAGATTGAAGTATGGAGATGCTAAGAGACTTGCCCAGAGTCAAAAATAACCCAGATGTGATTAAAGGCAAGTTAGTAGGATATTCAGGGAAATTGCTGTTACCTAATTAGGGCTTCCCTGATGGCTCAGACAGTGAAGGATCTGCCTGCAATGTGGAGACCCAGGTTCAATCCCTGGGTAGGGAAGATCCCCTGTAAAAGGGAATGGCACCCACTCCAGTATTCTTGCTTAGAGAATTCCATGAACGGAGGAGTCTGGCAGTCTACAGTCCTTGCAGTAGCAAAGAGTCAGACATGACTGAGTGACTAACATGCACACACACACAATTAGTGCTCACCAGAAAACTGTGAACCAGGTGCTAGGGTTCCCACTTTATGGACAAGGTGGGAAGCTTGGAGGCAGAGGGAAAGGGGAGAGGATGAGAAAGGATACCATACCTACTACTGGTCAGTCACACTCTCGGTATCTCTGGTACACACTCTTCCTCCTGCTTAAATGGGGTTCATTGCTGGGCAAGGTCTCGTCCATCTAAACTCACCCTTGTGGGTGTTCCTTACTCAGATTGTAATTCCCCCTTTGCTCCCACAGTTCCTTGCCATGCATTCATTTAATGGATGGTTTTTGAGAACTAGCTTTGGACAAGGCATGGTAGTCCCTGTTATCAGGAAGACTGAGAACAAAGGAGGTCACTGCCCTGCGGGTCATTTCAAGCAAGGACACCATGTCCCACCCAAGATCTTTGCCAACACTAGAGCTGCCGTCATGTAATTGACTTGGCTTGTCCTCCTTAGTACTGCATGCTGGGAGTTGCAGCACCTTCTCTGCCGGCGGTGGTCTGTGAGAAACCTCTGCTCTCCACCCTTGAAGGCCCAGCCAGGCAAGTTCATCTCAGCCTTTTGAGCTGAATTTAGCTACGCACTGTGCTTGGCCCTGGGCTGACTGTTTATTTTTTTTAGCTTTTTAAATCATAGAATTTTTTAAAAATATACAAAAGCAGAGAGGAATGTATAACAAATCACCCTATCTCTTTGACTCCACACTCTCGCCTTAAGTCCTTAAAAGCAAATTCCAGATCAAATATCTGATCTGGATAGCCTTTTTAGTCTATCCATAATTCAGCACACATATCTAGCAGAGAAGGACATTAAAAAAAAAAAAAGGAAACCTTTCTTACATGTCATTATTACCTCTAACAAAATAAACAATGTTTCTCTGATATCATCTGATTCTGGTTCCATATTTTTCTGATTGACCCAAAAATGCCCTTTTACAGTGTGCATTTGAATCAAGATCCAAGCAAGGTCTACACATTGCATCTGGTTGATAATTCTCCTGCATGCATGCTCAGTCACTCAGTCCTTCTCAACTCTGTGACCCTGTGGACTGTAACCCTCCAGGCATGGGATTTCCCAGGCAAGAATACTGGAGTGGGTTGCCATTGCCTCCCCCAGGGGATCTTCCCTGGGGATCAAATCCACATCTCCTGCATTGCAGGCAGATTTTTTTTTACCACTGAGCCACTAAGGAAGCCCTATATAGTCTCCTAAGTCACTTAATCACTTTAAAAAATTAAATTTCTCATTCTGATATAATCATAGGCTCACACATAGGTGTAAGAATATTACAGAGAGAACCTGTGTACCCCTTCAGTCACTCACTCTTAATGGTGGCACTTTGCAAAATTACAGTAGAATTTCATGCCCAGATAGTGACAATTGGCATTGTCATTGAGCTGACATTTGAAAAATGTCAGTGTTTCAAAACTCAGAGGTCAATAATGGCTAACAGAGAAAGGCGATTTTCGTTCTTTACTCATTCCTGTCTAACTTTACTTCCTGTGTAGGAAGAAAAGCACAGTCTCAAGGAATGCCTTGATGTGGTGCCCTAATACAGACTTGCTTTGTGGTCACATCACCCATTTTTCAAGGGGTTCAGGCCAGCATGAGTGTGGGTAAGCTGGTCTAGTTTTCCCAAGACCCTAATAGTTCCCTAACAGAACACTCATTGCTAGGAACCCTGGACTCAGAAACAATGTCTGTATAACCTCAGAGGACACTTCTATTACTCTTCATGATAAATCTTTGGGGATCAACCACAGAGGTATGTCAGACTATGAAGCACTCTTTCCAGCCACTCTCCTAATAGGGCTTTTGTTCTCTGAAGCCCAGGCAGGGGGGTCTCACAAATTCATACATTTGCTAGTTTGAAGAAGGGATTGCCTAAGGGAGCCTCTGCAGTGTTGGTGCTCAGTAAGCGAGTTTACTGGAAATAAATTTCTGGACAGCCAACCAGAAATCAATGGACTATTTTGTGTGCCCCCAAATAGTTGCACTTTCTTTTAAAAGTAATAACAGACCTGCCTTTGGGGTCCTAACAGGGATGTGTGTGTGTGCGTGTGTGTATGTTTGTGTGTCTAAGATGGGGCTCAGTTGTAGACATTCATATGGAGGGTATAAAGGAAAGACCATTTTGCAGCACGCTCTATGTAGCAAAAACTGTGGTAGAAATAGCACACACATGCCACCTTTAAATCTAGGCATTTGCATTTGTGAAACAAAATTTCTCTCTCCATTTTTTACAGGAAGGAGACAGACAGTGTTCTTAAGATCTCCCAGCTGGTGGATACAACTCGGGATTCACACCAAAACCCAGAAAGCAAACTCTCCCATCCTTGAGCTTTCTCTCTTCAGGTTACCGCTGTGCTATGCACTATGAGGGTCATGGAAATTTCTGAAAGAACCAAGGACCTTCGCCTAAAGGAGAGAATATTAAGATACAACATAAGCACGGTTTTAACTACTGCAAACCTCTCTTCCATCACACCACTTACTCATTCGTAACACTCATTTCTGGTGGAGTGTTTGGTTTTTTTTGTTTTGTTTTGTTTTGCTTTTCTTTGTTTACTTGCTTGATTTTTGAATTAATTTTTGCTTATTTGATTTTGGTTTATCTTCCTCAAAGGAAAAAAGGAGGGAGTATGTCTGTTTGATTTTTCTCATAAGAGCTCCTAAAGTGGACACTAAGTATGTATGTATTACATGAATAGCTGAATACCTTATGAAGATTAAAAAGATGAAGTGAAAAGTGTCTATGCCTGGAATTTAGCTGATGCTTAAAAATGGCGTCCACGTTTGTGACGTGAAGAAGGAAACCTTTCCTGTCTCATGCCCTCCCGCTGTCTTATAAACAACCCTTGCTCCTTTCTCACTATTCTTTCCTGCTGCCTGACAGCCTTATCTGAGCCCTGTCCCTGTCTTTGGTCACACCAGCCCTCCATCAGCAAGCCCTATCCCCGCTGCTAAGCCCTCTCCCAGTTACTCTCTCTCCTGACCTCATGTGGTCTTTTAAGATCCGAATGAGGTTCCTAATACACAACCACATTTGAGGACCACTGACTGGTTGGTATCTGGTGTCTGTGCAGCTCTAGAAGCGTGAGGCTGGAGGGGTTTGGGATGCTGGCAGCCAGTGTAAAAGGCATGTGCAATTCTGACCAAGTGAAGCTGCATTTCAAGACCTGAGTTACCTCCCCCAACCTCCTCTCTCTGGGTCCAGTTGGAGGCCACTCTGCTCTGATATCCTGTGTCCCCCAGTTCCTCCATATTTCATTTGGCACCTGCTATAGCTCACCTTGGGCTTCCCAGGTGGCTCAGCCATAAATAATTCACCTGCCAATGCACGAGACGTGGGAGATACGGGTTCCATCCCTGGGTCATGAAGATCCCCTGGAGGAGGAAATGGCAACCCACTCCAGTATTCTTGCCTGGAGAACCCCGTGGACTGAGGAGCCTGGTGGGCTACAGTCCATGGGGTCACAAAGAGACACGGCTTAGTGACTAAACAGAAACAATAGTTCACCTTATTTATTTTTGGTTATTTTTGGTATCAGCTCTTTCATTCATTTATCCACATCTGAAGGGAGCAGGGCATTTGTAAAAGTAGAAAGCATCATGGACCGTTGCCTCTCAGTTTGATTTGTTCCTAGGTCTTATATGCTGATTGATAAGGAAAGTCTTCTGGTAATTACGGGACCCCAGAGTCCTCTCTGCACCCACATCTTATGCAGCCTCATCAAAAAACAGGAAAAACTGGGAGGAGAGACAATCAAGTATGTTCATCATAACAAAACTCCACTCCTTCCCAGGGAGCTGACTCTATCTGCTCCCTCTTCCTCTCATGCTCGACACTTAGCTCATTTACTAAACAAATCTTTTGCGGTTTTTCAGTCGCTAAGTCATGTCCAACTCTTTGCGACCTCATGTACTACAGCACCCAAGGCTACCCTGTCCTTTACTATCTTCCAGAGTTTGCTCAAGTTCATGTCCATTGAGCTGGTGTTTATATCTAACCATCTCATCCTCTGTCACCTCCTTCTGCTTTTGCCTTCCATCTTTCCCAGTATCCAAGGATGCTCTCTTTTGCAAGGAGTTGGCGCTTTGCATCAGATGGCCAAAATATTGGAGCTTCAGCTTCAGCATCCATCCTTCCAACAAATATTCAGAGTTTATTTCCTTTAGGATTGACTGGTTGGATATCCTTGCAGTCCAAGTGACTCTTAAGAGTCTCCTCCAGAACCACAGTTGGAAAGCATCAATTCTCTGGTGCTCAGCCTTCTGTGTGGTCCAGCTCTCATATATGTCCATGACTACTGGAAAAACCATAGCTTTGACTATGCGGACCTTATACACATCTACTTATATGAGCCAAAGGAATGAACAAACGTCTCTAGAGCAGCCTTGACCTCAGAAAAGTGCTGGGGCATTCCCTAATACATATTAGTGAGTGAGGAGCAAGTTGAAACAAATCTGTCATCCTTTTTCAATCTCATCACATTTTTTGTTTTTTTTTTTTTTGTACAAAAAAAGTATAAGACTAGGAAAAGCTAGGGGTGAGGAAGAGGGCTGTGTTAGAGCTGCTGTACCCTTTGCTTAAACTTTCTATAATTTAAAACTGCTTTTTTTTTTTTAATCAGTTCAACAATTTTAACAGGTATGTGTTTTGGTCACCTGATATCTCCCAAGTGCTATGATAATATGCATTTGTATTAAACTAGCAAATATTTGTTGAGGACTTCCAACATGTCAGGGATCATGCTCAGTAGATAAACAGAGGTAATTAGAAAGGGCCAACCCAGAGTCCCCAGGAGAAATGCAGAGCACTCAAAGAACAAACTTGTGAATATCAGGTGAATGGAAAGGCACTTTAAGAAAGAATCCCTAAGCAAATAAGGAGTGTGGTCCAAGAAAAGACCCAGCTAAAATAAGCAGGATGGCATAAATTCTTTATTGGCTGTCTGTCCAGATTTAAATCCTGGCATGATCACTTACTTGCTAACTATTAAAAAAGGGCAATATGCTTCTAGTTCTCAGTTTTCTCTTCTGTAAAATGGGATAACAATGTCCACCTTCAAATGTTGTTGGAGGCTTAAAGGAATTGCCTTTAAAACATACTGACACTTGTTAAAATGTTAAGGGAAACTTTATTTAGGGCTATCACAGTAGGTGTCAAGACTATCATATAAGGAAGAGAGATGAGACTCGCCTCTGAATACAGCTGGGAATTTACAGCCAGTGAGCAGAGGTAGGGCATCATTGGATGGAATATTGCTAAGAGGAGGCACAGATGGTAGGGGGATTCTTGCTAAACCGACTTAAAGAATTCTTGCTGAAGGCAAGCCGGGATGATCAGATATCAAGTGTGTGAGATGAGGCATTTGATTAGGTCTCAAGGGTGATCATATTAAATATATCAAGGATGGGAAGGGATTCTCACTAAACTGGCTTTGCTGAATTCTTGCTAACACGGGACTATGCAGACCCAACAAGGGAAGAAGGCTCAGAGGAGTCAGACTAAAGTTTAGTCAAGGAAAAATCTGTCAATTGATATGTAAAAGTACTTATGTCAATATCTGGCTGTCTTAGTCTGCTCAGGCTGCTATTAAAAAACACCATAGCCTGGGTGTCTTAAACCACAGACATTCATTTATCATAGTTCTGGAAGCTGCAAAGCCCCAGATTAACATGCCAGAAGATTCAGTTCCTCGTAAGAACCCACTTCCTGGCTTGTAGAAGGCTGCTTTTTCACCTTGGACTCACAGGACCCTTCTTCTGTGCTTACACATGAAGCCAGAGATGCTTGGTCTTCCTCTTCTAAGAAGACACCAGTCCCATCATGGGTATCTCACCTTCATGAGCCCATCTAAACCTAATAGTCTCCAAAGGCCCCACCTCCATATACCAACACACAATGTGGGAGGTGGGGGTTAGGGCTGAAACATATGGATTTTTTTTTAATTTTTAAAAATGCATTTTATCGAAGTAGAGTTTCTTCAGAATGTTGTGTTAGCTTCTAATATACACTAAAATGATTCTGTTGTCCATATCCATTTTCTTTTTCATATTCTCTTCTATAATGTCTTATTATACGATACCGAGTGTAGGTCCCTGTGCTATACAGTAGAACCTTGCTTTTTTGTTTTTTTTAATTGTTTTTAAATTTTTTTTTTTTATTTTATACTCAAGCATAGTTGATTTACTGTGTTGTGTTAGTTCAGAGGAATGGATAAAAAAGATGTGGTACATGTATACAGTAAAATATTACTCAGCCATAAAAAGAATGAAATAATGTCATTTATAGCAACATAGATGGACCTAGAGATTATCATACTAAGAGAATGAAATCAGATAGAAAAAGACAAATGTATGATATCACATATAAGTGGAATCTAAAAAAAAAAAAGATACAAATAAACTTACTTACAAAACAGAAACAGACTCACAAACTTAGAACCTTATTTTTTATCCATCCTATATGTAATAGTTTGCCTCTACTAATCGTAAGCTCCCACTCCGTCCTTCCCCCACTAACCTCCCCCTTGGCAACCAGAAGTCCATTCTCCGCAACATATAAATTTTGAAGGAATGCAAATACTGAGCCTGAAACATGGGCACAGGGTAGAAACCCAAATCCGTGCTACTGGTGAACAGAATGAATGAATCCTAATTCATTTCATTTTTTCCATTAAAAAGCTAATCCATGACTATTCCAAAGGTCTGGAAGATACTGAAAACTAACATATAAATATTTTAAACATCTTGCTACTTTTTCCAGCTTAGAAGACTATAATATTTTTTTCTCTTGAGATCAGTGAGCTTAGTATAGAAACTTCAGTATCTATGGTTTTTATTAGTTATAAAAGAAAATTTTCTATGTTATACTAAATGCTTTGCAAATGTATGTTCAGAGGACAAAGTACGTTTACTTAATAAATAACATTTTCTGCTTTTCCTTAACATCATACAGCTACATGCATCTCTGATAATAATGCCTGATCTTCAATTAGAATTATTTCCTTGGAAAAGATTATGAGAACAAGAAATAAAAAGCAAATTCCATCATTGTCCTACTGGTCGTGGGACCTTCCGTATGAGTATGCTCAGTCATGTCTGACTCTTTGCACCCCATGGACTGGGGCCTGCCAGGCTGCTCTGTCTATGAAATTTTTCAGGCAAGAATACTGAAGTGTGTTGCCATTTCCTTCTTCGGGGGAATCTTCCCCACTGAGGGATCGAACCTGCGTCTCTTGAGTCTCCTGCATTGGCAGGTGGTTTCCTCACCAACTGCACCACCTAGGGACTTTCCACTGTGACTGTAAACCAGGGAGATGCATTCCTCATCAACTGCTGGGTCCAGGGAAAGCAACTGCCTCTCTGAGCCTCTTTTTTCTCACCTGCAAAAGGACAAAAACTGTCACCTGAGCTAAGTTGGTACAAAGATTAAGTGATGTGTCAAGTGAAAAGAAAATCTAGAAACATACACAGCAAATGACACAATCTAATGCAACTCAGAGTCTACATAAAACCTATAGCAGATTCCTTCACATTTTTTTCCCACTTAGGATTTTCTCCTTTTCAGCTAGAAGTCCTTCTTGGAGAGGTGTGGGCTGTGTTCAGAGCCCGTGGTAGGAGGGCTGCTTTGGCTTGCATCTCTTTTAGCAGGAGGAGGTGGGCAGCTGGAGCTCCTTTGGGGTAGGGAGAGAATGGGCTCGTCTCCAGCACATTCCTTCCATTCCAAAGATGGGGAGCTGAACACAGAAATAATGGAGTGATTAAACCTCCATGGCCTGAGGGCCGTCCAGAGTCCAGTACTCACATTGTCTAAGGAAAGGAGAGAAATTGTGGGCCCAGACTCCTCTAAGACCACATTCTTAGAGCAGGACTTCAACAGGAACAATCTACTATGTGGAAGCCGCCCTTGGGTGCATGTATGTCAACATGTTGCATATAATTTAAGGGATTCAAAATTTCCCAGAAGCCTGTGCATGGATGAGCACCACATCAAAAAATCTTATTCTATATATGCAGAGGCTTCATTGAAATCCCTCTTCAGACCCTACCTTATCCAGGATAAATATCAGTTGTATTTATTTAGAACTCAGCTAGTAGTCTATGATACATTTACTTTTTATGTACATACATGCATTCACACATGGCTCTTCTGCTTGTGTTTTGTTTAATTTTTTAAGAAGAATGTGAGGGCAACTACTCACATGACAGTTCTTTACCAGAACCTACCTTTAAGTCCCGAATCTGCTGGGTCACTTTATCACTTCAGTTCATCCTCTGCTAAAGAGAAAGGAGTGTCACTCAGGCTGGTACTGCAGCCCCACTTCCCGTTCACTGTGGTTAGGACCAAATGTGAAAATGCTTTAGAAAGATTAGAGTGCCATTAAAATGTAAGAAACATTCATTGTGATGTTTTCATTACTCTTGTTTCCGAGAAAATTAGCTCTTCAGGCCAGAAAATCTAATGTCAAAATCTCCAAAAAGGCAGGCCCATAAAGAAAGCATGAGCTTTTCACAGTAAATTTGACAAAGTAAAGTGTGCGTGTGTGTGTGTGTTGCTTTGCTGCAAATTCAAAGAGATAGAGCCACAATTAGCCAACAACCTACCACACTCTTCTAAACCAGGATATGCTGGCTCTGAGATATTCCTGCAAGCTCCCACTCTTTCACCCATCCCAGGGTTGTCTAGTACAGGCCACTTGTGTTAGGTCTTATTCCTATAAAATTCTGATTCCATAATACTCATAGAGTGTATACTTTGTGTTTGAACGGTGCCAGGTGTGTGTATGTGTGGGTGTGTATGCATGTGTGTGCGCACCCATATTTGGTGATTATACAGTCTGATTCTGACTCTGAACTCTTCAACATTTATCACCCCCACACCCCCTCATCTCCCCAGCTCTTCCTCAGTGAACAAGGCCATGTGAACACGATTGCTGTGGTCAACCACAATGAACACGTGCCTTAAGCTTACAAGAAGTGCTCAGCTGTGGTTTTCCTGATCTGAGTCAGAGGGTCATCTTTCAGGATCTACTCTTTCCTTGTGAAATGACCTCAACCAAAACTCCAGGCTCTCTTAGAACCAAAGAGGTTTCATGAGAAATGGGCAAATCGCTCTAGCTGTAGCTTATAGCTCCAGCAAAGATCCCATCTTCCAGTGGACCTGTGTGTGGCCACCTGCTGCATGGAAGAAAACCAAGAGTCCTGACAGTGAGAGCTGACCTGCCATTATCACGCGGTGTGTGCTAGCATCACCTCTCTGAGCTTTATGCTTTCTGTCTTCAAAACGTAGTTAATCATAAGTAGTTGATAAACTTGTGAAAATGATAACTGTTAATGACCAATAAAATGCCATAAAAGTATTTTAGGTATATTATAAATAAAAGGTGATATATATGCATGCTACATGCTCAGTTGCTCAGTCATATCTCTTTGCGACCCCATGGACTGTAACCTGCCAGATTCCTCTGTCCATGGAATTTTCCAGGCAAGAATACTGCAGTGGATTGCCATTTCCTACTCCAGATATATGTTCATATTAAGGTTCAATCAGGGAAGAAACTCTATGAAAATTATGGAATCACAGCTGTACACAAACTAGATTCTAGACAACTGGTCTATCCTAGCTAGCCCTGCTATGGGTGATCCAGCTGGTGTTTGCTGGGGAATCTCAGAGCTAGCATATCTTGTTGCTGAACTGGGGCTATGAAAGAGACTAATGTAGAAGTCTATGGCTAGTGGTGGGGGGTGGTCCTTACCTCTTCAGAGACCCATGTCTGCTAATTTGCAGCAAAATATCTACTGGTAGGCTTGGGCCACAATAGTCCACAGACCTGATGATCAGAAAGCAAAACTTGTTATCAACAGAATAGACTTTGTGCTAGCAATGCCTATGTTGATTCTCGGAGCTTAGCTCCACTGCTGTATGCTAAGTGATCTCAAACAGTTATCTCTAGCGGTGGATCCACTGTCTGCAGAATAAACTCCAAACACCTTAATGTGGCACTCACAAGCTTTCTGAATTCTGTAGAGTTCAGTACAATTTCAACCTTATCAGCTAATGACCCAGTTACCCAACTTACTTTCTTCACACAATGAAATAGGTGCTACTTTTAAAACACAGTGCGAGTTTTCATCCCTGTACCTTCCTTCTGCCCATATTGTTTCCCAACCTAATTCCACTGAGTGGTTTGCTTACCTTTCAGTGCAGTTCACTCACTCAGTTGTATCCAACTCTTTGCAACCCCATGGACTGCAGCATGACAAGCCTCCCTGTCCATTACCAACTCTCAGAGCTTCCTCAAACTCATGTCCATCAAATCAGTGATTCCATCCCACCATCTTATCCTCTGTCATCCCCTTCTCCTCCTGTCTTCAATCTTTCTCAACATCAGGATATTTTCCAATGAGTCAGTTCTTTGCATCAGTTTCAGCCTCAGCCTCAGTCCTTCCAATGAATATTTAGGACTGATTTCCTTCAGGATTGACTGGCTTGATCCCCTTGCCATCCAAAGGACTCTCAAGAATTTTCTCCAGCACCACAGTTCAAAAGCATCAATTCTTTGGCGCTCAGCTTTCTTTATATTCCAACTCTCACATTCATACATGACTACTGGAAAAATCATAGCTTTGACTAGACAGACATTTGTTGGCAAAGTAATGTCTCTGCTTTTTAATATGCTGTCAGGTTTGGCCATAGCTTTTCTTCCAAGGAGCAAGTGTCTTTTAATTTCATGGCTACAGTCACCATCTGCAGTGATTTTGGAACCCCCAAAACTAAAGTTTCTCACTGTTTCCATTGTTTCCCCATCTATTTGCCATGAAGTCAAGGAACCATATGCCAAGATCTTCATTTTCTGAATGTTGAGTTTTAAGCCAGCTTTTTCACTCTCCTCTTTCAATTTCATCAAGAGGCTCTTTAGTTCTTCTTCACTTTCTGCCATAAGGGTGCTGTCATCTGCATATCTGAGGTTATTGATATTTCTCCTGGCAATCCTGATTACAGCTTCTTCCAGCCTGGCATTTTGCATGATGTACTCGCATATAAGTTAAATAAGCAGGGTGACAGTATATAGCCTTGACATACTCCTTCCCTGGTTTGGAACCAGTCTGTTGTTCCATGTCCAGTTCTAACTGCTGCTTCTTGACCTGCATACAGATTTCTCAGGAGGCAGGTAAGGTGGTCTGGTATTCCCATCTCTTTAAGAATTTTCCACAATTTATTGTGATCCACATAGTCAAAGGCTTTAGCATTGTCAGTGAAGTGGAAGTTGATGCTCTCCTGGAATTCTCTTGCATTTTCTATAATCCAACAGAAGTTGGCAATTTGACCTCTGGTTCCTCTGCTTTTTTTAAACCCATCTGGACCATCTGAAATTTCTCGGCTCACATACTATTGAAGTTTGGCTTGGAGAATTTTGAGCTTTACATTGCTAGCTTGTGAGCTGAGTGCAAGTGTCTAGTAGTTTGAACACTCTTTGGCATTGCCTTTCTTTGGGATTCGAATGAAAAATGACATTTCCAGTTCTGTGGCCACTGCTGAGTTCTCCGCATTTGCTGGCATTTTGAGTGCAGCACTTTTACAGCATCATCTTTTAGGATTTGAAATAGCTCAACTGAAATTCCATCACCTCCACTAGCTTTTTTTGTGGTGATGCTTCCTAAGGCCCACTTGACTTGGTACTCCAGGATGTCTAGCTCTGGGTTAGTGATCACACCATCATGCTTATCTGGTTCATGAAGATCTTTTTTGTATAGTTCTCTTCATTCTTGCCACCTTTCTTAGTATTTTCTGCTTCTCTTTACCTTTCAAGTCCCTCTTAAATAAAACAGTCTTGATTAGTTGACATGAATTTAAATCAGGTAAATTTGACTCCTCTAGGGCTTGCAGAGAAGAGCTGTTCTCACCCCAAACCAATGAATTCACTGGTATTTGGGGCTCAAAACTTCTCTTGAAGAATGCAGGGCAGGAATCTAAACCACATATCTTCTTCATTCAGCAGAGGAATCCTAAGAGAAGCTCTCCCCTATGAAGAGTACAAAGGGTAGGCCATGGGGCCAGAGCCAGTTGTGAAGCCCAGTTCTTTCCCCAATGTGTACCTAGTACTAAAAGCTGCCCAAATCTAAACTCTGGCACTGTGCATATGTATCTTGGAAGGAAATGATTGGATTGTTTAAATATAAAATATTTTATTGAGAATGTATTTGGGAGCCTAGGCAGAATGGCTAAGAGGCACCCTGAGAAAGTACTCAAGGACCAATCATGGACTGGGAAATGGAAAAGGAGACAGAAGGGAATGTGTCAGGGTGCAAAAGTCAGCAGCTCAACTGGGTGTACATTGACATAGGTTTTAGAACTCAGCAGGTTGTCAATACCAGCTGAAGATGGTGACCCTGGTGCAAAAATAAAAAGCAGGAGAGTCTATTAATAACAACACAGTTAGTGGCTGCAACTATGAACATGGGAAGGCAAGACTCAATTTCTCTTTTAACAACAGCTTTCAGTAAGAAGACAAGAGTCCTACTGACTCCTAAGCAATATAGTAAAGGAAACCCTAGAAATACTGAAGAAATGAAAAGTTGAGTTCCCATTCCTTGGGTTACTAGAGCTTTAAGTCCCTCTAATTTGGTTATTTAATGGAAACGTAATTTTATTTTGTTGTTCCATGCTGAAGGGGCTTTGGCAATTGTGTCATGCAACAGATGAAAAGCATAAAGCCATGAAAGAAAAAAAGAAAAATAAATAATAAAGAGAGAAAAAGAGAAGTAACTTGTTTCCCAAGAGCTATAAGCTGGGTGGAGGCAGTCTTCGTCCTCAGGTTACTCCCATTTTAGTGCTGATTTGATTCTCATAATAAACATGCAAGGAAAGCATCATTAACCACATCTCACTATGCTTAGTAGAGGGAGTGAAGCTCAGAGAGGCCTGTCAATGTGTTCAAGTTCTCAGAAGATGCAGGTGGCAAGACAAATTCTCCAGAAACCTGAGCTGTAATGCTGGTAAGACATTCATTCCCTGTCACTTAGATATTTGTCCAAATTAAAGGCAGAGGATCATGGAGCTCTCACGTGGTTTGGGACGTGAGCAAACACACTCTTCTTCTAGGGGCATCATATTGCTAACCAGTGTCTTGTTTCCTTCCTTTTTATTTTTATTTATTTATTTTTTATTTAGCTGTGCCACCTCTTAGTTGCTGATGTGGTATCTAGTTCGCTGGCCAGAGATCAAACTGGTCCCCTGCACTGGGGGCCCGACATCTTAGTCACTGGACCACTAGGGAAGTCCCACTACCTTTCTTTTAGACTTTTTCTGTCTTGGCAGTTTGCCAGAATTAGAAAGATATACACTCTTAGTGTCCATAATTGTAGTTCAAATTTCTTCCTTTGGTGTTAGGAAGTATTTTCTCAACTAGAACATTTCTTTGTTGTGATAATTCCACTAAACTGGATTATGGGAGAAAATGATAGTTTTATAATTATATATATATAAGATAAACATAAAAAATATATATATAAGATCCCCTTACTGAAGGAGAGCATGGCAACCCACTCTGAAATTCTTGCTTGGAGAATCCCATGGATAGAGGAGGCTGGCGGGCTACAGTCCACATGGTCACAGAGTCAGACATGACAGAAGCGACTAAGCATTCATACACGTATATGTGCACACACATACATACATGCAATATACAATTATATGCAGTTGGCCTATCTACATTTATTATTATTATTATTGGATGGTGAGGAGTGGAAACAAAAATTTAGAAAAAGCATATTCAGTATTCTTCAGCTATTTTTTCATGTGCTATACATAGCATTGCCTCGTCTTATATTCACCACAATCTTAGGACATAGGTAATTCTATCCACATTTTAAAGATGAAGAAGTTCAGATAAGTTAATTTTGCTTTCCAAGCGTGTAGCACAGCTAAGAACAGAATTTATTATTGCCTCTAATTCTGAATGACTTTATTAGCCAAAAGAGACCATACACCTAATTTTAAAACTGTCTTAATAAACTGTCCGTTCCTGGAAGGTAAGGTTGTATATCTATGTGATTACATCTCCATAGAATCCCCAGGGGAATGTCTAGTGCATAGGAGAGGATCAATATGTTTGATCAAATAATTTCCTGAATGGCAGGTCCAGGTAGCCTATTAGATTGTTCCAGAAATGTCTTTAATGTTTTGAATTCTATTTATAAAGGTGACACCTGGTATGCAATATATATATAACTAGTTTCTAAACTCAGCTTGAGTCTGCATGACCTAAAGTGTGGGCAGTTTGCCTCTAAAAGCTAAAATCAGAACATATTTGCACTGATAATGTGGTGTCTTTGCAAGAACAATTGACACTTAGGGGTATATTACTGTCAGTGGCTAGTGTCAATATCTAGACTAAAAAGCTTATGTACGCACCAATTCTTTGGACTACTCCTCAAAGGGAAGAAATTCTTCACTTTTAAAAAAATAGATCCAGAATGACACACCTTCAAATCTGAGTGCAGACTCTTTTCTGCAAGGATATGAAGTTTTCTGATACTTTCCTCAGTATGGCCTTTGTTATTCAATCTCATTCTCCAATTTAGACACACACACACAGACACACAGACACACAATAGCAAAGGCCAGGACTTAAGAGAAATATAGAAAAAGTAGAAGCTATATCTAGATTTTATTTCAGTTTTATTTCAGATCTTAGAGTCTTGTCAGAGAAGTAAGAACTATACATATACATATGTATATGAACTATACATATAAGATAATAGGCATCAGTTGCAAGGTTGAGTCCAGGTCAGGTCAGATTTAAGATAATCAAAGAGCAAGTGAATGTTAAAGGAATCCAAAAATGTAATAAAGGCAAAGGGATGTCCTATACATCCAAGGTAAGCCTGTTTGCCTTGCATACTGGACAGACAGTAACCTGAGCTAACTTACACAGAAGTGGGAAAGGTCTTATAAATATAGAAGGATATGTGTCTGAAAGCAGATACTGAAATGGATTTAAATGCTATCTACCTATCCATCCATCTATTATCTATCTGCCAAAGAAATTTCTTTGGAGGAATTGTCTTACATGATTATAATCGGGTTATACAATTGTGGGGTCTGGCTGGGACAAGTTTGGGATCTGAAGTGCATACAGAGGTTGGAAAACTTAGGCAGGAGTTGATATGTCAGCCTTGAGATAGAATTTCTTATTTCTCAGAGAAACCTCAGTGTTTGTTCTTAAGCCCTCCAACTGATTGGATGAGGCCCACCCACATGATCAATGATAACCTTCTTTACTTAAAGTCAAGTGATTGTAGATTTTAACCACATATACAAAGGACCTTCATTACAGCATGGAGATTAGTATTTGGCTAAAAACCCAAGTACAGATGCCAAGTTGTCACACAAGATTAATCACTGGCGTAGCTAGGAATGTGACCCAGACCCTAGTCGCTGAGTGGCCTGAACCCTGGAAACCATTCTCTTCTCTGACCAGGCTTGCAGGACTTGCAGTCATGACTGGGCAAGGATCTCCTGAGAGAGCCAACCCGGTACCTGAGGGCTTCTCATAGCCCTCCCTGCTCCATCATGCGACAGCATCCTTAGCAAGCACCACTGATCAGGTCCAATCACTCTCACTTGGATAGGGACTCCTCTCCCCTGCTAGATCCTCGACACAGCACGTTCAGTTGCACCCTTGATGTAGGACTGCACCTCCTTTGAGAACAGGACCAAGCTACCAAGTCCAGAGTTACAGAGACAAGAAGTACAAATCCCCCCAGTGGATCATTGAGAATGATGGTTAAGGGATCCCAGTCTCTTTCACATCTCTTGAATCCCAGACGCAGGTGTCTTTTCCTACTAGGGGTGCAGGGCCATAGAGAGATTTCTGAGTGAGTGTGTGTATTGCATTCTGAAGGATGACACCTCTTACTCAGCAGATTGCTTCTGAGCTGGCCTCAGCTGAGCCTGCAGGAGGTCATGTCCATGTGTGATTGGATGGCAGACTCTGAATGGTTTCTTGTGGGTCGTGAATGTCAGGTCCTTGGTCATGGGGCCACTCCCACAGCTCCTTTGTTATGAAATGGGTCCTCTGGTCAGACTCTACATTATTAAAGATGCCATACCTCTAGACCAGAAGTTCTAAAAGGCATCTGAGAGTGGTGCTCACTGAGGTTCTGTGGGCAGGAAACATAAACCCATGTCAGGAATAAATGCCCAGTACTCATCACTGTGAGAGTAACCATTGCCCTTTCAGGATGAAAAGGGACAAATGTAGACAACTTGCCACCAACTGGTCAATAGAAACGGTGCCAGATCGGGGGGTTGCACAGAGTATCCTGTGGATGGTAGACTGGATATTCAGAGGTGACAGGAGTTACATCAGACTTTGGATTATACAGTGGCTGAAGCAGGATTTGCCCAGGCTCTGTGCCCTTCACCACAGAACTGCAGTGACTCTAAATAGACACAAAAAATACATGTTGAACTGTTGTCCAGTATCTCCATTTTCATATTTCCAAATAGAGGGATAATTTCGAGTTATTGGTTCAGGGGTTCCATTCCTTGTCCTATGGATGATAAGTCAAATGCAAAATATCTGTTGCTGTTGTTCAGTTGCTAAGTCATGTCCAGCTCTGTGTGACCCCATGGACTGCAGCACGCCAGGCTTCCCTGTCCTTCACCATCTCCCTGAGTTTGATCCAATTCATGTCTATTGAGTCAGCGATGCCATCCAACCATCTCATCCTCTGTCACCTCGTTCTCCCCTTGCCCTCAATCTAAAAATGTGTGATGTGTTCCCTCTTACCCACCCCATCATGAGAGGGACTAATAGTGAATTGTAGGCCAGACAGATTTCCAAAAGCACACTATTAAATAATATGTTCAAGTGCCACCTTAGGCACTTTTTGGTCTGTCCTGGTAAAAGCCATGGGAGTGTGCACCCAGATCTCCCTTCAAGAGAGAACCTGCGGCTGCAAGGAGAATTTAGTTGGAGCCCCCCGCCCCTGCACCTTTGGGATCTGCTGCAGTGGGCATGCTGACATCACACTTTCCTGAGCTGGGTTTCACCAAGGACTGAGCACAACAGGTAGAAGAGAGAGAGGACACTCTGCCCGAGGCAGGATCCGCTCGGGGGCTCCCAGTCATTGACCCTGACTTTCAGAGCTACACTGCCATTTGAGGTTCTTCCTCTCCAACACTCCTTCTTTCTCCTTTGCCTTCATAGATGCTAGACCTGCACTGAGGTCGATGGATTTTCCCACCTCCTCTTGTGTCTTTTCCACTTTATCTTTCTCCAGAGTCCTCCTAATCCATTTCTCCTGTCTTGACATCTGTTTCCCAGAGGCTCAGTGGATACAGTAAACAATGTAGGGCATGGAAGGTTAAATAGTAATAACTTCTAAGTTTCAGAGATGGGAGACCTTAACAAGTAGGGGGACACTGCAATGCACGACCAGAGTCGCCTTCAATGAAGGTCACATTGCTCCACTTGCTAGAAATGCCGTCATCACAAAACCTTCAGCTCTCAGCCCCTCTAGGGATTGCTTTATCTGTAAACAGTCACCTTGCAATAGGACATACACTGTCTCACAATCAATGGCTGATCAATGTGGAAATATAAAGGTCTGGTCATCTTGGTCCAAGTTGGGACAAATCTGAAGGGCTGTCCTAGCTCCACAGCTCCCATTGATCAGCTGTACGTTCACTGCATGAGCAGCATTGTAACTCAACTTCCTTCTGCCAAGTTCTGCTTTCCCTGTCCTTTCCGAGGACACTGATCTCAAGGTCACTCTTTAATAAACATTCCGTATTCTCCACTCTGTCTCAGGGTCTGTTTCCTGGGAACCTGATCTGCAGCCAATTGAGCAATCCATCTTGGGTGGGACTGGAGCTTAAGTAGAAAGTGACTTTCTACTGCCAGGATATGTTTTAAATATCCTTCCTTTTTATGGCAGAGAAGAGGTTTGTTAAAAAAAAAAAAAAAAAAAAAAAGATCCGTAAGACCAGGATAAAGAGAACGTGGGAGAGCTACAGAACCCAAGAAAAAGAAGACAAGAAGCCATATTCGGTTTCATCAGAAGGTAGGAGGCCGCTCTCTACTGAACACTGGATGGAGCAAACTCCTAAGCACCACTGTTGATAAACAGGCCCTAATAGGCCCTGCAAGTGGTGCAAACACAAGGGCAAGGGGACGTCCCGCAGAGGTCATAAGGTCTGAGAACCAAACTCACAGTAGCTTGAGGAAGACCAGTGTGAGGCATGAATAAAAATTCAGCAGGATTTAAAATTATCAAAAAGTCTCACCTGATTCCCAAGTGAGGTATTCTTTTATGAGCCCAGAGTCCTATAGCAGTATCTTAGCAGTCATGGCACAGGTATATAATTATCTATTTACTCTTATTGTTTGTTTGTTTCTTAGTCCATGGTGGAAAATCTCTTTGCAGGCAAAATGGAAACTCTCAGGACCAAGAGCACAGGCAGAGATGCAAAGAGATTATACAGTGATGTTTGATTGACCACAAAAATGTGTTCCCATCCTCACAGTCACTCCTCAGTGTGAGAGGGCTTTTCCACAAATGTTCCCTGAGCAGGAAACATTCTTAGGCCCTAATGAAAAATTCTTCTGCCAGGCTTCATCCCAGTCAATCTGCCTGGACCCCTAAGACCTTGCCCTCCTAATTGTAGCAACTCTTTTTTGGGTACATATGAAACAATGTCACCCATGTGACCACTGCTCCCTAGCAAGACACAGCAGGAAGCCACCGTTGTCATCCTGATGGATTCTAACATTAACTACAGCAAGTCCCCTACATGCAAATCTTCAAGTTGCAGACTTTTAAAGATGTGAATGAGCATTCCATCAACACCAGGTAGGAAGGAAATTGCAACTAGCCCTCCATCTCCTATTGCTGACAACCTTTCATCTCTGTCTTCTCTCACCCGCTCTCCCTTCTCAGTCTTTTTTTGCCTGTTCATTTGATGCCAGCCCCTGTATATGAGCTATTGCACTGTACTACTGCACATCTCAAAGAGCTGTGCTATAAGATTTTAAATGTTCTCTTTATTTTTTGTGTTTTTTATGTATTATTTGCATGAAAAATATTTTAAACCAGTTACAGTACAGTACTATATAGACAATTGTGTTAGCTGGGTACCTGGGCTAACTCTGTTGGACTTACAAACAAATTGGACTTACCAACATGCTCTTGAAGCAGAATTTGTTCATATGTAGGGGACTTCCTTTATAGCCTGTTTGGAAAGACTGCTGTCACTTCCAACTCTCAGCACTTGGTGAGAAGGTCAGCCTCAGGTCCCCTGGCTTCAGTCTTCCACATCCCAGCCGGAAAAACAGATGAAAGGGAGAAGAATCAGGTCTCAAAACATGTACAAGAATGAGCTGCCAGAGGAGACAAGGAAAGCAGGTATCTGTGAGGAGACAGTTGGTGAAATTTGGGCCAAAGGGGATGATTCAAAGGACCCAAGGACTACATGGCATGATGGGGCATGGTGCAGAAGGAAGAAGAAGTGTAAGACAGTAAGCTCCAGGCTGGTGGCCACATAGGAAGGCATGTCCCTGAGGATAGTACTTGGAGTTGTCCCTGAGAATTGGCTCGTCACACCCAAGGGCCATGGCTAATGTCCTACCTTTCCCAACCTCTAAACCTCTCCCTGTGTGGTTAAGGGTCTCTCTCTGCAGCAGGATGACAGAGTGGTTAGGAATCAGGGTTCTTGAGTCAGACTGTCCGAGTTCCATCCTACTCTGCCCCACTAACTGAGTGACCTTATGCTAGGTAGTTAACTTCTCAGGGCCTCCATTTCCTCACTTGTGAAATGAAGATAATAGCAAGGAATAATTACATAGGGCTGTGGTAAAGATGAAATAAAAACATACATAAAGCACTTAGAATAGTGCCTGGCATGTAGGAAGTTCAAGTTCTAAATGATGCTAATTATCTATCTACCTATTTATCCATCTGTCTCTGATCAAATCACCTTCTAAATTAGATATGTGCCTGTTTCCTCTTCTCTTTTACCCACACTAAAGATGTAAGAGTCATCCAGAGATATCCCCTCACCATCTTAATAATCATGGAGATGTTCTAATGAATGTCCACAACCCATCCTCAAGATGGTCCAAGTAATTTGATTATACTTGATAGTTTAAAAAAAAAATGTGCCTTCATTCTCTGGGTCTTAACATCTCTATTTATAAACAGAGGGATTTAGAGTGAAGTAGTATGAAAAGTTCCTCCCAATTTTGAATACTCTATTGATCTTTCCTTCTCTATCAAATGCATCAGTCATTAACAAATTGGCATTCAATTAAACAAGTTCTATCAGTCAAATAGAACTTGACAGAAAGAGAGAGAGAGAGAGAAATTTTATGAACCCAGGACTCTATCACCAAAATCCTAATTCTATGGGATGCTCTTAGTGTAGTGACTACCCAGACACCAAATTTCCATACTGCCATATATCTACTGCTTGAACAGTGATTTCTGGTGCAAAATTTAGTCACCATGGAGATCCACAAAAATCTTGGCTATCCCAAAAGTACCCCTGGTTAAGATCATTGGGATCTTCCCCAGTCCAGAAAGAATATGATGCATTATAGAAATATTTGGAACCACAGAAGGAGAGACAGAGAAAAAAACTACCAGTCCACTCATTCTTTGTGGTATGATAATTCTTTCATTGGCTCAGGATTTATTTATCCCAGATAAACATTTTTCTAATTGTGTAGTAACTGGGAAAAGGGTAGGGAGAGGTGGGAGGGAGGGAGGTGAGTGAGATCAGTACAAGGGACTCCCGTCCACGCCGGGTTCAAGTCCACAAATTCAGTTCTGTTGTAATGCGCTTTCTTCGCTTACTCTTTGGGCTTCTTTGTGAAGAAAAGTCCTTTGGAGAAAAAGCTCTGGGGGCTAAAAATTTGAAAATTCCTGCCTTGGTGAATGCTTCCACAGATACAATCCTCATGACAAACTCATGCAGTAGTTATTAATCTTATCCACTGGTACTAACGAAGGTCCACAAACCAAAGACAGATGGGAAACTTGCCCATTAATAAGTCACAGAGCACAGACTCCAAGCCAGGATGCTGATCATAAATATATATATCCTTTCCGCTATTTCTCTGTGTCTTCTTTGAAATTTTATAGTAACAGAAAATTCTAGACTTCATATGATTATATATTCTCCAACTTTATTCAAGATTAATTCAGCAGATTTTAAATCAGTTCCTTCTCTAACAATAACAACTGCCATTTTTGTGCTTTTGCTATTTGTCAGTCAGTGTGTTCTTCTCTTAACATAAACTAATTCATTTAATTTCATTTAATCTGCCACCAAAATATTTATGTAAAGGGCCACCATTAGCCCTTTTTTTACATGTGAGGAAAGGAAAAGTTAAGATACTTGTCTAAGATCAAATAGTTATGTAGAGACTGGCCTAGAAGTTGATTCTAAGAAATTTAACCCTAGAGTCTTTGCATTACTAGATGGGTTATAGTTGAGTTTAAGTGCTAGAGAATCTGAGATGAATAAGGCACGTTCTCTGAACTCACCTGTAGGCACATGGCCTCTAAAATACAGTTTAGCGTGAAAGTAACTACACCTTCACAGAAATGTTGTTATGCAAATTAGGACTTCCCTGGTGGCTCATGGGTAAAGAATCCGCTGGCCAATGCAGGAGACACAGGAGACAAGTTCCATACCTGGGTCAGGAAAATTCCCTGGAGAATGAAAAGGCAACCGATTCCATATTCCCGCCTGGGAAATCCCACGGACAGAAGAGCCTGGTGGACTACGGTCCACGGGGTCACAAGGAGACAGGCATGTCCTAGTGACTAAACAACAACGCAAAATCAGTGAGTTTAGCAATAAAAATCTATTTGGGATTTAGTTTTAAATAGAGTCAGAGTTCTAAGAAACCTATTAAGTTGCAGTATTTCTTAAATTTTTAAGAAGATAATTCATGCTAGCTTCAGGAAGGATTGTTGGGAAAAATCTCAGAAAATGTACCCTAGGACAGAGGCAACACATAAATCATGGTGGACAGAAAGGAAGAAGAATACTCTACTGGAGAACTAGCCCTTAGCCTTGATGGAAGACTGCATGCTAAGGGCTCTATGGGAACTTAGCATCTGAATATTAAAGAAAAGGATGAATTATTCTGCCAGGTCTATAGTTTGTGAATGTAAGCACATTGTCTACCAAATGCTCACAGCTACTGAGAGCATAAAATTCAACTCTTAGCTCTATCCCTCCACTGATGATGGTGTGCAAGACCAGAGCCTGTTTAGAAAACTCTGGAGGGTGACATGTTTTCCACATTTCAACTTCCATACTTATTTTAATCAGTTCTCCAGTAGGACAGCCGTATGTGGGTTTTGCTGTAAAGCATGCTCAGTGTAAAATTAAAATCACGATTTAAAAGAGAAAAGACAAAGTGGACAGATGTTGCAGACAGAGACTATTGGAGGTGAGTCATAGCCAAGCAGCTAGTGGGGGAACATTCCTTACAATTGGAACTGTCAAAGCAGGCTTGCAGTGCACACGAGGTGAAATGCAACCCTCCAGAGAGAAGTTTTCCTCGTCATAAAATCTAATCTCTCTAATCTCCAGAAACCTGTGTAGCCTGATGGTATAACACAAAGCAGAGGCAAGAAAGAAGCAGTTGGTTAAATATTCTTTCTGTTTCATTTGGTGGCTATCTTCTCTTTTGCCTAATCAGCTTCTGAAAATGGATGAGAATATTGAGTCAAGATAAACTGTCAGTGATTTAAAGAAGATGGAAGGAAAGAGATAGCAACAAGAAGAGAGGAAAACATATAGGCTAGAACTGAGGGTATGGAAACCCTTGTGCTGACCGTTTCCTGAGCCTTTGGTTTTGTTTGTTGTAAGAAGTTTTTGTCGCTAAGTCATGTTCAATTCTTTGCAACCCCATGGGCGGCAGCATGTCAGGCTTCCCTGTCTTTCACCGTCTCCTGGAGTTGGCTCAAAATCGTGTCCATTGAGTAGGTGATGCCATCCAGCCATCTCATCTTCATTGACCCCTCCTCCTCATGCCATTAATCTTGCCCAGCATCAGGGTCTTTTCCAATGAGTTGGCTCTTTGCATCAGGTAGCCAAAGTATTGGAGCTTCAGCTTCAGCATCAGTCTTTCCAGTGAATCTTCATTGATTTCCTTTAGGATTGACTGATTTGATCTCCTTACTGTACATAGGACTCTCAAGAGTCTTTTCCAACACTACAATTAGAAAGCATCAATTCTTTGGAGCTCTGCCTTCTTTATGGTGCAACTCTCACATCCATACCTAACTACTGGAAAAGCCATAGCTTTGACTATATGGACCTTTGTTGGCCAAATGATTTCTCTGCTTCTTAACACACTATCTAGGTTTGTCATAGCTTTCCTTCTGAGAAGATAACATTTTTTAATTTCATGGCTGCAGTGACCATCTACATTGATTTTTGAAGTCAAAGAAAAGAAAATCTGTCAGTCTTGAGTATAATGACAAAAAGAAAACATAAAACATTTCTACCAAAGTTGATGTATAGGCTATGAAGCACTATGCAATTGTTGATCATACTGTATTCTTTATATTTTGTTTTTGAGTATAGGACAAAATAACCCACAAAATAAGCAAAATGGGTAAAATGATATTCCAGTATCACCCAATGAAAGATGATGCTGAGTGAAGGAAAAGGGTGGAATTTGGTTTAAAGAGACTGGATTCTAGTCTGACTCTGCTTCCTCATAAAAATGCACTGAAATTAAATATATGTGTGTGTGTGTGTGTGTGTGCATAAAATATTTGGACCATATTAAGTATTTTTGAGCCTTTATTCCCTGTCTATAAAAAATGGATCAGTAAATGTACTTCATAGACTAGGAAATCTATAGATTCATTATATACTAGGAAGTCATAGATTCATTATAATGATATATATGATTGGAAATTATGAGCTATTTCCCAATTAGGTACTATTATTTTTTGTTGCAATCTGTGCATTTATACCAAAGTTGAAGGGAGCATGTAACTCTTTGTATCAGCAGAGAACTTGATATAAAAATAGTTTCTTATTTTCAGAAAATAAATGCTAAGAATATATCTTTTGCCTCAATTTGGAATTGATATAATCAACTCTGATAAATACAAAAACTGGTTTGGAAAAGTTTGAGGTTTATTTAAAGGAAATGAGCAGAGGTTTTAATGGCCTGTTCTAATCAGAACCACCAAGGCCCACTTTCAGACACCGGAAGATGATTTTTTAAAATGTGTTATGTTTAAGAGCTTTGATAAGATTTACCATACAACACAACGGACTTTAGTAGCAGGCAGCCTGTGATTCTGAAGACCTGAAAATTGAAGTCCCACTCTAAAAATGCTTTGTGCTTGTATTTTTCTTTGAACTTCTCCCAGTGCTTTCAGATCAATTGCCTTGAACTGAAAAAGCAAAGGGATGAATTACAACCTTCAGTTAGTGTCCAGTGTGGAATGACCTCATTGGACAAACCTTGATGTACTGAGAACAGCATATTATTTGTCATGAATTTGACCTGGGTTCAAATTCCTGCTGGAACTCTTATTTTGTGCTTAAGCTTAGAAAACTTGGCTAATCCCTCTGAACTTCCATTTAAATCATTTTAGTAATTATTGCAATCTCAGGACTGCTCTGAGGTTAAAATGACAAGATGCATGAAATATACCCAGACCTGTGCCTGTACACAGTTGACATTTTAATGTAAAAGTTAGTTCTCTTTCTTTTCCTCATTCTGTCTTAGACCTGATGGTTCTATGATAGATATACCAAAATGAGTGTTACGGTTATACTCAGACTCCTAGATTTGAATAAGCTTTGTAACACAACCTTGAAAATCAACTAATCAAATTCTCTTGAAATATGATCAGTAAATAGGCTTAGAAAGATGAATGACTTGCTCAAGGTCACTCTTAATTTGCAGCTGAAACATGAGTACAGACTTAGTCTCCTGGTTTCTAGTTCACAAGCATTCCCCAAGCCTCAGTTCAGTTGCTCAATTGTGTCCAACTCTTTGCAATTCCATAGGCTGCAGCATGCCAGGCTTCCCTGTCCATCACCAACTCCCGGAGCTTGCTCAAATGCATGTCCATCAAGTCTGTGATGCCATCCAATCATCTCATCATCTGTCATCCCCTTCTCCTCCTGCCTTCAATCTTGCCCAGCATCAGGGTCTTTTCCAATGAGTCACTTCTTCACATCAGGTGGCCAAAGAATTGGAGTTTCAGCTTCAGCATCAGTCCTTCCAATGAATATTCAGGACTGATTTCCTTTAGGATGGACTGGTTGGATCTCCTTGCAGTCCAAGGGACTCTCAAGAGTCTTCTCCAACACCACAGTTCAAAAGCATCGATTCTTCGATTTTCAGTTTCCTTTATGGTCCAAATCTCTCATCCATACATGACTACTGGAAAGACCATAGCTTTGACTAGATGGACTTTGTCCCCAAGCCTAAAAATGAGCTATTTCTTGGTTGTTTCCATAGACATGTGAATCTGTGCCTTCAAAGGTCTTAGATTCAATAAGACAACACTCAAAACAATCTATACCTCTGGTCACACTCACAGTATCAAGAAACAGTGATGGTTAAATGCCCCCTAGTTCTTGTCTTTCCTCTTCTTGTGTGATTTCATCCTTACATCAATTTAGTAATTGAATAGGCTGATGGCATAACCATGCAAAACATTCTGTTAAACACTGTACAAAGAGGAAATGAAAACTCAGCTCAGGAAAGAAGAGACACACAGTCAGCTGCAGAGTAGATCAAAAGCGCAGATTTCAACAGCAGAAAAAACTGCTCAAACCTCCCTTCTGCTACTTAGCATGTGCTGTACTGAGCAGACTCCTTAACCTCTCCAGCCTTTTTTTTGCTTCTCTATATCATGTGAAAAATTATACTCAGATATGTCTTGAATGTTGAATGCTATAATGTTAAAAAAGGGCCCAACTGTTATCCAAGTTCTTAATCAATCACTCTATCAGTGGCAACTATTGCTAATAACTGTTATTTATTATTAAGAGTGGTAAAAGCAAAGTGCTGTGTGGTTAACCTTCTCAATTAGGGGTCGACACACTTTTCCTGTAAATGACTGGAGAGTAAATATTTTCAGCTCTGTGGGCTGTAGGGTCTGTCTCATGACTGCTCAAGTCTGCTGTCGTAGTCTAAAAGCAGCCCTAGACCATGTGTCCATGAAGGGGTGAGGCTGTGCTGTAATAACTCTATCGACGTGGGAGGCCAACCCTTGTTCTGAAGGGAAAATAATGGGAAGTTTAACTACAAGGAATGATCAGTGGCTTAATGAAACTACAGGATTTAGCAGACAGATGGAAAGTTCAGTGGGAGAAAAAGCCTAAACAGAGGCAAGAATTGGGAGTGGTTTAGAGCAAGTCAGGTGTTTACTCGAGCCTAGGCTCCAATTCCATGCCCAGGAATCTGAGCAAACACCGGGAGATAGTGAAGGACAGGGGAGCCTGGTGTGCTGCAGTCCATGGGGTCGTGAAGAGTCAGACATGACTTGGTAATGGGACAACAACAAGCTCCCCTTCTGGCATCCTTCAAACACCTCTTCCAAGCTTGAGCATCTAGGACATGTTCAGCAAAAGGAAGCATGGACTACTGCTACAAAAGACATTTCTGAACTCTTACATTTCAATGCCTTGGCAGCCCTGTTGAATGACAACTTTTGAGCAGAGACCGGCATGAATGATGTTGTGCTTTACTGCCATGGAAGTGCAATGGCAACTCTCAGAAGGCAGGAAAAACAAGTAATAAGGTAACTGACTTAAGTGGAGGAGAGAAAAGTAATTGGAGTGAAGCATAACACGTAAACGTCCAGCTTATAGGGCATACATATGGAATATTGAATGCAGGATTTATGTAATTTAGTAATTTATGGAGCTGAAAAAGACTCAAAAGTGAACTATGGGACTTTGGGGCAAACCACTGAACCTGTTGTGAAAAATGGGTCATCTTTGAGTCCCTTTAGATCCAGAAGTCAATAATCGCAGATTGAATTTGGTATTGGGAGCACATCATTATTTTGGTTCTGTGTTACTTAACAGCCAGACTAAGCCCAATATAGTAATTGTTAACAAAGGACAGTGAAATCAGGTATACTATTTGAAAACTCTCTCTTTATCTCTCTGGTTTGCTTTGACTCTTTTCTCTTTCTTGATTGGTTTGTTCCTTTGCTTCTTAGTGCTCTGTGGAACACATGCATTTGACTCTGTAAGGTGATGCTCATGACTTGGCTCCATTGCCTTATGTTTGAGGCTCTGATTGAACATTCTTAGCAATAGTGCTTGAGTAGATTTTCAAAAACAGTAATGTTTTCCCCCCCCCCTTTTATTTATTTATTTATTTTGTTGTTGCCTACAACTTTTTTATTTTTTTTAATTTATTTATTTTCTTTATAATATTGTATTGGTTTTGCCATACATTGACTTGAATCTGCCATGAGTGTACATGTGTCCCCCATCCTGTGTCCCCCTCCCACCTCCCTCCCCATCCCATCCCTCTGGGTCATCCCAGTGCACCAGCCCTGAGCATCCTATAGCACGCATCGAACCTGGACTGGAGATTCATTTCACATATGATAATTTACATGTTTCAATGCCATTCTCCCCTATCATCCCTCCCTCACCCTCTCCCA
The DNA here is from genome assembly GCF_910594005.1 of Cervus elaphus. Classification (NCBI taxonomy): domain Eukaryota; kingdom Metazoa; phylum Chordata; class Mammalia; order Artiodactyla; family Cervidae; genus Cervus; species Cervus elaphus. The sequence continues at coordinate 11,017,520 of NC_057820.1, forward strand.
CAGAGTCCAAAAGACTGTTCAATACATCTGTGTCTCTTTTGCTGTCTCGCATACAGGGTTATCATTACCATCTTTTTAAATTCCATATATATGCATTAGTATACTGTATTGGTGTTTTTCTTTCTGGCTTACTTCACTCTGTATAAAAGGACCAAGTTTCATCCACCTCATTAGAACTGATTTAAATGCATTCTTTTCAATGGCTGATATTCCATTGTGTATATGTACCAGGTCTCACTTAGGCCTTTAGTATAAAGCCTGCCCTCTTCAGTACAGCACACAAGTCTCATTGTCTGATCCTCCCATGCCCTTCTAGCTTTATATTCCATCCCACATCTTTAGTCCAGGTATCTGAACCATAATTTCCAGAAAGCTCCAAATTGTTTTATTCTGCCCCCCAAAAAATAATCCCTTTCACCACCGGGGTTTTGAACGAGTAGGGAATAAAGCAAAAAAGAAATATGGAATCCAAGTATGATACTTATTACAGATGGAGACCAAGATGGAATGCACATCGTTAGGTAGATTAAGTGGATTTAATAATGATAATAGCAAACTCTGCATCTGAGAAATCCTACCCACTGAAATCCAGTAGTGCTGGGCCTGGACAGCCCTCCCTGCCCATAACTCTTACGACGTGCTCAGCTGAGCTGAGCAAGCCCCATTATTCTTTCTACATATCTCATCCAGGTAAATCAATTCACTCATAAGCTAAAGGAGCAGAGAAAGGCCGAGATTACACTAACTGAGCTTCTTTAAGGGGATGGGAATGTTAGAAGTGAAGAGGAAGTGTTCCTCACGAACCACTGCTGAGCTTGCTTCTTATCCTCTTAGCAAACACCCATCAAGTCTTCACCCAGGCATCAACAACAAATGGGAAGCTATTATGTAAAACAGAGAGCCTAATCTGGTGCTCTGTGACAACCTAGAAGGGTGGGATGCGGGAGGTGGGAGGGAGGCTTAAGAGGAAGGGGACGTAGTTATACATACACACGCGCACACACACACACACACACACATATTACACATAGAGGGCTTCCCAGGTGGCACTTGTGGTAAAGAACCTGCCTGCCAATGCAGGGATGCAGGAGACATAAGAGACGTGGATTTGACCCCTAGGTCAGGAAGATCCCCTGGAGGAGGGCATGGCAAACCACTCCAGAATTCTTTCCTGAAGAATCCCCATGGACAGAGGAGCCTGGCAGGCTACAGTCCATAATGTTTCAAAGAGTCAGACTCGCTTGAAGTTACTTAGTACACACACACACACACACACACACACACACACACACACACATGCTTAGGGCTGATTCCCATGAATGTATGGTAGAAGTCAACATAACATTATAAAGCAATTATCCACCAAATAAAAATTAAAATAGAGTCCTCCAATAGGCCCCATTGAAAGTGTGTAGGAAGACTTAAACAAGAACTGCCTTCCTAAAAGACTCAGGTCCTTGAGGGCTGCATCCAAAAACATTACTTTGTCTCTGCTCAACACCTCTTTCCCACTGTTATTGCAACAGGACTTTGACTTTTTCTTTAGGGGTCTTGTTTCCCAATATTCATAAATTTTGATAAGGCCACCAATCAAGATGCCATTCCAGGGACAGAGAGTGTTGTGTTGAGTGGAATAAGAAAAAAAAAGGGGAGGAGGGCATTGAATGGAGTTGATTCATCCCAGTGTGATGCCATAAATCATGTGTTCATGTATTCTTTTGTTACCTAGATTCTTTAGGGGCTGTAGTTTCTGTGAAGATTGTTTCCAAAAATGGCCACAAACATGTCCCTCTGTAATGTGACTGTGCATTAAGTGATATCTAATTGCTCCACACCCTGCCTTGAATCCAGGCTGGCCATGGTACTTACTTTGGTCAGTAGATGTGTTGGGGGTGGTATCAGACCAGGTCTGAGCCTAGACATCTTTTCATTTTCTTGGACCCCTTCCACCTTCATTTGAGCAAGCCCCAGTTGTCCCCTGGGGATGAGAGACCATGTAGGGCAGAGCCTGCCCATTTCTCCCTATTAAATCCCAGGAGTAAGTGAAGAGCTAGCCAAGACCTGTGACACCAGCACTTAGCCGACCTACAGCTGACCTCAAATGCACAGACATGGATGGCACCTCTGTTTGCCCTTCACAGTTGAGCCTGACTCAGACAAGCTGACCTCTCCAGCCAAAATGCCAATGGCGGATAGCAAACACCTATCGTTTTAAGGTACTGAGATTTGAATTGGTTACTTATACAACAGAGAGTTTTTTCCCAATTTTATTGAGATTTCATTGATATACAGCATTGTATATGTCTTTAAGGTTTAAAACATAATGATTTAATATCAGTGCTTAAAAATAACTTTGAGATTGGGTGTTAGTCAGAGACTGGAAAAAGAAGTAAATTGTCAGTAAAAGATGAAAACTCTTGGGGTTCAGATTTTCTTTTCTTTTTCCATTCAGACAGCTTCCCTAAATCCATCCAACAGAAAGTTTCTTTCTTTTTATACTTAAAATAATCTGAATTGCTGTACATTGAGAGTCACTAGGACAACAAAGAGATCAAGTCATTCCATCTTAAAGGAAATCAACCCTGAATATTCATTGGGCGGACTGATGCTGAAGCTGAAGGTCCAATACTTTGGCCACTTGATGCAAAGAGCCGACTTATTAGAAAAGGCCCTGATGCTGGGAAAGATTGAGAGCAGGAGAAGGGGACAACAGATGATGAGATGGTGGGATGGCATCACCAACTCAATGGACATGAGTTTGAACAAGTTCCAGGAGACGGTGAAGGACAGGGAAGCCTGGTGTGCTGCAGTCCATGGGGTCATAAAGGGTCAAAAGAGTCGGACACCACTGAGCAACTAAACAACAGCAACAGTGTTGCTTGAGACCAAAGAAACGTAACTGAAACAGACTAGGAAGGAAGGAAGGGCAAAATGGAGAGGAGGAAAAGAGGAAAGAAGGATGTCCAGCTCTTAAATAAATTCTCTTCTAGAAAAAAATTCAAACCTCTACATTTAAAGGAAAATGCATTTTCCAAACACCAGAACATACATGAATCAGCTAAAATGCCAGTGATCATCAGACTTTAAAAAATAATATGCTCTGATGCTATAATTATTCAGTGTGTGTGTGTGGGTGGGTGGGTGTGTGTGTATATATAAAATCTCTCTCTCTCTCACACACACATATGCACACACAGAGACACAGAGACTTACAAATGGCTAACCAGTTTGGTCAGAGGGCAGCAGAAAAGTCAGGAGCAAACGTGTACTAGAAGTTTTTGATTTCTGTAGGAGTTTTCCTGTAGACAACTCACTGTTTCTGATTAAATCACTGCAAACAGATTTGATTCTGTTGGTGAACAGGGAAACAAATGGAAGTCTATTTCTGCTACTGGAAGCATTTATGCTATGTGATCCTTAAACCAAAGCATTCTTCAGATAAACAGATCCCAAATGTATTGATCAAGAACAAACTTTGAATCTCCGCGAAATTATGGAATATGTCGGTTTTTCCCCCTTTATACCCAAAGTAAAATGCTAAATAACTTCTTTGTATCGACCAAATAGTTTTCAAGTAGTTTGTACAAAAATATGCAGATGATAGACAATTAATAATTCATTCTTCACTACTCATACCTCAAATATACTCTGATAATATTGGTATACTTTGAAACTGCTATACTTCAAGTGACTTCCTACTGCCTGAAAAAAATGTGTAAAAATAATTATAATGATTATGTTGCTGTTTATTATGGCTAAGAATACTCACGGATCTTCCCTAGACGGTTCTAGATATTGCTATAGCAGGCTTCATTCACAGTTGCTTGTGCCCATCCGCAAGCTTGCCACTCACTGACTGTGTTAACACGAGGCAGATTATTCACCCATAGCTGGGTTTATTCTATAAATGGAGCTAGGAATTGTGCCGTCTCTTATGCTGTGGAGATTAACCAAGTAAATACATGCAAAGTGTATATGAGCACCTGGCATGTAATAAATGCCAGGCTTAATAAATAAACCTGGCTTAGTAAATGTTAATTATGTCAGCAACTATAATTATTACCATCATCATCATCACAGCTCTGGATCATCTACTATTTCCCAAATTTGACTTCTCAGATCATTCCTGTGACTTATACTATTATCCTTGCTTTATGGAATTGAAAGCAAGACTCAAGTTGATGAATAATTTGTCATAGTCACTGTCCTAGTAAAGACAAAGTTCAGGATCAAGCTGGGCCTTGTGGTTCCTAAGGCCACCCACCCATTTCCTCTTCACTTTCTTCCCCACAAGTCCTCTACATTCTGTCTAAATCAACCTCTGTGCTCAGCACTAGTGGAATGTAAGCATGAATTCCTTCCAAGAAGTTGACCTTGGCATAATTCCCAACCCTGCTGCTATTGTAGGAAAAGTAGGAATTCAACACAGTGTTTATTTGGGAATCATCAGATGGCCTGGAATAATGCCCAGCTCCAGTGCTCATAACTACTATGTTAGCTTGAATTATTGTGCCAACATTTCCTCGTCAGTAAAACAATGCCTACCCGATAGGCTTTTCTGGGGATTAAATGAATAACCTGAGATTAACACAGCAGTTGGCATGTCATAAGCCCTTAATAAATGCTAGCATGAAAGGCCTATAAGTAGGGCCTCTCTTGCTGCCCAAAAACTACAATAATGGACACCAATCACCTGGATCCTAAGTAAGGGCTGTGCCATATTTGAGACAAAACTGTCCATCATCCACCTCCAAGGAATAAAGGGTTCGAGTGAGAAAACAGGTGAGGGAGGTTTCCCCTTTTAAGAGCATGTCTGTGGGGGCCATGTGCCATCTCCTAAAAACAGCAAGGAAGAGGGAAGTGTTTGCTTATTAATTCAAACTAAGTGAAGGTGGCTTTAAAGGAGCACTGATGTTCCTGTGTGATGTGGAATTTGGGGAACACATGGCCTTTGCCTGGGGAAGACCACAGTTGGGAGAGTTATGGCCAGAATTATGCCTCCCAGCCTGGGAAGGAGATGGAGTCCCATCCATGAGGCAAGAAGCCTTTTCTAGGGCACCAGATATGACTGCAAGGTTGGAAGCTCGCCTGGCGTCTTTGTGGGATGGATTATTTGGAGACAAGAGCACCAGATGAGAAGCTGGAAGTGGCCAACGAGAGGTGTGGGATAACCTTCCTTATTGCAGGTATAGTCACTTCTCTCAGTGATACATTTGTAAGAATAAACTGGCTATGTTTGGCTTATCTCCTCCAGTTCGGGGCAAGCTCTGAAGAGAACAAACCTTCTGTGGTCTGGGAACTGTCTTACCTGGGCAGCACCTTGCTCACCCCTCCTATGGATACCCATGCTGGACCAGCATACCGGTGACAACTGGGGAATCTGTTTAAATCAGGAATTCACTTATCTGGTGCGTTTGGCTCTCACTTTGAGCTAAGTCCTACAACAAGCCTTTCTGTGGCATGAAGACCCTATGTGGGTCTCCATGTGTTTACTCTCTAATTTCTCAAGCTGTTCAAAGCTCACACAGGGAAGATAAGCGAGAGGCATTGGGTCTCCTGTATATACCAACAGTTCAGACAGTGAGACAGATGAGGAGAGGTGATGAGGACTAAAGATACCCTCTGATTGTAACCAAACCAGTCCAGCCTTATTGCATACTACTGTGGCTATTACTTCTTGTATTAGAACTTGTCGGAACCTAAGTATGCCCCCATCCTTTCCTGCATCTGTGTTTGCTAAGGGAAATTTTTCATCTCTGTCCTATTTCCTTTTCTGGATTCAATTCAATGACTTCCTGGTCTACAAAGCCTCTTCTAATTCACTCCACACTATGTCCTCCACCCAAATTATGTGGTATTTCCCCATCCATTCTTACCCAGAAACTTTATCAAAGTGGCTCTGACAGTGCCAGTCATACTTGCCTTTGAAATGTTTAATCCTATTGAACACAATCAGCCTGGTCCTTCTTCATCTGTGTCTCCTCCCAGGACTGCTCTCACATAAAATGGGGGTTCATTGTTTGCTGAAACCGACCGAAATGACACTGACTCTGCATTACGTACAGTTCTTGGGTTCAGAGAGGTTCTGCTTAAACACCAGACTATTCTCTGCTTCTTTCTAGTTTTTCTCATGCAAACACGAATGCTCTCTGAATCTGTTTGTATCACAGTTACAGAGAAAATGTAGGGCTTTGCATTAAACATCTAGGGCTGTACCTGGTCTTAGCACTCCTATAAAAACTATTTCAGCTTCCATTTTGATTGGAAACATGATAACAGAAGAGACATTATTTTGCCAGTTCTTTGGCAAGAATATTATCCCTCAAAGCATTCACCTCTATTGTTCTTTGGGTCTTGAAATGTCAAAGAAATCTTTTAAAGAAGATGAGGGTGGGACTTTCCTGGTGGTCCAGTGGTGAAGTCTCTGCATTCCCCATGAAAGGGGCCCAGGTTGGATCCCTGGTCAGGGAACTAGATCCCACATGCTACAACTAAATATCCTGCATGCCACAGTGAAAATGTAAGATCTCACATGCTGCAACTAAGACCCAACACAATCAAATAAATTAATATTAAAAAAATAATAAAAGAATATGAGGATATGTACAAGCTCTTACTTCACAAAAGTAGGCACCCCATCACCAAAGAGGAAGAGTATGCCAGAAGCATTGCAGTCAAGGGCCGTACTTAGCTGATCCAGACTGAACTCAAACAGACCCTATGGAGCCCCAGCCCAGCTTGGCTGTCTTCCCTCTAAAATTAGAGCACTGATAACCATAATATCAGCCTAGGACTTCACAGGACTTTGTGAGCATGTGTGGATACACTATATATACCATGCTTATAGATCACAAATGTGTCTATTAACATCAGTATCATAAGAAGGAAACCTCAGTTCATCCCCACAAGTCAGGCTTCTGATGCTCCCGTGTCTTCATCTGTATCTTTTACACTTTTTAAATTTGTATTGTGTTTTTATTTTCTATCAGAGATAAATGGCTGTTTCAATATGGAAATTAAATAAAGTGTCTTATTAGAAATAACTAGGATCCCTTTTAGTCTCCTAATTAAATAAAAAGTCAGGCTCAACAGTCACTCAATATGATCTGGGGCAAGTCAGTTTGACCCTCTGTGTCACTGTCTTTCTTATGCATGAGCTGATGTTAATAGCTGATGAAATGGTGAAGTAATGTCTTGAATAATAAACGTCTCCATAATAAAATATAAAGCTGACAACTAGTGTTAGGTGTGTTGGGTAGCCTAGAAAGTTTGTTCGGGTTTTTCAGCAAGATCTTACAGAAAAACCCAAATGAACCTTCTGACCAACCGAATACTTAGCTGGGGAAAGCAGAATCCTGAGGCTTTTAAGTCCTGGCTCCCCAGTCATATAAGTGAACATATCTGTGGTCTCCAAGTCTGTTTTCTTACATGTCAATGGGTGGAGAAGAATAATAGTTACCTCAGAAGGTGGTGATAAGATTTAAAGGAAATAATAATACACGAAATGTTAGTCACTCAGTTGTGTTTGACTCTTTGCAACCCCATGTACTATAGTTCACCAGGCTCCTCTGTCCAAGGAATTATCCAGGCCAGAATACTGAAGTGGGTAGCCGTGTCCTTCTCCAGGGGATTTTCCAGAACTGCGGATCAAACCCAGGTCTCCTGTATTGCAGGCAAATTCTTTACTGCCTGACTCACCAGGGAAGCCCCAATGAACATGCAAGAACGTGCTAAATTCTGAGATCCTATAACACATTAACATGCATTACATTTGTAAAGCCCTGCCCTTCTTTATTCATAAAGAACCAGATAAAGAATAGAGGGAGAGAAAAAGGAAATGTGGGCATGAAGAAAGGACTCTGATCGTACTCCCAATGCCACCACCAGATGAGTCAGCTATTTCACCTTGCCGGGGAACTAAACATTCACATAACAAACAAAAAGAAAACTATGTGGCTGCAGGAAGAATAGGCTCTTCCTACAGCCCTTGCAGACTCTGAACCTGCGTGATTTCCATGCACCTGCTATCCACTTACAAATAAAATAGAATTGAATCCTTTTATAACAAATAATTCCACCATCATTAATGAAGTAGAGCAGTGTAGTGTAAAGAAGAAACCAAAGCCAGAGGAGCCCTGGTTTGAATCTGGATTCTCCAGCACATCAATTGACTTTGGAAGAATTTATTAAATTTTCATGGCCTTGGTTGTCTTATTTGTAAAATGGGATAATACAACCCCTCATGGGACTTCCGTGAGGGGAGAAAAATCCATGAGACAGTGCATTCTAGTTCATTTGTTCTGTCCTTTTTAAAAATATCCAGCAGACATATGGCAAATGAAAGACTGAACCCCCTTAGTTCTGCCTGGTTGGAGACATTGGGAGTCAGGGAGCTAATAAAGATCTCTTGGCGTCAAGGTTAAAGTCAAGCCCTTTGTGTTGACTATGGGTGACGGACACAGAGCTAATGGCTAAGTTAGAAAAGACTGTTGTTTTGGTGGTGTAGAATTCCAGACACATTCTGCACTCTCTATTGCCAGGAGCCATGCAAGCAGAATGCTGCGGAAACAACAGGATTAATCCTCACCGGAGGACATTTGCCTTTAGTCCCCACAGGAAGCCTGCTTTCTGTGAACTGTTCTGGGATGAGGGGAAACTTAATATTTTTTCTGGTTTGGAGGGGAGACTCGAGCCTTTCCCTTCTTTGAAGACTGAGAGCACGAAGGTGGAGAAGCGCAGCCTTCTGAATAGCTCTGCCCGCCATCCCAGAAGCCTCAGGCTCAAAGCATTAAGGGTACATCTTCCATGTGCTCCCTTCCAGAGTGGGCAAGCCTCACAGGTTGGAACACCCAACCTGTCTGTCTCCCATTGATCTCTGAGTCAAAGACCCAGTGATCTTCATCATGGAATGGGGATCTAGGGCATATGTAATGCAGTTCATTAGAATGCATCACTAAATCAGTAAGCCTTTGCTTTATGCTTCATTTAGCCCATCTAATGTTTACTTTCCCTGGAGAAGGGAATGGCAACCCAGTCCAGTATTCTTGCCTGGAGAATCCCATGGACAGTGGAGCCTGGCCCACTGTCCAAGGGGTTGCAAAGAGTTGGACACAACTGAGCAACTAATACACACAGTGTTTACTTTAAATTTGTAATGGGAATAATATAATAGCACAGTAGGTGCTATTGTTGTATTCTATATAATTTGTAAATAAAGTTAAATATTGCAGTTGTGTTTGAATGACTATTGTATGCAGAAACAAGTAATATATAAACAACTAGAAAAGTACAATCCCCCCAAAATTCGTATCCTTAGAGTATAGTCTCTTTAAAAGCCAAGACCAGGACATTCATGTCTGAATTGCAAGTGCCTCATACAATGTTGACAAAATTGGGCACATACTACGGGCAAGGCTCTGTTCTAGGCCCTCAGGATTCAGAGACCTTTGTGAGAAGGTAATCATGTAAATAACCAACCAGCAGACAATGCGGTGAGTGCTTCCTATAAATTGTAATTATAATGATGAGAATGCAAAGAGGATATAATTTGTTTTATTAAGATCAGGGCAAGATTGAACTCATTCACATAAGAGCAGGAAGTGGAACTAAGCCATTAAAGGGGTTTTAGGGATTTTTCAATTTTTGAGGAAAGAGGGGAGAATGGACTCAGAGAATTTGTAATTCCCTGTAACTTCCAGAATTAGCACAGGGCCAAGCACAAAAGTGGTGGCTCAGTGATATTAATAAAGAATCCTGCCTTGAAGGAGATGCAGGTTTGATCCCTGGGTCAGGAAGTTTCCCCTGGAGAAGGGGATACCCATTCCAGTATTCTGGCCTGGAGAATCCTGTGGACAGAGGAGCCTGGCAGGTTACAGTCCATGAGGTCCCCGAAGAGTTGGACAGGCCTTAGTGACTAAGGAGCAACAACAGGCAAAAAAGAGTTGTTGTTTCTAAACATGTATCAGTTAGAATCACTATTATAAAGGCTACATCTTAATTGACTAAAAAACAAAAATATTTTTAACTTACACTACATAGAACCATAAGATTAAGGGGGTTTCAAATATAGCTTGATTTAGAAGTGTACCATGCTATCAAGATTTCAGTTTCATTTTTCTTAGAAACCTTGAGCTCTGCCTTCTGCTGTGGTAACATCCTCAGGCTGGCTTCCTACCAGTACTGGCTATGGCAGTTCTAGCCTCATCCCTACAACTCACAACCTTCAGAGGCAGAGAGGGCCCTGTGTCCCAGAAGCTGATGCAAGAATTCCACATCATGTGCACACAAGCTCAGATACGTCCGACTCTTTGCAACCCCATGGACTGTAGCCCACCAAGCTCCTCTGTCCATGGGATTCTCCAGACAAGAATACTGGAGTGAGCTGCCATTTCCTACTCCAGGGGATCTTCCCTACCCAAGGATCGAACCCACATTTCTTGTATCGCCTGCTTTGGCAGGCAGATTCTTTACCCCTGGCCCCACCTGGAAAGTCACTCAAAAGAGTTCCACCTCTAACCCTAGTTGCACTAGTTTAGATCACATCTCCATTCCTGAATCAAATGTCAGCCAAATACAATGACTGACTCTTGGAGACAGGTGGGGGTCAGCTTCTCTAAACCCACCTGGGGCCCCACATAGAAATCAAGGCATTTTCAATAGAGACAATGCAGAAATTGACACTGATGGGGCAACCAACAGGGGACTTACTACAGGTAGTGCGATCCCCAAAGTGTTTGAAGAGCACTGGCGGCAATTTTGCACATTCTGAAGGCAATTGAGTCTGAGGGTTTGTTTGTTTTTAACTTAAATCTCCTGAAATTTCTCAGTTGTTTTTTCCCCCTGAATTTCATTCTGTTTTGCCTCAACCTCCAAGTGGTGCTAGTGGTAAAGAACCTGCCTGCCAGTTCAGCAGGTGTAAGAGACACGGGTTTGATCCCTTCGGATGAGGGCATGGCAACCCACTCCAGTATTCTTGCCTGGAGAATCCCATGGACAGAGGAGCCTGGTGGGCTACAGTCCATAGGGTCACAGAGTCAGACAGAACTGAAGTAACTTAGTACTCAGGCACACACTGAAATAAAGCACCTTCAGTGAATTCAGACCAGCTCTCATTTACCAACACGGTGAGTGAGAACTGAGCTTCCTTTGTTTTTTGCTTCTCTTCTCTTTTCTTGTTTATTTTCTTAGAAACTTAAAACCTGAGTAACTAAATCACACTCAGAGCCTCTGTTTTATCCTCTACCTTCTGTGTCTGCTCATGATATCATTATCTTTCCCTCTGAGAAATAGATATTTGCTTTATCTTGTATAAAACTAGCCTGAGTTCCTGAACGAAGTGCAAGTATATAATAACCATTTTGTTAGACAGAGATTGACTGAAAACAAACTGGTCCTTTACGAAGAAATGCAAGTAGCCCCCAAAGGTATCCAACTAGAGCAATGTCATCCACAATAGGATCTACACCCATTTGTATGGTCTACCCTTGTCCTGAATCCAGCCAATTCTCACCCTGGAGCATAAGTCTACTCATCACAAATGAATCTCACAGTTTCCATCCTGGAGATTCATTTTGTATGTCAGCCCATTAGCTTTCTCTTTTATTCTTCTCTATTCTTAGCACAAGATTGCTCCATATTCAATAAATATTAAATGCAGCAATAATGATGATGACCATGTAAATAAATAAAAAGAAATAATCCTTTTCAAGCCTTTCAAGATTGTCTACACTTTTGATTTAAGATGAAAAGAAAAATCATTTCTTGGGGTCAAGTGGAATATCTCTTAGCCTCTTTGTATGTTATTAAACCTATTCAATTCTCCAAAGCCAAAGGATAAGGCTCTAGTGGAGCAAGATCATTCATTCCTGAATGGACACACAACCCATTCAAATACCATGTTAATAGTATTCTTGGAGATGAAAACAGCATATTTGACCTCTGCAGTTTCATATATAATTGAGTCTATTCTCTTGTACAAACCTCTACTAAAGTAGCATTAAACTCAGGGACATTGTTGGCTTAAGTGTCTTGCACTGGGCTGTGACTGTTTTCACAATAACCACAATATATGCATTTGTACACCTCTCATGTCAGTCACAGAGGCTGATATATAGTAGGTGTTCATTAGAGGTTTGCTTATAATTACTTTTAAATGAGTGAGGTTTTTCTGCAAATGTTTAATACAAACATACAAACACACAGCTAAGAGTTATTTGAGGATTTTCAAAATCTGTCTGCAAATGCAACCCCAACCAACCAATACTTGGAGTCCCAACATTATGTGTGCATTTATTTTTATAAATTTAAGAACAAACTTCAGTTAAAATGAAATAGACCAGGTTGCTGTTCACCTTGACAGCATTCTTGGCAAAGCAAGTACTGAACTCTTGCTTGACAAACTGTCAATATTAGCCCCAAACCACCCCAGTCCCCCTGGAGGAGGAAATGGAAACCCACTCCAGTGTTCTTGACTGGAAAATTCCATAGACAGAGGAGCCTGGTGGGCTATAGCCCATGGGGTCGCAAAGAGTCAGACAAGACTTAAGACACACACACACACACACACCCCAATCTCACTTCTTTCTTATTCAAATACCTCCTCCACCAGGTGTATTCTCCGACCTGGTAACTGCAGCGTCCATCAAGACCCACTTAGCTCTTCATCTGGGAGGCTGACCTCTTGAGCAACTTTGACTGTCTCTTGTGCCCTTTGACTTTTGATTGAATTGAGCCAATAGGAAACCTCAGCAGGAGACTAAAGGAAAGAGAGAGGTCAGGGTATTTCTTCCATTGGATTACTTCAGCATGGCCCTGTCCCCTTCCAGTTCACTGCCCCTCCCAAGGCAGTTGGCTCTATACATGAACTCTCTCTGGCCTTCCAGATTTTAGTAAATCCCCTTCTTCTCACCCCTTCAAGGTCACTGCTGTGAACAGGATCTTTGCACAATCTTTTGTAGTTCCTTACACCACACACCCACCTTAAATTAATCTCCTTATAAGTAACAATGTTTGAATTATCCTAATTTCAATATGCTATTTTTTTCCTTTGTACCCTGACAGAGACATCACTTTGCCAGCAAAGGTCCATGTAGTCAAAGCTATGGTTTTTCTAGTAGTTCATGTATGGATGTCAGAGTTGGCCCATCGAGAAGGCTAAGGACAGAAGAATTGATGCTTTTGAACTGTGGTGCTGGACAAGACTCTTGAGAGTCCCTTGGACAACAAGGAGATCAAATCAGTCAATTCTAAAGGAAATCAAGCCTGAATGCTCATTGGAAGGATGGATGCTAAAACTGAAGCTCTAGTACTTTGGCCACTTCATGCAAAGAGTCGACTCTTTGGAAAAGACCCTGATGCTGGGAAAGATTGAAGGAAAAATAAGAAAGGGACGATAGAGGATGAGATATTTAAATAGCATCACTGACTCAATGGACATGAATCTGAGCAAACTCAAGAACTCCAGAAGATAGTGGAGGATAGAAGAGCTTGATGGGCTGCATTTCATGGGGTTGCAGAGCCAGACACAACTTAGCAACTGACCACCAACAACAACAGCTCCTTCTGGTAAGCCCATGCCTCATGCTACCCCAAGGTGATTCTGAAAATCAGCTCTCCATCAAGGCCTCTGTGTCTCCTTTTGTGACTTTAGTGGAAAGTCAGGTTTGGTCCATCTCAGAAACCTATTGCATGCACCAGTTACTTATTGTCACAGCTACTCTTATATCTTCATAAAGCAAGATCTGCTTTAATGAGTGAAAAATGAAGTAAAACCTCCCAAATTCAAAACTTGTGAAAATCTGGCTTTTTTATTGGTAAAATATGAGCATTTTTCTGTGTTAAATGGAAGATTTAAAAATATATTGTGTATCAATCAGAAAACTAAATGTTTTAAAGCTAGAAGAAAAAAAATATTTTTAAAAATTTCAGCATTTCTCACATACACAAATGTACAAGGCACTGGGGGAGAAGAATGAATATAAAGACTTAAGACATTATTTCTACTGTTGAATAACATGTTCTAAAATAAAATGAACAGCAAACATACTCAAACACTCTCACATCTCCAAAGTTCATTGAAAGGCTATTAAATGCCTTTCAATGTATTTACAGACAACGTCTTCTGCTTTTTAAACCTCTCAGCAACTGTGAGGACTACATACTGCTATTGCAAACTTAATGATAAAAAAAAGTTTCATTCTTTAAGTCTGTGAGTCTCTTTCTGTTTTGCAAATAAGTTCTTTTGTGTCATGTTTTTAGATTCTGCATATAAGTGATATCACATGGTATTTGTCTTTCTCTGACTTAATTCATTTCAGTTCAGTTCAACCACTAAGTCATGTCTGACTCTTTGTGACCCCACGGACTGCAACACGCCAGGCTTCCCTGTCCAACACCAACTCCCAGAGCTTGCTCAAACTCATGTCCATCAAGTCGGTGATGCCATACAACCATCTCATCCTCTGTTGCCCACTTCTCCTCCTGCCTTCAATCTTTCCCAGCATCAGGGTCTTTTCCAATGAGTCAGTTCTTCACATCAGGTGGCCAAAGTACTGGAGTTTCAGCTTCAGCATCAATCATTCCAATGAATACTTAGGACTGATTTCCTTTAGAATTGACTGGTTGGATCTCCTTGCACACCAAGGGACTCTCAAGAGTGGTGTCTGTTCCAACACCACAGTGCAAAAGCATCAATTCTTCGGTGCTCAACTTTCTTTATGGTCCAACTTTCACATCTGTACAGCACTACTGGAAAAACCATAGCTTTGACTAGACTGACCTTTGTTGGCAAAATAATATCTCTGCTTTTTAATAGCTTTTCTTCCAAGGAGCAAGCATTTTTTAATTTCATGGCTGCAGTAACCATCTGCAGTGATTTTTGAGCCCAAGAAAATAAAGTCTGTCACTGTTTCCATTGTTTCCCCGTCTATTTGCTGTGAGGTGATGGGACCAGATGCCATGATCTTAGTTTTCTGAATGTTGAGTTTTAAGCCCACTTTTTCACTCCCCTCTTTTACTTTCATCAAGAGGTTCTTCAGTTCTTCTTGGCTTTCTGCCGTAAGGGGCTGTCATCTGCACATCTGAGGTTACTGAATTTCTCTCGGCAGTTTTGATTCCATCTTGTGCTTCACCCAGCCTGGCATTTTGCATGATGTATTCTGTATATAAGTTAAATAAGCATAGTGACAATATACAGCCTTAATGTACTCCTTTCCCTATTTGGAACAAGTCTGTTGTTCCATGCCCAGTTCTAACTGTTGCTTCTTGACCTGCATACAGATTTCCCAGGAGGCAGGTCAGGTGGTCTGGTATTCCCATCTCTTGAAGAATTTTCCACAGTTTGTTGTGATCTACACAGTTAAAGGCTTTGGCATAGTCAATAAAGTGGAAGTAGATGTTTTTCTGTAACTCTCTTGCTTTTTTGATGATCCAGTGGATGTTGGCCATTTGATCAGTGGTTCCTCTGCCTTTTCTAAATTCAGTTTGAACATCTGGAAGTTCATGGTTCACGTACTGTTGAAGCCTGGTTTGGAGAATTTTGAGTATTACTTTACTACCGTGTGAGATAGTGCAATTGTGTGGTAGTTTGTACATTCTTTGGCATTGCCTTTCTTTGGGATTGGAATGAAAACTGACTTTTCCAGTGCTGTGGCCACTGCTGAGTTTTCCAAATTTGATGGCATATTGAGTGCAGCACTTTCACAGCATCTTCTTTTAGGATTTGAAAACACTCAACTGGAATTCCATCACTTCCACTAGCTTTTTTTCATAGTGATGCTACCTAAGGCCCACTTGACTTCTCATTCCAGAATGTCTGGCTCTAGGTGAGTGATCGCACCATCATGGTTATCTGGGTCATGAAGATCTTTTTTGTATAGTTCTGTGTATTCTTGCCAGCTCTTCTTAATATCATCTCCTTCTGTTAGGTCCATACCATTTCTGTCTTTTATTGTCCCATTTTTACATAAAATGTTCCCTTGTTATCTCTAATTTTCTTAAAGAGATCGCTAGTCTTTCCCATTCTATTGCTTTCCACTGATCATTGAGTAAGGCTCTCTTATTTCTCCTTGCTGTTCTTTAGAACTCTGCATTCAGATGGTTGTATCTTTTCTTTTCTCCTTTGCCTTTCACTTCTCTTCTTTTCTCACCTATTTGTAAGGCCTCTTCAGACAATCATTTTGCATATGATAATCTCTAAGTCCATCCACATTGCTGCAAATGGCATTATTTCACTCTTATTAATGACTAAATAATATTCCATTGTATATATGTACCATATCTTCTTTATTTATTCACCTGTCAATGGACATTTAGGTTACTTTCATGTCTTGGCTGTTGTAAACAGTGCTACAATGAACATGGGGTGCATGTATCTTTTTTTTTTTTTAAATTTTTTTATTAGTTGGAGGCTAATTACTTCACAACATTTCAGTGGGTTTTGTCATACATTGATATGAATCAGCCATAGATTTACACTTATTCCCCATCCCGATCCCCCCTCCCACCTCCCTCTCCACCCGATTCCTCTGCGTCTTCCCAGTGCACCAGGCCCAAGCACTTGTCTCATGCATCCCACCTGGGCTGGTGATCTGTTTCACCATAGATAGTATACATGCTGTTCTTTTGAAACATCCCACCCTCACCTTCTCCCACAGAGTTCAAAAGTCTGTTCTGTATTTCTGTGTCTCTTTTTCTGTTTTGCATATAGGGTTATCGTTATCACCTTTCTAAATTCCATATATATGTGTTAGTATGCTGTAATGTTCTTTATCTTTCTGGCTTACTTCACTCTGTATAAGGGGCTCCAGCTTCATCCATCTCATTAGGACTGGTTCAAATGAATTCTTTTTAATGGCTGAGTAATATTCCATGGTGTATATGTACCATAGCTTCCTTATCCATTCATCTGCTGATGGGCATCTAGGTTGCTTCCATGTCCTGGCTATTATAAACAGTGCTGCGATGAACACTGGGGTGCACGTGTCTCTTTCAGATCTGGTTTCCTCAGTGTGTATGCCCAGAAGTGGTATTGCTGGGTCATATGGCAGTTCTATTTCCAGTTTTTTAAGGAATCTCCACACTGTTTTCCATAGTGGCTGTACTAGTTTGCATTCCCACCAACAGTGTAAGAGGGTTCCCTTTTCTCCACACCCTCTCCAGCATTTATTGCTTGTAGACTTTTGGATAGCAGCCATCCTGACTGGCGTGTAATGGTACCTCATTGTGGTTTTGATTTGCATTTCTCTAATAATGAGTGATGTTGAGCACCTTTTCATGTGTTTGTTAGCCATCTGTATGTCTTCTTTGGAGAAATGTCTGTTTAGTTCTCTGGCCCATTTTTTGATTGGGTCATTTATTTTTCTGGAATTAAGCTGCAGGAGTTGCTTGTATATTTTTGAGATTAATCCTTTGTCTGTTTCTTCATTTGCTATTATTTTCTCCCAATCTGACGGCTGTCTTTTCACCTTACTTATAGTTTCTTTTGTAGTGCAAAAGCTTTTAAGTTTCATTAGATCCCATTTGTTTAGTTTTGCTTTTATTTCCAATATTCTGGGAGGTGGGTCATAGAGGATCTTGCTGTGATTTATGTCGGAGAGTGTTTTGCCTATGTTCTCCTCTAGGAGTTTTATAGTTTCTGGTCTTACATTTAGATCTTTAATCCATTTTGAGTTTATTTTTGTGTATGGTGTTAGAAAGTGTTCTAGTTTCATTCTTTTGCAAGTGGTTGACCAGTTTTCCCAGCACCGCTTGTTAAAGAGGTTGTCTTTTTTCCATTGTATATCCTTGCCTCCTTTGTCAAAGATAAGGTGTCCATAGGTCCGTGGATTTATCTCTGGGCTTTCTATTCTGTTCCATTGGTCTATATTTCTGTCTTTGTGCCAGTACCATACTGTCTTGATGACTGTGGCTTTGTAGTAGAGTCTGAAGTCAGGCAGGTTGATTCCTCCAGTTCCATTCTTCTTTTTCAAGATTACTTTGGCTATTCGAGGTTTTTTGTATTTCCATACAAATTGTGACATTCTTTGGTCTAGTTCTGTGAAAAATACCGTTGGTAGCTTGATAGGGATTGCATTGAATCTATAGATTGCTTTGGGTAGAATAGCCATTTTGACAATATTGATTCTTCCAATCCATGAACACGGTATGTTTCTCCATCTGTTTGTGTCCTCTTTGATTTCTTTCATCAGTGTTTTATAGTTTTCTATGTATAGGTCTTTTGTTTCTTTAGGTAGATATACTCCTAAGTATTTTATTCTTTTTGTTGCAATGGTGAATGGTATTGTTTCCTTAATTTCTCTTTCTGTTTTTTCATTGTTAGTATATAGGAATGCAAGGGATTTCTGTGTGTTAATTTTATATCCTGCAACTTTACTATATTCGTTGATTAGTTCTAGTAATTTTCTGGTAGAGTCTTTAGGGTTTTCTATATAGAGGATCATGTCATCTGCAAACAGTGAGAGTTTCACTTCTTCTTTTCCTATCTGGATTCCTTTTACTTCTTTTTCTGCTCTGATTGCTGTGGCCAAAACTTCCAACACTATGTTGAACAGTAGTGGTGAGAGTGGGCACCCTTGTCTTGTTCCTGATTTCAGGGGAAATGCTTTCAATTTTTCACCATTGAGGGTGATGCTTGCTGTGGGTTTGTCATATATAGCTTTTATTATGTTGAGGTATGTTCCTTCTATTCCTGCTTTTTGGAGAGTTTTAATCATAAATGAGTGTTGAATTTTGTCAAAGGCTTTCTCTGCATCTATTGAGATAATCATATGGTTTTTATCTTTCAATTTGTTAATGTGGTGTATTACATTGATTGATTTGCGGATATTGAAGAATCCTTGCATTCCTGGGATAAAGCCCACTTGGTCGTGGTGTATGATTTTTTTAATATGTTGTTGGATTCTGTTTGCTAGAATTTTGTTAAGGATTTTTGCATCTATGTTCATCAGTGATATTGGCCTGTAGTTTTCTTTTTTTGTGGCATCTTTGTCTGATTTTGGAATTAGGGTGATGGTGGCCTCATAGAATGAGTTTGGAAGTTTACCTTCTTCTGCAATTTTCTGGAAGAGTTTGAGTAAGGTAGGTGTTAGCTCTTCTCTAAATTTTTGGTAGAATTCAGCTGTGAAGCCATCTGGTCCTGGGCTTTTGTTTGCTGGAAGATTTTTGATTACAGTTTCGATTTCCTTGCCTGTGATGGGTCTGTTAAGATCTTCTATTTCTTCCTGGTTCAGTTTTGGAAAGTTATACTTTTCTAAGAATTTGTCCATTTCATCCAAGTTGTCCATTTTATTGGCATAGAGCTGCTGGTAGTAGTCTCTTATGATCCTTTGTATTTCAGTGTTGTCTGTTGTGATCTCTCCATTTTCATTTCTAATTTTGTTGATTTGGTTCTTCTCTCTTTGTTTCTTAATGAGTCTTGCTAATGGTTTGTCAATTTTGTTTATTTTTTCAAAAAACCAGCTTTTAGCTTTGTTGATTTTTGCTATGGTCTCTTTAGTTTCTATTGCATTTATTTCTGCCTTAATTTTTAAGATTTCTTTCCTTCTGCTAACCCTGGGGTTCTTCATTTCTTCCTTCTCTAGATATATGCCCAGGATTGGGGTTACTAGATCATATGGTAGCTGTATTTCTAGTTTCTTAAGGAAAATCCATGCTGTTCTCCATAGTGGCTGCACCAATTTACATTTACACCAGGACTGTAGGAGAGCTCCATCAGGACTCTATTCTTGCAAACAAACTTCTTCTTTCTTAATGAGATCAAGTCCCCACCACTTCTCATTGCAGAGCTGTTTCATTCTCCAGCTCAGTAGTTTGTAGCAGGACACAATTCTGCCCCTACTCAGAGGACATTTAGACATTTTTGGTTGTCATCACAAGGGGAAAGAGTGTTACTGACCAAGTCATGGATGCTGCTAAACACCTACAACGTCAAAGGACCCAGAGTCACTAGTGCCGAGGCTGAGACGTCCTGTCTAGACCCATGGATTGGCCATGGGAGCATATCCTGTCCCAAGGTCTCTGTTAACATGACTCCAAACTCTACTTCTCATTCTTGCTGCTGGTTTTATAGTTTTAAGGGCTTCCACCTGGGCATTTACTGGGAAAAGTAACATAACTATTCTAGGCCTCAGTCACTCAGAAGCATACTCAACCACTCTGAGCTTTATTTCTTCATCTTATGAAAATTAAATGAGATAATGTAGAAACAGCTTTATCCATTTCACCTCCAAGATTTTTTTTTTCTTTTTTTACAAAAACACATTTGCCACAGTCCTGTCAAGCACAAGAGAAAGACATCTCTTCCTACTTACGGTTAATGAGACTAAACATGTTTAAACAGCCGGTTCTCATTACACAAATCAAAATGCTCGCTCAACCTCTTCTATAAATGCTCGGCAAAGGGTCTGATTCTCAGCCTCCAGTGTTTGTGTTTTACATGTTAAAATAAGGTCCCTGCCTACAATATCTGTTTTTTTTTTTTCCTCCTTTTTTTAATAGCTGTGTTTCCAGCTGGTTTTATTTAAAGCTAGGCTTTTGATCTCTTTTCAATTCTGGGCCTCAGTCCAACTTGGCTGTCAATATTTCAAAAGCTCCCTTGGAGCCAGCCTTACTTAGAAGATGGCCCCATGCCAACTAGGAGAACTGGTCTACCCCATCTGATGGTTTGGTTAGTGTGCTGGGGTTTCAGGCCTGCTCCTATCATGTGTATGGTATGAAATGCATCAGAAAATAGTCCTGCTGCTCAGGACACTGTAAATTCATAGAATATTATGGTTAGATATGATTATATAATTCGCTTAGTCCAACAGACCAACTTTACAAATGAGAATACTGAGGCTCAGAGAAGGAAAGAAGCCTACAAAGGAGACCTATTTTCTGACTCCACCTAAACCTTGATCCATAGTGCTTATGCTGTTACACTGTGATAGGATATCACCAGCCCAGGTGGGATGCATGAGACAAGTGCTCGGGCCTGGTGCACTGGGAAGACCCAGAGGAGTCGGGTGAAGAGGGAGGTGGGAGGGGGGATCGGGATGGGGAATAAGTGTAAATCTATGGCTGATTCATATCAATGTATGAAAAAAAAAAAAAAAATGACATGAAATAAAATGCTGACCTCATACCTCTTGTAGTTGAGCACTTACTAAGTCCTTTTATGTTGCTTTCAATTCTACAGGTCACTATTTCTGCCAACTTTTCCACCCATACCCTTGTCACTTCCATGTTTGTAGAAGAATGTTTTTTTTAATGCACAGTTCTATGTTTTCTTTCCCCTGAGTATCTCCAGTTATCAACTTCCTCCCAGCCACCACTCCCAAGATCACACCCTAAGCTTGTCATCACCAATACTCCTCTGATAGCATGAATAGGACATCATTCTATCCCACATGCTCCACCTCAATCTACCAGCTCATTCAGACTTATGATCCCTTATCCAGAAATTGATTCTTGTGTCTACTTGGATCACCAATCCATTAACCAACTCTTCTGTACTATTGGTCCTCTCAAGACCTTAATTCACATTTTACTCAGTATAAACACTTGACTACATAAAATATATACCTTAAAGTTGGACTGGAAATGTGCCACTAATGGAAATCAAGTGGAAGTATATACACTGGGCTTCCCTAGTGGCTCAGATGGTAAAGAATGTGGGAGACTGCAATGTGGGAGACTCACTTTTAATCCCTGGGTCGTGAAGATGCCCTGGAGAAGGGGATGGCAACCCACCTATTACTCTTGCCTGGAGAATTCCATGGACAGAGGAGCCTGGAGTGTTACAGTCCATGTGGTCATAAAGAGTCAAACATAACTGAGTGACTAACACACACAGATACACTGGGGAAAATGTTTACAGAGTGCGTCATAGACTTAATAATTTCTAATGTTCTAAACATGCATTGATTTCCTACAACTCAGTAAGAACTAAAAAATAATTTTAAAAAAGACCTAATAGAAAAATAATAAAGGGTGTGCATAGGCTGTTTAAGATGAAGAAGTAAACTCTCTCAATATATAACTGAAAGTGAAACTATAAAGAATATAACTTTTAAACCTGATTTGTAGGAAAAAATCAAAAATTTCATGATACTCTCATATACAGGAACACTTTTATAGATGCCTGATAAAAGTTTCTGTTGGTACAACTCCAGGGGAAAATTAGAAATTTCTATTAAATTAAAATCCAAATAAAATTTGACTCAGCAATTTCAGTTTTAGGAAATTATGGGTAAGCCTTCATGTATCTTCAACAGTATTCAATGCTGTTTTGTTTTTTAACAACAGCAAACAGAATATGACCTAAAACTCCATTAATGTAAAAATAGCCAAATAAATCAGGGCTTCCCTGGTGGCTCAAATCATAAAGAATCTGCCTGCAATATGGGAGATGTGAGTTCAGTTCTTGGGTGAGGAGGATTCCCCAGAGAAGGGAATGGCTACCCACTCCAATATTCTTGCCAGGAGAATTCTATGGACAGAGAAGCCTGGTGGGTTACAGTCCATGGAATAGCAAAGAGTCGGACACGACCGAGCGAATAACACATACATTCATGTCATTTTTGGGGCCTAGTGCAAAGTGAAAATGCAGAGGATAAAAAGCAGGGAAAAGTATCTTTAAGAGGATGAGATGGTTCGATAGCATCACTGACTCAATAGACATGAAGCTGACCAAACTCCAGGAGATAGCGAAGAGCAGGGAAGCCTGGTGTTCTGCAGTTCATGTAATCACAAAGAGTTGTACATGACTTAGTGACTGAACAACAAAAACAACCAAATAAACCTAGATTCTTCCCTCTATGTTATATTAATCAGATGTTAAAAAGAATGAGAGAGCTCTATATACTGATCTGGAATGATCTTTATTTTATATATATTTAAATGGGAAAAAAAGCTAGCTACAGAACCATGTGTCTTATATACTTATATGTTATCATTTGTGAAGAAAATTTTAAAACATTCACATGTGTTTCATAAGCATAAAAGAATATGTACTCAAGTCTGCCCTGGAAATTGATAACTTTAGTTATCTCTGAAGAGGAGAAATGGTGAGTTGAAAACTTGCATGAGGGAAGAGAAAACCAAATATTACTTTTTCCTGTATCTTTCATCTCTTTGACTTTTATAATGTAAGTGCTGTAAAAAAAAAAAAAAAAAATCAAAAGGAATTAGTAAATAAATACTTCCCAGGTGACTCAGTGATAAAGAATCCACCTGCCAAGCAGGAGGTGTGGTTCGATCCCCGGGTCAGGAAGATCCTCTGGAGAAGAAAATGGCAAATCAACCCAGTATTCTTGCCTGGGAAATCCCATGGACAGAGGAGCCTGGTGGGCTACAGTCCATGGGTTGGAAAGAGTTGGACATAACGTAGTGACTAAGCAACAACAACATAAATAAATAAATAAATAAATAAGGTAACCTTTTAGTGACTGCCTTTCTCACTACTGTATATGATCTCTGCATAGCACTTATTGCTTATAAGCATCCTCTTCATATATTTATTACACATCCCTGCCACAAGAATGAAAGCTGAATAAGAATAGGACCCAAGTCTATTAAGATCTGATTGTAAGTCCTTTGTGAATTAAATGAAGGGGTCTGCCTGAATGGATATGGTCCCTACAGCCAATGGCATATTTTGGATGGAGACCAGTGAAATTTCTGCTTGTACTTGAACCTTTGCCTGATCACTCTTATGCACACAACCAAAACATATATGCAGCCTATTACCTTTCTGGCTTGTGTATGTTCTTCCTCAAACATTTAGAACAGTATCTTCTATATAGTAAAAGTTCAGTGTATATTTGTAAAATTTATATTTAGATATAGATAGATAAGACACAGTGTTGAACTCACTGGGAGCATGTTACTAAATAGAAATTATCCCACTGCAGTAGGCTGAGGCAGGCATAGCACTTACTTCATTTGCTTTCTCTCAGTGATTACTCTGCTTGAAGTTTAGTGTCTCAAAAGCCATTGTAGTATTTTTTTTTTAATCATTAGTTTCTCTAGGAGAGATAACTTCATCTTGATCAGATGTAAAAGTCTCTCCAAAGTAATTTTGAGCCACAATTAAGTTATATTATTTTTAGCCATAAACTTGAGATTTGATTCATGTTCAGATCAAACTAAGAGCGATCAGGAACCATATGTACCTGCAAAAGGATAACATGATGATATTGTTTTGAAAAACCCATTAACCAAAATTGCTCTTATATTTTAGATAAATATGTAGGACTTAGCTTTCTCTCTTTACATTCTTCCTACTATGACTTTCTTAATGTTGATCTTTTCCTTACCTCTCTTATTACCCTTCTTTTTCGTATTGTTGTTATTTGTTTTGTTTTCATTTCTTAGTGATTTGACATCTGGTAGTACCAGCCTTCCCTTCTCAACCACACTCACTGCTTCTAATTGTATTGTATCTTGTAGCAATAAAAGATTTTCAAGAAAATCATAGAACCAAACTGGTGAGTGATATAAGGTTTTGATTTAGCAATATCAAACTTGAAGTTTTTGTCCCCAAGTCATAAAGTAGCTCAATATTTCTCCTATAGAATGAAGCACATTGGTATTACAGTCTATGTGGGAAACTTGTTCACTTATATCTAGGCACCCATATGGGTGAAAGAGTATACAGAAGTGAAGAATGCACTAGAATTAGAGTGAATGATCTTGAGTTCCATCCTGAGTCTCACTCACCAACTATAAAATGTTCTATAAGATGCCTACTGCCATTGAAACTCATTTCCTTTGTTCAGTTCAGTTCAGTCACTCAGTCATGTCCACTCTTTGTGATCCCATGGACCACCAACTCCTGGAGCTTACTCAAACTCCCTCCCATTGAGTTGGTTGATGTCATCCAATCATCTCATCCTCTGTCGTCCCCTTCTCCTGCCTTCAATCTTTCCCAGCATCCGGGTCTTCTCCAATGAGTCAGCTCTTTGAATTAGGTGGCCAAAGTATTGGAGTTTCAGCTTCAGCATCAGTCTTAATAATGAATATTCAGGACTGATTTCCTTTAGGATGGACTGGTTGGATCTCCTTGAAATCCAAGGGACTCTCAGGAATCTTCTCCAACACCACAGTTCAAAAGCATCAATTCTTCAGTGCTCAGCTTTCTTTATAGTCCAACTCTCACATCCATACGTGACTACTGGAAAAACCATGGCTTTGACTAGATGATCCTATGTCAGCAAAGTAATGTATCTGCTTTTTAATATGCTGTCTAGGTTGGTCATAATTTTTCTTCCAAGGAGCAAGTGTCTTTTAATTTCATGGTTGCAGTTACCATCTGGAGTGATTTTGGTGCCCCCCGAAAATAAAGTCTGTTACTGTTTCCATTGTTTCCCCATCTATTTGCCATGTAGTGATGGGAGCAGATGCCATGATCTTCGTTTTCTGAATGTTGAGTTTTAAGCCAACTTTTTCACTCTTCTTTCACGTTCATCTTTCACTTTATTTCTTCTTTACTTTCTGCAATAAGAGTAGTATCATCTTCATATCTGAGGTTATTGATATTTCTCCCGGCAATCTTGATTTCAGTTTGTGCTTTATCCAGCCTGGCATTTCTCATGATGTACTCTGCATATAAGTTAATAAGCAGGGTGACAATATATATTACATTAGACATTATTAGTTTCATCTTATAAGGCTTTAGTGAGAATTTACTTATCCTTTGCAAAACATTTGTTGAAAGTTCATAGGCATTGTATTACTGGTTGGAATAAATTATTAAATGAGAGAGCATGTGTGAGTCTAGGGCATAAAAGCCATTTGATAAAATATAAAAGCAAGGTTTTGGGGGAAAGCCCGAGGAATGTGTGGTTAATTCTAGTTGAAAAGACTTACAAAATCGTTAGGAAAAAGGTGATATAAGCAGGACCTTGAAAGATGAGATAGGACTTTAATTTCATGTACACCCATGGCTGATTCATGTCAATGTATCACAAAATCCACTACAATATTGTAAAGTAATTAGCCTCCAATTAAAATAAATAAATTTTTAAAAAAGAAAAAAATATATATTGATCTGCATTTAAAAAAAATAAAAACTATAAAGTTAGTAAGTCGTGGGAAAAAAATTTTTTTCCTAAAAGTAATAGGAAGGGATGTATTTATTCAAAGCATGTTTATTGAGCAATTACTATGTCCCAGTGCTCTGGATGCCATGAGTATCATCATTAACAAAAGAATGCAATCCCTATTGAAATTTACCGTCAAGAAGTAAATGTTTTTCTGGAACTCTCTCACTTTGTTAATGATCTAACGGATGTTGGCAATTTGATCTCTGGTTCCTCTGACTTTTCTAAAACCATCTTGAACATCTGTAAGTTCACGATTCATGTCTGTTGAAGCCTGCCTTGGAGAATTTTGAGCATTACTTTGCTAGCGTGTGAGATGAGTGAAACTGTGCAGTAGTTTGAAAATTATTTGGCATTGCCTTTTTTGGGGATTAGAATGAAAACTGACCTTTTCCAGTCCTGTGGCCATTGCTGAGTTTTCCAAATTTGATGACATACTGAGGGCAGCATTTTCACAGGATCATCTTTTAGGATTTGAAACAGCTCAACTGGAATTCCATCACCTCCATTAGATTTGTCCCTAGTGATGCTTCTTAAGACCGACTTGACTTTGCATTCAAGAATTAGAGCCAGATTGCATTAGAGCCAAGGCTCTAGGTGAGTGATCACACCATCACGGTTATCTGGGTCATGAAGATCTTTTTCGTATAGTTCCTCTGTGTATTCTTGCCACCTCTTCTTAATATTTTCTCTTCTATTAGGTCCATAATATTTCTGTCCTTTATTATGCCCATCTTTCCATGAAATGTTCCCTTGGTATCTTGAATTTTCTTGAAGAGATCTCTAGTCTTTACCATTCTATTGTTTCCCTCTATTTCTTTGCATTGATCACTGAGGAGGGCTTTCTTGTCTCTCCTTGTTTTTCTTTGGAACTCCACATTCAATTGGGTATATCTTTCCTTTTCTCCTTTGCGTTTTGCTTCTCTTCTTTTCTCAGCTAATTTTAACACCTCCTAAGACAACCATTTCGCCTTTTGCATTTCTTTTTCTTGGGGATGATCTTAATCACTGCCTCCTGTAAAATTTCATGAACCTCTGTCCATAGTTCTTCATGTATTCTGTCTATCAGATCAAATCCCTTGAATCTGTTTGTCAGTTTCACTGTATAATTGTAAGGGATTTGATTTAGGTCATACCTGAATGGTCTAGTGGTTTTTCCATACTTTCTTCAATTTAAGTCTGAATTTGGCAATAAGGAGTTCCTGATCTGAGTCACAGTCAGCTCCTGGCCTTGTTTTTTCTGACTGTATAGAGCTTCTCCATCTTTAGCTGCAAAGAATATAATCAATCTGATTTCAGTATTGACCATCTTGATGATGCCCATGTGTAAAGTCTTCTCTTATGTTGCTGGAAGAGGGTGTTTGCTATGACCAGTGCATTCTCTTGGTAAAACTCTGTTAGCCTGTGATCTGCTTTGTTTTGTACTCCAAGGTCAAATTTACCTGTTATTCCAGGTATCTCTTAACTTCCTGCTTTTTCATTCCAGTTCCCTATGATGAAAAGGACATCCTTTTGGGGTGTTAGTTCTAGAAGGTCTTATAGGTCTTCATAGAACCATTCAATTTCAGCATTATTGGTCAGGGCATAGACTCAGATTACTGTGATATTGTATGGTTTGCCTGGGAAATGAACAGAGATCATTCTGTCATTTTTGAGATTGCATCCAAGTACTGCATTTCAGACTCTTTTGTTGACTATGATGGCTACTCCATTTCTTCTAAGGAATTCTTGCCCATAGTAGTAGATATAATGGTCATCTGTATTGAATTCACCCATTCCTGTCCATTGTAGTTCACTGATTGCTAAAATGTTGATGCTCACTCTTGCCATCTCTTGTTTGATGACATAGATTGACACGATGGCAGAATAGAAGGACCTGAGTTCATCTTCCCCTTTGACAACTTCAAAATTACAACTTGCTGCTGAACAACCATCGATAGGAGAATGTTGTAACCCACCAAAAAAAGATACCCTATGTCCAAGGGAAAGGAGAAGCCCCAGCAACACGGTAGGAGGGGTGAAATTTAAAATCAAACCCCATACCCACCAGAGATGCTCAGAGGACTCAAACAAGCTTTGTGCACACCAAGACCCAGAGACCCCACAGAGACTGAGCCAGAACTGTGTTTGAGTGTCTCCTGCGGAGGTATGGGTCAGCAATGGCCTATCACAGGGGCAGGGGCTCTGGGTGCAGCAAACCAGGGTAAGGCCTAAGCCCTCTTGGAGGAGGTCACCATTAATCACACCATAGAGCTGCCAGAACGTCCATAGGACTGGGGAAACAGACTCTTGGAGGGCACAAACAAAAGCTTGTGCACATCAGGACTCAGGAGAAAGGGGCAGTGATGCCACAAGAGACTGACCTAGACTTGCCCATGAGTGTCCAGAAGTCTCCAGTAGTGTCATGGGTCGGCGGTAGCCTGCTACAGGATTGGGGCACTGAGTTCAGCAGTGCATGCATGGGACCTTTTGAAAGGGGTTGCCATTATCTTCATTAGCTCCACCGTAGTTTGGCCTGAGGTCAAACAACAGGGAAGGAACACAGCCCTGTCCATCAACAGAAAATTGGATTAAAGATTCACTGAACATGGCCCTGCCCATCAGAATAAGACCCAGTTTCCCTCTCAGCCAGTCTCTCCCATCAGGAAGCTTCCATGAGCCTCTTATCCTTATCCATCAGAGGGCAGATAGAATGAAGACCACAATCACAGAAAACTAACCAAACTGAACACATGGATCACAGCCTTGTTTAACTCAATGAAACTATGAGCCATGCCAGATAGGGCCATCCAAGATGGATCGGTCAGGTGGAGAATTCTGACAAAACATGGCCCACTGGAGAAGGGAATGGCAAACCATTTTAGTATTCTTGCCTTAAGAACCCCATAAACAGTATGAAAATGCAAAAAGATAGGACACTGAAAGATGAACTCCCCAGATTGGTAGGTGCCCAATATGCTACAGGAGATCAGTGGAGAAAAAAATCCAGAAAGAATGAAGAGATGAAGCCAAAGCAAAAACAACACCCAATTGTGGGCAGCTTATAAAGAACAGAAATTTATTTCTCACAGATCTGGAAGCTGGGGAGTCTGAGATCAAAGTACTTGTGATGTATCATGAGAATCTGCTTCCTAGGCTCTTCTATCTGCAACCCTACATAGAAGAAGCGCTGATAGCCCTCTTGAGTCTCTTTTATAAGGGCACTAATCCCAATCATAAGGGCTCTGCTCACAAAGTCCTACTTCCTAATACTATCACTTTTGGGGTTAGAATTTCAGTATATGAATTTTGAGATGATGAAAAAATTCAAACCATAGCTCACATACATACATATATCTATATCTATATCTATGCTTCACAATCTACCTCCAATGCAGGAGACTCAAATTCAACAACAACTAGTAATAAGCGTAGTAGAGAAAAATATGGTCAGGCAGTGGACAAGGTTTTTCATCTCTTGGCATTCCTGGAAGTAATAACTTGAGATTACAAATATGGTGGCAGAGAGACCTCACTGAGAAAGTGATAGCTGATTAAAAACTGGAGGAGATGATTGAGTGAGTCAGGCTGTAAACATTGGAAGTGAAGGGAAGTGTTTGGATCCCATATATACTTTCAAGTTAGAGCTGATAATATTTGTTGATTGACTAAGAGTGGGGTATTAACAGAGCATCTTTGGGAGAAGATAGAAAGTGCATATTTGGTCATATTTAACTTGAGATCAATTAAACACTTGAGTGGAGAGGTCCTGGGTGTTTCCCAGTTTGTGCTAGTGGTAAAAAAATCCTACCTGCCAATGCTGGAGACCTAAGAGACCCAGGTTCGATCCCTGGGTTGGGAAGAACCCCTGAAGAAGGGCATGGCAGCCCACTCTAGTATTCTTGCCTGGAGACTCCCAGTGGACTGCGGAACCTGGCGGGCTATACAGTCCATGAGGTCACAAAGAGTCAGACATGACTGAAGCGACTTAGCATACATACATAGAGAGGTTCTGAGTTCAAGAAATAAGAAATAAGTGATGACATGCAATTTGGAGTCATCAGCATGTGAATAGGATTAAAACCACTACAGTGGATGAAATCCCCTCAGGAGTGAGGTGTCGAAGACAAGGAGACCAGAAACTGCCCCCTTGGATGTTCTTTTTTTTAAAAATTAATTTATTTTTGGTAACACTGGGTCTTTGTTGGTGCACACAGGCTTTCTCTAGTTGCTGCGAGCTGAGGCTACTCTTCATTGCCGTGCAGAAGATTCTCATTGTGGTGGCTTCTCTTGTTGCAGAGCACGTGCTCTAGGTTCATGGACTTCAGTAGTTGCAGCTTGCAGACTCTAGAGCACTGGCTCAGTAGTTGTGGGGCATGGGCTTAGTTGCTCTGTGACATGTGGAATCTTCCCAGATAAGGGACCAAATTCATGTCCCCTGCATTGCAGGTGGAATCTTATCCACTCTATCACCAGGAAAGTCCCTTTGGATGTTTTTAACTCAGAGGCTGGGAGACGAATAGGAAACAACAAAGAAGAATGGAAAAGAACATCCCACAGCTTGGGAAGAAAACCAGAATTGGCTTGGAAAGCTAAGGGGAGACACAATTTAAAGAACGGAAGATCAAATGTGTTGAATATCAGTGAGAAGAAGTTATTTGTTAATTCAACAAATACTAACTGAAAACCTACTATGCACTAATCAGTCTCCTAAGTGGTAAAAATAGAACCATGAAAAAACAGATGAAAAAGCAAGAGAGTTCCAGAAAAACATCTATTTCTGCTTTATTGACTATGTCAATGCCTTCAACTGTGTGGATCACAAAAAAACTGTGGAAAATTCTTAAAGAGATGGGAATCCCAGACCACCTGACCTGCCTCTTGAGAAACCTATATGCAGGTCAGGAAGCAACAGTTAGAACTGGACATGGAACAACAGACGGGTTCCAAATAGGAAAAGGAGTACATCAAGGCTGTATATTGTCACCCTGCTAATTTAACTTATATGCAGAGTACATCATGAGAAATGCTGGGCTGGAGGAAGCACAAACTGGAATCATGATTGCCGGGAGAAATATCAATAACCTCAGATATGCAGATGACACCACCCTTATGGCAGAGAGTGAAGAGGAACTAAAAAGCCTCTTGATGAAAGTGAAAGTGAAAAAGTTGGCTTAAAGCTTAACATTCAGAAAACTAAGATCATGGCATCTGGTTCCATCACTACATGGAAATAGATATGGAGACAGTGGAAACAGTGTCAGACTTTACTTTTTTGGGCTCCAAAATCACTGCAGATGGTGATTGCAGCCATGAAATTAAAATATGCTTACTCCTTGGAAGGAAAGTTATGACCAACCTAGATAGCATATTAAAAAGCAGAGATATTACTTTGCCAACAAAGGTCCGTCTGGTCAAGGCTATGGTTTTTCCAGTGGTCATGTATGGATGTGAGAATTGGACTATAAAGAAAGCTGAGTGCCAAAGAATTGATGCTTTTGAACTGTTGTGTTGGAGAAGACTCTTGAGAGTCCCTTGGACTGCAAGGAGATCCAACCAGTTCATCCTAAAGGAGATCAGTCCTGGGAGTTCATTGGAAGGACTGATGCTGAAGCTGAAACTCCAGTACTTTGGCCACCTCATGCAAAGAATTGACTCATTGGAAAAGACCCTGATGCTTGGAGGGATTAGGGGCAGGAGGAGAAGGGGATGACAGAGGATGAGATGGTTGGATGGCATCACTGACTCAATGAACATAGGTTTGAGTAAACTCCAGGAGTTGGTGATGGACAGGGAGGCCTGGCGTGCTGCGATTCATGGGGTCGCAAAGAGTCGGACATGACTGAGAGACTGGACTGAACTGACTGATCCTTCTTTTAATGGATATCAACTAAGTTGACAAAATTCAGGATGTAGAGGTAATCAGCCCCTGAAAAAGGTCTTTTCTGTGATTGAAGTGGGGGAAAAGTTTAATTGGAATGGGATCAGGCATGAATGACAGCAGTTAAAGGCAATGACTCAAGTCTTATCTTTGAGAGTTTTTGCTCTAAAGACAAAAAGAAAAATGAGATAGAAGAGTGTAGAAGTTAAGGTCTGTGTCAATCTGACCTAGCCATTGGTGCCCAGAAATTTATTCAAAAATTATCCTAGGTGTGTCTATAAGGGTGTTTTGGATGAAATTAACACTTAAATCAGTGGGCTGATTTAAGCAGATTGCTCACCTTAATGTGGATGGGTTTCACCAATCAGTTGAAGGTCTGAATGGAACAAAAAAGCTGATCCACCTCTGAGTAAACTAATAATTATTTAAAATAATTATTTTTTGTATGCCAGCCATTAAACTGGGACTCGGTGTTTTTCCTGTCTTTGAACTTGAAACACTGGCACTTCCATAATGACCTTTGAAATGGAATCTATACTATCAGTTCTCCAGAGTTCCAGCTTACCAACAACTCACTCTGCAAATCTTGGGGCTTGTCAGCCTCCATAATCCTGTGAGTGTGTGTTAGTTGCTCAGTCATGTCCGACTCTTGTAACTCTATGATCTGTAGCCTGCCAGGCTCCTCTGTCCAGGAGATTCTCCAGGCAAGAATACTGGAGCAAATTGCCATTTCCTTCTCCAGGGGAATCTTCCTGACCCAAAAATTGAACCCAGGTCTCCTGCATTGCAGGCAAATTCTTTACTGACTGAGCTATGAGGGAAGCCCAATCATGTGATACAATTCCTTAAGTCTCCCTCTCTTTCCCTCTCCATATAGCAATTGGATAGGTAGATAAACATATAGGTATTAGTTATATTAATATATATATATATACACACACACATATTTTATATATCCTCATCCTATAACTTCTATTTCTCTAGAGGCTCTTGACTAGCACAGAGGTAGAGAGAGTTTTGTTGGTTTGTTTAAATATACAAGCTGTAACCACATATTGTATTCTAATAAAGAAGACCCTGGAGAGAAGGTAAGAGAACTGATGATACAGGAAGACAGGGGAGAATAGCTGGAGTGATACCCTTGGAAAGTAGGGAAGAGATTAGATCTGACATACAAATAGAAATACAGCTGTACCGAGTTGAATT
Source organism: Cervus elaphus (assembly GCF_910594005.1). Lineage (NCBI taxonomy): Eukaryota > Metazoa > Chordata > Mammalia > Artiodactyla > Cervidae > Cervus > Cervus elaphus. Next base: position 11,050,664 of record NC_057820.1, read on the forward strand.
GTTTCCCTCAAAAAGACATGTTCAAGGCCTAACTCCCAGTGCCTGAGTGTCTTTACTTAGAAGGAGGGTCTTTGCAGATGCAGCCAAGTTAAGGTGTGGTCCCGCTGGTTTAGGGTAGACCCTAAGTCCAATGACTAGTGTCCTTCTAAGAAGGTGGTAGAAAGACACAATTTCTCAGGAGAGAATGCTGAGTGTGCATGGAAGCAGAGTAGAATGATACAGCTACCAGCTAAGAAGCACCATAGATGCTCAGTCACCACCAGAAGCAACAAGAGACAAAGAAGAATCCTATTCTAGAGGCTTCAGAGAGAGAATGCTCTGCTAGCATTTTGATCTCAGGCTTCTAACCTCCAGAGATGTAAGAAAATAGACTTCACAATATTGTAGTGGTTTTTGCCATACATTGACATGAATCAGCCATGGATTTACATGTGTTCCCCATCCTGATCCCCCTTCCCACCTCCCTCCCCACCCCATCCCTCTGGGTCTTCCCAGTGCACCAGCCCCGAGCACTTGTCTCATGCATTGTCTTACAGATTCGCAAATATCTTTTAATAGGCTCAATAAAGACTACTAAATTCTCAAAAAAAAAAAAAAAAAAAAGACTTCTATTGTTTTAAGACACTCAGGTTCTGATACTTTGTTTCAGCACCCCTAGGAAAATAATAAACTAGCCTTAATGGCATCCATAGCCATTTCAGGAAAAGGAGTGAGTTAGTTATGGGGACATAAAAGTCATGTTGTGCTTAAGAATAACGATCTATTTTATGGGCTCAGTGACAAAGAGTTCGGGGGGATGTCTTAGAGTGACTGTATGGGCCAGGTATCCATCCCTTTATCCTTCCTTTTCTCCAAGTTTTTGGCCTATAAAGCCAATGCATATAGAATTTATGCAAAAGGGACATAAATATCAGTTCTGAGCATGTTCACAAGTTATCTACAACTCTTCATCCAGTAGTCTCTGGGGAATTTTGTTATGGGGCCAAAGTAAATGCTTCTTCCCCACTCCCCCTGACTTTTCAAAAACTTACATTTAAATATAATAAATAGAATGTTATTTGTTTATTTTTTGGCTGTGCCACATGGCTTGTGAGGTCTTAGTTCCCCGACTAGGGATTGAACCAGGGCCCTGGTGGTGAAAGCCCCAAATCCTATCCATTGAACTGCCAGGGAATTCCCCCCAGCCCCTGCACTTTTTAGGTTGGATCTACCTACAGCAAATCATGTCTGTAGGGCGATAAGGCTGTCAGGATGTGTGGTCTACTAAAAAACACACACCTGCTTCTGTAAGGCAGACCCCGGATCTTGCCAGGTATGTTAACACCTTTGAGATGTGACGAAGAGAGTGAAAAGAGAAAGACCAGAAATGTCCCCACTTATATGTCTCTCTGCAGGAGACTGTGGAAGTTCCCCACTCTTTGAAAGCATGGAGAGAAGAGTTAGGGAGTTCTGGTCTAATAATAATGGACCTTAAGTATCAGACTAAGAGATTATACTTCAACTCGGTAGCAAAGATTACTTCTAGCTATGGAAATTTGCATTTCCATAATGTTGTAAGGCACTTAATAGTACCCCAGTGGGCAAAGATACGTATGATGCTTCTTAAGTCTAATTACAATGAAGCTTAAGCCAGAAAGTTATATATGAAAAAGTGTTTGAATTCTAGCCAATGCAATACTTAATAGAGCAGAATTCCAACAGAACAAAAAGTACAGACATTCTCATGACTCTTTTTAAAATAAATTGTATTATTCTAGAAAATTCACAGGTTTCGGCTTCAGAATATCTGTATTTAAATCCTGACTCTGTCACTCACAGATGATATTGAGCAAGACATGACAGTTTCATCATCTGCTAAGAAAAACTGATACTTGTCCAAATAGATCTCAGCCCCTGGTTAGGGTAATCCTATATCCAGTGTGCTCAAGTCAACGCCAGATCATTGCCTCACCTAAGTGATGAGGTTCTTTTACTCTTATAAATATCCAGATTTGTTTCATAAAATTCTACAGTCACCCAGTTCATATGTGATCATATGAAAGCAAGATGAGAGTTTTAAAATAATATATTGATACTAATGTAATTTGTACTGATACTGTCTCCTTAATCATGAGAGAGATTAAGCAAGAGAAATTCCAGAAAATCATCTAACTCTGCCTCATTGACTACACTAAAGACTTTGATTGTATGGACCACAACAAACTGTGGAAAATCCTTAAAGAAATAGGAATACCAGACTACCTTACCTGCCTCCTGAGAAATCTGTATGCCAGTCAAGAAGCAACAGTTAGAATTGAACATGGAGCAACAGACTGGTTCCAAGTTGAGAAAGGAGTATGTCAACTCTGTATATTGTAACCTTGCTTATTTAACTTATATGCAGAGTACATCATGCAAAATGCTGGGCTGGATGAAGCAAAAGCTGGAATCAACATTCCTGGGAGAAATATCAATAACCTCAGATATGCAGATGACACCACCTTTATGGCAGAAAGCAAAGAGGAACTAAAGAGACTTTTGATGACTGTGAAAGAGGAGAGTGAAAAAGATGGCTTAAAACTCAGCATTCAAAAAACGAAGATCATGGCATCTGGTCCCATCCATTCATGGCATATAGATGGGAAAGCAATGGAAACAGTGACATACTTTATTTTCTTGGGCTCCAAAATCACTGCAGATGGTGACTGCTGCCATGAAATTAAAAGACGCTTATTCCTTGAAAGAAAAGCTATGACCAACCTGGACAGCATATTAGAAAGCAGAAGCATTACTTTACTGACAAAGGTCTGTCTAGTCAAAGCTATGGTTTTTCCAGTAGTCATGTATGGATGTGAGATTTGGACCATAGAGAAAGCTGAGCGCCAAAGAATTGGTGCTTTTGAACTGTGCTGCTAGAGAAGACTCTTGAGAGTCCTTTGGACTGCAAGGAGATCCAACCAGTCAATTCTAAAGGAAATCAGTCCTGAATATTCATTAGAAGGACTGGTGTCGACTCATTGACAAAGACCTTGATGCTGGGAAAGATTGAAGGCAGGAGGAGAAGCAGATGACAGAGGATGAAATGGTTGAATGGCATCACCGACTCAACAAACAAGAGTTTGAGCAAGCTCCAGGAGCTAGTGATGGACAGGGAAGTCTGGCACACTGCAGTCCATGGTGCTGCAAAGAGTCGGCCATGACTGAGTACCTGAACTGAATCATGCTGTCCCTTCAGTCTTGTCCAACTCTTTGTGACCCTATGAATTGTAGCCTGCCAGGCTCCTCTGTCCATGGGATTCTCTAGGCAAGAATATTGGATCAGGATGCCATTTCCTTCTCCAGGGGATCTTCCCAACACAGGAATCAAGCCCGTGTCTCTTGTGTCTCCTGCACTGGCAGGCAGGTTCTTTACCACTAAGCCACTGGGAAAGTAAGAATTAATTTTTGTTGTTGGCTTCTTTTAAGCAGCCTACCTGGAAACGTGTTCAGTTCAGTTCAGTCACTCAGTCGTGTCTGACTCTTTGTGACCCCATAGAATGCAGCACACCAGGCTTCCCTGTCCATCACCAACTCCCAGAGATTCCTCAAACTCATGTTCCAACTATTCGGTGATGCCATCCAACCATCTCATCCTCTGCATGCCCTTCTCCTCCTGTTTTCAATCTTGCCCAGCATCAGGGTCTTTTCCAAGGAGTCAGTTCTTCATATCAGGTGGCCAAAGTATTGGAGTTTCAGCTTCAGTGTCAGTCCTTCCAATGAATAGTCATGACTGATTTTCTTTAGGATAGACTGGTTAGATCTCCTTGAAGTCCAAGAGACTCTCAAGAGTCTTCTCCAACACCACAGTTGAAAACATCAGTTCTTCAGCACTCTGCTTTCTTTATGGTCCAACTCTCACACCCACACATGACTACTGATAAAATGATAGCTTTGACTAGACAGACCTTTGTTAGCAAAGTAATGTCTCTGCTTTTTAATAACGCTGTCTAGGTTGGTCATAGCTTTCTTCCAAGGAGCAAGGATTTTTTAATTTCATGGCTGAAATCACCATCTGCAGTGATTTTGGAGCCCAAGAAAATAAGGTCTGTCACTGTTTCCATTGTTTTCCCATCTATTTGCCATGAGGTGATGGGATCAGATACCATGATCTTAGTTTTCTGAATGTTGTTTTAAGCCAGCTTTTTCACTCTCCCCTTTCACGTTCATCAAGAGACTCTTTAGTTCTTCTTCACTTTCTGCCATAAAGGTGGTGTCATCTGCATATTTGAGGTTTTTGATATTTCTCCTGGCAATCTTGATTCCAGCTTTTGCTTCATTCAGCCCAGCATTTCACATGTGGGAATGTGTAGCATGCATTAACAAAGGACTGAAGTATATGGGTGAGTGAGTGAGTGAGTGTATGAACTTTTGTTTTAGAAGGGTAAAGAGGCATTCTTGAAACCCAGTAAATCTTTTCAGTTACTAGCATATCACAGATAGATTTTTCTGCAGAGAAAAATTAAGAGGTGCAGTATGAACCAAATTGCGTATAACATTGACAATATACCAGATGCCATCACTTGAGCCAGTTTTCTATGTATATCTATACATCAGTTTAAACATAAATTCTTACCACAAACTTGTTATGTAAGCATTGATAAATCCACTGGATAACCATGGAAACAGACCATTTCATTGGGAAATTATGGAAACAATTGGCAAAATTGGACATTGCCCAACTGAACAACAGAACGAGGCTTGGATCTTCCCAAAACCTTGCCCTTTATCCTGTCTACTGATCCTTGATATGACTCATCATTTCCCAACCAAGAAAATGTTTGAAAAAATAGAATGCGGGCCAGAGGTGGAACTCAAATTCCACCCTCTGCTCCATCAGAGCCATCAGAGAGCTATGTCACTACCAGTGGGGGAGGAAAGAGCCTCTGACAGTGTCATCAGAGAGGATCAAGTCCAAAAGGGCTGCAGAGAAACTGACCTGAAAAAGTGAGCTCCTTAAGCATGTGCATGCTCAGCCACTCCAGTTGTGTCCAACTCTTTGCGAACCTGTGGGCTGTGGCCCATCAGGCCCCTCTGTCCATGGGATTCTCAAGGGAAGCCTACTGGAGTGGGTTGCCATGCCTTCTTCCAGGGGATCTTTCCGACCCAGGGATCAAACCCATGACTCTTATATCTCGAGTATTGGCAGGCGGGTTCTTTACTACTAACACCACCTGGGAAGCCCCTCTTTAAGCACAGCACAGTTGAAACCCAGTAAAGGTGCAGCCTCCCAACAAACACCACATTTCTAGAAGACAGTTTTTCAGAGCTACCAGTGTCCCCAACGGGACCATGTTGGGCCCAGGTTCCGCTCTGCTACAGAGATAGGTATCCATATCTGACCTCAGTTAAACAGCAAGTCCAAGAACTGGTCAAAGATTCTTGCTTATAAGAAGTAAAAACTAAAAAAATAAAAATAAAAAATAAGAAGTAAAAACTTTGTGTTGTGCTTAGTCGCTCAGTTGTGTCCAACTCTTTGCGACCCCATGGACTGTAGCCCACCAGGGTCTTCTGTCCATGGGGATTCTCCAGACAAGAATACTAGAGTGGGTTGCCATGCCCTCCTCCAGGGGATGTTCCCAACCCAGAGATCGAACCCAGGTTCCCTGCATTGCAGGTAGATTCTTTACCATCTGAGCCAACTTTAGGCTGTTTTGCAATTCCACACCCATGGTGGCTTCCACCTACCTCCCTCACCCAGCCCCCACTGAGCCCAAGGACCCTGCATTTCTGCCAAGACTGCTGAAAAGACAAGGGGTGGCAAAGAATGCTGCATTTCAACTCTGACCTTCTGGGCCTCTCCTTCCCATATGCCTTTTAACGTGGCTTTCTTTCTACAGGAAAAGCAACTGGAGGGGGAAAAACCCAACTGAGTGACTGTCACACATCACCACAGGGCAGTTGTTCTCACTTGTTTCTTCTTTCCACATCGATTCTGAAAGGTATTTGCATAATTCTGGTTAACAGTCAGCTTATGTCAGGTGTTCTAGTTGAAACTCCACCTATGCCTTATCTATTCAATAACCTTGTATAAATAATTTTGGAAAATAGCCACAGTTGGAGCATCTCTGTTCATACATAGACGGGCAAAAGGAGTGGAATTTTCTAAATGCATACTCACACTCATACCGGTGTCATACACTTTACCCTCTGAGCCACTAGGGAAGCTCTATATGTATATATATAATTGAAATTTTAATATTGCCAGTAAAATGCATGAATCTTAAAGTGTACAATTTGATGCATTTTGTTAAATTTATACACAGTCACAATCAGTATATAGGATGTGTTCATTGTCCTAGAAATTTCAGTCCCATCCTTTTCATTCAAGCCCACCAGCAACCCAGCTCACCACCCCCAATCCACCTCCAGAGGCAACCAATTACTTGATTTCTATCACCACAGTTTATGTTTACCTGTTCTGAAGTTTCATATAAAATGAAGCATACAATATAACTCTTTCTCTTCTGTCATTTTTTTTGTCCATTCACTTTGTATGCATCAATACATTATGTTCATCCATTTTTCTGTTGCTGGACCTTTGGGCTGTTTCTAGTATTTTTGCTTTTATGATTAATGAAGCAGTTGATATTCTTGTGTACATCTCTCTTATAGACATGCGACTGTTTCTTTGGGATAAATTAGGGGAGAAATTTGTGGTAACAAAATCAGTTATAGGAAACTGCTAATAGTTTTCCAAAGTGCGCCGTTTACATTCCCACTAAAAGTGTATCAGGGTTGCAGTTGTTCTGCATTCTGTCCAAAATTCAGAAATGCTAATTTTAAAAATTTTAATCACTCTGATGTGTAATGATATATCATTGTGGTTTTAATTTGTACTTTCTTAACACTTAAATTTAATGAATACATTTCACGTGCTTATCAAACATTTAGTATATCTCCTTTGAGAAATACCTGCCCATGTCTTTTTCTCAGTATTTTTAAGGTTCTTGTCTTTTCAAAATTGAGCTATAGGAGTTCTTTTTTTTTTTTTTTCGATTGCACCAGACATGGCAATAGTACTTTATTTTATTTTTTTTTTTAATTTTTTTATTAGTTGGAGGCTAATTACTTCACAACATTTCAGTGGGTTTTGTCATACATTGATATGAATCAGCCATAGATTTACACTTATTCCCCATCCCGATCCCCCCTCCCACCTCCCTCTCCACCCGATTCCTCTGGGTCTTCCCAGTGTACCAGGCCCGAGCACTTGTCTCATGCATCCCACCTGGGCTGGTGATCTGTTTCACCATAGATAGTATACATGCTGTTCTTTTGAAACATCCCACCCTCACTTTCTCCCACAGAGTTCAAAAGTCTGTTCTGTATTTCTGTGTCTCTTTTTCTGTTTTGCATATAGGGTTATCGTTACCATCTTTCTAAATTCCATATATATGTGTTAGTATGCTGTAATGTTCTTTATCTTTCTGGCTTACTTCACTCTGTATAAGGGGCTCCAGTTTCATCCATCTCATTAGGACTGATTCAAATGAATTCTTTTTGATGGCTGAGTAATATTCCATGGTGTATATGTACCACAGCTTCCTTATCCATTCATCTGCTTATGGGCATCTAGGTTGCTTCCATGTCCTGGCTATTATAAACAGTGCTGCGATGAGCATCGGGGTGCACGTGTCTCTTTCAGATCTGGTTTCCTCTGTGTGTATGCCCAGAAGTGGTATTGCTGGGTCATATGGCAGTTCTATTTCCAGTTTTTTAAGGAATCTCCACACTGTTTTCCATAGTGGCTGTACTAGTTTGCATTCCCACCAACAGTGTAAGAGGGTTCCCTTTTCTCCACAGCCTCTCCAGCATTTATTGCTTGTAGACTTTTGGATAGCAGCCATCCTGACTGGTGTGTAATGGTACCTCATTGTGGTTTTGATTTGCATTTCTCTAATAATGAGTGATGTTGAGCACCGTTTCATGTGTTTGTTAGCCATCTGTATGTCTTCTTTGGAGAAATGTCTGTTTAGTTCTCTGGCCCATTTTTTGATTGGGTCATTTATTTTTCTGGAATTGAGCTGCAGGAGTTGCTTGTATATTTTTGAGATTAATCCTTTGTCTGTTTCTTCATTTGCTATTATTTTCTCCCAATCTGACGGCTGTCTTTTCACCTTACTTATAGTTTCCTTTGTAGTGCAAAAGCTTTTAAGTTTCATTAGGTCCCATTTGTTTAGTTTTGCTTTTATTTCCAATATTCTGGGAGGTGGGTCATAGAGGATCTTGCTGTGATTTATGTCGGAGAGTGTTTTGCCTATGTTCTCCTCTAGGAGTTTTATAGTTTCTGGTCTGACATTTAGATCTTTAATCCATTTTGAGTTTATTTTTGTGTATGGTGTTAGAAAATGTTCTAGTTTCATTCTTTTACAAGTGGTTGACCAGTTTTCCCAGCACCACTTGTTAAAGAGGTTGTCTTTTTTCCATTGTATATCCTTGCCTCCTTTGTCAAAGATAAGGTGTCCATAGGTTCGTGGATTTATCTCTGGGCTTTCTATTCTGTTCCATTGGTCTATATTTCTGTCTTTGTGCCAGTACCACACTGTCTTGATGACTGTGGCTTTGTAGTAGAGTCTGAAGTCAGGCAGGTTGATTCCTCCAGTTCCATTCTTCTTTCTCAAGATTACTTTGGCTATTCGAGGTTTTTTGTATTTCCATACAAATTGTGAAATTCTTTGGTCTAGTTCTGTGAAAAATACCGTTGGTAGCTTGATAGGGATTGCATTGAATCTATAGATTGCTTTGGGTAGAATAGCCATTTTGACAATATTGATTCTTCCAATCCATGAACACGGTATGTTTCTCCATCTGTTTGTGTCCTCTTTGATTTCTTTCATCAGTGTTTTATAGTTTTCTATGTATAGGTCTTTTGTTTCTTTAGGTAGATATACTCCTAAGTATTTTATTCTTTTTGTTGCAATGGTGAATGGTATTGTTTCCTTAATTTCTCTTTCTGTTTTTTCATTGTTAGTATATAGGAATGCAAGGGATTTCTGTGTGTTAATTTTATATCCTGCAACTTTACTATATTCATTGATTAGCTCTAGTAATTTTCTGGTAGAGTCTTTAGGGTTTTCTATGTAGAGGATCATGTCATCTGCAAACAGTGAGAGTTTCACTTCTTCTTTTCCTATCTGGATTCCTTTTACTTCTTTTTCTGCTCTGATTGCTGTGGCCAAAACTTCCAACACTATGTTGAACAGTAGTGGTGAGAGTGGGCACCCTTGTCTTGTTCCTGATTTCAGGGGAAATGCTTTCAATTTTTCACCATTGAGGGTGATGCTTGCTGTGGGTTTGTCATATATAGCTTTTATTATGTTGAGGTATGTTCCTTCTATTCCTGCTTTTTGGAGAGTTTTAATCATAAATGAGTGTTGAATTTTGTCAAAGGCTTTCTCTGCATCTATTGAGATAATCATATGGTTTTTATCTTTCAATTTGTTAATGTGGTGTATTACATTGATTGATTTGCGGATATTGAAGAATCCTTGCATTCCTGGGATAAAGCCCACTTGGTCGTGGTGTATGATTTTTTTAATATGTTGTTGGATTCTGTTTGCTAGAATTTTGTTAAGGATTTTTGCATCTATGTTCATCAGTGATATTGGCCTGTAGTTTTCTTTTTTTGTGGCATCTTTGTCTGATTTTGGAATTAGGGTGATGGTGGCCTCATAGAATGAGTTTGGAAGTTTACCTTCTTCTGCAATTTTCTGGAAGAGTTTGAGTAAGACAGGTGTTAGCTCTTCTCTAAATTTTTGGTAGAATTCAGCTGTGAAGCCATCTGGTCCTGGGCTTTTGTTTGCTGGAAGATTTTTGATTACAGTTTTGATTTCCTTGCCTGTGATGGGTCTGTTAAGATCTTCTATTTCTTCCTGGTTCAGTTTTGGAAAGTTATACTTTTCTAAGAATTTGTCCATTTCATCCAAGTTGTCCATTTTATTGGCATAGAGCTGCTGGTAGTAGTCTCTTATGATCCTTTGTATTTCAGTGTTGTCTGTTGTGATCTCTCCATTTTCATTTCTAATTTTGTTAATTTGGTTCTTCTCTCTTTGTTTCTTAATGAGTCTTGCTAATGGTTTGTCAATTTTGTTTATTTTTTCAAAAAACCAGCTTTTAGCTTTGTTGATTTTTGCTATGGTCTCTTTAGTTTCTATTGCATTTATTTCTGCCTTAATTTTTAAGATTTCTTTCCTTCTGCTAACCCTGGGGTTCTTCATTTCTTCCTTCTCTAAGTGCTTTAGGTGTAGAGTTAGGTTATTTATTTGGCTTTTTTCTTGTTTCTTGATGTAAGCCTGTAATGCTATGAACCTTCCCCTTAGCACTGCTTTTACAGTGTCCCATAGGTTTTGGGTTCTTGTGTTTTCATTTTCATTCATTTCTATACATATTTTGATTTCTTTTTTGATTTCTTCTATGATTTGTTGGTTATTCAGAAGCGTGTTATTTAGCCTCCATATGTTTGAGTTTTTAACAATTTTTTTCCTGTAATTGAGATCTAATCTTACTGCACTGTGGTCAGAAAAGATGACTGGAATGATTTCAATTTTTTTGAATTTTCCAAGACCAGATTTATGGCCCAGGATGTGATCTATTCTGGAGAAGGTTCCGTGTGCACTTGAGAAAAAGGTGAAGTTGATTGTTTTGGGGTGAAATGTCCTATAGATATCAATTAGGTCTAGCTGGTCCATTGTGTCATTTAAAGTTTGTGTTTCCTTGTTAATTTTCTGTTTAGTTGATCTATCCATAGTTGTGAGTGGGGTATTAAAGTCTCCCACTATTATTGTGTTACTATTAATTTCCTCTTTCATACTCGTTAGTGTTTGCCGTACATATTGCGGTGCTCCTATGTTGGGTGCATATATATTTATAATTGTTATATCTTCTTCTTGGATTGATCCTTTGATCATTATGTAGTGTCCTTCTTTGTCTCTTTTCACAGCTTTTATTTGAAAGTCTATTTTATCTGATATGAGTATTGCGACTCCTGCTTTCTTTTGGTCTCCATTTGCATGAAATATTTTTTTCCAGCCCTTCACTTTTAGTCTGTATGTGTCTCTTGTTTTGAGGTGGGTCTCTTGTAGACAGCATATATGGGGGTCTTGCTTTTGTATCCATTCAGCCAATCTTTGTCTTTTGGTTGGGGCATTCAACCCATTTACATTTAAGGTAATTATTGATAGGTGTGGTCCCGTTCCCATTTACTTTGTTGTTTTGGGTTCACGTTTATACAACCTTTCTGCATTTCCTGTCTAGAGAAGATCCTTTAGCATTTGTTGAAGAGCTGGTTTGGTGGTGCTGAATTCTCTCAGCTTTTGCTTATCTGTAAAGCTTTTGAGTTCTCCTTCATATCTGAATGAGATCCTTGCTGGATACAGTAATCTAGGTTGTAGGTTATTCTCTTTCATTACTTTCAGTACGTCCTGGAGTTCTTTATATATTAAGGATACAATATCATCGCCAAATATATGGTTATAAATTATTTCTTCCAATCTGTGGCCTGCCTTTTCAAAGTTGACTTTTAATGAAGTTTTCATTTTTCATGAGGGCCAGGGTGTCAATTGATTTTCTTCTCTTTTAAAAGCATTGCTTCTTGAATTCTAAGAAAACTTTACCTCCATCAAGAGCTAAAATATATTTTCCTATATCCTCTTCTAGGAACTAGGAGTATTTGTTTTTTCATATATACATATGATTTACTTATATGGTGTGAAGTGTGGCTAGTTGTGGTACTAAGTCACTGTCGTGTCCAGCTCTTTGTGGCCCCACGAACTGTATTCCACCAGGCTCTTCCCTCCATGGAATTCCCAGGCAAGAATACTGGAGTGGGGTGCCATTTTCTACTCCAGGGGATCTTCCCCACCCAGGGATCGTCTCCTGCATTGGCAGATGGATTCTTTACCGCTTGTACCACCTGGGAAGTATGAAGTATAGTCAGAGACTCATATTTTTTTATAGGGAAGTTCATATTTTCTAACACTATTATTGAAAATATTTTCCATTCTCCATTGAACTGATTTGCCATCTTAATAAAGGGCCATTTGGCAGGATATTTCTGGACACATTGTCTGGTCTATTTTTGTGCTTTCTATCATGTTCCTTTGATTTATTTGCCTCTGCTTATTTTCATAACACATCTTAATGATTGTGGCTTTATGATGTCTTAAAATCAGATAGTGTGTGCTCTCTTGCTTTATTCGTCTTTTTCAAGATAAATTTTAGTGTAAGCTTGTCAACTTTACAAAAATTCTATGAGAATGGGATTCAAACTACACTGAATTATGTATTAATTTTGAGAAGATTGACATCTGTATTGAGCCTTCCACCCCATGAGCATAGTACTTATCATCCTTAACTTAGATATTTCTTTAAAACTATCTTTTAGCAATAATTTCTGATTTTAAGCACATAAATCTTATTCATCTTTTCTAAATATGTTATGCTTTAGGGCTGACCTAAAAGGTATTTCTTTTTAAATTTCAAATATCAACCCCTTATCAGATATATAGTTTACAAATATTTTCTCCCAGTTCATAAGTTGTCATTTCATTTTGTTACCTGTTTCGTTTGCTATGGAGAAGCTTTTTGGTTTAATATACTGCCACTTGTTTCTTTTTGCTTTTGTTCTCTGAGCTTTGATTTTATATTCAAAAGTCATTACCAAAACCAAAGTCAGGGAGATTTTCTCTATGTTTTCTACTAGGAGTTTTAGTGTTTCAGGTCTTATATTTAAGCTTTTAATCCATTTTGGTTTTATTTTTGTGTATGGTACAAGATAAAAGTTCAATTTCATTGTTTTGCATGTGGATATCTGTTACTCCTAACAGCATTTATTGAAGAGACTACCCTTTACTCATTGTGTATTCTTAGCACCCTTGTTAAAAATCAGTTGCTCATATATGCTTGTTTGATTTCTAGACATTCTATTCTGTTTCATTCCATTTCATTACTCTATGTGGCTGTGTTTATGCCAGTGCCATATTATTTTGGTTATCATAGCTTTGTAATATAATTTGAAATTAAGAAATATGATTCTCCTTCCTCAAAGTATGAGTTCTTATCACACAGACACACATACATACAAATGGTAACTCTCTGAAGATGATATGTTAATTAGCTTGACTGTATTAATCCTTTGACTACATATATGCATATCAAATAATCCTGTAATGCAGCTTAAATACATAAAATTCATATCTAAAAATAAATTAAAGTTTAAGATAGTTAAATGCATTTGTTCCCAGATGTTTGTTGCAGATATGAGGAAATAGACCTGATTTTTGTGTACTGACTGTATTCTGAGATTTTACTGAATTCACTTATTAGGTCTCAGAGTTTTATAGTTTCCTTTGGATTTTGTAAGTATACCATCAAGTCATCAAAAGATAGTTTTGTTTCTCTTATCTCAATCTTCATGTCTTTCACCTTTGTTTTTCTTGCCCTGCTGTACTGGCTAGGATTCCCAAAACAAATATCCTTTGGCATTTCTTGCAGTAAATGTTTGCTGATGGAGAATCCCCTCAGTTTTGTTTTTTTTTTTTTAATTCAAAAATGCTTTTATCTTTTTCTTTTGCCACCCTAGGCAGCCAGGGCTTGAACCCATGCCTGTAGTGTAAATATGAAGTTTTTCCAATACCTCTTGGACCCCCAGGAAAGTCCCTTCTACATTATTGTTTTTTCTTGACATAGAAGTATAGTTGTAATTCCACAGTGCTCCCTTCCCCTTAGCAACATTTACCTATCTTATCTGTCATCCCCTCATATTCCTGATGGACAAAAAAATAAAAATCTTTTTTGTTATTCTGTTGATTAATCCTAAAGAAGCCATTAATGGCAAGTACTGGTCTATGGCATTTAATACCAAGCCAAATGGAGCAGAGAATACAACGTGCTGCCCTTATACCATCCAGCTTTTTCATTTCAGCCAGTCTCATACCGTTTCCAACTATGATCATCCACATAGCCTTTACCTAAGGTTTCCTCTGGCCTCCAGACCCACTCTATCCATACATATAATGATCTAAAAGTGCTACCCTCTAAAAGTACATATGCCACCCTCTCTCTGGAAAGTATAACTCAACAAATGATTGGACGAAATTGGTATGAACCGACAGCACCTTCCCTTTGTCTACGATGGCTCTGAGACACATTCTCTTCTGACACCCAGAGTATCCCAGAAAAATTTAAGCTCTGTTAGCCTCAGTAGTCACTTGCTTAGTCCTAACCCTCCGATATCACAAGAGAATTCCTTCCTGTCTCATTTACCTGGAATCAACCCCAAGTAGAAACTTGTACTTGAATCTTTGACTCAGGATCTGCTTCTGAGAGAACCCAGGTAACATGTTAAAAAACCATCTTCAGTGCTTTAATCCCAAAGAAGGACTTGCAGATGCCTAAGATATTTCCTGGTTATTAGAATATATGTTTAGGCTTACGTCTAAGAATGAGTTCATGCTTTCCCAGCCATCAGCTTGGTTCTAAGTTAACAGTGGCTTTTAGTTCCCTTCCAGTGACTTACCACTATCTTTTGCTTTGCAACTCACCATGAAATAGTCCTGATGCTCCTCACCATTGGATACGGAGCTTTCACATCTGCAAGAAACCTCCTTCTGCCTCAGTCGTACTGGCTTGACTGCCCGCAGAACACACTGTAGAAATCTGGGCTTTACTCCTGTCTTGCCCATGGATGTGGCCCTCCCACCATGCTGCTCAGGGCAAGGCCATCTGATTAAGCGTCCCTATAGGTAGAAAGCTGCTGAAATAGTGTCTCCAAACTCTCAGACTAAAGGTCCTGATACTTTCCTCCAAACCCCTAATAGAAATTCTTTTTTCTGAGTTAGCTGGGCCATATATGTTAACACCAAACTGCTTGCTGGTCAGTCATAAAAGTGTTTGATGAATCTTTTGTGCTGCTCCTTAGTTTTTCCAGTAGTCATGTATGAATGTGAGAGTTGGACCATAAAGAAAGCTGAGTGCCAAAGAATTGATGCTTTTGAACTGTGGTGTTGGAGAAGACTCTTGAGAGTCCCTTGGACTACAGGGATATCCAACCAGTCCATCCTAAAGGAAATCAGTCCTGAATATTCATTGGAAGGACTGACACTGAAGCTGAAACTCCAATACTTTGGCCACCTGATGTGAAGAACTGACTCACTGGAAAAGACCCTGATGCTGGGGAAAGATTGAGGGCAGGAGGAGAAGGGGATGACAGAGGATAAGATGGTTGTATGGCATCACCGACACTATGGACATAAGTTTGAGTAAACTCCAGGAGTTGGTGATGGACAGGGAAGCCTGGCATGCTGCAGTCCATGTAGTTGCATAGAGTCAGACACAACTGAGTCACTGAACTGAATTGAACTGAATTTAGTTCCCAAGGGGCTTCCTTGGTGGCTCAGATGGTAAAGAATCTGCTTGGAATGCAGGAGACCTGGGTTCAATCCCAGGAAATGGCAACCCACTGTAGTATTCTTGCTTGGAGAATCATCCTATGGACAGAAGATCCTGGCGGCTACAGTCCACAGGGTCGCAAAGAGTCAGACATGACTGAGTGACTAACACTTTTACTTTCATGTTAGTACCCAAGTCTCAGGAAAAAAGTTCTTTTTCTCTTCTTATAAAGAAGAAAACACACCTTGCAAACCCTGCCTCCCCCAAGAATCATTTTTTCCTCCTCTCACCCCCACCACAGCCATCTCTTTTGTGAATTAGGTCAATTAAGTCTTTGGTCCCTATGTAATGATTTCATTGTATAAAAGTCAAAGAATTACAGTCACACAGAATAGTAATGGCAAGCCACTCCAGTACTCTTGCCTGGAAAAATCCCATGGATGGTGGAGCCTGGTAGGCTGCAGTTCATGGGGTCGTTAGGAGTCGGATGACTAAGCGACTTCCCTTTCACTTTCCTGCATTGGAGAAGGAAATGGCAACCCACTCCAGTATTCTCGCCTGGAGAATCCCAGGGACAGGAGAGCCTGGTGGGCTGCTGTCTATGTGCTCGCACAGAGTCAGACACGACTGACGCAACTTAACCTTAGCAGCAACAGAATAGAAGGGCTTCCCAGGTGATATTAGTGGTAAACTACCTGCCTGCCAAAACAGGGGACATAAGGGATGTAGGTTTCATCCCTGCATTGAGAATATCCCCTGGAGAAGGCCATGGCAACCTACTCCAGTATCCTTGCCTGGAGAATCCCATGGACAGAGGAGCCTGGTGGGCTATAGTGCATGGGGTCGCAAAGAATTGGGACACAGTTGAAGCAACTTAGCATGCTTACAATAGAAGGAGGCAACAGAAGCTAACATCTTTATTCTAGAGATGAGAAACTCAGCAGAAGACATCTGAGCAATTTGCTGAAAGTCTAACAGGAAGTTAGCAGCAGAACAGGGAATAGAATCTAGGTTTCCTCAATATTTGTTCACTGCTTTTGGTATACATCAAAGAGAATATTTGTATAAAAATGACCTATAGTCCATGAAGCATAATAAAAAATTGAATAGAGAGACTAAAGATGTCATGCATTTATTCAATAAATATTTTGAATGCTTATTATGTACTAGACACTGTTTTAGATGAAACAGGAAGCAAAATAGAAAAAATATCTCCATTTTCATGAAACTTACATTTTGATGGGTGAGACGGATAATAAATAAGCCTGGAAATAAATAAGGTACCTAGTACGTTAAATGCCACAGTGAAAGTCATGTAGAGAAAAGGAGTAAGGAACACAAGAAAAATTAATATGAATTATAATTTGAGAAGGAAACACTTCTCTTATGCAGTAATATCTGGTAAAAGGGCTTCCCCAATGGCTCAGTGGGTAAAGAATCTGCCTGCAATGTAGGACGCATGGGAGACGCAGGTTCAGTCCCTGGGTTGGGAAGATCCCTTGAAGAAGGAAAGAGCAACCCACTTCAGTATTCTTGCCTGAAAAATCCAATGGACAGAGGAGCCTGACAAGCTACAGTCCAAAGGGTTGCAAAGAATCAGACACGACTGAGCAATTAAGCACGCATGGACACTGGGCAAAGGCTAAATTGTTTCATACAACTCTTCCTACATAGAAAGTTCTGCATTCACTCTTCTCCTGACCAACTTCTACTCATTCTTAGTGACCCTTCTCTCAAAGAGAATTTTTGTTACCTATCACCCACCCAGATAAGGCCCTCCAGTCCTATAGTATGTTTTGACCAGTTACACCTATCATGGTCTGAAGCCATCTATTATTTGATTATTTGTTAGTATCCTTGCCCCACCCTCAACTAATCTATCCTCTTTATGAGTTACCAGGATAGTAGTTATCTGTCTTTTGGCATTGTATCTATAGCACCCAGGGAGAGATAGACTCATAATAGGCTTTAAATATTTGTTTAATAAATGAATGGGTGGATGGATGGATGGAGCAGAAATTAGGAGGAACAAGGTGTGATTGATAGCCACCAAAGACAGTGCCATAACACCCAACCCTCCCTCCCATTATAGACATCTATGACGGCCTGAAAGTGGTGTAATTTCCATCCTCTGTATTCTGGGTGGGCTGTCATGACTTGGCTGTCAAAGTAACTTGGCAGAGGTGACATTGTGAGACTTCTGAAGCTATGACTCAAAGAAGTTGCAACATCATCTCACAGCTCTCAAAGCTCTCATTCTGGAGAAGCAGGCCACAATGTTAAACTGACTATGTAAGACCTCCATGATAGGAAGAAGCTTAAAGTAGGCAAGTCAAGAGGCCATATGGAAGGAGAGAAACTTGACCAGCCCCAAGTGTCTCAGTCCAGCTGTGAGTCTCCAGCCCCAGCTTCCATCTGTTTGTGACCCCATGGGAGAACTCAAGCAGAACAGTTCAGCTGATTCTAGTGGTCCACAGAACCATGGAGGATCATAGCACACTGCTGCTGTAAACCACTAAGTTTTGGAACAGTTCATTACATTACAGTGGATAACTGGCTCACCTAGAAAAAGAAGATGTTGAGAAGCTTACCACATCATTTGAAATATACAACAGTCATGCAGAGTAGGGTTTCTCTGGTGGCTCAGCAGTAGAAGAATCCACCAGCCACTGCAGGAGACCCGAGTTTGATCCCTGGGTCAGGAAGTTTCCCTGGAAAAGGAAATGACAACCCACTCCAGTATTCTTGCCTAGAAAATCCTGTGGACAGAGGAGTCTGATGGGCAATAGTCCATGGGGTCTCAGAAAACTCAGACATGACTTATGACTAAACGATAACAACATACAAAGTAGAAAAGGTGGGGATGAGTGGACCCATTTTACAGATGACAAAAGATGAAAATCACAGAGGTTAGCAAAAAGCCAGTAAGTGGTATAACCAGGATTAGATCTAGCCCTAGAATCAAAAGGAAATCAGGAGATAGAGAGAGGAGATGGAAACAAAAGGTGTTGGGCCTTCAGAGAAGCCTCAATCTTTTCTCAAATCCTTCTTCACTGACTTGAGCTGAAGCCAAGAGTGTATAATCCATGTGGTCCTCACTGAGCTAAATAGTCCCACCCAACCCCCAGGCTTATATATGAGCTATAATTTTTTTTTTTTTTTTTTTAATTCAAAGTCCTCTGTGCCTGAAATAGCATTAGCCTTCATCCTCCCACTCTCCATAAGGCACACTCCTGGGAGATATGTCCTCTAACTCTTGGGTCCTTCTAACTGCTTTTGGACCTGATCCAGTGATTTAGTAACTACCAGGAAACCCAATAGAGCAAAAAGTTCAAAGCTACTTCCTGCTAATTAGCGTAGGCAGTTTTGAGGGTCCCAGCTGTGCAATTCATTTTCATATGCAGTATCCCCAATTAGGCCAGCTCTGTCTGAAATTTCTGGAGCCACAACTTGGTAATCAGTAGAGAGAGTCACCAAGCTAGCATAAGGTCAAGGTATATTTTCTTTAGAGGCTCCCCCAAGACAACACTTCAAAATAATTTACTAGGGTAAAAACTATATTTCGTATTCATTATGAAAAATAATTATTCAGTCCTTGAAAGGGATGTATCAATGTTAAAAACCTTGCCATTTCTCTTAATGCTGTAAGCTAAAAAAAAACACTGTAAGGTCTTGTTTCCCTGACTTGTCTGACCCCTCTTCTCATATTTTGAAATAATCTCTCCATAGATGATGAGAGGTTTCCTGTCTTTTCTTTTCCTTTGAGTCAAAAGATCCTTATTGGACTGCTGATCAAGGAATCCACTTAGCTTTAAGTACCTGACATGTAGATGCTATTTCTTTTTTATTATTTTTTATTTTTATTAAACTTTTTATTTTGTATTGGAGTATAGCCGATTATAGGGAGACTCTTGAGAGTCCCTTGAGCAGCAACGAGATCAAGCCAGTTAATCTTAAGGGAGATTAACCCTGAATGTTCACTGGAAGGACTGATGCTGAAGCTGAACTTCCAGTATTTTGGTCATCTGATGCAAACAGACAACTCCTTGGAAAAGTCCCTGATGCTGGGAAAGATTGAGGGCAGAAGGAGAAGAGGGCATCAGAGGACGAGATGGGTGGACAGCATCACCGATGCAATGAACTTGAACTTGGGCAAACTCCGGAAGATGGTAAGGGACAGAGAGGCCTGGCATGCTGCAATCCATGGGGTCACAAAGAGTCGGATACGACCGGCGAGTGAACAACAGCAATAGCTGATTAACAATTTTGTGATAGTTTCAGGGGGACAGCAGGGGGATTCAGCCATACATATCCATGAATCCATGTTCCCCCAAACTCCCTTCCCATCCAGGCTCCATAACATTGGACAGAGTTCCCTGTACTATGCAGTAGGTCCCTACTGGTTATCCATTTTAAATATAGCAGTGTGTACATGTCCATCCCAAACTCCCTAACTATCCCTTCCCCTCATCCTTCCCCCTGGCAACCATAAACTCATTCTCTAAGCCTGTGAATCTGTTTCTGTTTTGTTCATTTTTATCCTGAACAAAATAAGTTCATTTTATCATGTCTTTTTAAATTCCACATATAAGGGATGTCTTACAATGTTTCTGCTTCTGTCTGACTTAGTTCATTCAGTATGATGCTATTTCTTAAAGAAACTATTCTTTCCTGCATAAACTACACAGAAGAAACCTTGATCACAGTTCCTTCCATGCAGACAGACTCTTTAAAAGGAAATTGACCACCCACAGGACCTGAAGAAATGGGTTTTGGCCGAGACAGCCAGTCCATGGCCAAAGCAGTGCTCAGCTACCTTTCATTTAAGTGGAAAGTCAGGCTGAACCAATCAAATGCTCTTCCTCTCTGCAATGCAAAAAGCAATTCTGAACAAAAGCAGCCTGAGCAAAGAAGCAGTTGCTCAAAGCCTCAGCAGAGTGAGAGGTTAGAGGACGCATGCTGGATTTCCAGTGAAAGAACCAAAGTGATGAATCTATAAAACAGAGAAATGAATGAAGGGTGAGAAAAGCCAGCTGGCAGCAAGAGGAAGCAGAACCACATGTAGAATGTGGGGTCACCCCGAGACAGTGAATGAAACCATGCAGGTCCCTGGCACAGCCTTGGTTCCTGAAGGCCTCTTGGTCTTCTGAATCCTAGATTTGTCCTGGTCCATGTGCATCTTTACAACCTGCTTTTCACTTAAGCTGGAGACAGTTCAGGTTCTTTATGAGAATGTTGGCAATGTGCTATGGAGTGGAAATCACCCTGAACCTAGCCTTAAAAATGTTAACGGAGACTGCCGTGAGATCTGGAGGTGATCGCCTAAGGGCTGGACTTGAGGAAGCATGCTCTTCCGAAGCAGCCTGATATAAGCGCTCCCCGGTGAGGCCGCATGGTGGACCGGTGTGTGCATGTCTGCGTGTGTGTTCAGTCATGTCCAAGTCACTGCGACTGTTAAACCGCAAGTCCAGGAACTGGTCAAAGAGTTTTGCTTATGACGAGTAAAAGCTTTGTGCTGCGCTTAGTCACCAGTTGTGTCCGACTCTCTGCGACCCCATGGACTGTAGCCCACTAGGCTCCTCTGTTCATAGGATTTCCCAGGCAAGAATACCAGAGTGGGTTGCCATTTCCTTCTCCAGCAGATCTTCCCAACCCAAGGACTGAACCACATCTCTTGCACCTCCTGAATTGGCAGGTGAGTTTTTTACCAGCTGAGTCACCAAAGAAGCCACAGAGAGGTATTTAGCTAGCCCAATTCAATCTTACCATTTGGAAAATATAAAACCTTCGTGAGCAAGATTAAGCTTGGGCTATTGTCACATAAAATGCTGAGCCATCTTACTGGCCTCTTTGAAGCTGTTGAGTTTTAGCCAGAAAAACACTGACAGTCTCAGTGCTGAGAGGCTTCTGAGACTTTGGTGTGGTTTGTGGTATATCCCCTCATCCGCAATCCCACCACACCTTAACGCCCCTTTCTGGCTCCTTCTAACCCAGATCCCTCAGAACCTAAAGTTTCTCTTCCATATGCTCCTTCATAAGCCCATAAGTAGGGACTTTTCATTGTTTTGTTTTTGCTTTTTATCTATCATTTCCTGCGCTAAACCACTTCAGACTGTAGACCACCAGGCTCCTCTGTCCATGGGATTTTCCCAGAAAGAATACTGGAGTGAATTGCCATGCCCTCTTCCAGGGGATCTTCCCAACCCAGGTATTGAACTGATGTCTCTTACATAAGCTGCATTGGCAGGCTGGTTCTTTACCACTAGCGCCACCTGGGAGCCCCCAAGACCAATTCAAATTGTTTTTTTATCCCAAATCAATAGCAGTCTTGATTTTAACTTACCTTAAAATCAATATATGTTTATTATACATAATCTGAAATATGCAAAAGAAATCAGAGAAAAAACAAAATTCCCAGACCAGAGACAATCAATATCAAAAACATATTATTTTTGTCTTATTTTTTCATGAATATATTATTCATATATATGGAATCTGATACTTTTGTATTATATATATTCTGATATTTTCTTTTAACATCATTTCATGAATATTTTAGACTATCATTAAAAATCTAAAACATGCTTTTAAAGTTGCTGCACAATATCCTCTGTGATAAAAAGCCAATAATTTACTCAATCATTGTTCTGTTGTTGTATATTTAGATCAGTGCATCAATGGTCATAGCTCTTCCAGAACAGTTGAAACTGTAGGTTGGCTCTCATTGCTCTACAGACGGCATATGGACCAGATGACATGAGAGGTCAGAGATCAGAAGGTGCGGGGGCTCAGAGTGCCCTTAGCAACCACCCCATCTGCATTTAATTCAGACTGAACCGTTTGCTTTGTGCATAACTTCTGGCAAGTTCTGTAATATGCTGAGTTTCAATTTCCTCATCTCTGAAATGGGGATAATAAAAGTAGAGTTGTTGGAAGGATTAAATGACTTAATATCTGCAGCTGGTTTATGGTAGTTCTGCTGCATTAAGCTGTTTTTATTAGTTCAGGGTTGTTAGGAGGGGACATCCTTGTGCCTAATATGGACTTTCTTGTTGGTGGACCCACTTCGGTTAATAAATGGCTGCCCTTCCTGCTACCTTTCAGAGGATGGACCTTCCTTCATGGGAATTTGGAAGAAGGAATGAGTATGTGCAGTGTAGTGGGTTTTAAGCTGGCTTGAATCTCAACATTCAAAAAACTAAGATAATGCCATCCAATCTTATTACTTCATCACAAATCGATGGAGAAAAATTAGAAACAGTGGCAGAGTTTATTTTCTTCGGCTCCAAAATCACTGCAGATGGTGGCTACAGCCGTGAAATTAAAAGCTGTTAGTTCCTTGGAAGAAAACCTATGATAAACCTAAACAGTGTACTAAAAACCAGAGACATCACTTTGCCAACAAAGGTCCATATGGTCAAAGGTATGATTTTTTCAGTAGTCATGTACAGATGTGAGAGTTGGACCATAAAGAAGACTGAGCACCGAAGAATTGATGATTTTGAACTATGGCGCTGGAGAAGACTCTTGAGAGTCACTTGGATTTCAAGGAGATCAACCAGTCGATCCTAAAGGAAATCAATCCTGAATATTCATCGGAAGGACTGATGCTGAAGCTGAAGCTCCAATTCTTCAGCCACCTGATGTGAAGAGCTGACTCCTTGGAAAAGACCCTGATGCTGAGAAAGATTGAAGGCAGGAGGAGAAGGGTATAACAGAGGATGAGATGGTTGGATGGCATCACTAACTCAATGAACATGAGTTTGAGAAAAGTATGGGAGATAGTGAAGGACAGGGAAGCCGGGCTTGCTGCAGTTCATGGGGACATGACTTAGCAACTGAAGGGAAACAACAAAGTGGGTTGAATAGTGCCCCCCTACCAATAAAAAAAAAAAAGATATGCCCAAGTTTTAACCCAGAAACCTATGAACATAAGCTTACTTAGCAAAGAGATTCCTGCCAATCTTGAGATAGGATCATCCTGGATTTAAGGTTGCCATTTAAACCCAATGGCAAGCATCCTTTGAAAGGAAAGCAGAGGGAGATTTGACACAGAGATAGAAAATAAGGTAAATGTGGCATCCCATGTGAGGATGGAGGCAGAGAATAGAATGATGCAGCCACAAGACAAGAACGTTTGGAGAAGCTGGAAGAGGGAAGGAAGAAGGATCTTCTCTCTAGAGCCTTCAGCGGGAGTGTAATTCTGTTGACCCCTTGTTTTTGGACTTCTGGCCTCTAAATCTGTGGGAGAAGAGATTTCTGTTGTTTTAAGCAACTACCCTCCCAGTTTGTTACAGCAGTTGCAGGGGAACTAATACATATAACGCAGTCCCTTTTGCTTGGTGGAAAAGCACCCACTGGCATCACATGGCTCACCCTGCTTCTCCATGTCACAGTCCTTAAGGGGGTGGCCCCCGCAAGGGCAGGGTTGGAGCATTTGGCATTGACTGTGCTAGGGTGAATGAATCAGTCTAACAAGATCAAGGTCAGGAGCCCACTTGATTGCATATTTATGTCACTTTCTTCCATTTCTCTTTTTGTTGCTGTTGTTCAGCATTTAAGTCACGCCTGATCCTTTGCGACCCCATGGACTGTATCCCACCAGGCTCCTCTGTCCATGGGATTTCCCAGCCAAGAATACTGGAGCAGGTTGCCATTTCCTTCTTCAGGGAATCTTCCCAGATCGGGGTTCCAATCCATGTTTCTTTCACTAGCAGATGGATTCTTTACCATTGAGCCACCAGCCACTTCAGGGGAGTCCAAGAAAATGAAAGTGAAAGTCACTCAGCCAGGTCTGACTCTTTTTGGCCCCATGGACTATGCAGTCCATGGAATTCTCCAGGCTATAATACTGGAGTGGGTAGCCTTTCCTTCCTCCAGGGGATCTTCCCAACCCAGGGATCGAACCCAAGGCTCCTGCATTGCAGGCGGATTCTTTACTAGCTGAGCCACCAGGGAAAACCAGGGAAGTCCATATCAGTATTGAAATAGATCTCTGGATCTCGGCATGTTTTACATCTTTGTCTCTCACTCTTCGTGTTTAGAACTCAAAAGATCCCAGAGGCTATGATAAACTCTTGGTACTTTTATCTCCATTTTATTTATTTGTATTTTTATTGGCATATACTTGCTTTATAATGTTGTATTAGTTTCTGTTGTACAACAAAGTGAATCAACTATATATCTCCCATCTTGAGTCTCCCTCCCACCCACCCCTATCCCACCCCTCTGGACATGGGGAGAGGAGAACAGGGGATTGGATGAATTGAGAGATTGGGATTGACATATATACCTGTGTCTTTATTTTTTTTTTTTTTTTTTTTTCAATTTTTTTTTTTTAATTTTTTTATTAGTTGGAGGCTAATTACTTCACAACATTTCAGTGGGTTTTGTCATACATTGATATGAATCAGCCATAGATTTACACTTATTCCCCATCCCAATCCCCCCTCCCATCTCCCTCTCCACCCGACTCCTCTGGGTCTTCCCAGTGCACCAGGCCGGAGCACTTGTCTCATGCATCCCACCTGGGCTGGTGATCTGTTTCACCATAGATAGTATACATGCTGTTCTTTTGAAACATCCCACCCTCACCTTCTCCCACAGAGTTCAAAAGTCTGTTCTGTATTTCTGTGTCTCTTTTTCTGTTTTGCATATAGGGTTATCGTTACCATCTTTCTAAATTCCATATATATGTGTTAGTATGCTGTAATGTTCTTTATCTTTCTGGCTTACTTCACTCTGTATAAGGGGCTCCAGTTTCATCCATCTCATTAGGACTGGTTCAAATGAATTCTTTTTGACGGCTGAGTAAAATTCCATGGTGTATATGTACCACAGCTTCCTTATCCATTCATCTGCTGATGGGCATCTAGGTTGCTTCCATGTCCTGGCTATTATAAACAGTGCTGCGATGAACACTGGGGTGCACATGTCTCTTTCAGATCTGGTTTCCTCAGTGTGTATGCCCAGAAGTGGTATTGCTGGGTCATATGGCAGTTCTATTTCCAGTTTTTTAAGGAATCTCCACACTGTTTTCCATAGTGGCTGTACTAGTTTGCATTCCCACCAACAGTGTAAGAGGGTTCCCTTTTCTCCACAGCCTCTCCAGCATTTATTGCTGGTAGACTTTTGGATAGCAGCCATCCTGACTGGTGTGTAATGGTACCTCATTGTGGTTTTGATTTGCATTTCTCTGATAATGAGTGATGTTGAGCACCTTTTCATGTGTTTGTTAGCCATCTGTATGTCTTCTTTGGAGAAATGTCTGTTTAGTTCTCTGGCCCATTTTTTGATTGGGTCATTTATTTTTCTGGAATTGAGCTGCAGGAGTTGCTTGTATATTTTTGAGATTAATCCTTTGTCTGTTTCTTCATTTGCTATTATTTTCTCCCAATCTGACGGCTGTCTTTTCACCTTACTTATAGTTTCTTTTGTAGTGCAAAAGCTTTTAAGTTTCATTAGGTCCCATTTGTTTAGTTTTGCTTTTATTTCCAATATTCTGGGAGGTGGGTCATAGAGGATCTTGCTGTGATTTATGTCGGAGAGTGTTTTGCCTATGTTCTCCTCTAGGAGTTT
Organism: Cervus elaphus; assembly: GCF_910594005.1. Lineage (NCBI taxonomy): Eukaryota > Metazoa > Chordata > Mammalia > Artiodactyla > Cervidae > Cervus > Cervus elaphus. Next base: position 11,076,647 of record NC_057820.1, read on the forward strand.
TATAGTTTCTGGTCTGACATTTAGATCTTTAATCCATTTTGAGTTTATTTTTGTGTATGGTGTTAGAAAGTGTTCTAGTTTCATTCTTTTGCAAGTGGTTGACCAGTTTTCCCAGCACCACTTGTTAAAGAGGTTGTCTTTTTTCCATTGTATATCCTTGCCTCCTTTGTCAAAGATAAGGTGTCCATAGGTTCGTGGATTTATCTCTGGGCTTTCTATTCTGTTCCATTGGTCTATATTTCTGTCTTTGTGCCAGTACCACACTGTCTTGATGACTGTGGCTTTGTAGTAGAGTCTGAAGTCAGGCAGGTTGATTCCTCCAGTTCCATTCTTCTTTCTCAAGATTACTTTGGCTATTCGAGGTTTTTTGTATTTCCATACAAATTGTGAAATTCTTTGGTCTAGTTCTGTGAAAAATACCGTTGGTAGCTTGATAGGGATTGCATTGAATCTATAGATTGCTTTGGGTAGAATAGCCATTTTGACAATATTGATTCTTCCAATCCATGAACACGGTATGTTTCTCCATCTGTTTGTGTCCTCTTTGATTTCTTTCATCAGTGTTTTATAGTTTTCTATGTACCTGTGTCTTTAAACTTATCTCTTATATCAGCTCTTCGGATAACAGTGATATTCTTGTATGGATGGCCAGGATATGTCCAACTGCTTTCATGATAATATCACCTGAACGCTTGACATTTATTCAGCTTTGTGGATGATTTCTAAATTTTCCTGCCCTAGCTCCGGCTCCTATGATCTCAGCATTGAATGTTGGATGCTTGCCTCTAACTTGCTTTTTGAATTTTCTCCTCACTTCTCAATGCTAACCCAATACCATGTTAGATTTACTCACTCTTTGGGCTTGATCCAGCATCATCTCTCATCTTCCTGGGCTACCTCATCATGCTGTTTTTCCACCAGGTTCCTCTTTCCCATTTCCACTTGGCAGCAGTCTCAGAACCTCACGATGGTGTATTAATAAACCCTATTATGATGAGTAATGTCACAGTTCTGGTTTGGATTCTCATCCCGTGTGATAACAAAAACATAAAATATGGCAGGATGCTTTTATTGGAATTTTATGCACTGTAATGTTTATGCTCTGCTTCTCCAATTCAATTCAATTTTTTTTCCACATACAAAAGTTGATCTTTCCTGAGACCCATGCCTGCAACTCCACACTATGATAAAAGCTATCCTCCTTGCCACTACTTGTTAACTAAATCACGTGATGCCTTGTGATGCTTCATAATGGTTTTATATTCCTAATTCATATTTGTTCAACTAGAATATAAGTTATTAGAAAAGTATATTCCTTAAAGCTTAGTGTGGGGCCTTTTCCCAGGTCCCCATGCCTTAGAATTTCTGTTAAAGTACACACACACACACACACACACACACACACACACACACACACATTTAGTAAAAGAAACAGAGATGCCCTCTTTTACTTTCAATCAGGTGCTTCGCTTCATGTACATTGGTGCTTTTCAGTCACTCAGTTGTGTTCAACTTTTTGCAACCCCATGGACTGCAGCACATCAGACTTTCCTGTCCTTCATTATCTCCTAGAGTTTGTTCAAACTCATGTCCATTGAGTTGATGATGCCATCCAACCATCTCATCCTCTGTTGCTCCCTTCTCCTCCTGCCATCAATCCTTCCCAGCATCAGGGTCTTTTCCAATGAGTCAGTTCTTCACATCAGGTGGCCAAAATATTGGAGCTTCAGCTTCAGCATCAGTCCTTCCAATGAATATTCAAGGTCGATTTCCTTTAGCACTGACTAATTTGATCTCCTTGCAGTCCAAGGGACTCTCAAGAGTCTTCTCCAGCACCACAATTCAAAAGCATCAATTCTTTGGTGCTCAATCTCCTTTATGGTTCAACTCTCACATCCCTATATGGCTACTGGAAAAACCATAGCTTTGATTACATGGACCTTTGTCCTGCTGATATAGTATGAACCTTAACCGTAAACATCCTCTCTCATAACTCACACTAGTCGGCCACTGGAAAAATGCTTCCCATATCTTTTCCCCTGTATCCTTGAATAAGAGATGCCTACATCCCAGAGACTTGAAAGTGTGTGGGTTAAACCAACTGCTGACTTTGAATGTGGTTTCTCCTTCAGAATCCAAAGAGAATTTGAGCAGAGGAAGTACCAAGAAAAGAGAAATTTATTAGTTTATCACTCTTCCCCTTCAGATGGCAAGAGTACATTAAATTATTGCACAATGAAGAAAAGTTTTGCAGTCATAACAGGAGTCCTTTTTGCTCTATTTAATGGTACTGGAGATGCAAAAAGAAATAGGTAAGGAATATAACATATTTTAACAGCTTATTATTTTTATTTATACACTAAATATTTAGACATATGGTGTATGGGCTTACATTTATTCTTCTGCTCTGCACCCTGCAAATGAAAGGGGTGGGATTTCCGGGAATTTGGTAATCGTGCCTCATGTTCCTGGATCTGCCTTCAGTGTTCAGCTCAGGACTGCTCTGTGTTTGGGAAGTGTCAAGTCACGTTTGTCAGATTAATCAAAGCTAAGTATCAGAGACTGAATCTTCTTTCAGTTCTGAGACAGTAACCTGTTTTGAGATCCACGTCTAGGAGTCTAAATGGGCTTATCAGGAGAACCTCAGGCAGAAACCAAATTAACTCAGCTTCAGGGCAGTATTACCAGAGCACCTTTGCAAACAGAGATAGGAATCTATAGCAGGAAAAATTTGGAGTCCGGGGAACTGAGCAGTCTGAAGATAGGGCTGATGCCAAAAGGTGTCATCTTTCTGTTTCGTAACTGATGATGCAAATAAAGTTCCTTTCACATAAGAGGGAAGCGGAGACCATGGAAGTAATTAGAGGAGGGGGGCAGGACAGGAGAAATGGGGAACATTCTACAGGAGGATCTTCACAAGCCACATAGAAATCCCACTGCACTAAGGCCACGAGGGCTGAACTTTGAGCATCTGTAGCTCAGAAGTCAGAGAATTCTAAAACTCTCTCATCAGTTAAGATATCAGAAATAATGTATCCAGCACTTCTAAGACGGATCAGTGAGGTTGAAGATGATACAGAAGCAGAACATCAGAGCTCTAGAAAGGAGACTTTGGTGGCTATATATATATATATATATATCTGTCAAATCATAATTACAGTAGAAAATTTAGAAACAGTTTATTATACAGGTATGCTTTTTCTCAACTAACAGCTTGTCTTTGTGAAATCCTAAACTAAGAATGTTGTCAAACGAACAAGAGAGGGGTGAGGCTATTGAGAATTTTAGCAAAAATTCTAGTGCCTGGATAGCGTGAAATGGGAAAAGATGCTTCTTACTGAATGGCAGAAGGAAAAGAAAAGAAATGAGAATAAAGCAAATGCAGAATGCAGCTGCCACTGCCCAAGATGAATTAATCTATTATACTCCTCAATCATAATAACACTTGAAGAAAGCTAGCATGCTCTCTGAGCTACAAAGTAGTAATTTAAGATATAGAGAGTATAATCAATATACCCAAGATCATAAAGCTAGCAAACAGGCCCTGCCAGGATTCAAATTCAAGACATTTTACCATTAAACTCTGATTTTGACCCTTAACACACCCCTTCTGACCGTGGTACTAATTCATGGTTAACTGAGACTGAGCAGGTGACATTTTTAGCTAGTGCATTAGCTTTCCATCACTACTATAGTGAAGCACCTCAAACTAGTTAAATTAAACCAATATACACTCATCATAAGGTACAAAATGGGTGACTCATGTCCCCTTCTTCCACTTTTTAAAGCCCACCACTCCCCTCTGCTTGTTATTGCATCTTTTTTACTTATGTCTATCTGTATTAGCCTTATCAGGACCTTATGATTACACTGAATCAACCTGAATAAGTAAGCCAACCTGGATAATCAATCTGTATAATCCAACGTCATCTCCCCATCTCAAGATCCTTAGTTTATTTATGTATGCAAAGTTTCTTTCACTTTATAAGGTAATACAATCACAGGCTCTGGAGATTAGGACATGGACATCTTTGGAGAGGATATTATTCAGCTCTATATTGATTGATAATGTCAGGCACGTTGTAGATATTCTGCCTTTATTGAGTGCTGGCAGAGTTTAGAGCCTCTCACAGACAAAGAGAGGTCAGAGTCTCTTACTGACCCACGGCCCAACTGTATTAAACAGAACCTAGAGTCCGTGATTATAAAACAAAATTCTCAGGGAGATAACAGGACAGTCAGTGTGAGTGACAACAGAAACAGTGTTCTTTGATTGATGATCTTCTCCTCCAAGATTGTCAGAGGCCCTGCCCCAAAGGCCCTGCCTTGGCAGGATCTATATAGCAAAGTATCCACACAGGTTCTTTGGACCAGGATGAGTTTGAAGAAAGCACTTGGTCAAGGAGACAGGAATCTCTACCCTGGCAGAAGAGATGAAATTGTTTTAATTCAGAAGTAACATACAAAATCATGTGATCTGTAAAAATGAAAGGGCCAGGGAAGTTAAACCAACTCCAAGTTCTCATTCTTTCTCTCACACTCAGATATACATCACTCATCAGCTCTGTAAATAACTTAACCATCCTGGACCTCGATTTTTCACCTGAAAAATAGAAATTACAATGCCCTAGAGATGATTGCCAGGAGAACTGGATGGCATACAATTCACACGGCAGAGAGCTCACCCTAATTCTTGGCTGCTGCTGCTGCTGCTGCTGCTAAGTCGTTTCAGTCCTGTCTGACTCTGTGTGACACCATAGACCGCAGCCCACCAGGCTCCTCTGTCCCTGGGAGTCTCCAGGCAAGAATAGGGGAGTGGATTGCAATTTCCTTCTCCAATGCATGAAAGTGAAAAGTGAAAGTGAAGTTGCTCAGTTGTGTCCGACCCTTTGAGACCCCATGGACTGTAGCCTACCAGGCTTCTCCATCCATGGGATTTTCCAGGCAAGAGTTCTGGAGTGGGTTGCCAGTTCTTTCTCCATAATTCTTGGCTTGTAGCTCCAAATAATGGTTTTCTCCTTTGTGGTTCAATAACATAGCTTTACAGGCCAGCTGTGTAACCTCTGGATTTGTTTCTAGACACTTCACTTTTCCAAACTGAAGGGTAGAATAATAAATTGTTACCTACTAGAGTTACTAAAGTGGGCTTCACAGGTAGCACTAGTGGTAAGATAATCCTCCTGCCAGTGCAGGAGAGGTAAGAGACATGGGTTGGATCCCTGGGTCAGGAAGATCCCCTGGAGAAGGGAATGGCAACCCACTCCAGTATTCTTGCCAAAAGAACCCCATGGACAGAGGAACCTAGAGGGCTATAGTCTACAGGATCAAAAGGAGTCAGACATGACTAAGCATCTGAGCACAGGGTTACTAAAATTAGAGCATTTATCAGAGGACACAATTCAAATGCTGTGGCCCATACTGATGGATGGCCTGTGACTGGTGGTTCATGTGACATTTTCAGAGCTGTGTGGCAAACACATAAGAGGTCTATTCTACAAACTTGGTGTCTTGCATTGTGAATGAATGAAATTCTATAAACATTTTCATCAGTGAATGAATGTGTCAATTACTCTGTGCTTGTGCTCAGAAGGTCTCTGTGTTCTGTGATGTTTTCTTTCTTGTCCTCACATTATACTTCAAGTCTCTTCTCTCCATAAAATATGTCTTGACCCATCTTTGCACTCCCTCATTTTCCTCTCATGTTTTCAGTACTTGAATTTTAGCTCTCAGTTCATACTGACTTGTGTTTTCCTGTGAATAAGTCATCCCTGGTGCTACATATGGAACGGAAGACCTCTCCTGGACTGTAATCTCATCAGAGCTCTACAGAACTGAGGCATTCACCCCCCTCTGTTGGCTCTAGGTTATTTTCCTGGAAGTGGAGCTGGTCTTCCATGAGGATCCAGCACAATAGCTATCTCAATTTGGGTTCACTCAGGTGCAGACTTGGTATCAAGTAAGCAGGTGCAAGTTAAAACACACACACACACACACACACTAGAGGACTAAGGAGTGAACGTGGAACAGAAAGCAAGGAATAAGGGTTTGTTATCACTTTGGAGAATTCTAGAACAATGAAGACACTGCTTCTAAGAGTTAGCCCATTTGCGATATTAGTGAGCTGGAATATTTCAATACAAATTCCTGCCATACTTGAGGACTTCTGGCGAGTGGGCATGAAATCTCCAGTATTCCTACTCAGCCACATCATAGGCAGAGTGAACTCAGGCTTTCAGAAATCAGAAACTGGCAACTGGAAATCCATCAGGGGACAAAAGAACCTGTCAGGCTACAGTCATAGGGTTGTAAAGAGTCAGACAGGACTGAAGTGACTTATCGTACATTCACTCACGGTGAGGGACTGTGAGAGATGCAAGGACAGCTTCTGCCATAAAGTGCAAGTTGCTCAGTCGTGTCCAACTCTTTGTGACCCTATTGACTATACAGTTCATGGAATTCTCCAGGCCAGAATACTGGAGTGGGTAGCCTATCCCTTCTCCAGTGGATCCACCCAACCCAGGAATCAAACCGGATCTTCCACATTGCAGGCTGACCTCTTACCAGCTGGATTCTTTACCAGCTGGGCTACCAGGGAAGCCCCTATAAACATAAAACTAGAATTAATTAAAATTAGACTCTTCAGGAAAAAGTCTATTCAGTTCCTCTGCCCACTTTTTAATCAGGTTGGTTGTTTGCTTTATATTATAAACTTGTATGAGTTCTTTTTGTATTTTGTATATTAACTTCTTATCAGATAAATGGTTTGTAAATATTTTCTCCCGTTCTGTAAATTGCCTTTTCATTTTATTGATTGTTTCTTTTGTTGTGCAAAATCTTTTTAGTTTGATGTAGTCTCACTTGGGATTTTTTGCTTTTGTTGCTTGGTGTCATATCGAAAAAATGGTTTCCAATATCAAAGTTCAGGGACTTTTTACTTATGCTTTCTTCTAGGAGTGTTTCAGTTTCAGATCTTATATTCTAGTCTGCAATCTACTTCAAGTCACTTTTTATTACTGGTATAAGATAAAGATACAATTGTATTTTCTTGCATGTGGTTATCCAGTTTCTCCAATACCATTTATTAAAGAGATTATTCTTTCCCTACTTCATACTTTAGTTTTCCTTATCAATTGTAAGTTGATCATACATGTGTGTGTTTATTTCTAGGCTCTCTATTATTTTTTTTTTGGTATTTTGTTTATTTTAAAACCAGTATCATACTGTTTTATTTACTATAGCTTTATAGTACAGTTTTAGATCAGGAAATGTGATGCTTCCAGCTTTGTCCTTTTTTTCTCAAGATTGTTTTGACTTTCTAGAATCTTCTGTGATTCCATAAAAATTTTAGTTTTTTTTTTCCTATTTCTGTGAAAAATGCCATTGGGTTTATGAAAAGGATTTTATTGAGTCTATAGATTGTTTGTGTAATGTGGACATTTTGACAATATTAATTCTTCCAATTCATGAGCATAAAGTATCTTTCCACTTGTTTGTCTTTCTTCAATTTCTTCCATTAGTGTTTAATAGTTTTCAATATACTGATATTTCACTGTTGACTATACTGTATACCTGTATATATATACAATATACCTGTTGAACATACACAATATGTGAATTAGATGAAAAAATGCTCAACATCATTAATCATCACGGTAATGCAAATCAAACCACAATAACATATCTCCTCACACCTATTAGAAAGGCTACCATCTAAAAGCCAAGAGATAAAAGCATTAGTTGTGATCAAAAGGTAACTCTCATACATCATTAGTGGGAAAGTAGATTGGTACAGCCACTATGGAAAAGAATAGGAGGATCCTAAAAATTAAAAATAGAGCTATCATATTATCCAGCAGTTTCATTTTGTGGCACATATACAAAGGAAACGAAAACAAGATATTGAAGAAATATTTGCACCATCATATTTATTATAGAATCATTCACAACAGCTAAGATATGGAAACAACTTAAGTGTCCATCAGTAGATAAATGGGTAAAGAAGAAGTGAGATATATGTGTACATACACACACATATTGGGAGTATTCGTCAGTCAGCAGAAAGAAGGAAATCTGCCATTTGCAGCAACATGGAAATGAGCAGATACTGATCAAATGGTGCAGACTTCCAGTTAGAAGATGAATAAGCCCTGAGGATTTAATGCATAGCATTAAGAATATAGTTAATAATAGTGCATTATATAGTTGAAAATTGCTGAAAGAGTAAATCTTAAACGTCCTCACTGCAAAAAAAAAATGGTAATTATGTGGTGTGATAAATATGTTAGCTAACTCTACCATGGCAATCAGATTGCAAAAAATAACTATTAGATAAACATGTTGTGTACCTTAAATTATACACAGTGTTACGTACCAATTATATCACAGTAAAGTGAGGAGAAAAGACTAGACCTAAAACCTTGTTTCATCCATAAACTATATGAACTTAAATCACTCTACTTATGTATCTAAGTCAGATTTTCCCCTAAAAGATGGATATTAGAATAATATGTGCCTTTTGGAATTGTTGTAAGGATTAAATAAAATAATAGAATTAATATACTGCTGAGTTCATCTACATGATAACAGTTATTATTATTGTTATTATTAAGCCAGTTTTAGCATGATACTGGAGAAGGAAATAGCAACCCACTCCAGTGTTCTTGCCTAGAGAATCCCGTGGACAGAGGAGCCTGGTGGGCTGCCGTCTATGGGGTTGCAAAGAGTCAGACACGACTGATGCGACTTAGCAGCAGCAGCAGCGTGATACAACAGCCTCCACACAGGAGTGCCTAACAAATCTAAATTTATATATGCTAAAAACCTACTTAAAACTCCAAAAGACATTATCTTGACTTTTCCTTATTTGTATTTTTTCACCACACTACCCGGCATGACAGAAAATTACAGATGTTATTGAAAATAAGTCTTCAAACATCAGGGACACATTTTAGTGTGTGTGTGTATATATATATATAAACAGAATGGTTTTGCTTTCCAGTGCTCCACAAAAAAATAAACTAATTAGAAGGAAGGAAGAAACATAAAAAGAATTTTTTTCTTCAAGCAGGACATGAAAAGAGAGCTATTCTTCAAATATTTATAGGGTTTTGGCCCCAGAGTCTCCCGTGTTTTCCTCTCAATAGCCTCAGGAAGATGGGGAGGGTGCATTGTATAATATAATGGGAGGAGGAGACCCTCTGGAGGATTTCAAGGTTGAGATGCTGCACTGTGACGAGAGGGTCTGGTAGGTGTTTTCTGCCTCCTTTTCTGGGTATTACAAGTGGGTGGGGAGGGAAGGGAAGTAACACAATTTGGAATCTGGAAGACATAGAAAGAAGAAAAAAAAATTTTTTTAATGAATAGGCAACTTTTAATTGTTACCATATTTCTGGTTATGTAAGTCACAAATCACAGAACTCAATATATAGAGGGGAAGATACTGGGAAGACTCAGAGGGAGAGTTTTAAGTCCCAGACTTGGAAAGGGTTCCCTAGACCTCAGCACAGGGCTGGGTGGTCTTCTAAACCAGCGAGGTGGTGTCATTAACATGACTCAGCCCCGCTCTCTCTCCATTTACATGTGACAATCCCAGGAACCAGATCAGTTCCTCTGGGGCAAGCTGCCTGTGCTCTGGGTCATCAACAGTGGTGAAGGACAGAGCCCCCTGGCCCCGAAGTGACCTTGGAGAGAGGCAGCCAGCCTACCTGGCATTTAGTGCTAATCCATGCTCTTTCTTCTGCCCTTTACCTCCTTCTTCCTAAGAAGAGTAGATGGGCTGAGGGTTTCCTTCATTTAAGAGGAATCTTTGACTGCCGAGAATTAAAAAAAAAAAAAAAAAAAAAACACAGAATAGGACCTCAGGTAACAGAGAGCTGTGACTTTACTGCTGTCAGTTAAAGGAATGACACATTGAATGTGTCTTCTAGATAGGCCAGACTAATTCATCTCAGACTGTGAACTTGCGATTCAGGATAGAAGTGGAAGAGAAAAGAGCTAAAATAAATGAAATAATTCAAATACCATTGGAAACACAGGAGAAAATTTTTACCTATGGTGTACCTTTTAACCCTAATAGCACACTGATGAGAAGGGATCAATAGTTCCATTCTATATTTTAAAAAAAGGAAAATTGTGAAAAAAAAAATAAAAAAATAAAAAAATAAAAAAAGGAAAATTGTGTTGTAAGTGGACAGAATTTTTGTGCTAATACATGATTTTTTTGCTTCCAGGTTGAAGCAACCTGAGTGAAAGGTCATGCTGTTCCTGAAAACTCTTATTTTTTAATAATTCCAATTGAGTTATAATTTACATACAAAGATATACATTCATCTGAGTTGTAAGGGTCAATAAGGTTAGACAGACATTTGTAACCTAATCATCCTTACCTCACACCACATCAAGAATTTTCCCCGTCACTCAGGTATATACGTCATGCTCTTTCTCAATGATCCCCTTAGCAATCTCTGATTTGATTTCCATCATTTCATATGACCAGATAAATACATTGGCTATTCCCTTGGGGCCTTGATTCTTTTGCTCAACATATACTTATATATATATTTATATTCATCCGTGTTACTGTATGGATCAACTCTTCCTGTTTTTGTAGTTGAGTAGTATTCCAGTGTAAGATTATACCATCTTTTATTTTTCTCTCTTAATTCTTTTCCCTAATAACGGACATTTGAGGTTTTTTTCTGTTTTGGAGCTATTAAGAATAAAGTTGCTTTGTGAACTTCCATGGTGGTACAGTGCCTAAGAACCTGCCTGCCAATGCAGGAGATACAGGTTCGATCCCTGGTCTGGGAGCCTGCAGTCTAGGGCCTGTGAGCCACAACTACTGAGCCCACGTGCCTAAGGCGTGTGCTACACAACAAGAGAAGCCACTGAGTGAGAAGCCCGTGCCCCACAACTCACACGTAGCCCCCGCTCACCACAGTCGGAGAAAGCCTGCACACAGCAGTGAAGACCCAGCATAACCAAAAAACATAAATGAATATTTTTTTAAAAAAGAAATAGATTATAAAAAAAAAAAAGAACACAGTTGCTCTGAACACTTATTTGTATACGGGATTTTTTAAGGACATATATAACCTTTAGCACAGCCGCCAAGTAGTCATGGCCGAGTGGTTAAGGCGATAGACTGGAAATTCACTGGGGTTTCCCCGCACAGGTTCGTATCCTGCTGACTATGGTACCTTTCACCAGGGAGAGGTTAATCCTATTTTGGAGAAGGAAATGGCAACCCACTCCAGTACTCTTGCCTGGAAAAATCCCATGGACTGAGAAGCCTAGTAGACTACAGTCCATGGGATCCCAAAGAATCAACGACTGAGCGACTTCATAACCATTACTCTTGGGTAAGTATTAGAAGTAGACTTGCAGGATCATGAGGTACATATGTATTCACTGTTATAAAAATTTCAAAATTATTTTTTTCCAAAAGTGGTTTATATCTTATATTCCCACTAACAATGCAAAAGACTTCAGGTTACTTTGCCCTCCCACTAATGTTGGGAACTGTCAGTTTAAAACCTTTAGCCTTTTTTGTGAACATGAAATAGTATCTCACTTAGGTTTTAACTTACATCTCCTTTTGACAAATGATGTGAAGCACAGTTTCATGTGCTTATTTGCCATTTGTATCTCTTTTGAATGGATTGACTAAATTCGAGGTACTTGTATTTTTATTTCTGAGTTGTATTAATTCTATATTTATTCTAGATGCAAGTTTTTTTCCCCCAGATGTGTTTATTGTGAATAGCGCCGTCATCCAATTTGTGGCTTTCTTTTAAACTTTCTTAATGCTATCTTTTAACCCAAATATTTTATTTTAATCGGACATATTAATATTTTAAATTCAATTTTTTATTTTTTAGAGTTAGTGCTTTTTGTGTCCTAGAAAAATTTGTCCAACTCCCACATTTTATAATTTTAGCTACAGTTTGTGTTCTGATCTTTCTTGAATTTAAATACCATATGAAGTGAGATACAGGTGGAGCTTCATCTGCTTTCATATTACTGATATGAAATATGTTTTTCTATCACTATTTGTTCAAAATTTTATCTTGCCCTTGAATTTGCCTTGATGCCTTTGTAGGAAATAAGTTTAACATTCACAAGAACATTTCATGAACATCTGGCTGTGTCAGAATTGTTTTGTAAGCACCATCTTTCACCAAAAAAGAAATACCCTCTTTTTACTCAAGTTTGAAATTTTTGTCTCTCTTACCAAAACAATACATACTACCAAAAATGTTTAGTTAACATCTGTCCAGTTTCACCTAAATTTAAACTTTAGAAAGAGAAATTTCTAAATGCTTCTAGGAAGGAAAACAAGAAACAGACTATTCAAAGGATCAGGAATCAGAAAGACATTACATTTGCAACCAGAAAGCCTGACAGTCATGAGACAGTGAAAGATGCCTTTGAAATTCTGAGAATAAAATATTTAACCTTGGATTCTATCCCTCAAACACCAACTGCAAGTGAAGATGGACTAAACACAAGTATTCAGGTGAGCACATTCTTAATATGTTACTTTCTTTGCACTCTCTCATAGAAAGCTACTGAAAGTTGTTTCCATAAAAATAAGGAACCAAAACAACACGTAGAAGGCATGAGATCCACAGCACAGAAGATGCAAATAATAAACAATGAAACTCTCAGAGAAATCGCTAAAGAAAATTGCTAGATCTCATCTGTACAACTAAACCAGAAATCAATCAGCACAGATAAAAACAGGTCAGAAATCTCAAGGCAGCACAACACTATATATTTCAACTCAGCAAAGTTTTCATAGTTGAGAGAACTATGAGGAAGACATTAGTAACAAATGCATAGATGATTACAAACAAGACAAAATATTGCACAGGGAAAATTTAAAATCACCATAGCTTACTAGATGACCCAGCAATCAATAGATTTATGTTGCCATGATAATTTAAATTCTCAATAATGATTAAAATCAAAATATGATATATATGCCACAGGTAGAAGGAAAGCTGGAAAATGAATTGATGATTGATGCAAGGAAAGGAGATGTAAAAGAAAGAAAAAATCCTCATTTTCCATACTAAGAACACATTACATAAAGTTTAAAAATTGTAAAAGCAATAAGCAGACATTTAGTTTTGTTATATAAACATGGAGATAAATGACAGAAGTGGCTATTCTTAGTGAGGAGAAAAGAAACTGAAAGGCATTTAAGGACAATCTTTTCCATAACAGTACTTGTAGAATGATTTTACTTGTTATACTAAATGCCTGCATAACTGATTTTTTTTTTTTTTTAATTTAAGCTTCTTCTTCTTCTTCCGTTTTTTTAAAAGGAAGTATCCTAAACTTAAGAATCTGGAGGGGGCTGAGTTTAAGTGGAAACACTTCCATAAACTACAAGTGTTTTTCAAGGTACCTATGGATCTCAGTTCCCTTTCTTTTAATAAAATGAAGATAATTAAGCCCATTTTGCAGTTTTAGAAGGACAAACTATGAAGCTTTCACTACTAAAATGCACCTAGAAAAGTCTTTAATAATGCATTTCTCAATGATTATCTGAGTTGAAATTGTTAAAATGCAGGTCACTGGGACTTCCCTGGTGATCCAGTGGTTAAGACTTCACCTTCTAATGCAGAGAGTGTGGGTTCAATCCCTGGTTGGGAAGCTGAGATCCCATATGCATCATGGCCACAAAACCAAAAAACATAAAACCAAAACCATACTGTAGCAAATTTAATAAACACTTCAAAACTGTCCACATCAAAATAATATCTTTAAAAAAAAATGCAGGTCCTTTCCATCATCTGTAAATCCTAAAACCTAGCCTTCAAGCTCAAGGATTTGTGCATTTAGTAAAGACTCAGTTGGTTCTGATACTCAATAGAGCTTGGGAATTAGAGGCACATGGTTTTGATCCTTGCATAGATTAGTAACCTGGGAAATTTCCTTAGACTGCCTTGGCCTCTGTTTTCAAACTTTGGGAATAGAGTGAGCTGATTCCTCCAGCACATAAAAACTTTAGCACTGGGCCTCCTATTGTCAGACATTCAATAAATGTGCACTCTCTCTCCCTCCATCAATCAGCTTTGCCTCTGATATAAAATTATCTTGGCACATTACAGAATCAGACAGTGAAAACAAAAAACCCCAGACATTGAATTGGATCCAGTTCCAATTGTACAAACTACCAACAGCTGGTTATTGAGAGACTGGTATGTGCCTAGCATTCCGTGAGATGCTGTGAGGAAAATTAGCATTTTTGCAACAGAAGTTTATGCCGTAAGAGGTCATTTTGACAGACGGCATCCATGCAAAGCCATTTTAGAACCAGACAATGTTAAAGATGGAAGGTACCTTAGAGGATTTCTGGTTAAACACCTCTATTACATAGAGAAAGGGACAGGAGATCTGTGTGGGCAAAATTTCCTCGAAATTGTTTAGATAATGATGGAGAAATATACCAGACTCAGGTAGAACCATTCAAAGGCTATCTCTCTTTTGAATGCAGCAATGATTTTCAAAACAATTGTTTTATATGCTGAATATTTTTATTTTCAAATGAAATGTGACATGGCAACAATACATATGAGCAAAACTACTCTGTTTAAGGTAGGATCAGATGTCTGCAGTTATCCTCTCTTGGACCCTTCATGGAACCTGTCAAAACTTGGCTATCCAAACGTCACCAACATAACCTGTTGATAAGACAAGAATGAGTTTATTGCTTACAGAGGCAAAGGAGAACATGATCTTTGCAAAGATTTGGCAGTGTCTCAGCTTAGGGATGGTAAGATCAGAATTTGTTAAGACTTGAAAGTTTGGCTTAAGGAAAGTCTTTCAATGCAGTGACTGGATAAGGATTGGCTAAGGATCGTGATGAAACAACCCACGGTTTGTGGAGATTGCAAGCAGGGATTTTGAGGTGCAGGACTCAGAATTTGAGGGTGCTAGCTATCTGTTACTGCCTTCCTTTGAAGAGCCAATGGGGTTTTTAGGAAGTTTCTGAAATGAGTAATCCAATTGTTTGCTGGGGCAGAACAATTCCAGTAAAGTCAGGTGGTGTCCCGAAGACAGTAAAATAGCAAAGCCAAGTTACCATGGAAAATAAAGTGTGATTTCAGTTCAGGGCTCAGGTTGAGGGGGCGGGGGCATGGGGGTGATCGTGGTAGACAGCTTTGGTTCACAAACTCATAGGGTTTTATCAGGCAGAGCTAAAAAGCTACCCTCATCCTGACTCTGTGCCTTCACCAATCTATCCTTAATGTAGCTGACACCCAGTACTAAGGATCCCAGCTTCTCTCTCTATGAAAATGATAAAGTGTCTTTTGTCATCTACTCTTGTGTTTCACCTCCATACTTTCTCCCCAGCCTGCCCCACCTCCACGGATGTCTCAGTTCAGTTCAGTCAGTCATGTCCTACTCTTTGTGACCCAATGGACTGCAGCTTGCCAGGATTCCCTATCCATCACCAATTCCCAGAGCTTGCTCAAACTCTTGTCCATCAAGTTGGTGATGCCATCCAACCATCTCATCCCCTGTTGTCCCCATCTCCTCCTGCCTTCAATCTTTCCTAGCATCAGGTTCTTCTCCAATGAGTCAATTCTTTGTATTAGGTGTCCAAAGTATTGGAGTTTCAGCTTCAGCATCAGACTTTATAATGAATATTCAGGACTGATTTCCTTTAGGATTGACTAGTTGGATCTCCTTGCAGTCCAAGGGATGCTCAAGAGTCTTCTCCAATACCACAGTTCAAAAACATCAATTCTTCGGGGCTCAGTTTTCTTTATAGTCACATCCATATGTGACTACTGGAAAAACCATAGCTTTGACTAGACGAAACTTTGTCACAAAGTACTGTCTCTGCTTTTTAATATGCTGTCTAGGTTTGTCATGGCTCTTCTTCCAAGGAGCAAACATCTTTTAATTTCATGGCTGCAGTTACCATCTGCAGTGATTTTCGAGACCAAAAAAATAAAGTCTTCCACTGTTTCCATTGTTTCTCCAACTACTTGCCATGAAGTGATGGGACCAGATGCCATGATCTTAGTTTTCTGAATGTTGAACTTTAAGCCAACTTTTTCAATCTCCTCTTTCACTTTCATCAAGAGACACTTTAGTTCTTCTTCACTTTCTGCCATAAGGGTGGTGTTATCTGCATATCTGAGGTTATTGATATTTCTCCTGGCAATCTTGATTCCAGCTTGTGTTTCATCCAGCCTGGCATTTTGCATGATGTACTCTGCATATAAGTTAAATAAGCAGGGTGACAATATATAGCCTTGACATACTCCTTTCCTGGTTTGGAACCAGTCTGTTGTTCCATGTCCAATTCTAACTGCTGCTTCTTGACCTGCATACAGATTTCTCAGGAGGCATGTCAGGTGGTCTGGTAGTCCCATCTTTTGAAGAATTTTCCACAGTTTGTTGTGATCCACACAGTCAAAGACTTCGGTGTAGTCAATAAAGCAGAAGTAGGTGTTTTTCTGGAACTCTCACATTTTCAATGATTCAACAGATGTTGGCAATTTGATCTCTGGTTCCTCTGCCTTTTCTAAATCCAGCTTGAACATCTGGAAGTTCACTGTTCACATACTGTTGAAGCCTGGCTTGGAGAATTTTGAGATTTCTTTGCTAGCATGTGAGATGAATGCAATTTTGAGGTAGTTTGAACATTCTTTGTCACTGCCTTTCTTTGAGATTGGAATGAAAACCAACCTTTTCCAGTCCTGTGGACCAACTATCTGCTTATACCCTCTTTTCAGAACTGCTTTAAGTCTCTTCTTCAAAGGCATCAATCCAGCACTGACACTATTACAATAATATCTCTTCTTGTAGTTAATGAAACTGTTTCTGAGAATGAATACTTAATTTGCCCAAAGTTATACAACTTATACATGGTAGCTGCTGCTGCTGCTGCTAAGTTGCTTCAGTCAGTCTTGTCTGACTCCTTGCGACCCCATGGACTGCAGCCCACCAGGCTCCTCCATCCATGGGATTTTCCAGGCAAGAGTACTGGAGTGGGGTGCCATTGCCTTCTCCATACATGGTAGAGATGCTGATGAAAACCAAAGGTCTTGACCATTAAGTCCTCTGATGACAGCACATGCTGTGCTGTGAGGGAGTGGACCAAAAGACTGATCACTAGCAGGAGTCGAAAGAAAGACACCTTGGCCAGAAAGCCCAAGCCTATGGAGTGAGCCTGGAAACAGTGACAGGACATAAATATCAAACAATGAAAATTAGACCAAGTAAAGATGGGATAGAGGGAAGGTAGGTTAGATGCATGAGCCACCATCTATTAATAAAGGTAAGGACCACTATCCATAGCAATAAACCCAGAGAACTAGTGTTTTCAATCACACTCCTGGCATTTTGCCATCTAATATAAGCCACGTGTGTTGCATAAGCCATATTTTGCTGTCCTATAGCTATGAACACTTGTGAATATACAACAGGCTTTGAAACTTGGACAAAATATCTTTATTTCTCATACCTGTAGTCTTGCAAAAATAATTCCAAATGCTTCTAAATTCCCATTGAGTAGGAAAGTATTGATGTTAATAAAATTTTGAAGAAATATACCCTCCCAATAGCAGCAAAGTTCCATATGTAAAAGTAAAGCTTAAACTTAAAGTAAGAACTCACTTAGTCATTCATTATCAATATATATTTTGTGATCATCTCTTTTACACCAAGTTCCATCTAAGATATAAGGAGAGTAAACATAAGAACAGCAGAACTCCTGGGCTTAAGAAGGAATATTCCAGCTGAAAGAGAGAGACACAAAACAAGCTAAAAGTAAATTATCTCTGACAATGTCAAGTACTATGAAAATAAAAGTATTAGACTCTTTGCAACCCCATGGACTGTAGCCCACCAGGCTCCTCTGTCCATGGGAATTCTCCAGGCAAGAATACTGAAGTGGGTTGCTATTCCCTTCTGCAGAGGATCTTCCCAACCCAGGGATAGAATCTGGGACCCCTGTACTTAGATTCTTTATCGTCTGAGCCCACCTGGGGAGCCCTTCCTTTCATTTCATTCATTTCCAAGTACTACGAAGGAAATGAAAAAATAAAATAGAAAGCAAAATGCTAAGTGACCAGCAGAGAGAAGTGGCTTTCCACGAGTTGTTCAGAGATGGAAGCCTTCTTGGAAAGATCATCCCATGCACTGAGGTCTGTGTGTAATTAGTCAGATGAGAGCACATCAGAGAGAAGAAACAGCAAGTCCAGGGCTCGGGAGACAGACCGAGCCGAGAATACAGAGCAAAGGAAAGGCCGCTAGGTAAAACTAAGGGAGCATAATATGGCTTTTAAGGAAAAGGATGCAGAGGTCTTGCCATATTTTTAGCATTATGATATAGAGGTCAGAATTTATTTTGAGCACAAAGGAAAACCACAGAAAAACTTTAAACAGCAAGAGGGGTGATATAATCTGTAGCTCTGTAGCTACAGATTGTAGGGGAGAAAATGATGCTGTTTTATTATAATTACTCTAAGCAAGAGACACTTTTGAAATTAATTTTTACTGGCACATAGTTGCTTTACAATGTTGTGTTAGATTCTGCTGTATTGCAAAATGAATCAGCCACATATAAACATGTGTCTCCTCCCTTTTGGACTCCCTTCCCATCTAGGTCACCACAGTGCATTAAGTAGAGTCTCCTGTGCTATACTGCACATTCTCATTAGGTACCTATTTTATCCATAGTGTCAATACTCCTCAGCCACAAAAAGGAATGACATTGAATCACTTGTAGAGACATGGATGGACCTAGACTGTGGTGCTGCGCTTAGTCGCTCAGTTGTGTCCGACTCTTTGTGACCCCATGGACTGTAGCCCACCAGGCTCTCCTCTGTTCATAGGGAGTGTCCAGTCAAGAATACTGGAGAGGGTTGCCGTACCCTTCTGCAGGGGAATCTTCCCAACCCGTGGCTCGAACCCTGGCCTGCTGCATCACACGCAGATTCTTTCCTGTCTGAGCCACAGGGAAGCCCAAGAATACTGGAGTGGGTAGCCTATCCCTTCTCCAGGGGAACTTCCTGACCCAGGAACTGAACCAGGGTCTCCTGCATTGCAGGCAGATTCTTTACCAGCTGAGCTCATACAAAGTGAAGTAAATCATAAAGAGACACTATTGGCATGGGCTGAAGTAGGCCAGTGGAAATGGAGAAACATGAATAGATTTAGGATGAATTTTGGAGGAAAACCTGCTGCTGGATTAGATAAGAGGTTAATGAGATGAGTAATAAAAAATACCTTCACTCGTCCCCTTAAGCCCACAGGTGTGCTGGTGTTACACACTCGGAGAGATCAACAAGAGGAACACATTTGGGGGTATGAGAGAAAGCAGCTTCTGTTTTGATGTTGTTAGATTTGAAATTCTTTTAGATATCCAAGTGCAACAGTCAAGTAAGCTGTTAGAAAACTATTCTTGAGCTCAAGGGAGTTTTCAAGACTGAAGGCAGAAAGTGGGGAGTCATCAGCTTGTTGATGTTATTTAAAGCCATGGATGAAATCATTCGGGAAAGAGCATAGATTGTTAAGAGAGGAAACAGGAACCTGCCCTGGGCACTCAACTGCTGAGATCTACAGAGAGGAGCAGTGTTTCCCATTGGTGCTGGACCAACAATATAAAAGCATCCTTGAAGCTGAGGGGGGAATTTTGCCCTTAAAAGAGCTGCTTTATCATTCTGCAAAGTGCTCAGAGCTAAGCCAAAGAAGCAAAAGAAGACCTCAGCTGGGGAGGCTAATGTGGAGTCTAAAGGAAATTTTGTTCCTTCAGGGAACAAAATTGTTTCCTAAACACACAGACACTTTCAAATGTTTTTTATTTTATTATTGCTCTCTATCTCATCCTATTTTATTTTACTTACTTTGCTTATACATCATCAGAAAAAATAAGGAGGGAGAAAGCTGTCTCTCTTCTTTCTCTCCCTCTCTTACACACACACACACACACACACACACACACACACACACACTCATCTGAAACCAAAAATGACTAGCAGAGAACATTGCATCTCAGAGCTATCAAAGATCTCAGCGAAGCTTTAGGATGTCCATTAAAGTGTCATGAAATCAAAGCAGAGCAACAGTTATGACCGAGATGGACAATATAATTCAATGCCAAGGCCAAAATTTTTCTGTATTCTGGCTCATTATCAGAAAAATGTGGGTTGAGGACACAGAATGGAATAAAAAATATACAAGACAGCTTGAAAAAGATCAGAGTAGGGTAGATGGAGGATTTGTAAGCATTGAGGACAAAGAGCAGAGAAAAATCCCTTCTGTGCTCTCAGAACACACACAGCCATGGGGGGTAAAAACACGTGATGCCATGAATGCCAGGGAAGGAGTGATCACAGGTTCAGCAGATACTACAGGGTGTGAATTACATTATTAGGTCTGAAGGTTGCTAGTTAAAAGGTTACCTTACACTTAAAAATGGGTGTGGATATTGATATTCATTTCTTATAATACTGTAGAATTATTCTCCCATATTTTCTTTCTTCTTCCATTAATTTTCCTTTATTTTTTACTATATATCTTCATTTTAAAATGTACATTTTAAAGATGTCAGATTAATCAGTATAATCTTTGAAGTATGAAGAATGTTACAAAAACAGAACACCAACCATCTCTCCATTATTGCTGTAATGGAACATTTTTAAATTATATATCTATATGTAATTATATTTATAACATATATTCTACAGATGTATGTATACATTTTAGTGAAAGGGCCATCTCACATTCTTAATTTCCACTTCAGCTCGTGACTTCCTACTAAATGAGTCTGTTGCAATGAGAAAAGTCAAGTGATTTCATGTCAAAGCCACCTGGACATTAAGAAGTTGATTCAACATACAAGTTAACACCACCAAGAAAAAACATGAATATGGGCTCATAGCTTGTTGCCAAGGAATAAGATGGCTCCTTGCTCTGAATCTGTGGTTGAGGGCAAACATTCTGTCATATTTGTTCATTCTGTCCTCAAAGAGGAAGATACAAGGTCAGACTGACTGGGTTTGGAACTTATCTCTGAGATTCACATGTTACGTGGCTTTAGGCGAGTTACTGTTTTTACATTAGCCCCTGTTTATGCTGGTAGGCTGCAGTCCATGAGGTTGCTAGGAGTCGGACACGACTAAGTGACTTCACTTTCACTTTTCACTTTCATGCATTGGAGAAGGAAATGGCAACCCACTCCAGTGTTCTTGCCTGGAGAATCCCAGGGATGGGGGCGCCTGGTGGGCTGCTGTCTATGGGGTCCGCAGAGTTGGACACGACTGAATCGACTTAGCAGCAGCAGCATGCTTCCCTGATAGCTCAGTTGGTAAAGAATCTGACTGCAATGTAGGAGACCTGGGTTGGGAAGGGCAAGGAGAAGAAGGGCAAGGGAAGACCTGGAGAAGGGCAAGGCTACCCACTCCAGTATTCTGCCCTGGAGAGTTCCATGGACTGTATAGTCCATGGGGTTGCAAAGAGTCGGACAGGACTGAGTGACTTTCACTTTCTATTTATTCAGTGTTGGGTTGGCGGGGAGAAGCATGGGGGAAGAAAGAGGGGAAAGTAGAAAAGGGGAGGAGATGGAGAGAAGGAGCAGGACTTTGTTGGGTTATGAAGAGAATTGCACTTTATGTGAAACACTGAAAACAAAGATCTTTCAAGAGATACTGTCATTATCATTCATTTATGCAACCAGCCTAGTTGAGAACCAACTGCATACGAGCTTCTCTGTCACTGTAAGGGATATGGGGATGAGTGAAGTTGTCACCTCCAGTATAAAACTAGTCTAATGAACAGGTACAAAATCCTCTATGGGCTATAGCTCCATCTACTGCTGTCATCTGAAAACATCTTGGTCTCTTTCTTGTACTTACTGATGCATTGATGCCTTAATAAAAAGCACCCCTTCCCCCAATGACTTGTGATCTTCCTTAAAGCAATCAATGTCAAATCAAACTACACATTAAAAACTGTAACCTCAGAATTCCTATTTCTTCACATTCAGACCACCTGATCTGCCTCCTGAGAAATCTGTATGCAGGTCAAGAAGCAACAGTCAGGACTGGACATGGAAAAATGGACTGGTTCCAAATTGGGAAAGGAGTATGTCAAGGCTATATATTGTTACCCTGCTTATTTAATTTATATGCAGAGTACATCATGAGAAATGCTAGGCTGGATGAAGCACAAGCTGGAATCAAGATTGCCAGGAGAAATATCAGTCACTTCAGATATGCAGATGACACCACCCTTATGGGAAAAAGTGAAGAATAACTAAAGAGCCTCTTGATGAAAGAGAAAGAAGGGAGTGAAAAAGTAGGCTTAAAGCTCAATGTTCAGAAAACTAAGATCATGGCATCTGGTCCCATCACTTCTTGGAAAATAGATGGGGAAACAATGGAAACAGTGACAGACTTTATTTCTTTGGGCTCCAGAATCACTGCAGATGGTGACTGCAGCCATGAAATTAAAAGACGCTTGTTCCATGGAAGACAAGCTATGATCAACCTAGACATTATAGTAAAAACCAGAGATATTACTTCGCCAACAAAGGTCCATCTAGTCAAAGCTATGGTTTTTCCAATAGTCATGTATGCATATGAGAGGTGGACTATAAAGAAAGCTGGGAGAAGGTGAGGGTGGGATGATCTGAGAGAACAGCATCAAAACATGTATATTATCAAGTGTGAAACAGATCGCCAGTCCAGGTTGGATGCATGAGACAAGTGCTCGGGGCTGGTGCACTGGGATGACCCAGAGGGATGGGGTGGGGAGGGAGGTGGGAGGGGGATTCAGGATGGAGAACACATGTAAATCCGTGGCTGATTCATGTCAATGTATGGCAAAAACCACTACAATGTTGTAAATTAATTAGCCTCCAACTAATAAAAATAAATCAAAATAAATAAATAAAATAAAGAAAGCTGAGCACCAAAGAATTGATGCTTTTGGTTTTTTTGTTTTTGTTTTGGGGTTTTTTTTTTTCATTTATTTTTATTGACATGAACCAGCCATGGATTTTGACATGAATCAGCCATGGATTTCGAACTGTGGTGTTGGAGAAGATTCTTGAGAGTGCCTTGGACTGCAAGGAGATCAAATCAGTCCATCCTAAAGGAAATCAGTCCTGAATATTCATTGGAAGGACTGATGCTGAAGCTGAAACTCCAGTACTTTGGCCACCTGATGTGAAGAACTGACTCCGTGGAGAAGACCCTGATGCTAGGAAAGATTGAAGATGGGAGGAGAAGTGGATGACAGAGGATGACATGGATGGATGGCATCACTGACTCGATGGACATAAGTTTGAGTAAACTCCAGGAGTTGGTGATGGACAGGGAAGCCTGGCATGAGGCTATCCATGGGGTCACAAAGAGTTAGACATGACTGAGCCACTGAACTGAACTGAACTCCAGGGTTCCTTATTTCCTCACATTTGTTGATGTTTCCTATAACGGCATCCATTGCTACAACAACTGCTTCTGCCATTAAAAGCAAAACCCAACATTCTACTCAATCACCTCAACTCTCATTCTCCCACTTTCTACCCCATAGACAGAAGCTCAGCCAGGAGAATATGTGGATTTTCTTGGGGTGGGACAGGCAGTCCTTATGTTATGGTTGAATGCTTTTTCTAAGCTCATGTCACATGAATCACCTAGGGGTCTTAACACAGGGGTCATTAGTTCTGGAGCGGAGCCTGAAATTCTAGCAGGCTACCAAGTGATGCTGTTGCTGCTGGTCTAAGGACACTTGGATAAGTGGCATTCCAGTAGTCCTCAGGTTGCCCTGTTTTAGAGTTAAAGGAACTCTGAGTCCTCCACTCTAGTATCCTTACCTGGAGAACTCCATGAACAAAGGAGCCTGGCAGGCTACAGCCCTTGGGCTCGCAAAGAGTCAGACACAACTGAGCGACTAACATGCACTGAGTCCTAGAGATTTAGAAATTTGATTTATGTTAGCGTGTTGAGTGAAAATTCCCCTTTCTGTGGATTACTCACATTAACCACATTAATAGTTATAATACAGATAGGCAGAGAGGTTAAAAATGGGCTGTAATGAGAAGCACCAATCATAAGGTTCAAGATGCTTAAATTCATAAGGCCAAACATTAT
The DNA here is from genome assembly GCF_910594005.1 of Cervus elaphus. NCBI lineage: Eukaryota > Metazoa > Chordata > Mammalia > Artiodactyla > Cervidae > Cervus > Cervus elaphus. The sequence continues at coordinate 11,100,772 of NC_057820.1, forward strand.
CACCTTTGGGCTCACCTACAGGAAAAGTTGAATAGTAATCAAAATGTGAATCAGAGAGTGCAAAATCTGAGCAAGGATGGTTGGATCAATTGAATATACATACATCTCACAATTTCATATGTGTCCTCAAATTCAAACTTGTTAGTCACCCTCTACCTATCTGAATCTCTCTTCTCCATGACTTCTATTCTTTCTTCACATTTGATAGAACAATAGAAATTCTTTATCTGGACCTTCCATTTAAAGATAGGTACATTGTTAATTAGGTATTCCCTGGTAGCTCAGCTGGTAAAGAATCGACCTGAAATGCAGGAGACCCCGGTTTGATTCCTGGGTAAGGAAGATCCCCTGGAGAAGGAAAAGGCTACCCACTCCTGTATTCTGGCCTAAAGAATTCCATGGACTGTACATTAACTGAAATTCATCCTTTAGAAAGTTTTTTTTTTTTTTTTTTTGCGTCCCATACCTGAGATGCTACAACATTTCTAAAGTCACACAATCAGAATGAGCAGGGGTGTTGCTCAGGGTGTCTGGGAATGGAACCCACCTCCCTTCCATGTGCCATTTTGGAACCTTCAGATTTGTGCTGCAAAGGCCCTTGAGTGACCTGAGGTCATAGAAATGCTCAGCTGGATTTTGTTAAGATCACTGAATAACAATTTGCAGAAACAAATACAAATCTATCAATGTCATATAGAAGGTCAGTCTAAATATTTTTTATGATCTTACTGTGCATAGAAATATAGGTGCTGTGGAGTATTTAAAATCAAAATTTGAGAAAAATGTAGTCACAATATTTGACAGACTCCTTTGTTTAAGCCACTTCAAATTAGATGCCTGTATCTCAAGATTCAAAAGAAAAAGGAAGTCCATTGACATGTAATTAAACATTTTTGAAAGGGTAAGGCTGAAGTTCTAGCCCAGGAAGACTCAGGCCCTCAGATGACATCATCACGTCAGCAGATGGCCACAAAAATTCTCATACTCTGAAAGCTAGCAGGGCAGAAACCCATAAATAATAATTTGTCAGCATTTTAAAATCATTTTTAAGAGTTGCTTTATTAACCATTGATTGCATTTTTTTTTTTTCCTATTCTGAGCAAATCACACAAAGTGAAACTAAACAGATCACGCCATTACCACGTAGGACAGGAGATGCTGGAGAGGTTCTATTAAAAATTCTTACTGCTTTAGGTCACAGGATGGGGACTCTGATGTGATTCCTATCCCAGTGTCCTCAAAAGAAATGTTAATCATTGCAAAGGGAGATAAGAGAAAAACTCTGCAAAGGAACTAAAGAAGTGAAAAAAAAAAGATTCTTTTGTTTTAAAAATAAAGAATGTTTTTTCTTACATAAAAGGTGACAGACTATACCAGAAGGAGTCATTTGCATCATAAAACACTACAGAAATGAACTAGGCTGAGCCAAAGGTGTCGTGGGGCTTGCAGTCAGCAGAAATGCTCACACATTTTAATAAGTTCAAGGTTTAAGACTGTGTCTGGGTACACTGGAATCAGCATGAATGCAGAAGTCAGAGAAAACTTATCCTGCAACAAAAAGTTTGACTGTGGGTTTCTTAATGATCTCCAGCCTCAAGCTTCACTTTTAACTGTTTGTTGGGTGACCAGAACAAGGCAGTCTGCATCTCTGTCTTTTTCAGTGTCTGTTTGGTAAAATGGGGTTGATAATACCCATCTCTGAGTTCTTGTGAAAAGTGAGTACATTGAGGAATGCGAAGGGTCTGCTTAATTGTCAGTTCCTCAGGTGAGTCTCCCCTGCCCCTTTCTGATATTAAAAATTAAAAAGTCATTTAACATTGGAACATGCGTACTGGACTCTTCAAGGTTTATGAATTCTATTAATATTTGTCTCTCAAATAAAAGAACAATTGGGGGGAAAATTGCATGCAGCCAAATCCATTTGAAATGGATGAGAGTTGAGCAGTAAATAATGAAGAAGAATGTAGACAGATACATAAAGGGACTGGGACCATTTTCCCGCTAATAGGTGCCACAGACAGTTCATTACTGATAAATGTAGAATAATGATGTCCTTAATGAGTCTTTTCACGCACAAATTCATCATAAAACAAGAGGATGAGGTAAAACAAAAAGTCTTTGAATAGTATTCATGCAGCATAGAAAGCAAGGCTAATTTCACATCCCAAAAAAAGAGCTACAGAGTTAATTCAGTGTTCTGAGATTTAATTCATTGTGCTTATAGGCAGCTTCCTAACTTAATAGCTTTTCTTCTGATATCTCAGAGGTGAATTTCAACCTGCCACCCAGTTGGGGACACTTGAAAGAGCCCAGAGGTTGAAGCTGTGTTGCCCTGCGCTTGAATGCCCATACAGACCTTTATTACTTATTTGACCTTGAGCCATTCTGTGCCCTAACTTTCTCCTTAATAGCATGAAGACACTAACAGCTCTTCTGTGCACCTCACCCTTGGATGGTGTTATGGGTGAATTATGTTCCCTCCAAAATTTGTACACTGTTGTCCTAATCCATGGTATTGCAGAATGTGGCTGTATTTGGAGTTGGGGGTCTTCAGAGAAGCTGTCAGCTACAAATTGGCACTTGCCATTGGCATTTGCCATCTCCCTTGGGCTATGCTTAGTCACTCACCATGTCTGACTCTTTGAGACCCCATGGACTGTAGCCCGCCAGGCTCCTCTGACCATGGGTGTCAGGGGAAACATGCTGAGTGAAACTGCCCACCCTGGCCAGGCACCATAGTAACCATTTGCAGGAGTTTTTTTACAACAGGAGGTCCTGGTAAGGAACAGGGAACTAGTAAGCCTCCACCAACCAGAAGAGTTTGGGAAAGGTCAAAAGGAGACACCACCGCTCCGACCACCTCCCAGAATCCTTCTCTCTGGCATCCATCTTGGATGAACAAGGCCTGCACCACCAGGAAGGACTCTGAGTCAGAAGGATTGCCTAAGGACAACCCAGAAACTAATCCCATCACCATAAAACCCGAGACTGCAAGCCATGTGACAGAGCTGTTCTCCTGGGTTCCCTTACTCTCCTGCTCTCCGCCCGGGGAACCCTTTCCCAATAGAATCTCTTGCTTTGTCAGCACATGTGTCTCCTCAGACAATTCATTTCTGAGTGTTAGACAAGAGCCCAATTTTGGGCCCTGGAAGGGGTCCCTCTTCCTGCAACATGGGGATTCTCCAGGCAAGAATACTGGAGTGGGTTGCCATACCCTTCCCCAGGGGATCTTCCCAACCCAGGGATTGAACACGGGTCTCCTGCATTGTAGGTGGATTCTTTACCATCTGAGCCACAGGGCAGCCCAAGATACTGGAGTGGGTAGCCTATCCCTTCTCCAGGGGATAACTTCCTGACCCAGGAATCGAACTGGAGTCTCCTGCATTACAGGCAGATTCTTTACCCGCTGAGCTACCAGGGACCTCTACAAGGACTAAAACATGTGCTGCTGGTGGTTGCAGCTGCTGATTTTCAACATCCCCTGAAAGAAGCTCAGGAAGGAGGGTGGAAATGAGATACTCTGGGCTCTAGGAAAAGCTGGCAGGACAGGTCTTCAGATAGATATATTCAGAAGCTGATTTTATGAGCCCAATTCTTGTATCTCCTTATATCTAGAAAAGCACTAAAACCCTTCATGGTGATGACTTTCCCATGACTAGTGAAAAGCATCATGAAACTAGCAGAAATCTTCTAGAAAAGCATGTGCTTGATTGTATCTATCCACCTTTCACTGAAATCACATATATACTGACCTTTCCCCCCTGCCTCTTTGGAACAGGTTCTCAGAGCTCTCTGCGGTGCTATCTCTCAGGCTATGGTCCTCATTTTACCCCAAAATAAAACTTAGTTTGCAACTTTCACGCTGTGCACTTTTATTTAAAGTTGACAAAGTAATGAGTTTAAATGAGATCATTACGGTGGACCCTGATCTGGCCTGACTGGGGTCTTTATACAGGACCCAGACACACACAAGGAAGACCATGTGAGGGCACCGGGAGAAGACAAATATCCGTAAGATGAGCATTACCCCAGAATAAACCAAACCTGCTGACAACTTGATCTTGAATTTCTAGCTGCCTAGAATTATTAAAAAATAAATTTATCTTGAAGTCCACTAGTCTGGGATACTTTGTTATGGTGGCCCCAGCATCACCACTACAGTCACAACCTGAAAACATCAGGTGATAATTTTTGTGCACCTGCTCCATAAGTGACACTTCCTTGAGCTTTTTTGACAGCTACAGATGAGGACGTCAGACACAGATGCTATATGCTCGTGTTTTCTGAATCAATAGTGCAAAACAGACACTTTAGAAGTCATGTCCACTACTTTCTCCTGCCTTCCATGTACTTTGATTATGAGGTCTTTCTGTGCAATGTTCTCAATAGTGGACTCTTCAAAGGCCACTGTTTTGGTAATGGGATCAAAGCAAGCTGAGCTAATCAGATCTACACAAGTAGATATCTGTGACAAGTAGAATTTAAAGAGGGCCCCTTAAGACCCCTTCACCACTCCAGTGTATATGCCCAGTATAATCTCCTCCTTCGGAGAGTATGGGCTTCCCAGATGGTGCTAGCGGTAAAGAATTCACCTCCGATGCAAGAGACAAGAGATGTGAGTTTGATCCCAGGAAGATTCCCTGGAGGAGGAGATGGCAACCCACTCCAGTATTCTTACCTTAAAAATTCCATGGACAGAGGAGCCACAGGGCCACAAAGAGTTGGACATGAGTGAGGGACTGAGCATCCTGAGAGTGAGTGGGTCTGTGGTTTGATTAGGTTAGGTTATATGGTAACAGTGATGAAATACTCACTCTCACAATATTATGTATGAATCTGACTTAGAAGACCAAAAGGGAAGTTTCTCCAGCTTTGAAGAAGAAGTGGCCACACTGTGAAGGAACAATGTTTTTAGGGTGTGAGTTGGCTTCTAGGTGCTGAGAGCAACACAGAAAGAAAATAGGAACCTGAGTCCTGCAAACGCAAGGAACTGAATTCTCTTAAGAGCTCGGATAACTTTGGAAGATTTCCCAGATGAGAATACTGAGTGCATTGCCATTTCTTTCTCCAGAGGATCTTCCCAGCCCAGGAATGGAACCCATGTCTCCCATATTTCATGTACTGCAGGAAGATTCTTTACCGCTGAGCCACCGGGGAAGCCCTTGGAAGGGGATATAGAGCCCCAGATAGGATATAAGCTGTGGTCAGCACTTGGGTTTCAGTCAGACCTAACCTAAGACCCTGAGTTGAGGACTCAGCTAACCCCGGCTCAGACTCTTGCCCCAAGGAAGTCTTGAGACAATAAACTTGGTTGCTTAAAGCTGCTAAGTTAATGGAAATCTGTTACTTCAGAGATAGGAAACTAATGCAAAGCCAGAACGCTGGTTCTCTTCGGTTCTTACACAACTTCCATGCACAGACACACTTTCACACACAGCCACATGCACTATATTTAGGGAATTGTGTCTTATTAGCATCAAGCCTTATCTCACCACAGAATTTCCTTCTTCCTTTGGTAGAGAATCATAACACTTGACAAAAGAAAAAAAAAAAAAATCTCTGTCTCTCTTTGACCGTGAAGGAAAGAAAACTTTAATATCCATAACTTCAAGTCCAGGGGTAGCTTAAAGGACCAGACAGGTTGGATTATAGAATTCCTCAAGGAAAGAAGCATTTATCATCAGTAGGTGTTCCTAGCAAGTGATCAAGTATCAACCAGTAAGTAAAAAAGAATAAAGATAATATAAAATCTATCTCTGTCATTTCCCGTTTGAGCCTGACTAGTCTTTTGTCTCTCTAAATCCAAGTTTTCTCATCTGTAAAATGGGAACAATAGTGCCCATCTCCTGAAATTTTCATCCTTTATTGAGATACAATTTTGTGACTTAATATTCACCATTATAAAGTATACAATTCATTGGTTTTATGTATAAAGTTGTGTGGCTATCATCATTACTTAATTTCAGAATATTTTCATCACCCCCCCCAAAGATCCTCTTTACCCAAAAGCAATCACTCTCCATCCCCTCTCACCAGTTCCTAGCAACCACTAATTTACTTTCACTCCCTGTGGATTTTTCTATTCTTGACATTTTATATAAATGGAATTATACAATGTATTGCCCTTTGTGTCTGATTTTTTTCGCTTAGCATAATGTTTTCAAAGTTCGTCCACGTTGTAACCTCATGAGGTTTTGTAATTAAAAAAAAAAAAAAAAAAAAAAAACCTCCCTCAATCTAGAGCTTGGCTTTCTGTGAGGCATCAGTAAATGTCAACTATTATTATTAATAAGATAAATATTATAGAACTATGGGCAACTAGCTTTTGAAGCCTAGAGATCATTTCAACTCATCATGATATGCAGTGTAGACATCCCTGCTCTCAATATCCTTGATGGAATATCCTTCAACTTTTTCTGGAAAATCTCCAGGTGCTAGCTAGGAACTCACTTATTAAGAAAAGCAGACCTTCCCTATAGCTACAAGATTCTGACTACTTAATATTTACAGTGAAATAGATCCTGCCTTCTCTCAACTTCTACTAATTAGTGCTTCTTAAGGTTTGAATTGCGTTTCCCTCAGAAACGCAATATGTTGAGCGCAACACCCAGCACATTGCAGATGTACTCAGGTCAAGACAAGATCATCAGAGTGGACCATAAGCCAACAAGACAGACATCCTTATCAAAATGGAAATTTGGAGCCAGATACACACAGAAAGTTGCCATGTGAAGATAAAAGGCGGGGTGGCATTTCTATAAGCCAAGGAATACCCAAGATGGCCAACAAACTACCAGAAATCAGGAGAGAGACCTACCACAGACACCCTCATAGCCTTCATAAGGAGTCAACCCAGCCAACACCTTGATCTCAGACTTCTAGTTTCAAGAACTGTGAGACAAATTTCTGTTGTTTGAGCCACCCAGCTTGTGAAACCATTAGAGCAGCCCTAGAAAACTAATACAGCCCTGTAGTTTTTGCTCAGGTGCCCAACAGTTGGCCTGTTCCTACACACGTGATGATCTTTCAAACACTTGACGTCAGCTCACCTGTCCCATCTTGAAGTCTCTTCCCCTCCAGGTTAATGGACTGTGCTCTCCCCGCTGTGTGACCTCCACTCTGCTACAATCCCCCTGCCCTTCTCTGCCTGTGCGCATAAATCAAGGCAAGCTTTCTGAATGCTTGCCTTCTCTCAACTTCTGGTACTTGGTCCTTCTTATGGTTTGAATAGTGCTTCCCTCAGAAAACACAATAAGTTGAACCCAACACCCAGCACTGGGCCTTGAATAGTACATGTTCTTAATATACCAAATAATCACTTTTGCCATTTTGTTTGAACCATGGGGGTCCACATGCAGAATAGGATGGACCTATATTATTCAACCCCTGCTGGAATTGAGCAACTCAAAAAAATAAGGTTGGCATAACCAAGGTGGGGCTTCCTGGAGTGAAGTCCAATACTGCTCACCATGCTGACTTCTCTCTTGCTAGACAGGCCACCATCCTTTCACACCTAGATTTCTGCAATAACCTCCTAACTGCTCTTTCCACTCTTGTCCCTCTTACAGTTCCTCATCCACCTTACGGCCAGAACATTCTCTGTAAGACACAGGTTGGATTAGGAATTAAGATCTTTGTGTGCAGTTTTCACTGAGAGGACACTAAAATCCTTCCTTGGACTACAAGGTCCTACATGAGACGGCCTCTGTCACCCTCTCCAGTCGCACCTCCTATCATTCTCTCCAGTCACCAACACGTCTCCCCAAGTTCTGAACACACAGTCATTCCCACCTCTCCATCCAAACCTTTAGTCCTTTCTCTTTATTGAACTCTTCCCTCTTTTTCCATCGTCTCATCTTTATGGCTAGATTCCCCATCACTGTGGCCTTAGCTCAAATGTCCCATCCCCAGAGATGCCTCAATTCACCATCCTACCTAAGATAATGATCCCACTCTATCCCAGGGTCTTGAGGTGTGAGCATGTGCGTGTGTGTGTATGTATAGTAATGCATGCCTGCTCAGAGTCTTCTATTTTCCAAAACTGATGTGTCTATGGTTTTTCCGGTAGTCATGTTTGGATGTGAGGGTTGGACTATAAAGAAAGCTGAGTGCCAAAGATTTGATGCTTTTGAACTGTGGTTTTGGATAAGACTCTTGAGAGGCCCTTGGACTGCAAGGAGATCCAACCAGTCCATCCTAAAGGAAATCGGTCCAGAATAGTCATTGGAAGGACTGATGCTGAAGCTGAAACTCCAGTACTTTGGCCACCTCATGCGAAGAGCTGACTCATTTGAAAAGACCCTGATGCTGGGAAAGATTGAGGGCAGGAGGAGAAGGGGATGACAGAGGATGAGATGGTTGGATGGCATCACCAACTCGATGGACATGAGTTTGGGTAAACTCCGGGAGTTGGTGATGGACAGGGAGGCCTGCCGTGCTGCGGTTCATGGGGTCACAATTATCAGACACGACTGAGCGACTGAAATGAACTGAACTGAACTGATGTGTCTGTGTTGATTATGTAGTTTATTCATAACATTGTTCCCAGCATTGAGAACAATATCTGGTATATAGCAGTTGTGCATTGAATATTTGTTGAAAGAAAGAATAGATATATGAATAAATTGGAGTTGGCAGAAAAAGGAATTGGGAGATGAACTTTGGAGCAAGAACACCTCTGAATTATACACAATATGGTTGCAGTGAGGAAGTATGTTTAATGTTCTTAGAGATAAATTGTGGTTGGAAGCCAGGATTGATGAGGTTGAAAGCCATCATCAGGTGTTGTGATATCCTCTCCTCCATCCTTTGAAGCTTTTGTGTAACATCCAAGATGTTAAGAGCAAGGAATCTCGTATCGAGCAAGCAAGGTCAGATGCTTCAAGAGTCGAAATTCACAAACACAGGGCACAGGGTGGAGCAACGCCTTTACCGGAAACATCCTTCCAGGCCCCAGGTGGGGTCTTAAATATGTCACTTGAGGAAGATGAGAAACACGGAACTACTGTTTCCCAGCACTTCTCTGTCCATCTGTCTTCCAGGAGTTCCTGAAGATTTGGCAATTTTGCTCCCTAACTGTTGACAAAACATCTGAGCCTCTTTGGAAAAAAATCTGCCAGAGAGGGAAGGATTGTTAAAACAGGCACCAATAATCCCCAAACAGAGAGCCAGGAGCCTGGCCAGAGGCAGCCCAGCCTCAGACAAATCAGGTCCCAATGAGATCTGCCGAGCGGGAAATGGCTCACTGCACACCGCCTTATGGTTCGCACCAGCTGGCTCCCCGCACGCCCTTCCTTGCTGAGTTTTAATTTCCGAGCCAGACGCACTGCCACAATTATGCTTTACTTCCTTTTATGCATCCTGCTGTGGGAACACAGAAGCTTCTGGTAATTAAACGTCTATTTTGTGAACAGTGAGGAAGTCTCTGCACTCAACCGTTGTTCTATTTGCTGGAGATTCAACAGGGGGAAAAGCCCAGGATTTTAGCCCTTGGATAGATCCCAGGTCACCAGGGCACTGACCCATTAACTCTGGAAGCAATTTTGCGGTGAGAGAAATGGGGCATTTGGAGTTCGATGAAGTTCTGGCCAAGCCTCTTTTTATACACTCTGTGCCTTTGAGCCACTCTCTGTTCTGGGAGCCAGTTTCCTTGTGATTCCCCATCCATAGAAGGAGAAAGCCTTGTAAAATAAAGGTAAATTTCACTAAGATAAAAGATGTCAATATGCCTTGCTGACATGTTTTCTAAGCTCCATCCTTTGTTTTCTTTAGCATAGGACCGACTGACCCTGCTACCCTCTGAGACTCAGAGAATTCTACCTGACATGCACACCCTTCAAAAAATAAGTACAGTACTGAAAATCAGAGAATTTCACATGTGGTTTTTTTTGTTTGTTTTTTGTTTAATTTTAATTTTTTAATGCCAAAAACATTTTGTATTGGAATATAGCTGACTGACAATATTGTGGGAGTTTCACATGAAAAGACAAGGGACTCAGCCATACGTATACACATATCTATTCTCCTCCCAATCCCTCTCCCATCCAAGCTAGGGTACATGACATTGAGCAGAGTTCCATGTGCTATACAATAGGTCTTTGTTGGTTATCCATTTTAAATATAGCGGTGTGTACATGACCTTCCCAAAGTCCCTAACTATCCCTTCTCCCCACCTCCACAATGTTTTTGGCAATTTCCAATTTACCGTGAAAATACTGGAAGATTTGTCAATGTGAAGAACACACTCATACATGGTAACAGTCCTCTGGAACTGAGGCATACCTTTGGCAAAAGAGCCTGTGGACTGGGAATTTCTCAAACTTTTAAGTGCATCTTTGTCACCAGGCCGCCTTGTTTAAATGCAGATGATCTGGTGTGGGGCCCCAGCTTGTGTATTTCTATCAACTGAAATATGGACACAGGTTGGGGTGGAAGCTGTTTGGAGTAGAGAAAGCTTTGACTGCCCGAGCACACTATAACTCTTTTCTCTTCCCCTCTTTGTTGTCTTCCAACCTCAATGTCAAACAACAGGTGCCATTTATCATTACTCTTCCTCTATTGTCCTTTTATATTTGGAATGCATTTTTCTACACCTGGTTTGCTTCACTCATTTGTCACCTGCCTACTTAAGAATATATTTGAATATTTAACTCAACTTTAAAGGGTGTTTCGTAACCCTAGCCTGGTTGAATCAGTCAAAGCCCCACCAAGGAGAAAGGTATTGTCAACTATTTTTGATGGAGAGAATTTGGGTTGCATAGGCAAAGGTTTGACTGAGGTGAGTCAGCCCAGCGTTCGCAGCAGCAGGCACCATGGAGCCCTGGGATGGCAGGTTCAGATGGGGGAGGCAGTGTCAGCAGAGATGCAGGATCCCTTGGCACACACTGGGGCATTAACGAGCCTGTCGGGCAGAAGCTGGAATCACAGTGAAAGTGCTGCTGCTGTGTGGAGGCAGCTTGAGGCAGACAGGAAGGGTGACTTAACCTGTCTTCCCTTTTTTGCAAGGACACTATCTCCACTAATGTCTCCCATTAGATGAACCAAGCGAAGCCAGCTGGCGCAGGAGCCAGAAAAAAAAAAAAAAAGTGTAGCCTTCAAGGAACAGAATCTGCTCCCATATGAAGCAGAAAACAGCTAGACTAAACTTAGGTCTGACGACAGGAAAATCAGGTTTGGCCCTCTACTCCTGGGTGGATTCTCACTGCTGTCAAGTGAAACGAAGATCTTGAATCAGATTTCTGAAGAGCCAAAATGCTTTCCCATACTGCCTTAAAAATGAAAGGAAAACTTTTATTCCACATTTAATACCTACACATTAAATATAATTTTTTGCAACACTTTTGAAAAACTGGAAAGATCGCTTGCACAGACATTAAGAGAACTGTGCTCTGGTCCAAGAATTGCCATACAATGACTTTTTTTTTTTTACATACAAAAAGCTGCAGATATTTAATGTATACAACTTGATTTTTCTGGCATTAAGCACACAGCAGTGAAACCATTATCACAATCAGGGGCACAAACTTGTCCATTATCTCCCAAAATTTGCCTGTCCTCTTAATTTTTTTTTTTTGGTTGGTATTGTTATTGCTGTTATTGGTTTTGTTTTCTCTCTCTCCTTTTGTGGGAAAAACATGACAGAGGGTGGGGTGATTGGATGGCATCACCGACTTGATGAACATGAGTTTGAGCAAGCTCTGAGAGTTGGTGATGGACAGGAAAGCCTGGCATGCTAGTCCATGAAGTTGCAAAGAGTCAGACACGACTGAGCAGCTCAACTGAAGATCTATCACCTTGGCAAAATTTTAAGTGTACAATAAATTATTGTTAACCATAGGTGCCATGTTGCATGGTAGATCTCCAGAATTTACCTACCCTACATAACTAAAAGTTGGCACCCTTTGCCACCTCCCCCATTTCCTCTCCCTGCCATATCCCCTGGCAACTATTCTCTGCTTCTATGAATGTGAGCATTTCCACCTCACTTGACTAGATTCTGCATGTGAGAGCTTGCAAAATTTGTCTTTCTGGGTCTGCCTTATTCCACTTAGTATAATGTCCTCCAGACCCAGCCATGTTGTTGCAAATGGCAAGATAATCTTCTTTTTTTTTTTTTTTTTGAAGTCTTAGTAATATTCCACAGTCTGTATTTTCTTTATCCACTCATCTCTCAATGGGCACTTAAGTTGTTTCCATATCTTTACTGTCTCTAACTCTGTAATGAACGGGAGTGCAGGTAACTCTTTGAGATCCAGATTTCAATTCCTCTGAACAATGTCCAGAAGTGGGATTGCTGGATCAAACGGTAAAGAATTGTCAGGTGATTATGAAGTGTCCTTGGTAAATTGACCTGACCAGTTTGGCTTCCAACATACTTATTTGTTAGACAATGATAATTGCTCTTCTGCCTATTTTATAGGATTCATAAGCAGCAAAATAACATTAAAAAGCACTTATCTATGTATCCATTCAATGAACAATTAATCAGTTATGAGTACTATGTGTGTGTTAGTCGCTCAGTTGTGTCTGACTCTTCATGACCCCTTGGACTATAGCTCACCAGGCTCCTCTGTCAATGGGATTCTTCAGGCAAGAATAATGGACTGGGTCCTATGAGTGAGCACTATGTTTTCTAGTAACTAGGTATCTGCAATAAGAAGCTTTCCCAATGCTGCTTTCTCCATCAGGCCTTATGTTAAAGGTCCTATATGTGCTTCCAATGCTCCTGGGTTTGCCTATTGTATTGCTCAAGGTCCAGTTAGGAGGCAGAAATCACACCAGTAATCAAACAGAGAAAATTTAATGTAAAGCACCATCAATTTGAAACAGGGCATTAATGACTAGTGGATGTCTGTATCAGAGCAATTTTATAAGATACAGAATTAAGTATTTTTCTCCCCATTAGAACTGGAGCTGCTTCAGAGCAGGAACTGTGCCTCCAGTTAACTGTTTTAACCCTGGGGCCCCAAGTGTCTCCAGACCTAAGCCCAATGTTGGACATCCAATGCGTGTTGAATGAATATTGAGGACATGAATGGATGGGAACTTAAAGTTTAAAGGGATGTAGTGATCCAAACTATTACAATGTGTTGCTACACCCATTTCAGGGTAGCTCTGAACAAAGACCAATGAGAGGAAGGTGGTAAGAAGGAGAGGAGCATTGCAGAGAGTAACAACAACACAAGGGATATTCTGGAAACTAGGGGTTACCCATCTTTTCTAAAGCATGAGTTTTGAGGGAGAGAGCAGCAGAATATAAAGTTGGAGAAAGAAGGCAGGAGATATGCCCCCAAGAAGGAGTTTAGATCTTATCTAGTATAAGGGGAGCTCCTGAAGAGTTGGGCAAGAGCCGTAATAAAATAGGAAATGTGTGGGGATTGTCATCCTTGAACTCTAGCAATGATGCTTTATCTGACTGGAAAGGGCTGTGCTCTGGTGAAGCATTGTATTTTATGGAAACAGACATAGGTAAGTCAATCAAAGTAAAGCAATTCAAAAACGAGGAGTGAAAAAGGAATTGTCAGGACTTGCTACTAGGAATCCTACCTGATTAATTTACTTATGATAAACAATACTGGAAATGTTCCTATATTTCTTAAAAGCTGTGTAGCCAAGAGAATCAAACATTTAAAACACAATTTTGAACTCTTTTCAAAGAAATGATAGCCAAGCGATAATAACTTGGCATTCAAATTGTCCAAAAGACAGTGGTTGTATTGATAGCTTTGGGATCAAAACACAGGTTCACTATATGCAAATTCCAACAGTCACATAAAACAGACTTTTCCTATTTCCTTTATGCCTTCCCTATAAATTCACACAGGAACATCAAATGCACCAGAACCAATACTATTTTAGATAAAACTTCTTTAAATTCTCAAATTTATAGAGTCACCTACTCACCTAGCTCCACTAAGCCTTAGTTTTCTCACCTGTAATAAGGGCACAATTGTTCTCTTTTCATGGATGATATGTATTCCTATTAAAAGCATTATTTTTCCTGTAAGAAACAATATAATTTTGTGAAAAGATATTTATAAAAAGCACTATAGTTTTACCTTGCATAACTCTTAATTCATTACTGTGCTTAGTCGCTCAGTCATGTCCAACTCTTTGCGACCCCATGGACCATAGCCCTCCTGGCTCCTCTGTTCATGGGGATTCTTTGAATCCCCAGACAAGAATACTGAAGTGGGTTGCCATGCCCTTCTCCAGGGGATCTTCCCAACCCAGGGATCGAACCTAGGTGTACCTTCATTCATTCTAAGTAGATCATAAATTAGTGGAATATTAGGGTTATAATCCCCAGCTACAGAGTGGGGATTATAGAGTGGAAATGGTGTCTCTTTCTATATGCCATTGCTATATTTAAGTAAAAAAATGGATCAGTAGGACTTATCCCTGTAACAGAAGCATTTACTATGAAAAAAAAAAGTGAATTTCTAGAGAATGGCATACTGATAAGAACAAATCCCTTCTATGTTTGGAACTAGTCACTTATTTAGCCCTGCCTAATTAAAACCAAGTTTCTAAGGGTTGAATGCCTCATAAATTTTACCATATAATGAACACATAGTTGTATTTATTGTTTAATTAAATTAACTATAACTTGGTATTTGTGTTCATATCAATTATTCTCTGAAGTGTTTTGGTGCTTCAGTTGATATCCAAATTTCCTCTAAGTGAGCAACACTTCCCTGATCAGTAGAAAATGTGAAAACTAGAAACATTTAATTCAGATGGCTGATGTGAGGATTAACTGAGATCATGATTGTAGAGTACTTATGGTAAGCCTTGCATGTGATGCTTGATAAATATATGGCGGCCACTAATATTGTTTTTATTTTAATTATGTTCCATTGCTGCTATTGATGATAGCCCTTGAACATTGTGTAGAACACTGTGTAGCCCACAAAAGTAGTTGATCAATAATTTTAAATTATCTTATGTTAGTCTAAATGATGCATGATAAAAGATTTATGGGTTGAGGGTGGAGAAGAGAATATTAAGACATAATGTTCTGTGTCTTGATATACCCTTATTTAATTAAAGTGCTTAAATGAATGTCTATTATGACCTTACTTAAGAATAAATCATGTAGATCACCAAGCTATGTATACATAATGAAGCAATTCAAACCATATAGGAGATCTCAAAATAGTCTCCTCTTCTTTCTCTTATGTAGTTTATTTTATTTATTTATTCATTTGTTTAGCAAGAGAAACTTTGTTGTAAAGATTGCTAGTAGAACTTCTATTCTGAGCATGTGTGTGTATTTAGTTAAACAGAAAGAATATCAGTTGGAGTACATGGTGTTCATTCAATTATAAGACCTTAAGTTTACTCTTTAGTTGGTGAATATTAAGTAGGTATTCAGAGAAATATTATTAACACGATTTTTTTTTCTTAGAATGTAACTTCTTACAGCTCAAAGACTGCTGGAGAGAGGGATGGAAAAAATTCCTCTGGGGTCTACATTCCTTTCAAAGTAAGAGGAAAGAAATACAATGCGTGCTACACAGTAAGAGCTCAAAAATATGTGTTTAATAAACTAATAAATGAATACTGATTCTCTTTTTTTTAAAAGATTAAACAATACTACTTATAAACATTGTCATCGAAGTTTGGAGAAATATTTACTGTTATAAAGTTTTGGCAAGAATACAAATTGGCACAATGTTTGGGAAAGCTAGTTTGAATATAGGGCAAATGTTTTTAAATGGCTTTGGCCATTATTTTTAAGGTGAACCAGTTTTGTGCAGATGGACATTCCCACTGTAAAATATATATATTTGAAGCATCAAAGTACTATTAAAGCAGCAACTACTTTACCCAATGTCCATACAGGTGATAGCACTACTTTTTATTTCAGTGGATTGGGCTCATCGTTTCTCAAGAGCAGCTGGCAGACTTACAAGCAGAAGAAAGCTTCCATCATCCTCCTGAGTCTATGAGATGAGGGACCTCAAACAAATCTCAATTTTAAAAAATGTTATTACAATTTATTTACAAAACAAAAATCGATATAGAGAACAAACTTATGGTTGTCAGGGAGAAAGGTGGGGAGGGAAAGATTACCGAAACTGTGCATGCTCAGACCTGTCCCGCTGTTTGTGACTCTATGGACTGAAGCCCACCAGACTCCTCTGTCCATGGGATTTTCCCCGCAAGAATACTGGAGTGGGTTGCCATTTCCTCCTCCAGGGCATCTTCCTGACCCAGGGATGGAACCAGCGTCCACCCGCGTCTCCTGCATGGGCAGGTGGATTCTTTTGCCATTGAACCACTGGGGAAGCCCATTGGGAGTTTGGAATTGAGAGGTACCCAGTGCTGCATTTAAAATAAAATGCCTTCATGTAAAAACGTATATACATAAAATCTATTGAAGAGCTAAAAAAAAAAAATGTGTGTGTTAGTCGCTTAGTCCTGTCCAACTCTCTGTGACCCATTGGACTGTAGCCAGCCCCGCTCCTCTGTCCATGGAATTCCCCAGGCAAGAGTACTCAAGTGGGTACCCATTCCCTCCTCCAGGGGATCTTCCTGACCCAGGGACAGAACCCAGGTCTCCTTCGTTGCAGGCAGATCCTTTACTGCCTGAAACAAAATAGATAAAATCTATGAGACAGGAAGCTGGCCTGTCACTTCAGCATGTATAAAGGATCTGGATATATAAATGTTTGTTAAATAGAAAAATGAGTAAATAGATCACAAAATTGATAAATAAATAAATGCATATTTAATGTCATTTATTTGGAATTCCAAATGCTAGGACAAGGGGCAAGACTTCACAGACATTATGTCACTTGTCAAGAGGAGGCTAAGGAAACATGATCAGTAAGCGTGATGGGGAATCCTGGATGGGATTCTGGGATAAAAAAATTTATTTCAACTGAAGTCCCATATTTTAGGTCATTTGCATAAAGCTTTAGCTATTTAGTTTGGTTTTGGTGCAGAAATCTAAATTCTTAAGTAAAATCAAATATACTATGAGCCAAAAACTGATTTTTACTTTTTTCTGATTTTTCCTTCTGTGTTAACTCATTTAATACTACAGAATAACACACAAAACACAGCTTCATAAAATCAAGAAAAGCCAATAAATACTTTTATTTCATTGTTAAATTTACTTTTATCATCTTTTCATATTTAAAAATAATTTAATACAAAATCCTTAAGTTTGGAAGCAATATTTTGAAAAACACAGAATTCAAAAAGGGGCTTTTGTAAGGAAAGAGGAGGTACTATCCTTGCTATTAAGCAAGATGTTAAGATTCTTGGCATCAGGACCAAGTGTTTTGTCAATTCATTGGCCTGTGGCTTGTTTTATCACCCCAAATTAAAACTCCACTAGAAAAAAAAAAAAAGACTATTAGTTTTTAAAATGTTTAGTTCTTTTAATTTTTAGTTTCAGATGTTTACTCTTATCCCATTGCTTTTGATAAAAATGATTAGCTACGTATAATGAAATATTCAGATTCAAATGTATCACATTTCATATGTTTCGCAAACATATGTTTCAACTGTATATCTTAAAAATTTTCTTGGGGAAAGGGCTCTTTTCCAAACAAATATATCTCAAGGTCAAGCTATTTCTGAATTTCACTTTCATTGCAACATATTTGTAATATATTTTTAAAATTCCAAACATTTTTAAATGACAAATTTCTTTAACAAAAACTAATATGGAGGTTTAAAAACATGGTCCCCAAAATGTTGACTCTCCTTCCATCACACTGTAAGATATATGTCCTCTCTCCTTGAATCTAGTCTCTCTGTCTTCTTGACCAATACATGGAAATGACACTGTACAGGTTCTACACCTAGACCTTCAAAAACTGATAACTACTGTTTCCTGTCTCTACTTTTACTCTTAAAAATCTTGCCACCAGACAGTGAGGACAAGCAAGCCAGTCCATAGAAGAGACCTCATGGGAGAAAACTGATGGACAGCCAGGTGACTCACTTATCTCGTAAATGAGTCCTTGGGTCCCAATTGTACCACCTCAGCTAATGCTGCATTGAGCAGAGATGAACTGTCCCTGCTCCCCAAATTACAAACTTGTGAGAAAAATAAATTGTGGTTGTTATTTCGTTCACTTAATTTGGGGGCAATTTACCCTGCAGCAAAAATAGCTAGAATACTCCTGCTTACAATTTTATAATCTACAACTGAAAGAAAGTTCTTAAACACATTTACATTCTAGTATCTTCTAAGTGCTTCCTGATACACAAAGACATTTTAAAACTTATTAATTCTTCCTTTCACTTTGGATCTTTATAATAAATTAATGTAAGCAAAGAAAGTCACTCTACCTTGAACTATTTCTATGAGTAGCTTTCAAAAATTTAGGTCAACAATGAAAAAGTTTTTGTAGTGAAGGAACAGATTGTGGTCATGTTTACATGAATTTATGCATGTGGTACAATTTCATAGAATTATACACCAAAAATAAAACTTAAAAGCGTTCATGCAAAAACTTGCAAAATCTGAATAAGGTCTGCACTTGAGTTATTATTACTGTACCCATGCCAGTTTCCTAGTTTTGAAAAGGCACTATGATTTTTTTTTAATTATATTAACATTTGGGAGAAGCTGGATGAAAGTACCCAGGAATTCTGTATTATTTTTGAAACCTCTTGAGAGACAAACTATTTCAAAGGAAAAAGTTATGATAAAAGATTAAGGCCTGGACAATAGAAAAAGTAATTTCAGTAAAATAACTCAGTCTGGCAAGAAGTTGCTAGTCCATTTATTACAGTTAGAAGAGGGACTGCCAGCTATGGTTTCTAGAATGAGCACTCTTAGGGGCTCAGAGACTTTAGTGATGATGCTTGAAAGGCTTATTCTTATGTTGACACAGACAATTTCATAGAGGAGATTCTGTCATCCCCTGGAAAGGAAAATACAGAGGTGTAGGCACTTGGTACAAGTATGGTTTTAAGCACACAAGAAAAACATGAAAGTGACTGAGCTTTATTTGGACATTCAGTTTTCCAATGCTTGCATTCTTTAGTGGTTACAGTTTCCTAACCTGCTACGATAGATGGATCAAGTTTTTAAATAGAGTAAGTCTCCAACATACGAATGAGTTCAATTCCGAGAGCACATTCATACATCCAATTTATTCATAAGTCCAACAAAGTTAACCTAGGCACACAAGTAACACAATAAGCTATGTAGTACTGTACTATAATAGGTTTATAATGCTTTTCACACAAATAATACATAAAAAATGAATAAACACAAAAAATAAACATTTCTCATGTGTTTTGAACTTTCATTAGGTGTATGCACATTAAGCTTTCTTATGGGTTTTTTGAGAATAAACTCTTTTTGTTGTTGTTGTTTTTCAGTTGCTAAGTCATGTCCAAACCTGTGACTCCGTGGACTGCAGCATATCAGGCTTCCCTGTTCTTCACTGTCTCCCAGAGTTTGCTCAAACTCATGTCCATTGAGTCAGTGATACCATCCAACTATCTCATCCTCAGTCATCCCCTTCTCCTCCTGCCTTCAATCTTTCCCAGCATCAGGGTCTTTTCCAATGGGTCAGCTCTTCACATCAGATGATCAAAGTAATAGAGTATCATCTTCAGCATCTGTCCTTCCAATGAATATTCAGGGTTGATTTCCTTTAGGATTGACTGGTTTGATCTCCTTGCTGTCCAAGGTATTCTCAAGAGTCTTCTCCAGCACCACAATTCAAAAACATCAGTTCTTCAGCGCTCAGCCTTCTTTATGGTCCAGCTCTCACATCAATATGTGACTACTGGAAAAACTATAGGTTTGGCTATATGGACCTTTGTCGGCAAAGTGATGTCTTTGCTTTTTAATATGCTGTCTAGGTTTGTCATAGTTTTTCTTCTAAGAAGCAATCGTCTTTTACTTTCATGGCTGCAGTCATCGTCAATCCCTTTATCATTACATAATGCTGTTTATTTAAAGAAAGTAGCATTTACATACATCCACCACCGCACAATTGCACTCATCTCACACGCTAGTAAAGTAATGCTCAAAATTCTCCAAGCCAGGCTTCAGCAATATGTGAACTGTGAACTTCCAGATGTTCAAGCTGGTTTTAGAAAAGGCAGAGGAACCAGAGATCAAATTGCCAACATCCACTGGATCATCGAAAAAATAAGAGAGTTCCAGAAAAACATCTGCTTCTGCTTTATTGACTATGCCAAAGCCTTTGACTGTGTGGATCACAATAGATTGTGGAAAATTCTGAAAGAGATGGGAATACCAGACCACCTGACCCACCTCTTGAGAAACCTATATGCAGGTCAGGAAGTGACAGTTAGAACTGGACATGGACCAACAGACTGGTTCCAAATAGGAAAAGGAGTACGCCAAGGCTGTATATTGTCACCCTGATTATTTAACTTATATGCAGAGTACATCATGAGAAACGCTGGGCTGGAAGAAGCACAAGCTGGAATCAAGATTGTCAGAAGAAATATCAACAACCTTAGATATGCAGATGACACCACCCTTATGGCAGAAAGTGAAGAGGAACTAAAAAGTCTCTTAATGAAAGTGAAAGAGGAGAGTGAAAAAGTTGGCTTAAAGCTCAACATTCAGAAAACTAAGATCATGGCATCTGGTCCCATCACCTCATGGAAAATAGATGGGGAAATAGTGGAAGCAGTGTCAGACTTTATTTTTGGGGGCTCCAAAATCACTGCAGATGGTGATTGCAGCCATGAAATTAAAATATGCTTACTCCTTGGAAGGAAAGTTATGACTAACCTAGATAGCTTATTTAAAAGCAGAGGCATTACTTTGCCAACAAAGGTCCATCTAGTCAAGGCTATGGTTTTTCCAGTAGTCATGTATGGATGTGAGAGCTGGACTGTGAAGAAAGCTGAGCACCAAAAAATTGATGCTTTTGAACTGTGGTGTTGGAGAAGACTCTTGAGAGTCCCTTGGACTGCAAGGAGATTCAACCAGTCCATCCTAAAGGAGGTCAGTCCTGGGAGTTCATTGGAAGGACTGATGCTGAAGCTAAAACTCCAATACTTTGGCCACCTCATGCGAAGAGTTGACTCATTTGAAAAGACCCTGATGCTGGGAGGGATTGGGGGCAGAAGGAGAAAGGGTCGACAGAGGATGAGATGGCTGGATGGCATTACCGACTCTATGGACATGAGTTTGAGTAAACTCCAGGAGTTAGTGATGGACAGGGAGGCCTGGCGTGCTGCGATTCATGGGGTCGCAAAGAGTCGGACACAACTGAACGACTGAACTGAACTGAACTGAACTACCATATGTAACATAGATAGCTAATGGGAAGCTGTCATATAACACAATAAGTCCAGTCCAGCACTTTTTGATGATCCAGAGAGGTAGGATGGTGGGGGGTAGTATGGGATGAAGCCTTAAGAAGGAGGGGATGTATATGGTGGTGGTGATTTAGTGGCTAAGTCATGACCAACTCTTGCAAACCCATAGACTGTAGCCAGCCAGGGATGGGATTTTCCAGGCAAAAATACTGGAGTGGGTTGCCATTTCCTTCTCCAGGGAATCTTCCTGATCCAAGATCGAACCCCAGTCTCCCACATTGCAGGCGGATTCTTTACCAGCTGAGCTACCAGAGGAGGGGGGGATATATATACTTATGATAATTTATGTTATAATTATGGTTAATTCAACTTGTTGTTTGGCAGAAGCCAACACAGTATTGTAAAGGGAACATTTTAAACCTCACAATACAGTGCCTTGAAAAGTACAGTAGTACAGTACAACAACTGGCATACAAGGGCTGGCATCCAGTGAACAAGCAAGAAGAATTATTTACTAAAGGAGGGAGAGGAGGCGGGAGACAGTAGAGCGAAGGATCTTTAGCAACAGGGGGCAGAGGGCAGGCTGCAATTTCACTCATGCCTGCTGCTGATGGAACAGGTTCTGGTTCCTGGCTGAATTCCTTCTATCTGTCCTCTTTAAAAAACGAGCCAGAGATGTCTGGATAGTGGCTCTTTTCTTCTCATCGTAGATGGCATGATATCACTGATTTGCATCCTGCATGCCTGCTGCAACCTTTGTGCAGAGTCCTCTGTTCGGATGCTGCACCTCAAAAACTAGCACTAACTCCCCAGATAGAACCAAGTGACTGAACACATGTTCGCAGCTTGGAAAGTCGCAACTTGAAGGTCCATGTGTAGGGGACTTAGTGTATGTGAGGGTTGGTCTTGTCGATGTCGATTTTTGTTATTTGTAAAAGTCTTCTCCAGTTTCCCCTCTTTCCTGTGGGTTCTTAATAATGTTCAGAAACCTCTCCAGAGCACGTTGTGAGGGGGGTCAGGCAGGACGGCATCTTTCTTTTGTAAGCCTCATCTTCCTACAGATACTTTGCCCCTATTTGACAAGCGAATGATTTTTCCAGGTTTTTTCTCCCACGGTTCAGGATCTAACAAGGGAAAACCATTATTGGGGGATATCCATGGGGAGTTGGTTTCCTCTCTTAATTCATTCCCTTGTGGTTCAGACAGTAAAGAATCTCACTGCAATGCAGGAGACCTGGGTTCAATCCCTGTGGTGGGAAGACCCCCTGGAGAAGGAAATGGCAATCCACTCCAGTATTCTTGCCTGGACAATTTCATGGACAGAGGTGCCTAGTGGGCTACAGTCCATGGGGTCACAAAAAGTCAACAGAACTGAGTGGCTAAGAGTTTTATTTTTTCACATGGGGAGCTGGTTTTCTCTGTTAATGCATAGTATAAGTAGAGGACCATCATAGTTCAACAAAAACTAAGGTGTGAGGGTTCTTAATAGCTCAAAACTTTGGAACAATCCACTTTGTATAGGAATCAAAATGCAGCACACACACATATACACAATCTCCGGTTTGAAGAGGGGAAGGAGTCAGGCAGCAACAGGAAGCCAGACAGTCAGGCTCAGTTTATGCTTCCTAAATATGAGTGAAAGTTTCCCAGAACATCAACTAGCTCAAGAAAAGAGCCTCACTACAACATCCATCCCTAGGTGACAGAGGAGCGGTAAGGAGAAGACACAGATTTGAGACATCAAGGGGTCTCATCATATGTCCACTTGATTTTCACTTTGTAGCCCTGTTCCGTTGTTCTCCAGATTAGCATACTCCAAACCCTGCCCAGAGGACCACAGAAACATTAAAAGGTGGCCCTACCGTGTACTCAGATGTCTGCACATGAAAAGACATGAAAAGAGACTACACCAGCCAAAAGCCAGGTAATGAGATTGCCTCAGTTCTTAACACTTCAGTTTTTCCCAGGTTTGTTTTATTCATGAATATTACCTGACATTTCATGTCCCCATGCTATCTCTCCAAAACAAAATATTCTAATAATCAGAAAGAAAAAGTCAGAAACCCCAAGTTTCAGATGGACAACAGTTGCAAGTATGTATTTCATAAGTGAGAACATCCAAACAGCCAATAAACAATGACAACCTGGAGTTTTTTGGTTTTGTTTTTTAAAAATATGGGCTTAAATCATAATGAGAAACCCGCCTACCAAAATGGCTAAAATTTAAGAAATTGGCCATACCAAGTACTATGAGGCTGTAAACTGAAATTAATATAAACCTCTAGTGAACATTTTAATTGATGGAATCAATTTGGAGAACTGTTTCCAGCCATGTGTACTAAAACTAAAACTTGCCTACCCTATGATCCAGCAACTTCTATGAAAATGAGAGCTTGCAGTCAATAACATTCATAGCAACATCATTCAATAATATTTCACAGGCAGAAACAACTCAGATATCCAAGAAGAGTAAACTGTATAAATAAACGGTGATATAACTAAACAGTCCCACAATATGAGAAAATGCACATGCCGCGGCTATGTGCAACTTCTTGGCGGGCTCTCCTAAACATCACAGTAAGGAAAGAATGGCTGACACAAAAGAGAACCATCTGTGTGATTCTATTACATAGAGCTCAACAGCAAGCCACCCTGATCTATGCTGGTAACAATCAGGGTCATGGTTTTGATACTGACCAGGGTTCTTTTTGTTGTTGCTCAGTTGCTAAGTCGTGTCTGACTCTTTGTGACCCCACGGACTGTAGCACATCTGGGTTCTTGGTCTTCCCCAATCAGCAGAAATTGACTAGAGGCCAGAGGAGAAATTCAGGCAAGCCTTTATCAGGGTCCTGGTTGCAGTATGGGGAAGTGAGAACAAGTAACATGCTCCTTTGCTTGCCCCCTCACTGAGAGAGGGTGAATTGGTTCCTGACATGGGATGAGGGTAGGAGTATGTCCAGGGGGTCTGGTTGAGAGAGGCTTAGTTGGTTTGCTCACCCCTCTGCTGGTCCTGAGTGCAGGCGGCTTACTCAGTACCCTGCTTCTGCTCCTGGCTCTTCAGAAGTGGCAGTAGGATTTTATTTTGGGGGTTTTGTTTGTTTGTTTGTTTGGTGTTTTTGTATCTTTTGTCCAGAATTTGCCCCAAGTGTATACCCATGCTGTTACTTTTTAGTCTCATAATGTTACTTTGCATTTTGGTTCTCAAGGAGAGGTGTGTCCAGGTGCAAATATCGCAGCCCTGCGACAGAGGAGCCCAGGTTCCAGCCGGTCTGTTTCCTCTTGGCAGGAGGGGCCCCTGGTGTGTGTGTGTGTGGTGGACAGTGTGATGGGGTCCCCCAAGCCCCCTCAGATCCCATTTATCATTTCGGTACAACCAGTTCCCCCTGTGGCTCTGCAGGCCTCTCATTGGACAGTGCCTGCGGGATTCCTTAGACCACTGTCCGTGTGGAGCCTTTGACCCTAAGCCCAGGGGCTAGAAGGGCCTGGAGCCTGCGCTATCTGTTCCTGCAGAGACCTCCCTGTCCCTGGGAGTAAGCAAGTTCCGCTCCCAGGACACACGTGGAGCAATGCTGAGGCCTCTCACCCCTGAGTTCTCCTCTCAGCTCAGACGGAAGCGACCTGGGGAGGAGGGCCTTTCACTCTCCCTTCCTCCCTTTCCCTCATCTGTCTCCCATGGGAGCATTTCCTTAGTAATTCACTTGCAGACAATTTCTCCTCGTGGCGTCTCCTTCTGGGAAACCTAGCCTGAGTCAGAAGGCAATAGTCAGCTGTTGTTGAAAAAGCTGGTTGGACCAAAAGGATGCTGGTAATGGTGATATGTTCACTTTAGAATAGATTATCAGGGTGTGCAATTATTATTTTTAGTTTTCTCCATGTACATTACTTTTCAAAAAGAAAAGTTTTTTAAAAACCTAAACCCAATGACTAGAAAAATCCAGAATTGTGTCTTAGAATGTTTTCATGCAGTTATGTAGTGATTTAAGTTTAAGAGTATTCATTATTTATATTTTCACAATAACAAATAAAAACCTGGTACATATTCAAAAAATTTTAAGCTGTAGTATATTAACATCTATACCACATTATTATAAAACATTTAAAATTATTTAATGAAATAAAAATGCCAATAAGTATTATTTTAACAGCAAATTACAAAGCAGTACATAAAATACAGTTCCTATTTGGAAAACTACAAATATGTATTTTTTAATGTGCATCAAGATATTAGTAGTACTTATCTTTCAATGGTAAGATTATGCTTATTTTTTTTCACTCTCTTCCAAAGTCTTCACCATATTTTCTCAATTTTCTATGATAAATATGTAGCTATTTTAATCAAAAATGTTTAAAAAAAAAAGTTTCTGCCAAGCAGTGTTCACATCATGAAAAATATAGTAGCCTTTAAAAATAGGTGGATATTCTCCACACCAATCAAGATGGCTGCTATTCAAAAAAGAAGGAGTAAAAACCAAAAATAATGTATGAAACTGTTGGTGAGGATGTAGATAAATTGAAATCTTTGTGTACTGTGGATGGGAATGTAAAATGGTGCAGCCACTGTAGAAAACAATATGGCATTTCTTAAAAATTGAAAACAGAACCACCATATGAACCAGCAATTTCTCTTCTGGGTATGTATCCAAAAGAATTGAAAATGGGGTCTCAAAGAGATACTGGTATACCGATGTACACAGAGGCACTATTCACAATAGCTAAAAGATAGAAGCCACCCATGTGTCCATAAGGACTAAAGGGTAAATAAAATGTGGTATACACATACACAGTTCAATGTGATTTAGCCTTAAAAAGGAATGAAATTCTGACACATACTATGACATAAATGGACTTCAAAGACAGTATGCTACGTGAAATAAGCCAGTCACAAGAGGACAAGTACTGTATGATTCCATTATAGGAAGAATCAAAGTAGCCAAATTCATAAAGACATGAAGTAGAATGGAGGTTATCAGGTACTAGCCGAGGAAGGACCGTGGGAGTTGTTTAATGGGTATAGAGTTGTGATTTTGCAAGAAGAGAAATTCTGGAGATTTTTTGCACAGTATTGTGAATAAACTTAAAAATGCAGAACTGTATACTTAAAATGATTAAGAGGATAAATTTTATGTTACATGTACTGTGTCACAATTTTTAAAAAATGACAATGCCATTTAAGGATGGGTGAGGTGGAGCAATTCCAGGACTTTAATCCTATTCACTGCTCAGCAAATATCCACTCTGCTAATTAGCTCTGCATCATCATCAGTGGTTTACTTTATTCACAGTGCTTTATGCTTCCGACAAGTGTTATCCAGTAGTTGTTGTTCAGCCTCTCAATCACGTCCAACTGTTTGTGACCCTATGGACTGCACCACGCCAGGCTTCCCTGTTCTTCACCTTCTCCTGGAGCTTGCTCAAACTCATATCCACTGAGTCAGTGATGCCATCCAACCATCTTGTCTTCTGTCGTCCTCTTCTCCTCCTGCCTTCAATCTTTCCCAGCATCAGGGTCTTTTCCAATGAGTCAGCTCTTCTCATCACCTGGCCAAAGCAATGGAGTTTCAGTTTCAGCATCAGTCTTTCCAATGAATATTCAGGATTTATTTCCTTTAGGGCTGACAGGTTTGATCTCCTTGCAGTCCAAGGAGATCTTGTCCAATAAAATCTCCTGCAATGATGGGATTATTATATAACCAAGCTGTCCAAAGCAGTAGCCACCAGTAGTATGGCTGCTGAGCCTTTGAAATGTGCCTAGTGTGACTGAGGATCTGTGTTTTTTATCTAAATATCATGAATTAAATTTAAGTAGTTCCATGTAGCCCGAGGAGCCTTCTATATTAATACTCGTCTAGTTTCTTAGGTGGTGCAGTGGTAAAGAATCTGCCTGCCAATGCAGGAGACTTGGGTTTAATCCCTGGGTCAGAAAGATCCTCTGGAGAAGGAAATGGCAATCCTCTCCTGTACTCTTGCCTGGAAAATTCCATGGACATAGGAGTCTTGTATGCTACAGTTCATGAGGTCGCAAAGAGTTGGAAATGGCTGAGCATGCACACAGACTTTTTGTGTTAATCTTTCTCTACTGCTGGATGGACTTTGCCTGTGATAATTTTGCGAAAACAGAAGAAAAGCTCTCCACTCACAGCAGTTCTTATTTTTCTCTTCTGCCGGATTATAGTTATCCCAGTTGTTGGAACCACATCCCCTAAACAGAATGCTTTCTCTACCTTTCCCACATAAAGAACCGCCTCTGTGATCTTCCTTTTCATCTGCTCTGCTGGCAAACATTTGTCATTGTGAAATAGCTGATAAGCGCTTTGCTGAGTTTCTGATTGTTATCAGATTACGGAGTCCTGTAGGGGATCATTGGTGAAGCACAAGCCAAGACAGTGTGAGTAATTTGTGGGCAACTATAGCTGCTCAGGTATAATTAGCTGCTGCTGGGTGCCCTATCTTTACCTGGGAAAGTCAGGCATTCAGAGAGATGGCTGCCCTGATTGTGGAATAAACTCATACAGAAGGCAACAAAGCAATATTTTGAGGAAGGAAAGGATAAGCACTGAAATCAGATGGCTCTGGGCTTAATTCTTTTTATGGCAAATACAATCTATCATCTTGAACAAGTCCAAACTGCTCTGATACCACTGTATTTTGTATGCACAGGAGGAGGATAATAATACATTTTAGATGATTAAGCCTGGTGTACAGTGTTCAGTCAGTAAATGTCAACTGTTAAAAATGGCTAACTACGTCCTTGCTCTTCTTTCCATTACCTCATCTTTATCTCTTTATCCACTAGACTGGAACAGAAATAAAATGTTTATAACCCCACCTGCCTCTTAAATAAAGTGTCTGTGAACTTGGCCCTCCATTTTGCTTGGAAAAATAACACGTTGCGGGGATAATTCACTAACTGATTTATTTAGTTGGAAGAAAGTTTCAGTTCTTATTTGCTGTTTTGTTCTGCCGTCTTGCTATGGTGGTGGTTTGGGGATGGAAGCCAATGAAAGAGGTAAAAGACGAGCCAGAAAAGCTGGACCTGCTTGGAGCAATACTGAGGTAGGGACAGGGGACATGCCACCCTGGTACATACCACCCTGGTAGGCCAAGAAATTACTTTGAAGACTAGAAATATCCTTATGAGTTCTGAAGCCATACGCTGCCAAGCATGTGATGCAAGTTCCCTGGTTTGACACTCCCATAAACTCTTTATAGAACTTACTTTGCTTATTAGAGCTTTTTGCATAAATGGATGCTTGTTAGGAAACTCAATGAGAAGCTCAATTCTGCTGCTATATAAATGAGGAACTAAAACAGAGAGAGTAGACAGCATACATCTGGCTTGCCCATTCATCCACTTATTCATCTAGACTTTTAGTCAACTGGAATGTATTGAAATTGCTTTCCTGAGTATCTCTCCATGTGAAATACCACCAAGCCCAAGGAAAGGGTTATAGTCTTTGTCCTAAAAGATTTTATGGTATAAGAAAAGGGACAAGTACCATAACAAGAGACCTGGAAGAGATGCTGAAGAATTTTCAAAACATCTGCTTCATTTCCCTGATACAGAACAAGAAGCTTCAAGACTCAGAGGCTCAGAAAGACCAAGAGAGTGTCTCTAAATGTTAAATCCTTGGCTCAAAGCTGTAATTTTTGTAATGATAATCTGCCTGTTACGTTGAGAAAGCCATCTCTGATATCAGAGGAAGGAGAGTTGGATCCTTCATAATCATAACAACCAAGTCCAATAACAAGGTGTTCCTTGGGCTGGACTAGAGCAGACACTATACTTGATTCACAACAAGTCTTTACTTAATGCTTAGTATCGAAATCAACTAAAAGTATGAGTTTTTTGCTTCATTTGCTATTATTTTCTCCCATTCTGAGGGCTGTCTTTTCACCTTGCTTATAGTTTCCTTTGTTGTGCAAAAGCTTTTAAGTTTCATTAGGTCCCATTTGTTTATTTTTGCTTTTATCTCCAATATTCTGGGAGGTGGGTCATAGAGGATCCTGCTGTGATTTATGTTGGAGAATGTTTTGCCTATGTTCTCCTCTAGGAGTTTAATAGTTTCTGGTCTTGCATTTAGATCTTTAATCCATTTTGAGTTTATTTTTGTGTATGGTGTTAGAAAGTGTTCTAGTTTCATTCTTTTACAAGTGGTTGACCATAGCAAACGCAGCAACAGACAAAGGATTAACCTCAAAAATATACAAGCAACTCCTGCAGCTCAATTCCAGAAAAATAAATGACCCAATCAAAAAATGGGCCAAAGAACTAAACAGACATTTCTCCAAAGAAGACATACAGATGGCTAACAAACACATGAAAAGATGCTCAACATCACTCATTATCAGAGAAATGCAAATCAAAACCACAATGAGGTACCATTACACGCCAGTCAGGATGGCTGCTATCCAAAAGTCTACAAGCAATAAATGCTGGAGAGGGTGTGGAGAAAAGGGAACCCTCTTACACTGTTGGTGGGAATGCAAACTAGTACAGCCGCTATGGAGAACAGTGTGGAGATTTCTTAAAAAACTGGAAATAGAACTGCCA
The DNA here is from genome assembly GCF_910594005.1 of Cervus elaphus. Lineage (NCBI taxonomy): Eukaryota > Metazoa > Chordata > Mammalia > Artiodactyla > Cervidae > Cervus > Cervus elaphus. The sequence goes on from NC_057820.1 coordinate 11,130,605, forward strand.
TATGACCCAGCAATCCCACTTCTGGGCATACACACTGAGGAAACCAGATCTGAAAGAGACATGTGCACCCCAATGTTCATCGCAGCACTGTTTATAATAGCCAGGACATGGAAGCAACCTAGATGCCCATCAGCAGATGAATGGATAAGGAAGCTGTGGTATATATACACCATGGAATATTACTCAGCCATTGAATCAGTTCTAATGAGATGGATGAAACTGGAGCCCATTATACAGAGTGAAGTAAGCCAGAAAGATAAAGACCATTACAGTATACTAACACATATGTATGGAATTTAGAAAGATGGTAATGATAACCCTATATGCAAAACAGAAAAAGAGACACAGACTTTTGGACTCTGTGGGAGAAGGCGAGGGTGGGATGTTTCGAGAGAACAGCATCGAAACATGTATATTATCTAGGGTGAAACAGATCACCAGCCCAGGTTGGATGCATGAGACAAGTGCTCGGGCCTGGTGCACTGGGAAGACCCAGAGGAATCGGGTGGAGATGGAGGTGGGAGGGGGAATCGGGATGGGGAATACATGTAAATCCATGGCTGATTCATGTCAGTGTATGACAAAAACCACTACAATATTGTAAAGTAATTAGCCTCCAACGAATAAAAACAAATGAAAAAAAAAAAAAAGTACGAGTTTTAAGCTAAAACTTCATTTTCCAGCTTCCCCTGTCAGTTTTGTCTGGAGAGGGTGAGCTGCAAATAGAATTGTCATTGCAATTCCAGAAAATCCCACTAAAGGAATGCAGTGGGCCCTTCAGTTTCTTTCTCCAGTTTGATCAGAGCCCTCTGTATAACCAGCTAAATCAACTCAAAGATTTCCCTCCCATGCACATGTTTCTTCCTTTGTTTTAATTTTCTATGCCACATAATCTCTTTTCCACTTTGGAGTCCTCTTCATCCTTGATGTCCCATCACACGAACAAGCCCTATCTCCTTCAAAAGTCTTTGTCTGACAACACCAACCTTCAGGAAGGGCTCTTCTCTATAAACACATGTGTGTGTGTGTTAAGTCACTTCAGTTGTGTCCGACTCTTTGCAACCCTATGGACTGTAGCCCACCAGGCTCTTCTGTCCATGGGATTCTCCAGACAAGAATACTGGAGTGGGTTGCCATACCCTCCCCCAGGGGATCTTCCCAACCCAGGGATTGAAGCTGTATCTCTTAAGTCATCTGCATTCGCAGGAAGGTTCTTTACCACAAGTGCCACCTGAGAAGCCCATAAACATGTACAGCACTTGCTAAGTGTATCATCTATGTCTAGGTAAAGGCCTGGAGCCCATTCACCTGGATGTTTTAAAGCCCACAGCTGCCCCTTAGGATCCTCCGAAGAACTATAGCCCTCAGCAAAGCACAGTCTGTGTGTGTGTGTGTGTGTGTGTGTGTGTAGTGGTGAGATAGAGGAGAACAGACAGAAAAAAATATGCATTAGTGTGGATAACAGAAAGTGACCAGAGAAACACTGTGTGTTCATGCTGAGTTCCTCAGTCATGCCCAACTCTTTGTGACCACATGGACTGTAGCCCACCAGGCTCCTCTGTCTGTGTGATTTTCCAGGCAAGAATACTGGAGTGGGTTGCCATTTTCTCTTCCTGATCAAACCCACGTCTCCTGCATTGCAGGCAGATTCTTTACCACTGAGCATCCTTGGAAGCACTGTAAAGCCAATCAAAATCATTCATTTATAGGGAAACATTTACCTGGTGACTAAAGGTACAAAAGTATATGTGTTCTGTGAACCACTAGCTACTCTGTGAAGACCAAAGAAAGAAAATACAAATATAAGCCTATCAACTTTTATCCAAAGCCTGAACTAAACTTCTGTGGGAAACTAAGATTATTGGATACACATATATAAAATTAGCATGAGTCAAAGACTTTATCTAATACATTATTTAATGAAGGAACTGGAAAAAATCACAATCTGTTTAGATGAAAAGTCAAAGAACCACAAATGTACATGGAGTAAAAAATATTAACATGAATTTTCCCAAAAAAATGTTCTTTACATAGGGCATAATCAACTTCATTGCACTGGACACAAGTAATTAGCTTTTATTTAGGTAAAATTATTTGTGTTGCTCTCAGTTTTCTACAAACTACCTTCTATTTTCAGAATTACAAAGAAACCTAATCAAAAACAGAAGATTACAACGTGATTTTGTTTGTTTGCTTTGTTCAGTCACTAAGTTGTGTCCGATTCTTTGTGACCCCCATGGACTACAGGACACCAGGCTTCCCTGTCCTTCACTATCTCCCTGAGTTTGCTTAAATTCACGTTCATTTTGTTGATGATGCTATCTAACCATCTTATCTACTGTCACCCTCATTTCCTTTGGCCTTCAATCTTTCCCAGCATCTGTATCTTTTCCAATGAGTCAGTTCTTCACATCAGGGGGCCAAAATATTGGGAGTTTCTGCTTCAGCATCAGTCCTTTCAGTGACTATTCATGGTTGATTTCCATTAGGATTGACTGGTTTGATCTTCTTGCAGTCCAAGGAACTCTGAGGAGTCTTCTCCAGCACAATTCAAAAGCATCAATTCTTTCATGCCCAGCCTTCTTTACAGTACAACTTTCATATCTGTACACAACCCAATAGAATCAGATAATGCCTAGATGACCCATCATTTCATGGTAAGGATATTCACTATCTCTTTAGCTCATTCTAAAGAATTAAATTTCTGACTTCACTACTTATCTTCCCAACACACTTCAAACCTTCTCTCAGTCATTTCTAGCTGCTGTTTGTCCAAAACATCTCTTCAAACAAGTATTGCTTTCTTGCCTCCCAGGACTTATGCATGCTCTTCCCTGCCTTTGACACTCTTTCCTCTCCCCTGGTCTATCTTCCTCTACCTAATTCTCCTACTCATCCCTTTCCTTCCTAGTGTCATTTCCAAATTCTCTTCCTCAGGTAAGCCTACTCGATCTCCTGAATGAGAGGCTCTCCCCACCACCACTGCATTCCTAACACTGTCTAATGCTAGATGCTTGCTTGTTTTATCTCTGCATGCTTAATGTACACAGAAGCAAGGTCTCAATTTATTGCCTGGTTGAGTAAAATAAGAAAAGAGAACAAACCAAAAAAATTAAGACACGAATGAAGTAAGCTTTCACGTTCTCATGTTTAATCAGGGAGAGGATACCTGCTCTGCCTGCTCTAAATATCAGGATAGGGTAACTACCCTGATGGTTAAGAATTCAGGCAAAGAAAAATATGACCCAGCAATCCCACTTCTGGGCATACACACTGAGGAAACCAGATCTGAAAGAGACACGTGCACCCCGATGTTCATCACAGCACTGTTTATAATAGCCAGGACATGGAAGCAACCTAGATGCCCATCAGCAGATGAATGGATAAGGAAGCTATGGTACATATACACCATGGAATATTACTCAGCCATTAAAAATAATTCATTTGAATCAGTTCTAATGAGATGGATGAAACTGGAGCCCATTATACAGAGTGAAGTAAGCCAGAAAGATAAAGACCAATACAGTATACTAACACATATATACAGAATTTAGAAAGATGGTAATGATAACCCTATATACAAAACAGAAAAAGAGACACAGATGTACTGAACAGACTTTTGGACTCTGTGGGAGAAGGCGAGGGTGGGATGTTTCGAGAGAACAGAATCGAAACATGTATATTATCAAGGGTGAAACAGATCACCAGCCCAGGTTGGATGCATGAGACAAGTGCTCGGGCCTGGTGCACTGGGAAGACCCAGAGGGATCAGGTGGAGAGGGAGGTGGGAGGGGGGATCGGGATGGGGAATACATGTAAATCCATGGCTGATTCATGTCAGTGTATGACAAAAACCACTACAATATTGTAAAGTAATTAGCCTCCAACTAATAAAAAAAATGGAAAAAAAAAAAAAAAAAGAATTCAGGCAAAGAACGACACCAGGCTCACATTTTCCTATGAATGAACGATTTTGATTGGCTTTACAGTGCTTCTAAGGTGGCTCAGTGGTAAAGAATCTGCCTGCAATGCAAGAGAGGTGAGCTTGATCCCTGCGTCAGGAAGGTCCCCTGGAAGAGAAAATGGCAACCCACTCCAGTGCAGGGGACACGGGTTTGATCCCTGGTCAGAGAACTGAGATCCCACACGCCATGGGGCAACTAACACTTTGCGCCACAACAAAAGATCCTGCATTCTGTAACTAAAAATAAATAAATGTTTAAAAATATCAGGATAAACATGAAGTGAGGCCTATAGACAATGACAAATGAGCCTGGCAAATAAAAGGCTTTTGTTTTGTTTCTCACTGTAAAAAAATTTCTTTAGCAATTTCCATCTATGACAGCCTTCTAGCTCATGATATAAGGTTCCAAACAGTCGGTGATAACAATCATGACAGAAAGAATATTTAGAAGTTGCTTTAAAACAAAATTGATCCACAGGAAAAAATGGACATTTCAGGGAGCATTAGAAAAAGTAAAAGCTAAAATAAAAAACACAAACATGAGGTCGGGCTATATTTGTGAGCAAGGCTGTCAGTTAATTAGGTAAATATTTATTTCCTATTTAGTATTCTTTTGGATTATTTAGGGAGGAGCTTGATAATGAGTTGTTTATTATGATCTAAAAACACATACAAAATGCTGTCACCTAATTAAGGAAGAATAAATAATAGCCCATCATCAGAGCCTCCCATCTACCTGAACCCCAGTCCCACATCCAGCCTTGCCTGTGACACTTGAAAGCTATCAATTTACTGCGTGAACCATATGACACTCATACGGAAGTCAGAGCTACTGACTCTTTAAAGTGTACTAATTATCCCACAATTTTGAAAGTGAGAACATATGGAAGCTGTTTTCCTTGTGTTTCTGATTTAAAGACAAAAGACATGAAACTGAACAAGGGTTTTCTATATTCTATGTTGCTTGCAAATACTACTCAAAGTTCACCAAATTCACAAAATAAAAAATGCCTAATCTCCTCCTGGTCAAAGGCTGTCTGGAATTCAAGTCCTTTTCTCAAGCCTTTTTATTTCAAGTGTCTTTTCTCCCTCTGAACTGTGGCTACTCCTACCAAGATGAGTACAGCTAAATTAAAAATGAACTCTTCTGACCGTTCAATTAATTGTTGAGTCAACACAATGTGAGCAGCTGGTAAGATGCTTTAATTTGTCTTCCCAAATCCAACAGATGCATTGGTGCTCTCAGGACAAGCAGCTAATGACACAGAGCCTTTCTTCAGAGGACATGGCAGTAAGAATCCCAGCCAGGGAACAGAAGACTTTGAAGGATGAGGAGAGACCATATCAGACCAGAGGGCTCATCCTTATTTTATCCCTCTAGCAGAACTCAGTCTCTGGCTTCCAGATGGAAACAGCTTAGGATCTGGGGCTGAAGTCAGCTCTATTAAATAAGGCTGTCATTTGTAGAAGCACCTAAATCTAAGACTAACATTGAGTTACTTTGAAAACTGAACCATTCATATGATTCAGCAACCTCACTCTTGGGTATAAATCTGGAAAAAATAAAAACTCTAATTTGAAAAGTTAGTATATCCCACTCCTGGGCGTATATCCAGATAAAACTATAATTCAAAAAGTTAGTGTCCATAGCAACACTATTTACAATGATGAAGACATGAAAACAATCCAAGTGCACATCAACAGATGTTTGGCTTCAGAAAACATGTTTTTACATGTGGCTTCCCTGGAAACTCAGATGGTAAATAATCCACCTGCAATACAGGGACCCAGGTTTGATCCCTGGGTCAGGAAGATCCCCTAGAGAAGGGAATGGCTACCCACTCCAGTACTCTTGCCTGGAGAATTCCATGGACAGAGGACCCTGACAGGCTACAGTCCAAGGGCTTGCAAAGAGTCAGACATGACTGAAAGACTTTCACTTACTCACTCACTCATACATATATATGTGTATGTGTATATACACACATACACATATATATAACGGAATATTACTCAATCATAAAAAATGAATGGAATCTTGCCATTTGTAGCAACGTGAGTGGACCTAGAGAATATTATGCTTAGTGAAGTAAGTTAGAACAAAGGCAAATATCATATGACATCATTTATATGTGTAAAATAAAATATGATGAAAATGAACTTATTTATAACACAGACACATACTCATACACATAGAAAACAAACTGACAGTTATCAAAGGGGATAGTGGAGGGGATGGGGGGAGGGAGAAAAGTTAGGGGTTTAGGATTAGTGGATGCACTTACTGCATATATACTACATTTTTTATATGTATTTTATATACTACATATAAAATAGATAAACAACAAACTCCTATTGTACAGTATAAGAAATTATATTAATACCTTATAATAGACCCTAATGAAAAAGAATATGAAGAAGAATGTATATATACAGGTATAGATAGACAGATGATGATATGGCCAAATATATACATATATACATATAGGTGTCCTGCAGGAGGGCATGGCAATCCCTCCAGTATCCTGGCCTGGAGAACACCATGGACAGAGGAGCCTGGTGGACTATAGTCCATAGGATGGAAAGAGTCAGACAATACTGAAGCGACTTAGCATAGCATAGCGTGTGTGTGTGTGTGTGTGTGTGTCTGTGTGTCTGTGTGCGTGTGCGTGTGTGTGTATGCATATATATATGACCACTTTGTTGTACATCTAAAACTAACACAATTTTGTCAACCAACTATACTTCAATAAATGAACAAGCAAACAAAAACTGAGCAAGGCTATAGGAGCATAGAATTGAGATTATTCAGAAATGTGCTTAGTCGTTCGGTTGTATCTGACTCTTTGCAACCCCATGGAATATAGCCCACCAGGCTCCTCTGTCCATGGGGATTCTCCAGGCAAGAATGCTGGAGTGGGTTGTCATGCTCTCTTTCAGGGGATCTTCCCAACCCAGGGATTGAACCCAGGTCTCACACATTGCAGGTGGATTCTTTACTATAAGAGCCTCTTGATGAAAGTGAAAGAGGAGAGTGAAAAAGTTGGCTTAAAGCTCAACATTCAGAAAACTAAGATCATGGCATCTGGTGCCATCACTTCATAGCAAATAGATGGGTAAACAATGGAAACAGTGACAGACTTTATTTTGGGGGGCTCCAAAGTCACTGCAGATGGTGACTGCAGCCATGAAATTAAAAGACACTTGCTCCTTGGAAGAAAAGCTCTCACCTACCTAGACAGCATATTAAAAAGCAGAGACATTACTTTGCCAACAAAGATCTGTCTAGTCAAAGCTATGGTTTTTCCAGTAGTCATGTATGGATGTAAGAGTTGGACTATAAAGAAAGCTGAGTGCCAAAGAACTGATGCTTTTTAACCGTGGTATTGGAGAAGACTCCTGAGAGTCTCTTGGATTCTCAAGGAGATCCAACCAGTCCTTCTTAATGGAAATCAGTCCTGTATATTCATTGGAAGGACTGATGTTGAAGCTGAAATTCCAGTACTCTGGCCACCTGATGCAGAGAGATGACTCATTTGAAAAGACACTGATGCTGGGAAAGATTAAAGGCAGGAGGAGAAGGGGACAACAGAGGATGAGATGATTGGATGGCATCATTGATTCAATGGGCATGAGTTTGAGTAAACTCTGGGAGCTGGTGATGGACAGAGAGGCCTGGTGGACTGCAGTCCATGGGGCCACGAAGAGTCTGACACGACTGAGCGACTGAACTGAACTGAGATGTTTAGGTATTAACTATTACATTATTAACAGAAATTTTATTCTTTTGTCTTTATGTATGAACTTTGTCCTCACTAGCATACAAGTGAGGCAGAAATGAGAGCTTGTGCCAGACAGAATGCAGAGAGAAGGAACAAGGCAATATGTGAGCTTTGTCATGCAAAAACAGGATTGGGCACTAAAGTGAAGGCCCTGCAAGCCAGGTAAGGGTCTTGAGAGTAAGTTTCCAAATCTTTATTTCTTCTCCTCTGGTCTATGAACAAGCACGTCTATAGGATCCATCGTCATAGTGTTCTCTGGCAAGGTAAAGAGAGATCCTTTCACCTATAGCAGCAAGGGAGGGAAGCCAGTCATTTCACGAGAAACGAAAAGATGTGAGTACAGTGTACAGTTGAATTGTGTCCCCACAAAAGATAAGCTGAGGTTCTCACCTCCAGTGATGATATGTGAGATGGCTTTATGTTGAAATAGTCTCTACAGATTAGTCCAGTTAAGATGGTGTCATAATCCTGTATTACTGGGTCCTTATAAATAAACTGCCGTATGAAGACAAACATGAAAGAAAGCCATGTGAAGACACACAGACACAGGGGGGACGCCACGTGACAGTGGAAGCAGAGACTAATGTGACTTATCTACAAGCCAAAGAGTGCTCACCAACAGCAAAAGCTAAAAGAGGCAAGCAAGGAGTCTCCCAGAGGGAGGACAGCTCTGATGACACCTTGATTTTGGAGTTTGGACCTCCAGAACTATGAGACAATTCCTCTCTGCTGCTTCGAGCAACCCTATTTATGGTAATTTTTTAGCAGAGCCCTAGGAAATTAACACAAGTACTATGGATGACAAAAAAAAAGGATGAAAGGAAGAAAGCAAGAGATGAACATCTGCATCCTTATTTCCCACTCTGGGCTTCTGCCTGAAGGATGTGGGGAAATCAGGTAACCAGGGTAGGAGTAGAGGGCCTCTCACCAAACTTCTGTGAGAACTTGGAAGGAGGCTCCCTCAAAAGTCATGGGGTTCTCCAGGCAAGAATACTGGAGTGGGTTGCCACTTCCTTCTCCAGTGGACCACGTTTTATCAGAGCTCTTCACCATGACCTGTCTTGGATGGCCCTGCACAACATGGCTCATACCTTCACTGAGCTGCTTATGCAAGCCCTTTTGCCACAACAAGGCTGTGTTCCAATTGATGCTTTTGAACTGTGGTGCTGGAGAAGACCTTTGAGAGTCCCTTGGACTGCAAGGACACCAAACCAGTCAATCCTAAAGGAAATCAACCCTGAATATTCATTGGATGGACTGATGCTGAAGCTGAAGTTCCAGTTTTTAGCCACCTTCGGTAAAGTCCAAGATCAAGATGTCAGCAAAGTAGTGCTCCCTCCAGAGACTCCATCATTGTTTCTTTTAGCTTCTGGTGTTGGTGAGCCAACTCATTGGGAAAGACCCTGATGCTGGGAAAGATGTAACTCAAAAGAAGAAGTGGGAGGCAGAAGATGAGATGGTTAAATAGTACCACCGGCTCAATGGACATGAATTTGAGCAAACTCCAGGAGACCGTGAAGGAGAGAGGAGCCTAGAGTGCTGTAGTCCATGGGGTTGCAAAGAGTCAGGCCCGACTTACTGACTGAACAACAATACCTAACAGGTGCCCTGTAACAGAGGCTTCACAGATGATGCATTGGGAAAGAATCTGCCTACCAATGCAGGAGATGTAGGAGACTCAGGTTGGAAGAGGCCTGGCAAGGGAAACCTGGTGGTACAGTGTGTCTGATGGGGGAGCCCAAGAGACTTAGCTTTCCCAAGGCTCCTGTTGGTGTCTCTGTGTCATTCTTGAGGTCCAGAAAATGCTGGAAGCAATAGTACTTTATGTTAGAATCCCATATTTGTGGTCTTGTTTATCTCCTCTTCCCAGTCTTATAGATTTGTTCTGAATGAGTTGGGAATTCAACGTCTGATTTTCCGGTGAGATAACAATTTACTAGTTGGTTAAACAATGATTGCTTTTTATCATGACAACATTGTAATTGACAGAAGCAGGTACATAAACTGCAGTTGTGGCATCAAGCCCTGGTGACTGAATAGTCATATCCTTAACAAATCTCGGTATGCCGATTGCAAACAGTGATTAAACAATGATTGCTTTTTCTGGCATACCAATTTTTGTTAACAATATGACTATTTGTTCAGTCACCCAGGCTTGATACCACAAATGCAGTTTATCTACCCGTCTCTGTCAATTACAGTGTTGTCACGATAGTCCCTCAATGTGTTAAATACCCTATCAAACCTTCTGAGATCAGCTTCTTACCTGCTTTATTTATTCAAGAAATAAATAAAACTAATGCTTAGTAAGCAACAGTCATCTTTCTAGGTATTTGAGGTTTAATAATGAGTGCAATGGAAATGATATCACCTTCCAGATAGCTTTTACAGTCTATTAACAAAACTATAAATAAGTGAGTTTCCAGCTAAATTTCTATCTGAAACTGTCATAAATGCTGTGAAAAGAAACTGAAGGATTCTGTGAGAGATTGAAATAGGGCAACTGACCTAGTCTGGGCAGTAGTCAGGAAAACCTTGCCTAAGGAAGTGACATTTGATACCAGATCCTATGAGAGAGCAGGAGTTACCTGGGTGTAGGTAGGTGGTAAGAGAGTGGGAGCTCATGGTAGAAAGCTTATGTAACTGAACTTACTTAACAAAAGCAAAACATACCCACAGACCCTGAATACAAACTTATGGTTACTGAAGGGGAAATGTAGGGGAGGGGATGAATTAGGAGTTTGAGATTAACATATACACACTATTTACATAGGAAATCAGTAAGGACCAACTGTATAGCACAGGGAACCCTTCTCAGTATTCAGTAATAACCTACATAGGAAAATAATCTGAAAAAAGAAGGGATATATTTGTATGTATAACTGAGTTGCTTACTGTAAATCTGAAACTAACACAACATTTTTAATCGACTATAATCCAATATAAGATAAAAATTAAATTTAAAAAAAAAGAAAAAATATATTTTTTTTAATTTAAAAAAGGAGCTTGTATAAAGCCTGAAGGAAGAATGAGCAAGGGAGGAACCTGAAAACAGACAATGGGATATCAGTGGAGAAAGCTATAAGAGTAACAGAAAATGACTCTAGAAGGTCCACTGGTTGGTTCCATCTGGAGGACCACAGCCTCCAATCACCTGACTCTGCTGTGAAGAGATGGGAAGGGTCAGCACTGGAGACGATCTTGTCTCCATTCAGTGGTCCTCAGCTTGGCTGTGTGTGGGCATCACCCGAGGCACTGTTTGACATCCTGGTGCTGAGTCTTAACCCAGAGTCCCATGCAATTCATTTGGTTACACTCTGGACATTTCAGTTTGTAAACTTTCTTGAAGTGATTCTAATAGTCAATCAAGACTGAAAACCACCATGATACCTGGATGGTTAGCTACATGATGGCAAGGCTCTTCTTTTTTCCTATCTGTTAACATCCCTTACCCCTGCCCCCATATTTAGAATAGTATCTGATGTAATGCTTGATTAAGAAAGGAATGGAAGGAGGGAAGGAGACAAGGAAGGGAGGGAGGAAGGGAAATGAATGAACATTTTAAAATATATGTCCCTCTGTTTCCATTCATACTTCTATCTCTAAGTAAAACAGTTTGCCCTTGCATCTAGTGTTGATATAAAGCCTACTATCTTGTAGTTATGGCTTCCCAGGCAGCACAGTGCTAGAGAATCTGCCTGCCAATGCAGAAGACACAAGAAATGTGAGTTTGATCCCTGGGTCAGGAAGATCCCCTAGAGGAGGAAATGGCAACCAACTCCAGTATAACTGCCTGGAAAATTCTATGGACAGAGGAGCCTGGGAAGCTACAGTCCATGGGGTTGTAAATAGTCAGACACGATTAAATGAGCATGCATGAACACTGTAGTTACAGGATCTCTCTCTCCTTCTGTTTCTCTCTGTCTCTATTTCTGTTTCTGTCTCTCTCTCAATCTACCACCCCCTAGGGGCTGGATGTGCTCATGGTTACCCACCTGAATATAACTCACAGCTTCCTTGGCAGATTGTCCAAATCTTGTGAAAATCTATTGACCAATAGGGTGTCATCTGAAATTATATATGCAAGTTAAAGTTAAGTCCTCAGAGACAAACCCGGTTGCATTTCACCTTCCCTTTTCCCCTTCGAGGGTTAGAACATAGACACAGATTTTGTGAGCCAGTTTCAACACTGCAAATGAAAGCAACACACCTTGGGAGGATAAAGCAACAAGATAATGCTATGTTTGTCATAGTTTTGGCCATATACATTTGTCAAATGTTTGACCATATAGAAAAAACAGTCACGTAAAAACTAGCTTCCCTCTAGACAAAGAAAATAAATGTTATTGTTCATATCATTCAGGAGATAAATAGATGAATGTATATTTTATTTAATAGCCAGCCAGCAAAAGTAGCATTAGAAAAAAAAAGCAATGCTACATAATAATTCAATGTAGGTTTCCCTCTAATAGTTCAACATCAATTCTTTGGGAAGCTTATGCATTGGAGGCCAATTTAGCATGCAAAATACTCTATTTTTATTATGGAATCTTATACTACTTCATGATCATATGCCAAATCATATTTTATATTAATTGAGCAAAAGATGAGTGGTGTCAGTGGTAAAGCACCTGCCCGCCAATCCAAAACATGCAACAGAGGCAGGTTCGACCCCCAGGTTTGGAAGAAGAAACCATGGAGGATGAAACGGTAGTCCATTCCAGTATTCTTGCCTGGCAAATCCCATGGACAGAGGAGCCTGGCAGGTTACAATCCATGCGGCCTCAGAGGGTTGAACATGACTAAGCAGGCACACAAAAACATACACACACTCATGAGCAAAAGATAAAAATGGATGTTGCACACCCCATGGGTGTTCACGCGACATCTTAAAAGGAGTAAGCTATGGCAGAGCATTTGTTACAAGGTTGAGATCCTTGTTTTCTTCCTGTGCATTTACCCTCCAACAACCTAATGCTTCATTTCACCAAATGTTCATGAACTTCAGGTAACAGATGGATACGGAAAATGCCTTAGCTGCTCTAAAAAGGAGTTCTGGAGTTATTCTCAGGATATAGTTTTCTGTCTTTAAATCAAGAGTATTTAAACTCCTTAAGAACAAAAAAAAAAAGAAAGAAAGAAAGAAAGAAAAAATCAGGATGTGTGAAAAAAGAGTGGGTAAGCATCACACCAGCTGGCACACTCAGGCCTTCAGTTGTTAAATAAGCTTATGGGAATCCTTTTCGTCTCTAAAATGACAACTGTTCCTGCTGGGTAGAATTAAATGTGTTAAGGCACCAAAGCCCATTGGACCCTTCATGTGTCTGTACCTGCAAACTTTTGCTACATCCAGGTCAGTGAAGTGGGGAAAATGCCGCATAGCTTCACTCGCCCAAAAGTAGCTTCCAACAGTTCATTTTACGTTTCACCTGGAACACAAATGTCATTGACAGAATAATGCCTTCCACCTCCAAAGGCGTCCATGTTCTAATCCACAGAACCTGTGTGTATGTTCTGTAACATGGCAGCAACGGACTTTACAGATGTGATTAGATGAGGATTTTGAGACGAAGAGAGTTTACTGCATTAGACAGGTGGGACCAGGATAATCACAGTTGTCCTTATAAGATGAAGGAAAGAGGGTCAAGTTCAGGGAAAGAGATATGACTGTGGAAGCAGAGGTTGGAGGGATGGAGGCTGCAAGTCAAGGAATGGTGGCAGCCTCTAAAAACTGCAAATTGTAAGTAACCAGAGTGCAACCCTGCTGACACCTTGATTTTAAGCCAGTGAAAGCTATTTCTGACTTCTTACAGCTAAAATTCTAAGACAACAATTTTGTGTTGTCTGAAGTGGTGATTTGTTAAACCAGCAATAGGAAATTATCTTTTATGGAAAAACATATGAGTAAATCTATTATTTCAAGTATTTCACACAAGTAATTATTTTCTTGTTTGGAGACAAAAAAAATAAAGTTTAGGGTGTAGTTAAATCACATTATATTTTCTAATAAGTACTTCAAAGGAGTAACTCCAAAAAAAAAAAAAAATCACCTCTTGATGAGGGTGAAAGTGAATATAAAAAAGGTGGCTTAAAACTCAACCTTCAAAAAAGTAAGATCATGTCATTTGGTCCCATCACTTCATGGCAAATTGTTATTGTTGAGTCGCTCAGCCGTGTCCGACTCTGTGACCCTATGAACTGCAGCATGCCAGGCTTCCCTGACTTTCATCATCTACCAGAACTTACTCAAATGTAAGTCCATTGAGTCAGTGATGCCATCCAACCATCTCATCCTCTGTTGTCCCCTACTCCTGCCTTCAATCTTTCCCAGATCAAAGTCTTTTCCAGTGAGTCGGCTCTCTGCATCAGGTGGCCAAAAGTATTGGAGCTTCAGCTTCGGCATCAGTCCTTCCAGTGAATATTCCATGTTGATTTCCTTTATGGTTGACTGGTTGATCTCCTCACAGTCCAAGGGATTCTCAAGAGTCTTCTCCAACACCACAGTTTGAAAGCATCAGTTCTTCGGTGCAGTGCTGAAGGTGACGCTCCATACTTTGGCCACCTGATGTGAAGAGCTGACTTATTAGAAAAGACTCTGATGCTGGGCAAGAGCAAGGGCAGGAGTAGGGGACGACAGAGCATGAGATGGTTGGATGGCATCACCGACTCATGGGACACAAGTTTAAGCACACTCTGAGAGATAGTGAAGGACAGGAAAGCCTGGAGTGCTGCAGTCCATGGGGTCACAAAGAATCAGACATGATTTAATGACTGAACAACAACAGTAAGAACTACATAAAATACAATGAAGTGGTTTATGAAAATAAAGTATTTTCAGTAAGGAATTTTTATGTTACATTTTATAAGATTAAGGTATGTAAGAAAGAAATTTGTCTTAGTTTCTCAATCAGCAATAATATTTTGTGTGCATGCATGCTCAGTCACTTCAGTCATGTCCAACCCTTTGCCACCCCGCAGATTGTAGTCCACCAGGCTCCTCCATCCATGGGATTCTCCAGGCAAGAATACTGGAATGGGTTGCCAAGACCTCCTCCAGGGGATCTTCCTGACCCAGGGGTAGAACCTGCCTCTCTTATGTCTCCTGCATTGGCAGGCAGGTTCTTTACCACTATTGCCACATAAGAACTCCAATAATATTTTACTTTCATATAAAATTGAGTTATGAATTATATATTTCTTTTATATAAATATTGGCAAGCTCAAAGAGGAATACTATGCATTCATATTTTTTTAATTTTGCAGTAAATAATTAGTCTGCATTTTTCTCCTCCACTTTATAGATCAACAGAGTCAAGAGCTGTTTTATTTTTTTCTTAAAAGGGAATTCTGAATTTCAGAAACTTTAACCATGGCCTCATCAATTTAGTTGTTTTGAAAAAATATTGAGTGTGTGAGAGATGTCAATAGAGTTTTACTTTCAAAAATAAAAAGATAAATTCAATTTGGTACTTGATCTTGAGTATATTGTTTTCTATTTGCAGTGAGAAGACATATGCATGGAAAACATTGTTGACAATTGAATATATATGGTTTGTCATACCAAGAGAATTTATGTGTACTTTGAAATCTTAATAATAAGCATTTGAAGAAGTGTCATATGCTTCTTAAGTTGATTACATTATTTTTAATCTTTTACTAGATTATTTCATTTTTTCCCATGGTAAACATCCTCCCCTAAAAATAGAAAGAATATAAAATTCTTGCAACATATTTTCTGTTTATTGAGTATCAAGATTGTTTCAAACAGTAAATATGATTCTGGTAACTTGCCGTGAAATTCACTGGCATCAGTGTTCATTTTCCTATCTATCTTTTTTCTTGTAAATGCAATTATATTTTTTCCTGAGAAACAGAAAAAATGTCAATGCATAAGTCTTCTGCCCTTCTGAATATTTTAATCAGAACTCAGTGTTAAGTTGGATAAAATTGAACTAAAATATCCTCTATAACTTATAACAAGTGATTTGAACATACCTTCTTACATGAAGTCTGATTTTTTAATATGTTAAATAGATTTTCTATTACATAGGTTGGCTGGCAACTCATCAAACATTTACTAGAATTGTTATAATGACATTTTCATACAAAAGATCACATATTCAACCCAGGAATTCTTGCCGTGTTTACCTGAAAGGAAGATGATGACTTTTTTCCAAGTAATTTAACTTTGAAACCTGGGGGATGGATGTTTCCTGAACAAAAGGGCTTATATTTCTTACACGGGAATCATATCACAGTGAATAAAAGTGAGACAAGGTGAATTTTATTTATTTTTAGCTTGATTAAGAACCGCTGAGTATGTCTCAAGGCCCTCTGTATTGAAATGGCAACGGAGGTATTCTTTGTGCCTGAGAGGATATGATTGATGCATTTCTGGAATTAGGGATATAGAGGTGAGCACAATAGATTTAGATTGGGATATTCAAGAGAAACCAGTCAGGAAAATAATGAAGGAAGATCAGGTCTGGGCTAGATATTGAATCTGTGTTTGAATCATCCAAATCTGTAATCTGTTTTTTGTAGGTCCAAGACTCATTGATTTCAAGTCTCTCACTATGGTGAACATTAAAGAGATTAGCTATAGGAGAATATTAGTGATATAAATATCTGGGCCAGAAAGCAGCAGGAAAATTAAAGAAGGCTCGCAGATACAATGACCAGTGCTGGAGAAGGAAACTGACCTTCTAAAGGAGTACATCCCAAGGTGAGGAAACCCCACAGGGTCCTCCTGAAGGAGCATTGGAAAAGAAGGGGAAAATTAGGAAAATAAAAATGCTACTTTAAGCATGGAGCATTTAAAGATCAAGAAAGACTGTATCTTGAGGAACACAGGATAGAGGCATTGGAGCTCTTGGAATTCCAGGAAATATGCACTTGAGAAACATCAACACCTTCACTTCAGCAATCCACCAGGGGTGTTTTGAGTCCCAGCTTGAACCAATGTGGGTCTGAGCAATAACCTTTCCCAGGAAGCAGATTTTACAGGTCTAAGAGAACATAGCCTAGACAGTGTATTAAAAAGCAGAGACATCACTTTGCCAACAAAGTTCTGTATAGTCAAAGCTATGGTTTTTCCAGTAGTCGTGTATGGATGTGAGAGTTGGACTATAAAGAAGACTGAGCACCAGAGAATTGATGCATTTCAACTGTGGTTCTGGAGAAGATTCTTGAGAGTCCCTTGGACTACAAGGAGATCAACCAGTCAATCATAAAGTCAATCAACCCTGAATATTCACTGGAAGGACTGATGCTGAAGCTCCAATACTTTAGCCACCTAATGGGAAGAGCCAACTCATTGGAAAAGACCCTGATGCTGGCAAAGATAGAAGGCAGGAGAAGAAGGGATGACAAAAGAGGAGATGGTTGGATGGCATCACCGACTCAATGGACATGAGTTATGGAAAACTCCAGGAGATGGTGAAGGACCAGGAAGCCTGGAGTGCTGCAGTTCATGGGGTCACAAAGGAATCGGACATGACTGAGCAACTGAACAATGAAGAGATGGTATGGGAAGTCATGACCATAAACTTATTGTCAGAGCTAGGAATGCTTGCTTAAGGGAGAATAGCAATGCTGTCAGTTAAGAAGCTCACACAGAGCAGTTCCGGGTTTCAGAAGCAAGAAGCTCAAAGGGAAAATGGAAAATAAGATGCTTTGAATAAGTCAAAAGGAAATGAAAGGCATTTCAATCAAGCCTGTTGATGGGAGTTGGCACCATGTAAATTTCTAAACTTTGAAGAATAATTGCCAACACTTATCAAGTGCTTGCTGTGGGTTGATCACTGCTCTGTTTCACAGGGATTAGCTCATTTAATTCTCACAACATTCTGATAAAGTGAGAGGCTTTTTTAATATTTTTTCTACAGATGGAGAAATTCAGACCCTGAGCGCAAGTAACTTGCCCAAAGTCACACAGAAAATAAGAGGAGGAGCTGAGATACAGCCCCACAAGGTCTGGCTTCAAAGACAGCACTCTAATTACCATATATAAGACAAGGAAGGAATGGGTCCACAACAGAGGAGGTAGTTTTCCTGCCCTGCTCTGAGATATGCAAGGTGTCATGTTAAAATCTATCAAGAGAAATCTTTCCCCAAGTAAGGTACATATTCTAGAGAAAACATAAGCTGACATCTTCAAAGACTGAAAAGAAGGTGTTCTCTTCTGGGGGTGTCAGACACTGTGTATGACCAACCTTATATCTTATTCATCCTCTCCCTACCCTCTTCCCATCTCTAGGTGGTCATGAAACATCATTCCAACCAAAGAGATTCAAGCAGAAAAATTCTGGTTGCAACTTCCAAGAAAGCTCTCACTTGCCTGACAGAAAGCAAAACTCACCTAATGTGTCTTGTAATGCATAGCCCTGTTTTCTTTTTCCATACTGGAACTTGAGTGTGATGTCCAGAGGGATAGCAGCTTTCTAGGGACCATGGGCAGAGCCACTAGCTTAGGATAGCTCTATAAGAGTAGAAGATTATGAGCCTTTGATAGCATCAGCCAGCGTCTTCCCCAGTCCTACACTGGACACCTGTGGATCTCTTGTAGGGAGACAAGTAAACCACCATCACTTAAAAGGTAAAAAGGAAAAAAAAATCAGATAACTCTTTTGAGAACTTTATACAGATCATTCTCTTCTTTATCTTTCAAGTCTATCAAAATGTTTAATAACTACCATACCCAAGGGAGTAAATCTTTAATTTCCAGTTACTTCTCAATGGTCCCGTGAATCTTAGCTCCCTCCTGCCATGTACATGTACATGGTGTTCATTTTGTTTTGCTTTTTGGATCCCTGCTATTTGTGGGCATTTGTACTGTTTCCAGTTTTTACTATTATGAACATTTCCCAGCTACAGCACCCACCTTCTCATGGCTGCACTTGAGCTAAATATTACCTCCTTCCTCCTACTCTGGCCCCACTTACTTTAAAGGCTTATATGGTTCTATCTATAATCTATAAAGATGTTTTTGATGAAAAAATACTCTTAATTTAAAATGATCACATTAATACTCTTATTTGAGAAGGTACAATCTATTAGATGACTTTAAAAAAAAAAACTTTCCTACTACAAACTTATGAAAAAAAAGGTTTTATTTTATTTTTAAGTTTTTAAACTTTTTACTTTTTCATGTATAGGTTTTGATTCACCTGGAATTGGTTTTCGTGTGGTGGATAATTTCATCTTTTGTTTGATTTGATTACCAATGTTGTGTCTAGGACATTCAGTGAAAAATCTGTCGTTTCATCATTAATCTACACTACCATGTCTGCCATATTTAAAACCTCTGAATTTATGTGGTTTGGTGTCTAAGTTTTCTGCATTGGTCTGTTTACTTATACTCCATAGTCCTTGTATCAGTAATCCAGAATCTTAAGTCCTTAAACTTCTTAAGTTTTATAATCAGGTGGAACAAGTAGTCACTTCATTCTCCTCTTGGAGAACCACCAATTGGCATAGCCTTTGCAATTCCCATATAATTTTTTAGAATCATCTCATTATGTTAAAATATAATTGTGATTTTGGTTTATATGACATAAGATATATACACAGTGTAGACTATGTATCCATGTGCATAATATGTGTTTTTGAAGTTTTCCTAGGTCTAAAAGATATCCCATACTGGAGAACTGGGTGCCATCGCTGGGTTGGGAAGATCCCCTGGAGAAGGGAAAGGCTACCCACTCCAGTATTCTGGCCTGGAGAATTCCATGGACTGACTGTATAGTCCATGGGGTCGCAAAGAGTCGAACAGAGTTGAGTGACTTCCACTTCCACTTCAAAGACATCCTATGTCAGCTCAGACAGCAAAAAATCTACCTGTGATGTGGGAGACCTGGGTTTGATCCTGAGTCGGGAAGATCCCCTGGAGGAGGGCATAGCAACCCACTCCAGTATTCTTGCCTGGAGAATCCCCATGGACAGAGGAGCTTGGTGGGCTACAATCCATGGGGTCACAAAGAGTCAGATATGACTGAGCAACTAAAACACACAGATCTTTAGAATATTTGAATAGTGTTCTGTAACTGTCTCTTTAAAGGACTGATATGACTTTTGTTGTATTTATTGTTAGGTAATTATGCTTTTACACTATTGCAAGCTTTTTAATTTGACTTCAATTTTTATTAGTATATAGAAAACAATTGATTTTTTTATTGATTTTGTATCCAGCAACTGTGCTAAATTCATCTTAATTCTAATATTGTAGCTATAGTTTCTTTTAATATTTGTAGTGATCTATTGCTGCATAATAAATTATTCCCAAAATCCAGCAGTCAAAAGCAATAATTATAATTTATTATTGTTCATGCTTTCAGTGGGTCACTAATTCATATGGGGGTACAGCAGAGAAAGATGTCTGTCCTCCACCTTGTTCCCAGATGGACAGCTGGGAGTTGGAACCATCTAAAGTCTTATTCACTTCCCATTAATTCATGCTGACTCTTAGTTAAGGCCTTAGCTGAGGCTATCAGCTGAAACACTCACATGAGGTCTCTCCTTGTGTCTTGGGCTTCCTCCCAATATGGTGGCTGGGCACCAAAATAAGTGTCCTGAGAGACAGAGAACCATCGCACTATTTCTCCTGGATGCTGTCGATCTGGGTAGTCACAAATCCCCTCCCAGATTCAGGGAAAGGGAACATAGATGCCACATCTCTCTGGGAGGAGTGTCAATCACTTGCTAAGCAGCTTCATATGAGGCGTCATTGGTGAGGCTGCATTGGAATATACAACTAACCACCGTATTGTATACATAGAGACATTACCTGCAAATTATGGCTTCCTTTTACTTCTGCTTTATTGACTACACTAAAGCCTTTTACTGTGTAGATCAGAACAAACTGTGGAAAACTCTCCAAGAGATCAGAATACCAGAGCAACTTACCTGCCTCTTGAGAGACTTGTATGCAGCTCAAGAAGCAACAGCTAGAACTGGACATGAAACAATGGACTGGTTCAAAATTAGGAAGGGAGTACGTCAAGGTTGTTTATTGTCACCCTGCTTATTTAACTTATATCCAAAGTACATCATGTGAAATGCCAGGCTGGATGAAGCTCAAGTTGGAATCAAGATTGCTGGGAAAAATATCTATAACCTCAGATATGCAGATGATACCACCATTACTGCAGAAAATGAAGAGGAGCTAAAGAGCCTCTTGATGAAAGTGAAAGAGGAGAGTGAAAAAATCTGGCTTAAAATAATATTAAAAAAACTGAGATCATGGCATCCAGTCCCATCTCTTCATGGAAAATAGATGGAGAAACAATGGACACAGTGACAGATTTTATTTTCATGGGCTCCAAAACCGCTGTTGATGGTGACTGCAGCCATGAAATTAAAAGACACTTGCTCCTTGGAAGAAAAGCTATGAGAAACATAGGCAGCATATTAAAAAGCAGAGACATCACTTGGCCAACAAAGGTCCATCTAGTCAAAGCTATGGTTTTTCCAATAGTCATGTATGGATGTGAGAGTTGGACTATAAAGCAGGTTCAGCACCAAAGAATTGATACTTTGAAATTGTAGTGCAAGAGGAGACTCAAGGGTCCCTTGGACAGCAAGGAGATCCAAGCAGTCAATCCCAGAGGAAATCAACCCTGAATATTCATTGGAAAGAGATGCTGAAACTGAAGCTCCAATACTCTGGCCACTCCATGTGAAGAGCTGACTGACTGGAAAAGACTGATGCTTGGAAAGATTGAGGCAGGAGGAGAAGGGGACAACAGAGGATACGATGGTTGGGTGGCATCATCAACTCAATGGACATAAATTTGAGCAAGCTCCAGGAAATAGTGAATGACAGGGAAGCATGGCATACTGCAGTCCATGGGGTTGCAAAGAGTTGCTGCTAAGTTGCTGCTAAGTCACTTCAGTCGTGTCCGACTCTGTGCGACCCCATAGACGGCAGTCCACCAGGCTCCCCTGTCCCTGGGATTCTCCAGGCAAGAACACTGGAGTGGGTTGCCATTTCCTTCTCCAATGCATGAAAGTGAAAAGTGAAAGTGAAGTCGCTCAGTCGTGTCCGACTCTTAGCGACCCCATGGATTGCAGCCTACCAGGCTCCTCCATCCACAGGATTCTCCAGGCAAGAGTAAAGAGTTAGACACGACTTAAAGATTGAACAAGGAAAACTATGCAAAAGACAACATCATTGCTTCTTACTGTCCCAGTGAAATCTGAGTGAGCCCACCTCGTATGCTGGCCTCTCCTGTGAGAAGTGGGAGGAATTATTCCACATAGTTACCTTCCAAACGGAAGTCATCCATGTGACAACCTATAGGGATAGGATGGGATTCAAGGTAGGAGGGAGGTTCAAGAGAGAGGGAACATATGCTTACCTATGGCTGATTCATGTTGATGTATGGCAGTAACCAACATAATATTGTAAAGCAATTATCCTCCAATTAAAAATAAATACAACTCTTTTAAAAGCTAGTGCTTAATGCTATCTTTGACCTTCCCGACTGGTTCTATTTCCTGCCTCCTAAGACTTTGGAGAAGTTGTAGCAATGCAAGGAATTTCATTCAATGAGTTTTTGGCAAAGGACAATAGCAGGTTTTTACTTTTTGGATGAGGCAGATTCACAAAGGCCAACTCTCCTTGCTAAGGGAGTTGAGGAAGCTTTGGGACACAGGTGCCAAATTCCACACAGAACTGATCCTGGAAATGAATATATTGAACCAAAAAATACCAGAACTGATGGGAACTTTGGTTATTATCCACGTCTTCCAGAAAAACAGCCATGGCCTCTGGAAAAGTTGGACACCAGTTAAAATGGCAAGAACAGATTCTAACCAGTACTGTAGCATCGCAATAGGGGAAGCGATCCAGTATAGCCAAGAAGAATGCTCAGCAGAGCCTGGCTAAAGTTGGGTCAGGAGAGAATCTTTTGCCACATCTAAGGATCAAACACCTGGCCCAAGGTCACTCTTGGAAATAAGAGAAAGAAAATAAGGGAAGAAACTGTAGCAGGACCCTAATTTCCTGACTTGCACTAGCTGGTAACATTTTCTGGGCATAAAGTATACACTTACAAAGATGATTTACCCATCCTCATAACCAGCCCCAAATCTAGACAGCCAGCTACGCACGTAAGCCATTCCGGCTAAAACAAAATAATAATATGCATCCTCTCTTCCCTCGTTCAGATGAAAGTGACATATGGAGCAGGCTCCTTCTCAGCACACGATCCATAATTCACAGAGAAGTGCTGCCTACTTCCTCATTAGCTAAATTGTATTCATTGCAGAAATCAGCTTTGGGTAGCACTATCGATCAGCAGGAAGTACGATGGAAAAAAAAAAATTAACACAACTTGAAAATTCCAGTCTCTGGGGTGCGGCTTACCATCTGGGAATGACTTATTAGAAAAGAAGAAGGAAGCACTGTCCATGTAATATTTTCCCATTTTTACATGTGCAACCCGTCCTGATTAATCTGAGCCCCCAAACAGGGAGTTTGTGACAATTCAGAGGTGACATTTGTGATCTTAACATTCTACCCAAGACATTGAACTTGGGACCTTAAAGTTTCCAGTGCAAATCAGGTATGTTTTCCTCCACTTCTTTCATGGTTCTCATACATGTTCATGTAGACAATATCTATAATGCAAAGAGTGGGCAAAGTGAATGTATTTAATTTCTTTTTAGAAAATTCTCACATTTCTGTCGCTTTGGTAATTTTATCCTCCTTTCCTCATTTTTAATTGATGCCACTTTATATGATAAAAACAATTTCCTTTTTATTGCATGCTATTTTACCTCAAAAAGATCCTTTCTGCCTGAGTAGCAGATATACCTTTTTAAATAAATGTTTAAGGTAAAAATGCAATAAAATAAGGGTTTTAGGCATAGTACCTTCCACTGAAGGAGTCACAGAAACATACTATGTAAAACATTTGTTATTAAAGATTCACATCATCTTTCCTTTTGTGTGCCTCCAATAATTGAATAATTAGCACTCTGCAAGTAAATTGAAAATGAAATTACATTCTCCTAAATCCATTATCCAAGTTATTTTTAATAAGTTCCTGTTTACTTGCAGTTTCAAAATAATTTGTATTTCACTCCATTTTTTTAAAAAAGTCTGTTCACTCCTTCAGATGAATCATAAAGGGGTTGACTAGAGATGTAAACTGTTTCTAAAGAATATGAATTGACCCAGATAATTGAGTGAGAATTTGAAATTAACGGGAGAGGGGATCTATCATGAGGCAGGAACAATAGTAGGAGGTAATAACATGTAATGATTCATTCTTTTCACTCACACTTCTGTGTTTGTTATAAATTTCCATTTTGTTGTGAAGTGATTTCAAGTTAAAGCTAATCATCAACTGGATATCAATGCTTTTATTGTGGCAAACATATGATAAATACCTCCGTATCAATGCACTATGTTAGCAGAAACCCAAAGAGAAATCGGAACCAGACTCCTACCATCTGAAAGACTTATTCTAGTTGAAGAAGGAAATAGAAAATGGATACATGGCACTATATTAGTTCCCTGCAGTTACCATAACAAGCTTCCACAAACTGGGTGGCTTCAAACAACAGAAATGTATTCTCTCATGGTTCCGGGGGCCAGAAGCTCAAATCAAGCTATCAGCAGGGCTGTAGCCTGTCCAGAGGCCTTGTGGGAGAATCCCGTTTGCCTCTTCCAACTTCTGTTGGTTCCTGGACATCCTTGGTGATCACTGACTTGTAACAGCGTCACTCCAATCTCTGCCTCCATGGCAGTCTTCTCTGTGTCCAATTATGTCTTATAAGAACACCAGCCACTGGATTTAGAATTTAATCTAGTATGCTTTTGTATTAATTTAATTACATTTTCAAAGACCCTATTTCCCAATAAAGTCACATCCTAAAGTCCTGAGTAAGTGTGAATTTTGGAGGGTGGGGGAACACTAGTTAACCTACTATAGGTAGTAAAAATGATGCTGAGGAAAGAGAGATATGACCTGAGTTGAACTGTGAACCCCCATAAGTTCAGAACAAGATGGAATAGAAGACAGGGTACCAGGCATCGAGGAAAATAGGACAATACATGTTTTACTGCTGGGTCCAGGCTGCCTGCTCATCCCCACACCCTGTCTCTTTTCCAGCCAAAAAAATATTGACTTTGTTCACACTGAATTTCTTACCTCTCCTGGGACATGTGGTAATCTTTTAAACCTCTGTGAAGTGGTAAATGGATATGTGTGTCTCTGTAATTTCTATTGAGATCCCAAAGCTGGAAAAATAGAGGTTAATTGTCCATATGTGCTATCAAGGTGGGTGGCAGGGTGAGGCTTCCCAGGTAGCTCAATGGTAAAGAATCCGCCTGCCAAGCAGGAGACACGAATTTGCTCCCTAGGTCAGGAAGATCCCCTGAAGAAGGAAATGGCAACCAGCTCCAGTATTCTTGCCTGGGAAATCCCATGGACAGAGGAGCCTGGTGGGCTACAGTCCATGGGGTCGCAAAGAGTCAGACACAACTTAGCGACTAAACAACAGCAGCTATTAAGGGGATGTAAGCCCATCGCAGCCAGATCTTCTGAGAGATGGACAAACCAAATCCTGAGATTCCAAACTCATCACCAAGCTAATCGTTTACAAGAACAGCCCAGAAAGTCAGCAAGCAGCTCGGTTGGAGAATTTTTTTTTCAAGAAAGTCATCAGTCTAGATGGAGGGTAGAGGCAATTTTCCTCTTCTCTCTGGGGAGGTTAGAGCAGGTGGGTGAGGAGGCCCTGAGTTCCACTCTTGACACTGGAATACAGAAAGTGCAATGAGAGCTTTCTAAGGAACTGGGTCCTGCCTTAAAGAGTGGCAGGGCACAGGGGTGATGCTGGACCCCTGCCCACATGGAAAAGTCTGGCTGGAGCTGCTCCAGCAGCAGAAAAAGGACAGACAGCCTCTGTGGGAACAGCACTCCTCAACACTGCAGCAAGGGCACGCTTCCTGTGTGTCTGGGGGAGGTCACGGAGAGCAGCTAGACTAGGCTTGTCTCAAGGAGACCCTCTTCATGAGGTCAGCCTGCAGGGGACAGCAGACAGCAGCAGAAAATGACCGGAGGGATCTCACCAGAAGCAGGTACAGGGGTGGAGTCAAAGGACATCAGCAGAATCAGGCATCTCCCTTCTCAATACATTACTAAGGAAGAACAGCCATGGTACTGCAAGAAACACCTCCTATTCCTCATGAGGGAACACTCAGCATTTAGACATTTGCCATGTCAAAGAGCCTTTAAGGGAGGACTACAGCTATACCAGAAACATAAAACTGGACCATTTTCTTTTCTTTCCTCCACCCTCATGTACAATAGAAGAGTCAGAAACAGCAGATGCAAACAGAGATGGGGAGAATGGAAGAATTATCAGTACAGATAAGGTTATGCTGTATCAGACACATGCACACGTGTGAGCACAGACACACACCTCCTTTACTTAAATAAAAGCTCCTTTCCCACACATGCTATATGTCCATCTCAGGAGCTTTGCTAGTTGCACTGATTCTTATAACTCCCACCCAACAGGTACACAGTTTTTTGACTAAAAGAAGTCATATGGCCACAGCTAACTTTAAGTACAAGTGTGGCCTCACCTGTTCTGAAGAGAAAGAGCTGGGATGTCTGTCAGAAGCTCTAAAGATTACCAAAACAAGCAGAGATAAAGGAACAGTCTGCATCCTCCCTTTCTCAATGCTGGTTTCCAAGCCTTTTGACTGGACTCAGGACAAGTCAGGGGAGCAGACCAGGAACCCACAGTAAAATCCAGCTGACCTGTGGCCAGACAACTACTCAGTCAAGCCTAATCGAGGCCAGCCGAACCACAGTTGCCCTGCAGACACAGAGAGTGAGAATACTTGCTCATTCTTAAAAGCCCCTCAGTTTGGAATGGTTTGTTACAGAGCTCAGAAAGAGCTGACTAATACATACCTAAAAGTGATTTAAAAGTACTTTCCAAATATCATTCCAATTTTGGAAAGGGGGAGATGACAGAATGGGCTTTATAGCAGAGGAAGGGAATATTTTCAAGTGCTATAAGCTACAATCTATTAAAATCGGCTCATTCAACAGGTCAGTTATGACTCCTTTTTCATTCTATTTGTCTTATTCCTACAGGTTATCTCCACATAAAAAAAAATAAAAACAAACAAACAAACAAAAAAACAACCCTACTATTCTTTGAAGATCCAAGTAGCATGTTACCTCCTCAGTAAAGAATTTCCTGACTTGATCAGAACTTCCATTAATGCCCTCCCAGGGCACTTTGTTCATGCTTCCAGTTAAGGACTTAAGGAGTTTATCTACTAGACTGGACTAGGTGAAGTAAGTGTTGGAAATGCCATAGAAGATGTTTTTCTTATATCTTCCTTTCCTCCTAGACCAGGTCCTCCTTATCCATTCATTGCATCCTTTATTTAACCTGTATTTATTGACTACCTGCTGGTGCAAAAGCAAGAACAAGGAAAGACAATGTCACACATGTTCTCAATGCTTTTATTAGCATCATTTTTTTGTTATTAGCATCATATATTTGTTAGGCTATGTGGCTAAACAACTCGAGGGAAGGAATTCATTGGTGGAGGTAGATCATGAACTCAGTATTGGTTTTTATGTGTTTTTGTGGACAACCAGATGAAAAAGGCCAAGGGAGATTAAAATCACAGGGGTTTTTTTTAAGGAGAACTACAAATAACAACAGGAATTCATCTCTATGTGGTGGCTATGGATTTGGATGACATCATACATTACGTATACCTGAGAGAAAAGAGTTCTCAGACATTGAAGAAAATATACAAAATGCAAAATTTGAGTGTAAGTACATTGAGAAACAATCCTCTCCACCGCTCTATTCTCAGTACCTAATAGTGCGTAAGAAGGTGCTTAGTAAGTGTTTGTGAACGTTCAAATAAATGAATTAGTTTGAGGGCCAGATGGAGAAAGAGAAACAAGAAATCAAACCACTAGAAAGTGCCTGAATCAGGATTTGCATTAAGCCTCTGATTTCAAAGCCTTTACTCTCTCTACTGGGTGCCACTGTCTTATTAAAGGTAAAACAATAATTTAGAGAAAGAACAAAGGCAGCAATGAAGTGCAGATCTAGGAAATGTAAAGTCCAATCTATGTTTCTTTTGCTGATTTCATGAGACTGCTTTAAGAGCACTAAGGAGGAGTCTTTGCTTCTCATGAATAAGACCCCCAAAAAGGAAAGCATAGTATTATCACCTGACCAAGAATCAGATCTATGGTCAAAATGCTGAGTGCCTGTTGTGTTTTTGTTATTCTTCTCAAACACACATACACATACACAAATGCATACGCACAATTCACTTATACAGGAGACAGAAAGAAAGAAGAAATGAAAAGGGAGGAAGGAAGGAGAAAAAAAGAAAGAATAGAAACAGAGAGAGGTGGAAGGAGAGGGAAACAGCAGACTCAATTTCCCTAAAGCTCTGTCTTGTTAACCTAATTGCACCATTAATGATGCCCACTTATTTTAATGGGGATTTTGATTATATAATTTTTAACAATTAGAATATGTCAGAGAGTAGTATTTTTCAAATGCTAATTGCAAACTACACTTATTAAAATGGCAGAAGAGAAATTCTAGATCGTTGAGCTGTTCTCCTGAAGACCCTCATCCAAGACCCTCTGGATGCATGAGTGATCACGCAAGACCTCTCTTTGTGGGAGATGCTGTAAGTGCACGTGGAGTTAAAAGTAGAAGTCCATCTTACAGGCGGGCTTCCCAGGTGGCTCAGAGGGAAGAATCTGCCTGCCCAGCAGGAAAAACAGGCTTGATCCCTGGGTCAGGAAGATACCCTGGAGGAGGAAACGGCAGCCCACCCCAGTATTCTTGCCTAGAGAATTCTGTGGGCATGGGAGCCTCTTGGACAACAGTCCGTGGGGTTACAAAGAGTAGGACATGACTGAGTGACAAACACAACACTGCGTTAATAATTTTTGAGACCTCATCATATTATAAACTCTAAGCAGACAGGAACTGAGCCAGTTTGCACAGAATTGTATCACTTGCCATTGTATCTGTATCACTTGCCTGTATCACTCACCTGCCATTTAAAAAGTGCTCTGTATACATCAGATGAGTAATTGGACTGATGGATGGTAGATGGATGGATGCTTGGACGGATGGATGGATGGATGAGTGGAAGGCAGATGGGTGGGCAGATAGATGGATGGATGGATGGACAGGTGAATGAAAGGGTAGATGGATGGATGGATTCTTAATGAAAACATTGAATAAGTCTTTGACTCATGCAGTTGGAAATCTCCCTGACTAAAGACTGGCAAGTACAGGATGCCCTGAATCTAGGCCTAACATTGGCTTAACCCTATCCTCCCTGTTTCCATGCTCATAGTGGCCTGAGATCAGCATCCATTGGCATTTCTGTTCTGATTTCTATCTATTTGCCTGGCTAAGACCTACTGTCCACCTTGATCTTGATGCCTTATACATTTTCGTAATCTTCTTGACTGTCATTTTGTGGGATGAATATAATTTTGATGCTGGATATAATATGGGTCCACAGTCCAGCTTTCCCAAATCTATGGTGTATGGTTTTTCTTGAGTTGTTTGCACTTTTTCAATCTTCATAATGACTATGCAATTGTATAGTATTCTTTTTGTAGATTATGAGAGACTATGTGGGGGAAAAAAAACAGAGAAACTCTATTTCAGAGAACATAAATGACTTTCCCAAGGTTAAAAAGCTCTGAGAGATGGTGAAGTACAGGGAAGCCTGGCATGCTGCAGTCCATGAGATGGCAGAGTCAGACACGACTGAGCAACTGAACAATAAAAGGTTAAAAAGAAATGAAGTTTAAAAAAATACCTGAGATTTCCAACTAGGTGCAATTTTTTTTTTCCCCTTCTTGATCGCCATTCATATACTTTTTAAAATCCAGGATATTTTCCATTGTTCTCCAAGGATTACAGCACATTCAGGTCTATATACATTTGTTCCTGGTCTGAATTTAGGCTTTTCTTCATTGCTGATGTTCAATTTAAATCTTTTGCTCCCACTTCCTAAAATAAAAAAGGATAAAATAATGAAGAGACCTGGAACAAATGAAAAAAGACATCATATCACAAGAAATCTTGATTACTCTACTTGGAAGACTGTGTTACTGCAGAATGTGTGCGGGGAGCTTTGGAGGGAAGTATTCAAAAAATTAGCCAAGGTTAAATAATCACTAGGAATGTACCCACGCTGAACAGATTATAACATTCAAAGAGAAGTTTTATACAGGATGGAGAAAAATGTTATAAAATTAAAATTAATGAGAATAAGTTTGACATTCATGTGTTAGCTTAGATCAACATGGATATGCAGAAAATGGCACATCCTGTGGAGGAAAGGGAGCTGGGAGGGCGGATGTGATACTGACTGATGCCTTCTGTGCATGTGAAACCAATCTCCTCCCTGCCTCGGGTCTCTCCATGTGTAAACTCACGCTTGTCTAAAGTCAAGTTTCTCACAGCTTCTCTGTCTCCTCCTCCCAGGGTCAGGTCTGTTTTTAATTTTTCCTTTGTAATCTTTTTGTTCTGTACTCAGAACCAGTTCTGGACTAAGACAGAAGACATGTAACTAGGATGGTGTATTTGAAAAAGTAAAGACTGACTGTCAAGTGATCTTTCACTTTTACTCTGGCTTGGTCTAACTAAGTGATGCTGCATTTTTCTGTCTTACTTTCCTCATCTCTACCGAGATGATGAGAAGCCTTAATCAAAGACTTGTTGGAAGGATTTAGTGCCGTTTAATGCCTGGGAACAGTTTTTAACACATAGTTTGCTCCTCCATGGGCTTCCCTGGTGGCTCAGATGGTAAAGAATCTGCCTGCAATGAAGGAGATCTGGGTTCAATCTGGATCAGAAAGATCCCCTGGAGAAGGGAAGGGCAACTCACCCCAGTATTCTGGCTGGAGAATCCCATAGACAGAGGAGACTGGTGGGCTACAATCTATGGGGTTGCAAGAGTCAGATGCAACTTAGCAACTAAACCACCACCACCATAAATGTCCAGAAATGTCTTTATAACCCTATATGCAAAACAGAAAAAGAGACACAGATGTACAGAACAGAATTTTGGACTCTGTGGGAGAAGGCGAGGGTGGGATGTTTCGAGAGAACAGCATCGAAACATGTATATTGTCTAGGGTGAAACAGATCACCAGCCCAGGTTGGATGCATGAGACAAGTGCTCAGGGCTGGTGCACTGGGAAGACCCAGAGGGATGGGGTGGAGATGGAGGTGGGAGGGGGGATCGGGATGGGGAATACATGTAAATCCATGGCTGATTCATGTCAATGTATGACAAAAACCACTACAATATTGTAAAGTAATTAGCCTCCAACTAATAAAAATAAATGAAAAAAATAATAATAATAAAAAATAAATAAATAAAAAGCCTGTTGAGAAACCTGCTGCAGTGCACACAGAATTAGAGGAAACCGCTTCAGCACTGTCATTTCTACCCTAGAAACCCCGCCTGGTCACCTCCAGCCTTTTAAGGAACTCAGGAAATGTCCTCATTGGAGGCAAAGCTCAAAAACCTTACTCCTTGCCTGGAGCAGGTGTCATCTACTTGCACCTTTGTTCTGCTTATCTGGTCCTCACAGGAAAAAAACAAAAAACAAAAAACCACTAACCCCTCCTACACTTAATTTCTACCATGACTCAGAATAAAGCATCAGATCAAGGCAAAGTTGAGAGCATTCTCCTCTGAGGCTTCTGTCTCTGTTTTCTGTCTGTCTCCCCTGCCCACTTGACCGGCAGTTCTATGAGGGTAGAACCAATTCTCTTATTATTACATTATCTGTGCCTAGAATTGGGACTAGCAAGGGTGTTCAATACATGTTTGGTGAATGAGTAAATGAATCCAAGTTGTAAATGGGGAAGTGATCCCTCCCTGAAGCCCTTCCCAGGTAGAGAGAAAAATAGAGAAGAGCCCTGGAAAGTTTTAGCCTCCATAAGAGACAAGTGTATGGCAGGGATTTTATAGGAGGGGAAGAGAAAAATAAAAGCAGCTCTGCCCAATAATTAAAGGTATGAACGGGCCTGGCTGACAGTGTAGTCCAATGTCATCTGACTATCAAAATCGTGCCAGTGTGCCTGCCAAGGTCATCCCATGAAACCATCACGTGCATCTCCCTCTCACTGACCCACAGGGTCCCTGCCCTTCCTCTCCTGGAGAGAAAGAGAAAATGGATACATGTGGAAGAAACCCACACCACCCAACCGACCATGCTTCCTCTAGTTCCTCACCGAATTCAGTCCGCATTCCAGGATCCCCAGAAGTTTGAGGAAACCTAACAGACAGCCTCAAATAACCATAAGGGCTAACTCTGAGTGCTCACTGTAAGTAAGGCTGAGTCTAGGCTTGTCACATCTATGGCCTCACTTAACACTCATGAAAATCTGCGGGGAAGGTACAGCCACTAGCCCATTTTACAGATGAGAAAACTGCAGCACAGAGGGTTAAAGCTTCCCAAGTAGCAGTCTACTGTCTGTTTTCTTATTTCTCCTGTTTGTGACATTAGGGAGGAATGCAACTTCTCTCCTAAAATAAACCTGATGGGTCTTGCAAGGTCTCTTTTCTCTGTCCACAAGCCATATATTAGATTCCCTTTTTTCTTTCTTGACTTCTCTTAAAATCCTGTTTATTTTACACTTTTTCTGCCTATTTCTGAGAACTCCTAGCTTTCTTTCTCTACTGTGGACTCCATCATCCTTTGGATCTGGAGAGAACTGAACATTTAAACATTTAAACTAAATATTTAAACTGCAGATTTTCTTCTCACATCAGTACAATATACAGGAAAAGGCCTGGAAGCCTAAATGAGGGTGTTCACCTCACACGACTTGACCTCTGGCCCACCTTCAGCATGTTTTTTTTTGCACATTCTCAGTTCTTTGTATTAGTTCTTCTCCTTTCAAAGGAAGATGAAAAACAAGACAAGAGAAGACACACACAAGCACTCACACTCCAGCAGAAATATTTATCTTTTGCATTTCAACCTAGCTTCAGCCAACACTGGGCAACTGTCTGGGATTCTCTGCTGTTCATTCACTAAGTTGTGTCCCAGTCTTTTGCAACCCGGTAGACTGTAGCCTGCCAGGCTCCCCTGTCCATGGGATTCTCCAGGCACGAATACTGGAGTGGGTCGCCATTCTTTTCTCCAGGGAATCTCCCCGACCCAGGGATTAAACCCGGGTCTCCTACATTGCAGGCAGATTCTTTACCATCTGAGCCACCAGGGAAACCCAGGATCCTCTATACTCCAATATAAAACAAACATTCTTTTAGAAACTAGATTATCCTAATTAAAAAAAAAAAGTTGAGCCAAACAGCTCTTGTGAATGAAAACCTTTCTTGTAGAGGACAGCACAGAGATTTCCAGGAAGTCACTACTGGGTGCATTTTTTTTAAATTAATTAATTTATTTTAATTGGAGGCTAATTACTTTACAACATTGTAGTGATTTACCATACATTGACATGAATCAGCCATGGGTGTACATGTGTTCCCCATCTGAACCCCCCTCCCACCTCCCTCCCCATCCCATCCCTCAGGGTCATCCCAGTGCACCAGCCCTGAGCACCCTGTCTCATGCATCAAACCTGGACTGGCGACCTGTTTCACACATGATAATATACATGTTTCAATGCTATTCTCTCAAATCTTCCCACTCTCGTCTTCTCCCACGGAGTCCAAAAGACTGTTCTTTAGATCTGTGTCTCTTTTACTTTCTCACATATAGGGTTAAAGAGGATCCTGGGCAATAAAAAAGAACTAGATCAAGAGGCAGGAATCATGTATAGGACTGAGACTGAATGTAGTCACTTTTTAAATCCTGACCAGACCCTTGAATTCATTGTGACAAGCAAGCCTCTTAACCCTTCTGAGCCTTCATTAATCTCTTGAGGCTGTAAAAGTTTCAAACAGGTGGTTTGAAATGACAGACATATGTTTATTCTCTCACTGTTCAGGAGGGCAGCAGTCTGAGATCAAGGTGCCCCAGGGTCCGTTCCTTCTCTGTCACCAGGGGAGAACCTGGCCTCTCCCCCTGCTTCTGGTGATTGCCTTGCTGTGCATCACTCCATTCCCTGTCTCTGTCTTCATTCGATGTTGTCCTTGTGTGTTTCTGTCTGTATCCCTCTTCTTATAAGAATAATATTCACTGAATTAGTACCTGTCCAAATTCTATGACCTCCTCTTAAGGCAATTACATTCGTAAATTCCCTATTTTCAAATATGGTCACATTCACAGGTTCCCAGGGGTAATGACTTGAGTATCTTTTGGGGGGGAAGGATCACATTTCTACCCACCACAGAACTCGTGTCCCCATTCCCCTACTTAACCTCATTGTATTTGCTATGAGAGTCAATGAAATAAAATTATGACTGTATAGACCAGGCCACGTGGGTGTTCATATATCTGAACAATAATAATAATCTTCACAGTGTTAAGGTTCTGTATTTACACGATAGAAATGTGGTAATTCTTCCATCACACAAAGATGTTTCAAGCATCTGCAATGTGAAAAGCACTGTGCGTGGTGCTGAGGATCACAGAAAATAGAAGACCCACCCTCATTGGAAAAGACCCTAGTACTGGGAAAGATTAAAGGCAGGAGGAGAAGTGGGTGATAGAGGATGAGATGATAGGATGACATCACCAACTCAATGGACGTGAGTTTGATCAAACTCTGGAAGACAGTGAAGGACAGGGAAGCCTGGCATGCTGCAGTTCATGGGGTCATAAAAAGTAGGACATGACTTAGTGACTAAATAACAGCAACCGCTCCCTGAGAAAGAAGGGAAAGTGCTAGGCCTTTCCCCCTGGCTCTGGAGGACTCGTCCCCATCAGGCTGGTGGGGAGAATTTGAGGATCCCCCCCACAGCCTGACCCAGATAAGAGGTTTTCTTGAAGGCTGGGGGTGGGACCAACTCAGCTCTGAGATCCTGGTTGGAATCAATGACTCCTGGCAGCATTTGTGTTCCAACAATGCAAACTCAGGCTGTCTCCTTCCCTTTTCCAGTTACAAGACAGCCCCAGAGCAGGTTTTAAAAAAAAGTTCAAAAGGGTCTGGTTTAGGGTTCAGAAGCCTGGGTCCAGGTGACTGGGGTGATGGGTGCAGGGAAACCTGCCTTGACTTAAAACAGGCCATCACATGGATGTGAGAGTTGGACTATAAAGAAAGCTGAGTGCTAAAGAATTGATGCTTTTGAACTATGGTGTTGTAGAAGACTCGAGAGTCCCTTGGACTGTAAGGAGATTCAGCTAGTCAATCTTAAAGGAAATCAGTCCCAAATATTCATTGGAAGGACTGATGCTGAAGCTGAAACTACAATATTTTGTCCACCTGATGTGAAGAATGGACTCACTGGAAAAGACTCTGATGCTGGGCAAGATTGAAGGCAGGAGGAGAAGGGGATGACAGAGGATGAGATGGTTGGATGGCATCACCGACTGGATGGACTTGAGTTTGAGTAAGCTCCATGAGTTGGGGATGGACAGGGAAGCCGCAGACCATGGGGTCACAAAGAGTTGGACACGACTGAGCCACTGAACTGAACTGATCTCATTATCCTTAGAGCCCCCTTCCAACCTCCCTAGCCTCTGCTGTCCCCATCTGTCCTCCACCCTCTCTCCTCATGTCCCCAGAAGTGGGCTGTGAAGGCTTCACTGGTGCTTTAGTCCTCATCTCCTCTCCACTGGAGCTCTGACATCACTGCTCCTCTTTCTCTCCTCCCCAGGGACCATCAGAGAAATGGGCAAACCCTCCTCCCCAGTCAGCTGTCTTGATTGAGTTTTGACAGGAAGCACCTGCTCTGTCCTTGTCTGAGAGGCGACTCCTCTCCACTCCTCTCCAAATGTTGATGCTGATAGAAAGAGTCACAAACTAAATAAGACATTGGGCTAAAAGCCCTTGAGCCTTTCTGTGCATCAGGCATTTTGCAACTTTATGCAACTAAAAAAAAAAAAAATCTAAGTAATTTGCTCAAAGCAGATGGTGAATCCAGGTTCAGCCTCCTTCCTTTCATCATCTGTAGACTCCAGACCAATGCCCACGTGGTCCCAACAGGACAGTTCTAGAAAACACTGCTCCCCAACTTTCTGAGCCTTAGTCTGAGGGGACCCCCTTAAACATCAGTCAGCCACCTTCCGCCGGCTCCCCTGGACTTCCTAGGTGGCCCAGTGGTAAAGAACCCACTTGCCCACTTGCCAGAGATATGGGTTAAATCCCTGAGTCAGATATCCCCTGGAGTAGAAAATGGCACCACACTCCAGTATCCTTGCCTGGAGAATCCCACGGGCAGAGGAGCCTGACAGGCTAAAATCCATGGGGTTGTGAAGAGTCAAAGTGAATAGAACACAGATGGCATCTTCATTTTGACTGGGGGGAGCTCTTGAAGTGAATTTTCTTTTCATTGAAGTTCTAAAGGGTGGGGGTTCCCATTGTGGAGATGAATGTCAACCGACCAAGGATGGCCCCTCAGCTGACCAAGGATGGCCCCTCAACCGACCAAGGATGGCCCCTCAACTGACCAAGGATGGCCCCTCAACCGACCAAGGATGGCCCCTCAACTGACCAAGGATGGCCCCTCAACCGACCAAGGATGGCCCCTCAACCGACCAAGGATGGCCCCTCAACCGACCAAGGATGGCCCCTCAACCGACCAAGGATGGCCCCTCAACTGACCAAGGATGGCCCCTCAACTGACCAAGGATGGCCCCTCAACCGACCAAGGATGGCCCCTCAACTGACCAAGGATGGCCCCTCAACCGACCAAGGATGGCCCCTCAACTGACCAAGGATGGCCCCTCAACCGACCAAGGATGGCCCCTCAACTGACCAAGGATGGCCCCTCAACCGACCAAGGATGGCCCCTCAACTGACCAAGGATGGCCCCTCAACTGACCAAGGATGGCCCCTCAACTGACCAAGGATGGCCCCTAATGGAGCTCTCCATTAGGATCTTGTCAAAGGAACTCTCAGCCTGAGATGGTTTTGCGTTTTGAGTACTTGCAGTAGAAAAGTAGATATCTTTCTTCTGGGTTCCATATCTGGCTTGACACCTGACATACCAATATCAGTAAAATCTGGTTCCCCCCGCCCCAAATCTGAATCATACCCACCACCAGAACCATGCGTCCTCAGATTACAGAGTGAGCAAGTACTCAGTTCTTGCACTACCTGGTTCCAATTAACACAACTCCAATCAGCCATTTGGTCAAAGTCACTGGGTGTGTTAGTTGTGCAAGTTATATCCAACTTTTTTTGACCCCATGGACTGTAGATCACCAGGCTCCTCTATCCATGGAATTGTCCAGGCAAGAATTTTGGAGTGAGTTGCTATTTCCTTCTCCAGGGGATCTTCTTGACCCAGAGATTGAACCCAGGTCTCCTGCATTGCAGGCAGATTCTTTACTGTCTGAGCCACTAGGGAAGTCCTCAAAGTGGGTCCACTCCCAGCTCATTGACTTTTAAATCAATGCAAATAGATGTCACTATCATTAGTGTTAATAAAGCACAGCTCCAAGCTACGGGGAGACAGAGTGGTATCTCTGAAGCATCAAACAGCTGAGAGGGTTCTAGTTCTGGCATATTTAAGCAGACAGTGATGCTGGGCAAGCTTCTCACCTTGCTGACTCTTGGTGATCTCATCTGTAAAATGGGAATTCATAGCTACCTTATGAAACTATTTCGAGAAATAAGTAAAACACTCTGTATAGACCTTGGACCACAGAACTCAACAGAGATGGTCTATGACAATATTACAATAATATGTCCTCTGACCTGGGTCAGAAGGGTCTGATTTGAGCTTTTGGTCACTTGGCTCCCTCATGTATTTAGCCTCATTACACTGAGTTCCTGGAGGTTTCTATATCAAATGGTGTCATCAGAAAGGAATTTTCTCCAGCCGGTCATCAGAAAGAAATCTGAACCTGCTGACTGGGGAGCTACTTGCATGCCTCCCAGTCTGCAGGACCATGAAGACCAAGGAAAGGACACAGATGGACTTGCATCACCCTGCAGGCACAGCTTCCTTCTACAAACCATAATGCATGCTACAAAAATACAATCAAATTGCAAATGTATGGGCAACTTTTTCCCCCAGTGTAATTGCAACTGAAACAAGTTACCTGATAAGGGGTTACTTTAAAATCCTTCTCTAGTAGAGATGAACATTTCGTTGTTGTTTCCCACACCTCCACAGTCTGGAAACATTGGCCAACTCCTGACTGTAAGGAGCAAAGATAGGAAGAATGAAAGTCCTGTCTCACAATCCCATCTACGTGTTACTGTGAGCCATAGAATCTTCTAGATGGTCCCATTTGGGTCACCCAGGTAAAGAGAGAGCAGTGATTTTAAGAAACAAACCCTGGAGGGTTGCCAGGCCCTCCTCCAGGGGATCTTCCCAACCCAGGGATGGAACCTATGTCTCTTACATCTCCTGCATTGGCAGACAGGTTCTTTACCACTAGCACCACCTAGAAAGCCAATTAAAAATAAATAAGCTTTAAAAAAAAAACAAAAAACGTGTAATTTCCATACCTTTCTGCAGTACAAATCCATTTCTCCAAAATACCCTTCCTCCTGTTAAGTTTCTTCACTTAGGAATAGTTTGTTGTTCATATTACTGCAGCGATTGCTTTTTTGTTTGGAATTTGAGGAAAGGGTTGAGTTTCACTTTTGAAATGAACAAAAGTAAGGCACACACATTGCCCGGGGAAGGGGCAGCATTTTGGAGCTAGCAGTGACTTGAGATGCAGGGCCCCCTGGGAAATTACAGACACCTTGGAGGAGGATTTCAGCATCCTGCCAGCCCTTCCTGGCCCTCAAGGACCAGAGGACCAGGACCGACAGCCAGGGTGTCATGACAGAGTGAACCATGCCTCAAGGAGCATAAGAGAGGCACAGTCAGGGATGTTTTCCTCCTTTGCCGACAGAGAAACGTCAGTCTATCCAACGATGCTCACTTGTGAGAAATGCATACCCACCAGCCATCTCTGAACAAGACTGGAAGGATACAGTGTCCACCCCTCCTTGACTAAGGTCAAAAGCTCCTCCTATGAGTCACCGAAGGAATCGCTACCACCCCAGGCCCCTTCCCAGCCCTGCAGTTCTACTCCATGTGCCTTTGACACACGGGCAAGTTTATCGTCCTTCTCAGGGGCTCTAAACACAGAATCACAAACAAAAGACCACAGCTTCAGCTGTCGGTGGGAAGAAGAAAGCCAAACAAGGAAACAGCCCACAAGTGCCCCAAGTAACGACAGGGCTTGTGGAAACAATGACTCTGTGTGTCTGCACACTCGCGCCCCGGGGACCTCACCCCATCACCCACCCCACCCCCCTACTCGCACAAAGTACAAACATAAGAGAGGAGGAAGAATAAAAGAAACAGCCCGGAATCAAGTTTGAACAGACCTCCAGCCCTGGAAGAGACTAGGGAGAGAAGCGTGTTTACGATGCCCTTTTTGAGAACGGAGAACAAAGGATGACCCACCACCAAGAGTCACGGGTGCAGCTCAGTTCCTCTGAGCCATCACCTCCTGTTTTAGGAGGTGATGGATATGCAAGAAATTATAAGTTAAACATCAGCAAGCTTGTAGTTTGGAAAAATAAAAATCCATCCTTCATCTTGGTAGCCAGACGGAGGAAAAAATGCCTTGATTTAAATCCAAATTTTGCCTCTGTGCTGTCCCTCATAAAACAGAATTAGCATCACCATCTCCCAGAATTAGGTGACCATTATTCCAGAGACTTCAGGTAAGTTCCTGACACAGCGTAATTAGTAATAAAACTAACAACAGTAAAAAAGAACATAGAAGTAACAATGTCCACTGTTTAGAGATTAATTGGTTTTAACTTGTTTAAAAGGCAGTTAGGCAGAGGGACTCTGGGGCTGGATTTTAGAGAAACAATACAAGCAGTGCTTTATAAACCAGATGGTGTGAGTTCTGATGCCCAGAGCTGGCATTTCCTGTTGATATTGGGAAAATTAAAACTTTCTGTGCCTCAGTTTTTAGATTTGTAAGTGGTATAGATAGGGTTGTACTGGAGCTGTGTGTTAAATATGTTCACATGAAACACTCAGAAGAGTACCTGGAATATTATAACTGTTATATGAGTATTAACTGTTACACACTTAGAATGATTCATTCTTAATCCAACCTGGGCTCCAAAGGGCTTTATGGAGATAAGCATGATGTTCAGATGTTCTTCAGAGTTTCTGTCTATAAATGAGGTTGTTGAACATATTGCCATTTTATTTCTCTGAGGTATGGTTTTCCATGCACTAATTCAGAGGAAAAACAGTATAAAAACGTGGTTTCTCGTAAGACAGTTTCCTGACTTTGGAAATTGTAGATAAAACGTGCTACGGTCTTATTGTCTGTGTCCTCCCCAGACTCACATGTTGAAGATCTAATGCCCAATGAGATGGTATTTGGAGGTGATATCCTTGGTAGGTGTTTAGGTCATAAGTGTGGCGCCATCGTGAATGGAACTAGTGACCTTATAAACCACCCAGTCTATGATACTTCATTACAGCAACCTGAAAGGACCAAGACACTCAAAGTATTAAGGTATCTAATCACTTAAATATATCCTCACATTTATTCGATAAGTTTTATTAACTTCATAAAACTAAGATCATAGCATCCGGTCCCATCACTTCATGACAAATACATGGGGAAACAATGGAAACAGTGACAGACTTTATTTTGGGGGGCTCCAAAATCACTGCAGATGGTGACTGCAGCCATGAAATTAAAAGACGCTTGCTCCTTGGAAGGAAAGCTATGACCAACCTAGATAGCATATTAAAAAGCAGAGAAAAAAAAAAAAAAAAAAAAAAAAAACACAAACAAAAAAAAAAAAAAAAAAAAAAAAAAAAAAAAGCAGAGACATTACTTTGCCAACAAAGGTCTGTCTAGTCAAAGCTATGGTTTTCCCAGTAGTCATGTATGGATGTGAGAGTTGGACTATAAAGAAAGCTGAGTGCCAAAGAATCGATGCTTTTGAACCTTGGTGTTGGAGAAGACTCTTGAGAGTCCTATGGACTACAAGGAGATCAAACCAGTCAATCCTAAAGGAAATCAGTTGTGACTATTCATTGGAAGGACCGATGCTGAAGCTGAAACCCCAATACTTTGGCCCCCTGATGCGAAGAATTGACTCATTGGAAAACACCCTGATGCTGAGAAAAACTGAAGGCAGGAGGAGAAGAGGGTGACAGAGGATGAGATGGGTGGATGACATCACCGACTTGGTGGACATGAGTTTGAGCAAGCCCCAGGAATTGGTGATGGACAGGGAAGCCAGGTGTGCTGCAGTCCATGGGGTCACACATAGACATGACTGAGTGACAGAACTGAACTGATAAACTTCACTCCACATGCCAAGTACCAAGCTGGGTCTTGGGGGTTGGGAACACAGATAATTCTTGATTATGTCATTCAGCCACTTATGTCTCAAAACTTATCCATTTATACAAAAGTTCGTTTAATTTCAAAATATCAGATGGTTTTTGCCAGAACCTAAGTAAATTTAAATTTTAAACATTAAAAAGTTCAGCCTTGAGCTGAGCACAATTTTCATTTTTTTAAAAAAAATAGTGAGTTCCAATTCAGCATCCCACCTCTTATTTTTTAAGAGATTTAATTAAGCTTGCAAGTGTCTATGTTTTGCTGCTCATTTAAATCACAGGTGACTTATACCTCATCTTAGTCCCATTACAGTGTGACACCAGGGGACACTTTTCCCTTTATGTCCCTAAGTTAGGTTTTGAACTTGGGGAGAAGAATCTGACTAAACACCAGTACATTTCTAGGACCGTGGCACACATACAGTACC
The DNA here is from genome assembly GCF_910594005.1 of Cervus elaphus. Classification (NCBI taxonomy): domain Eukaryota; kingdom Metazoa; phylum Chordata; class Mammalia; order Artiodactyla; family Cervidae; genus Cervus; species Cervus elaphus. Next base: position 11,172,242 of record NC_057820.1, read on the forward strand.
TGGTTTTATGATGAAATCATCTGGTTTAGAAATCTGCCAAGAGAATAAGTTGGGTTTGTTTTTAAAGGATAGGTAATACATTGCTCAAATAAATCTGTTTGCGGAAAGTTTTGAAAATCCTTTAGAGAGTGTTTGCAGAATATATGTGTGTGTGTATATATATTATATATTTGTAATTGCCTCTCATGAATGAGCAATCAAATGGTGTATTTGGAACACAGGACATTATCAAATAAGGACACAGCAGTCATATACAACTAAGTTTAAATTTCATTTTTTTTTTAACGAAATTGAATCAAGGATATCAGTGAAGAAATTAAATTCTCCTCTGTTTGAACAGTTCGCCGAAGTCCGGAGGTGATACAGCCTTGCTGGATGAAACTACATGGATGGGATCATGATGACATCCCCTCTATCTATAACCTTGGGCAAGTCACTCTGAGTTACTAATTCTTTGTATTTCTGAACCAAGAAAAATAGTATCTCTCAGGAGTGTGAAGTGGGCCCTTCAAATGTCAGCTCCTATCCTCCCCAAAGAGAATAAATCAAAACAAAAAAACCCCTTTTATTCCACACCTGGCATTTAGGCCAAAAACAATCATCTCCCCCAGCGCTGCCCCCTCCCTGTTGGTGAAGCTGAGTACAGAGCACATGTGCTTTGGCAAGGCAGAGTGTTTTTTCAGCTGAAATGGTGGTGGTTCAATTAGCTTAGCAGTTTGCAAAGAAGATTCATTCAAAACACTGAAAAGCAAACATTGGCAAAATGGAAAGTTATTTCCTAGCTTGCTTCGAAGATATTTTAAACACCAAAGCCCAACAGAAAAAGAGCTAGAAGACAGTTCCTTGGTCCAACTGAAGTAGAAGTAGCCTCAGATTAAATGACTTCATATGGAAACAAGGGTATTTCACACTTGGATGGTGAGGTTGTAGGTTCCTGTGTGGGCTTCCCTTTGGCTAAGACAGTAAAGAATCCACCTGCAATGTGGGAAACTTAGGTTTGATCCCTGGGTTGGGAAGATCTCCATCAAGATGTAGGGTGCTGCATCCAGGCATTCCCTCATTATTTTTTATTCTTCTATTTAATATTTATGTTTTCCTTCCTTTCTTTATATTAAATGGTTTATTTTAGTTATTCCCCCCTTTGTGACGTGAAAGCCAGCTGGAGGCAGAATTGCTGTTATTGTTGTTCAGTCGCTAAATTGTGTCTGACTCTTTTCGACCCCACGGACTGGAGCACGCCAGGCTCCTCTGTCCTCCACTGTCCTCTGGAGTTTGCTCAGATTCATGTTCACCGGGTCAGTGATGCTATTTAACCATCTCATCCTCTGCCACCCCTTTCTCCTTTTGCCTTCAATCTTGTACTCCAAATCATAGAGAGTGATGGGCAGATGGGCAGGTGACCAGAAAGAAAGCAGAAATTCCAAACCTTTGAGTACAATTCCAGATGCCACCAAACTTAGCCATTTGAGATAGCTGGGCTGGAGTCACAGACTCTGGGTTTTTATTGTAACTTCACAAAGGAATACCTATCCCCTCTGTGCCTCAGTTTTTCACCTTCAAAAAGAGAAGCATGTCTTCTAGCTCAGAAACTATATTCAGAATTGATGTCAGGGTGACATGTTAAAAGTTGAACACTAGAGGGACTTCCCTGGCAATCCAGGGGTTAGACGTCACCTCTCAGTGGGGGGAGTGCAGGTTCGACCCCTGGTCGGGGAGCTAAGACCCCACATGCCTCGTGATCAAAAAACCAAAACATAAAGAACAGAAGCAATATTGTAACAGACTCAATAAAGACTTAAAAATAGTCCACATCAAAATAATCGTTTAAAATAAGTTGAACACTTGACTATAACTGGCTTTCGTTTCTCTCCAAAAATCATATGATGGACACAGACAGCAGAGAGTCAATGACAAAAGGTAAAATCAAAGGGACACCTCCTGGGCATCTCACATGTGTTGACCCTTCCATGCACCCAATCTAGCTAGATGCCTGACTCACTCTTGGGTCCCTGAAATGGCCACACTTGTGCTTGTATGACCTGAGTATGAGTGTCTCACTAAATGCTGCCTGTCACCTGCCTGCAAGCCTCCCCTCAACCAGTTCCCATTCTGCCTGCTCATTAACAGTGGAAACAGGAAGTCCTGTTGAGATAGGGAACATTGCATTCATTGAATAGGCATTTCGATGGATGAGAATATTTGTGACATTCTTCTAATCCGTTTGTAATGACAGCACTCATCACGTGTTACTCATTGATTTTTAGACTGTAAACTCACATAGGACAGAAACTGGGCCTCTTAGAAGCATTAGCTCTAATACTATGGCTCATTGGTGCTCAGAAATGCCCTTTAAATAAAACAGTTCACGAGGGTTGGGAAAATAAACCTATCCTGTTACACAGCGATTAAGGGCATGGTCTGGGATTTACACTCACCTGCCCAGTTTAGACAGACAAGACCATTCTAGAATTCAATTGGCCTAGCACCAGAAGAGTCAGATTCTGATCCTATTGCTAAATCCTAGTTTTTGCATCTGGAAAAGAAAGTGAAAGTCGCTCAATCGTCTGACTCTTTGAGACCCCATGGACTATACATTCCAAGGAATTCTACGGACCAGAATAGTGGAGTGGATAGCCTTTCCCTTCTCCAGAGGATCTTCCCAACCCAGAAATCGAATCCAGCTCTCCCACATTGCAGACAGATTCTTCACCATCTGAGCCACCAGGGAAGCCCATAAAACAGGAAACTAATGCATCCAGAAAATGGGATACTAATTCCTGTCCTGCTATTCCCAAGGTTCTTTACTATTGGTGGTGAATGTATACAAGGGCTTCCCAGGTAGCTCAGTGGATAAAAAACCTGCCTGCCAATTTAGGAGACATAATAGACTCAGGTCTGATCCCTGGGTTGGGAAGACCCCCTGGAGGAGGGCATGGCAACCCACTGCAGTATCCCTGCCTGGAGAATCCCATGGACAGAGGAGCCTGGCGGGCTACAGTCCATGGGGTCACCAAGAGTTGGACAACAATGAAACAACTAAGCGTGCACACACAGCCAAAGTCATTGGTCCTTATCAGAGATACGCTGAGGGCAAGAGGAGGACCTTAGGAAAGGTACCAAAGACTGATGAAACTAAGCCAGTTTATTTTGTGCAATATCCAGACACGTGAATCCTGCCTCCTGCTATCTTTCACATGAGAGTCTTCCAGATGGCGCTGGACGAAGGGAGACAGGGAGCCAGAGCTGTCTTGCCCAGGAATCCGGTCCAGGAGCCAAAGTCACTCTCTTCTCTGCATCCAATCTCCTTGCACGTGCCTTGTTTTCCAGAGCTGTGTGTTACATCAGCACACAGAGAGAGGCAATTAAAATGTGTGTCATGAAGCGTAAGTTTCTCTACACTCTAATTACAGGTTAATAGGATGGACCCAGAAAGATCACCTAATTAATCTTGGAAGGAGATGCGTATGCTTAACGATCTTTCAATAAAGGTGCTATGCTCCCTCCAAGAAGATTGTATTGTAAGGAGCCTAAATTCAGGAGAGGAAATTCATTTCTGAATGAATACATACCGTCAATATCAAACTCATCAAATATTAGAGTCCATCACTTTTATGGTAGGCTTCTGTTTGTGAGTGCTACTGATATTGTGAAAGTCTTTAATCTCCCCAATTCCGAATACACATGTTTTGCATTTAAAACATTCATTCAGCCCATAATTACTGAGTGTATTCAAATCACAATTATGGCAGGAACCAATAATTTGATGTGTCAGTATCACCTGAATCCTGTTGGTGACTCTCCTGATCTGTTCCAATCATCTCCTAATTAATGTCTTTTGCTCAGATTTCTCCCAGTTGTAATCTAACCACAGGCAAGGGCAGTGAACATTTCAGCCTGGTGATAATTGTTGTTGTTCAGTAGCTAAGTTATGTCCAACTCTTTGTAACATCAGAGACTGCAGCATGCCAGACTTCCCTGTCCTTCACCTCCTCCTAGAGTTTGCTCAAACTCACATCCTCTGATTCAGTGATGCCATCCAACCGTCTCATCCTCTGTCATCCCCTTCTCCTCTTGCCCTCAATCTTTCCCAGCATCAGGGTGTTCTCCAATGAATCGGCTCTTCACATCAGGTGGACAAAGTATTGGAGCTTCAGTTTTAGCATCAGTCCTTCCAATGAATATTCAGGGTTGATTTCCTTTAGGATTGACTGGTTTGATCTCCTTGTTGTCCAAGGGACTCTCAAGAGTCTTCTCCAACACCACGATTTGAAAACATTGATTCTTCAGTACTCAGCTTTCTATATGGTTCAACTCAAAAACATTGATTCTTCACTACTCAGCTTTCTTTATGGTTCAACTCTCACATCTGTACATGACTACTGGAGAAAGCATAGCTTTGATTATATGGACTTTGGTCAGCAAAGTGATATCTCTGCTTTTTAATATGCTATCTAGGTTGGTCATAGCTTTTCTTCCAAGGAGCAAGTGTCTTTTAATTTCAAGGCTGCAGTCACCATCTAAAGTGATTTTGGAGCCCAAGAAAATAAAATCTGTTACTATTTTCACTTTTTCCCCATCCTTTTGCTATTAAGTGATGGGATCCAATGCCATGATCTTAGGTTTTTTTGAATGTTGAGTTTTAAGCCAGCTTTTTCACTCCCCTCTTTCACATTCATCAAGAAGTTTCTTAGTTTCTCTTTGCTTTTCTCCTGACTTAGCAATGCAGATGTTAAGATGCAGATGCAGAGAGAACCTCGGCATAAAAAGTGAGCTCAAATTCCTCAAATGGCCTTCAAGACCTGTGGAAGGTCTTGAAAAGTACCTTGAAAAGGTTCTTCCAGATCTTTCTTAACCCAACTCCCCATTACTTGACCACATCCTCTCCCATCTTCTCTCTGCTACTCTCACCTCACAGGCAGAGTGTTTCTCAAACCATGGGTTCATGTGCCACTTGCATCAGAGTCACTGAGTTTTCTGATAAAGAAGTGAATCTTGGCTTCTGAGCCAGACAGGCTAAATCTGAACCCCTGAAGGTAAAGCTCTGAGATGCTTTCTAATGAAGAATCCCAGGTAACTCTGTTGCACTGAAGGATGAAAACCATGCTCCAGAGGTACAGAGCATTCAGCTCGATTCTGAACACTCCGTTCTGTTTCCATCTCTATAAATCTGCTCACACTGACTTCTCCACCAAGATGCCCCTTTCCCTCTTCTCTCCCTTCTCTTCCCTTCTCTTCCCTTCCCTCCCCTTCCTTTCCCTTTTCTTCCTTCCCTTCCCCTCTCCTCTCCTCCCCACTCCTCTTTTCTTCTTCTCTTCTCTGGGACTTTCTGTCAGGTTCCAAGTCCACTCAAACATCACATCTTTGGAGATTTTCTACTTCCTTCCTTTCAGTGCTCACATGAGTCTCTTTCCTTTCGAGCTCCTCACCCTTCGCCCTCCACTTCCATTTACAGCATCCAGTGTGTTTTATTGAAGAGGTTCAATTTCTTCACCCTATCTTCAACTTCTTGCAGAGAAAGTACTTGCGTCAAGATTTTCAGCTTGGAGCATGGGTACTCAAACTTTGGACATTCACAGGGTATCGGTATTCCTCCAAATAAGGGTGATAATGATATAAATGTGAGGCAGAACTAAAGAGAGAATGGATTGAAATGCAACTCTGCCACCGTTTTGTGGGGAGAGGACTATGTAAGCCTCAGTTTCCTTATATGAATTGGATTCACTTAACCTACTTGTGGTAGATTCGTTTTATTGATAGCTATAATTTTTCATCCTCCAAGTAGCCCCACCGTTTGCCTGCAACTATGAAGTTTCTCAATAAAGAAGTGCTATCTCTTCCCCTATCCTATGAATTTGGACCAATCCAGTGACCAGATTTGACCAACAAAATGTGAAAAAATACTGTCCAAATGGAGTCTTCAAAAAACACTAGCACAGATCTGCATGTGTTCTTCTTGCTCTTCGGCCACCATGGGGACACTCTGGGTGTAGCCTGCTGGAGGATAAGAAGCATGGGAAGCAGATGTCCCTTAACCAAAACCAGTGACCAGCTGACCCACAGACATCAGTGAACTGGCAAGATCAGCAGAACTGTATTGGCTTCTCTCGTCTGACCCCAGACATGTGGGCAATAATGACCTCTTATGGTGGGTTTGGTAGCTTTTTGTTTTACAGCATTACTGATGTCATCGATAAGTGAAACATAAAACCACTGAGTTGTAAAGATTAAATAGGTTGCATGGGAACATGTTTAGCTCAACAGTTGGTATATCCTTCAAGCTCTCTTTAAATGTTATTGTTGCAACTATTGATGTCATTCCAGGTTGTTTTCCATAGAGGCGTCTTTAGGAATTTGGCTCAGAGTCAGTCCCTTTCTCACTGGCCCACAGCATGAACCTGACTCTGAATTTTTAGTAAATCATGATTAAAGGAGCAGGAGGCTACCTGTAAACTCCCAACCTGGAGCCTAGCAGAGCTTTCAGGTCCACAGGGTCTGAAGATTACCTACTGCTCTTCATGAAAAGCCTCATCATCAATTCAAAGAATGTTTACTGAGCCAGTGTCATCTTGGAACATGCCTGTGTGTTCGGTTGCTTCAGTCGGGTCTGACTCTCTGCCACCCTGTGGACTGTGGCCCGCCAGGCTCTTCTGTCCATGGGATTCTCCAGGCAAGAATGCTAGGGTGAGCTGCCATGCCCTCCTCCAGGGGAGCTTTCTGACCCAGGGACTGAGCTCATGTCTCCTGAAACTCCTACCTGGCAGGCAGATTCCTTACCCACTGAGCCACCTGGGAAGCCCATGATGTAACACATTGTGTCTATAAAGGCAAACAAGACGGAGTCCCTGCTTTCTTGGAACAAAGAGAATTTTGATATACCAGTGACTCCCCTTAGTCGTTCTCTTCTTAATTTATTCACTAATTCACTTAACATTAGTGAACACCAATTAGTACTAGAACTGCAATAGGGCACACTTACCTTTTTTTTTTTAAAGAAAATTTAATGAATTCCTAAATTTTATGTAAAATGTCCAGATTTTGAAATATTGAACCAAACTAGAAAAAAATCTTAAAGCTTTGTGTGAGTCCAAAACAAACAAAAAAGTATCAAGTGTCACTGTTTGAGATACTGCTTTGTCATTCTCATTGAAATTATCTGTGTGCATTGTATCTCCCCTTTTAACTTATTAATTCACTTGAGAGGGGATCAGTGAATCCATCGTGGTGTCTCCCAGGTGTTAAGCACTGTGCTTGCAACTAAGAGATGTCTGTGAATCTTCAAGAAATAGCTGGTAAAACAGTCTCTGTAGTCAAGGAATTACAAAGTGCTCACAGAGACAAGACAGGTAAAACATGTTCACAAAACAGATCACCAGCCCAGGTTGGATGCATGAGACAAGTGCTCAGGGCTGGTGCACTGGGAAGACCCAGAGGGATGGGGTGGGGAGGGAGGTGGGAGGGGGGATCAGGATGGGGAACACATGTAAATCCATGGCTGATTCATGTCAATGTATGACAAAAACCACTACAATATTGTAAAGTAATTAGCCTCCAACTAATAAAAACAAATAAAAAAAAATGTTCACAAATAACTACTACATGTTAATATCTATTGTGAAGGCAACGACAATAATTACTGCCATTTATTGAGTCCCTACTATGCGCTAGGGCTTGTTCTAAGTCTGGAGATATACTCCTAATTTAATTGTCCCAGAACCTCTGCAGAAAGTTGAAATCCAAATGCACTTGTGTTCTGAGGCCACTTGTCCTGAAATTTCAAGTATAAAATGGCTTATGCCTCACTCCCCATAAAGCAGTTAACCCACTGTCTGACACCAGAGATCTAAAAACTTCACTTCCTGTTCATTTCATGCTCCAGTTTTCTCCCTCTGCTGGCTTCTAGTTCACACTTGTGTCTCATTTCCCACAGTTGATTTATTCTTATAATAAGCCATTATCAACTATCAAGACAGCCTCTTCCTTCTTTAGTTCTCCAAAGTGATCATAAAATAAATACTTCTTGGAGATTGCTGAAGATTTGAGATTAACAAGTAAAGATTTAACTGAACACAACTTAGAATGAGTTTCCATATATATATAATATTTAAATATAAATATGTTAAAATATATTATATATCTGTACACACTTTACTGAAAGTCTCTTTGCCTGAGATAATATTGGGGAAATCTCATCGCCTTCTTTTCATTCCTGGTAACTTTCTATTAAATTGCACAGAGCCCCCTCTCTTAGGACCATCTCAAATAACTTGAGCTCTGCCCCATATACAACATTTCCACAACTACTTCCAGCTTTCTTAAGCGCCTTGGGGAACTGCTAATTTGTATCAAGTCCGTAGCAGAAAAAAACACTTGTGATGGTTAATTTTAAGTGTCTCTTGTCTGGACTATGGCACCCACTTCTTTGGTCAAGCAGCACACTATGAAGGAATTTTTAAGAGGGGACTAACAGTCAATCCTAGAGAAGATCAGCCCTGAATATTCATTAGAAGGACTGATGCTAAAGCTGAAGTTCCAATATTTTGGCCACCTGATATGAAGAGCCAACTCATTGGAAAAGACCCTGATGCTGGGAAAGAGTGAAGGCAGGAGGAGAAGTGAGTGATAGAGGATGAGATGGGTGGATGGCATCATCAACTTAATGTACACAAGTTTGAGCAACCTCTGGGAGGTAGTGAAGGACAGGGAGGCCTCGTGTGCTGCAGTCCATGAAATTGCAAAGACTTAGCGACTGAATAACAACAACAACAATATTTAATTCAATAGCTAATCCTCCATTTGTGTGGGCCTCTACAGATCAGTTGAAAGCCTTAAAGAGAAAAGCTTGATGGCCCCCAATGAGGAAGGATGACTCCAGACTTGTCTTTGGACTCAAGATTGCAACGTTAACTCTTGGTACAATTTTCAGGCTGCCTCACTGAAGATTTCAGACTTGCAAATCCAATAATTGCATGAGCCATTTTTCTGTGTCCTATTACTTTTTGTTCCTCTAGAACTTTGACTATTTTGTCTTTGCTCTTGGCATTTCTCTAAGGATGAGAAGGTCATCACATTTTGCACCCAATTAGATCTATCAAGACATATTGACAAATATAGCCAACTCACCCTAAAGATGCTTTTTGAATCCCTAAGAGATCAGAACAAAGTGTAGGCAGATGGCTGTTGAAGAGCATTTTCCCTCTTAAATAGAGCTTAGCTTTGTTTTTGTTCGCTGAGTTATAAAGTGGGAAAAAAAAAAAAACAAAAAAAAAACTCTGAGGGTTGAGATCATTCCCCCCAAGCTATTCTATGGCCAGCCTGGACTTATCAACTTCAAAGTTCATGTCCCTCCACCACACATCACTGCTTCAATGATGTCAAAGGAACTAAGAAAGAGAAAATATTTTGCATCTAGGAAAAGCTTTACTGAGAGAGCAGGCTCTCGGACCCTGAAGGATGGGTTTTCCATTCCAGGGATGATGGGCAGGATGCTGGCAGAAAGAAAGGGAGGGAGGAGGAAAAGTAAAGGTTAATTCAGGGAAATGGAGGATAAAAGTATCTGTCTGGAATACAGAGTTCATTCTGAGAATACCATTAGAATAATTTAGACAGCCAGAGTGGGCATGACTAGGGAAGAACATGAATGCCAGCCCAATAACTATGGTTAAAAAAAAACTAGCACAGGTAGTATAGTATTCAAATCTTAAGTGCCCTGTGTATAGTGTCACAGGTCGCCTAACTCCGAAACTACCTAGAAGAAAGGACATGAAGAGCCCTAATTGCATAGAAATCAAGACGATGACAAAGACATAATTCATAATTTGCTACCCCTCTCGCATATTAAGTAACCTGCAAAGCATATCAACTTGAAGGTCGTTTTTAGAATATGAAAGGCACTTTGCAAAGTTAAACTGTTTTTCTATCAAGCTTCCAAAAACTCTGTGCAAATGTGTTGTTGTCTATCCTCATGAAGATGCTACTGATGAGGACGTGTCTATAATACGTGAGATTACAAGGGACTCTGCTCACCTGAAATCGCTCCCTCCTGCAAGATGCTACCCAAAACCACTGTGTGTGTGTGCTTACTTGCTCAACTTTGTTTGGCTCTTTGCAACCCCATGGACTATAGCCTGTGACTCCTCTGTCTATGGAATTTTCCTGGCAAAAATACTGGAATGGGTTGCCATTTCCTTCTCCAGGGATCTTGCTTACCCAGGGATCAAATCCAGGTGTCCTACAGTGGCAGGCAAATTCTTTACCACTGAGCCACTGGGAATCCCCAAAACCCCAGATCTGAAGTTACCTTCCTAAGCTTGAGAGATGTCCTCCTAGGCTTAGAGTTCTTTATGCCTTCTCATCTCCCTTGAAAGATAAGACAAAAGAATCAAACAGTAATCAGGGGGTACAGGGTCTTCCAGGTGGTGGAAAAGGCATTGTTTGTCTCCATCCTGATATTCCCTCCAATTCTCTCTCCTTAAGCTTGGCCATCATGTTGCCATGCATGTACTGTGCTCCCTCCCCTTCACCCCACTGAATTTTTCACAGCTTGATCCTTCTGCCTGAAAGGCTCTCCTTCTAACTTCTTTCCCATTTATTTCCTACTCATCATCGGTTGGAGAAGGAAATGACAACCCACTCCAGTATTCTTGCCTAGAGAATCCTGTGGACAAAGGAGCCTGGTCGGCTGCTGTCCATAGGATTGCATAGAGTCGGACATGATTGAAGTGACTTAGCATGCGTGCATGCATTGGAGAAGGAAATGGCAACCTGCTCCAGTATTCTTGCCTGAAGAATCCCAGGGGCAGGGGAGCCTGGTGGGCTGCCATCTATGGGGTCGCACAGAGTCGGACACAACTGAAGCGACTTAGCAGCAGCAGCAGCAGCATTGGTTAAAAGGATGCTTTTACAGGAAAGCCCTTCATGGTGGTTAGCCTGCTGGATTGCACTCTCATGAACCTGTTTAAGTAATCTCTCATCTCTAGCATCCCTCAGGGCCTACATGCACACCTGTCTCCATCTGATTTCTTACTCTTCCTTCAGCACCAGAAAGTTACCTGACACCTGCTGAATCCCACCCCATTGACATCCCACACTGACTATTCTGACTGCTTCGCCTTTGATTTCCTTATTTTGAATCACTTATATACTGTGGTAGACAGACGCCTTAGTTTGTCCAGGTAGTTATAACCAAACACCATAGACCAGGTGGCTTACAAACAGCAAAAATCTATTTCTCACAGTTCTGGAGGCTGGGAAATCCAAGATCAATGCCCTAGAAGATTAGATGTCTGGTGAGAGCCTCCTCTGGGATTGCAGGCTCCATCCCAGTGCCTTCACTTAGCAGGAGCAGTGAAAAGCTTTGGGAGGTATCTTGTATAAGGACATGAATCCCATTCATGAGATTTCAGTCCTTGTGACCTCATGACCTCTCAAAGGCCCCGCCTCCAGATACCCCCATGTTGGGGGAACGAGATGCAGCATATGAATTTGGGAGGACAATTATTCAATCTTAAAACAACAGAATAATGACACCCCCAAAGATGTGCTCACACAAATCCCCAGAACCTTTGAATCTATTATCTCATGTGATGAAAAGGGCTAAACAGATGCAATTACTTTAAAGATCTTGAGACAGATAATTCTGGATGATCTCAGGGGCTGCCCTGGTGGCTCAGACAGTAAACAGTCTGCCTGCAATGCAGGAGACCTGGATTTGATCCCTGGCTTGGGAAGATCCCTGGAGAAGGTCATGGCTACCTACTCCAGTGTTCTTGCCTAGAGAATTCCATGGACAGAGGATGTTCTCAGAGGGTACAATGTAATTACCCACCATGTGAAAGAAGGAAAAGAAGGAAGCAAATGACACACAGTCAGAAAAAGTCACGTGACAATGGAAGTGGAGGTTGGAAAAATGTCCTTTGAGGATGGAAGAAGAGACATGAGCCAGAGAATGAGGGCAGCCTCTGGATCCTGGGCGAGGCAAGGAATCAGTTTCCCCCTTAGAGCCTCCAAAGAAACATCCTTTCACTTTAACTCAATGAGACCACGTTGCATTTCTACCCTCCAGAACAGTAAGATAATAATCTTGTGTTGTTTCAAGCCACACAGTGGGGTAATTGGTTGCAACAGCAACCAGAAACTAAGACAACATCGCGTCATTGTAATATAGCTTTCTCTCCCCAGCATAAGGCTAGTCTTCTCTCAGAGAGGGAGCTCTCCTTCGTCGCTTTTGTCGTCTCAGTTCAGGTCACAATGTACACACAAGAAATACGTTATTGTTTGGCATTTTAATATTTGGATTATAAATAATTTAATAATGTTGGAATCATTATTTACTTATGGCTACACCGGATCTTCGTTGTTGTGCATGTGCTTTCTCTGTCGTGGCAAGCAAGGGCCACTCTCTGATTTCCCTGCATGGGCTTCTCTTCATCATGGCTTCTCTTCCTGGGCAGCACAGACTCTAGGGCACTTGAGCTTCAGTAGTTGCAACACGTGGGCCCAGAAGTTGCATCACATGGGCTCTAGAGCATGCACAGGCTTCAGTAGTCATGGTCCATGGGCTTAGTTGGCCGGCAGCATGTGGAATCTTCCCAGACCAGGAATCAAACCTGTATTCTTCTGTACTGGCAGAAGATGCTTAACCACTGGACTACCAAGGAGCCCATGAGATACACTTTTGTTTTATTTTAACTAAATTAAGACATAAATGAATGAATCAGTCTACCAAATTTACCCTAATAGGCTTTTTTGTTGTTTTGCTCAACTCTTTAAACATATTGAATATTATATTAAAATGTAGCTTGCAAAGAGAGAAGTACACATAGCATCCAGTAGACAGCTTGATGGATTTTTACAAAGTGAATGTTTTTGACTGATCAATATCCAGTTCAAGAAACAATATCAACAGTGCCTCCAGAGATCCGTGCACACATCCTTCGGCTCAATACCCCCACCCCATTGCCATTCCATAACATGCTTATTTTGCCAATAAGTGAGGAATTCAAATGTTCAAAAAATATCTAAAGTAAAAAAAAAAGTTGTTTTGACCTTGTTCTATGCTGATTCTCCCCAGAGGCACCCATTATTAACAATTAATTGTGAATTCTTTCTGAGGTATCTTTTGTGTATGTCAGTATATGCCTTTTGGGTTTTGAATCACTTTCTGCAGAAGGATTCTCTTTGGGTTAACTCTGCAACCCCAAGGACTGTAGTCCACCAGGCTTCTCTGTCCAGGGAATTCTCCAGGCAAGAATACTGCAGTGGGTTGCCATTCCCTTCTCCAGAGGATTTTCCCGACCCAGGGATGGAACAGGGGTCTCCCACACTGCAGGTAGATTATTTACCACTGAGCCACCTGAGAAACCAGTGTTGACTCTTATCTTTAATTTTTTCTTCAAGTAAATGTGCTAAAGTTAAGCATTTTGAAAGCTAATATATGCAGTGCAGCTCTCAGGAAAGATGACTTCACCCTAACAGGGAGGATGCCCACATTGCTTTGCTCACTGCCTGAATGTCCATCTCTGGTCCATTGCTCCTGCCTGATTCACCTGCTCCAAGACAGAACAAAAGGAATTTTAACGTGACAGAAAAGAACTCAGCTCTTGAAGAGAGCACATAAACCATAGCAACATGGAGATGGAATAGGCAGCCCCTTGCCAAAATCCGCCTTCTGTTTAAAGATAAGAAAATACAGTCGTATGATTCACTGGTTGAGCGTGTGCATCAGGTGTCAGGTTCCAACTGCACGGGGGAGTCTTGGAAGGGCCAGGTAAGAACGTGTAAGTGAGAACGTCTCTGGGACTACAGTCATGTAAATGTCACAGCACCGTTTTCACTGACTGTAGACAAATTCAAAGAATGTAATTCAGTTGTCCTCACTGCCTGGGAAAAGTGAATTTCTTCCGTCCTTTATGCTGATTTGGTGCCTTACAAATCGCCTTCCTGCAGAAATCACGTCCGTACCCCAGAAGTCATTTCTGTACCCCCAGAGGGCTGTGGAGGGCAATGGACTAAGCATGGGTTTTTGAATTAGGACTTGTTGGTCCACATCATGCTTTGCCACTTACAAGCCCTGTGACCTTGAGAAGGTCATTTAGCCTCAGAATCTCATAGTGTGTACAGAGAAAGGAAAATGATAACTTACTTATTCGGTAGTTGAAATGATGTATGTAAAAGCTGTATTTTATAGAGAGCTAGAAGCTGAACACTGTCTGTACTACTCCTATAACTCTGGAATTTCATTCTTTCTTCCTAGAAGTTGTTCTTTTGTCTGAAACATCACGGTGCCCACCGTACAATATATGGGCATCTTGATGACAAAATGACTAACCAATCTATGTGCTGACAATTTCCTTAAACATTTTGCAAATTCAGACTCTGGTTATTTAAAAAATACACCATTCCTCCTCAAGTGACAACTGAGTGTCATCGCTCTAAGCCTTTGTGATTTCCAGGGATAATCCAGGTGGTATTGTAAAATAAAATAGTAAATTGGGTATCAAAAAAATCCTGACTTCTTATTTCCCTCCTGGAATATCCTTGCTACTCAGAGAATGGTCCATGGGCCAGGAGTATTGCATCCCTTGGAATTGTGTTAGAAATACAGACTCTGCAGACCTACTGGATCAGAATCTGCATTGTAATAAGACACCTCCAGGTAATTCTTATTAAAGTTTGAGAAGTGCGGCTGTATATGACCTTGGGCAGTTAGTTAACTTCTTTGAGCCTGATGCAGTTCATCTGTAAAAGAAGGAAATTATGACTAGAAGCCCCCTTCTATCCCTTTAAGTTCTGAAATGCCATGACAAATCCGAGCAGAGCTTGATCTTTAAAAGTAACACTGTGCCTCCCATAGAAAATGCATTGAACTTTTGGCCCTTCTAATGCACGAACGTTCTGTTTCCTGCAAACTTGACTTCCATCTGTAATGGGCAATTAAAGTCATGGTTGAAAGGAGATTTCTGATAGCCTAGATGTAAAAGGCATTCTTATTAATAGGTCAGCTCTGCACCTTAAGGCTAAAGCAACTTAGAGGCATCTCAGGGTGATGTATAAATGTGCTAGACCAACACTTATTGGAGTTTGAGAAGTGATTTGGATGAGGCCAGAAAGGACTATTATCAATTTGACCATTTAGTGACTTGACCCTCAAGAAAGGACTGATGACTCCTGGTTAGCCAGTTAATTTATGGTGATACTTCATTTACATCCAGCCACCAGCAAGACAGTGATGGTGAGTGAGAAGGGAAGGATCTGGGATGAATGAAAAGTAGAAGCTTTATGAGTGAACACCAAATTATCATCCATTATCTCTGTATGGATCATTTGATGTCCCAGGACCCCTTCTAAATTGAACATTCCCAAATGATTAATAGCCCCAAAATACCTGAATGATGATCTGCATGTAGAATTTGTTGTAAAAAATGCAAGTCAAAGCTTATCATCAAAAGATGTATTCACTCTTGGTAATGATCACAAGAGTGGAGTGGCAAAGCTAGTGAAAGCTATATAGAAATTATGTTACATTATGTCACACTATGTCACATTATGTTATGTTGTATTATGTTATGTTATATTATATTATGTTATGTCATACTATATTTGTCTGAAAATTAATAACAGTATCAATACCAATATGCTGAAATGATTGTATATAACCTTTGAAACCAACCTATATGAAATAATTGCATCTAACCTTTAATGAGTATTTTCTCAATGCCAGAAGCCTTTTCATGTACTTCATTCATCCTTAAAACAAAATAATGAAGAAGTGTTATTATTATGCCCATTGAACAGAAGCTTAGATTAGAAGATGCTCTGAATGTGGTATAGATAAAATAGGAACTAAGATAATCTGACCTCAAAATCTCTATTTCTATACTGTCTTACATTTCTTAATCCCATAATCTTTGCCACCTGCCACATAAATCTTATTAATGAACATAGATCTTAGGAATTATCATCCATATTTTATAAATGAGGAGAGATCAATTACCTACCTAGATTCCCACAAATCTGTATCTGGGAAGAAGAGGAGCTATATCTTCCTGATTAGAAAGCCTCGCCTTTGTCTATAGTGGCCACCACCTCTCAGTACAAGGTTTGGGCTAGACCTCTTCCCCACTCATTACAACTGTTAACTAGTAAACACAGTGATGCATATCATCTCAATCAGATCTTCTCCCCAGGTGATTTGGCAGGGCTCCACTTGGTTCATGATAAAAATGAGGTTACAACTTTAACCTAAGAAGAAATGGATGCTCCCATGTAGAACCATGTGGAACAATATTATTTGATTAATGATATATCAGAAGAAGAGTGCTCCAAATGCAGTTAGTAATGCATTCACTCTGCAGAAACATACCAGGTGGTGGTCACGTCCATTCTATCCATGAGGGACCTGGGTTGAGAGAGGCTGTTCACTCCACAGAAATATCCCTGGTGGGGATCACGTCCATTCTATCTATGAGGGACCTTGGCTGAGAGAGGTGGAGAGATGTGGCAGACACTGTGGGTGCCCACTCTTACCCATCAATATTTACCATCCATGAGCCCCGCCTCACTTCCAGGTGCCAGCATCCAGGCTCTCTCCCTGAAGGCTTGGTTTTCTTTGACAGACAAGCTCCCTCTGCCTGCATGCCAGACAGGCCAGCAATACGAGGGAGTCACTGCCACTGAACTGACAGTGGAAGCCAGCGGCTTCATGTCTCAGCTCTCCTACCCCTCTGGCAAGGTAACTCTGAGAAGTAATCCACGCTACTTCTCAGAATTTTTCAGTATAATAAGCTACTGTCCACAATGCAATAATAAAAAATTGCTTTGCATACCCTCATTATTAGCTTCCTTTTTTCTTTCTTTCACCTTTCTACTCCCCAGATGTTTCCTGGGATCACCTTCCAAATAAACCCTTTGCACTTGGAACCTTCATTTTGGTTTCTCCCAAAAGCGAATTCTGAGACAAGATAGGTAATTTTCTCAGATTTACTTATTTTGTGGGCTGAGAGCCACCTTTATGCCAATCACTAGACCAAATGTCCAGGATGTGATGCTAAGTGAGACAAACTTTCACTGAATCTCTAGTCTAGTGTTCGGAACATTGAGAAACTAATTACAAGTCCTCACCTGCATTGTCCACAGTGGCATGCTCACGCTCAGCTGTGTCCAGCTCTTTGTGACTCTTTAGACTATAGCCCACCAAGTTCCTCTGTCCATGGGATTCTCCAGGCAAGAATACTGGAGTGAGTTACCATGCCCTCCTCCAGGGGATCTTTCTGAACCAGAGATTGAACCTGCCTCTCCAGTGTCTCCTGCATTGCTGGTGGATTCTTTACCCACTGAGCCATCTAGCACAGTGGCATGAAAAAAGCCAGTCTAGAAGAGATTCATGTTCCATTCATTTTTATCTTTAAAGAGGGAGTCACAATGGGGGAGAATGTGTAAGCAGGAGTAGTAAATGCTATAAGTACATGAGCATGAAAGTGTGAAAGTGTTAGTCACTCAGTCGTGTCTGACTCTTTGCCATCCCACGGACTATAGCCCACCAGTCTCCTCTGTCCATGGGATTCTCCAGGCAAGAATACTGGAGTGAGTTGCCATGCCCTCCTCCAGGGGATCTTCCTGACCCAGGGATCAAACCCAGTTCTCCCACATTGTAGGCATTTTCTTTATAGCTTGAGCCATGAGGGAAGCACATGAGAAGGTAAAACCAAGGGACCACGCGGTGCATTGGAGCATTGAGAAGATTGCTCATATGTGTCTGCAGGGAGGGGAGAGTAGCAATGAGATGAGTGATAAGGATGGAGAGGTGGGCAGAGGCCAGATCCAAGAGGGACTTTTAATTGCAAGAAAGATATGTGGCTTTATCCCCAGGGCAATGAAAATTTGTTGAAGGATATTAAGCAAGGCAATGGAAAGACCACTCTGGCTAAAACATGGAGACCTGACAAGGAAAGATAGCTGCCAAAAGACCAGTTCAGAGATCTTAGACTCTGGTCGAGGGTTTTTACAGTACACTTTGCTTCCTTTTGCTGACTGTGTCACTTAGGGATTTAGCTTAGCAGCACACAACAGAAAATTTGTAAAATAGTGCCTCAAGTTGCAGGCTGATTTTTTTCTTTCACAACAAGAAATTCAAGAGTAAGTGTTTTTGGCTTTGGTTTATTGGCTCAAGGACGTTAGGGATGAAGCCTCTGTAGGTATCTTGCTATTGTCTCCATGGTCCCAGGGTACTCCAATTTCAATTGTTATCTCTTCATTCCAGATAAGCAAATAAGTAAAGGAATGTTGTGGAAAAATAGATACTGGCCAGCCAAGTCCACTTTTTAAGAATCATTCATAAAAGTCCATCCAGTGATTTCTGCTTACATAAAAAGCTGCCCCAGATTATCTCATGGGATCATCCCAGGTCACAAGGGAAAATGGAAAGTGTAGTTTTTTTAGTTGGGAAAATTGCCACAGAACAAACACACAAAGTTTCATTAATAAGGAAGGAAGGGAGAATGGATATTGGAAAGCAATTAGCAATCTCCACCAAATCTATGTACACAATAAAACAGTCAGATTAGATGAAGCAACAAAACCACAAACGACAGCAAGAGAGAAGCTCATAACAATGATAATAATTCTAATACTGCCTCTGTTTGCGGAACATTTGTACTTTTCAAAGTACATTTTGTGAATTCAATTCCCCTGTTTAATATACTTAATAAAATAGTGGAGCATAAAGATATTGATGTTTCACGAAGCAGAAATAACCCAAGAAAAGCTGAAGGCGTGATAAATTGGAATGGCAGAGAAACAACTTGTCACTGAGCCTTAAATTGCTTTTTTTTTTTAACCACAGATTCTTTTTTCTGGGCTTTGACTTACATTTGTTAATTGGTTATGTCTTCCTGAAGCAGGTACATATGGGGGTCACTTAAAGACAAAAGGTGTTGTAAAACGGTAGGGGAAGGAGCTGTGCTTAGTCGCTCAGTCATGTCCTACTCTTGTGACCCCATGGACTGTAGCTCACCAGGCGCCTCCATCCATGGGGTTCTCCAAGCAAGAACACTGGAGTGGGTTGCCATGCCCTCCTCCAGGGGATCTTCCCCACCCAGGGATTGAACCCAGTCTTCCACAGTGAAGGTGGATTCTTTACCTTCTGAGCCACCAGGGAAGCCCAAGAATACTGCAGTGGGTAGCCTAGCCCTTCTCCAGGGGAACGCCCCGACCTAGGAATTGAACTGAGGTCTCCTGCATTACAGGCAGATTCTTTACCAGCTGAGCAACCTGGGAAGCCCATTGTGTTCAAATCTGGCCTGTGCATTCATGGACTCAGGAGAAATGAGCAAGTTACTTACCTTTTGAGCCGTAGTTTCTTCTTTTATAAAATCTTTTACAGTGAACCTGCCTTACAGAATTCAAAATGTTTTAAGACAATTTCTGGTTGAACCTGTATTAATTTAGTGCTTGTGTATTTTCTTATTATGATAGTGCCATTGCTAGATACTAGGAAGAATATTAGGGTCACCAACGTGCACAGCAGTTCATGGTAAATTTTGACTTAGCATAGAGGGAAAAGGGCTATGTAACCCATAGCCAAGAGGTAGCTGGCTTTGGATGTAAAATGAGGAAGCTTGCGCTATACTCCATAGACCACAGGCTATTGAGAGCACTGCAGCAATTAGAAAGCAAGGTTCCTTGATCCCTGCAGATTTCTTAGTGGGAGAAGCCCTGGATTGAGTGCAGAGAGAAAGAGAGAAGTATATGGAAGTCATTAAAGAGAAGGCCTCTGATTATTATTCTCCCTTAGAATGGGAAGTTTGGAGCATAACCAATGTCTACTTAGCTAAAATATTCTCTCTGCCCTGAGAGGAGCTTTGGGAAATGTGGTTGCCACAGCGACTCACAGCTCCTGAGGAGAAAATCCTCGGGGCCATGGCCCCTCTAAGTGTCTCTGCTTCCTGCTGTGAGTCCAAGGCACTCTGAGTCTGAACAGCTGTGGTCCTGCCATTGCCTATCACAGGCCTGCAGATCCTAAAGCAAAATTAACTGGATCCACCCCTTGCTGAGCTCGGTTAAGCTGCTCAGAGTTGCCAGGAGGGGCCTGGAGAGGCCAGAAACACATACATAACTCTGCTGATGGCTGGCCTGGGCAGGAAATCCAATCCAGCAATCATTTACCAAATGAAAACTTCACAGCAGCTCTACGTGTGGTTCTGAACATGAAGACTGCGAGAGTAGGGGTCCTTTCTCAAGGATTTCAAAGTGAATTGGGGGGTGTCACAGATAGGAGGAAAGAGAGGGGACCCCAACTGCCTGAGAATCTTGAGCAGTGTCTCTGCAGAGGTGTTTGTTTGCTGTGTGCTTGTTTGAATGAGTAAGAAAAAGCAGAATGAAACCTCAGGCCAGAGGGTGGTGAGTCTGCCCAAAGGCACAGAGGAAAGATGCAGCCTGGCAGGGTTTGGTTGGCTGGAAACCCATTTTTGGAGAGACACGCTGGGTTCCATCATGGATTCAGAGCTAAAGAATGCAACAGTTTATTCTCTTGTCAATAGGGAGTCAATGAAGGATTTTGACCAAGGGTAGGATGTATTAAGATATTTATTCAAGCTAATAGTTCAGTGATGTATAGAAGGACCCAGAGTACAGTTGCATGGGAGGGAAAAAAAGATGAGCTTAAGAAAGTAATGTGAGACTCTAAGGGAACTAGGGGGGCTTCCCTGGTAGCTTAGTTGGTAAAGAATCCTCCTGCAATGCAGGAGACCCTGGCTCAATTCCTGGGTTGAGGAGATCCACTGGAGAAGGGCTAGGCTACCCATTCCAGTATTCTGGCCTAGAGAATTCCAGGGACTGTAGAGTCCATGGGGTCGCAAAGAGTCAGACATGACTGAATGACTTTGACTTTCACTTCATTTTCAAGAGAACTGGGAGGGACAAATGAAGATTCTCTCCTGGTCATCAAAAGAGAGATGGAGCCCCAGTTTATAAGGTGCAGCATAGATGCTACACCAAGAAATGTTCATCACAATTCTATTTCCAGTTTACAGATGGAAGGACTAAAACTAAGAAATGTCTTACCCTAAGGGTGGTATCAGATTGTCTTGGTCACAAATTACAATTTGTCAATCCAGGCAGCTTGTGGATTCAAAATTTGCAAATGAGGCAGGCCTTCATGGCTGAAAGCATAAATTGCCCCTGGGATTCCTGCCAGGTTGATGAATATCTCAAATGTTTTCTAAAAGATCTTTTGCACACATAAAGAGGAATTTCAGGGGTACTTCTGGGGTCAAGTATTTAATCTATCTTCATTTGGGGGAGCTTGGAAAAGAAATTTTGAAATAAAGTCCCCAGGATTCAACTATCTTTTTCAGTCTCCTTCCTAAGTCACTATAGGAGTCACTTCTTTCTTCATCTACTCCAGTCTGAAGCACAGCTGTTTAGAAAGTATTAGTGATATTTGCTAGAAAATATAATCATTTTCTAACATTTGTATTCACTTCTTTGAGCTGGTGGCTTATTTCTGGATATTAATTTAAATCTGCTCCTAATTTTAATTAGAGGTAGGATTTAATAGAGTTGAGATTTTTATGTTTTTTTTTTTTCCTTCTTCTAGGAAAGAATGTGAACTTCAGCAATCCAGGATTTAAAGTATCTGTATTTATTTTGGGACTTAACAACAATGAGTGGGGATTAATATTTGGATGGGGAATATGGGAGTGCATTCACTGTGCCTTTTGAAATTAATTAAAAATGTTTTAAGATTTTTTAATGGGTTATTTAGTTAAATCACTCCAAAGTAATGAACTAGCATAAGCCAAGCTTCAATATGTCTTACACATTTGCGTGTTTTATAGTGTCTGGTTCTAGCCCACCTCGCTATTCATTAACTCATTTCTGCCCATTGTATCTCTTGTTCAGTAGCCTAACGTCATCCTAACTTTTCCTCCCATTGCATTTTATTTATCTATCTAATTAAAAAAAATTTGTCCATGCCATGTGGCATGCACGATTTTAGTTCCCCATCCAGGGGTTGAATCCATGTCCCCTGCATTGGGAGCCTGGAGTCGTAATCCCTGGACCACCCAGGAAATCCCTTCCATTGCATTTCAAACTGCAGCCCTGCTGAGTGCCTCATTAGACCTCCCCTCACACACCTTGCCCGTCCATGTCCGTGTACTCTTGCCTCTCCTATCCCCTCTGCAATGAACATCCTTTTCCTGCCCTTATGCACCTGGAAAATTCCCACACACTATTCAAAACCTTGCTAAGCCATCTTCTTAGCAAAATCTTCAAGGCATTTTCAGACAGAATTCACATATCCCTCCTCTTATCATTTCTATCCCTTCAAACAACTGCATTTGGATTTATGTACAATAAGGCATTGCATTTGTATACAAATACCTATCTTTTTTTCTAGACTATAAGCCATTTAATATATTTGCTTCTGTATCCTCCCACCGCCAGGCTTAGCATAGTGTTCAAAACTACTGCTGACTCAAAAACCTGAACTCAACTCCTTACTCCACCTCTTTCAAGGGGAAATGATGTAACTACACAATGAAAGTTGACTCTTTTTTTTTTTTTAACCTGACAAGTAGATTATACTTTCAATTTGTCAGCTGTTTGGGTTGAATTCAATCATATGTTGGCGGCTTTCTTAGTGCAGTTATCGAATGCCAGCTGAAAGAAATGGCAGAAAACTCTATTGATTTTATAGCTTGGAATTTACAATTTTCTATTTTAAGGAACACTATTGCCCTCAAGAATTGCAATGAAATAGCAATGATGTGGTCTGATTAAACTGTGTGAGCAATAGAGGAGAATTTTTTCTGCACTAGGAGCTTTCCTACTTTTTGCTGTGAAGGAACAGAAAGTGAGGGCGTTGATCAGTGGCAAAGCCCCACTGCTTGCTTGCTTTCTTGGCTTCTCATTGTTTTTGGGAACCAACCTGTGATGTACAGCGAGGATGAAGTATATTTTAGCAACACACAATGAGGTTGAGAAATGGTAGTTTTCTATATGGGTTTATTTTTAAGCTCAGGAAGGTTACAAATGTACCTTAAGCTTACTCCAACAGCAGAATTCTCCAGAGAACTCTCATAATCATTTTTGCTTTTTGAAATTGAGGGTTTCATAAAGTATACTGTCAAGAATGATTCTCTATAGACTCAGAAACATCTGTCTTCCTTTTTTATTCATTTTATTTTACAGCATCATGGGTGAAGCACACATATAATACACACACACACCCAGAGTTTAAAACCCTTGGCAGGGGTCACACCTCAGCTCCACCACACACAAGCTGGGTGGACTTTGGCTTTAGATTTTCATATTAAGAGTAATCTCATCATCCAGTGACCACATTAAGCACTTTGCCCAGTGCCTGCTGGGAAGAATGTGATTTTAAAAGATGGGGAGTGGGGGACGGTCCCCTCCTCTTTCCTCCTCCCCTATTCCTTCCTGCCTTGAAAGGAAGTAAACTTCCACACCTAAGCTTTCCATTCTAAAGAATGCCAAGTTCTGATTTAAATGTCAATCCCCCATGAATTGAGAAACCACATAGTCAATTTTATTTGAATTATATAAAAGAAAAGACTAAATGAAGCTCATGAAAACAGAGAAAGAAAATTTTTAGGAATTTACCTAAAATTTTACACACAGAGCAAGACCAGGGGTCAGGGAAGTAGCAATGAAGCCTCATTTACAGATACCATCCTCTATAAAACAACCTTCATTCAACAAACATCATTGCTTTGTTTACTGAGTCTTGATCAATACTGAATCCTATAGATTCCAAGATGAATTAAGATCTGCAACTCCTGCACAATCCAAGAGCTAACAACTTAGTGTAAAGAAAAAGACATCTACTTTTTGTAAGCATCTACCTTCCTCCTGCTGTGATGAAGCAGGCATCCAAGTGTGGCAGGAAGAAAAACAGAAGCCTGAGTTCCATGTATCTCACCTCTGTTAGGGAAAGTTAGGGAACAATTATTAGAGAATGTGCTGCCAAAGAAAAATGGAGATGAGCTTTGTGAGAAAAAATGTATTATGACCTGCAAGTGACAGGAGTCATCAACACATTCTAGGCTAGGGAGACTCTCAAGAACATGACCAGATCTGTGTTCTGGAAATGTGACATTCAGAAAGTTGACTGTGAGTTTTTATATACTCTTCAATGTATAGAGAGTTATATTGTAATATCCATAACTTTATTACACAGTATGTTCTCACAATCTACAAATATTTTGAGTGTAGTGAAAGATCTCATTCTTCCCATTAGTAAGACTGTTTCGGGGTAAGGAGCTTTTCTGGAAATCAGAACAAAAAGTGGTTGGAAACAAAAATCTGTGGGTAACTGAAACAAATAAGAAAACCCCATTGATCATAGTTTTGTAGTGGAAAGATTTCAAGCCTATCATTTCCCTGATTATCTGCAGTTTAAATACAATTTTCAGAAAATAATTTCTTTGTTATGGTTTATTGTTTTTCATGCCTTCATTCATCTGCTAATTAATTCACTAGAAGGAAGTATGATTTATTGAATGACTATTAAATATCAGGCATGAGACTTTCCTGGTGATCCAGTAGTTAAGATTCTGCACTTCCACTGCAGGGGGGCACAGATTCAATTCCTGGTCAGGGAACTGAGATCCCGCTTATAGCACAGTTTGGTCAAAAATAGAACAAAAAAAAAAAAAAAGTATCAGGCACAGTGCTAAAGCATTTTCATTTCACATTTCATTCAATTTTCTCCAACTTCCCCCAAGGTTGATGTCACTTTTTTCATGTTATAGATGCTAAGACTGTGATTCAGAGCTGGCATTCTTTGCCAAAGGTCACAGGACTGATCAGTCTTGATTTTCAATCACCATTCCTTCCAGGCCAACAATGTTTATTCACATGATTTGTTCAGGTGATACCCTTGAATGTTGTGTAGTGTGACAGCCCTATTAAAGCCTTGAACCAGTGAAGTTCCAGTGAAGTTGCTCAGTCGAGTCCAACTCTTTGCGACTCCATGGACTGTAACCTACCAGTCTCCTCCATCCATGGAATTTTCCAAACAAGAGTACTGGAGTGGGCTGCCATTTCCTTCTCCAGGGGATCTTCCCGATCCAGGGATCGAACCCAGGTCTCCCACATTACAGGCAGACGCTTTACTGTCTGAGTCGCCAGGGAAGCCCGAGCGAAAGTGAAGTCGCTCAGTCATCTCTGACTCTTTGCAATCTCAGGGACTGTAGCCCACCAGGCTCCTTCATCCGTGGAACTCTCCTGGCCAGAATACTAGACTGGGTAGCCTTTCCCTTCTCCAGAGGATCTTCCCAACCCAGGATCAAACCCAGGTCTCCAGCATTGCAGGCAGATTCTTTACCAGCTGAGCCACAAGGGAAGCCCCCCAAAAAAGTTGTTTACAGTCATTTTGAAAGTGAAAGTCGCTCAGTCGTGTCCAACTCTTTGTGACCCCATGGACTATACAGTCCATGGAATTATCCAGGCCAGAATGCTAGAATGGGTAGCTTTTCCCTTCTCCAGAGAATCTTCCCAACCCAGGGACCAAACCCAGGTCTCCAGCATTGCAGGCAGATTCTTTACCAGCTGAGCCACAAGGGAAGCCCAAGCATTATGGGACCTCATTACCCAGTATGAAGCTCCATCCAAAGATCTTGCTATACTAAGGATTATCTTCCCAACCAATTTTCAGTTGTATTCATTAATGGCAATAAAGTATTGGAAAAAGAACTCCATATACTAGAAATTCAAGAACTTCACAGTAGTAACTCGTTTGTTGTAGATATTTGTTTTGTTCTCATAAAAATTAATCTGTCTAGAAACAGATTGTTTCTAGATAAAACTTATTACAAAGATTCAATTATTTTTATTTTTATTCTATAGTTCCAGCTCATTTACTTTACCCAGATTCCTGAGCTCTCCAAAACAGCTGAGAGTAGAAAGGAAAAGAGGCTTCCCACATGGCTCAATGGTAATGAATCTGCCTGCCAATGCAGGAGACACAGGACATGTGGAATCGATCCCTGGATGGAGAAGATCCCCTGGAGGAGGAAATGGCAACCCACTCCAGTACTCTTGCCTGGAAAATCGCATGGACAGAGGAGCCTGGCGGGCTACAGTTCATGGGGTCACAAAGAGTCAGATATGACGGAGTGTCTGAGCATGCATGCACACAGAAGAGAAAAGCAAATACAGACCCAGAAGCTCCAGCACACCCTCTGAAATATAGGCAAAGTATCCATGGAGTCGATTCAGGTCTTCCTTTTGCCCCTTTACTCTTTATCTGTAAACTTAGAACCTATTTACTCCTCATTTAGGAAGATTCTAACATCCCTGATGTTGGATGGCCCGCCCATACCACAGTTGGGGCACCAGATGATAAGCTCTGAGAGATACGATGTAGGAATGATGGTGGAGGTGGAAGGCAATGAAAGGGAAGAAAGAAACCCAAAAGTCTGAGAGTTGGCTAGCTTTCATGGGAGGGCAGACATCCATCCAGACTTCAAATGGCCCCTGAGGGGTTCACTCTGGGGAAAGAGTCAACAAACCAGCCACCAGGCCAAACCAGCCCCACTCTCAGCCTGCTGTTATATCAGATTACAAACAAATTATTTTATTGAGGCAGCTTTCATGCAGTGATGGTTAAGTTGAGTAGTTGTAAAAGATACTCTGTAGCCCACAAAACCTAAGCTATTTATTTTATGGTTCATTATAGAAAAAGGCAGGCCTGCTCTAGAATAATCAGTCTTATGAGGACTTGCCCCAGGCATCAGGTTAAGCTCAGTTCTGTGGGTCACCATTGGGCTGTAATTCTCTGGATCAGCTGGAGCGTTTTCTTATAAACATGGTACTCAGAATATCATTTGCTGAACAAAGATTCCCCAAAATACAAAGTCCTTAAAAACAGGTTGATGCTTACAAGAATGATTTTCCCTTATAGGAAAATTCATTGATGTGATAGAAATGGGTGCCTCTGCCTGGAATATTCTCTCAGGAACATTTATGCTGGCATTTCCATTTCATCCAGGGCTCTATTCAAAGGCCATTGTTCCAAGGAACACTGCCTCGAACCCCTGAACCCTTAATGGTTGGGAGGCTTAGAAAGGAAAAAGAAAAAAATTCCCTCATGAAAACATGAACTATTTCTTTATGATATACCAAGAAGTCTCATGTAATTGCGGAAGAACATCTTTATTCTATTCTATGGTGAGAGTCTGAGAAAAAGAATCCAGTGCATGGAGTGACTGACAGAGGTCTGGGTTCAAATTTTAGGTCTTCTTCCTGGTAGTCATGATCTTGGGTGGCCTCAGGCTGAGGCAGCTTGAAACAGGATTTCAGTTTCCAGCCAGAGATTGAAGTCAGGCCCTGGCAGTGAGAGCCCTGAATCCTGCCAACTAGACCAGTGACCAGTGACCAGGCCCTGACTTTGTAGAAATGAATTCCCACAAAGAGATGGAAAGAGTGAAACAAAGAGAAAAGGGTATGTGAACAGACTTACATGGAGGACTCAGAGAGGGAGGTCGGCGGCACTCCTGGTGGTTTGAATCCCTTATACAGAGCATTCCTTCTAGGTCTCTTGACCAATCATCTTGCTTTGCCTGGTTCTGAGTTCAGATTTGGTTTATCTCAGCATCCTCCCACATATGCACATGTATCTCCTAGCCAAGATGGATTCTAGGGAAGAGACCTATGGGTAGGTTGACATCACTTATTACAGGTGATGCCCCCCTCCCTTTCTAACCCCTGAGGAGCCTTTCTGCACATGTGCAGTCAGGAAGGTCTCCTTGAGCTTGAGAATGAGGAATATGCAGTGTCTCATCTGGGCAGGGCTCAACTCCTCCTCACTCCTGCTACTACCTTCATCTTGGAGTGTCTGTCCACAGGAGACAGACTCCATCTGCTCAGCCCAGGGCCCACCTATCTCCTGCCTCTGTTGATCCTTTTCTATATAAAATATTTGAATATCAATATATATTTGTTGCTGCTGTTTAGTCACTACTGTTGCAACCCCACGGACTGTAGCCTGCCAGGCTTCTCTGTCCATGGGATTTCATGTATGTATATCAATATACATATGTGCATAATATTCAAGTGCATTATATAGAATGAATATATTTTATGCATATGTGTTATTATATATAAATATATCTAAATGCTTTATTCAAATATAAACTGGACTTGATATTTGAACCTAAAAGTACTTACTTTTCATATGTTCGTATATGCATATGTGTGTGTGTATGTGTGCAAAATTAGCTACCCCAAAGGTGTGTTATGAAGGAAGACAATGTAGCAAAGTCACTGAAGGCTCGGCCCTCCATGTCCTTGCTGGCTGGGTCCGCTTTCACTTCCAGTAGATGGGTTGTCTCTTGGAGAAGTGAGCTATTGCCACAGAGACCTGCCTAGGTGGTTCTTTACTGAATCCTCAGTTCCTCAGTTTTCATTTGGAAAGCAAAAAGGAGAACCAAAAGTCCTCGCCCAGGGGAGCGCCTCGGCTCACCGTCTCCACTGCTCTCCTTTGTCAGGAGCGGGCGGCTGACTCACCTCCCAGGGAATTCCCCACATCTTCAGAAGGGGATGCAGTCTGTTTACAGTTTCCCATAGTGTTGCTGGCTGAACCAGTTTGACTTAAGAGAGCCCTGAGTCCAGCTGCCTTTTTAAAATAAAGTCCGCCTTCTGGCTACAGCGGGCTGGGCTGGGCATCCCAAAAGACTGCTGGTCACACCCTGGAGGTGGCCAGCCTTTGCCCTCAGAGGGGACAAGCCTCCACGTCAAGGACAGGAACCCCCACCACCTCCCTCCTCCCCAGTCCAGTTCTCAGCCCACTGCCAAGTAGTACAATCACTCTAGAAGTTTTTGGGGAAAAAAAAATTTCTTTCAGCATAAAAGGCAAATTTCATGCTCTAATCAAAATAATAGCTAAGTTTTTGTTTTTTTTTGTTTTTTTTTAAGTACCACAGTTAAAAGCCTCTTGGTGAAAATGGTGCCCTAGGAGAAGTAAAGGAATGCTCTCACCCAGACACTACCTCACTGTGGGGAGGAAAACAGAAAAAAATAAAATGACATGGGAGATTTGCAAAAACTCTTTTGAGAAAGAGTAGCCAGCTCAGCAAAAGCAAGCTCCCCTCTGAAATGTTAAGGACTTCTAATGACGACAAATAAGCTTGGCTTCCACTAACTTTCTCTTGGAAGATTTACAACCTCCAGCTGTCTGGAGAATTCCAATTCTTTCCTAGGATCCTTCCTACCAATATAATCAGTTCTTGTTTGTCCACAGCATTGAGGAAATGGGGGCTGTCTAGCCTGTTAAACAATTCAGGTTTAAGCAGTGACAAGTAAAACCAGACAGTGTTTCAAACCCTGGATCTCTTACTTCGTGGCTATATGAGCTTGGACCAAATCTTTGCCTCTCTGAGCTCAATGGTGTCATTTGCAAAATATGCAGAATATTGCCTAACTTTAAAGGTTCATTGGGAAACATAAAGAATTTATTTTCAAAGTGTTTACAGGAGCATTTCTTGGAGTGATATATTGGGTTGGCCAAAAAAGTTTGTTTGAAGTTTTCCGTAAGATGTTACAGAAAAACCCAAATGAAATTTTTGGCCAACTCAATATTTTATTCTGTAATCTCTGAAGGTGGGAGCATGCTCAGTCGTGTCTGACACTTTGCGACCTTATAGACTGCAGCCTGCCAGGCTACCCTGTCCCTGGGATTTTCCAAGCAAGAATACTGGAGTGGGTTGCCATACCCTCCTCCAGAGGATATTCCCAAACCAGGGATGGACCCTGAGACTCCTGCATTAGCAGGCATGTTCTTCACTGCTGAGCCACCAGGCAAGCCCAATCTCTAGACACCACATTTTCAAGACAGATGCAGGAAAGTGTCTCAGGACCATAATGTGGAAACCTAAGATAGGAGTGAGACTAAGCAGGGCATGAAAACCATATTCAAATAAGTGAAGCACTATTAGGTAGAAGAGGGATTAGACTTGTGTAGGAAACATGAACGAGGATTTTTTTTTAAAAGGTTTACTAATTACGGAAGACACACTGCAGTTTAGAATTGGGCCCGTACAGAATACTAATGAAAGATGGGCCGAGAAATCAGACACAGTTCAATTCTTCTCTGAGCTAAGTGACCTTGGAAAAGCTTCTTCCCTTCCTAGGTCCCACTTTCGTTTCTGAAAAATATAACCAATGACAATCCTTATGAGCAATTTATGGCATAGATATTAAATGCATAGTGATATAAAGCTCTCTGTGCCGGGCTCATAAAAACATAATAAAATAGAACGTAATGTAAAAAACAGAATGTAAAAATACAATAGTAATAGCAGCTATTTTAATTCTCAAACATGCAAAGAGAATCATCCAGAGTAGAAGTAGTAATAATTCCTGGTCATTGATGTGAGTCTAATACAGAAGCAGTTTGGGCGGAGGAGGTGGGGATAAATTCAAGCAAACCAAAATCACTGTCCAAGAAGCAATTTGAGATCTATTTGGACCTAATGTTCCTAGGTCTGAATCCTAGACACAGGAGTCTAGCATTCCAACATTACTGTTGCCTAAAACATGTTTCTTTTTGTTATTGATATTTTCAGTTGTGTTGTTGCAGTGCTTAAAATGTAACTTTTTTTGAGACATAATTCATATATCATAAAGTTCAACCTGTTGAAAGGTACAGTTCAGTGGGGTTTGGTGAGCTATCTCATTTCAGAACATCTTCATTACCCCCTAAAAAAAAAAGCCCATACTCTTTAACTGTCACTCCCAACTTTCCCCAACTCTTCTCCTTCATAACTGTCAATTTACTTTCTGTCTCTATGGATTTGCCTTTTCTAGAAATTTCACATAAATGGAATCATCTGTCTCTTATGACTGGCTTCTTTCTCTTAGCATAATGTTTTCTGTTTTATCCATAGATATATCCTTATGCTATTCCTTTTTGTAAATAAAATTTTCAATTGTAATAAATTGAATTGATTACAATATGGCTTATGTTTTGTTTTTTTGCCCACAGGGCATGTGGGATCTTAGTTCTCCTACCAGGAATCAAACCCCTATCCCATGCACTGGAAGGCAACACCTTAACTACTGGCCACCAGGGAAGTCCCTGGTCTTCCTTTTCGAGACTCACCAATTTTCCATTGTATGTTATATCACATTTCATCTACTCATGCATCAATTGATGGGCATTTTGGTGGTTTCCACTTGTTGAAGTGAAGTGAAATTTGCTCAGTCGTGTCCGACTCTTTGCAACCCCAAGGACTGTACAGTCCATGGAATTCTCCAGGCCAGAAAACTGGAGTGGGTAGCCTTTCCCTTCTCCAGGGGATCTTCTCAACCCAGGGATTGAACCCTGGTCTCCCACATTGCGGGCGGATTCTTTACCAGCTGAGCCACAAGGAAGCCCTTCCACTTGTTGGCTACTCTCAGTAATGTTGTTGCAAACAATTGTATACAAGTTTTTGGATGGAAATATGTTTTCATTTCTCTTGGATCTATACCTAGAAGTGAAATTTCTAATCATAGGATAGCTCTACTTAGTATTTTCTCCATATGCTCCAAAAAGACTTGTCATTTTTATTTCAGCCATCCAAATGGGAGTGAAGTGGTAGCTTAGTATGAGAGTGACTACATTTTGTTTTCATGTACTTATTAGCCATTTGTATATCTTCTTTGGAGAAATAGTCTCTATTTTCTGGAGAAATGTCTATTCAAATTCTTTGCATATTTTTTGTTTGGATTGTTTTTTAACAGTTGAATTTTAAGAACCCAATAATTTTTTATGCATTCTGGATGCAAGTTCCTTAACAAACATATGATTTGTGAAATTTTTTTTGCCATTTTATGCTTTGTCTGTTCACATTCTTCCTGGTATCTTCTGAACAGCATTTTTAATTTTGAAGAGGTCCAATTTAGATATCTTTTTTCCTTTGGTTTTTGTGCATTTGATGTCACGTCTAAGAAACAATTGCCTAACACAAGGTCACAAATATTTACCCTTATTTTTTATTTCAAGAGTTTTATTGCTTCAGTTGTTACTTTTAGGTCTATAATGCTTTTGAGTTAGTTTTTTTTTTAATATATGGTATAAAGTAGAGAATCCAACCTCATTCTTTTGCATGAGTGTATATCCAGTTGTCCCAGAAAAGTTGCTTAAGAGATTATTGTTTATTGAATTTCTTGTTAAAAATCAATTGATGAACATTGTAAGAATTTATTGTACTTTTGATTCTATTCCATTGTTGTAAATGGCCTTTCTTATGGTAGTGCCCTACCATCTTGATTACTATGCATGCATGCCTGCTAAGTCGCTTCAGTCATGTCCAACTATTTGCAACTCTATTGACTGTGTAGTCTTCCAGGCTCCTCTGTTCATGGGATTCTCCTGGCAAGAATACTGGAGTGGGTTGCCATGACCTCCTCCAGGGGATCTTCCCAACACAGGGATAAAACCTGCATCTCTTACGCCTCCTGAATTGGCAAGCAGGTTCTTTACCACTAACACCACCCTATTGATTCAGAGTAAGCTTTGAAATTGAAACATGTGAGTTCTCTAATATTGTTGCTCTTTTTCAGTATTGTTTTGGCCAATCTAGGTCTCCTGCATTTCTATATAGATTTCATTGTCAGCTTATAAATTTCTCCAAAGGAAGTCTGCTGGGACTTTGATAGGGATTGTTTTGAATCTGTAGATCAATTTGGGGAGTATTGTCATCTCGACAATATTGTCTCCTGATACAACAGCATACAATATATTTCTGTTTATTTAGATTTTTAATTTCCTTCAACAATGCTTTATTGTTTTATAAATCTTTTGTTTACTATGTTCAATTTACCCCTAAGTATTTTAACATTGATACTACTGTAAATAGAAACAGTTTTCATTTCATTTTCAAATTATTCATTACTAGTATACAGAAATACAATTGATTTTTGCATATTGGTCTTGTATTGATTTAAACTTATGGCAGACAGGCCAGCTACACAAGTGCAACAGTAAACAGAAAACTGGAATTGCGATCTGATAAATTTACAAGTAAACGATGCTAAGTTTGGTATAGTTTGTAACCAGTCTCCTAAAAGCATTGGTTAGAATTACATTTTAAGCTAGTGTTTATCAGAAAATTAATTTTGCTTTTTGAAAAGACATTGTCAGAGAACTTAGAAGTATGGATGATGGGTAGGAGCAGGCAGGTGAGAGCAACAGCGTTATAAAGGACCTGGAGGAAAGATGACGCTTTGTTCTGCGGGGTCCTGCCAGTGACCCTACAGTTTTATGCCATTTTACATTCTTTTAATAAAAAAGCATTGAGCATAGAAGTACTTTCCTTCATTAACAACATCCTAAGTCTTTTTCAATGTGCTGTCCTCAGGACAATATTTTTCGATTATAGTGAAACCTAAAGAAATCGATTTTTGCTCAATCTGCGCTTCTTGCTTTACACAGTTAGTGTGTATTCTCCCCAAACCACTTCTGCTCCCATTCCCCAGGGACTCTATTCCATTTTCAATCTTGACATCATTCTCATTTTCAAAATCACTCATGCAATACACAGAAATAGAAATGTAGGCTACCTGAGTCAACCTGAAAAAGTAACCATCCCGTGCAGCCCGACCCACAAATGAGCCTGTTACACTTTCACACTTCATGCACACCTCCCTTCCAGCCTTTCTCACATGTCTCACAGCTTTTCGTGCACAAGTCTGTTGCCAGAAACCCCCCTTAAGGGAAAAAACAAGCATGCCTTTTTCATTGCTGCATCCCTAGGGCATAGAACATATTGTCTGGCCCATAATAAATGCTTAGAAAATGTTTTGCAAATGAATGTGCAAGGGAACTGTCTCTTGAGACTCTCCTTTACCCTTCCCAAGTCCCCAAACAGCTCTACAGGCACAACTGCTTTGGCATAAATTTCTAAGCATTTCTTCTGACATTTCTTTAGGGAAATACTTTTACCAAAAGTCAACAGAGTTATCGAGCACCTGCTGTGTGAAAGTCTCTGCCATATGGTGAGGGGTCCAAAGAACAGAGCTTTTTGATTTTACGGGAGGCACAGTTTATTGATCTGAGAAAAATAAGAACAAACATTCAGCGACTGCATACTATGTGCCAGGCATGGTGATTTGATGAATGTGGTGATAGCAGTTTAGTCGCTAAGTTGTGTCCAACTCATTGTGACCCCATAGACTGTAGCCCACTAGACTTCTCTGTCCATGGACTTCTCCAGGCAAGAATACTGGAGTGGGTTGCCACTTTCTCCTCCAGGGGATCTTCTTGACCCAAGGACTGAACCTGAGTCTCCTGCACTGCAGGTAGATTCTTCAACGATCGAGCCACCAGGAATGTAACTCAATCCTCGCAGCAAGCTCATGAGGTGGACACTGGCATAGTCCTCTTCTACAGTTGACAGGATGGCACACAGGTGGGAAATGTAGCTTGCACAAAGTCATTCATCAACGCCAAACCAGGATTTGACCCCCAGACAATCTTTGACTCCAAGATGTATTCAACTTAATTCAGTTCACTCCTCTGCATATACAAGACCACAAATGACAACTGACAGGTAAAAATTTTAATTTCTCCAGCATTTTAGAGGAACAAGTAACCACCTTAGAGATGTTCACTGAAGGACTCAAAGAGATGGTAGATTTGAGTCGATGGCAGAAAACTAAGCCGAATTTAAAGACAAAGTCAGGGAACACTAGGCTAAATGGAGATGTGGGCAACCCTACAGAGGCAGGGGTCCTCCAGTCGTGGTGGTAATAATGAGTAACAGTGCTAGCGCACGATCTAGGTGATGAAGTTTACACAAGACAAACTTCCTGCTCTCATGAACCTTACAGAAAAAAATAGATAAATTCAAAAACAAAGCATTATTGCCTGGTGGTGAAACGTGCTGTGGAAAAAAAAAATTTTTTAAGGCGATAGAAATGAACACAAGAGGTGTTGCCATTTTCCATCATGTTTGAAGGAAGCAGCCTCTCTGACAAGGTGACTTTTCACCAGACACCCAAAGGAAGAAGAGGAGGGACCTGCATGGAAATATGGGGATAAGGCAATGCTAGGAAGAAGAAATAGAGAGTCCAAAGATGAGTACTGTGTTATATCACTTATGGACTCTAAAAAACATAATAACTAGTGAATATAGCAAAAATGAAGAAGGCTCAGATACAGAGAAGAAACTAGTGGTTACCAGAAGGGGTGGAAGAATGGGAGGCGCAAACTGTTGGGGGTAAGATAGGCTCAAAGATGCAGGATAGAGCCAATATTTTGTAACAACTGTAAACAGAAAGTCATCTTTAAAATTTGCATCACTTTTTTTTTTTTAAATTAAGAGAAAAGACCCTGAAGGAGGAGAAATCTGGGAGGTGAGACCAAACAAGTAGCCAAGGTCAGGTTGACAGAGTCTTGTGGACCATTCAAAGGCTCTGAATCTAAAATGGAAAATTCGGAAGACGTGCATGCTGCCCATTCAAGGCTTCTAACTGAAGGCTCCTTGGACCAAGAATAAATGAACAGGAAACCAGGGACATTGGAGGTGCAGTCTTCTTAAATATTCATGTAGACCAGCAAGGAGCAGTGAACTGGAGAAAGTAGTTTAGAAGTGGTCTTGGCCACCATGCTGGCAAACTTGGGCACTGACTCTATGCACTTGATGGGTTGGAGGCAAACTCTGCCAAGTACATGATACAATGCTCACATCTCCTGTCTCAAATGTCTTCTTATATTATGAATAGTATGAGCATTGATGATGTTCAGATTACTATATTTGACTGGATGAGACACAGGAAACCAAAGAGACTCCAAATTAGCAAGAATATAACTGTCACTGATCCTAGGCAGGTAAGACATACTTCAGAAAAATTCATCTTAGTGACAGCAGACACCTTCTGAGCATTTCCTGCAGATGGACCATAAAGAAGGCAGAGCACCAAAGAATTGATGTTTTCAAAATATGGTGCTGGAGAAGACTTTTGAGAGTCCCTTGGACTGCAAGGAGGTCCAAGTAGTCAATCTTAAAGGAAATCAAGCCTGAATACCCACTGGAAGGACTGATGCTGAAGCTGAAGCTCTAATACTTCAGCCACCTGATGCAAAGAACTGACTCATTGGAAAAGACCCTGATGCTGGGAAAGATTGAAGGCAAAAGGAGAAGGGGGTGTCAGATGATGAGATGGTTAGATAGCATCACTGACTCAGTGGACAAAAATTTGAGCAAACTCTGGGAGATAGTGAAGGACAGGGAAGCCTGGAGTCCTCCGGCCCATGGGGTCTCAGAGAACTGGACACGACTTGGCGACTGAGCAACAAGGAACTCTGATGTATGCTTTTTTCAGACTGTCTTTTGAATCTTTATAAGAACTTGAGAAATCTGGTGCATCTTGGTTTCACAGATATGGGAACTGAAACAGGAGAAGTTAGATAACTTAAAGTTACAAGATTAAGAAGGGTGAAGCCTGGGAGTGTCTTCATTAATATTTTATAGTCCTTT
The DNA here is from genome assembly GCF_910594005.1 of Cervus elaphus. Lineage (NCBI taxonomy): Eukaryota > Metazoa > Chordata > Mammalia > Artiodactyla > Cervidae > Cervus > Cervus elaphus. The sequence goes on from NC_057820.1 coordinate 11,208,727, forward strand.
CTTTAAACTAGAGGATAATGGCTTTACAATGTCGTGTTAGTTTCTGCTGTACAACAAATTGAACCAGCCCTCAGTTCAGTTGTCCAGTCGTGTCCGACTCCTTGCGACCCCATGGCCTGCAGCATGCCAGGCCTGCCTGTCCATCACCAACTCCAGAAGCTTACTCAAACTCTTGTCCATTGAGTCGGTGATGCCATCCAACCATCTCATCCTCTGTTGACCCCTTCTCCTCCCACCTTCAATCTTGCCCAGCATCAGGGTCTTTTCCAATGAGTCACTTCTTCACATCAGGTGGCCAAGGTATTGGAGCTTCAGCTTCAGTCCTTCCAATGAATATTCAGGACTGATTTCTTTTAGGATGGACTGGTTGGATCTCCTTGCTGTCCAAGGGACTCTCAAGAGTCTTCTCCAACACCACAGATCAAAAGCATCAATTCTTCAGCATTCATCTTTCTTTATAGTCCAACTCTCACATCCATACGTGACTACTGGAAAAACCATAGCTTTGACTAGATGGACCTTTGTTGGCAAAGTATTGTCTCTGCTTTTTAATATGCTGTCTAGGTTGGTCATAACTTTTCTTCCAAGGAGCAAGCATCTTTTAATTTCATGGCTGCAATCACCATCTGCAGTGATTTTGGAGCCCCAAAAAATAAAGTCTGTCACTGTTACCACTGTTTCCCCATCTAGATGCCATGAAGTGATGGGACCAGATGCCATGATCTTAGTTTTCTAAATGTTGAATTTTAAGCCAACTTTTTCACTCTCCTCTTTCACTTTCATCAAGAGTCTCTTTAGTTCTTCTTCACTTTCTGCCATAAGGGTGGTGTCATCCGCATATCTGAGGTTAATGATATTTCTCCCAGCGATCTTGAATCAGCTCTATGTATGTAAGTGTGTATATATCTATCCCCTCCCTCTGGAGCCTCCCTGCCACCCCCTTACCCCATCCCCCTAGGTCATCACAAAATACCAAGCTGAGTTTCCCATGCTACACAGCAACTTCCTACTAGCTAGCTATTTTACACATGATAATATAAATATTGTCAATGCCACTCTCTGTATAGTCCTTTTTTTGATACTACCATATAATTGCATAGGCTTCCCAGGTGGTGTTAGTGGTAAAGAACACATCTTGTAATTCAGAAGACATAAGAGACATGGGCTGGGAAGATCCCCTGGAGGAGGGCATGGCAACCCACTCCAGTGTTCTTGCCTGGAGAATCCCACGGACAGAGGAGCCTGGTGGGCCACAGTCCATAGGATCGCCCAGAGTGAGACATGACTGAAGTGACTTAGCACACTTGCTCATGTGCACAGATATTTTACAGCCATGCTGCTTAACCCAGGGTTTATGAACAATTGCTAGCAACTCCTAAGAAACTGTTAATAATGGATAAACTAATTATTTCTCTGTGGTGCATAAACTGAAGACCTGGTTAGGAGTTGGAAGAGAAAGTGGAAGAATAGTGGTCAACTGAGACACAAGAGGAAACTGAGAAGAATGTGGGATTCCTCAGGCCAATCTTGGTGATCTTAGACCCAAAAATGGTCATAAAGTCAAATTCAGAGTTTTTAATATAAGACAAAAATTATAAATTTATATTTGTAAATACATAGTTTCCTTTATAGGATTCTTATGAGTATCCAAATAATCACTCAGAAGGAAATCCACTGAGAATTTAATCCTCATTCTTTACTTCCCAGGAGTTAAGAGTGGCTTGCCCACAACTAGAGAGTCTTAAGTTATACTAACTCTCTTGCCCCGGGATTTATCTCATTGCCCAACTCAGAATGTCATATCTGATCACCAGTCTAGCCACTGTGAGAAGAGAGACAGAGTTTCCATATTAGCCATCCATCAAAACCCCACACTTCAGTCCTAAAGAAAACAGGACTTCTTTCTGGCTCTGTGTGTTGTGTTCAACATTGTGGGCTGGAAACTTTTTCCTATTAAAAGTGACTACCCCAGATTTTTCTATAGAAGTCTGACATGAGAGTAATGAGTCCTTCACACTAATCCTACAATATATAAGCAGAAGCAGGGTGTCAGAGAGCTTCCCCTTGGCAATATCTTTTATCCATCACTTTGATTTCACTTAGTGGAAAAGACCTCAGGGCAAGGAGGCAGTCACCCCTTTCTTCCCAACTGTGATTAAAGGCGATGCCCACTGATGAAGCCCATCTTATTTGTACAGTGAATGGATTCTTACAACATAAACACTTAATATATGTCTTACCACATCTAATCAGCAAAACACATTTTGGTTTTTTATACTAATTCAAAGGAAACCAAATCACTTGTAGGTGACTTTGCAGAAGAGAGTGCTGATTAAATTCAACAAAAACTGGTTTACTTTCTACCTTTTCAGGCAGGGGATAAAGAAAGGAGCCAACCAATTCAAAATAAATAAGATGGACAGTCCTTAGAAGTTTCCTAATCATGGAATGGAAAGGTCATGGAGGAAGAAAAAGCAATGGGATAAAAGGACAACTTTGGCATTCATCCTTGCCTCATTCCTCCTCTTAGCTCCATCTCTGTGTATATACCACCTGTGTATCCATCTGCCTGTGTATCCATCTGTCATTGTCCTATCCATATTCCTTCCCCATTTATTATCCATTGCAGGTATGGATAATTTATATAGTTTTATAACTATAGTTTTATAATAATAAAACTATTGTAGATATGTCTCTACTCATCCATCTCTCCACTCTTAATTTTTCTTTATTTTACAGGCATGTACTGTAAACTGGATACTTAAGGCCCCAATCAGTTTCTCTATTAGAAAATATAATCAATGCAGTAAAAACCTGCCCTCGGTTTACAACACAGATGGAGAGAGTCTGACAAGTTGACCCTGGTGACAATTCAGAGGGATAATCGAGGTTAGCAGAGGTTCTGTAAGGACTCAGAGTGGGTGATGCCTGAAGGAGATTCAGTGAATAGAAAGCAATTAACCACTCAGGTAGGGAGGAACAGTATGCAGTGAGAAGAGTGTGCACCAAAATAAGGAGACATAAAAGAGAAGTCGGAATCTGGTCAATCTGGAAAGGTGCACGCAGGACCAAGTTAAATCTTTGGTTCCACTTCGAAGTTGTTTTTCAACAAAAGTCATGAGTGTAACTGGAACTCTGCCCAGAGCACCTGCGATTCAAACATAAATACTGCACCCGGGCTTAATTCATATTGCCAGAAATAGGTGAAAGCTGATGTCATGTAAAACACTTAGACTGTCAACAAAGGCTTGAGTGTATTATCAATTTAGATTATAAACATGAAAGCTAGGATGTCATTTGACACTATCAGGAAAACACGGTACTGTTAAGAGAGGAACTGTTAAGAAAAGTGGGGGGAACATCAGAGGGAAAGATAGAAAGAAATAAAGAAAGGCAACCAGCACTAGATATATGCATTCTTTATCACCACTTGGAGAATTTGTGTTTCCATTTAATATGTTGCTGTCCCAGGTAAAAACAATTGAGAATTTCAGTTATTATCCAAGTAGGATTAAGAATCTAGTTTCAACACTGACATGCAGATAGAACACGCTTTCCTCTTTGGATTCAGTCTTTTAAACACAGCGTATTAAAAGTTGCTTTAATTGGCATTTTGCTAGAAAGTTAATGCAAACTTACCAAAAATAGCTTGTGAGAGAAGCAGATAAGACCACAAAAGACAAATGCATTCTAATTGCACAAATTCTTTTTATTTCATTCAAATGCCCTTTCAAAGGCAGTTTTAAAAATAGTGTTTGAATAACTTAGCCTTGGACAGTCTTGTCTCTCTGGCAGACTCCATTATTCCCTGGGGGATCTCTTTTGCTCCTGCTTCTAGAATCCTGTTCATATATTGTTAGGAGGTTTCTTACTCACCCAACCAATATTATTGATGATGCCTTGCATAGTTCTCCTTGCTACATAAAATCTCAGTTTGTTTGACTCTTTTCTGTTTATCCCTTTGACAAGAAAGCTACATTTTCATGTGTGTCCTTTGAGAACAATTTACAAATCTTATGTGGGAAGAGGTTTCACTGGAGTCAACTTTAATTCTTTTCACAAACACAAAAATTCATGAGGTCTACTACATGCCAGGTAATAAAGGTAAAACATACACATAATCCTCACTTCCAGAAAGTTCACTTTCTTGTGGGCAAGATAAATAAATAGAAAGTCACAATAAAAATCAGTATGTGAGCTCTTGAAGATCTATACTGAGACAGACAGAAATGTTAAGAGACACAGTCCTAGAAAAGGGAGAATGAAAAGTATCTATCCCAACTACACAAAATATGGAGGGTCTTGTACGTCATGAGATGGTATTAAACCTATGAGTCACTGGGCTTGTCCAAGATCTTCTTAATTGTTCCTTTTTTTTTTTACAAACTCATTTACATAGTTTTTTCATATAATAATCATATAATTGGGCTTCACAAGTGGCGCTAGTGGTAAAGAGTCCGCCAGGTAATGTATGAGATGTGGACCAGGAAGGTCCTCTGAAGGAGGAAATGGCAGCCCACTCCAGTATTCCTGCCTGAAAAATTCCAAGGACAGATGATCCTGGTGGGCTACGGTCCATGGGATCACAGTCAGACTGAGCAACTGAGCACAATGTAATCATATCATTACCTTTCTCCTGAAGCCATGCAGAAGCCATTGAGTATATAAATTAAAATCTACTTCATGTGACTGTCTCTTTTCTCTAGTTTGGATTTCTCTTGCTCTTCTACCTTTGTTACATGCGCCTTGTTCTTTCTCAAACCCACACTCCAGCTCTTCTCTCTCCGAAGCAAGTGTGCTGGTAAGACTATCAATGTATGACTCATAGAGCGCAAGATGGCAGCGTAATTACCACCAGAGCCGTCACGGTGATCATCACGTCTGTGGAGCCCTTGGCAAAATGTGTAGTGTGATGCTGATACTTTTAAGGAAAACTTGTGTCTACTCCACGAAGATGAGATTACTCTCTTTGCTTGCAGATGAGGAAGCAGGTGTTCGAAGGATCCCTACGCTAGACCAAGGTCACTCAGCTGGTTGGTACCTGAGCCCTTCCTGGTGAGAACTGGGGCATAGGCCAGGGGTGGGGGACAGACACTGGGTTAATCAAAGCAGGAGCTCAAAGTCTGGCTCACAGATTGTGAGTCTATAAGTAGTTCTGTGCTGTGTGCTACACTTAGTCACTCAGTCATGTCCGACTCTTTGTGACCCCATGGACTGTAGCCCGCAGAGCTTCTCTGTCCATGAGGATTCTCCAGGCAAGAATACCAGAGTGGGTTGCCATGCCCTCCTACAAGGGATCTTCCCAATCCAGGGATGAAACCCAGGTCTCCCCGATTGTAGGCGGAGTAGTTCTAGAACTGCCTAAATCCCTCCTTTCTGGTTCATGGCTGGGGGGAGGAGATGCAGAAGGCAGGAAGCAGGCAGAACTGACAAGGCAAGCCTGACCCTGAAGCTAGAAGGACTGGCCCTGCATCTTTGCTCACCACTGCACTGATCTCATTTGACCTCGTAGCTGCCTGACCTCTCACGGAGGAGCCAGCTTTGTTCAAGATTCTGTAGATGCATAGGGCCCAGAGGGGCTTTAAACCTCTGAGGTGGTACGGCCTGCACCCTCTGCTCTATGGAGGCTGTAGGCAACACATTAGCTGAAAGTCCTGAGTGTCAGGTAGGCTTTGCTCTAGTAGCATCTGACCTTCTGCCTCGGTTCTGGAAATAGATCTTCCCTGCCACTTACAAGGCCAACTGCCCACATGGCAACCCAGAACCAGTCCCAAGCCCTAGTCTCTTTCTGCTTCCCTCTACTCCAAGATTAATAACTAGATTTCTACCCCCAACCCATCAATTACCCATTACTCTCATTATCTCCAATTTTTCAAAGACTAAGCTGCAAAGTTCTCTTCTCTAGTCTCCTTTCTATCTCCAGGTAGCAACTTCTGCTAAAACCAAACATGAAGCTTGAGCCCATCTCCTTAATGTAAAACCTAGCCAATGCTACTATCTTACCTGCCAATTTGTAAACTTGTAAACATTTCCTGGTTTCTTGTTTCTGTTATTCCGTCTTTCACCCAAGCCTTATTTTACTATCTTACATATTTTAACCCTGAAGCTAAATAAAAGAGAATTCCACAGACACCCCACAACCTGCAGAATAAAGTCTCAACTTCTTAACATACAGAATGTGTCCATGATGATGATATGAATCCCAGAAACCTACCCAGACTCATCTCTTCCCATCATCTCTACATGTGATGACACAAGACCACCAAACTGCCTGGCTTTCCCTCAACACACCACTCTGTTCATCCCACTCCACATCTGTATGCCTTGAGATATTCTTTTTCCTACTTGGTAAACTTCTGTTCATCCTTCAAAGCTAGAGCTCATGTCCTCTCCTCCTAGAAGACAAAATTGGCCTGCCTTATTGAGGGGAGAGAGAAAATGTGTGTATTTCTACTAGCTTCTGATAATCTGTACCATCCCTTTTCCTTTCACAAATTTTTATCTTTCCATTCATCTGTCCCCAGAGTTCCATCCAGTGACTACACTGATAGAAACATGAGCTGAAATCCAGTCAATTATTTACCTAGCTGATTTCAGGGCACACAATGAGAGTCCTGGGACCCTCATGGTTGTCAGACATCCTTAAAAGAGACCAGGGTGCTCTCTCCTACTGAGCTGCCCACGGTCTCAAAACCATTTGTCAAGTAATGCTCCAGGCAACCACCACCAACCAATATGAGATGGAAGATGAACCTTTGTTCTTTGAAAGTCTCCATGAGAACAGTGAGAAGCCAAGCCTCATCCTGAAAGATGACATTTACAATGTACATCACAAAAGACCAGCATCCAGATCTTATGTAGAATGCTGGCAAAGAAAGAAAGAAAAGAAATGGCACATTTGCTACCTTTACCCTAGGAAGGAAGATTCCTGGCCTGAGAGCAGTGGGGAGACAAGTTCACCTTCGTGCACAGAGGGGAAGAGCACTATGGGATCACAAAACTGTTTGATGTCAACAGCAGGTGTGAGTCAGGCTTGTGACTTCTCCTTGACTCTGCTCACCTGCTTTGTCCCAGAGCCAGCCAAACCCAGGCTCCTAAGAGCAACTTTGTGTCCTTGTAAATAGCTACCAGGGACTTCAACCTAACTTGGCTCTCTCCTTCATCACTGCACTCGTCAAAATAAACCAAGATATTTACAGACCAAGATCTTTACAGGGGATCCAGAAAGGAAATAGATTTCCAAAGCAACACTGACAAAAAAACATTTTAACAGTGAAGAAAGACCAAAGATTCTCTTTGTCGTGGCAACCGGGATTTGGTCATAATCAAGAAGACAGACAGCAGATGCAGTTGCAAGTTGTTTAGCCGTGTTTCTTGCTAAATTTCTGTGCCTTCAATGGTGAGTCCATTCAACCTTTTTGTTGTTAAGTTTCTCTGTGGGGAAAAAAAAAATTGTCACACTGACCTGCATAGTAGAAAACCTGAATAAACAGGAGGGGAAACTTGAGCTGGTGGATATCAGGATTCCCTCACCTGACAATACAGTGCTTTTACTATCGTGTCTGTGAGGTGGTGAGTTTTGGTTCAAAGCCAGAATGGTAGAACTGTCAGATGATTGGTAGATTGATAACCCTGCAGGCAGCAAAATGGCTAGGCTTTGGTGTCTGGGAACCCAGGGTCAGGCTTTGCAAATCCCGGAATTGAGGGCAAGTTCCTTAACTGCTCTCACCTTTAGCTAACTCAATTATAAAACCAACTGAAGAATGTCTTTGTACATGTTTGCTGTCAGGAGGAAATGATCTAATGCCTGTAAAACCCCAGCGTGCAAGCCTGCGTAGATGCTTGTAGAGTAGTCAGTCATCTGTCCCCTCTTATTAGCAGTCCTTAAAAAAAAGAAATATGACATGAGTATGTTTATCTAACGCCATAGAAAGAAAAACCCGTAGACTGACTTTAAACATGTACTTTAAGAAAGAAAGCATGGGTGACATGATCCAGAATTGACTCTTTAGGAGAAGACACTGATGTGTGGTGGTCATGCAAGAAGGTCAACTCTCTGGGGCGGGGGGCATCTCTAGTCATCCTCTGATAGATCTGCTAGCTTGGCTGTAACACAAGGCTAAACTCTCAAAAAAGTGATGAAAGTAACTCTAGACAAATTCTAACAGGCATATGGTAAAGAACTTCTATAAATTACCTGGCCAGCAAGGTAAATACAACACAAGACAAAGTATCTGGCACATAGCAGATACTCAGAATGGATGAGTAAGTTAATGGGTCTTTGGAAAATCACATAGGTGCAGGGCAGGGCAGGTAGCAGATAAAAATAATAAACATAGAAGTTAACATATTATCAATTGTTGATTGTGCTCAGCTCAGTCAGTTCAGTTCTGTCGCTCAGTCGTGTCCGACTCTTTGTGACCCCATGAACTGCAGCACGCCAGGTCTCCCTGTTCATCGCCAACTCCCAGAGTTTACTCAAACTCATGTCCATGGACTCAGTGAGTTGATTGTGCTAGGAATTTTGAAATACTCATTTCTTCTACACCTAACTTGGGAGGAAGAGAGTATTCTAGTCTTCACTTTATAGAGAAGAAAACAGAAGCCCAGAGAAGTTCCCCAGCTCACCCAGCATCCTATAATTAATACATAATGAAGCAAGAATTTGACAGTCTTCAAAGCCATCTTTCTTAAGGCTACCCCAAGCCAAGACTAATAGAGACTTAAACTCCGAGTGGAAAGTGAGGGGGAGAAGGTGGGATGTTGTCTAGAGTATCAACAGTAGTGGCCTGAAGGTGACAGTTCCCAGGGGATGGGTTGTAGCCCTGGGTCGAGGCAGACATGGGGGTGTCCTGGCTTCGGGGTTCTTGCGGTGGGTGGGGAGTGCTGCAGATCCTCCAGAGGCACCCCAGAACAGGCAGCTGTGGAGTCAGGAAACCCCGTGTTTAAAACTTGGAGGGAAGTAGGGGTCATAGAAGACAATGCCATAGCTACTGCCATAAATAAAAGGGAGCTATCTGCAGATTATTTTTTCTTTTATTTGAGGTTATTCATCAGCTTTTTCCTAATCTTGGGTTGTACTCTCTGAAATCTCTCACACAATGAATTTCCTAAAATGAAATGTTGCAGCATTTATGGTCCTGTTCACTCCCCCCCCCAAGAGGGAATGGCATAAATAATTCACATTATCCTTTTTGGGATCACACTGGCAAAAATATATTAGCCGATATAATTGTCTGACACTTCGAGGAAGTGAGGTTTCAAAAATAGGAGCCCATGGAGAATGAGGGAGGGAGAGAGAGAAAACACCTGACTCCCTTTGCTTCCTGTGGCTATTTATTTTAAAGATAAGACTTTTTTGGCCTCAAGTTTTTGGCATATTTATATATCTACTTATAATGTGCAAACCATTACCAGGTTCTTAATGCACCAGTTCTCACATCTTCTATCTGTCCTCAGAAACTTCAATCTTTCTTTGAGTGTCATGGCATTTCAGAATTGGAAGAAATTTAAACAGCAGCTAGTCTCCAGTCAGAGCTGGAATCCTTCTCTCTCTGTGTTTAGCTAAATTTAGCCAAAATCATTCAGTGACAGTGGGAACCATGCCCCAACACACAGTCCTTCCACAACAAAAATTCCCCAAGAACAGCCTATAAACCTGCAGAGGCCACACTTGTTATTAGGACAAAAAACATAAAGCCTTAGCAACCATCTCAAGCATCTTCTTACCACAGGACCTTTGCACATGCTGCTACCATTGTGTATTTTCTATGTTTATTCAAATTCATCCAAACTTTAGTCCTGTGCTGGATATAGCTTGCAAGGACTCACAAGGGCTGACTATTATACTTCCAGGAATGGTTCATGCTGGTTGTTAAACAGATCTATTATTCAAAAATGAACTTATGAAAACTCATGAATAAATTATATTAAAACAAAGATGATAAATACTCATTGGAAAAAGACCCTGATGCTGTGAAAGATAGAAGGCAGGAGGAGAAGGGGATGGCAGAGAACAAGATGGTTGAATGGCATCACTGACTCAGTGGACATGAGTTTGAGCAAGCTCTGGGAAATGGTGAAGGATGGGGAAGCCTGGCGTGCTGCAGTCCATGGGGTCGCAAAGAGTCAGACACAACCGAGCGACTGAACAAAAACAACAAAAAATCAAAAAAAATCATCATCTCCTGATTCTTTTATTACCCTTCCGTACAACCTATGTTCTTTTTTCCAGATTCACTGGAGATGTAATTGACATTTAACACTATGTAAGTGTGAGTTGCACAGCCTGCTGATTTGATGTTCATACACTGTGAAATACTTACACCACAGTGTCAGCTACAGTATCTCCACCATGTCATGTACTTGCTGTTTCCTTTTTGTGATGAGAATATTTACGATCCACTCTCAGTGACTTTCTAGTGTATAATACAGTGTTAATTATAATCACCTTGCTGTACTTTTAGGTCCTCAGCACTTATCCACCTTAAAACTGGAAGTCTGTGCCCTTTGATCGGCATCTCCCCATTTCTGGCACCACCCCGCCCCCCTCCCGCAGCCCCTGGCAGCCACCATCAAACTCTCTGCTCCTGAGAGTTCAACTTTTTAGATTTCACGTATAAGTGATATCACACAGTATCTATGCTTTTAAGTTCAATTCTGTGTGATCAGAACACTATATGATGCCAATTACCGTACTTGGCTTTCCAACTCCATCTCCAGACATACCTGATTGAGAGCCTGCAAGCAGAAAGACCATTTGAAAACTCACAAATTGATAAACAGTAGAGCTTTTACCCCCTCTCCTTTTCCCAGAGAGCCGGTTGTGAAACCTTAATAGCATACCACTGCTTCAAAGTCACCTCCACACTCCCTTCCCGTGGACGCCTCTCTGGATCTCCGGTCTAGGTCTAATTCGTATGTGGTGTGATCTCCGAATTTCTCAATAAATAGCTGTAGAGTGAATATCAAACTCAAATTATTAGAAATCTCTAACGTGAGTTGAAATCTTCAGCCCCCTTTAAAAGAGACTAGTAATTTATTATCTTAACACATGAATGAGAGTTTCTTTTGAGAATAAATTATCTTCTTTTGAAGTTACATCAGTAAGTTATTTGAGGTTAAAGAGAATGCCTAGGACTGGGTGTTAGGAGGAGTTAAGGCACAAAGGATGTGGTTAAACTGCCGCCTGAGAGCAGAGGAATGGGTAACCTGAGCGCATGAGGCCAGAGGACTAGGAGCTGTGAAGTGCCCAGTGAGAAATCCCCTGTGGTTGACTGGCCAGAAAGTGTTTAAGAAAAAGGATATCTGGTATTTTATTTGAAGTTTTATTGACATTAGGTAGATAATGATCGTCTTCCTGTCTGACTGTGGCTAGACAACGGCATAAAGTCTACTATACCCAGAAGTTGTGTGTGTGCCCATGAGTGTAAATTAAAGGAAGGGCCACATTTTGTCCTTGAATTGATGCCACAATTCAACTGGTGTATGACAGCAAGGTAATTCATAACCTGAAATGATTTAACATATTCTGGACTTGAGAACTAGAGGTGATCATAATGAAGTAATACTTGGAATTTAGGAAAGGCTCCTTGCCAGCTTTAGACTTAAAGTTCAGCTTACATATAAGATGTGAGTTTGTTTGTTGTTATTGCTTTTCCTTGGATCTTAAGGTGTTAGAAGATGGGAAACATTGACCTCGGTGGTAATCCTGTTTCTAAACTTAGAGAACAGAAAATGGTCATTTGTGGCTGGAAGACCTCTTTGTGTATATAGTATATACAGTAGAATACTAAAGTGACTGAAAGTTGTTCAGTCATGTCCGACTTTTGTAACCTCATGGACTGTAGCTTGCCTGGCTCCTCTGTCCATGGAATTCTCCAGGCCAGTATACTGGCCAGTATATATATATTGAAATAAGAAGAAAGGATACATTGCAGAATAAGGACCACTGAGTAGGTAGCAAAAGCTGCAGCAATTTGTTAGTGAAAGTGTCTCTTGACTAAGGTGGAGCCTGGATATCTTGCTTTAGACATTTGTTGTTGCTTAGTCACTAAGTCATGTCTAACTCTTTTGTGTTCCCATGGACTGTAGACTGCCAGGTCCCTCTGTCCATAAGATTTCCCAGCAAGAATACTGGAGTGGTTTGCCATTTCCTTCTTCAGGGGATCTTCCTGATCCAGGGATCAAACCCGCATCTCCTGCATTGACAGGTAGATTCTTTACCGTTGAGCCACTAAGGGAAGCCTGCTTTAGTCACTAAGTCATCTCCAAAAGCTAAGATCAACTATGCAAAAACAAGTATATCACACACGTACAAAGATGAAATATTGCTTCATTGATGCTTCTCCTCCTCAACACAAGATCTAATAATTCAAAATAATTCAAAACTCATCACATGCATGCAGTCTTCTAAGCATAATTTGGCAAATACTGGTTTGGAGGAGACAAGAGAGAGACTCTGTGTAGGATGTATCAGGGTGTCTCAATGTCATCACCACTGACACTCAGGGCTGAATAACCCTCTATTGGTGGGCTGCCCAGGGCATTCTAGGATGTTGAGCAGGATCCTTGGTGCCAGTTTACTAGATGCCAGAAGTGCTTCCCCAGTTGTGAAAATGAAACACATCTCCAGACATAGTCAACTATCCTCTGGAAGGCAAGATCTGTTGAGAATCACCAAGCCAAACTTGACGATGGGAAGGGCTTGAGAGGCATCTCCACAGGTTTTTGAGCATGTGACCTGGGGAAAATTTCCCAAGCCTTCTTTCTTGGTCTCCTCATTTCTGAGTTCAGTGTTTTATGATATGTCATGGGGTTCCTGAGAAAATCCAGTGAGGTGGTTCATGCAAAAGATTGAGAACCACATCTAACAAAACACAAGGGAAGGTCTTGAGCAGTGCTCTGCTTATTAGTAGTTATCTTTCCCATTTTGTCTGTGCATTTGTGTAGAATCCCATGTATGGGGGTCAAGTCAAAACCACTTCTTGCATCATGGCAAAATATCAGCATTTACTTAGACAAGGCTCAAAGCTTCTTTCTTTCCTTCCTTTTATCCCTCATTCCTTCTCATATTTACCTTCTTAAGTGGAAGAAATTCATCAGAACAGGCAGTTCTACCATCAGGTACTCTGTGTACATATGTATGGTTTTAGTTTAAACAATCCATTGACCAGTAAACCTAATTTTCTGTCTTACTTTTCAACCTATGACTGTGCTTTAATATTTTAATTCTATTGGAGTATAGTTTTGGAGTATAGTTGACTTGCAATGTTGTGTCAGTCTCAGGTAAACAGAAAACTGATTCAGTTATCCATGTACATATATTCATTCTTTTTTCAGATTATTTTCTCATATAATTATCATAGAATATTGAGTAGAGCTCCTTCAGTAGGTGTTTGTTGGTTACCCATGTTGTATGTAGTCTGTGTATGTTCATCCCAATCTCCTGATTTATTCCTCCCCATCATGTTTCCCTTTGGTAACCATAAGTTTGTTCTCAACATCTCTATGTAAGACTATGTTTTAATATCTCTGTGTACCTCCACTTCAGTGGTTCTTAACCTTGAGCACATATCACAATTCCCTGGAGGGCTTGTTAAAACAGTTAGAGGGGTCACTCTCAGATTTTCTGACTCATTAAAATTACAGTTGGGTCATTTATTTGCATTTCTAATAAGTTCCCAAGTGATGCTTATGTGTCTGGTCCCGCCCGGTACCACAGTTTGAGGATCACTGCTCAAGTTCATTTCTTCTAGCTGCTACCTAGTGTCCCATTAGCTGCATCTTTGGTATTTGACTCATTCATTCCTTTCATGATGGATGACCTGGCCAGCTCCACTTCTCTGAGCCCACAAACAATGCTGCCATCAGCACCACCCTTATGTCTGTCCCGGTACACATGGGTGTGACTGTCCGTATGTCTGTCCCCAGGAAGAGCATTGCTGATCCATAGAGTGAGAACATGCTTTATATTCATGAGTACTGCCCGATCACTCTGGAGTGGCTGAGCCGGGCGAAGTCCCCACCAACTGTGACTAAATAGCCTTTCCCCCATTTAATAGAGGAGGAAGGCTTCACCACTGGCTCAGCAGATAAAGAATCCATATTTCAATCCCTGGGTCGGGAAGATCCCCTAGAGAAGGAAATAGCAATCCACTGTAGTGTTTTGCCTGGAGAATCCCATGGACAGAGGGGCCTGGTGGGCTATAGTCCATAGGGTCGCAAAGGGTTGGACACAACTAAGGCAACTTTGCACGCATGCAACAGAGGAGAACTCATGAAGGAGGAGGTTAATGAAGCTGACCGTCTCCTCCCCAACCAGGAACAGAGCTAACGAGTGAAGAGTCTTGGTGACAACCATGATCTGACTCCACCCTGCTAGTTTCCTACCAAACAATCTTCGGTGGCTTTGAGTTCCACCACACAATTTTCCATGACTCTCAAACTGACCTTTATTGTTCACCTCACCTTTAAAGTATGCTTATTTACCCTCCCTGGTCTCACAGCCTTAAGCTGGCAAATAAATAATCTTGTTGTTGAGAGTTTTACCAGTTAAAAGAGTAAAGGCACTCGGTCTATGTGAACTTTCCCCAGGGCTGGGTTGGACCTCTGCGCCCAGTCAAATTCCAATTTTTTATGGCATGAGTGGCATATTTCCCATTTGATCCCATGAGAGTCTCAGAGCTCTGCCTTGGCTTTCACAGAGGAGGATGGCCGGGACCTTGCTGTGTCTAAGGGAAGGACTCCAGACTGGATGTACTGCTCAGAGCTACCTATTTCTTGTGACCTTAGAGAAATTACAATTTACTCTTCTATGTCTGCTAGAGGTGATAAAACAGCTTCATACAATGGTTCCATTTGACCTTTATCCCCCATACCAGGTAATTCCAAGCAGGCATTGTCTTATGCAAGTAGAGGATGGAACTTCCAGTGGATGGCTCTCGGTCACGTGGATGTAAGAGGCACGGCTGAAATTCTGAAGTAGGCAAGTCCTTTCCATTCCACAGCACTCTGATACATCTCTGAGCTTCAACTTTCACCTATATAGCTAAAAAGTTGAAGGAGTTGTTGGTTTCTTACCTTCAATGAGTTTTCAATAGAAATCTTAGTTACACCATTTTTGAGTGTCATTGCCAACCACCCTCCACCCCCCACATCCACATGTTGAATTTCTAACCACCAGCATCTCAGAATGTGACCTTATTTGGAAATATGGTTGTTGTAATTAGTTAGGATGTGGTCCTGTTAGAGTAAGGTGAATGCACATGGGAGCATAAAACAGAAGCCAAGCATTGCCTGCAACCATCAGACACTGGGAGAGAGGACGTCTCTTTCACCCGAAGGAACCAACTCTGCCAACACTTGACTTCAGACTTCTGGTCCCTAGAACTGTGAGAGAATGAATTTCCATTGTTCTAGACCTTCCAGTCTAGGAGAAAAGCTATAGCTTAAAACTCAACATTCAAAAAACTAAGATCATGGCATCTGGTCCCATCACTTCATGGCAAATAGATGGGGAAACAGTGGAAACAGTGACAGACTTTATTTTGGGGGGCTTCACAATCACTGCAGCTGGTGGCTACAGCCATGAAATTGAAAGATGCTTACTCCTTGGAAGAAAAGCTATGACAAACCTAGACAGTATATTAAAAAGCAGAGACATTACTTTACCAACAAAGTTCCATCTAGTCAAAGCTATGATTTTTCCAATAGTTGTGAGAGTTGGACCATAAAGAAAGCTGAGTGCCAAAGAATTGATGCTTTTGAACTGTGGTGTTGGAGAAGACTCTTGAGAGTCCCTTGGACTGTGAGGAGCTCCAACCAGTCCATCCTAAATAAAATCAGTCCTGAATATTCCTTGGAAGAACTGATGCTGAAGTTGAAACTCCAATACTTTGGCCACTTGATACAAAGAACTGATTATTGGAAAAGACCCTGATGCTGGGAAAGATTGAAGGCAGGAGGATAAAGGGGCAACAGAGGATGAGATAGCTGGATGGCATCACTGGCTCAATGGACACAAGTTTGAGCAAGCTCCGGGCATTGGTGATGGACAGGGAAGCCTGGTGTACTGTAGTCCATGGGGTGGCAAAGAGTCAGACACGACATGACTGAGCAACTGAACTAAACTGAGACCTTCCAGTACACAGTACTTTATTAGGGTAGCCTTGGGAAACTAAGACACCCTCTAATATATTTATAATACCCCAATTTGTAGACCCTTTCCTTTTTCATTCTAGTTCCTACAGGGTCTCTCTTCAGCTGAGGGGTCGGGGACATGAGGGTAGAGCTTTCTCCTTCTACATCTGGAACCCATCTAGGGGGCAGTCCCATCTGGTACTCATCACCAAGGAGCAGGCAGAGTTGTCTTTGCAGGTGCTGCCAACTCAGAGACTAGAGAGGGGAGTGCATCCTCTTCTTCTCATTTCAGACACCTTCCCATCTTTACCTTGAATTCACACTGCAGCAAATGAAGCTTAGGTTCCCAGACAAGTCACACTTGCCAAGTGGTGACATAAAACCCTGAGTCCCTCACGTGGTATAAAACCACCTAAAATGGATATTCTAGCAAAATGGAGATTAGGTGCCTGTGTAAAGTGATTAGGCACAATCAAATGAATTTTAAAGAATGTTTCATCCCTTAGGCTACATGCAGTCACTTCTGGCTTAAGCAGTTCTTTGCCAAAAGGATCCCCTTGCCATCTCCAAGGCATCACAAAAAGCTGGAGGAGAATCATGCCCCTTGTCTTATTGCTTTGGCTCCTCTACTTTGCAAGTTAAATAAGCTCTGAACTCAATAGATTGAGGGTCAAGGAAACACCCACATGTGCAGTTGACCCCCACCTCTCAAATCCCAACCGCAGCTCTCTCCCCTGGACCCTTCCTCCGCAGGTGTCCTGTTTTCACATGTGTATTCTTGTCTCCACCCTCCTCCCCAGGATCCAACAAACACGGGCCTCGGAAATAATACATGTCAGTTCTCCGTATAGCATCTTCCTGAGTCTTAGAATTTTTCAAACAATTGCATTTGAATGACCTTTCTCTTGAGCTTCCCAGGTGGCCCTAGTGCTAAAGAAACTACCTGCCAATGCAGATGTGAGAGATGCGAGTTTGATCCCTGAGTCAGGAAGATCCCCTGGAGAAGGGCATGGCAACCCACTCCAGTATTCTTGCCTGGAGAATCCCATGGACAGAGGAGCCTGGAGGTCTACAGTGCATAGGGTGGCAAAGAGTCAGACACAAGTCAAAGGACCAGCACATACATACGGCCTTTCTCTTATCCCCAGTACTAAGCCTCCTCAGAGAGAAATCGCGGGTTCTGTACATGAGTCAGATGAATCACCTTCCTACACAGTGACTTGGGGAAGAAGCCCTGGACTTTATCTACTTCTCCCTGGGAGAGTCTCCAAGCAAACCCATCTCTTCCTCATCCGAGCTATTTCCTCTGCAAAACTCCATCTGATTTATTCTTTTATTCACCCTATATTGAGCATCTACTGTGTTCTAAATGCTCAGTATACAATGGTGAACAAAAGAGATTACGTCTTAGTGAAGTTTATGTTTTAACCAGGGAGATGAAAAATAAACTGTGAATATAGCAACCAGGTGAGGCATAGAGCATTCCAGAAGGTGATTTGAGTTATTAGAACAAGGAAAGGTAGACAAGGAAGAGGAGGAATGAAATTCTGAGGATGGAGAATAGATACTCTGGAATTAAATATGGATGCAGCTGAGACTCTCCCAGGAGTGACATTTGAGCCAAGACTTGAAGGATGAGGTGAGGAAGTCATCCATGCAGATATGTGGCAGAAAATCTGGGAAGAGGAAATATAGGGAAAGATGGGACCATGGTTGGCATATTTAAGGACAAGCAAAGAGGTCAGTGTGGCTGGAGAAGAGTAAGCAGGAAAGAGATAGCTATATGACCTATGTGATAGATTCATGCATATGAACCTTTATACAGTGTTTCTTCCTAATAATAATTATTCTGAGAGTATCCTTACACACCTTGGTGGTGGTGGTGGTTTAGTCGCTAAGTCGTGTGTGACTCTTGTGACGTCATGGACTGTAGCCCGCCAGGCTCCTCTGTCCATTGGATTCTCCAGGCAAGAATACTGGAGTGGGTTGCCATTTCCTTCTCCACTCAAAACCTTGATTTCACATCAAATATCTCACAAAATATCCTATGCTATAATTTCTGGGCAAGCTCATATGTCCATCCACAGTCAAAAATAACCAAAGCCACACTGCCTTTCCTTCTCCTTCTCTTTCTCTCTGGCCCCTAGGGTATCCTTGGACCAGTCCAGAGAGCACTAGAATTTCAGTCAATGTAGATTAATGTGATATAACTGGAAGAGACACAAGAAGTCCTATAATTTAATGATCTCCAAACAAGCTGTTTCAATAAACATTATCTACTCTGTACCAGTAAGTAAGATTTTGAATGACACAGACCATTTTTTTTTTTTTTTGGTAATGTTATCATTGCTGTGCAAGCATCAGAAATACTAAAATGAACAAGCAATAGTCCCTGCCTGGAGAGAAAAAGGAAGTGGCCAGAAATGCAAAGAAAAGATTTCCCTTAATATAATAAGAACTAGCATTTCCTAGTCCTACACACATTCTGAGCAGTTTTCTGAATACATTCTATGTGTTATTTCTGTTAACCTCATACCAGCTCTGAGACATGATCGCATTTGCACCCATTATGTTACAAGGAGAAAGATTCTGAGACGTTAACAAGCTTCTCTGAGTTAAAACAATCAGTAAATGGGAAAAGTGGAGTTCAGTTTCTATCAACTCTACCTGTTTGATCTCTGAGCCTCCTAATACACTCCCCCGGCACATGATTAGAACCTTAACAACATCTATACCCAAGTGCTGTGGGAACAGAGAGGAAGAGTCAGCCACTCTCCCTCCATGGAATAACCAGAAAGCCACCCAATGCCACAGAATGTGGGGCTTTGGGTTTACAAGTGGGGAAAAGGACACACCTGCGGGGGACACATAAGCTAAGGGGTGAAAAACAGAGACGCCAGCTGAATTAGAAGGAGATGAGGCAGGAAAGGGGGTTAGGGGCGTGCCGTGAGATCCTCGTGATTCCTGTTTATGAGCTTGGATTTTATACAGAGGATAATCCATAATAATAATACAATAGTAATTTTATGCAAGCACAGTGGTAAAGAATCTGCCTGCAAAGCAGGAGACTTACAGGTGATTCGTGTCCCTGGATTGGGAAGATCCTCTGGAAAAGGACACGGCAACCCACTCCAGTATTCTTGCCTGGAAAATCCCATGGGTGGAGGAGCCTGGTGGACTACAGTCCATGGGGTTGCAAAGAGTCGGACACAACTGAGTGGCTGAGCACACAGTGGTAATCTATCCTGATGAATGAGCGATTTTACTCATCCCTCTATACAGAATTGGTGAATCAGTCCCATTTTTCATTCACCTTATCTTATTTCCTGACTTATTCAAAGACAAACAGTTTGGCATCCAGCTCAGAAAATAAGCCTCATATGCAGTCAATAAGCAGTTATTAAATTAATGGCATGTATACTCATAGTTTTATGCCAAGCAGTAAGACAGGCTTTCGGGATAGAATAAGCATTTATGGACATTGACCGATTATTTGGTTAGTTGGTTCATTGGTTGGCTTGGTAGCGTACTTGGTAAATGGAATGTATAAATGAATTACTGTGAGCTCCCTAAATTCAGAGGCCATGTCAAACTCGTTCTTGCATCCCCCTAGTGCTTAGTACTGTACTTTATATACAATTGGCCTCATTAATTACTGTTTGAATGAAAGATAAGATGAACAAGTATTCACCCATTATGAATGAAGGAATGTATGAGCATATAAATAAGTAGAGGAATTGATTGCATGAACAAATGAAGGAGTAATTAAATGTGCCAATGTTCTACCCTATCTCTGTCTTTCCCTCAAGGAAACAGACTTTTACAACCACATAACATATTATCTCTACACTTATTTCAACCTCTTTCCCCAAAACACAACCCAGAAGTAACCTATATTCCTGGTTAGAGGAATATGTCAATGTGTTCTTTTTATTTTTTAATTAAATATTTTAAATGTAAGATTACTGTAAGTTCTCATACAGTTGTTAGAAAAACAAAACAAAAAACAGTATGCCCTTCGCTCAGTTCCTCCCAATGGTAATATATTGTGACACTTTAGCACAGCATCACAACTGGGATGTGGACGTAGATAACAGTCAAGACAGAAATTTCCATCACATGGATCCCTCTCATTGCTCTTTTATGGCCACATACCCTTTCCCCACAAGCCCCACTTCCTCCTCAACCCTTGACAACGTCTTAACTGTTCTCCTTTTCTATCATGTTCTCACTTCAAGAATGGTAAATAAACGGAATCAAGCAAGAAGTAAACTTTTTCGAAATTGTCTTTTTCACTCGTCATGATTCTCTGAGGAGTCATCCAAGTTGTTGCACATAGCCACAATTTGTTTCTTTTTTGCTGTTTCCACATATAATTTTTTAACACCAAAAATATTTTCTGTTGGGATATAGCCAATTCACAATTTATTTCTTTTTACTACTAAGTAAAAATAATTTATTTCTTTTTACTTTTACTAAGTAGTGTTTGATGTTATGAATGTACCAGATTGTTTAACCGCTCACCCATTGAAGGACATTTGCGTTGTTTCTAGGTTTTTACTGTCATGAGTAATAACCTGTATTTGTATATACATTGTTGTGTGAGCATACACGTTCATTTAGGGAGGATAAGTGCCCAGGAGTGCAATTGTTAGACATCAGTGTTTCAAAAAATGGTAAACAATTTTCTAGAGTACCTATACCACTTTGCATTCCCACCAGCAATGTATGGATGATATAGGATGTGGAAAAACTAGATTGCTCATACATCACTGGAATGCTACAGACACTGTCCATAGTCATATTTTATTTTACCTGATCTAACAGGTAATGCTATCTCTTTGAAATTTTGATTTGCATTTTCCTAATAGCTAATGATGTTGAACATTTTTTCATGGGCTTATATGCCATCTGTGTAACCTCTTCTGTGAAATGTCTGTTCATGTATTTAGTTCATTTTCTAACTGAATTTTTTCCATTGACTTTTGCAAGTTTTTTACATGGTCTAGATATTAGTTCTTTGCAGGTATGCGGTTAACAAATGTTTCCTCCCACTCTATAGTTTGTATTTCGTCCTCTTAACAGAATCTTTCACAGAGCAGAAGTTCTTCATTTTTATGAAGTCAAATTTATCTATTTTCCTCTAATGAATTATGCTTCTGGTGTCAAGTCTAAGAACTCTTTGCTTAGTCCTTGTTTCAAAGACTTTATCTTATTTTTTCCAAAAAGTCTTATGCTTTATTTTTAAGCCTATGATCCACTTTGAGTTAATATTTATATGAAGTGTGAGCCTCACGTTAGGTTAAGTTTAACTTTTTTTTCATTGCCTCAGTTGTTTTTCATTCACTCAGTCATGTTTGGCAACCCCATGGACTACAACTTGTCTGGCTTCCCTGTCCTTCACCATCTCCCGGAGTTTCCTCAAACTCATGTCCATTGAGTCGGTGATGCCATCCAATTGCCTCTGGGTGTTTAACTGTTTCAGTACCATTTGTTTAAAAGGCCATGTTTCATCCATGCATTCACTTTAGCATCTTTGTCAAAAACCATTTGGCCATATTTTTACGAACCTATTTTTGGGTACTTGGTTCTGTTCCGTTAATCTATGTGGCTGTCCTTCTCCCACCCATGTAGTCTTTTTTAATATGTGTATTCTTTTATTCATGTTTTCAGTACTGCCTCATGCCTCAATTTTTTTTCAAATCTCTTATTTAAATGAGAGTAATTCAAAGTTAATATTGATATTTTCAACTCTTCATATTTTTTAAATTGAAGTATAGCTAATTTAGAATATCATGCTAGTTTTAGGTGTACAGCACAATGGTTCAGTTATACACATATATTTGTTGAAGTTTAGTCACTAAGCTATGTTTGCAATCCCATGGACTATAGCCCCACCAGCCTCCTCTGTCAATGGGCTTCCCAGGCAAGAAATCCTGGAGTGGGTTTCCATTTTCTTCCTGACCCAGGACTTGAGCCTGTGTCTTTTGCTTGGCAGCTGGATTCTTTACCACTGAGCCAACAGGGGAGCTGGTGCATACATATAGATACGTAGATAGATAGAGAAGATAGATGGACAGACAGATAGATAGATAGATAGATGATAGATAGCTTTTAGACTCTCTTCCTTTATAGGGTTTTTAAAATATCATGTCCAGCTCTTTGCAACCCCATGGACTATACAGTCCATGGAATTTTTCAGGCCAGAATACTGGAGTGGATAGCCTTTCCCTTCTCCAGGGGATCTTCCCAACCAGGGATCGAACCCAGATCTCCCACATTGTAGGAGGATTCTTTACCAGCTAAGCCACCAGGGAAGCCCCAAAAATATTGAGTATGCTATATTATAGGCCCTTGCTGTTTATTTATTTTATATATAGTAATTGTGCATCTGTTAATCCTACTCTCCTAATTTTTCTCTTCCCCCATCACCCTTTCCTCTTTGGTAACCAAAGATTTTGGAGTCCCAAAAAATAAAGTCTGACACTGTTTCCCCATCTATTTCCCATGAAGTGATAGGACTGGATGCCATGATCTTAGTTTTCTGAATGTTGAGCTTTTTTTTTTTTTTTTCAGTGGGTTTTGTCATACATTGATATGAATCAGCCATAGATTTACACTTATTCCCCATCCCGATCCCCCCTCCCATCTCCCTCTCCACTCGATTCCTCTGGGTCTTCCCAGTGTACCAGGCCCGAGCACTTGTCTCATGCATCCCACCTGGGCTGGTGATCTGTTTCACCATAGATAGTATACATGCTGTTCTTTTGAAACATCCCACCCTCACCTTCTCCCACAGAGTTCAAAAGTCTGTTCTGTATTTCTGTGTCTCTTTTTCTGTTTTGCATATAGGGTTATCATTACCATCTTTCTAAATTCCATATATATGTGTTAGTATGCTGTAATGTTCTTTATCTTTCTGGCTTACTTCACTCTGTATAAGGGGCTCCAGTTTCATCCATCTCATTAGGACTGGTTCAAATGAATTCTTTTTGATGGCTGAGTAATATTCCATGGTGTATATGTACCACAGCTTCCTTATCCATTCATCTGCTGATGGGCATCTAGGTTGCTTCCATGTCCTGGCTATTATAAACAGTGCTGCGATGAACATCGGGGTGCACGTGTCTCTTTCAGATCTGGTTTCCTCAGTGTGTATGCCCAGAAGTGGTATTGCTGGGTCATATGGCAGTTCTATTTCCAGTTTTTTAAGGAATCTCCACACTGTTTTCCATAGCGGCTGTACTAGTTTGCATTCCCACCAACAGTGTAAGAGGGTTCCCTTTTCTCCACACCCTCTCCAGCATTTATTGCTTGTAGACTTTTGGATAGCAGCCATCCTGACTGGCGTGTAATGGTACCTCATTGTGGTTTTGATTTGCATTTCTCTGATAATGAGTGATGTTGAGCACCGTTTCATGTGTTTGTTAGCCATCTGTATGTCTTCTTTGGAGAAATGTCTGTTTAGTTCTCTGGCCCATTTTTTGATTGGGTCATTTATTTTTCTGGAATTGAGCTGCAGGAGTTGCTTGTATATTTTTGAGATTAATCCTTTGTCTGTTTCTTCATTTGCTATTATTTTCTCCCAATCTGACGGCTGTCTTTTCACCTTACTTATAGTTTCCTTTGTAGTGCAAAAGCTTTTAAGTTTCATTAGGTCCCATTTGTTTAGTTTTGCTTTTATTTCCAATATTCTGGGAGGTGGGTCATAGAGGATCTTGCTGTGATTTATGTCAGAGAGTGTTTTGCCTATGTTCTCCTCTAGGAGTTTTATAGTTTCTGGTCTGACATTTAGATCTTTAATCCATTTTGAGTTTATTTTTGTGTATGGTGTTAGAAAGTGTTCTAGTTTCATTCTTTTGCAAGTGGTTGACCAGTTTTCCCAGCACCACTTGTTAAAGAGGTTGTCTTTTTTCCATTGTATATCCTTGCCTCCTTTGTCAAAGATAAGGTGTCCATAGGTTCGTGGATTTATCTCTGGGCTTTCTATTCTGTTCCATTGATCTATATTTCTGTCTTTGTGCCAGTACCACACTGTCTTGATGACTGTGGCTTTGTAGTAGAGTCTGAAGTCAGGCAGGTTGATTCCTCCAGTTCCATTCTTCTTTCTCAAGATTACTTTGGCTATTCGAGGTTTTTTGTATTTCCATACAAATTGTGAAATTCTTTGGTCTAGTTCTGTGAAAAATACCGTTGGTAGCTTGATAGGGATTGCATTGAATCTATAGATTGCTTTGGGTAGAATAGCCATTTTGACAATATTGATTCTTCCAATCCATGAACACGGTATGTTTCTCCATCTGTTTGTGTCCTCTTTGATTTCTTTCATCAGTGTTTTATAGTTTTCTATGTATAGGTCTTTTGTTTCTTTAGGTAGATATACTCCTAAGTATTTTATTCTTTTTGTTGCAATGGTGAATGGTATTGTTTCCTTAATTTCTCTTTCTGTTTTTTCATTGTTAGTATATAGGAATGCAAGGGATTTCTGTGTGTTAATTTTATATCCTGCAACTTTACTATATTCATTGATTAGTTCTAGTAATTTTCTGGTAGAGTCTTTAGGGTTTTCTATGTAGAGGATCATGTCATCTGCAAACAGTGAGAGTTTCACTTCTTCTTTTCCTATCTGGATTCCTTTTACTTCTTTTTCTGCTCTGATTGCTGTGGCCAAAACTTCCAACACTATGTTGAACAGTAGTGGTGAGAGTGGGCACCCTTGTCTTGTTCCTGATTTCAGGGGAAATGCTTTCAATTTTTCACCATTGAGGGTGATGCTTGCTGTGGGTTTGTCATATATAGCTTTTATTATGTTGAGGTATGTTCCTTCTATTCCTGCTTTTTGGAGAGTTTTAATCATAAATGAGTGTTGAATTTTGTCAAAGGCTTTCTCTGCATCTATTGAGATAATCATATGGTTTTTATCTTTCAATTTGTTAATGTGGTGTATTAGAATGTTGAGCTTTAAGCCAACTTTTTCATTCTCCTCTTTCACTTTCATCAAGAGGCTCTTTAGTTCTCACTTTCTGCCATAAGGGTCGTGTCATCTGCATATCTGAGGTTATTGATATTTCTCCCAGCAATCTTGATTCCAGCTTGTACTTCATCCAGCCTGGCATTTCTCGTGATATACTCTGCATATAAGTTAAATAAGCAGGGTGACAATATACAGCCTTGACGTACTCCTTTTTCTGTTTGGAACCAGTCTGTTGGTCCATGTCCAGTTCTAACTGTTGTTTCCTGACCTGAATACAGGTTTCTCAAGAGGAAGGTCAGGTGGTCTGGTATGCCCATCTCTTTCAGAAATTTCCACAGTTTATTGTGATCCACACAGTTAAAGGCTTTGGCATAGTCAACAAAGCAGAAATAGATGGTTTTCTAGAACTCTGTTGCTTTTTTGATGATCCAGCGGATGTTGGCAATTTGATCTCTGGTTCCTCTGCCTTTTCTAAAACCAGCTTGAAGATCTGGAAGTTGACAGTTCATGTATTGTTGAAGCCTGGTTTGGAGAATTGAGCATTACTTTACTAGCGTGTGAGATGAGTTTGAGTAGCTTGAGCATTCTTTGGCATTGCCTTTCTTTGGGATTGGAATGCAAACTGACCTTTTCCAGTTTGGACATGAGTTGGAGTAAACTCCAGGAGTTGGTGATGGACAGGGAGGCCTGGCGTGCTGCAGTCCATGGGGTCGCAGGGTTGGACATGACTGAGCAGCTGAACTGAACCATAAGATTGTTTTCTATGTCTATGAGTTTCTTTCTGTTTTAGAAATAAGTTCATTTATATCTTTTTTTTTAATAAATTATGCAAATGACAATGGATTAATCTCCAAAATATAAAAATGGCTCATACTGCTCAATATCAAACAAACAAACAAATCACAGAGTCTTCATTACAGTAGCTATGTAAATCTTGCAATTGGGTAAACTGATTCCTACATTTTGTTCTCTTGCTCAAAACTTGTGTTGGCTCCTCTAATTTCTTTGCCTTCTCATATGAATTTGACAATAATTTTATCTATATACCCCCCAAAATCTTGCTGGGATCTTGATAGTAATCGTGTTACACCTATATATCAACTGAAAAAGAATTGAGGCCTTTACCATATTGCGTCTTTCAATCCATGAACAAAATATATATCTATTTAGATCATCTTTGATTTTTTTTCACCAGCAGTCGTGGCTTTTAGCTTACAAATTCTGTACATGTTTTCATAAATTTATGCCTAAGCTTTTGTAATAATTGTAAAAGATCTTTTTATTTTGCTGTCCACATGTCACTGTTAATGTATTGAATACAATTGATGTTTTAATGCTTATCTTCTATTTTGGAAACTTGCTGAACTCATTTCTTAGTTCTAGGAGTTTTATTAGTAGATTCCTTGTATTTTCTATAGAGGCAGTTATACCATCTACTGATAGGAACAGTTTTATTTCTTCCTTTCTGATCTGTTTTACTTCTATTTTCTTTTCTTCACTTACTGAATTGGCTAGAAATTCCAGCATCATGTTGAATAAGAGTGTTGAAAACATATATCTAAGGAGAAAGGAGAAAACATTCACTCTTCCACCATCAAATATGATGTTAGCTATAGTTCTTTTTTTTTTTTCTTTTGTAGATGCTCCTCAACAAGCTGAGATTTATCCTTCTACTCCTATTTTTCAGAGATTTTATAATGAACAGGTGTTGAATTCTGTTAAATGTTTTTTTCTGCATCAGTTGATAAGATTGTGTGATTTTTTTTTCATCTTTAGCCTGATCATATAGTGGATTATGTGGATTGATTTTTAAATACTGAACCAGACTTGTGTCCCTGGAATAAACTGCATTTGGTCATGATATATAGTTCCTGGGTAGTATGTTAAGACTCTAGATCTTCAGTTCAGTTCAGTCACTTAGTTGCGTCCAACTCTTTGCGACCCCATGGACTGCAGCACACCAGGCCTCCCTGTCCAATACCAATTCCCAGAGTTTACTCAAAACTCATGTCCATTGAGTCGGTGACGCCATTCAACCATCACATCCTCTGTCGTCCCCTTCTCCTCTTGCCTTCAATCTTTCCCAGCATCAGGATCTTTTCAAATGAGTCAGTTCTTCACATCAGGTGGCCAAAGTATAGGAGTTTCAGCTTCAACATCAGTCCTTCAATGAAAATTCAGGACTGGTTTCCTTATTTAAACCTAGGTTTTAACTGGTCACCTCTGATACCACTCTGAGATGGGAAGACACCACACCATTAATCCCAGGGGTAGTATGAAGTCTAGATACCCTCCATGACCTCCATGTTACCCTTTGTCTTTGCTGGACAAGGATGGGACATCTCCCCACCAGACCTCATGCATACCTCCTTGTTTGGGGGAGTAGAAAGGTCTCATTGTGTACATGACCTCCATGTTACCCTTTGTCTTTGCTGGACAAGGATGGGACATCTCCCCACCAGACCTCATGCATACCTCCTTGTTTGGGGGAGTAGAAAGGTCTCATTGTGACTCCCCTTCTCTGACACCATCCCAGTGTGTGTGGGTAAGGGGGAGAAACACATTACTGCCCAATAAGGTTGGAAGTCCAGGTACCCCACACTGTCTCCACAGACACCAAGATGGGGAAGAGGCTCATTACTGCCTAGTAGGGATGAAAATTCCAGTTTCCTATTTTGCCTCCCCTGACACCACCCCAGCAGGGATTTGGGGTCCCTTGTAACACCCAGAAGGGTAGAAGTCTAGGTTCTTCACTCAGCCTTCACTGCTATGGGCGGGCCATGGTTTTTCATGTGGTGTTTGGCTGCAATAAAGTGGTTATTTCCTAGAAGATGTCTGTCATCTAGCACACCCCTTTCCTACTCCTCTGGGTAGAGAAGGCGGGCTTTGGTTAAGTTTTTTTTTTTCTGGTTTTTGGTTTTTGTGTATGCCTGTTGGCATCTCTAGGTGGCTGGCTTCTTCAGCTCCAAGTCTGGGACATGTGAAGACAAAGAAAATTCAGGGAACTCATAGCTTTGTTTCTCTTTAGGTCTGAGGTATCTAGCCAGTCCATCATCTTCTTCACACATTGCAGAGTTTTCTTATGTTATTCTTGATGTAACATCTAGAGTGTTTAGTTGGACTTAGTGGAAAGACTTGTTCCAAGTACATCTACCGCATCTTCCCAAAAGCAGAAGTTTCCAGGTGTTCCTCATGGTTTTCCTGTTAAAAATATTAAATTGTTCACTTCCTTGGCCTCAACTGAGACATCCATGTATTTCTTATTAACCAATTTACTTGGCTTTATCAGAATTCTAAACCACAAAGCTCCCCAAAAAGTGAAATAAAAAGAGGAAAAAACAAAGTTATAGAAGTTTCCCTGAGCCAGAGAGTGCTAATGTTGCCACTTATAAAGAAGAAGCCTCTTGAGAGTTAATTCAGATAGAAACTGCTTATTTTTTATTTAATATTGCTGAAGCCTCAGTTCTGGGGCATTCACTCAGAAATCCCGATTTTAAAAATAATTTTGCATGCTCAACTTTTGGTTAGATGTCATTAAAAACTTCCCTACCCTTTCACGCAGTAGAGACTCGGGAAAATCATTCATCTCTTCTTGATGACTCAGACCCCAATTCTAAGCTGCTGGGGCAGCTCTCCTCTCTCTCTGCCAGGCAACTGCAAGCTCTTAATGCACATTTCCACAGCTGCCTTTCCCACATCCCTAATTTCTGCTCACAATGTCCTAGGGAACTGGAATTAAAAAACCTTTCCTGATAGAGTTGTGGGTAGACACAAAGTCAAATGCTTCGTCTAAGGACACAGGGTCTCACCTACCATACAACAAGTAATTGACTCGTGGTAAGTTTCATAATAATTGTAGTGTAACTGAAGAAAGATAAACGCAATTCAATATTCTTAGCTATACTCTGGGTGGTTGAGATTTCCAAACAAGTAGAAGTTAAAAGAAGAAGAAAAGGAGGAGGAGAAAGGAAAGAAAGAAGAGAAACTAAGTGTCATTTTCACGATGGATATGCTGTTATCTTGTTGGAAATAAATTTATGAAGTGTTGTTATGAACCAGATAGTACACTGGATCCACTACAGATATTATTATTCTGGATATGCCCTACTCTAAAGAGTCACAGTAAAGCATATGATACACATTTTTAAAAGGAGAGAACTGGGGCTGAAACTAAGTGGATCAATTGCCTGAAGTCACATAGCCTGCACACGAAGTGGCCGGATTAAACCCAGCTCTGCTCTTATCCTTGCCACAATGATGGTGTCAGGGTAGGAGTCAGAGGTGTGGCTAAGCACACGGGTGATAAAGCCCATGCTAAATATAACACAACCACCTACAAGAGTGCTTCTCAAACCCCAATGGCTACAGGAGTTGCAACTGAGCAGGTCTAAGAGAAGTCCCTTGGACTGCAAGAAGATCCAACCAGGCCATCCTAAAGATCAGTCCTGGGTGTTCATTGGAAAGACTGATGCTGAAGCTGAAACTCCAATACTTTGGCCACCTCATGTGAAGAGTTGACTCATTGAAAAAGACCCTGATGCTGGGAGGGATTGGGTGTAGGAGGAGAAGGGGATGACAGAGGATGGGACGGCTGGATGGCATCACCGACTCGATGGACATGAGTTTGAGTATCCTCCGGGAGTTGGTGATGGACAGGGAGGCCTGGCGTGCTGCGATTCATGGGGTCGCAAAGAGTCGGACACGACTGAGCGACTGAACTGAAGAGCTGCTAGGAAAGGTTGAAGGCCAAAGGAGAAGGTGGCAGAGGGTGAGATGGTTAGATAACATCACTCACTCAATGGACATGAATCTGAGCAAACTTCAGGAAATAGTGAAGGACGGGGGAGCCTGATGTACTGCAGTCCGTGGGGTCAAAAAGAGTCAGACATGACTTAGCCACTGAAAAACAACAACAGCTAGGGCCCAGAAAGTTAACCGGTGAGAAAAATCACCCAGGTTCTGAGTGGGAAAGCTGGAACCAGGCCAGCTGCCCTGAAGAGCAGACTCCTCCAGGGACCAGGAAAAAGACAGAGATTTCAATGTTTGAAAAATCTTTTTAAAAGAAAGATAATAATAAAAAATATCATTCTTTTTTTTTTTAACATGGAAGTAAACCAGTCTATCAAAACAAAAAGATTTGGTGAAGAAAACACGAACGGTATGTGTTTCCAAGACACTGTGTTCCAGGGTTCTCTGAGACATTTTGTTTTATGGATTAATATATATTTTTATGTCTCAAAATTATTTGGCAGCTATTCTTTGGGAGAGAATGTTCTGTGACCCAGCAGTGTTAGGTTCGAAGGGCTCCTGCGAGATAAAGACCAAAGTCAAAGAGCACTGGCTTTTGCTAAGAAAAAATGATGGTGTTTGAGCCTGTGTTGTATACCAGGTCCCACAAGGCCTTAGAAAAGCTCAGTGCCTCCCTGCCCCCAAAGCCCATAATGTTAGTGCCACAAAGCAATTAAAAGCACAGATGCTTCAGACCTAGGGTTGGCCACCAGCTCACACCTTTAGAGAAAGATGAGTATGTGGGCTACAAGTTCTAAATCTGTGATGTTATCTATAGATTCTCCTCTTTGATGACAGGGTATGACCTTCACACCTTGAGCTGGAAGCTACCCAATAGGTCAAGCCAGACCCCAGGGCTATAAATATCTCACATCTTATTCTCCTAGTCAAAGACCTCAGAATGGAAGCAGGCTTCCAGCATCTGGTTTCACATTCAAAGCAAATAGGATGTCCTACTCATCTATTCTGTGCCGTTGTCTTGTCAAATCATTCATTTGGCTTTTAACGAGTAGGTAATATGCTTGCAATTCAAGGGAGATGTAAGGGACAATGTAAGGGAGACGGTTGGATGGCATCACCGACTCGATGGACGTGAGTTTGAGCAAGCTCCGGGAGTTGGTGATGGAAAGGGAAACCTGGCGTGCTGCAGTCCATGGGGTTGCAAAGAGTCGGACATGACTTAGGGACTGAACTGAACATGTTTACAATTGCCTGTCTTGTTAATAAGACAGGCCCTGAGTTTGAGGAGGTGGCAGTGTAAAGGGAGACAAACCAAGAGCAGCTGCCCATCCCCCTGATACGAACGTGCATGTGTGTGAGTGCTCAGTCAGTCGTGTGCTGTTTGCATTCCCATGGACTATAGCCCACGAGGCTCCTCTGTTCATGGAATTTCCCAGGCAAGAATACTGGACTGGGTTGCCCTTTCCTCCTCCAGGGGATCTTCTCAACCAGGGGGTGGAACTCACCTCTCCTGAGTCTCCTGCATTGACAAGTGGATTATTTACACGTTGCAACCTGGGGAGCCCATCCCTCTGATAGTATTGATAATAACCCAAAAAACCCTCTGGGACACACCCAGGTAGTTTGGGAGAGAGCCGAGCACTCCAGGGTTGAACACGTCACAGCTGTTGCCAGGAGTATGGCGATGTCATTTCTTCAGTCAAGGACCTTCCTTTCCAAAGCAACTGTTTCCTTGGCCGTCATCTGGGGACCAGGGCAGCACTTGCCCTAAGGGTCTGTTGTGAGGATGAAATGAGTCGATACTTTCAGATGAGCTGGAACAGAGTCCATCAGGTAACTAGTGTCAGACAAACATTAACTCTGATTATTAGAAAGGACTATGATAGGAAACATGTGCCAATAAATAAACATACAGAGAAGGCTGGTATCTTTTTGTTTCAATATCGAGTGTTTCTTAGCCCACTTCTTTTCCCTCTACTTTTATTTGCGGCCAGCTTCACATTCACCCCCTCCTTAGGAAACCGGAAGACCACCTTGGCTCTGGTCCGTCTCTCTGACCCTTTTTCCTCCTGCTCCCCCATCACCATCAGACTGGTGAGCATGAGAAGCAGGCATTCTCAATGCCTTGCTCCACTGCTAGAAATCCAAGGGATGTGTTACTCCCACAGCCTAGATCCATGCCCTTTCCTGAATATAGCTCCCACAGAGAGGAGACCTGGGTTAGCTCTCTTTTGCTTATTACCTTGGTGGACCTAATTTATCCTCCGTCCCCTTTCATAAATGTTCTAGCCTGGTGGTTAAGAGCATGGCTGCATCTGAATCCCAGCTCTGCTGCTAATTAGCATGTAACTTTGGACATGTTGCTAATACTTTTATTTTTGCATTTGGTTCTTCATCTGTAAAATAGGTGAAGGTGAGGTGAAAGTTGCTCAGTCATGTCTGACTCTTTACGACCCCATGGACTATACAGCCCATGTAATTCTCCAGGCCAGAATACTGGAGTGGGTAGCCTTTCCCTTCTCCAGGGGATCTTCCCAACCCAGGGATTGAACCCAGGTCTCCCACATTGCAGGCAGATTCTTTACCAGCTGAGCCACAGGGGAAGCCCAAATAGGGGAAGGGTGGTACTTAAAACAAAGATTTGAGAAGATTAAAGAATTAATAGATATAAAGCACTTGGAATAATGTCTAGAGATTATAAATGTCGTGTTAGCTCTCTTACTATTGTCCGATATATTAATGATAGCCATAAAATGATGCAGAAACATATTTCTGCTTCCAGAAGTAAAAACCCAATGGACATAAAGATTTAAGTAGCAGCAATAAGTGATGCCGACGCAAAAGGGATGTGAGCCCAGGTCTCTCTGACATCAGCATTGACTACTGTCTGATTAGCCACATTTCCTCCCACTACCTCCCTCCATCAGAGGGAACCACCTACTCTTCCCTGAAAGAGCCAGGGCATCTTTCACTTCTGTTCCATTGCTGAGAAACCCCGCATCCCACTTTGGTCCAGGCAGGCCTTGGTACAACAAAAGCTTCCTTTGCTTTCAGCATTTAGCACAAGTATAACTTCCTCCCTGGGAAGGGACTAACCATCTCTACACTGACTCAGGCGACTCCCTTGAATTGGAACATACCTTGTACTTTGCACCATCATGATGCATGCTGCCCTGTATCACCGTAAATCTCTACCTCTGTGCTATTGGATGCTGAGGGGGGCATCCAGCTCACCTAAAT
Organism: Cervus elaphus; assembly: GCF_910594005.1. Taxonomy (NCBI): domain Eukaryota; kingdom Metazoa; phylum Chordata; class Mammalia; order Artiodactyla; family Cervidae; genus Cervus; species Cervus elaphus. The sequence goes on from NC_057820.1 coordinate 11,241,830, forward strand.
GAATGAATAAATGAATGAACCTTGGCTAGGTCCTTAGGAAACCTATGAGCCCAGGCATTAGAAGGGGTAACTCAGAGACATCACAGAAGGAAAGGAGATTCATGATGCATTGGCCTGATCAGTGGCCAGCTGGGTAACCTGGACTCCACCTTTTAAAATTTATTTGTTTATTTATTTTTGGCCGTGCTGGGTCTCCGTTGCTGTACACCCACTTTCTCTAGTTGCAGCGAGTGGGAGCTACCGTTTGTTGCAGTGCATGGGCTTCTCACAGGGCTGGTTTCTCTTGTCGTGGAGCATAGGCTCTAGGCACACGGGCTCAGTAGTTGCAGTGCTCTAGAGCACTGTCTCAGTAGTTGTGGCCCATGGGCTTAGTTGCTCCAGGTCATGTGGGATCTTTCTGAACCAGGAATCAAACCTGTGTCTCCTGCATTGGCAGGTGAATGCTCATCGACTTCAGGGGAGTCCAGACTCCACCTTCTTTATCTGGATGAAAGGGATCATAAAAACCCCGCCTCGGTACATTTACAGATTTTGGAGGAGGGATCAAAGGAGGAAAAATGAATGCGACAGCCCCTGACATCCTTGGGAACATGAAAGTCACTCAGTTGTGCCCCTGTCTGACTCTTTGTGACTCCATGGACTGTCCATGGAATTCTCCAGGCCAGAATACTGGAGTGGGTAGCCTTTCCCTTCTCCAGGGGGTCTTCCCAACCCAGGGATTGAACCCAGGTCTCCTGCATTGGAGGCAGATTCTTTACCAACTGAGCCACAAGGGAAACCCAAGAAGTGGAGTGGGTAGTGTATCCCTTCTCCAGGGGATCTTCCTGATCCAGATATTGAACAGGGGTCTCCCGCATTGCAGGCGGATTCTATACCAACTGAGCCCTCACGGAACATCCTTGGGAGATGTGCACAAATGACATAAATTCTCTTCTCCCGGTCATGTGCCCCAGCTGATATCAGACCCTGCTGTTTTCAGAGATGCTTCGGGAGTAGTTGAAGTTTCTCCCTTGCCCAGCGAAACTTTAGTGCTTACATTGGCATCTATATCTGGGGAGCCCTAGCATGTGGCCCTCGGAAGGGAACTTCCCTGTGGAGTCAGCTCAACATAAAAACAAGTCCTGGGGATGTCTCTAAGTTTCCCCTAAATGGGCCTCTTTAGCCTTGAACTTACAGTGAGAGAAGCACAGCCCTGGGGAGGGCGCTGGAGACCCAGGAGGTCATACCCTAGATGACCCTCTCTACAGAGGGTCAGAGTGAGAAGGAGAAAGGGGGTGAATGCTCAAAGACACACTTGGTCTGATGCGTTGAGATTCTGAGACTCGGGGGCTTCCCACTGCACCTGTCTCCTACTTTCCTTCCTCTCGGAGGAAAACGTCTGGAATCTCTTTGTAAACATGTGGGTGTGTTACCCCAGCCAGAGAACAGAGCAAGGCTCACACACCCACCCACCCCACTGCTTCCTTCTCACATGACGACTGCTCTGTCTCCAGACAGGGCTGCTGACACCCAAGTGAAGAAACAGGGGACCACCAAAGATGAACTAGCAGATCACACAGATCGTGGGGCTTCCCTGGTGGCTCAGATGGTAAAGAATCTGCCGGCAATGCAGGAGACCCGGCTTCGATCCCTGAGTCAGTAAGATCCCCTGGAGAAGGGGATGACTACTCACTCCAGTATTCTTGCCTGGAGAATTCCACAGACAGTGGAGCCTGGCAGGCTATACTCCATGGGATCGCAAAGAGTCAGACACGACTGAGTGACTAACACTTACATGAACAGTGATGCAGAAACCAAAGCCCTTGGCTTCTGAAACTAGTCTAGCACCTTATACTTTTTGCACACCCTTCATCCAATGTAAACAGCACATTCGATGTGCACCAGTGCCAGTAGAAGGCAGAAGAACAGCCCCCAAATTTGTTTATGCCCTCATTCCTGGAGCCTGTAAATGTGTCATATGGCATGACAGGAAAGAGTTAAAGTTGCAAATGAAATCAAGGCTGTTAAGCAATTGACCTTAAAATAGGGAAATTATCCTGGATGATTCGAGTGGGCCCAATGTAATTACATTATCAGGGCTTCCCTGATAGCTCGGTTGGTAAAGAATCAGCCTGCAATGCAGGAGACCCCAGCTCAATTCCTGGGTCACGAAGATCTGCTGGAGAAGGGATAAGCTACCCATGCCAGAATTCTTGGGCTTCCCTTGTAGCTCAGCTGGTAAGGAATCTCCCTGCAATGTAGGAGACCTGGGTTTGATCCCTAGATTGGAAAGATCCCCTGGAGAATGGAAAGGCTACCCACTCCAGTATGCTGGCCTGGAGAATTCCATGGCCTGTATAGTCCATGGGGTCACAAAAGAGTTGGACACAACTGAGCGACTTTCGCTCATGCGATATACTTACAGGGATCCTAAAGTAGGAAAGTGGGGGAAAGAAAAAAAAAGAAAGAGGGAGAAAATAGTGAGGGTCAGAATATGCAACATGAAAACAACTCAAGTCAGCTTGGCTGGATTTGATACAGGAGGGGACCATGAGCCCCAGAATGCAGGCAGCTTCTAAAGGCCAAATAGGTAAGAGAAAGGATTTTTCCTGAGATGTTCCAGAAGGGAACACAGCCCTGCCCACACCTGAATTATAGCTCGGACCCAATTTGCACTTCTGACCTCAAGAACTATTAGATTAAAAAAAAAATTACATTGTTTAAGCCAGTAAGTGTTTGGCAATTTGTTATAGTAGCAAATAAAAAGATAATATAGTGTCTAAGAATAACTAATATGTCCCAGAGTCACACCAGCTGGGGAAGGACAAATGAGTCCCCACAACTTGAACATGTATTTTGTTCATCCTTTCTCTCCACTTCCTGGAGAGGGAACTATCAAACAAAATGAATTAGCAAACCGCTTGGTTCATGGGACTTCCCTGGTGGGTAAGATAGTAAAGAATCATCCTGCAATGCAGGTGACCTGTGTATTTTGTTCATCCTTTCTCTCCACTTCCTGGAGAGGGAACTTCAGCCTCCAGACTCTATTCCTCTGACCTCGTCACCGTTGGTCATTCCCAGGAGTGTTTTACTTGAGTTTACCTATAAATGCTTATAAAGAGGCCCAGACAAAATCTTACTGTCTTCGACCTTTTATGAATGTCCACTCTAAAGGCCACTGCAGCTTTCCTGGCTCCACAAAGACACTTCCTTGCATTCACTCTCTGTTCTTGAACCAAACCATCCTGTTCTCTCTGCATTCAGATGCCACTCTGACCACATTGGTCCCACAGAGCCACAGGAGTGAGCCCTTGATGCAACCAAAAGAAATGTTATCCCATCAAATGAGCCATCCGCTGGGTCCAGGTCCTCCTCCCTAAATCTCTCGCCCATCTCCCCATGGACTCGTGTCCAAGAAAAAATCTGAGGGGCAAATACCATCTCATTTAAAGAAGCCCTGCTTTCTGACTCCAGAAACATTTCTGTAGATCAAGGATTCTGTGTCCAATAGCATGAGTTTGCTGTTAGTTCCTTGCCTTCTTCATCAAGCTAAGGGGGCTCAAATCCAGATAGACCCATTTAAGGCTGAATTTAAGAAAAGTAAGAAAGCCAGTGGCTTCCCAGGTGGCTCAGTGCTCACGAAACTGCCTGCCAATCAGGAGCCACAGAAGATGCAAGTTCGATCCCTGGGTGGGGAAGATTCCCCAGGAGGAGGCAATGGCAACCCACTCCAGTATCCTCGCCTGGACAATCCCATGGACAGAGGAGCCTGGGGGCGGTTACGGTCTATGGGGTTGCAAAGAGTCAGACGCAGCTGAGCACACACACACACACACACACACACACAAGAAGGCCAGCAGGGACCAGTCTGCTTTGATTTATATGCCCTGCAAATCCACTGGGTGCCAGGCCTTCTACCAGACACTGTATATAATTGTGTTGCTTATTTTTCTCAGTTCAGGACTCTGAGCTTCAGAGAGTTAACCCTTCCCCCATCCCGCCATCAGGGAGCAGTGCGCTTAGAACATGGGACTCAGGGAGGCTGGACCCTGTGGGATCAGAGACTCCACCTGCACCAGCTGCCCTGGGCAGAGATGTCGCATCCTGGATACAGGGGCAGGTCTGATGTCCTAGCAGCTCCACCCTGCCCAGCCCGGGGAGGAGGTGGCAGACTCAGATCTCCTCCAGCACACAGCTGATCAAGGAGGAGGGAGGGGAGGGGCTGCAGGTGGCACCATCCCCAGGGCCTCAGAGAAGGCAGCTGACATCAGCCGGTGAGAAAGAAAGAATCCATTTTTAAAACAGCATAAGAAAAATTAAACTTACGGGTCCATTATTCCCTATAAAAAATCAAGTAAGGAAATAAAAATGGCTCCAAGTTGTTTTATTCTGAATTTATTTTTAATGCCAATGACAACAAAATCACTCTTTTACGTGAGTCATTTCACAAAACAGAAAACATGATTTCCTGAAATGGCATTTTTCAGAAGCTTAAAGGAAACCACAGTTTGACATGAGGAAGATGGAATGTAGCTAACTCTGTTCAACCAGGGGTCTCTTTCTCTGGAATGCTCTCCTTTCTCTAGCTAACTCCTGGTTCTCTCTGTAAATTCTATTTAAGCTGTTACTTTGTTAGAGAGGTCATTTCTGGTCACCCCCTCCTTTTAAATGAGGCCCCCCCCATTATACAATCTCAGAGAACATTGTACTTTTTCTTCATTGCACTTCCTGAATGTGTGTTCATTATTCTGTATGTGTTTGCATGCCAGACTCTTGCGACGTGATGAAGTATGTCAACCCAGACATAGCCCTGCTGTCTTAGAGCTTATGGTTTAATAGGGGGAGCAAGAAAGGTTCTGTGTCTCTCTCAGTCAATAATACTAAGAGATGCAGAACTCCCAAAAATGAATGTCTTTAAGTCCAGAACTCTGAGCGCGCATAACAGAGGACTGTGCTTACACATTTATCAAGATGTATAGCTCTCCTACCAGACATTGTTCTGTTCACCCCATGTATGTGCCCCCAGCCATTGACCCAGTGTTGGGCACATGTTAGATGCTCAGTAAATGGTTAGTGAAACTCAATGAAATGGAAAGTCGTCTGCTCTGACACATAGGTTAGTGGTGTAGTTGTTGCCTGTGGCTGTGAGTTCAAAGCTGAACCCAACAGGTCTAACAGACAAATATTTGGACTATTATCACTAACGACCCTGCAAAACACATGCCAACTCTCATCCTTAGCATGGAGTCCAAATCTAAAGAAGCATTTTTCAGCTTTAACTTCATTCTTCTCTGGACTGGGTTGGGTCCTGCTGACATGACCTTCTGGAGAAAATGCATCTGAAATGACACAAGGTTCTGCCGGGCTTCTTCTTCATCTCTCTCTGGCTGGTCCTTCTTACCATCTTCTTCAGCCACCTTCTAAGATGCTGGTCCTGCTTAGACTCCTCTCCCTCTTCTCCCACCCGAGGCCAGCAGGCGTCAAGTGGAAAGGCATAGGTCAGCTGCCGTCTAGATGAGGTTTCATTTATCTAGTTTGCTTAACAAGCACTTGTTCAGCAATGACTAAATTCCAGACACTGTTTTAGGTGCTTTATAAATAATCATTCATTTAGGGTTACAACTTACCATATGGGATTAAGGGCTGGCTGGTGGCAGAATTCTAGACTCGCATCCAAGAAATGATGGCACAAGGGACTAAACTGAAAGTCTGTCCCGCAAGCCTCCAGCACCTCCTTCCTTGAGAAATAGCCAGTTGGCTGTATCCCCGTTCTATAAACACAGCTGCAAAAGCCCCCAGTTACCACTTCTGCCCAAATAGTATCCTCTCAGCACCTCCAGCCTGATGTTGATCCCGCTGTATCCATTCCTGTTGTATGCGAATCATCCCAGGCAGATCACTCAAGTACTGCCAGGCCTGAAGATCTCAAATTGGACTATCTCTGCCTCCTTGCTCCATCTTACATGTTTTTTATAATTGCAGTATAGTTGGTTTACAATGTTGTATTAGCTTCTTCTGTACAATAAAGTGAATCAGTTGTATGTATACATATATCCCCTCCCTCTTGGACCTCCCTCCCATCCATCGCACCCTTCTCGGTCATCACAGGAAACCCAGCTGAGTTCCCTGTGCATTACAGCAGGTTCCCACTAGCTATTTATATTACACTTAGGAGTGTATTTATGGCAAGCCTAACCTCCCAATTCCTCCCACCCTCCCCTCCCCTCCTGTGTCCACCCATCCATTCTCTACATCTGTGTCTCTCTTCCTGCCCCGGAACTAGATTCATCTATACCATTTTTCTAGGTTCCACATATATGTGTTAATATACAATATCTGTTTTTCTCTTTCTGACTTACCCTATGATCCAGCAATCTCACTCCTGGGCATGTACCCTGAGAAAACCACAGTTCAACCAGTGTTCATTGTGACACTATTCATAATAGCCAGGACATGGAGACAACCTGTGTCCGTTGACAGATGAGTGGATAATGATGTGGTCCAGCTATACAATGGAATATTACTCAGCCACAAAAAGGCACTAAAGTGGGTCATTTGTAGAGATGTGGATGGACCTAGAGTCCATCTTACATGTTCCTGAAGACCCGTCTAACCTGGCCACAGTGCTCAGAATCTTCCTCTCCTCCATGGCGCATCAATTCTAATTCTACTTCTCCCATGTCTCCCAGCCCATCTTGGGCTCTCTGCTCTTCCCACCTGCACCTTCTTTCTGCGCCTTGTCACCTGGAGAGTTGTAAGAGTCTCCTCGCTGGTCTCTCCTTTGGGTCCCCACTCACAGGGACTTTCCTTCGCATCCCCTCCAAATAACCTCACAGAGAATGGACATCAGATTATGCCACTCCTCTACCTGAAATTATCCAATGGCTTTTTATTGTCTTCAGAAAAAAGCAGGGGAGTCTTTGCCTGCAAGGGGCAAGATAAACACGCTGAAATGTCTAGCCTCACCCCTTGGCATTGTGTCTTTAACACCTGTGTGTCACGAGTATCCCAGGCTTCAGGCGTCCATCCCTGCCTTGCTTACCTGTCCCTTTTGCCCCAAATCAGGCAGCTCTCTCTACATGGAGTGTGCTTCCTCTGACTGGTTAATCATTCCCTCCCTACTGACCACTAGTGAGATGGTGTAGGATAGCAGGTAAGTGTGCGGAATCTGGACCAGCCTGTGAGTGCTAAGTTGCTTCAGTGGTGTCTGACTCTTTTGGACCCTATGGACTGTACCTTGCCAGATTCTTCTGTCCATGGGATTCTCCAGGCAAGAATACTGGAGAGGGTTGCCATGCCCTCCTCCAGGGGATCTTCCTGACCCAGGGATTAAACCCACATATCTTGCATCTCCTACATTGGCAGACAGGTTCTTTACCACTAGCACCACCTAGGAAGTCCATGGACCAGTCTACCTGGATTCAAATCTTGGGTCATGTACTTGCAGTGTGACTTCAGGCTCCTCACCTTCCCATGCCTCAGTTTCCCCAGCTATTGATATGAAACAGAAATGACCGTAACCTACCTCACTGAGTTATTTCAAGGACCAAATGAGCTACTATATGTGAAGCCCTTATTAAGGTAACAAGCCCATGGCAGGTATGTGTACATTTTTATTATGATCAATTCCCACATATTACTAGGTTCATTCCCAAGCCCCTATTCATCTGCTCACTCATTCACCAAACAACTTACCTGCTTATTTCCAGTCTCTCTTACTTCACAGCAAATTCCTCGAGAGCAATGGGGACTGGGTTTTTGGCTTTGTTTTTGTTTTTGTTTTTTTGTCCTTCTAGCATTTAGCACAGAACATGGCAAAGACCAGGAATTTGGTAAAGATCCATGATACATGCAGGCATGCAAAGTCACTTCAGTCATGGACCGTAGGGCTCCTCTGTCCATGGGATTCTCCAGGGAAGAATACTGGAGTGGGTTGCCAAGCCCTCCTCCAGGGGACCTTCCCAACCCACGTTGGACCCACATCTCTTATTTCTCCAGCATTCACAGGTAGGTTCCTTACCACTAGCACCATCTGGGAAGCCCCGACATCTGCGGTACTAGTGAATAATGCTTGTTTCCACCTGTGTTCTCAACCTGGTATAGAGGGGCTGGGACACACACCTATAATGTAGGACATTTAACCACACTGGTTAGGAGAAAGGCAACGGAGGGAATATTTTCAAGGAGAGCATGTTGGTTTATGTCTCCAGGCAAGAGATGCAACCAAGCCTGAAATAGCTAATGTCTGCTTGCAATGTCTGCAGCATGATTTTAAGCATGTCCTGGAAAAGAAATAAAACAAATGTATCTTACTCCTGGTTAGGAAAGTTGGATGGTGGTATCCTCATGGACAGCTTTATAGAAGAAATGGAAGAATTAATTGAGGGCTTAAAGAAATTTTGCCTAGGCGAGGGTTAAAGCTGGCCAAACATTTTACAGGCACAAAAATGATCACCATTTTTCAGCAAATTGAAATCACTACAATTCGCTAACATGTTTTAAGCAGTAAACCAGTTAAATAACTTAATTTCTAAAAGCAGATTCTCTTGTAGATATATATATGTGGAACTGTAGCCCACCAGGCTCCTTTGTCCATGGAATTCACCAGTCAGAAGGCTAGAGTGGGTTGCCACACTCTTCTCCAGGGGATCTTCCAGATCAAAGGTTTGAATCTAGGTCTCCCACATTGCAGGCAGATTCTTTACTGTCTGAGCCGCCAGGGAAGGCCAGGCATATAATATATATTAATATATATAATATGTAATGTTATAATATTATTATAATAATATTTAATTTAATATTTAATAATAATTATTAATATAATAATAACATAATATAAAATATAATACATGATTACATATTAATATATAGTTATATATTATAATATATTATATTATATATATCAATAAAATGGTATATCATTGAGATATATACATATTGCATATATACCATTGCATACCATTGTACATAGTCTGCTATGTACACTGTGCTTGGTCGCTCAGTCATGTCCAACTCTTTGTAACCCCGGGGACTGCAGCCTGCTAGTCTTCTCTGTTCATGGGGGTTCTCCAGACAAGTATACTGGAGTTCATTGTCATGCCCTCCTCCAGGGGATCTTCCCAACCCAGGGATCAAACCCATGTCTCCTGCATTGCAGGCAGATTCTTTACCATCTGAGCTTCCAGGGAAGCCCAAGAATACTGGGTACCCTATCCCTTCTCCAGGAGATCTTCCCAACCCAGGAATCGGACAGAGGTTTCCTGCATTGCAGGCGGATTCTTTACCATCTGAGTTACTAGGAGACCCCCCATAGTCTGCTGTGGTAATAGCATGTTCCTATTTGCTGTAGTCTACACAAAACTGTGTTTCTTCTACTTTATGATAAACAGAGATGTGTTTGTAGGTAATTTTCCATACTCATGATCATTGCCTTCTCAGCTCCTATAAGAACCTAAATTCTTATAGAAGCCAACTCCTCTGAATAGAAATGAAGCACATGACTTGGAGTCAGGAGGTCTGAGCCCCTGTATCACCACTGCATTCAAACTGCATGATTAACAACTCACTTCTCTAAGTCTTGAGCTTCCTTATCAGTAAAATTAAAAATAGTACCTACATCACAAATTGGGTTCTGAGGTTTCAATGAGGTAATGCGTGTTAAGTTTTTGGAGACTGCAAAACACTGAGAATGCATAATAATAGCCCACCTACATCCCTCATGCAAAATAATGGATAATTCCAGGGTCTCTGTAAAGTCATCATGGATATTTATTTGCATTTGGAATTAGGCATGGCATCCTTTTCCGGCTTACTTTCAGTTCAGTCGCTCAGTCATGTCCGACTCTTTATGACCCCATGAGCTGCAGCATGCCAGGCTTCCCTGTCCATCACCAACTACCAGAGCTTACTCAAACTCATGTCCATTGAGTCGGTGATGCCATCCAACCATCTCATCCTATGTTGTCCCCTTCTCTTCCCACCTTCAGTCATTCCCAGCATCAGGCTTTTTTCCAAGGAGTCAGTTCCTCAGATTAGTTGGCCAAAGTATTGGAGTTTCAGCTTCTGCATCAGTCCTTCCAAGGAATATTCAGGACTGATTTCTTTTAGGATGGACTGGTTGGATCTCCTTGCAGTCCAAGGGACTCTCAAGAGTCTTCTCCAACACCACAGTTCAAAAGCATCAATTCTTCTGTGCTCAGCTTTCTTTATAGTCCAACTCTCACATCCATACATGACTACTGGAAAAACCATAGCTTTGACTGGACAGACCTTTGTTGGCAAAGTGATGTCTCTGCTTTTTAATATGCTGTCTAGGTTGGTCATAGCTTTTCTTCCAAGGAGCAAGCATCTTTTAATTTCATGGCTGCAGTCACCACCTGCAGTGATTTTGGAGCCCCCAAAAATAAAGTCTCCCATTGTTTCCACTGTTTCCCCATCTATTTGCCATGAAGTGATAGGACCAGATGCCGATCTTAGTTTTCTGAATGTTAAGTTTTAAGCCAACTTTTTCACTGTCCTCTTTCACTTTCATCAAGAGTCTCTTTAGTTCTTCTTTGCTTTCTTCCCTAAGGGTGGTGTCATATGCATATCTGAGGTTATTGGTATTTCTCCCAGCAATCTTGATTCCAGCCTGTGCTTCATCCAGTTCAGCATTTCTCATGATGTACTCTGCATGTAAGTTAAATAAGCAGGGTGACAATATGAAAAGGCAAAAAGATAGGACAATGAGAGAGGAACTCCACAGACCCATCGGTGCCCAATATGCTACTGGAGATCAGTGGAGAAATAACTCCAGAAAGAATGAGGAGACGGAGCCAAAGCAAAAACAACACCCAGTTGTGGATGTGACTGGTGATGGAAGTAAAGTCCGATGCTATAAAGAGCAATATTACGTAGGAACCTGGAATGTTAGGTCCATGAATCAAGGCAAATTGGAAGCGGTCAAACAGGAGATGGCAAGAGTGAATGTTGACATTTTAGGAATCAGTGAACTAAAAGGGACTAAACAGGTGAATTTAACTCAGATGACCATTATATCTACTACTGTGGGCAAGAATCCCTTAGAAGAAATGGAGTAGCCATCATGGTCAACAAAAGAGTCCAAAATGCAGTACTTGGATGCAATCTCAAAAACGACGGAATGATCTAAGTTGTTTTCCAAGGCAAACCATTCAATATTACAGTAATCCAAGTCTATGCCCCAACAAGTAATGCTGAAGAAGCTGAAGTTGAATGGTTCTATGAAGATCTACAAGGCCTTTAAGAACTAACTCTGAAAAAAGATGTCCTTTGCATTACAGCAGGGGATTGGAATGCAAATGTAGGAAGTCAAGAAATACCTCGAGTAACCAGCAAATTTTGCCTGAGTACAGAATGAAGCAGGGCAAAGACTAATAGAGTTTTGCCAAGAGAACACACTGGTCATAGCAAGCACCCTCTTCCAACAACACAAGAGAAGACTCTACACGTGGACATCAGCAGATGTTCAATGCTGAAATCAGACTGATTATATTCTTTGCAGCCAAAGATGGAGAAGCTCTATACAATCAGCAAAAACAAGACCAGGAGCTGACTGTGGTCAGATCATGAACTCCTTATTGCCAAATTCAGACTTAAATTGAAGAAAGTAAAGAAAACCACTAGACCATTCAGGTATGACCTAAATCAAATCCCTTATGATTATACTGTGGAAGTGACAAATAGATTCAAGGGATTAGATCTGATAGACAGAGTGCCTGAAGAACTATGGATGGAGGTTCATGACATTGTACACGAGGCAGTGACTAAGACCATCCCCATGGAAAAGAAATGCAAAAAGGCAAAATGGTTGTCTGAGGAGGGCTTACAAATAACTGTGAAAGAAGAGAAGTGAAAGGCAAAGGAGAAAATGAAAGATATACCCATTTGAATGCAGCGTTCCAAAGAATAGGAAGGAAAGATTAGAAAGCCTTCCTTAGTGATCAGTGCAAAGAAATAGAGGAAAACAATAGAATGGGGAAGACTAGAGATTTCTTCAAGAAAATCAGAGATACCAAGGGAACATTTCATGCAAAGATGGACTCAATAAAGGACAGAAATGGTATGGACCTAACAGAAGCAGAAGATATTAAGAAGTGCAAGAATACACAGAAGAACTGTACAAAAAAAGATATTTATGACTCAGATAATCACAATGATGTGATCACTCACCTAGAGCCAGACATCCTGGAATATGAAGTCAAGTGGGCCTTAGGAAGCATCACCATGGACAAAGCTAGTGGAGGTGATGGAATTCCAATTGAGCTATTTCAAATCCTGAAAGATGATGCTGTGAAAGTGCTGCACTCAGTATGCCACCAAATTTTGAAAACTCAACAGTGGCCACAGGACTGGAAAAGGTCAGTTTTCATTCCAATACCAAAAAAGGCAGTGCCAAAGAATGCTCAAACTACCACACAACTGCACTCATCTCGCAGACTAATAAAAATAAAGCTCAAAATTCTTCAAGCCAGGATTCAACAATACTTGAACCATGAACTTCCAGATGTTCAAGCTGGATTTAGAAAAGGCAGTGGAACCAAAGATCAAATTGCCAACATCCGTTGGATCATCAAAAAAGCAAGAGAGTACGTCAAGGCTCCCTTTACTAGGTTTCTCTTTTATTCACAATGACCTTTGGTTTTCTGTAGAGTAATCCTATCAATCTCTTAGGGTTTACTGAATAATTATAGTGTTGGATACATTGCATAGATTATATCATTTAATCATCACAGTAATTCCACTTTCTTTACTCCCAAAGTCAGCACCTTCATCTCTATCTCATGCTTTAAATCCCATAGATATTTTCCCCTTTACCAAACCTGTTTCTTCTAGAATTCCTATTGAAATGCAAAAACTTTATGTACATGAGTTTACATCCAGGGTTACCCACAGATAGATAGATAGAGAGACAAGCATACAGATAGAGAGCCATGTAGATAGATGGATAGAAAACAAATCGGATCATAAAATTGTGGAGGCTAAAAACATCCCAAGATCTGCTGAGGGAGACCCAGGAGAGTCAATGACTATTAACAGTTCCAGTCTGGTCCAGAGCCCTGAGACTCAGGAGAGAAATGATTTAAGTTTCAGTTTGAAAACAGCCTCAGGACCCTAGAAGAGCAAGTGTTTCTGTCCCGAGCTCAAAGGCAGGATAAGCCCAATGTCACATCTCAAACAGTCAAGCAGAAAAAGTTCCTTCTTTTGTTTCTACCCAAATTTTCAAATGAGTAGAGAAAGCCCACTCAGGAAAGGCCATCTGCTTTACCTTTACCTACCATTCATTCTACTATTGTTCAGCTCAGAAAAGAGTTTTAGCTCTGAGCAAAAACCTCTTTTAGCTTTTCCCACCAGAGTCCTGTCTATATCACAGAAATCAACCCAAAGCAATCAACTCTCCCATAGACACATATTCTGTTCTTGTCTTTTTGGCCCAGTTTGATGATCGTGATGGTGAAGGTGATGATAACATTTAACTATGATTTTTAAAATTCCTGTAACTTATCACAATCCTTTCATAATTTGCCTGACTTCATTCACACAAGCTGAAGCACGCTGCCCATTGTTCCAATACGCAGACCAAAATTTAGATACAGGGGCTAGTCTGCTCAATGTACCCAAGAGAATGAAGAGCCAAGTTGGGTTTTGAAAGTCATTTCTGTGTGACTTCTCCATCTACCACATTAGATAGTTTTGCCAAATTTAGCCAAAAGAAAATAAATCAAAAGCAAATGTATCCTGTCCACATCTCGTGGACCTCCTAACTGCACAAAGAATGCACTCTAGTTTAAGAAGCCACTTGTGTTGAACCCTTGAACTTACACAGTGAATGATTTGCGGGGAAAGAGGCAGTCATGATATTCCCCTTCACAAGTTTATTCACCACGGTAGTCTTATTTTCACTGCTCTTATAGATACACCACCAGTAGCTTCTTTTGCTTACCAGAGAGATGATTGGTTGAAATTTCTTGGCTACCCCAGGGTTAATTATGCAGGAAACATTTCTAATTAAGTCAGCTGTGCAGACTTTTATAAGACTGTCTTGGTTCTCAGGAAGTCTACCCATTCAAACATCCACGTCCCCAGACTTCAGATGCTAAACGAACTGTGCAAAAGCTCAGCAATTCCTCATGGGTAACACTGGGGTGAGTGCAGGCAGAGGGCCAATGGCAATAAGACTACTGCGCTGAAATCTCTGGTACCCTCTGGGGATTCCACTGACTTTTCTTGAGTGGGATTTAATTAAGATTTCTTTTGCTATCACAGGCATCTGTAATCATTCACCTATAGCAAGAAGTGTATAGGTTGAGGGAATGATAGGTTTGCAAGAGATTAGAGGTAGAGATTTCTCAGTTGTTCCAGGAAAATAAGATGCCAAGGGTTATGTGCACCACCAGGCTTCCCTCATAGCTCAGTTGGTAAAGAATCTGCCTGAAGTGCAAGAGACCCTGGTTTGATTCCTGGGTTGGGAAGATCCCCTGGAGAAGGAAATGGCAACCCACTCCTGTATTCTTGCCTGGTGAATCCCATGGACAGAGGAGCCTGGCGGGCTACAGTCCATGGGGTCGCAAGAGTCGGACATGACTTAGCAACTAAACCACCACTATGTGTAGGATAGCTACTTGGAACATACAACTTTGTTGTATGGCAGAAACTAACATTGCATTGTAAAGCAACTATACTCCCATTAAAAAATAAAAAGATGCCAAGTGCTGGTCACATAACCTGCCCTTCTTCAGTTTACCCTAGACTAGTACACTGGTTCTCAGACTAGATTGTGATGTGCGTGAGAGCAAGAGAACGTGTTTAGAATGCACAACCTGATGCCTGAATTCCAGAGAGTCTAAATCATAGATCTTGTGATGGGGCCTTGGAATCTGCATTTTAATGTTTCAGTGATCCAGAGAAAATACTTTAACACCTACCATAGAGGGAATCTGTATTAACCTGGTTTCCCAGAACACAAGAGCTTAAGGTATTAATGGTTGACGGCTTTATTGGAGAAGCTGATCTTAGGGAAGCTGGAATGAGGGCAAATGGGAATGTGATAGGTTAGGAATGTGAAAAGTGTTAGTCGCTCAGTCGTGTCCGACTCTTTGCGACCCCATGGACTGTAGCCTGCCAGGCTCCTCTGTCCATGGGATTTCCCAGGCAAGAATACTGGAGTGGTTAGCCATTTCCTCCTCCAGGGGATCTTCCCAACTCAGGGATTGAGCCCACATCTCTGGCACCTCCTGCATTGGCAGGAGGATTCTTTAGCCTCTAGTGCCACCTGGGAAGCCCTTGGCCCTTTCTAGTTGTATAGAAATTAAATAGAATTTGGGAATCTTGTATGAGTCAGCAAAAAAGGGGGGGAGGGCAAGAATACATTTGCTTGTGCTTATACCCCTGGTGTTTATGCTGCTCAAAAGACTGATGCGGCAATTATAGGGTATTCGTGGATGGTTCAGGGGTGGGCCCTAGAAATGGTGCCCTTACCTCTATGACAACCAATAGCAAAAAACCTGAGGAAGCCAGGGCACCATACTGAGAAGACGGGGCAGTCTATGTGTTGAAAGGCCCCAAATATTTGAATGCATTATCTCAAGTGCTATTTAAACAGAGATTACAGCTGGTCTTCCTAGGATCTCTGACCACTACCACCACAAAGGTGATTTAAAAGATGTGGTCTCCCCACCTCACTATAATACATGGCTATAATCTATCATATTTGCATTCCTACAAGACCTCAGATCATTTATTTAAAATTACAATATAAAAATGCTTCATTGAGAACAAAAGTGTATTTGGAACTGGAGATTTATGGTCTTACAGTATGAAAATTGTTTTTATACGGGAATTCCCAAAATGATGTTTCAGAGTAAGTACCACAAGCTGTGTGGCTTACAACAACAGGAATGTGTTCTATTACAGTTCTGGAAGCTAGAAGTCCTAAACCAAGGTGTCAGCTGGGTCAGCCTTCCTCCAAAGCCTCTCAGGGCGACCCTTCCTTTGCATCTTCTGGTTTCTGGGTGCCTGGGTGTCCCCTGGCTTGTGGCTGCAGAACCTCAGTCTCTGCCCCTTCTTCATGTGACTGCGTTCTCCTGTGTGTCTCTGTGTCTCCTCGGGGTGCTCTCGTTTCTGTGGGTCTCTCCTCCTCTTTTAAGAACACCAACCATCCTGGCTAGGGGGTCACCCTAACGACCTCATTTGAAGTTGATTGTATCTTCCCAGGTGGCGCTAGTAGTAAAGAACCAACCTGCCAACACAGGAGATGTAAAAGATGCGAATTTGATCCCTGGGTCAGGAAGATTCCCCTGGAGAAGGAAATGGCAACCCACTCCAGTATGCTTGCCTAGAGCATCTCCATGGACAGAGAAGCCTGGCAAACTACAGTCCATGGGGTCAGAAAGAACTGGAGCGATTGAAGCGACTGAGCGCGTGCGCGCATACACACACACACACACACACACACACGTACTGAGGATTAGGACTCGATTCAACCCATAACAGGCTTTAAAGACAAAACATGACTAAACAAATATAGTCTTTAACTACATCATTTATGTTTCCTTCTGAATCTTTTCTCCCATCAACATCATTAGAACCACTGTCACACTGCCTCTTATGCACTCTCATTCCATTTACACCAACTGCTATGATACACTGGGTCCAAGCAGAACTGTCATGTAATAATGGAATATTACTCAGCCATGAATAAGAACGAAATAATGCCATCTGCAATGGCATGGATGGATCTAGTGATTATCATAGTAAGTAAAGTAAGACAGAGAAAGATAAACATCAAAGGTATCACTTCCATGTGGAATCTTTAAAAATGTGATATAAATGAACCTATTGAAAAAATAGAAATAGACTCATAGACATAGAAAACAAGCTTAAGGTTATCAAAGGGTAAAGTGGGCCAGGATAAATTAGGAGTTTGGATTCAGTTCAGTTCAGTCGCTCAGTTGTGTCCAACTCTTTGTGACCCCATGAACCGCAGCACACCAGGCCTCCCTGACCATCACCAAGTCCCAAAGTTTACCCAAACTCATGTCCATTGACTCAGTGATGCCAGAGTTTGAATTAAGACTAATATATTAACCCTAATATATATAAAACAAATAATCAATAGGGACCTACTTGATAGCACATAGAATAATACTCAATATCTTGTAATAACTATAATGGAAAAGAATCTGAAAATTGTGTGTGTGTGTGTGTGTGTGCATGTGTGTGTAACTGGTTGTTGTTTAATTGCTAAGTTGTGTCTGACTCTTTGCATCCCCATGGACTTTAAGTTGCCAGGCTCCTCTGCCCATGGGGTTTCCCAGGCAAAAAGACTGGAGTAGGTTGCCATCTCCTTCTCCAGGGGATCTTCCTGACCCAGGAATCGAATATGCCCTGTGTCTCCTGCATTGGTAGGTGAATTCTTTACCACTGAGCCACATAATGTATATAACTGAATCACTTTGCAGTACATATGAAACTAACACAACACTGTAAATCAACTATACTTCAAATAAAAATAATTAGTTTTTTAAAAGGAGACCCAAATAAAGCAGCAGTTGTGAAAACCCAATAGCTTCCCTGATACCCCAGAATTAGCAATACTTCCCATCTGAAACTCTGTTATATATACAATATACTTATAATGAAAATCCTGTCCTCTAATTAAATGTTTAGAAGATGTACTACATATATACAATGGAATATTACTCAACCATAAAAAGGAACAAACTGGGTCATTTGTAGGGACACTGATGGACCTAGACTCTGTCATACAGAGTGAAGTAAATCAGAAAGAGAAAAACAAATGTATATCAACTCATATATATGAGCTTCCCAGGTAGCACTAGTAGTAAATAACACACCTGCCAATGCAGGAGATGTAAGAGACACACATTCAGCCCCTGGGTCGGGAAGATCCCCTGAAGAAGGGCATGGCAACCCACTCCAGTATTCTTTTCTGGAGAATCCCATGGCTAGAGGAGCCTGGTGGGCTATGGTCCATAGGGTCACAGAGCGTCAGACACGACTGAAGTGACTTAGCATACAATACAACCCATATATGTGGAATCTAGAAAAGTGGTACAGATGACCCTGTTTTCAGGGAAGAATAGAGATACATACATAGAGAACAGACAGCATGGACTGTGGGCATGGTGGGAAGGAGACAGTGGGGCAAACTGAGACAATAGCATTGACGTATACACTCTACCGTGTGGGAACTCGTCAGTAGGAAGTGGCTATAAAACACAGGAAGTCCAGCCTAGCACTTTGTGATGACCTATAGGGGCAGGATGGGGAGGTGGAAGGGAGGCTCAAAAGGGAGGGATATTTATATATATGGGGGCCTCCCCGGTGGCTCAGCGGTAAAGAAGTCACCTACAATGCAGAAGACACAGGAGACTCGGGTTCAGTCCCTGGGCCAGGAAGATCCCCTGGAGAAGGGAATGGCAACCCACTCCAGTATTCATGCCTGGAGAATCCCATGGATAGAGGAGCCTGGTGGGCTATAGTCCATAAAGTTGCAAAGAGTTGGACATGACTAAGTCACACACACACACACACACACACACACATACATACACACATAGCTGTGACTGATTTGCAATGTTACATGGCAGAAACAAGTACAACATGTAAAGCAATTATCCTCCAATTAAAAATAAGAAAAAAAAAAAACATGGTAAAACTACTAGTTGGGACAAGCAACCTGAAGCTAAGAGACATGAGTTTATCCTTGCTCAATGGTTTGCCACCTGTGGATCCCAGACAAGACTTGTAACTGAACTTTTTTGAGTCTCAAAGAAACATTGTGGACCAAGATTCAAATGAAAAGATCCAATGTTTAGAAGAGAGTCTGAAAATAGTAGTTACTCTACTGATGTCAACTATTGTTATTCTTCTTTCCTTAGAGAGAAAAGTGATGTTGGTTTCCTTCTCCTTCCCTTAAAAAATATTAAAGAGAGAGCATTAAAGAGATTAAAAGCCCTGTCCCTACTAAAAGACCAAAGGTCCAGTTTCATTTTGAATGTTGAGCTTGACTTTGTTCCTTTGATTCCTCTGTTCTTCTACCCTCCACAAACTGTTAATCACACAGGCTAAAGCAAAGCCCGTCAAGGATTCTAAGGCAGCGTTTGTGCTGTTTTCTTTTTTTCTTAATTCATTTCTTACCCCAAGACCTAAATTCAACTTATGTGAAGACAGATGGCATAAGGCCCTTTGCCCTGCCAATTTAGCAACCCTGGCAATGATTCAGGTCCTTCATGGAGAGAGAGCAATTTTGCCTACATGGTCTAAAAATACTAGTGTTTTTAACCTCTGGGAAAAATGTTTTGCAAACAACCTAAAGCAGATGAGGGGGAGGGTGGGGGAGCAGGAAAGGATGATGTCATATTCCTAGCCAGATTTGTCTAAACAAGGCTTTGCTCACAGTTTACACATAGAATTAGGAGACATAGCTGCACTGGGCTGGCAAGAGATTTGGCTAAGACATTGGGATTTGGTCCACGATGTTGGTTCTTTCCCCAACTCACCACAGTGGGTTGGGCACTTCACCTCAAAAAAACCCCACTTCCTTATTTTAAAATGAGAGGTTTAATCTGTAGCCAATTCAGTCCAACAACTGCTAGGTGATACAAGGTCGGTTTTTGGTATTGTGATGAATTCCAAGACAAGAAATAACTACAATCGCCTTCAAGAACTGTGTTAATTTATTTAAGACATATACACCCCCAAAATTCATTGCTTGGTTCCCTTTACTCTAAAATCTCTTCTCTCCAAAATTACACTTGGCTGGGTTCTTTTCAACACTCAGGCCTCAGCTGAAATGTCACCTCTGCAAAGACTCAACCCCAAATCACCTGATAGAAAGAAACCCAAACCTATACATCCTTTGTCACTCTCTGTCCTCTTAACCTACATCATTCATTCATTGCACTGGGCTTTCTTTTAAGAATTTCTTTATCACTGGAATCTCACCAGGCAGAGTAACCTCTACCTGTCCCACGGTCCTGGAAGGACAAAGCAACTAATATTCTGAGGCCATTATGGTGCCAAAGCCAGGAAGGGGCACCTGGAGACGAGGGGTCAAATGAATCAATCTATCAGCAATGTGGTGAGAACCTAACGATTCTGAGGTTGCTTTTTTCACCGTGTATGCATATGCATGCAAAGTCACTTCAGTCATGCCAGACTCTTTGAGGCCCTATGGACTCTAACCCAGCAGACTCCTTTTTCATTGGGATTCTCCCGGCAAGAATATCAGAGCGGGTTGCCATGCCCTCCTCCAGGGGATCTACCCTGCCCAGGGACTTTTTCACAATAGTGAAATTCACTCAGTCGTGTCCATCTCTTTGCGACCCCATGGACTATACAGTCCATGGAATTCTCCAGGGGAATCCCCTTCTCCAGGGGATCTTCCCACCCCAGGGATTGAACCCAGGTCTCCCGCATTGCAGGTGGATTCTTTACCAGCTGAGCCACCAGGGAAGCCCAAGAATACTGGAGTGGGTAGCCTATCCCTTCTCCAGCAGATCTTCCTGACCCAGGAATCGAACCAGGGTCTCCTGCATTGCAGGTGGACTCTTTACCAACTGGGCTATGAAGGAAGCCCTTTCCACAGTAGGTAATAGCAAAAATGGCACCAACATGGAGGCATCATTGTGGTGATTAAATACGCCTTTATGCAAAGTGCCAAGAACAATGTCTGGTATATATTGAAGTTTTAACTTTTTGTGTTAGTCCCATGAGGTTCTCCTGGAGAAAATTAATGTGAGCTAGGCAACAAATTCAAATTTAATGGAGATTTATTCATTGGTAAACCACCTAACATTCTGTGAACAGTGAATTATATGAGCCTTAGGAACCTGGGCAGAGATTTTAAGGAAAAGCTCTTTCTGCATTTACTTACCACCTTCACCTCTCTGATGGCTAAAGAACCTTAGCATGGAAGCAGCAAAATTAGGCCAGGAGATAAATCCAAAGATCAGGAACATGTTATGTTCAAAATAATGGTTTACCTCTGACCCATGAGCTATGACACTGAGTCCTGAATTTCCCTTTTTTGGGGTCAGCCTTTCTGTGGGATGTGTCAGGGTGGTTGGGCCAAGAATCAGGGAAAATATGAAGATCCCTTCTGGAAAGAAGGGACTTCAGTGGGACAAGATCCACCAGCTCTAGTTCCCCATATATGATTAGATGTGTTTGAATGTCAACTGTGTTTATGCCTGAAATTTTCCCCAAGAATCTATTTCTTGGCAGTCAGGAAAATTGACCAATGGGCAGCACAGACCCAGGTGAAATGGAGCACATAAGAAATCCATCAGAGGATAAGCCTTAAGTTCAGCAGAGGTTCTTCCCCATCCAAAGACGTCAGAGTGATACAGGAGGGAGAACATGTGGGGGCCTCATGGGATGTGTCCTGAAGGATCTGGTATAAGAGACGAGAAGGGAAAGGCAATCAGTATGAGGCAAGTCCCACTCAGGGCTCCACAGTCAGACCACCCAAGGCACCCACATAAACAGATGCTAAACTGTAATAAATCAGAAATTGTTGTTGTTTTGCTGTTTAGTTGCTAAGGCGTGTTCAACTCTTTGCAATGCCATGGACTGCAACATGCCAGGCTTCCCTGTCCTTCATATCTCCCGGAGTTTGCTCAAGTTCATGTCCATTGAGTCAGTGATGCTATCTGACCATCTTATCCTCTGCCGTCCTCTTTTCCTCTTGACTTCAGTGTTTCCCAGAATCAGAGTCTTTCTTCCAAATCAGAAATGCTGGTGCTAATTAATCCAGGTTTTCACACAGTAACTCCCATACAACTGGTAAAAAATCCAGAGATTTTGATCCATTGCAGGAGACAGTGCTGTCAACCAGGAGTTTATGAAATAAACAACACACCCACCATGATGATGCTAGACAGTCTCTTACGTTCCCAGTATATCTGTATGTGCAAGTTGCAAAGTGCAATCCCAGGCTGACACCACCCTGATGATAGATGCGTGACAGGAAGCTGAACTTGGCAGACACCACCTACTGAAAGGAAGAAACCCAAGACCACATGGGGATATTGCGATGCTCATCCCAGACCCACAAATTGATCACCTAAATTTGTTTTATTCAAAAACTTCCAAGAGAAATATGAGGAGAGTGCAAGAGTAACAGGAAAGTGGTAAAGTTAGGTCAGAACTTGCTCTTTTTTTTTTCTCCTCCAACACTTTATCTTGGCCTTAAGAGAAGAAGTAAGTTAAGAATAAAATCTGTTTCTGTATAAAATGGTTATGAGAGAGTTAATTCCTAGGTAGATTGATTCTTAGGAGTCCAAAGCCCTCAGGGAGGAGGAGAAAGAGGTCCAGGGCTCTCGAGGAGGAGAAGGGGACAAACATTTTTCTACATAGCTGTGTCTTAGTCACATGAGACATTTTTTCTTAAACTCTTGAGTTGTTATAACAACAAACTTTCTTTAAGCCTAATGATTACACAATAAACAATTAATTCATCTTTCTCAAGGGTATGTTTTTCCTTAAGCTCTGTACTAAAGATTATATAATAACAATGTGTCTTGCTCAAGGATGTATTTCTTCTTAACAAGAACCTTTTCTAAATCCAACTTGACCACCTGGAAGTTCATGGTTCACATACTGTTAAAGCCTGGCTTGGAGAATTTTGAGCACTACTTTGCTAGTGTGTGAGATGAGTGCAATTGTGCAGTCGTTTCACTAACCAGAAATCAAGTTGCCAACATCTGCTGGATCATCAAAAAAACATGCAAGTTCCAGGAAAACATCTATTTCTGCTTTATTGACTATGCCAAAGCCTGACTGTGTGGATCACAGCAAAAAAGTCTTAAAGAAATGGGAATACCAGATCTCCTGACCTGCCTTCTGAGAAATCTATATGCTGGTCAAGAAGCAACAGTTAGAACTGGACATGGAACAACAGACTGGTTCCAAATTGGGAAGGGAGTACATCAAGGCTATATATTGTCACCCTGCTTATTTAACTTATATGCAGAGTACATTATGCAAAATGCCAGGCTAGATGAAGCACAAGCTGGAATCAAGATTGCCAAGGGAAATATCAAAAACTTCATATGTGTCATATGATACCAACCTTATGGCAGAAAGCGAAGAAAAACTAGAGAGCTTCTTGATGAAAGTGAAAGAGGAGAATGAAAAAGTTGGCCTAAGATCATGGCATCTGGTCCCATCACTTCATGGCATCCAGATGGGGAAACAATGGAAACAGTGACAGGCTTTCTTTGGAGGGGCGGTGGGGGGGGGGGGGGGGCGGCTAGAAAATTACTGCAAATCGTGACTGCAGCCATGAAATTAAAAGACACTTGGAAGTAAAGTTATGACCAACATAGACAGCATATTAAAAAGCAGAGACATCACTTTGCCAACAAAGGTCCATCTAGTCAAAGCTATGGTTTTTCCAGGAGTCATAGTCATATATGGATGTGAGAGTTGGACTATAAAGAAAGCTGAGCAGCAAAGAATTGATGCTTTTGAACTGTGATGTTGGAGAAGACTCTTGAGAGTCCCTTGGACTGCAAGGAGATCCAACCAGTCCATCCTAAAGGAAATCAGTCCTGAATATTCATTGGGAGGACTGATGCTGAAGCTGAAACTCCAAAACTTTGGCCACCCGATGTGAAGAACTGACTCATTTGAAAAGACCCTGATGCTGGGAAAGATTGAAGGCAGGAGGAGAAGGGGATGACAGAGGATGAGATGTTTGGATGGTATCACTGACTCAATGGACATGGGTTTGAGTAAACTCTGGGAGTTGGTGATGGACAGGGAGGCCTGGCGTGCTGCAGTCCATGGGCTTGCAAAGAATGTGACAGGACTGAGCCACTGTGAACTGAACTGAACAAGAATCTTCTGACTAATTGTGTTATCTTATGTTGTGGCAGTGGGTCTGGTAAAACCTTTCTATTGTTAGCTCTAATCTTGTTAATTTAAGGTGTATGTTGTGGGAGTGGGTCTGGTGAAAGTATATAAGGCCTTGATAAGACTTGATAAGTGGAGCACTCTCTGATATCTATGTCAGAAGCTTTCTGGGTCCTTTATCACTGTAATAAAACTTCTGCCACACAAGAACTCAAGCCTCAAGAGTATTCAAGCCTGGGTCCTGATCCCAAAGCTAAATCTTCTTCTTCAGAGATCACAAATCCAATACCATTCACCATAAGCTATCAGTTATTTATAAGAAATCAGTTTCTAAAACAAAACTATATATCAAATTTGCTCTGAAGACCAAATTAGCATTAAAATTTAGCATGTTCTTTTTTATGGGTGAGTACTACTCCCTTGTCTATATGTACCTCATCGTCTTTATCCATTCATCTGTCTGGCCATTTAGGTTGTTTCCATACCCTGGCTATTGTAAATAGTGCTGCAATGAGTGAAGTCGCTCAGTCGTATCCGACTCTTTGCGACCCCATGGACTGTAGCCTACCAGGCTCCTCCATCTATGGGATTTTCCAGGCAAGCATACTAGAGTGGGTTGCCGTTTCCTTCTCCAGGGGATCTTCCCAACCCAGGGATCGAACCCCGGTCTCCTGCATTGCAGGCAGACGCTTTACCGTCTGAGCCACCAGGGAAGTCCTTAAAGCCTGTCACACAGAGTGAAGTAATTTAGGAAGAGAAAAACTATAAATAGTGTATATTGGCACACACATGTGGGATCTAGAAGAAAATAGTACTGATGAACCTATTTCCAGGGCAAGAACAGAGACACAGATGTGGAGAATCAACAAGTGGAGGAGAGTAGGATGAACTGGGAGGTTGGGATTGACATGAATACACTACCATGTATAGAATAAGCTAGTGGGAACCTGCTGTAAATTACAGGGAGCTCAGCTCAGCGCTCTGTGGTGACTTGGTGGGGGTGGGCATAGGGGTGGTATTCTAAGAGGGAGGGGATACACGTATACATGTAGCTGACTCATTTATTGTACAGTAGAAAACAACACAACATTGCAAAGCAATTATACTCAAAAAAAAATAATAAAATTAAATTTAACCATATGTTATGGAATAGAAAAATAAATAAAAATTGCTTTCAAAAAGTAAATAAAAATAAATTAAAACATCTCCAATTTGGGGCTCTAAAATGGTATCTCATTCTGATTTAATTTCCGTTTTCCTAATTATAAGTGGGATTGAGCAAGAAAAACAAAAGAAATCAGTTTCTCTAGAGAAACTGAGTACTCTTTGAACTCTCTGTATACTATTTTGGCATTTTCTTATGAGTCTATATTTATTCTAAAATAAAATGTTTAAATAAAAAATTATTTTTAAAGTATAGATGAAAACTTCAGTTTCTCCTCATAAGCATTAAATTCAGGGAAGTTGAAAAGACATTTTAAAATCTGTCTGAATGGGTTCCACATTGTTGACATATTTTCTTATCTACATGTATTTGTAAGATAATTTTATCATTTCATGCACTGAAAAAAATGCTATGAGGTTAGGAGTGTCCCACTCCCTTTCACAAGCAAGAAACAAGAAAATTGGTTAAATTAGATAACTTGCTGAAATCCATTCAATTAGTGGAGCCAGAAGGGATTTGAGCTAAGCTAGTGTAACTCCAAAGCCTGACAGTCTTGGAGCTCTGCCTCCCAGCGGGGTGGCAAGAGCCAGTAAAGACCTTCTTTCTCTCCATCTCAGAATCCATAGTCTGACTTGAATGTGATCGGACTTTAAAATTCCTGCTTTTTTTGTAGGATTTTGTTTCATTTTTTCTGTAAGTCTTTCTTGTGATCTACCTAAAGACATCATAGCTTGAGTGGACTACCTAGAAAGTAAAGACTGGATAAACTCACAGTGGGCTTTCCTGGTGGCTCAGTAGGTGAAGAATCTGCCTTCAGTGCATTAGACACAGGAGACACGGGTTTGATCCCTGGGTCAGGAAGATCCCCTGGAGGAGGGCGTGGCAACCCACTCCAGTATTCTTGCCTGGAGAATCCTGTGGACAGAGGAGGCTGATGGGTTACAATCCATGGGATTGCAAAGAGTCAGACATGAATGAAGCGACTGAGCGTGCACAAACTCACCCTGTCAAGTGTTGACATAGGAATGTCCTACTCAGACTCACAGGTGGCTCTGCACCCATCCTGGATCCTCTACGTGCACACTTGCGGGGCCACTTATCCACCAGCTAGCATTGCTTGTGGCCCCGTCCTGTGCTTTAGTGGCACTGTGAGAGACCCCAGGTGAAACCAAAGACCCAAGGTTAATTAGATGCCAGGTGCAGCACCGCACACAGGAGATAAGTAATTTGACCTCGAATCATCCCTCCAGGTAAGCATCACCACCCCCACCTTGCATGTGAGACTCAGAATTGTCAAGTTCTTTGCCCCAAGCCAGCCAGTCTTTCAGGGGTGCATCTGGGTAATTGTGATCTGGCTGTCAAAACCCAAACTCCTCTTGATTTTCCTAACACTCTCAGGGACTATGGACCCAATAAACTCTGGTTGAGGGGAAGAGTGTGGTGGACAAGAGATAAGGATTCACGAAGGAATTAATACAAAAGCAACTGTTATCCAAACAGAAGAAGAGTCATTCTCTAAGTCTGGTTCTCTTTTGTAAATAAATTCATTTGTATCATTTCTTTTTTAGATTCCGCATGTAAGGGATGTCATACGATATTTCACTTTCTCTGTCTGGTTCGCTTTACTCAGTATGACAATTTCTAGATCCATCCATGTTGCTTCAGATGACATTATTTCATCGTTTGTAATGGTTGAGTAATATTCCATGGTGTATATGTACCACAACTTATGGTTACCAGGTGGGAAGGGCAGGGGGAAGGTATAGTTAGGGAGTTGCATGTAGGCACTGCTAGATTTAAAATGGATAACCAACAAGGACCTGCTGTATAGCACGGGGAACTCTGTTCAATGTTATGTTGCAGCCTGGATGGGAGTGGAGTTTGGAGGGTAATGGATATGTGTGTATGTATGACTGAGTCCCTTCATTGTGCACCGGAAGCTATCACAACATTGTTAAGTGGTTATACCCCAATATAAAACAAGAAGCTTAAATTTTAAATTAATTCATTAATTTAAAAAGAATTAAATGACCATGGAATGTAGGATATAGATAACAGGAAAGAGGGAGAGATGGGTTGGAACTTGTGGGTAGCTGGGCTCAGACCCAGAAAGAAATTTCCTTGTCCATCCAGTTATGTCTGTATCACACTTCGTTCTTAGCACTCCAAGCCCCTTTTGATTTTCTAGGTTCCCCCGCTGAGCTCCTCTGTCTCTTCCACCCAGGCATTTAGTCATATAATCCTTTTGACCTTGACTCTTCTTCCTGATGTTAGATTTACTCTTCCTCCCTCTCTTACTCTTCCCTTCCGACTTCCATTCTTTCTTTCTTCCTGCTTCCTTCCCTTCCTCTCCCCCTCTCCTTTTCACTTTTGCTCTAGCAAATTCAACTCATCTTAGAGTTTAGCATCACAGCCTGACTTTAGCATCACTCCTCTTCCCAAGGAAAGTCATTCCTGAATCCAGACTACAGTATATTTGCTTCTAGTGCACCAAAAGGCTTTCTTTGTTTCTGTCTCAGAGGGGCATCACCCTGATCATTATTATGTGTTCAATATGTGTCTCTAACCTCATTTTAAGCTCCATAAGGGTAGGAACAAGATTTTTCTTTTTCACCTCTGTGTCCCATACCTAGCCCGTGATAGCAGGTAGGGGAGGTCAAGAAGTGTTGCTACCTGAATGGATGTCTGATGGGGTCATTGCATTGCATTTATCACAAGTTGTAGTTTTATAGATATTTGTGAAGCCCACTCATTTATTTTCTTTTCCTCTGATCTGAAAGTTCCAGGAGGACAAGATTAGCTTGTCTTTCACCAAACTGTATTTTCAGCACCTAATGGAGTGTTTGGCACATAGTAAATATTCAATAGATAATGAATGGATGGATGAGCTAATGAATGAATAAATGAAATTGCTGAAAAGCTATAAACATCACCTCCAGTATTAGCCATATTTTCACTGTACCAAACTGTTTTCTATTGTTTGATATGAAGCAGGGAGTTTCATAACATCAGACATGGGTTCCCATTGCAGTCCGGCCATTAACTAGATGCAAATATAGGCACTCGATTATTTGTCGATGAATGCCACAATGATCTCCTTTCTGTTTCTACCCCTTGTGTGATCTTCTCCCACACTCCTTTGGATTTGGCCGAGCATTTAGCTTTGGCTAATGAAACCATAGTAAACAGGATGCAACCAGCATCTCAGAAAAGGCTTGATTACTGAGACTTTCCCTTTCTTGCTGCACTTGGAACCCAGGGCCCATCGGGGGTGGATGAGTCCTAGCTAGCCTGCTGGATGATGAGAAGCCTTGGAAAGGAGAACTCAGGCACCTGGATGACCTCCTGACAACTGATAGAAACACAAATGGGACAATCCTACATCACCCAACTCCCTGCCAACCCACCAGCAGACACCTCATGGCCAGGTTGTCCTAGCTGTGTCCACCTCCCCAAATCTGTATATTAAAGTCCTAACCTCCAGCGTCTCAGAATATAACCTTAGCTGGAAAAAGGTCTTTAAAGAAGTGCTGTTGTTCAGTTGCTAAGTCTCGTCCAATTCTTTGTGACCCCATGGACTGCAGCACTCCAGTCTTCCCTGTCCTTCATCCTCTCCCAGAGTTTGCTTAAACTCATGTCCACTGAGCCAATAATGCCAGCCAACCATCTCATCCTTTAGTGTCCCCTTCTCCTCTTGCCTTCAATCTTTCCCAGCATCAGGGTCTTTTCCAATAAGTAGGCTCTTAAAATGAGGTCATTAGGACAGGACCTAATTCGACGTGACTGGTGTGCTTAAAAAAAAAAGGAAATATGTGGACATGGACCAGGAAGAGTGCTGTATAAATATGATGACCACTATTTATCCTTACCTCGTGTCCCTCGGAAGAAACCAACTCTGCCAACTCCTGGTTCAGACTTCTAGCCTCCAAAACTGGGAGACAACACATTTCCATTGTTTTAGCACCCACTTTGTGGAACTTTGTTATCACAGCCCCAGGAAATCACAGCCCCTGTGTTCACAGGTCCAGGCCAAACTACCGACAAAGTGACCCACACAACAGCAAACTAAATGAACTGGTTATTGCTTTGAGCCCCTGATGCAGCAGAAGCTAATTGATATGGTGGATAGATTATGGAATCTCTCCAGGCTTCAGTTTTCACAGTTACAAAGGGGTTTAAACATATTTTCCTCACCTGATTATCAGGAAGATTTAGTAGGATAATGCCTGCAAATTGCTCAGGACAGTGCCTGGCATATGAGTAACACTTAACCAGTGCTTGGGCTTCCCAGGTGATGCTAGTGGTAATGAATCGGCATGCCAATGCCGAAGATGCAAGAGGCATGGGTTCGATCCCTGGGTTGGGAAGGTCGCCTGGAGTAAGAAATGGCACCTCGCACCTGTAATCTTGCCTGGAGAATTCCCTGGGCAGAGGAGCCTGGTGGGCTACAATCCATGGGCCCTCAAAGAGTTGGACATGACTGAGCATGATTCATTAATGCTTACCTTAGCATCACCTTTGGAGTGTACGGTAAGTCAAAACCAGAGTTGTGTATCTCTGAAAATATAAACTTCTATACCTTTGAGTATATTTTAAATAACGATGGGATTCAACATCATTTTATATAAAATAGCAATTTATATAAAACTAGAGTACCGAGTGGTGAGCACCAAGAGAACAGCAGGCACTTCACAAGGACTTGCTGTCCGTTTAAATGAACTAGGATTAAGGCAGAACAAAATTAAAATATACTGAGCAACTAATATGTTCCCCAAACTTTTCCCCATGCATTTATTGAACAAATGAGCATCATTCCATTCATTTCTTGGAATATCTCTAAAGTATAAACATTACTATTTCTCAATCATAGACAGGGAAACTGGTTGAGAAATAAACTGCAACTTGTCCAAGATCACATAACTAAATATTTAGTACAGCAAGAAAAAGACCAGACTCCACATTCTCTACATCATCCCTGAAGGATTTGGTCCATATGCCTTGCAGGGGGAAGAGGGGATGTCTCAGGAAGCCATCAGCAACATCATGTCACAGGACAAATCAGTGTTCCTGAGCTGTGTTCTTAGTCGTTCAGTCGTGTCTGACTCTGTGTGACCTCATGGACTGAAGCCAGCCAGGCCCCTCTGTCCCTGGGGATTCTCCAGGCAAGACTACTGGAGTGGGTGGCCATGCCCTCCTCCAGGGCATCTTGCCAATCCAGGGATAAAACCCACATCTCCACATTACAGGCAGATTCTTTTCCATCTGAGCCACCAGCGAAGCCCAAGAATACTGGAGTGGGTAGCCTATCCCTTCTCCAAGGGATCTTCCTGACCCAAGAATCGAACTGGGGTCTCCTGCATTGCAGGCAGATTCTTTACCAGCTGAGCTACTAGGGATGCCCAATCAGTGTTCCATGTGCATATAAACCCATATGCTTCCATGTTACTCAGCAGTGTTTCCAGATGTTCTGGTAATTTCAAAGTGCCACATGAGGACCTCATGTGTCTTTAAGGACACCCTTCGGGTTTGGAGACCTCAGCCTCCTATAGCTTCATTTATTGCACTGAACTTAAGAAGAGGAAGTCCCAGCCCTAGACAGGTCACACCACCCAAGCTCTGCGGCTGCGTTTCACAGGAAACCAAACCTAAACGGACCTAGGAGGAGGGTTCTGCTAAAGGACACTGCTGAACATTGAGAATATTGCAACCCCCTGCCTCCTGGATTACCCGCTCCTGGAGTTCTCCGTGATGCCCTCACGGACCCCTCATGCAAGGGACATCTCAGCACAAGGCTTTTGGCACTCCCGACACTGTTCAGGTAACCTTGTAGGCCAGCCTCATCTGAGTGGTCATCTCACTGTCATAGAGGATCATTAAGAGAGAGCTGACAGCAAGAATAAAAGGCTTTTTTTCTAACATGAATGCTGGGCCATCTATAAAGCATCGAAAGGGAGAAAAGAAACCAGCTCCCTTGATCAGTTTTTAAAGATCCCTTTCTTCTGCTGGAAGAAGGAATCGAGATACTGACCCACAAAAATTTAAAGACGAAATGTTTTCAATCTTCTCCTGACTGTTGGCAACTCAGATTTAAGTTCAGGAGGGTCACCAGCTTTCTTGACTGATGTTAATGGCAACAGCCACCTGGAAAGGCAGCCTCCATTCAAAGTAGGCCATTAAAAGTAAAAGTTAACTCCTGGAGCCTCTGTGGGTGGATATTTCTTAAATGTTCTAAATTGAAGTGGTTTTCTTTCTGTGTTGGGCTTGAGGAGTGTGGACTTTGCAATCATTCTCATCCTCTTCCCTCTCCAGGGGTAAGGAGCTCAAGACGGAGGGTGAAGTTGGAGCAAAACGCCCACCCTCGAGGGGTGCCAGGAGGCATCTCTTCTAGATGTCTCTTCTTCTTAGAGATAAACAAATGATAGAGTTAGAATGAGACAGGAAAGAGAATGTGTCATCAAAGTGTCTATACTTTAAAGGATACTGATGTAGCTGGACTTCATCAGTACTGATTTTACTAGGATGTACCCATGTTACTTGTCTAATTATCTCTCTTTATTGTGGTGTGTGTGCATGCTAAGTTGTTTCAGTCATGACCGACTCTTTGCAACCCTATGGGCCATAGCCCACTGGGCTCTTCTGTCCATGGGATTCTCCGGGTAAGAATACTGGACTGGGTTTCCATGCCCTCCTCCAGGGGATCTTTCCCACCCAGGCATCAAACCATCATCTCTTACATCTCTCCTGTACTGGCAGGTGGGTTCTTTACCAATGAAGAAAGAGGGGCTGGGAAGCCCCTCTACTATGGCATGGTTTCTCAATGCTGTTCCTTTGGATCCCCAAGGACCACCCAGACCACAGGGAACAGTTATGTCAAAAATTAGAAAGTCAGTTGTAGGTTAGAAATAGTTATCTCAAAAACTGAGAAGTCAGTTGTAGGTTAGGCTAACTGGAGGTCAGCAGAGAAAGAACAAATTTCAGAAATTATCCGATACACAAGATAAAATATGCCCTAGAGAAGCAAGAAGGCTAACTGGGGTTTATTTAACTCTTACCAACCAGTCTATGGCAATTCACTCCAGTATTCTTACCTGGAGAATCCCTTGGACAGAGGAGCCTGGTGGGCTACAGTCCATGGGGTCATAAAGAGTCAGACACAACTTAGCGACTAAATGAGCCAGTCTATATGCATTAACTTACTTAATCCTTACACCCAAACTTGAGAGTTAGATATTGGTTTGCCTGGTTTACAGATGAAGAACTTGAGTGGCCAAGTTTTTGCACCTGATTCTGGCTGATATGAAAGGTGGCCACTGTTTCTTTGCAGCTTCATAGAGCTCACCTTAAATCCATTCTTGAGTGGTTTTTGACACTAGCCCTCATTTTAATTAATTTATTTATTATTATTATTTTTGTCTCTACTGGGATTTTGTCTCTGTGCACGGGCTTTCTCTAGTTGCAGCAAGTGTGGCCGCTCTTCACTGCAGTGTGCAGGCTTCTCATCACGGGGGCTCCTCTTCTTGTGGAGGACAACCTCAGTGGGACTGCAGGCTCAGTAGTTGTGGCATACAGGCCTAGATGCTCCATGGCATGCGGAATCTTCCCAGACCAAGGACCAAACTCGTGTCCTTGGCATTGACAGGTAGATTCTTAATCACCTGGGAAGTCCTCAGCCTAACCCTCTTAATGGTGATGTTTCTTTTCTTTTCTCCAAGGAGCTCTTTCAGAGGATTTTATGAACAACTCCATTCTAAAACCAAAGATTATGGTTTTCTATACCACCTGGCCAACCCTGGCTTAATGCCCAGGAACCTGTCCCTAGCTCGCTTTGCCATAAGTCAAGTGCTCTCTTGAAAAGACTGTAGGATTTTACATCTGATTAAGTTGATCAGGATCCAAATTCCACAGCTTGACCAGAAATGCTACTTTATTCCCTCCAGTCCTACATCTTTATAATGGAGCAAGAGCACATCACTTGTGCTGACAATTCTTTTTAGCTTCAATAATATATTCATATTAAATAACATATGAGATATATTTAATATCAGGTTGGCCAAGAAGTTCATTTGAGTGTTTCTGTAAGATGTAACTGAAAAATCCAAACATTTTGTCTAACAATATTTGGTATGTGCTCAATAAATATTTTTTTGTTTTGTTTTTTCTCTCATTGGAAAAGACTCAGATGCTGGAAAAATTGAGGTCAGGAGAAGGAGAAGACCAAGGATAAGATGGTTAGATGGGATCATTGACTCAATGCACATGAGTTTGAGCAAACTCTGGGAGATAGTGAAGGACAGGGAAGCCTGGCATGTTGTAGTTCATGGGGTTGCAAAGAGTCGGACACGACTGAGCAACTAAGCAAGGACAACTAAGTATGTGTTCAATAAATGTTGCTTTTTTCTCCATTACTTTCCTTTCCTCACCCCACATCAGTTCTGGCCTTATGCTTAAAACATGCTTACAACCAGCATGAAATTTATTAATATAGAAAGTTTTATTAATATTTTATTTTAATAATCTCATTAGAGAATAGTAACATACCATAGTTGCATAGCCTCATAGAATCAACAGAGTCCTTGGGCATTTTTTTTTTAATTTAATGATCTTAACAACTTAATGAAGTAGGCAGGGCAATGTTAGACGTTGAAACTGAGGCTCGAAAAGTTGATGAGGATGGACAGTATGGTGATGCGGAAAAGCGGCTTTGAGATCAGTCAAAACTGATATGAATGTGGGGTGTGATTTAAATACGTGTTTGGGGGTAAGTGACTTAATCTCTCTGAGTTTTGGTTAGCTGTTGTTTGGATTATGTAGTTTGAAACGGTGTGGGTTAGTACACACTAGAGGTTGCTATGAGGATGAAAGTGAATGTATATGTTGTGTCTGACACAGAGGAGACATTCAGAAAACAGATAAATAGCAACTGTATAGTGTTGCTGCCACATCACAACAGGTAGCTGAGCTAGTGCTGGAAGTACCATTTTACAAATGCCATCACAAAAAGCAGTTAGGTTCACCCTGGTAGGCAAAAGCCAAGGTCCACCAAGATTTGAGTTCTGGACAGTTGCTCCAAGCTGTGCCTACCCTTCCTAGCATGACACAAATATTCAAAGGAGTTAAATTATTGAATACAAATAAGTGGTTAAATCTAAGTCAGATTTAATATTTTTAACAGATTAAACAAAACTTTCAGCAATTTGGGGAAGTAACTTACCAATAAGACTGAGAAACATCAGATTATATAAGTTATATAGGAGTGGCTTGATAAAAATGATCATGAAAATCAGAATTATGAGAAACAGTAATCATAGAAATTTTGCTATTTTTGTTACTTCTGTAGACAGAATACTTTGGGAATCATCACCATGTTTGTTCAAAATTAAGGTTAATCGGTTTAATTTTAATCATGTTCTCCAAATACCAATGAACAGAAAAATTGCCATTTGAGTGCCTGCTGTGTGCTGGGCAATGAATACTTACTGTTTTCCACTGTTTTAGTAGATAAACTAGCTC
The DNA here is from genome assembly GCF_910594005.1 of Cervus elaphus. NCBI lineage: Eukaryota > Metazoa > Chordata > Mammalia > Artiodactyla > Cervidae > Cervus > Cervus elaphus. Next base: position 11,276,385 of record NC_057820.1, read on the forward strand.
TCACTCTGTAAAAGAGGATACCAAGGTTCAGAGAGGCTCCATACATTGTCCATTTCACAGCAGAAAGAGGAGCCAGGTCTATTGAAATCCCAAGTTCCTGCTTTTTGCACTGCACGCCATCAGGGCACCACTGAAAGTATTCAGGGTCGCGATCATAACATCACTTTCCTTCCAACTAACTGGTAGCACTTTAGGACTCCCAGATATACCATTAGCAACAGTAAAATATGTGTGTGAATTTGTTTTTTTGTACTTCATTGGTGATGCTCACTGAAACATTGCTTCCCAAACATCTAAGCCTGGAAATTAGAATCCCACCAGTTTACATGGCTCTGTGAATAGCTATTTGCCCTTTGAAATAAGATGAGCCAAAATGTCTGGACATAACATGGAAATTCAGTAGCCATGTGTTTGAAGGCATAGCCCTTATTGTGATGTCTTCTCTGTTGAATTTAGCATGAGGTAAAGATGAAGGGTGGCCAGTAGTCAAGCCCAATATCTGAGAGAATTGAGCCTTTGCAGGGCACCCAAGGACCCACACTTCATCAAATCAGCAGATTCAGAAGACTAATTTTATGCAAGGCACTCTGAGTTAACAGGACTTGAGGGCATTGTCTCACTCTGGTATTCTGGCCCATACATTCATTTTCTGTGACTTTGTTAAAAGTGCGAAGCTTGTATTCAAGTTGTAAGTTCCCTCCCAGCAGGTAAATCTACACGAGATATCAAATAACTGTCAGGAGCTAGCTTGATGAGCACAGGGTCAGAGCTGTGTCATTACAATAGCTGGATTTGCCCAGCTACTGATGATCTAATGACTTGATAGGCACCTGGGAGCCAGTCTGTGCCCTCCCCCCCCACCCCAGGGCTACTTAGGAATATTCGTAGAACTGGGCAAGTCTAGGGACAAGCTGGGCAAGTCTAGGGATCTGCTGGCCAGCTCCATCTCTCTCTGGTCCCCTCCCAGAGAACACCTTCACACTCTGCCCATCCCAGACTCCTACGTCTGTTCCCAAGTTCTCCCTACTAAGCCACCCCATCCATCTTTTGAGAAATAGATAGGCTAGGTTTGAATTCAAACCTTCCCTTCCTAGCAGGATGATTTTAGACAAGTTATTTAACTTCTCAGAAACTTAGACTACTATTTACAAACTGGAATTGGCAATACCTAACTTCTGAATGTGTGGTGAGAAATGAGATGCAGTATGTAAAATTTATATGTTACAGTGTCTAACGAGTATGAAGTGCAATATAAATGAGAGTGGCTATATTATCATTTTTTGTTTGTTTGTTTTTGTTTATCTTCTTTTTTTCATTTATTTTTATTAGTTGGAGGCTAATTACAATATTGTAGTGGGTTTTGTCATACATTGACATGAATCAGCCATGGATTTACATGTATTCCCCATCCCGATCCCCCCTCCCACCTCCCTCTCTACCCAATCCCTCTGAGAGAACAGCATCGAAACATGTATATATTATCATTTTATATTCGGACAAACCATCATTAGAATCTTTGGGAGTTTGGGTCTCTTTCTAAGAATGTTGACCCAAAGAAGTCTTATTATAAGGTCATTTCTACAGAAAAGTAATCTCATCATTTTTGCGTTTATTTTAATCAGCCATTTATCAAAGCCTTAGTAGTATCTTCCAACTTCCCAAATGTACTTGCCCCCTGAAAACACAAAGGTTTAATGAAAAAATGGTGCCAATTCCTTTAGAATACTTTCCTTGTCAATTTCATATCCTCAGTACTCCTCATGGTACATAGAAATTGCTCAGGAGTTACCTGTTGAACTAGATTTGCCTAAACAACAGTTAATAGTTTACAAAATACTTTCACTTCCATGATCTCATTTGGTCTTTAGAATCATCCTCTGAGCAAAGAAGCATGAGGGCTTATATTCCTATTTTTTCAGACGAGAGATATAGAGGCTCAAGTTGCATAATTCACGGTACAATCTGACGTACCTGGACTTAGAGACTTGCCTTGCCCCTGGCTAGGGAAGTGATCCTAAATAGAAAAGGGGCTAAAGAAAACCTTAATTACATGGAGGAAGTCCAATTTAGGAGTTAAGTTCTAAATGCGCCTGAAGTCACAAATTAAGTGATGGTCTCATCTGAATCCATACTGTGCACGTGTTTGCTAAACAGATTGGGCTCAAGAGGACTCGTGCTGAACACAATGACAGAATGGCTCAATACTAAAAAATCTGGGTCACTCGGATTGTTGCCTTACAATGGCATCTAAATTACACAGGATGTCCTGCATAGGGTTCTGGCATTCAGTAAATAGTATCATCATCATTATCATTATTATTAATTTGTATTCCTCTTGAAAGTGAAAGGGAACATCACTCAGTCCTGTCCAACTCTTTGCAACCCCATAGACGGTAGCCTGCCAGGCTCCTCTGTCCAGGGAATTCTCCAGGCAAGAATACTTGAGTGGGTTGCCATTTCCTTCTCCAGGGGCTCTTCCCCACCCAGGGACTGAAGCCAGGTCTCCCACATTGCAGGTGGATTCTTCACTGCCTGAGCCGCCAGGGAATACGGGCTTTTCAGGCCTCTTCATGTATCTTTAGGTTTCCTTCAAACTTCTCAGAAGTCCTTATGGTGAAACAGGTCCTCAGAGATGACTATCATACAGCAGGTGTCTAACAAATGACTGCTTGCAGAATAACAGTGCTTTCACCATTGGACATGAAGCATCCGTGGGAGGTAGGCTGTCCTATATGTTCTGACTGACAGATAAATAGATAGGCCCATCCCTAAATCTCAGTTTATTTTCTTGTATCTTTCTTTTCCCCAAAATTTGCCTTTGGCTCTGCCCTAATGCATTAATCAGTCAGTGGAGAATTCATCACAGTTGGGAATATTCTGATTAATCTGGGCCTGGCAGTTGTTTAGTCACTAAGTTGTGTCAGGCTCTTTTGCAACCTCAAAGACTGTATCCCACCAGGCTCCTCTGTCCATGGGATTTTCCATGCCAGAATACTGGAGTGCATTGCCATTTCCTTCTACAGAGGGATCTTCCCAACCCAGGGATGGAATTTGTGTCTCCTGCATTGCAGGTAGATTGTTTATCACTGAGCCACCCAGGAATCCCAGGCCTGGCAGGACCTGCCCCCTGTCCGTGTGCTTCTAGCACCATCTCTGAGTGCCAAGTGAGAGAAGGAGCGGGCTCAACAAGTAATTTTGAAAAAATAAGAAAACACCACTGGGATGACCCAGAGGGATGGGATGGGGAGGGAAGTGGGAGGGGGGTTCAGGGTGGGGAACACATGTAAATCCATGGCTGATTCATGTCAATGTATGGCAAAATACTTTACAATATTGTGAAGTAATTAGCCTCCAACTAATAAACATAACTGGGAAAAAATAAATAAATAAATAAAAAGAAAAAGAAAACATGAAACTAGGCTCCTGATAATCTAATTTTATTTTGCTCTAGTTCCATTTTCTCTGGACAGTAAAATAATGTTAATGAGAAAAGAGCAGAAAGAGGAAGGGAGGAGGGAAAGGAGGAGGAAGTTAAGGAAGAAGGAAGGGAGGACAAAGGGGAGAAAGGAATACGTGAAAAGCAAAACGAGTGAATGAGGAGCAGAGAGGACAAAGAAGGAGGTCGTTTACTACAAAGTAAGGGAAAGGGGGACAGGCAAAAATCTTACTGATTTTGTTACTGGAAAAAAAAGGAACTTTTTTTGCAGAAGGGAAAAAGAGATGGTTTTTGAAAACCAAAAGCACTGAGTAATAAATCCCAAAACGATAGACTGCACCCAGTTCATTAAGGGTGTTTTCAAATCACTTAAAATAAAAAACGGATGCACATGAACATGGCCTAAAGATATTTAAGGGAAGTTACTTGTTATCAAGACAGTTGCAAAATCTTTTTTAAAAATATGTCCATACTTAATAGCAGAAAAACTAGGAAAGCAATCTCCCATATTCCTTTAAAAAAAAAAATCTATAATAGCAATACACTTGTCTTCAAATGCCTCCATTCATCGAAAATCCAATAAAATTAAAAGTTAAATTAAATTTAGCTGATTGTCCTGTCCAGGGCATAGAATTAGAAATCCAATCAGCATATATCTTTCTCTAACTATGTGTACCTTTAAAATGTAACTTTCTCATTTGTGATATGAAGATAGAGGAAAATTACATGTGGTCGGGACCAAATAAATGAATATCTACATCTGAGAAATCTTGATTTCAATGTTTGCTCAAAATGTGTGCACCACGCAAACACACACACACACACACACTTCCTGCCCCTCTTCACAAAATACACAAATGTCCACACGTCACACCCTCTTTCAACTCCAAATGACAGCCACCACTTTATGGATATTGGGTGTGATTGTGTAGGGAATCAGATGAAGGTTGCATTTATTTTATATTCATTTCTTTTCTTACTTTAATGAGAAAAAGCATCCACTTTTAATTTAGACCTGCTCCTCTAGCCTTGACCCAGTTTTGGTTGCAGTTCTACACCTTAGCTTTATGACTGATTCTAACATCCTCTTCAGCAATTCTTAGTTTGCTTCTGGTCATTTCCTATATCTATTTAAGTACCTCATCATTATTACAACTATGTTTCTTAAATTTTGCAATAAACAGAGGCTAGTATTTTTATAAGCTTCATCTTTGAGGAATAAGTGAAAAATACTTGAGAGCAAAAAAAAAAAAAAAAGTCCTTACTGCAAAAGCATTGTTTTCCCTTCATGAAATATTAATTTCAGATCAGGTTGAAATGCAGGAGAAATATTTATGATAAAAATGTCTCAGGTTGGTAGCATGGGTGAACTCCCAGTGGAGAACAAGAGTTCTCCTGGATAACAAGGAAATGTGATTTGTTACTTTACATGTTTCCAATTGTTTAAACTGCTTACTATACCATAAGGGTATTAATTATCTGGGGATTAAGATTCTCCCCCAAATTCCATCTATTTACAAAGCAATTCTTTCCTTCCTAACACATCCACTGAGACCCCAGGTGGGTTACAAGCTCAGAAGCAGCCTTTCTGGTTTTAATGCCCAAATTTAATGTACATTCTTTGGGAGGTCTTAAGCATGCTCCCAGTCTGTAGAATCTTGTTTCTTTTTTTTTTTATTTCCATTTATTTTTATTAGGTGGAGGCTAATTACTTTACAATATTGTAGTGGTTTTTGCCATACATTGACATGAATCAGCCATAGATTTACATGTATTCCCAGTTTTTTCCTGAAATATTGATGTGTTTTAACCATCAAATCCATTACCTTTACAAAATACTTTTCAACCTACGAAGTGAGCAAATCTTTGGGATCATCTCCAAAATGGTGGGATTATTGGCCCAAATGAATGACCAGGGTAGGAACCCCTTTACTCTCAGAACCCCAGTCAAGCCATGCACCTCTCTTGACATAGCCCTCTTCATACCTTGAGGGAGGTGAAAGAGACTTATAGGGAGGGTAGGTTAGGATGGAACAGCTATTTCTCAAACTGAGGTTCATTTTGGACTCCCAGGGCACCCCAGAAGCCTAGGGGTCTATAAACCCCAGGGGAACAATATTACTGAAATGAAAGCATAGATGCACATGGCAAAATAGATTAATGACGAGCATACTCCAGCCCTTTCTCTTAGGCTTTGGAGCCTGGTGTACATTCAGGCAATTCTAGCACTCGGCATGGCATTTTTGATTAACCCTGTATTGGCTTCTACCTCTTAATGCAGTTGGTATTTTCCCCTGTTGGAGAAACAAACAGACATCATGAAAAAGAAAAAAAAAAATCCTCTTCCTGTGGATTCCCAGAGGGCCCAGGATCCCTTCCTGCTCAGACCCTTCCCAACCTTGGGACCTTGGAGGCCGGGTGCAGTCTCTTGGTACAGGCAGGATGAGGCAGCATCCCCATGGCAGAACCAGCTCTGGACATGTTAGCACCATTTGTAATAAGCACCCTGCTGTGGCTGACAGATGGCACGGGAGCATCACTTCCCTTTCAGCAAGAGCCACGCTTTGGCTTTATTTCTGTGGCTAACTGGAAAAAGAAACTGAAATCAATGCCTCAGTTCCTATAGAAAATGAATGCACAAAACGTGATAAAAATTTCCCCATTTCTGGGGTCTTGCAGCCTCTCAAGGTGTCCGAATGAAGGCAAGTATCTAATGATGTTATTTTATCTCAGATCACCTCCAGATCCTGGAGATTCCTGGAGAAAGACCTGCAGGCCTGGGGGGTGGCAGTAGGGGGTGTGGGAAAAGGTTCCTCAGCCTGGAGACCCTTCCCCACTCCCATTATCATGTCCCAAGTAGTGGTCAGGGTTATTTCTAAGGAACATTATAGGGGTCTTGGGAAGAAGCTCCTGACCTATAGGGAGCTGGTGGATCCCCTCTGGGTATGCCTCCACTGTATCCCACTAGCTCCTTATGTTCCTCTATTATTTATAGGTATACATCTTTAACCTCACTCCCTTACAGTTATTTATGGCACTATGGAGAACAGTATGGTGGTTTCCTAAAAAGTAAAAAGAAAACAACCACATAGCCCAGAAGCAATTTCACTACTGAGCATATACCCTCACAAAACCATAATTCAAAATGACACACGCATGCCAATGTTAACTGCAGCACTAGTCACAGTAGTCAGGACAATGAAGCAACCTGAATGTCCATCAACAGATGAATGAAAAAAGAAGACATGGCATTTATACAAAATGGAATATTACTCAGCCATTAAAAAGGAACAAACCTGGGTCATCGGTAGAGATGTGGATGGACATAGAGACTGCCATATAGAGTGAAGTCAGAAAGAGAAAAACAAATAATGTATATTAATGCACGTATGTGGAACCTAGAAGCATAATACAATAAGCCTGTTTGCAAGGAAGGGATAGAGACACAGACATAGAAAACAGACGTGGACGCGGGTGGGAGGAAGGAAGGATGAGTTGGGAGATTGGGGTTGACCCAGGCACACCACAATGGGCAAAGCTGGTACCTAGTGGGACCCTGTTATTATAGCCCAGGAGGCTCAGCTCAGTGCTCTGTGATGACCTAGAGGGGTGGGTGGAAGGGAGGACCAAGAGGGAGGACGTGTATGTACACAGAGCTGATTCACTTCATTGTGCGGCAGAAACCGGCACAATATTGTAAAGTAACTACACCTCAATAAAGCAATAATAAAAAATAAAGTGAAGCACTGTGGAAAAAGCAGACAAATGCTATGAGGGCAGAGCCTTGTTCTGTGGTGTCTAATCCCTAGTATCTCGACCATGTCCAGCACTTAGCAGACCTCAGTAAATGTTTGCTGAATACATGGATAAAATTCTGAGGAGAGCATGGCAACCCACTCCAGTGTTCTTGCCTGGAGAAGCCCCATGGACAGAGGAGCCTGGCGGGCTACAGCCCATGGGGTCGCAAAGAGTCGGACACGACTAAGCGACTAAAGCATATCACAGTCAGGTGGACTTTGATTTTACTTACTCTTTGCCTACAGACAAGATCTGACCAAGAAGCTGCGGCCTGGCGGCCTTTACCACTCTGATGTGTGTCGTAAATGTTGAGATAGAAGCAGATTTCCTTTCAACATTTCACTGAAAATTAACTCAGAAATAACTCTAAACATTTGGAGGGTTTTTGCTGAGTGGTGAGTCCCTGAGTTTCCCTTTAGGGTGAGTTTAGGACTGCTAGGGGGGGACTTCCCTTGTGGCTCAGAGGTAAAGAATCTGCCTACAATGCAGGAGATCCAGGTTTGATCTCTGGGTCAGGGAAGATCCCCTGGAGGAGGGCATGGCAACCCACTCCAGTGTTCTTGCCTGGAGAATCCCATGGGCAGAGGAGCTTGGTGGGCTACAGTCCATGGGGTTGTAAAGAGTTAGGCACGGCTGAAGTGACTGAGCACGCACGCAGGACCGCTAGGAGAATCAAGTGTGGTTATTGTACTTTCTGTAAGAGGGAGAAGTATTAATGAGTGGTGGGTGCTGAGCAGACGGAAACGAGTGGGCTGAGGTTCTTATATACACTTCCTCTGCCTCACTGCCCGGTAACATGCCTGGGGCATTTACAAAATACCAATATCTGGACTCCAGTCCGGTAGAGCTGACTCAGAATTTTGGAGGCATCAATATATTGGGTTGGCCAAAAAGTTTGTTCAGGTTTCCATAACATGTTACGGAAAAATCCAAATGAACTTTTTCACCAACCCAAGAAAGAATCCATGCCTCCCTCATCTGGTGGTCATGATATGCAGGTAAGCATTTCTTATTTCTGGAGACTAAAACCCAAAAGTGACACAGGACATTTAATTATAAAAGTTCAAGTTAATGTGAATCACTGTTTCTCCATGTCTTAGCTACCTTCTGTTGCCATGTCTTCCTGACAAGTCTTACTGACAGCTATTATGTTACCCCCATTTTACAGACAGGCAAACTGAGGCTCAGAGCAGGCAGACAAGGTGTCCCAACACCTACCTAAAACATTTGAAGGTCAATGGTTTGTAAAACCATGTTGTAGAGCAGGCTACCTACCACCTGTGAATGTTTGGCTTGGTTTTGTATAAAATAAGGACAATAAGACAGATCATATGGGGTTATTGTGACAGCAGCTAAGAACACACAGTAGACGGTCAATGTTCATTCCATTTTTTTAAAAAATGCATGTTGGGAAAGGATGGGCATGGTCTTTAATAGATGACATTTGTAAAACTGATGGACATGAAATTCTGTCTGACTCACCACATCCCATTCTCACCACATCCTTTACAAAAATGACTCAGATCGGGTAAGACCTCAGCACTCTCAGATGGGGCTTAGACATTCTTTGAGTAGAGCAAGGCACTGTGCGCCTCATGGAGTGCATGCCATCCATTCTGTCTTATGGACAGCATCACTTGACTGACTCATCCTCTGATATGGGTCAGCAAGACCCCAGTTTTGCTTTTGAAATGCCAAATAAGTTGGGCTCCCTTCATAACATTTTAAAATTCTTTTTGTACAATAGATTGCTCACATCTTTTAAAAGCCGCTAGTAAAATCTCTCTTTCAAACTTTTATTAAGATTTTAAAATACAAACCTAATAAGCACTGATGTTAAAGATTGCATAATTTTCAAAGGTTTAGGTACACAGCTAAAGCTAAGAATTCCTTCCCCAGCCACTCCTCTGTCCACCACTGATGCCCTAAGTATTAGCACTTTGTCAAAAGTCTTTCTGCAATTTTGCTCTGCAAGGAGCTCTATTAAAGAAGACAATAAAATGTGAGAAACATAATAACACACTTCCGACTTTTTTAAACCATTCTTTGTCACCAAGTATGGAGGGACTGCAGTTTTTAAATGAATTTTTTAAAGGAATCTTTGAGCTGGAAGAGACCTATTGGGCCCAACCTTTTCATTATTCTGATGGAAAAAAAAAAAATGAGGTCCATAACATTCCAATGCTTTGTTCAAGGCTACACCATGGATGGTTGGAAAAGAGCTTTCCTGACCACCTCCCCAAGGCCTCTGATCATACCTGTGATTCCTTCACACTGTACATAAGCTCGGGCCAAAAGCTAGGCACAGGGGTAGGTAACCCTCCACAAAGATAGTCTTATTTTGACTCATTTCAGCATAACTTAGAACTCCTGGTTAATGCACTCAAAGGAATGAAGTCACTATATTATAAGCAAGATATTCAAAATCATAAATGCTCCCAAAGTGGGAAAGGGGTTACAAATTTGACCTGCATTACTGTAATCAAGTCACTGAATTCCTCTAAATATTAATATCCAAAATCAATGTCCATAACCATGCTCTGTGCTTAGTCACTCAGTCGTGTCTGACTCTTTGTGACCCCATGGACTGTATCCCTCCAGACTCTTCTGTCCATGGGGATTCTCCAGGCAAGAATACTGGAGTGGGTTGCCATGCCCTCCTCCAGGGCATCTTGGCAACCCAGGGATTGAACCCAGGTCTCCCACATTTCAGGTAGATTCTTTACCATCTGAGCCACCAGGGAAGCCAAAGAATACTGGAGTGGGTAGCTTATCCCTTCTCCAGGGATCTTCCCAACCCAGGAATCAAGCCAGGGTCTCCTGAATTGCAGGCATATTCTTTACCACCTGAGCTACCAGGGAAGCCTGTGCATAACCATACATATCCAAATATAATATGACCAACATTAAAACAATTTGCAAGCTTTACTTAGTTATGCAAGGGAATGCATGTCCACATTTCCATAATGTTTATAGTTTTTAGGATATTTTCAGAGGCATCAGCTTATTTCACACTTAATACTGGAAAAGGATGACATGGACATTCCCGTTTTATAAAGGAGGAGAGACCAAGTGCTCCTACAAGGTCATGCGCTGGAACTCAGTTTTCAGTCCAGGACTCTTCCAGCAATTTATGTCCATTGTTTGTGTTATATTGATGAAGTCCTCTTCCTCACTGGACAAGACAACTTACAACGAGGCCGTGACGCTCCACACTCATCCAGAGAGAATGGCCAGAGTACCTAATGGCCAACCCCGCTTTCCCTGTGTCCTTTGCTGACCTAGAAGCACAAGGTGAGGGTTTCTGTGGGGTAGAACATAGGGTATCGGGAGAACTGGAGTTTAGTCCTAGTTCTTTGGTAACTTTCCTGAAGTCAGTGGTCCACGATCACACAACTCAAGTCCAAATCCCATCCTTTGTCATGCATGGTCCTTGACAATCAAAACCCAATAGACCTTCCCAGGTTCTTTTCCACATGCTACCAACATCCAAGCTGCTGGCCTCTGTGATCCCATCAAGCCGTGCAAAGTCTCTGTGTCACACTATATATTCTAACATCTTCACATCGTTGCACATGGCACCCGATTTACCCAGAACAACTTCCGTAAATCAAGAAGATGCTGACTTAATCTGCAAGATCCAGATCAAATATGATCTCCTTTATGAAGATCCCCTGGGCTGTCCAAGACAGAGTTGGGATTCATTCTGTTTTATCCACATCTGTTTTTATAAAACACTTTGCTAACAACCATCATAGTGGGAGTGTAGAATCTACCTTATACTGAGTTTTAGGCATGCCTGGAGGGAAGGCACAATATTTGAATAGAGTTAGTTTCCAGTAAATGGCTATTGGTTAGATGAATGAATGAATGGATGGATCGATAGACGAACACATGGGTGGCAGAATGATCTAGGAGTACCTAAAGCTCAGTGGGCAATATGGTTGAATTGCTAGGAAATGGAATGCTTAAGTCCTATAGATCTGGGCTCTTATTGCAGATGGGTGATCTTGGGTGCATAATTTAACCTCCAAGGATCTCATTCTCTTTAAGAATGAAATCCACCCTCTAACCCCCTGCACTAGCTGGGAGCCCCAGGAGGCTGATGGATAGAAGTCATACCAATGGTTCCTTACACTTGGCTTCCTGTTAAGTTTGGTCAGTGGAAGAGATTCAGGGCAGGAGACCCATGAGATGTAGATTTTTATTCCACCCACCGCAGCTCAATCTCTGCGAGTCCCTCACCTGAAAGCCACAGCTCTTTTCCCATCAGCCCTGCTTCTGGATCTCCATGACCACTGGCTCCCTTGACCCTTCTTGGCACACACACGCAGTCACAGCCCCTCAGGTCCTTCATGGTCCTTTGGGATCCCCTACACCCTGCCCACACCTTTTAAACCGTCTCTTTATTAAACTGTTCTCAAATTACCCAATTTGAGGGTGCCATCTGTTTCTTGCTGGAACCGCAACTGATCCCATGGGTAATATCCTTTATACCTCCCAGCGTCTCTGTGCAGCTAAATGGGGATCATGGATGTAAAGTCCTTATTGAATACTCTCAGGGTCTCTGCTGCTGATTTATATGGTAAGCGGGACTAATGATCTCTCCAACGCAAGCAAATACAAGCCACAAATAAAATGTGGTGTCCTACCTGAAGCAGTATATAAATGTAAATGTAACTCCCAATAAATATTTCATGGCGAAGTCACACTCTGAAAGGAAAAGCATCCTTTTTCTGCACGCACATGGGCTCTCCAGAGCAGAGCTCGGGCTAATGCGCCCTGGGTGCCCAGGGGAAGCACGAAATGGCACGTCAGGGAAAACCAGGCTTGCTCGGGATAGGTTTGCCCAGCTCCCCGGGGGGCAGATTGGATGAATGCTGACAGAAAGAGGACAGCATGTCAGGGAAGACGTCCTCTCCCCCATCCCCTCCTGAAATAAACCAATTATCAACCTGGATTGATTCTCTCTCTGTCGTTTCCTCTAAGCTGCCACCTGTATCCCGTTTTAACAGGAAGCGACAGGAGCCTGTTCACTAGAATTAAAACATGATGGGGAAGGCCCAGTAATGAGCTTGCTTTTGTTTCCACAGGCTGAGTTGAAGATCCCTCTCCTTTGCCGGGTGCCAAGAAAGATGAACAGACCGTAAGTACCGCGAGGTCGCCATGAGCGCGCATCTCGCATCTCCTCCGTGGGGACGGGAGTAGGATGCTAGAGGAGAACCACGGGGAGGATGCAGTGTGCCCACGTGGAAAGGCCGTGTGTGAGGATGTGTGTGTGCTCAGTGATTTCTGCAGGAGGTTCCTTGTTCTCCCCCAGCACAGTCGGGGGTGTGGGGATAGGCAGAGACTGGATACCCAGCATCGGGATGCCAGGAGGGCACCCAGAAATACCACCCATCCACCTCCCACCAGGGTGTGAAATGAGAATTGAGAGAACAGCAGTGCACACACTTATTCCCACAGCAGAGAGCCTGGAATCCAACTTTCTGTCTGTGGAACACCCAGGGCGGGCGCTGCAGCTGGTTTAGGATACTGTCTAAATGTGTATCTGAATCAGCAAAAATTCCTCCCATTTCGGACGTCTGTGAGTATAGTAAAAAAGACAGCAGGCCTCCAAAGTGTAAGAAATATTTTTGATGAAAAACAAAAGGCCTTTAAATTGAGAAAATTGGGTGCCCTGATTTTAAGCGCAACCTACTTGTATATTTATGGGCTTTATTTTGCCATTTGGAGAGGCAGCACCGGTTTTCTCCTCTGTGTGAAAAGAGCAATCGTTGTGTGAGAAGCAGCAAGGATGACAGAGTCAGGCAGACCTGGTATCAACCCCTCGCCTTGCCCGCTGTTTTATAGCTGCACAATATTCATGAAGTTTCACCTGTTAATAACTCCCTGGATGCTAACCCTTCCTCTGGGAAGAAGGATCTGGCCTGGGGAGGAAGACTGCCCAGGGGTAGCCCATGGTATCCAGATGATGCCTGGGTATCACAGGTGGGCACTGGGCACGTGGTTGACATCAGGTGACACAGAAGCAAAGCCCAACAAGAGACTTAGGCCCCTGTTTGGGGGGCAAAGTGGGGTTACTGTGACAGTCTCAGCAATATTTGCTACCCGTTTCTATCTGGCTTTGAGGTCGTGAATCCCTCCCCTTTAGTCCTTGCTTCTGTTTCTCTCTGCAGTTCTGTCCTGTGCCAAGAATCTCCTTCCTCAGTAGGAGAGGTATCTCCGTTTCAATACTTGAGGTGGCTTTGTTTTTAGCCAGATCTTGGTCCCTCGGCAGTTGCTCTCATCAACCTTCCCAAAGGGTAGTTTTTTGAGTTCAGCTGTAGAGTCATATTGAATGTGAAGCTGCCAATACACAGACCAGAAAACAAATCAAATCATCATAACTTCATAATCATGAGTTTTCTCCTCTGAGGATGTTGAACCTGCATCTGTACTTCCGCAGGCTCCCCAGTTGATTTGTAGAGCCTCATTAAAGTCTCAGCAGCATCTGACTGTAGAGAGATGGTTCACAGAACTGTCTCCATCACAGTACCCTGCAGAGGCATCTCCAGTATTCGTCAACTCAGGGAAGGCAGTTACGTATCAGATGTCACATGAGTGTAAAATGGAAATTCTCTTCTCTCCCCCTCCACACACACACACACACACACACAAATATACGCATTGTACATACACACAAGATTTTGTTCTGCTATGCCTTGGAGGGAGCATGCCTTCCTCTGTGAAAATCATTAACCCAGTTAGTTCAAGGCAGTAGATTTTAAATCTTACTGACCATTAGAATCATCAAGGAAGCTCCAAACAAAATTTCAGTGACTTTCCCCAGACCAAAGAAATCAGAATACCTGAACAGTGGGCTGTTCCATTAATGCACAGCTGAGTCTAACCTGCAGCTAAGCTTGCAAAATTCTGGTCTAAGATATCTTACAATTCCATAATCTAGAATTCTGATTTGCTAATGTGAAATTCTAAATGGCCTTTGTAACTACGGCTATTTACTCTGAGCCACTGGGCATTTTTACAGAGAAAGAATGAATAAACATAAATGAAAGGATGATATAGAAACAGATTATATATTTACGCACCTGCACACACATATGGGTACACACACAGTGCAAATATATGCACACGTTTTCCCCTTCAAATAGATCATCTGGGTCAAAAGCATTTACTGTACTCGCTTTTTATTGCTTATTTCACTTAACATAATCTCTTCAAGCATCATCCATCTAGTGTCAGTTTCTTTCCCTTTTTTAAAATTCTTTCAGTGAGTTTATTTATTTTTTTGGCTCATTTGTTTTTGAGAAGTATAGAACAAAATACAATTATTGGAGGACAACTGCTCTACAATATTGTGTTGGCCTCTGCCACACATCAACACGAGTCAGCCGCAGGTATACATACGCCCCCTCCCTCCTGAACCCTTCTCCCATCCTCCCCACCATCCCACCCCCCAGGTTGTCACAGCACACTGGGCTGAGCTCCTTGGAGAAGGTAGAACGGCCATTGCCAGTGACCGGGGAAGAGCAAATATGTAGCTGTTTAATGTATATAGAGTTTCCTTCAGCAAAATGAAGTGAAAATGTGAAGTTCGGTTGCACAATAAAGTGGATATACTTACCACGACTAGACCGTATACTTAAAATGGTTGAGATGGTAAATTTAAGCTTCATATTGCTTTTCTGCTATTTAACATGAGGTTCCTTTGGGAGGGATGTGCACTCTGCTGTATTTAAAATGGGCAATCTGCTATTTGGCACAGGGAACTCCAATCAATGCTGGGTGGCAGTTTGGATGAGTAGTTTGTGGGAGAGAGGTTACATGTGTATCTATGGCTGAGTCATAGATACTTCACTGCTCACCTGAAACTATCACAACATTGCTAATCAGCTGTACTCCAATATAAAATTAAAAGTTAAAAAAAAAATTTGCTGAATAGTATACACTATGCTGGGCACTGAGCTAGGCACCTCCCTTATGAAGATGAATAAGGTCTAGCCCCTGCCCGCAAGAGCATTAGCAGTACATTAAGCAAAGCATTTTAGTATTAGGTTGAAAGTGATGGGAAAGCTCCACAAATGCTACAGAGTCCAGCTGTCCTGATTCAAAATTGCTGCTGAAATTAGCAAGCTATTCTACATTTACTGTCTCTGCAACTGGCCTCCTTAGTTATCAATCAAGCTACATAAAGCCTCGTTCCTTGGAGCAAACCGGTGGAGTTAGAGTAACTGACCACACCAGTCCGCTGCTCATGACACCCTTGGGGCTGGACACAGGAGTCTCCGATCTGGTTTCCAGTATCTCTCCGTCATCCTGGACAGAACAGATAAGAACTGGTGCTGCGGCTCTGGGTTGTCTGGAAGAGACCATTAGAATGATCGCTTCCAGGACTTTCCAGTAAGAAAATGCCCTCCCTGGCTCAGCTCCTTTGGGAACTCAGACATTCAGATCAGGGACTGATGAGGGAATAAGCACCCCCAATGTGTCCCCTTTGAAATGAGCTGAGTAAACTCACTTTGATCACCCTTAAAATGATTCCTAGTTCCCTTGGAAATTTCAGAAAATATACAAATGTACCAACAGGGAAACAAAAATCACCAATTATCCTAGGACCCAGAAATAATCGTGTTTTGTTACCAATCCTTCTCATTGTTCTATGTCTTGTGTAATATTTGGAAATTTCAGCTAGTCTACTTTTAAAACTTGTATTGTTTTCAGTTATTCATTCAATAATACTGTTTTATGTTATAATCATTGTCCAACGTTAGTAAGTCCTCTTCAAAAACAGAGTGTTTTAAGGCTTGTGTTGAAAATGCACAGTCCCGTAGCCATAATTCCAAAGTCAAGAGGCTTCCAAATATTGAAAATTTTGGTAAGTAGCATGAGAACAAAATTTGACCCTTGATGAGGTGAAGTTATGGATGTTCTTCATGTATCCCACTTAGTGTGAAAACCCATGCACTTCGTGTTTAATGACTACCTGTTGCTCCAGAGCTTACTGGAAATATTACATAGTATTCAGTACATGCACAATACTACTTTTCTAAATTCCAAAATATCTTGAATTGCTAGCCCTAAGAAATTTAGAAAGCAAATGGTGCATCTGTATTTTATCTGGTGGTTTGTTTTATCTTGACCTTGGCTTTGGACATATCACTGGTTACCTATAAAGTTTTATGAGGCAGTTTTATTGCTGAGATCTAACTTAATATTTTATACTCTAGGAGTAATAGCCTGTTTCACTATGGTCCCCAGCATGCGACATTGGGTGTCTTATCACAGGTAATACAATTATTCTGTGATAGTCTAGTATTACATAAGAATACAGGCTCAATCAAATCATCTAACAAAACTTACTATTTTTTTTTTCTTGCTTTAGGGAACTTGTCTCTCATGTCTATTTTGGAGTGAGTTTTGATGGCTAAAAAATTTTTGTCTCTAAAAGAGAGAATCTTAATGGTATGGAATTCAAGCTTCCACATTTGGTTTTAAGCCCATTAGTAATAGCTCTAAGAGATAGAATTAAGACTCTCCTTTTTTCTTCAGCATGTACACATAATCTTTATTAGAACCTGTGAAAAGTGAAAGTGTTAGTCACTCAGTTGTGTCCAACTCTTTGCCACCCCATGGAGTGTAGCCTGCCAGGCTCCTCTGTCTATGGGATTTCCCAAGGAAGAATACTGGAGTGGGTTGCCATGCCCTCCTCCAGGGAATCTTTCCAACCCAGGGATCGAACCCAGGTCTCCCACATCACAGGCAGATTCTTTACCAACTGAGCCACCAGGGAAGTCCAGTTATGAACATGAAAGGGTAGAAAGGAAAATTCCTACAGGCCAGTAGGGCCTACAGGCCAGGCACCCTACTAGTCAATCTGCAGGAGGATCTCTGCCATGCTGACTGGCTTCAGCCCTAAAACACGCTTCCCGTATCACCACATAAGACCTGCCACCTTGGATAATGGCCCAGTTTGGAGTCAGTTAAAGCCACATCTCTCTGACTCCAAAGTCCATGATCTTTGTGCCAAATTGAACTGCTACACAATGATTAGGAAAGTAATCCTGTGTATATCTCACCAAGGACGCATTCCCAAACTGAATGACCTCTTTCCTTGAATGGGCATATCTTCTCTTTGAAAACTCTCCTGATGAAACTCTCTGCATCACTGGGTGGCAATAGATATCAGTTTCTCTCGAAAGGGTCCAGTTCAATGTCTAGTACACAGGAAGTCCCAATAACTAGCTCCCTCTATATGTATTGGATGTGGCATATCAGTTTTACGATAAAATGATAAAAAAAATCTTGTATAAACCCCAGGTCATTATTTCCCTCCCTGATACATGTGAACACCACTGCCTTTGACCTCAGGGAGCAACTGAGTTTTGATTTGCAGGAATTAATAAGTGTAAATCCCACTGAACCTTGGGGAAATGAGAAGCAGCAATTTGGGCATCCTGAGATCAGAGCCTTGCATCCAGCAGGGGAATCAATGTGGCCAGCTTCCCAGTTACTCAGTAGTAATTACGAACCAACTCTCGGGGCAACCAGGCTCGCCCACTGGTGCTATCAAAGCCATGGAGCTAGGATTCAGCTTCGTGGTTGGCTGGCAATTAAAAAGCTACAAGCTGTGAGAGAACATGGCTGAGATACAGGGTGAGGGTTTGACCGAGTCTGCAGACACGGCCAAAGACACCATCGCAAGAGTAGCAGGTGTGGTTAGTCCTGAGATGTATGAAGATGGGTGGTGATGGGGCAACAGAGGGGTAAAGATAGACTTTCTTCTCTCTTAATGGCAGAATTGCCAGCTGGGGATGGAACTACCTGACTGAACTCACCTACCACCACTTGGGAAGCTTCCTGCTGAACAAACTTAGTCTCCTGCTAACTAGCCACAAGGCTGGACTTTTCTTAGTATGGGTGGCCTTTAAAAACATCACCAAAAGTAAAGAAGGTTGTGACTTATTTTCATCTTTGAGTTTATTGTTATCATTCAAGTAATATATATTCACAGCTAAATACAAAATATATTTACATAAAGAAAAATGCCACTGATCAAGCCTCTGAAAAGGAGTCAACACTACTGGATTTTTGCTTTATGGCTTTTTCATACAACTATGCATCCTATTTTATTTTTTTAACTTGAATGTATTATAAATATTTTCAAATGTTACTAAAGTCATTTTCATAGCCATAGAACCTTCCATCATTTAAGCAGCTCATATTTTACCTTCTTCCACTGCTAGAAAATAACACAAACCACAGACAAATTTGACAAACTCTATTCATCTAGCCATGTCCAAATGTTAAAATGCTGTTTCATTACCTGCGATGAGCAAATCCAGCACACCCAGGGAAACTTACGAGTCTGGCCAGTGTCTGGAGAAACTGACCCCCAATGATAGCTTATAATGATCACACAGTATTTTATTATATAAAGGTGCAGAGAAATCAGAGATATGGTTTTTCTGGTATATCTTTATGGTTGGATACTCCATAAAAATCAAGTTACCAGTTGCTTGCATTTCTCCTTTACACACACCTGACACCTAAAATGAGCTGAGAGACAGCTAAGCAACAATGTATATGCAATAGGTGTAGCACCGTGTCTGGCACAGGGGGAGCATGCAATAGATATTGTAGCAGATGGTACTTTCTAAACATGGCAGCAATAACATCTCCCACCCTACCTACTCTAATGCAAGGTAACCAGGACACTCCCTATTCAGAAGTCAATCAATTTCTCCACTTCCCTTAGCGTGTGAGGGCCTGTGGCAGTGTTGACCAATGGCATATGGCAGAAGGGACGCTGCCCAGTCTGGGCAGAGGCTTTAACAGCCACGCAACTCTGCTTTCTCCCTTTGAAGACCACTTCCACCTGTCACATGCTATGACCGTCAGGCTGCGAGGAGCTCCGATCTGTGGAGAAGCCCTGGGGAGAGAGATCCCATGGAGAAGCAAGGGGCTGAGGGTCACTGGGCGCTAGGCTGAAGATCAGGAAGCCTTCTTGGGCATTCAGCTTGGTCCAGTTTTGAAATAACTCTCTGAATGTAACAGCATAATAGAACCTGAGAGGAACCCATCCAGCTAAAAACCAAGAGAGAAAAAAAATAAATTGTTTCTAAGGCGCTGTTTTGGAGGAGGGTCCTAGGTAGCCAGAAGTGACTAAGACAGATATTGGCCTTTTTATTTATATATTTTTATTTATGTTTGGCTACTCAGGTTCTTCTTTACTATGCACTGGCTTTCTCTAGTTGTGGCAAGCAGGGGTACTCTTCATTGTGATCACTGTGATGCTCGGGCTCTAGGGCATGGGCTCAGTAGTTGTGGCACATGGGCTTCGTTGCCCTGTGGTATATGGGATCTTCCTGAACCAGGGATCGAACCCATATGCCTTGCATTAGAAAACAGATTCTTAACCACTGGACCACCAGGAAAGTCCTTTGTCTGATATTTTTATCATCATTGCAGTTATTACCACAAGCTAGACTCTTTGCTGTTAGATATTCAGGATTCAACTCAGATATTTGTAGGACTTGGAAAAACTTCCATTCCAGAGGAGAATGACAGTAAATAAACAACTCCTTGCGGGCGAGCAGAGGGCTAGTAAGGAGTTCTTTGTTCCACGTGTGTGCAAATTTCTAAGGGTGCACAGAAGAGGTGCTGGTTATTCTGGAAGAGAGCAAATCTTGGGAAAGGGTATGGTGGTATTAGAAAAGACATCCTCATAGGAGGTGACGGTTGAGCTGAGCTACCGGAATGATGGAAAGTTACCGAGTAGCCAGTGGAAGACGAGTAGGGATAGACTTTCTTAAGAAATCACTGCAGCTGGAAAAGCTCAATCAGGATTTAATATAAAGGATAGTGTTACATTGACTGATAATTTGAATTTTGTTGCTTCAAAATTGAATCTAAGTAATTGGAGAGAGAATTTCTTGACAATTTATGATGGCTGGTAGAATTCTAGTTCCCATATCTCTTTAACAATGGGAAACGAAGGCCCTTAAATCCATAACCAGAAGGAGGATAAAGGCCTGAATCTCAGTTGCAATGCTTAAAATCTCATGTTGGAAGGATGGATGTTTGCTGCCATACCCTGTTCTTTGTAAATAGGCTGCAATTAGAGCATTTGTCCTACCATTTGGTGCCATTGTTGTTTATTTAAACAAAAATGCTTAGAGTAATGAAAATTCTACAGCCAGGTCAGTTTCTAAGGATTCTATCAGCAAAGATACAAGAAACTTCTTGAGGAAGAAACAGGAAGACTTCTGCCATTTCGGCAAGGCATTCTCTTCCTTTATTATCTGCAATTGCTTTAAATATTGAATAGGAACAAAAGAATAGCCATAAAATATGCATGAGGTATAAAGAATAATAAAACAGTCGATATGTGCACTCGTTCTCAATTTTTTTAAATTACTATTATTTTTGCGGTTTTTATTCACTTTTTTGTGATCACAACTCCTTACCTCCACCCCTTCACACACTGGGGAGCAACTGTCCTGAATTTTGTGTTAATCATTCACTCACTTTTATTTTTAATTTTACAATATATGGCTATATCATTAACAATAATTTGGTTTTGCTTGTTTTTGAACTTCAGATGAAAAAAATCATACCACAGGGTCTATTGTGCACAGTCACCCTGTGACTGCCTGGTTTTTAATAACTGTTTCCTTTGGTTCCATTATGAGGTCTTGAAAGTTAAAGCAAATGTCCCTCAGTCGTGTCTGACTCTTTTGAGATCTTGAGTGTTAGTAAACATTCCTGTGTCTGTTTTCTCAACTGCAAAATGAAGATAATAGCAGTGCTTTCTTTGTAGTGGTCTTATGACCAGTAAATGAGCTGATTGATATAATAAGACATTTACACATAAATGGAACATAATCTGGGTTCTGTACATAATAGTCATCATCATTCTACAATCTGTTTTATGACTATCCCAGCTTACATTTCAGAGATAATCCCTTGCTATTGTGGATAATCATAATTCCTTCAGGTTCATGCCTATGTAAGATTTTTTTATGTGCATATAATACTATTTATTGCTGTCCAATCAATAGACATTTGGATTGTTTTCCAGATTTTGCTTTTGTCAGTGCTGCTAAGAACACTCTTACTTGTGTCTTGGAGTATATACTCAAGAGTATCTGTATATAAGGGCCCCTAACGGCTCAGCAGGTGAAGAATCTGCCTGCGATGCAGGAGACACAAGAGACACAGGTTCACTCCCTGGGTCTGCAGGATGCCCTGGAGAAGGAAATGGCAACCCGCTTCAGTATTCTTGCCTGGGAAATCCTCCATGGACAGAGGAGCCTGACAGGCTAAGGTTCATGAGGTGGCAAAGACTCGAACATGACTGAGCAAATAAGCACACACACATCTGTATACAAAGGTATGTTCTCAGGATGGAAATTTCTGGATCACAAGGTATGCACAGCTCTAAATTCCAACAGGTCATGCCACCGTTTCCAAAGTCAGCAGGCCAGTTTGCACTTCCACAAGCGTGTGTACGTGGCCTGTTGGCTATGCCCTCTCATTAATCGTCCATACTAGCAGTTCTCTTGTTCACCGAACTGATAGGTGGTTTTAATTTGCCTTTTGTTGACCACAGATATGGTTAAACATCATTTCAGATACTTATTAGACATTATGCTTTTCTTGTTTGCCCAAAGTACTAGTTGAAATCGCTTGCTCACTCCTCCGTCAGGTTTTCTGTCTTTTTCATATTGAGTCATGTGAGTTATTTCTTTATTCTGTACACTTATCCCAGTTTGTGCCTTAAGTTTCATTCTCTTTTGATGTTTTCTTTTGCATAATTTTGAAGCAGCCAAGAATCATCAGCTTTTCTTTTTTATTCAATTTTAGTATTGTTTGAAAAAACTTTTCTTATCTGAGATCAGTAAAGAAGTTCCCTAGATTGAATTCCAAAATCATAAAATTTGCTTTTAATCAGCCTGCGATTGATTACTTTGAGTGTAACATGAAATCCTAGAGGAAATCAACCCTGAATATACACTGAAAGGACTGAAGCTGAAGCTGAAACTCCAATACTTTGGTCACCTGATGCAAAGAGCTGACTCAGTGGGAAAGACCCTGGTCCTGGGAAAGGCTGAAGGCAAAAGGAGAAGGGGACAGTGGAGGTTGAGATGGTTCGGTAGCATTTTCAGCTCAACGGACATGAATCTGAGCAAACTGCAGGAGATAGCGAAGGACAGGAGAGCTTGGTGGGCTGCAGCCTGTGAGGTTGCAAAGAGTCAGACACGACTTAGTGATTGAACAACAAAGTGAAGAAGGGGAGAATTGTTTTTCAAACAGATAACTTACTCAGCAACATATAATTAAAAAAAAAAAAAGCCTACCTACCCCTTCTACACGTATTTGCAACATCGTAACCAAATTTTCTTATACAGGTGGATCATTTTCTGGCCATTCTCTACTGTGCCACCTTTCCCCATGTCAATGACACAAGTTCTAATTACTGTAACTTTGTAGTAATTCATGGTATCTAGAAATCTGCAAACCCCAGTTTGCACTTTATCAATGAATTGGTTCTTGAATATTTATTCTTTCAGTTCAGTTCAGTTCAGTCGCTCAGTCATGTCCAACTCTTCGTGACCCCATGGACCACAGCATGGCAGGCCTCCCTGTCCATCACCAACTCCCGGAGTTTACTCAAACTCATCTCCATCGAGTCATTGATGTCATCCAACCATCTCATCCTCTGTCATCCCCTTCTTGTCCTACCTTCAATCTTTCCCAGCATCAGTGTCTTTTCCATTGAGTCAACTCTTCGCATGAGGTGGCCAAAGTATTGGAGCTTCAACATCAGTCCTTCCAGTGAACACCCAGGACTGATCTGCTTTAGGATGGACTGATTAGATCTCCTTGCAGTCCAAGGGACTCTCAAGAGTCTTCTCCAACACCACAGTTCAAAAGCATCAATTCTGTGGCGCTCAGCTTTCTTTATAGTCCGACTCTCACATCAGTACATGACTGCTGGAAAAACCATAGCCTTGACAAGATGGCCCTTTGTTGGCAAATTAATGTCTCTGATTTTTAATATGATGTCTAGGTTGGTCATAGCTTGTCTTCCATGGAGCAAGCATCTTTTAATTTAACGACTGCAATCACCATCTGCAGTGATTTTGGAGCCCAGAAAAATAAAGTCTGTCACTGTTTCCATTGTTTCCCCATCTATTTGCCATGAAGTGATGGGACCAGATGCCATGATCTTAGTTTTTTGAATGTTGAGTTTTAAGCCAACTTTTTCACTCTCCTCTTTCACTTTCATCAAGAGTCTCTTTAGTTCTTCTTTGCTTTCTGCCATAAGGGTATTGTCATCTGCATATCTGAGGTTATTGATATTTCTCCCGGCAATCTTGATTCCAGCTTGTGCTTCATCCAGCCCAGCATTTTGCATGATGCACTCTGTATATAAGGTAAATAAGCAGGGTAACCATATACAGCCTTGACGTACTCCTTTCCCAATTTGGAACCAGTCTGTTGTTCCATGTTCAGTTCTAACTGTTGCTTCTTGACCTGCATACAGATTCCTCAGGAGGCAAGTAAGGTGGTCTGGTATCCCCATCTCTTGAAGAATTTTCCATAGTTTGTTGTGATCCACACAGTCAAAGGCTTTGGCATAGTCAATAAAGCTGAAGTAAATGTTTTGTGATTTGCTTGATCTAATAAAATAAAATTGACTTTAAATAAAGAATGTACCCAATTTATAATTTGTATAATTTCTGAATTTATTTGTACATTTTATATTGTATTTCCATTTACCTGTCCTTTTTTCTTTGTTTTTTGCTTTCTTTTGAGTCTTCAGTTTTTCTTTTTCTGGTTTTATATGCACATGTGCATGCACTTGTGTGTATATTTTTTCTCACTCCATTATGCCTCTACTAGTTTATTAGATATGACTTATAATTCTCTTTCTGTGATCTCCCTAGATATTTTTAATATATAGTTAAATTACAAATATCTAAGGAACTTCCCGGATGGCTCAGCTGGTAATGAATCTGCCTGCAATGCAAGAGACCTCGGTTCAATCCTTGAGTCAGGAAGATGATCTGGAGGAAGAAATGGCTCAGATGGACATGACTGAGCAACTAACACTCATTTTCAAGGTTATTTAACCATCTTTTAGAATAATATATGCATTTTCCAATACTTTATTTCTAATCATCCATTCACAATTTATATGCTACTGCAGTCATGTATTTTAATTCTATATTATTTGTTAACCCCTTGAAACCATTCAGTTCAGTTAAGTCGCTCAGTCGTGTCCGACTCTTTGTGACCCCATGGACTGCAGCACGCCAGGCCTCCCTGTTCATCACCAACTCCCGGAGCTTACTCAGACTCATGTCCAATGAGTCGGTGATGCCATCCAACCATCTCATCCTCCGTTGTCCCCTTCTTCTCCTGCTTTCAATCTTTCCCAGCATCAGGGACTTTTCCAATGAGTCAGTCCTTAAGACTGTAGTATTGTTTTAAACAGTCCATGCTTTAGAATATTTATCCAAATATTTAACACAATATTTGGTCATTTTTTTCTTTTTATTTCTCAAACATTCTTGTGAAGATCACTTCCTCTTAGTAGAGCACAATTTGGAATTTTCTTTAATGTCAAGGCCCCTAATAAGAATATTAAAATGTCTTTACTTTTCCCTCATTCTTAAAATGATATCTTCATTGGACAAAAATTCCAGATTGACAGTTATTTTCCCTCTGAACTATAAAGTTATTTTTCTACACTCTGCTTCCAACCACTGCTGTGACTGAAAAATTAATTATCAGTATAATTGTCACTTTTTTGGAGGTAATATTTCTTTTCCATCTGGATGCTTCGAGGGTCTTCTCTTTGTCTTTGGTTTTCTGCAGTTTCGCTATGATGAACCCAGTGAAACTTATTTATTTGTCTCATTTTGGACACACTAATTGTGTGTCCCATGGACAGAGGAGCCTGGTGGGTTTGCGAAGAGTCAGACACGACTGAGCGACTACCAGTAGCACTTATATGGGGGCAGGGTTTGCTACTAGTCCCCGAGCACAGAATATCTTCAGTTCTCAATGTTTCAAATTCTCTGTGTTCTATGAGGCCGTAAAAATCAAAACCCATCCCCCCAACCCCGTTTTAGCAATACCATCAAGGAGAGGGCTGTTCTCAGTGTTCTGTTTCCATCTCTGAGTTCTCACTTCATTTAAATCTGGGCTCTCTCAGAGCAGTTCTTTCTGTTGCCAGCAATCAATTGCCAAAAAAAAAAATTTTTTTAAACTATTTTCCTAGGAAGTTTTAGTCAGAGTATCTTGTTCATTATGCCACAAGAAATAAATTTCTTCCTTTCATCCTATGGTATTCAATGTTTTAATTACATTTTGGTAAATTTTTAATTAAAAATAGAATAAAAGAATTTCCATGTTTTCAGTTTGATCAATGATGCTCTTATTTTTATATAAAGTAACACATCCCTGGGATTGATGTGTTCTTTACTCAATATGATTCATCACAGCTTTGCAAATGCTCATTCAACGAACATGAATTAAGTTCTTACTACTTGTCAGACTTTGTGTCATTCATATTTGTATACAGCATCTCATTCCATGTACTCATCAGAGATAGAGGGTTCTAGGGCTGAATTATATATTAAAAAGGAGAAACAGTATCAGATAGAAGTCTGTGCAAAGCAATTATTGCTTGTTACATGCCTATATTAATAGGTATATATATGTACTACCAGTTAATCCTTGTATGCATAAATGAGCAAACAAATAAACATAGCATTAAATAAATCCAAAATACATGAATGACCTTAATGCTGTGAAGGAAAGCTTGTGGAGCTTGGGCTCTAATACCAGCTTTGACAGTTCTTAAGACTAGAAGGCTGGACTGCTCAAGTCATTTCTCTGTCCCACAGTGCCCAAGATCAGTAGGAGATAATAATGCTCCATCTAATGTAATAAAAGGCATCCCAAATGGCTCAAAGAATCTGCCTGCCAATGCAGGAGACCTGGGTTCGACCTCTGGGCCAGGAAGACACCCTGGAGAAGGAAATGGCAACCCACTCCAGTATTCTTGCCTGGAAAGTGCCAGGGACAGAGGAGCCTGGTGGGCTAGAGTCCATGGGGTCACAAAGAGTTGGACTTGATTTAGTGACTAAACAACAACAATGTAATAAAAAGAGGGATTAAATAAATAAAGTATGTAAAAACACCAGTACTAAGCATCTCTTTCCTCTTAGTCATCTTTGATAACTTATCAGTTGTGTGACCTTGGACAGGTTACTACCTCGGTTTCTTAACCTATGAAATGTAAATAATAATTAATATAATTATTTTATCATCAATATAATAATTATTATATTATTATTTTATTACATTGTCATGATTACTAGATGACTTAACATATGAGTGCCTAGAACATTATCTTGAACCTGGTTTAAACCTTCATAGATTTTAGCTATTCTCATCAGTTATGGTCTCAATTTAAGAGAAACTCTAAATTGTACTAGCTTTTTTAACATAGGAAATAGCATTTTAAAAAAATGTATTTCCTCTAATTGTAAAATAGGAACACATTCATATAACTCACAAAGATAAATCAGAAAGGCATTAAAAAAAAGTAAAAGCGGCCAAAAATGGCACTCCTGCTATAACATTTTAGATTTTAGATTCAGAAAATTCTGGAAGAATGTATACTAAAATATTGGTAGTGGTCTCTGCATGTGGGGGCACAGTGATTTTTAACTTTATGTAGTAGGTACATAATGTTGATATAAGTTTAACTCTAAGTATATTCAAGCAATATAGGCATATGTTGTTCTTTAGTAGCTGTCGTATCCAACTTTTACAGGCTCCTCTGTCCGTGGGATTTCCCAGGCAAGAATACAGGAGTGGGTTGCCATTTCCTTCTCCAGGGTATCTTCCCCACCCAGGGATCGAACCCATGTCTCCAGCTTGGCAGGCAGATTCTTTACCACCAAGCCACCTGGAAGCCTATGTGCATATGTAGATATATCTAATTATCTCTTTATAATTCAGTTACTGAAATAAGGCCAGTTAGCAGTGTCTAAATTAAGACTTTAATTGATTCAGTCCTCTATTCTTTTCTTTCTTCATCCATATGTTAATTCAATCCAGCATCTATATTCATCTGTGCATCCATTCATCCA
This sequence comes from Cervus elaphus, assembly GCF_910594005.1. NCBI lineage: Eukaryota > Metazoa > Chordata > Mammalia > Artiodactyla > Cervidae > Cervus > Cervus elaphus. Next base: position 11,303,796 of record NC_057820.1, read on the forward strand.
TTTATTTCCTATGTGCAAGGCTCTGTGCTGGCTGTTAGGGACAAGTAGAGGGAGATGTCTCAGTCCCACATTTAACAATCCAGCGAAGCCAATAGAACAATGAATCTGTAAGCAAGGAGTTTCTAAACAGTAACGTATATTACATGCCAGATGGAAGTGCAGGAACACAGAAGTAAGGGCACCTGCATCCACCCCAGAGGGGTAAGTGAGGTGCAGAGCTGCAGAGACTTATGTGAAACTCAGAAAGTTTTCTTCAGAGCTTGTATTGAAGACAAGTCCCTGGTAGCGCAGCAGTAAACAATCCCCCTGCAATGCAGGAAACCTGGGTTTCAATCCCTGAGTTAGGGAAATACCCTGGAGGAGGAAATGGCCACCCACCCCAGGATTCTTGCCTGCAGAATTCCACAGACAGAAGAGCCTAGCGGGCTACTGTCCATGGTGTTACAAAGAGTCAGACAGGATAGATCGACTAACACTTTCACTTTCAGGAGTTTGCCAGGTACACACAAGAAATGCATTCCTTGGATGAGAATACTTAGTGATGTCTGGCATTCCTTCCAAGCCAATGAAGACTGCTGGTTCTGTCCTCCCCGTAAGACCAAATCTCCCTTATTTGAGAGCTGAAAGTAAGGGCATTCAATCTAGTCGTTCAGTCATGTCCAACTCTTTGCAACCCCATGGACTGCAGCATGTCAGGCTAATCTGTCCATCATGAACTCCAGGAACCTGCTCAATCTCATTTCCCTCGAATCAGTGATGCCATCCATCCATCTCATCCTCTGTTATCCACTTCTTCTCCTGCCTTCAATCTTTCCTAGCATCAGCATCTTTTCCAATGAGTCAGTTCTTGGAATCAGGTGGCCAATGTATTGGAGTTTCAGCTTCAGCATCCAATGAATATTCAGGACTTATTTCCTTTAGGATTTACTGGTTTGATCTCCTTGCAGTCCAAGGGACTCTCAAGAGTCTTCTTCAACACCACAGTTCAAAAGCATCGATTCTTCAGTGCTCAGCTTTCTTTATAGTCCAACTCTCACATCCATACATGACCACTGGAAAAACCATAGCTTTGACTAGACAGACCTTTGTTGGCATAATAGTGTCTCTGCTTTTTAATATGCTGTCTAGGCTGGTCATAGTTTTAATTATAAGGAGCAAGCACCTTTTAATTTCATGGCTGCAGTCACCATCTGCAGTGATTTTGGAGCCCCCAAAAATAAAGTCTGTCACTGTTTCCACTGTTTCCCTATCTATTTGCCATGAAGTGATGGGACCAGATGCCATGATCTTCATTTTTTGAATGCTGAGTTTTAAGCCATCTTTTTCACTCTCCTCTTTCACTTTCATCAAGAGGTTCTTTATTTCCTCTTCACTTTCTGCCATAAGGGTGGTGTCATCTTCGTATCTGAGGTTATTGATATTTCTCCCAGCAATCTTGATTCCAGCTTGTCTTCATCCAGCCTGGCATTTTGCATTATGTACTCTGCATATAAGTTAAATAAGCAGGGTGACAATATACAGCCGTGACATACTTCTTTCCTGATTTAGAACCAATTTGTTGTTCCATGTCCGGTTCTAACTGTTGCTTCTTCACCTGCTTACAGATTCCTCAGGAAGCTGGTAAGATGGTCAGGTATTCCCATCTCTTGAAGGATTTTCCACAGTTTGCTGTGATCTACACAGTTAAAAGCTTTGGCATAATCAATAAAGCAGAAATAGATGTTTTTTCTGGAATTCTCTTGCTTTTTCTATGATCCAACAGATTTTGGCAAATGATATCTGGTTCCTCTGCATTTTCTAAATCCAGCTTGAACATTTGGAATTTCACAGTTCATGTACTGTTGAAGTCTGGCTTGGAGAATTTTGAGCATTATTTTGCTAGCGTGTGAGATGAGTGCAATTGTGCTGTAGTTTGAGCATTCTTTGGCATTGCCTTCCTTTGGGATTGAAATGAAAACTGACCTTTTCCAGTCCTGTGGCCACTGCTGAGTTTTCCAAATTTGCTGGCATATTGAGTGCAGCACTTTCACAGCATCATCTTTTAATATTTCAAGTAGCTCTACTGGAATTGCATCACCTTCACTAGCTTTGTTTGTAGTGATGCTTCCTAAGGCCTACTTGGCTTTGCATTTCAGGATGTCTGGCTCTGGGTGAGTGATCACACCATCGTGATTATCTGGGTCATGAAGAAATGGATTGGTGGTGGTGGTGGTGGTGGTTTAGTCGCTCAGTCGAGTCTGACTCATTGATACTCCTTGGACTGTACCCCACCAAGCTCTTCTGTCCATGGGATTTCTCAGGCAAGAATATTGGAATGGGTTGCTATTTCCTTTTCCAAGGGATCGTCCCCACTCAGGGATCAAACTTGTATCTCCTGCTGGGCATGCAGATTCTTTACCACGGAGCCTCCTGGGAAGCCATTAAATGGATTATTAGTAAGTAAAACTGAGTTTCTTTGTTTTCTCAAGCTTTGAGCACTAGGATTTAGAAGGCTAGAACAAGGGGACAGCCATGGGCTCAGAACCAGAAAGCCTGAGCCTTCATCCCCTGTCTGCCATCCACAAGGTGTTTGAACCCAAGCAAGATCTTTATTCAATGAGTCCTGGATTTCCCTATCTAAAAAGAAATACAATAGAGTCAATTTTCTCCACCATCTTTCATTTGCTGGACGCTTAAAATGGCAGCATGTTTGATTGTGACAATAAATGACTATGGCTACAGTAAAAAGAGGTTATGCAAAAAGAGATTAAGCTTTGAAATCAACCAGACTACAGTCCCAATTTTTCCTCTGTCACTTGCTAGATAAGGGTTACATGATATAAAGTATGTAAAGCACCTGGGAAATGCCCATCATCAAATCCTCTTAATTATTGGTTCTTTGAACTTGGAGTCATAAGACAGTAACACCTCCAGCATTTAGTGACATTTGGAGACTAAGATAAATTGCCCTGTTACCTCATCTATAAATAGAGATGTCTCACAAGATTTTGGCCCCATGATGTCACTTTAGGCAATATGTGGGAAAAGTCTTAATCAGTTCAATGGTACCGAAAGGATGTGACTACTCATTACATGGTAATTTGTACAACGAGATATATTGCTGAGAAGATTAGTAACACGGTGAGGGTCCTGTCCTACAGTACCAGAGTGAGAATGAGAAATGAAGCGTAATGACGTCTCTCCTGCTTTCTGATCTATGCAGAAGGTGAATTGCCAGAATCTAATGTACAGAAAGGGGTTTCCCAGATGACTCAGTGGTAAAGAATCCATCTGCCAATGAAGGAGATGTGGAATCGATTCCTGGGTTGGGAAGATACCCTGGAGGAGGAAATGGCAACCCACTCCACTGTTCTAGCCTGGGAAAGTCCATAGACAGAGGAGCCTGGCGGGGTACAGTCCATGGGGTCACAAACAGTCAGACACTTTAGTGACCAAAGGACAACAAAATACAGAGAAGTCACAGCAGAACAAGTGGATTCAGTGTAATTGGATGTAATGAAATGGACACTAATTTAGAATCCAGAGCCCAGATTTCTTTTTAGATTCTGACCCATGTTTACGTTTTGAAGGTCAGAGCAGGAGCCTCTTTGGACTGTGGAACAGATAACTTGTCTGTGTTTATCATTTTTAGGAAATTTAATTGTTATTTTGTACTGGAGAATAGTTGGTTTACAATGTTGCATTAGTTTCAGGTACACAGCTAGTGATTCATATACACACATCCATTCTTTTTCAGATTCCTTCCCCATACAGGTTACTACAGAATACTGAGTTCCCTGTGCTATACCATAGGTCCTTATTGTTTATCTGTCTTATATATGTGTGTGAGTCGCTCAGTCATATCCAACTCTTTGCGACCCCATGGACTATAGCCTGCCAGGCTCCTCCGCCCATGGGATTCTCCAGGCAAGAATACCGGAGTAGATTGCCATTCCCTCTCCAGTCTTATATATAATAGTGTATAGTTGTGAATCCCAAACTCCTAACTTATGCCTCTTTCCCATACTTCCCATTTGGTAACTACAACCTTGTTTTTAAAGTCTATGACTGTGTTTCTGTTTTGTAAATTCGTTCATTTGTATCTTTTTTTTTTTAGATTTCACATATAAAGTGATATAGTATGATATATTTCTTTCTATTTCAGATTTATTTCACCTATTATGATAATCTCTAGGTTCACCCATATTGCTGCAAATGGTGTTATTTCACTCTTTTCACAGTTGAGTAATATTGCATTGTATACACAAACCACATCTTTATCCATTCCTCTGTTAATGGACACATAGGCCTTGCCTATATGTAAATAGTGTGCTCATTACCATCACCTAGAAGAGTATCTTGTATGAGTCAATTGAATGCATAAATGAAGCCCTTTTTATAATTAATCTTCTTCGCTATGCAATGGAGATTATAATAGCTGTCAGTTAGAATTACTGGGATAACCAAAAGAGGTCTCGCCTAGGACACAGTAGGTGCTTGACATAGAGCACATCTCTCCCGCACTGATGAGAGGCTCTGTCCTATATTGTAGGAGGATTTTTTTTTTTTTCCCATTTATTTTTATTAGTTGGAGGCTAATTACTTTACAATATTGTAGTGGTTTTTGCCATACTTTGACATGAATCAGCCATGGATTTACATGTGTTCCCCATCCCGGTCCCCCCTCCCATCTCCCTCTCCATCCCATCCCTCTGGGTCTTCCCAGTGCACCAGCCCTGAGCACTTGTCTCATGCATCCAACCTGGGCTGGTGATCTGTTTCACCCTTGATAGTATACTTGTTTCAGTGCTGTTCTCTCTGAACATCCCACCCTCGCTTTCTCCCACAGAGTCTGAAAGTCTGTTCTGTACATCTATGTCTCTTTTTCTGTTTTGCATATAGGGTTATCGTTACCATCTTCTAAAATTCCATGTATATGCGTTAGTATACTGTATGGGTCTTTATCTTTCTGGCTTACTTCACTCTGTATAATGGGCTCCAGTTTAATCCATCTCATTAGAACTGATTCAAATGAATTATTTTTAATGGCTGAGTAATATTCCATGGTGTATATGTACCATAGCTTCCTTATCCATTCGTCTGCTGATAGGCATCTAGGTTGCTTCCATGTCCTGACTATTATAAACAGTGCTGTGATGAACATTGGGGTGCATGTGTCTCTTTCAGATCTGGTTTCCTCGGTGTGTATGCCCAGAAGTGGGATTGCTGGGTCATATGGCAGTTCTATTTCCAGATGTAGGAGGATTTAATATGGCCTTTTCCTACAAGTTCCACCAGAGATCTTGTAGTATGTCCATAAGTTAAGTGCCCTTACAACTTCCACAGGGCTCTGTCTTAAATTGCCTTCTTCATTGGAATTAATGATAAACAAAATAAAACAATAGTTTTATTAAAATAGTTTCTGGTAATAACACTCAAGATACAAAAAGGACAGATGTCTAACTATTCCCCATCTCTAAAAACATTCAAATTCATAATCCAGCATCTTAGAAGTCTCATATAAAATAATCAGATAAAAGAAAGGGATGGAAGATTTTGAAAGTTCCCTAATAAGCCTTAGATTATAACTGCAGTTGCTAAGTCCCCAGTTTTCTCCAGAGCTATAGAGGGAAACCATTGAGAAAAGGAACGATTTCTTGAAAGACAGCAAGTTTTTAGAAGTAAACTCAAGGTTAGTCTGGGATAAGCCATGTCTCCTGTGCATCATACGGAACTTGGACCCAGGTGAGAAGTGTGGCCTGATCCCTGGGCCAAGGACCTGACATGAATGAAAAGCCTGGGAGGTGGAGAAATGACAACACTGCACAGGAAATGTTGGGATCAAATGTATACAATGTTCAGTGATGGCAACTAAAAGACTGGAAAAAGCAGCCTGAAGATAGGGAGAAAGGTCCAGAAAGGCTGTGCTGAGAATATTTTCTTCAGTGCAGTCTTAACAGTAAGAATCTTAGTTCAGCAAAGTTTTGCCAGAATCCATACTGCCAGATTCATAGTTTTGAAAATAATGCTGGGATTAACCAAGTTTCTATCACTACATCTGTATAAAGTGAATCCTAGTAGGCAGATATAAACAGATAGAAATAATGGTTTGAATGCTGGCCTGTTTGAGTTCCTGTAAGTCATAGAAAGTTTCATTTGCCCATGAAAACACTCAGAGTTTTACATACAAGAAAAAGAAAAGAGCAGGTAAGAGGAGACAGTCTGCCTCCATCCCATCAGCATGGCTCAGAGGAGACAAGAATTTGTTCAAAGTAGTGGGTCTAGAGAGCCACGTTTTTCTGCCAAGAAACACATGGCTTAGTTGCCCACTTCTGTCTCCTCCACTCCATCTTCCACAGGCCAGGTTCACTGGCGGTGAGAAATTTTGTCCTGACAAAATAGATTTGCCTGGGCTCATCTGGTCCAGAGCTGATAATATGTCCTAGAAACACATCACTGGGCCGTGTCATTTTGCACTTCAAGTCTTGGGTCTATTTCCAGAACTGAAACATAAGTGACATAGACTGTCTCTTCTTCCAAAGCTCTCTGGGTCTAAAAATAAATCTTAACCTTGCAAAGCTCAGTCTGTGATTCACTTCTGCTTTAGTTTTGTTTAAAAGAAGTATTAAAGTTAGCAGAACTGCCATCAGAATTTTAAAATTTCAAAATGGATATCTATAGATATAACCATAATACATGTGTTGGTATGCATACATGTGTGTGCGTGCACATGAGTGCCATTCCTAAATTACCAGTATGTACCTGATACAAGCATTATGTCATAGGATGATCCTAAAAATTATATGTGTTATTATATATTTGCCATCATTTCATGGCAAATAGAAAGGAAAAAAAGTGGAAATAGTGACATATTTTATTTCCTTGGGCTTCAAAACACTGCAGACAGTGATTGCAGCCATGAAATTAAAAGATGTTTGCTCCTTGGAAGGGAAGCTATGATAAATCTAGACAGTGCATTTAAAGGCAGAAATGTCACTTTAGTGATAAAGGTCCATATAGTCAAAGCTATGGTTTTTCCAGTAATCATGTATGGATGTGAGAGTTGGACCATAAAGAAGGCTCAATGCCAAAGAATTGATGATTTCGAACTGTGGTACTGGAGAAGACCCCTGAGAGTCCCTTGGACTGCAGGGAGGTCAAACCAGTCAATCCTAAAGGAAATCAACCCTGAAAATTCATTGGAAGGAATGATGCTAAAGCTAAAGTGACAACATTTTGGCCACCTGATAAAAAGAGCCCGACTCATTGGAAAAGACCCTGATGCTGGGGAAGATTGAAGGCACAAGGAGATGGGGACAACAGAGGATGATATGTTTGGATAGCATTACCGACTCAAGGGATCTGAGTTTGAGCAAATTCCGGGAGATAGTGAAAGACAGGGAAGCCTGGCATGCTGCAGTCCATGGGGTCACGAAAGTTGGGCATGACTCAGCCACTCAACAGCAGCAACAACACATGTATTATTGTCTTCAAACGTAAGCTGGACAAAGTACTGTGCTGTGGGCTTAGTTGCTCAGTCATGTCAGACTCTGCAACACCATGAACCCATCAGGCTCCTCTGTCCATGGGGATTCTCCAGGCAAGAATATTGGAGTGAATTGCCATGCCCTTCTCCAGGAGATCTTCCCAACCCAGGGATCGAATCCAGGTTTCCCGCATTGCAGGCAGATTCCCTACCATCTGAGCCACCAGCGAAGCCCAAGCTAGACAAAGTATGTACACTCAAATCTATCTGATTTTAACGCTGTGTTACTTCTACTTAGCCATGCTGATTTATAAGGTTCTTACCCTCAAAAGGAGAGGAATTGGTATTTCAAGAGCCACGTGGGATCTCAGAACAGTAGAGTTGAAAGTTTCCTTGAAGCACATTTACTCACATTTCAGGCATCTCGTGAGCTGTCTGTTACAGCTTGGGCACCAGCTGGACACCCAGCATGTCAATCATTCCTTCAGATGTGTCATCACACCCTGTCATCAGCTGTTAGAGGCAACAAGTGCTGTGACAAAGGATAGCCCAAGATGCTTGACATTTCAGAGAGGATCATCCACCTCAGGCTGGGGCAGGAGCCCAGAGATGAGGAGCATCAAGGAAAGTCTTCTGGAGAAAGTTTTCTGTGTTACTATTCACCCTACTCCCTTCTGGGGCTTCCCAGGCACTAGTGGTTAAAAAAAAAAAAAAAAAAAAAAAAAATCTGCCTACCAATGCAGGAGATACAAGAGATATGGGTTCAATCCTTGAGTCAGAAAATGGCATCCCTTGGAGTAGGAAATGGCAACCCACTCCAGTATTCTTGCCTAGATAATCCCATGGACAGAGGAGCCTGGTGGCTACATTCCATGGAATCACAAAGAGTCGGACACAACTGAGCGACTGAGCTCTACTCCCTTTTATGGTTTGAGGTCTTGCAGAATGAGTCACAGTAGTCAAGATGTGAAAACCACCTAAATGTCCATCAGTGAATGAATGGATAAAGAAAATGTGATATAGGCATGCACTAGAATATTATTCAGCCTAAAAATAAAAGGAAATTTTGCATTCTGCAATAACATGAGTGAACCTGGAGAACAGTAAGCTAAATGAATTAAGCCGGTCACAGAAAGACATACTGTGTAATTCTACTTGTATGAAGTATCTAAAATAGTTAAATTCATGGAATCAAAGAGTGGAATGGTGGTTGTCAGGGCCTGGGGAGAGGAAGAAATGAGGAGATATTAATCAATGGACATAAAGCTTCAATTAAGCAAAATGAGCAAATTCTAGAAATGTTCTGTCTAACATGGTACTTACAGTTAATACTATACCATGCATTTAAAAATGTATTGAGTGTAGATCTCATGTGGAAAAAAAAAATAAATAACCAACTCAGGAGTCATAACCAGGGAAAACAGTACCTACAAAAGCAGGGAGACCCATGACAGGCACCCAGCCATCAACTGGCATCTTCTAACCCTTGCCAGCTAGCAAGGATCAACACGAACACCCTGTCCATGCTATGCAGAAGTGGAAAGCTCTACCTAAGAATTTCACAAATCTCAGCATAAGTAATTGCTCAGAGCTCTCTCTGGTTCAGAATGAAGAACAAGAATTAAGAAACAGCAGGAAAATTTGACTCCACTTAGAATCGCCCTGAGCCACATTGGAACAAGTGGGAAGAGAAAAATCTGAAATACTGATCCTGTCTTTATTTTAACATTTTATATTTTCTCAGTGGATATTTTGCATTAATTTTAAAAAGTTGCACTCAAACTAGGCTTGGCTTGACTCCTGAGTTTTTTGGTGCCCCCTTAAATTTTGTTTCCAAGGTGAATGCCTCACCTGCCTCCCCCTGAGCTCTGTCCTAAGCCTCTGGTACATTCTGGGCTGCAGGACGTAGACCCAAAAGTGGGCTCTGCCTCTTACTAGTAGTGACAAAACCTCACTGTGCCTCAGTTCCCTTATCTGTAAAGTGGGGAGAATGAGAGCCCTCTCACTGAGCTGTGAGCTTTAAACTGAGTTAATACCTGGGCTGTGATAGAACATGGCCAGCCCCCTGGCAACTACAGCATTAAGTTATAACGAGGACACATAATAAGTGTGAGCCGTCGTCATCCTGCTCATCCCCACTTCTCACCATAGCAACGACCAAGACAACTCTGGTGCGTGAAGCAAGGCTTGTGGCTGAAGACTGAAGCGTAAAAGAGAATGGAAACTTCATGCCCTCCATCACACACAACTTAAATCCCACAGAAGACATTCATTCCTTGGGGCCACTTTCCCCTATTGCTCCAACCATCATGTTGCTCAGCTTCCTAACCTCCTCTTGACCCCTCCCTCTGTCCTCCTCTGCATCTCCTTCTCACCTTCTTGCTCCTATGTTGTCCAAGTTCTTGTTGATCTATACAGAATATGTTGACCTTCTCCAGCCCCATCTTCCTGTGTTAGGAAAACACGAAGCCAGTGTGTTTAATAGAGATGCAGACAAAGGGAATGACCTTGTGGACACAGTCGGGGATGGAGAGGGTGGGGCAAATTGAGAGAGGAGCGCTGACATATACGCATTGCTGCTGTTTAGTCACTAAGTCGCGTCTAACTCTTTGTGACACCATGGACTATAGCTCAGTAGACTCCTCTGTCCTTGGGATTTCCCAGCCAAGAATACCAGAGTGGGTTGCCATTTTCTTCTCCAATATATACATTACCATGTGTAAAATGGGTAGCTAGTGGGAAGTTTTCCAGGGTGCGCTAGTCATGAACAACTCACTTATCAATGCAGGTTAGACATAACAGACCTGAGTTCAATCCCTGGGTCGGGAAGAGCCCTGGAGAAGGGAATGGCTACCCACTCCAGTATTCTTGCCTGGAGAATCCCATGGACAGAGGAGCCTGGTGGGCTACAGTCCACAGGGGGACTCAGAGTAGGACACGACTGAAGTGACCTAGCACAGTGGGAAGCGGCTCTATAGGGGGCTGGGCTCGGTGCTCTGTGATGACCTAGAGGGGTGGGATGGGGAGGTTGGTGGGAAGGAGACCCAAGAGGGTGGGGATATATGCAAACACATAATTGATTCAAGTTGTTGTATAGCAGAAACTAACACAACGTTGTAAAGCAATTATCCTCCAATTAAAAAAGAAAGTAGCCCAGTGCCTGATGCATAAAAAGAATTCAGTAAATCCTACTGTTTTATTATTTATTATCATCATGTGTTCAGTCGCTAAGTTGTATCTGACTCTTTGTGACCCCATGGACTGCAGCATGCCAAGCATCCCTGTCCTTCGCTACTTATCACTATTAAAATGATATATTATTGATAGCAAAAAAAAAAAAGACTATGTAAATGATGACTTGCTGAACAACAGGGAGACACCGGCCACCCACACGGAGTCAGCAAGGAGCTGCCTCACTATCTGATCTCCCACCCCAGGATGATTTTGATTGGAGACACAGTTTCAATGCATCCACACAAAGGAAGTAGAATCACTGGATTTCGTGCTTAGAGATCCCAGAATAGGCGTGCAGTGAATGCGGGAAAGGGTAGTCCTCTGTCCCAGGTCACGAGAGAGCAGGAGACAGACAGCAGGGTAGCAAGCACCTGTTATTTACAAGGTGGTTGGGGCAGAGGTCACTAACTTCACAGACTCAACTTGAAGTGGTGATTTTAGAAGGTGCCCTGAGCAGGGAAAGCAGGAACCCCAAGCTCAGGTCCTTATCTGAATGTCCAGATTCTAGGTGGGAGCGGGTAGTCACACTGTGAAATGCCTCAGCAGTAACTCAAAATATCTGATTTCTCAGCAGACAAGCTCAGTTCAGGCCAGCTAATGTAGCCATTTTTTTTTTTTTTTAAATTTGAGGTTGTTGGTTTTTTGTTGTTTTTTTTTTTTAATGTGCAAAAAGAACATCCCAGAAACAGAGGAGGTTTTGAGTTATTAACAATGAACCACTACATCAGAAAGCCCCCTCTTCACTTTGTAAATTGGAATATAGTGCAAACAGATGTAAAAGAAGATGAACACTTTAGGATTAAATGCAAACCCTAAAGTTGTATTGAGGTTGAGGTTTTCATTGATGTTGACCAAAAAAAAAAAGTTGGGGGGGGGGATTTCCAGGTATGATAATCTAGGGAGCTATGATGATAAACATAAGAATGTTGTTTAGTCGCTAAGTCGTGTCTGACTCTTTGTGACCCCATGGGCTGTAGTCCACAGGCTCCTCTGTCCATGAGATTTCCCAGGCAAGTCTACTGGAGGGGGTTGTCACTTCCTTCTCCAGGGGATCTCTCCAAGCCAGGAACTGAACACACATATCCTGCATTGGTAGGCGGGTTCTTTACCACTGTGCCACCCGGGAAGTCAAAGAACTGAGGAATCGCAGGATACTTGGTATCGGTGATTCCCAGCAACATATCATGGAATCTCCCGCTGGGACATTTGGACTTTCATTAGGGACACTGAGAGTTTGCACTCGTGTTGTTACTGTGGAATGTCAAGTCCTAATTTTGAAAGCTGTTGGGGGCATGTTATAAATTGGAGGGATTTTGAGGATGTAGGGATACTAGTGGGCTTTCCAGGTGGTGCTGGTGGTAACGAATCTGCTTACCAGTGCAGGAGACATAAAAGACCTGGATTTGATCCCTGAATCAAGAAGATCCCCTGGAGGAGGGCATGGTAATCCACTTCAGTATTTCTGCCTCGAGAATCTGATAGTCAGAGGGGCCGGGTGGGTGAGCTACAGTCCATGGGATTGCAAAGAGATGGACACTACTGAATTGACATAGCAAGCAAGCAAAGACCAAGTCCTAGGTGGTATATGTAACTTTGGGGATTCCCTAGTGGCTCAGATTTTAAAGAATCTGCCTGCATTGCAGGAGACCCAGATTCAATTCCTCGGTTGGGAAGATGCTCTGGAGAAGGGAATGACAACCCACTCTAGTATTCCTGCCTGGAGAATTCCATGGACAGAGGAGCCTAGCAGCCCCCCGTCCATGGGGTCGCAAACAATCAGACCCAACTGAAGCAACTTAGCACACACACAGATACTAGTACAACCACTCTTTCCCCCACCCAGACCCTCCTCGACTGTTATACTCCTATGCAGGGCAGCGCGTAGGAGTATCTTCTCCTAATGTGCTATCTTTTGTTGCATCAGCATCTACCGTGGTGGCGGCAGGAAATTCTGAGATGGTAGCAATAGATAAGAGAAAGGAAATCAGGCATTATCAGGCAACCACCAAAGGCTATCTTCTTGCTTCTGGACAGTGAGCACCATCAGGATAAGGACGCTGTCTCTCTGGGTCACTGCTCTGTCCTCAGGAGGCAGCACAGACCCTGGCACAGAGCAGTCTTTCAATAGGAATTTGTTTCATTAATTTTATTAAAGTAAAATTTATTTACAATTTATTAATTTCTGCTGCACAGAGAAGTGATTCAGTTGTATGTGTATATATACATTCTTTTTCATTTTCTTTTCCATCATGGTGTATCACAGGATATCAAATGTAGTTTCCTGGGCTTTACAGTAGGACCTTATTGCCTATCCATTCGAAATGTGATCATTTGTATCTTCTAACCCCAAACTCCCAGCCCATCCTTCCTCTACTCCATGCCCCTTTGACAGCCACAAGTCTTTTCTCTATGTCAGTACATTTCTGCCTTGTAGGTAAGTTCATCTGTTAGGTTCTACATATAAATGATATATGGTATTTTCTATAGACATTGATGGATGGAAGTTATTGCCAGTGCAACTGAAAAAAAAGGAACCTAAAGATGGAATCTCATGACTGATGTCATATGCGCTCTTTCCTCTATCGTCATCCCAGGGAGGAGAAACCTGCATTTGCCTCTTCCAGGAAGAACCATTCTTATCCAGCTGACATAAGTTAGAAAGAAAACTGTGATAATAGCCCAGATCCTGAAAACTTACTTCCTAAAGTTGGACCAGCCACTTTAAAATACCATGTCTGTCTCTCTGTCCCCCTGCCTGTGTGTGGGCATATAGCCTGTCCTGTACTTGATAGATCTACTGACCATCCATCAGTGTGGATTTATCAGATACATGCTGTAGTAATTTTTAAGTGTGATTTAGAGTTTTGCGGCACTTAACATTTTGAATGTCCTTCAAAGTCCACTGTTTTACCTAGTCTTCCTAGGAGCTCTATAGGAATATCAAGGCATATATAATTATTCCCACTTTAGGGTTTAAGGTAACTGATGATTTAAAAAGTTAGATGCCTCTCCCAGAGCCATCCAGTTATTAAATGACAGTGCAACCCAGTGAGATAGATTATGGTCTTTGCTTTATTCGTTTCCCATTTCTGTCAAGTAGATGGGGATACAGAAGCTCCAAGATTGCTTGGCTCAGCCAAATTCATTCAGGTGCCATTGATGGCAGTACCAGGACTCAGGCCAGCAAAGTCAGGTGACCTGGATTTTCTTTCTAATATCCGTGCTGCCTGTCTTCTCCTTCCTCATTCTCAGTCCCCCGACTCTGTCCTGTCTGGAATGACCCCCCCTTCCCAATAGGTTCACCTTTACGATGTAAATTACATGACCGTCTGGCAAAAAAAAAATGTGTTCCTTATTCCTTCAGACCTCACTGAACACCCTGTCTGTACCCGCTCGCCCTGACTTTGCATTTGCTCATTTTGCCCCTGCATCTCAATCCGAAGCTCCCTGAAGGCAAGTGTGATGTCTTGGTCATCTCTGCATGTCCCAGAGAAACTCTGGGATGGGCATCAGGTACATGGCAAGGGGCACTGAACATGAAGTCTGAATGTATACGGCACTGAGCTGAAAATGCAATGAGCTAAAGATGGAATCTCTTTAGCTGTATATATGTCAGATTCATTTATTCATTTTCACTCTTATGTACACTTTGCATTTTTCCCCCAAAATTGATGCTAAAAAATGTTTTTCATGTATTCACGACTGCAGCTGTATTCTTGAGAAAGTGAAAGTGAAGTCACTCAGTCATGTCCAACTCTTAGCGACCCCATGGACTGTAGCCTACCAGGTGCCTCCGTCCATGGGATTCTCCAGGCAAGAGGACTGGAGTGGGTTGCCATTTCCTTCTCCATAATTGAGAGTGCTATATTAATGGGTGCTGTATTGGAAGGATGCACTTTTGGAAGGATTCATTCCTCCTCTCACGAGTTCATTTGCTCAGATGAAGAGGTCTGACAGTTGTCTACAAGTATCCTGCCCAGCATCGAGGGGAGGGGGCTCCTTCAGCCCCACAGGACAATCTGGGTGGCGCATCACAGTGTCCACTACAGACAGGCTTGGTGTGGTTCGGATTCTCTCTCAGGCGCAATAGGGAAGCCCATGGAGCGAGCCTGGTATTTGCAATTGACCCGCCACTCCATGTAAGCTCTTGTTTTCTGTTGACATGATGCTGAGTCCTTGGTACAGACCCAGACTGAACCAGCGACCCAGACTATGGGAAGCACCGGGGTTGTTTCTGCCTCCCTTGAGGCCTCTGCTCCGAGCAGCATTATCCCAGTCATGCCCCTGCAGCTACCCACCACCCCCAAGCATGCCATCCACTCCAGGGGGCCTGTGGCACCCACTCCACTCCACGAGCCCTGCCACACACAACCCAGCTGCCCCTGGGAAGCCAGCTCCTCTCTACTTAGCGGTCTAGAGCAGCCTTCAAAGCACAATCTTACTCCCCTATAGCTTTAAGACATCAGGGCAAAAATCACACATTCTGATCTAATACTTGATTTTTCTTTTTCCCATATGAAAAGCAGCCCCACCATGCTCAGAGGCTGGGGGCTGGGCAAGCTTCCAGAGGCAGCTGCCTTGAGCCTGTCTTAGCTGTGGCTTCACTTCCAGCTGTAGCAAAGGTCTGCCTCTGAAGCTCGAAGCACGGGCTCCCAGGCGGGCGCTGCCTGCTGGCTTCAGGCATCTGCCTTTCATCTGCCTCTAAGTAGGTTTCACGTTGCTGTTTTTAGTTCTTGCTACAAGGACAGCTCTTGGGCGGGGAAGCAGACACCCGCAGCGCTGAAGAGAAAGCAGAAGCGTGATGATGGGAGAGTAAGAACAATCGTAGCAGGTCATCCTCGTATAGTTCTGCGTAGTCTGTAGACTGCATCTTCAGTCTCCTGAAAAGAGCTAATGGCCCAGCCATAGAATCCCTGGGTTTTTTAGGGATTAGAAGTAAAGAATGTTTATGCAGCTTGGTTAAGATTGCACAGCAGTGAGCACTCAAGAAAGAATTGTGATACTCAGAGGGTGTGGGTGTGTGTATGTGTGTTGTAGAGAGAGGCAAAGAATGAATGATACAGGTACAGAGACAGTTAGAGAGAAACCTTTAAGATCTCTTTCAAAAATTTCAGTCCAGTCTCTGACCGATGCAAGAATGTCCTGGATAGATTCCAAAAACCAAAGCTTACTCATTGCTTCTCAAGTTAGACTACAGTGTTGTTGACTCTAAAAACTAAAGAAGTGAAAATGTTAGTCACTCAGTCGTGTCTAACTCTTTGGGACCCCATGGACTGTAACCTGCCAGGCTCCTCTGTCCGTGGGATTCTCCAGGCAAGAATACTGGAGTGGGTTGCCATTCCCTTCTCAAGGAGATCTTCCTGACCCAAGACATTAAACTGAAAATAGGAGACAGTAGAACAGAACACAGACTCTAAATGATGGGCAGTTCTGGATTTGAGTCTCAGCCATTCTTCTTTGTATGTGACACAGAAAAGCAAAAATGGTAACTGCTCAGTTGTGTCTGACTCTATGTGACCCCATGGACTGTAGCCCACAGGCTCCTCTGCCCACAGAATTCTCCAGGGAAGAATACTGGAGCGGATATATGACACAGAAGAACTTAATATTTCTGCATCTTGGATGCTTCACCGTGCAGTAGTAATAATGTCCTTCATGAGAAGAGCTATGTAAAGCTCCCAGAACTTACCAGGAGAACTCTCTGTAATGATGGGAAATGTTCTAAATCTGGACTCTCCAATATGGTAGCCACATGTTACACATGAATATTGAAAGCTTAAAATGTGACAAGTACAACTGAGAAAATGATTTCTTGAGTTAATTTTGAGTAACCACATGAGCATGTGCAGATCTGGAAGCTACAAATCCATGACCCCATTTGTCCTCTATGACTATTCTGTGACTTATACGATGCAGAGATGATGCATTTTATTAATGAGGAAGTTGAGTCCCAGAGGAGACCCGGCTGAAATCTCACATGGGCACCTCACGCCACCAGTGGGCGCCTAAGTTTGGGAGCTGTAAAATGTCCCCACCCGCCCAGCTCAGCAGGCACACGCAAGCCCTCAGGCCAGCCAGGCATGGGCTGAGCAGAGGAAGTGTTTTGCCGAGAGAGCCAAAGCCACTGACAAAGGATTATTCATTGTGTCAGTGTTAAGGCATTCTGTCTAAACCATTTCCCATCACCAATAGGAAAGTGTAGGCTGGGGAAAAGGCTCAGAGTTGTTCAATCAGTTTCACGCAGCCTCACTCAGCAGGGCAAGAAAGGGCTTAAAATTTGATGCTAGACTATGCTCTGCATTAGCCAGAAATGGTTCTAACTCCAGATCAATATTCTTAAAATTCCTTCATTACAGTGGGTTTGAGCCTTGATATATACCACTATTCCTCAAGGAGAAAGGCATCTATTATGGGATGAAGTGTGTCCTCCACACCCACCAAGTTCATATATTGAGGCCCTAACCCACAGCACATCAGAATGTCACAGTATTTGGAGATAAGCTCTTTAAAGAGGTCATTAAGGTTGAACTGAACTGAACTGAACTGAAGGCTAAAATGGTGCTTTCCCAATAGCTCAGCAGTAACAAATCCACCCGCAATGCAGGAGAACCAGGAGACATGAATTCAATCCCTGTGTTGGGAAGATCCCCTAGGGAAGGAAATGGTAACCCACTCCAGTATTCTTGCCTGAAAAATCATATGGACAGAGGAACTTGGCAGACTACAGTCTATGGAGTTGCAAAGAGTCAGATATGACTGAGCATGCGCACAAGGTAAAATGAGGTCATTAGAGTGGATCATAATCCATTACAGTCAGTATTCCTATAAAAAGGGGAAATAGGGACACAGATGTACAAAGGAAGACCAATCCAAGCAAACTTACACTGTCATCCTTTGGTTTCTATGGAGGCTTGTTTCCAGGCCTCCCATAGATACCAAATCCATGGATGCTCAGGTCCCTTATATACAAGAGCATAGTATTTGCATAAAAACTGCACACACTGTCTGGTATAATACCTAGTAGAAGGTAAATACTATGTCAGACGGCTTACCAGGTGGCACAGTGATAAGGAAGCCACTGCCAATGCAGGAGACCCAAGAAATGAGGGTTCTGTCTCTGGGTTGGGAAGAGCCCCTGGAGGAGGGCGTGGCAACCCACTCCAGTGTTCTTTCTGGGAAAATCCCATGGACAGAGGAGCCTGGTGGGCTATAGTCCGTGGGGATGCAAAGAGTCAGACACAACTGAGCACACACACAATTGTAAACACAGTGGAAATGCTATATAAATGGTTGCTATTGCACAGCAAATAGAAGTTTTTCTTCTTGGGACTTTCTGTAATTTTTTTCCAAATATCTCCTATTAATGGTTAGCTGAATCCATGGATGCAAAACCTGCAGATACGGAGGGCTGACTGTACAGCATTTATTTGATCAGTCTTCCCAGATGATTCTAGAAGCAGCACAGGTGAAGAACCTCAGCTTTAATTCACCAAGGAACAACGCTCATTACATAGATGTCAACAGCAAGGATGATAATAATAACTCAAAGCATTATAGCTTTTTAGAATTAATACAGCAGTTTTGTATACATTTTTACCATGTTGTTGTAATTATCATTACAACATGAGAATTAATCATCATCCCAGTTTACAGAAGAGCCTCTGGAATCTTGTTTCAGTTCACAGAGTCTATAATTAATAAAGCCAGATTACCCACACTACTTCCTGGACTACTCAATCCTGGGCAAATCCATTTCATCACTTTATCTGCTTTTTACCAAAACCGACTTTCAGCAGGGTGAATGTGCATCAAAATTTGCCCAAGGCACTGCATGTCTACTGCGTTTTCCCAAAGTAATTATGAATAACAACACCTTCTTTCACTCTCAGAAGCATCTGTGTTTACATGATTTATCTTACGGTCAACTTACAGATAAGCCACTCTTCCCAGTAAAAGGTTTCCTGTGGTGGTGGTTGTTTAGTTGCTAAGTCATGTCTGCCTCTTTGTGACTCCATGGACTGTAGCCCTCCAGGCTCTTCTGTCCATGGAATTTCGCAGGCAAGAATACTGGAGTGGGTTGCCATTTCTTTCTCCAGGGGATCTTCTTGACCCAGGAATTGAGCCCATGTCTCCTGCCTTGGCTGCACTGAGCCGTCTAGGAGGCCCATGGTAAGGGAATGTCTTTGTGCAGTTCATGGTCTCACAGGCACATCTATTGGGTAAAACAGACTGAACAGTGGGCTGTTCTATAGAAAACAAAGCCTATCCAAGAGCCCAATTCAGGAGACCAGGACACTGGTTTGACCTGCTTCAGGCTTGCAGTGGGAATTTAGATAAAGAAGAAGGAATTCAGCTAGATGAACCTTAGTTCAACTCAGCTTGAATTGTCTGGTTAATTTGATGAGTACTTAATGTGTTTAAGCACCATCCCTACTGGCTCAGACAGTAAAGAATCTGCCTGCAATGGAGGAGACCCTGGTTCGATTGCTGGGTCAGGAAGATCCCCTGGAGAAGGGATTGGCAACCCACTCCAGTATTCTGGCCTGGAGAATCCCATGGACAGAGGAACCTGGCAGGCTACAGTCCATGGGATTTCAAAGAATTGGGCAAGACTGAGTGATTTTCACTTTTCACTTTCATTTTCAATGTGTTTAAGGGACTGTGCATTGGGGTGGGCAGTAAAAAAAGGAATGAACCCCCTTTGGGGGAAGGAGGACATATATGTGATGTGAGGTTTTGCCCCCAGACATCTGAAATTTGCATTCATTAGTTGGTTACAATAGCAAACAAACCCCAGAAAGATCAGTCGCTGACCATAGAAAGGTTTACCATTTTGTTCATGCAAAGTGTGTGGTGAGTCCCATGGTGTCCAGGGCAGACCCTTACCAGCGGTTCAGGGATGCAGCCTCACATCTGGCAGCCTCACCCTTTGGAGCAGTTACTCGAGGCAGGGACCCACGGAGCCGGGCAGTGATGACACGCTTCCTGTTTTGCTCACACTCCATTGACTAGAACTAGTTGCCTGGCCCTGCCTAGGAAGTGGGTTACTTGCTAAACCCCACCCTTTGAGTTTCAGTCCCCAGCTAGCCTTTCAACCCCGTGGTCTACAGTTTCCTGCCTGCCTCCCCAGCTCCAGACAAACTCTCAATGGACAACAGAGAAGTTGTCCCCATGCCTTGGCTTTCTATTGTCCCTTCCTGCCTTTCTTAACCTCCCTGTCCCTTGGCCCAACACCTACGTGATATCTGCTTGTATCAGTTTCCTAAAGATGCTACAACAAATTACCACAATTTTATAGACAGCTTAAAGCAATAGAAATGTATTCTCTAACAGTTCTGGAAATCAGAATTCTGAAATAAAAGATGTCTGCAGACAGCGCACTCTCTCCTAGCTTCTGGTGGTTGGCAATTCTTGGCACCTCTTCACTTGTAGCTGCATCACTCCATCTCTGCCTCCATAATTCCATGGGCATCTTCCCTCTGTGTGTCTGTGTCTTCACATGATGTCCCCCTCTCTGTGTCTGACTTTTTTTTTTTCTTCCTATACGGTCCTGAGTCATATTGGATTAAGAGTCCACCCTACTCTAGTATGAACTCAACTTATAATTTAATCACACCTGCAAAGACCCTATTTCTAAATAAGGTTATATTCACAGATACCAGGGGTTAGAACTTCTACACATTTTTTGGTGAACACAGTCCAACCAAAGTCACTGTTTGAGAAGCTTCCTCAGGTGCCCTGGAGCAAAATTACTCCCTTCCACCTCTGTGTTCTCATGGATCATATGCCATATACCATGAGGATAGCTTTGTTCCAGTGTGGGAGTTACTGGTTTGCACACTTCTCTTGCCCATTTTGTGGACAAGGATGATGTCTTGGTATCCTTGACATCTTTCTAGGAGCATTTCCCATAATGCCTGATGCTGTAGTCTTGTCTAGAACAAAGGACAGGGGTTTTGGTGACAGGTATTCCCTTGAATTCCAATCTTGCCACATCCTAGCCATGTAGTTGGAAGAAGATATTTAACCTATAAGATTTTCAGTTTCTTCTTCTTTAAGTTGAGAGCCCTAACCCAACCAAGCCAGCTTAAGCCACAAAAGGAATTCATCCTTCCCTGAAGAAGAGCCAGTCCAACCTCACCTTACCAAAGTTCCCTCTAGCGATTATATTCTCTGGACCTGCCTTGTCTCTGATGACTTTCACTAATCTAAATGGACCTGAAGGGAAAAATCAGATTGTTCTCCTGAGCTCTGCCCAGGTAGGAAGCTAAAGAGCTTCAGGAGGCTTGAGCAGTTGACGGAGATTTCAAAAAACCAAAGTTTGACTGGAAATGCTGGAAGCACAGAGGTGTCTCTGAGAAGCAGTGGGGCAAGTCAACACACAAAGCAATTAGCGCTCCCAGCACACAGGCTGGCAAGGAGCAACATCAGCCCCCCAGGCAGGATTGGGGCTACAGCATTATTTTCTCTTCTGTTAGATCAAATGCAGAAAGGTAGACAGCGTGAAGCTTGAGTTGCAAGGGGAAATGACAGGCAAATGCAGTAAACAGAACTAATTAACTTCAGCTTCATTCCCAGGTTACAAAGGGCCAAGTAGGCACAGCAAGCTGGCGGGGGTAACAGTGGGGTCTCTGGCTTTGCCTATTGACCCGGAGATAACTTGTAAGATACCTCCCAAAGTGTCTGCCCAGGTGCTCCTTTTATATCCAAAGTGTCCAGTGGAATGCTTTCTTTGAGACAAATATTCACCCTTCCTCCTTCATCTTTCCTCATTGTCTCCACTTTGCTCAGAAGCCTTCTCTGAAATCCCCACTGGCCTCTGTCCCCCTTCTCTGAGCTCTCAGCCAGAATCCAGTGCTGACCAAGCAGAGGGAGTGTGACGCAAGGTTATGGGCAGGACTGAGGACAGGACTGTCTGTCTGGATGCAGCTCAACCTGTGTGATCTTAGCAGGCAACTGAGCCACCCTGGATCTCATTTTCCTTGTCTGTAAGACGGAAGTCCTAAATGTAAGTTCACTGGTTGTCCTAAGTATTCATGGGAGTATGTAAATTCAATGCATGACCATCATCTTTTCATGATGGCACCCAACATGGTTTAACCTGTCCCATTTCAACCCACCTCACAGGGCTGCCATGGGGAGTCAATGAATTATTGCACATGAAGGCACATCACAAAATCTAATATTTTTTATGTTGCAATTGCTGGTCCTATTACAATTTTGTCTACTTCTTGTATGTACATCTTTCAGCCCAACTCCATTCCTACTGCTCAGTATGGTGTGGAACAATTATAAAGGCTTGGAGTAGAAAGATGAACAGACTCTTGATTTTCAGAGAACTTGTAGACATCCAAGAAGGCATCATGGTCAAGAGGAAAGAGCATTAGTTCTAGGATCAGATATACCCGGATTAAGGTGTGCCATCTCCTTCAAATTGCTCATCGCTTTTTCCTCACTTGCAAACTGTGGTCAAAATTGAACTTCCTACATAGAGAATAATAATAAAACTAGAGAATGTATTAAGTTGGCCAGAAAGTTCATTCAGGCCCAAGAAAACTTTTCAGCTAACCCAATAGATGGAGTGTTAACATACCACTCTGAGTATAGTAAGTACTAAGTAAACATGCACTCTCATCAGATCCTCTGAGAAAACCACAAACCACTAAAAATGGTGAGGAAGATAATCATAATTAACAGCACAAATGATGATGCTCTCAAGCTGAAATAATGTTCTGTTCAGTTCAGTTCAGTCACTCAGTCGTGTCTGACTCTTTGCGACCCCATGGACGGCAGCACTCCAGGCCTCCCTGTCCTTCACCAACTCCCGGAGTCTGCTCAAACTCATGTCCATTCAGTCAGTGATGCCATCCAACCATCTCATCCTCTGCCGTCCCCTACTCCTCCTGCCTTCAATCTTTCCCAGCATCAGAGTCTTTTCACATGTGTCAGCTCTTTGCATCAGGTGGCCAAAGTATTGGAGTTTCAGCTTCAACATCAGTCCTTCCAATGAATATTCAGGATTGATTTTCTTTAGGATGGACTGGTTGGATCTCCTTGCAGTCCAAGGGACTCTCAAGAATCTTCTCTAACACCACAATTCAAAAGCATCAATTCTTCAGCACTCAGCTTTTTTTATAATCCAACTCTCACATCCATGCATGACTACTGGAAAAACCATAGCCTTGACTAGATGGATCTTTGTTGGCAAAGTAATGTTTTTGCTTTTTAATATGTTGTCTAGGTTGGTCATAACTTTCCTTCCAAGGAGCAAGCATCTTTTAATTTCATGGCTGTAGTCACCAGCTGCAGTGATTGTGAAGCCCCCCAAAATAAAGTCTGTCACTGTTTCCACTGTTTCCCCATCTATTTGCCACGAAGTGATGGGACCAGATGCCATGATCTTAGTTTTTTGAATGTTGAGTTTTAAGCCAACTTTTTCACTCTCCTCTTTCACTTTCATCAAGAGGCTCTTTAGTTCTTCTTTGCTTTATGCCATAAGGGTATTGTCATCTGCATATCTGAGGTTATTGATGTTTCTCCCTGCCATCTTGATTCCAGCTTGTGCTTCATCCAGCCTAGCATTTCTCATGATGTACTCTGCATATAAGTTATATAAGCAGGGTGATTTTATACAGCCTTGATGTACTCCTTTTCCAATTTGGTACCAGTCTGTTGTTCCATGTCCAGTTCTAACTGTTGCTTCCTGACCTGCATACAGGTTTCTCAAGAGGCAGGTCAAGTGGTCTGGTATTCCCATCTCTTTCAGAATTTTCCAGTTTATTGTGACCCACACAGTCAAAGGCTTTGGCATAGTCAATAAAGCAGAAGTAGATGTGTTTCTGGAACTCTCTTGCTTTTTTGATGATCCATTGGATGTTGGCAATTTCATCTCTGGTTCCTCTGCCTTTCCTAAATCCAGCTTGACCATCTGAAAATTTATGGTTCACATATTGTTGAAGTCTGGCTTGGAGAATTTTGAGCATTACTTTACTAGTGCAATTGTGCAGTAGTTTGAGCATTCTTTGGCATTGCCTTTCTTTGGGATTGGGATGAAAACTGACCTTTTCCAGTCCTGTGACCACTGCTGAGTTTTCTAAGTTTGCTGGCATATTGAGTGCAGCACTTTCACAGCATCGTCTTTTAGGATTTGAAATACCTCAACTGGAATTCTATCACCTCCACCAGCTTTGTTCATAGTGATGCTTCCTAAGGCCCACTTGACTTCACATTCCAGGATGTCTGGCTCTAAGTGAATGATCACACTTTCGTGATTATCTGGGTCATGAAGATCTTTTTTGTATAGTTCTGTGTATTCTTGCCACCTCTTCTTAATATCTTCTGCTTTTGTTAGGTCCATACTATTTCTGTCCTTTATTGAGCCCATCTTTGCATGAAATGCTTCTTTGGTATCTCTAATTTTTTTTGAAGAGATCTCTAGTCTTTCCCATTCTATTGTTTTTCTCTATTTCTTTGCACTGATCACTGAGGAAGGTTTTCTTATCTCTCCTTGCTATTCTTTGGAACTCTGCATTCAAAATGTGCATGGCTTAAGTTAAGAACATTTAACTTAGCTTTCATCCTATAAATGTAAAGAAGTTCCAGATCTTAAATGCTTCTGTTATGAGTAGCCTCTCCATATTTGCTTACCTGGGTCTAAGTTTGAGGTATTTTTAAAATATTGCTTAGTTAAAGATATGTGATGAATGCAGAAGTAGTAAGAACATTGAAAGTGGTGGAAACAAAAGTGGAGAATTTTTATGTGAGAAAATGAATAAAGATGATGAATGTCCTATGGTTTATTTGCCATGACTCTTTCAATAGTAGGAACATTCTGGAAGACAAACTGTGAATCTGTTGTGTTTGAAAAGTGTGGTCAATATGCACCAACAATATATATCAAAAGAAGAGGAGAGTGATTGTCAGACCCTGGGCTGGACTGCATCTATCAGGATGCATAGTAAACAAAGAGAGCCAGCCCATGCCCTCATGGTGTTACAATATGGTGAAAGAAACAAATGTTCCACAAAGAGTCACATGAAGGCCAGATATGCTTAATGAAAGCTATATGTTGGGATATGTCTGAAATGCTCTGCAGATTGCAAGGACAAAATAGAAGTCCCCTACTTTCTTCTTTGGTGCTCCTTTACATGGAGCCCTGATAAGGGCTAAGGAGGCTGTCTGCACACTTCATGGACCAGGAAGCCAGCAAAAATGATGGTGGATGTGGAGGAAGTCAGATAGAAAGAAGTGGACTGAGTCAGGAGGTGGTTTGAAGAGAAACTTTCCAAGACTATGGTGGCTTGATCTGGAGGTGTTAGATGGTTGAGGGTGATTTCTGAACTCTTTTATTTCACAATTGGATGACAGAAGTTTCCATTTACAGAACCAAGGAGGCCTGCAGAGATGGATGTCTGAAAGATAGGAGTCACATTTTGAAATTTTTAATTTTTAGATGCTTGTCACCCATATAATTGTAGATATCAGGGGTCCCCCCTACACAAGGGCTGTTCATGCTGTCAACCACCATTTAATACTGTAACACAAACTTTGAAACAGGTAATATACATATCAAGCCCTCTATTCAGAAAGAGAGCTGGGGTTCAAATAAAAAGATATCTAACCAAACATATTGGAGCTTTTATTCCATTGTCATTAACTGTGTGACATCTGGAGGAAAACTGGGAAAATTCCTTTATGGTTCAAGCTTCATTAAAATCTAGGAATAATTCCCATGTCACCAAGTGATTTTGAGAATAAAAAGAGAGAGAAATTGTTTTATCGCCAGACACTATAATTTCCCTGTTCATTTTTCCACTTCTCTTTCTTTCCTCTATTGCCCTGTTACTTGGTGATAGAACTGGAGTAAGTTGTTATCAGATATGTAATGAAAGATTGTTGAAATTGTTTGGGAATGCTAAAAAATTACTTGCCTTACCCCAAGTTTCTGACCATTTCAGATAGAGATAGATAGATGATAGATAGATTAGACAGATAGATAGAATTATATAGATCTATATATCTAAGAGATATAGATATATCAAGTGTCCTCATCTTATTTTCCAACAACACAATGATATGAGCATTTTCTAGCTCCCTGTAATTGTGATCTCTACTCTCCAACTGTTTCATCTTCTTTCTCTTGAGAATCTGAGCATCTGAGGCAGAGGCAGTTATCTGTATTCTTTCTCTCCTGTCTCAAGTCTGCAGCCTTCTGCTTTGCCCACTGCCCGTCCTAGAACAGAATGCAATTAAATGACTTCAGAAGGCAGCTGGAGCTCAGCCTTCATGAGAGCCAACACGCACCTTAGACAGCTTGGAAATGCTTTTCGATCAATATGCTCCAGGCAGGGGTCACTCAGAGGGTACTTAGATCCTTTAGAGTTCTTCAGGAGCTGACCTCGTCAAGTTGACCCAAAGCTGAGTAGACACCAGGAAGAGCACGAAGGAAATGGAGGGCCAGAAGAGAAGGCTTTCATTAAGCTGTGATGGGAAGTGAGAGTGGATCAGGGGATGTTGATTCCCAAAGTGGCTTTGGCGTTTGGCAAGATTGCTATGAAATGGGAGTGAGGAGAGGGCATCTTTTTGTGTTTTTCTCCTCTTCGCTTTATGCAAATACCTTCCTCACAGCCATTGTTCATTTTCCCATCTGTTTATTCAGCAAATGTGCATGGAGATAAATGTGTATGGGCATAAACATCACCCTCAATTCTACTGACATATTGTACTGGACTGCCCACTATGGCATATATACAACAATAATGCCTGCCTGGCTTGCGGTAAGCTTCTCATAAATCAGGATTTATTGGTATGATTACTAAAGAAGCCTATGAACTTATGAATGAAGGCAAGGATGGATCAATAGATGAATGAATCAATGAATGAATGAAAAGGAGAGGAAGGATGCTCAGCCCAGCCTATGAGATTGCATAAGGAATAGGAATGAGGTGCACTAGAGCAAAGAAAGATAAGCTTTCTCACTCAAGCTATGCTGGTGTAATTAATTTTATTGGCTCCTACCTTCTCAGAGTTCACACTTCATTTGGAGAGAGCATGTCACCATCATTTCTGAATCCCCAACACATAGTGCAGGGCTCTGCAGAGAGTGAGAAGAAAGTGGGTATGTACCTGGATGAGGAGATGCCAGTTAGAATCCCAGTTCTGCGACATGCTACCTGTGAGAGCTCAGGCTGGTCCCTGGAGCTCTGGGCTCTTTGTTTTCTCCTCTGCATAAGAATCCGCCTGCAATGTGGGAGACCTGGGTTCGATCCCTGGGTTGGGGATGATCCCCTGGAGAAGGGAAATGCTACCCACTCCAGTATCCTGGCCTGGAGAATTCCCATAGTCTTTGAGGTTGCAAAGAGTCGGACATGACTGAACAACTTTCACTTCACTTCACTTCCACATAATAAAGGTCATAAGAGCCTCTCTCAGAGAATCTCACAGAATGGTCGCAGAGCCCAGAGGGGAACAAATATGTATCCCTGTAAGTTGTCAACCATCAACTGCTATTTAGAGGCAAACTTGTGAACAAGACATCAGCAGGCTTGGGAGTGAAATGACAGAAAACAAACCCAACTCAACTCATGATACAATATTGAATCAGCAGCCACAAGGCTGGAGAATTTTCAGAGAAAATAACCTGATTTTCAGAGTAGGAGCTTAGGAAGGCTGTTTTCTGGTGCATCCCTTAAGTACCATCCATCTTCCATTACTTCTAACCCCTGCGGGCCTCAGAGGTTCTGAGATACCATGTGTGTACTGGGGTTGGCTGGCAGCAGCAGAAACACCAGGCATGGCTTTTTTTAATTTCCTAAATTTTTATTAAATGTTTATGAAGCTTTGAAAAAAAGTAGATAATTGGGCTTCCCTTGTGGAGGCTCTAATTCCATGTCTCTAGAGAGACTGTCAGAGAAGACAATGGCGCCCCACTCCAGTACTCTTGCCTAGAGAATCCCATGGATGCGGGAGCCTGGTAGGCTGTAGTCCATGGGGTCGCTAAGAGTCGGACATGACTGAGCAACTTCACTTTCACTTTTCACTTTCACTCATTGGAGAAGGAAATGGCAACCCACTCCAGTGTTCTTGCCTGGAGAATCCCAGGGACAGCAGAGCCTGGTGGGCTGCCGTCTATGGGGTCGCACAGAGTCGGACACAACTGAAGTGACTTAGCAGCAGCAGCAGCAGCAGAGAGACCCTGACTGTCTACTAATAAAAGGCCTCCAATGAGCAGTCACAGTGGGGACCACTGTCCTGCTAACCACTGTATTGCCTTACCCCCACATGCTCTACTGCTGGGAAGATGTTGTCATGAGACCTGCTTAGGTTTGTGAGACACTGGCCTGGGGGTAAGGGCAAGGAGCTCCTCACAGGTAGACCTGCATATTCTGTGAGGTTAGCTGGAATTCTAAATCTTGGGTTGAGGTCTGGCCATCCTCTCACCAGCCTTGAGAGATGTTAGCATCTCCTCAGCCTGGCTGGGTCAGAGTTTACTTCTGGTTCCCAGAATGAGTGAACTGTCAGGGGATCTCCCAAGCGAACACTCTATTGCCTTGAATCTCAACCGTCCATATGTTTTGGGAAGTCAAGCCCCCTCTCATCCCTCCTCCTTAAGTCCAGGCCAGTTTAGCTCTAGTTAAACCACTAGTGGCTATAACCACTAGTTATTGAGCAACGTCCTTTATACAAGCCCACGAGGGAGGCTGGCTTTGCTATCTTCACTGAAGATGTCGAGACAGAGGCTAACATCATTTTGTGTGTCCCAGGCAGCTAGGAGCTGAGTTCCTCTCTCCCTGCCTCCAACCCTTACCTCCCAACCCCTCTGCTCTGTTCTGCAATGATGCCGGCACCTTTCTAGGGGCTGCCATATCCTGGTGAGTAAGGTAGAAACAATCCCTACCTTTCAGAAAATGAATATTAATTCAGAGAGAAAAAAGGAGTAATATCTCAGAAATCATTGTTATTATTCAGTCACTTAGTCGTGTTCAACTATTTGTGACCCCATGCACTGCAGCATACCAGGCTTCCCTGTCCTCCATTATTTCCCAAAACTTGCTCAAATTCATGTCCTTGGAATTGGTGATGCTATTTAACCATCTCTAACTGGCAGAGGATGAGATGGTTAGGTAGCATCTCAGAAATAGATATTTGCAAACTCCATGAAGTCCAGGGATGACGTATAAGAGGGGGCATTGATGTCATCTGAGTTAGAATGTTACCCTGTGTTGAAATCCAAAGGACAATTAGAAAACAAAGCAAAGAGTGAAGAAAAATAAACAAACTTCCTACCTGGAAGAACCACGTGGAGAAAGAGTTTGAATTTGAAGGGCTAATGGCCTTTTCGAGGAAATGAAAGGTCGAGAAGGCCCAAATTAGAGAGAAAGCTTGGAGTCAACCTGTAAAGGCCAACAAAAGACAAGCCATGTGGTCCCTGTGGTCTTTGCTCTGAGAACAAAGAGATGCTGAAAGTGTCAGGCATGGAAGTGAAGTGTTAGTTACTCAGTCATGTCTGACTCTTTGCAACCCCATAGACAGGGGCTCGCCAGGATCTGCTGTCCATGGAATTCTCCAGGGAAGAGTGCTGGAGTGGGCTGCCAGTGGGATGAACATAAACTGATACATTTTAGAGTATCCGTAGGCTGCTTTCTGGAAACAGGCTGGAGGGGGACAAGAAGGAGAGAGTGTGGAAGGTTCCTAAGAGGCTGCTCTCCAAGTGCCAGATGGTGCTGAAGTCCACCTCATTGTCCGCTAAACCTCATGCCCAACGTCAGAGTCTACAGAAGCAGAGTCTGCAACAGGGATTCATGTGTGAGTGACTTACGAAACTCGTACCGGCAGGAGCATCCTGCAGTGGGGACAATACCAGGAGGGCCTGGAGAGTTATGAGAAGGTTTTCCTGACCCTGCAGGAAGCTCCTGGGCCTGAGTGGCACAGAGATTGTTGAATGCAGAGGCAGGGAGCTGAGTCAGCAGCTCAGGATGCCCTCAGGGGTGAGAGTGAACAATCCCTCTTCTCTGGCATCACCAGGCCGGGGGCTCCAGTCGGTGAAAAGCAATCTTCCTGAAAAGGGTGCAAATCTTAGCAGTCAACCCCCAGCAGCAGAAAAGGGGTGTGCCAGCCCAGTAAAGGGCACCCAGTGGGGCCACCAGTATCACCTGCTGCACTTCCACCCGTGGACCCAAGTGGTCATATTGTTTGAATAAGTGAGTCAATGTAAAACAAGCTGATGGTTACCGGGGATAAGAGAGGAGAGGAGGGGTAAATTGGGAGATTGGGACTGACACATGCATACTATTATATATATATGTAATAAGGATCAGTAGTATTGATCTACTCAATACCTTTAGAAAGGAATCTAAAGAAGAGTGGATTTATGCATATGAAAGGGCCATCCACTCCAGTGTTCTTGCCTGGAAAATTCCCTGGACAAAGGCGTATGGTGGGCTACAGTCTATGGAGTCACAAAGAGTCAGACAAGACTGAAAAACTGAGCATAACTAATTCACTTTGCTGCATACCCAAAACAAACACAACATTGTAAGTCAACGATATTCCAGTGAAAATTAATCTTAAAAATGTTGTGTGTGGTTTAGTCGCTAAGTCATATCTGACTCTTGTGAAAGGATTCTTATTTTGCCCATGCTCTGGAGGTCAGAACACCGGGCCTTTGGCTACAAGGCCAGGCTTGGGAAGTGTGTGTGATGAGCCTCGTCTTCTACATAAAGGAGGTATTTGTGCTCCGATGTCTGGGGCTCAGTCTGGGTCCACAGTCCTGCGGCTGAGAAACTCACAGTTTTCTCCAGTGAAACAGATCCATTCTCTGTAATTGTCAACCTTCCAGCCAACCATGGAGAGGGGGAAAAATAAAGTTTAAGCCCTTGAAAGAGGAAGGCACGGCTGACCTGGCCATGCCTCTGACATTAGGTGATGTTTACCCAGCATAAGTAAACCGGAAACTAGGAAAGCTGGGTTCTAGAGCTAGTTCTGTGAAAGAAAGGGGGCAGAAAGCTCTCCCTGCCTGCGGTGCAGGTGAGGAAACTGAGGAACACAGAGGCAAAAAAACGCCTCCTCAGAAATTCATAGGTAATGAGTGTCAAGACTAAGTCATTTTTGAAAGCACACACCATGCATTTGGGACACGGTTAAAATGTAGTCTAAAAGCCATATTCTGAAATATTGTGCAGCCATCAAGTATGATTTCACGGAGGCCTGCTGCACAAGCAACACACACACACCCTTAGCACAATAAATGCCCCCCTCTCTTCATTCCGTTAACCCTGAAGGAAATCAGTCCTGAATATTCACTGGAAGGACTAATGCTGAAGCTGAAGCGCCAGGAATTTGGTCTCCTGATGCGAAGAGCTGACTCACTGGAAAAGATCCTAATACTGAGAAAGATTGAAGACAAAAGAAGAAGGCAACAGAGGATAAGAGGAAGAAATTGGAAGCTTGGGATTAACATACACAGGACTATACATAAAATAGATAACTGTTGACTAAAAACAGGCACAGTGTGAGAGTTGCGAGTTAAGTTTTATTTCAGGCAAAAAGGACTGCAGCCCAGGAGGCAGCCCCTCAGATAGCTCTGAGAGACTGCTCCCAATAAGCAGTGGGAGAAGATCAATATACAAGATTTTGGTGAAGGAAAAGTTCAATACAACTAAGCACTCATTTTACAAAAGGTTTTCTACTAGTCTTGAGGATCTGATGTCATCATGAAGAGATGTAGTCTTTTTCTAAATATGAGGGGATGCAAGGATTGGGATCATAAAATCTGTTCCTGAAAATATCCAACTATATAAAGACCTGTCCCACCAGATTCCCTGGAGCAGAGAGTGCCTCACTCCACCCTGAACTCCCGCAGGAGGTGTTGAAGGTCAGCAGCTGCAGATGTATATCTGAAACTAACTCAACATTGTAAATCAACTCCACTCCAATAAAATATTTTTTAAAAGACACCTTGAGATTAGGGTCTAGCAAAGCACATTGGTGTTTACCTGTCCCAGCATCACTGTCCTCCCTCAGTTCTAACACTCTATACTACTTAAATGTGACCTAAACTACTCAGGCTCCATACTTTTCCACTTGGAGTGGGGAAGAGAGAGTTCAGTTCAATTCAGTTCAGTCACTCAGTCATGTCCAACTCTTTGCAACCCCATGGATTTCAGCACACCAGGCCTCCCTGTCCATCACCAACTCCCAGACTTTACTCAAACTCATGTCCATTGAGTCGGTGATGCCATCCAGTCATCTCATCCTCTGCTGTCCCCTTCTCCTCCTGCCTTCAATCTTTCCCAGCATCAGGGTCTTTTCAAATAAGTCAGTTCTTCGCATCAGATGGCCAAAGTATTGGAGTTTCAGCATCAGTCCTTTCAATGATTATTCAGGACCAATTTCCTTTAGGATGGACTGGTTGGATTTCCTTGCAGTCACACCTCGGTTCAAAGGCATCAGTTTTTCAACTCTCAGCTTTCTTTATAGTCCAACTCTCACATCCATACATGACTCCTGGAAAAACCATAGCTTTAACTATAGGAACCTTTGTCAGCAAAGTAATGGGAAGGAGAGAAAGAGCTCCCAAATGCTGGTTGGCTGCAATCACTGGAATATTCCCATTTCACAGGAATTCCATGTCCTAGGCAGGTATCAATGTCCCAAGTTAAACGCATGCTTAACTGTGTCATACTTAACTCATCCCCATCCCCGTCTTTGCTGCTCTGCCTCTTTATCCTTTTGGTCTAGACATTTGCCACCCTGATTGAAATTCAGGAAACCCATATTTCCATATTTAACACTTTCACAGCGCATTGGAATTGCGTGTTCATTTTGCTTATTTCTTCCTCTAAATTGAGAATCCCTAGAAGTCAGGGCACCATTTCTTAAAGTATTAGCTCACTGTGTGCCTGACATTTAAATATAACACTATCTAAAATTCAGAGTGTTTACATCACATGGGCACCATCTTCTTTAGTCCTGTGTATACCATGAAGTATTGAGCCCAGATGGCTCAGCAGTAAAGAATCTGCCTGTCATGCAGGAGACCCGGGTTTGATCCCTGGGTTGGGAAGATCCCCTGGAGAAGGGCATGGCACTCACTCCAGTATTCTTGCCTGGAGAATCCTATGGACAGAGAAGCCTGGCAGGCTGCAGTCCATAGAGTCACAAAGAGTCAGATATGACTGAAGCAACTTAGCATGCATGCATACAATAAGCTAGATTCTGGTACTACACCTGATTTGCAGACAAGAAACGAGAGCTTTAGAAGTGTGTACTGACCTTCCCCAAGTCTACACAGTGACAAGGTCAGCAGCTGAAATTTGAATTAGGCAATTATACACCAGAATTCTTATACTCACCATTGTATTATGTATTTGTAAAAACTCAGAGAGGGATTTTTTAAAGTCATCAGCTCATTAAACCAATTATTGAGCTAGTTAAGGAGGATCCATTCTTCAGAACGAAAACAGTATATAGTGTAGATTTTTAATAATATTTTAAGAGCTTATTGAGGTGTTTGTGTGTGTGTGTGTGTGTGTGTGTGTGTGTGTATGCTAAGTCACTTCAGTCACGTCCGACTCTTTGCCACCCTATGGCCTGTAGCCCACCAAGCTCCATTGTCCATGGGATTCTCCAGGCAAGAATATTGGAGTGGGTTGCCGTACCCTCTTCCAGGGGATCTTCCCGACCCAGGGATCCAACCCACATCTCTCACCTCTCCTGCATTGGCAGGCAGGTTCTCTACCAGTAGCACCACCTGGGAAGCCCAGGGTATAAATTTCTTGGGGTAAATTTATATTATAAAAGCCATTGAATCATATGCTTAGAATAGGTGAATTTCCTAGCATAGATTTTGTTTTTTAATGTATTTATACTGAGGTTCCCTCAATCAAACTGTAACAAGGGGGTTGATACCAAACTCACACTCTTCTTAATAAAGAAATGGTGCAAATGCACCCAGGATAGGACACCTTTACTGTGGTATCATCATTTGGACCAACGGTCATACTGGACAAGATGAACCCGGGAATGAACAAGGTAACATAAATGTCTAGTGAGAACATGGGACTTGAAATCAGATGACCCAAGTGTGTTTCTGAGCATCACTTCTTTTTAAGGTGAGCAGCCCCAAGCCTCGATTTCCCTAGCTTAGGAAGGAAATAATACCTGTTGGTTCCAGGCTGGCTTTTGCTGTTGTTCAGTCACTCGGTCATGTTTGACTCTTTGCGACCCCATGGACTACAGCACACCTGGCCTCCCTGTCCTCCTTCCCTGTCTCCCCGAGTTTGCTCAAACTCATGTCCATCAACTTAGTGATGCCATCCAAACATCTCATCCTCTGTTGTCCCCTTCTCCTCCTGCCTTCAGTCTTTCCCAGCATCAGGGTCTTTTCCAATGAGTCAGTTCTTCGCATCAGGCGGCCAAAGTATTGGAGCTTCAGCTTTAGCACCAGTCCTTCCAGTGAATATTCAGGACTGATTTTCTCTACGATTGACTGGTTTGCTCTCCCAGCATCAGGGCCTTTTCTAATGAGTCGGCTCTTCACAACAGGCAACCAAACAATCTATGTGGCATTTATCAAACAAAGGGTTAGCGCTCAAAAACATTTAAGTATTTTCTACTCCTTAAAATCTCCCAAGGCCTAGAATTTAAGGACTGAAGTTTCCAAACAAAAACTTTTTTCTGGTCTCTAAGCAACCTTTGTTCCCAAGCCACTTGCTTTGATGACCTAGACTGCAAATACCAAGTACTGTTTGGCCCAGATGAGAACCACTCAACAGTTGTACATTTCTCAGTCAGCATTGCAATCACAGAAATACCTGCTCTAAATGGCTCAGTGCTGATCCACAGTGAAAATTTGTGGAGTGTTCAATTACCTTAGAATTGTTCATCTCTTACCTGTGGAGCCCCAGCGTCTAATCACGGAACAAGAGGCTGCAGTCGGGAAGTTGTTCGCTGCACACAAAGGCAGTTCAGTGAGAAGCCACGGGCTCCAGGCCTCCCCAGTGCAAAACAAGTTGTCCATTTTCAAAACCTGCATCATCCTTCTCTTGGCAGTTTGTTCCTAACATCTTCCTGAGAGGACAGAATGACAGTGAATCTGATGCCACGATAGGGAATTTCAGGATGGAAAGAACCCAAGAAGTAGAAGTTCCAGGGGCTACCCATTTGTGGGTCTTCATTGGATGTAGTTTGTTTCAGACATGAGCCATGTTTCTAGGAGCAAGTCTATCTAGCAAAGCTTTATGCCCTGACTCCCAAGGACCCCTATGTGGAAAGGCCCCAAAGACACTTAACATTCTTATACTGAGTTAGAGATTTATTTACCCATTTCCCTATTTAAATTTAGCTTGTTTTATTGAAGAATAGTTGGTTTACAATGTCGTGTTAGTTTCAGATGTACAGCAAAGTAATTCAGTTATACATATATGTGTGTGTGTGTGTGAATATGTATACATATTCTTTTTCGGATTTGTTTCCCTCCTATTATTGCGGTTTAGTTGCTAAGTCACGTCCAACTCTTTTGAGGCCCCATGGAGTGTAGCCCACCAGGCTCTTCTGTCCATAGGATTTCACAGGCAAGAATACTGGAGTGGGTTGCCATTTCCTCCTCCAGGGGATATTACCAACCCAGGGATTGAACCCACATCTTCTGCAGTGGCAGGTGGATTCTTCACCACTGAGCTGCCAGGAAAGCCCTCTGTTCCCTTATAGGTTATTACAAATATTGAATATAGCTCTCTATGCCATACTGTACGTCCTTGTTGGTTATCTATTTTGTATATGGTAGTGTTTATATTATCCATCTATTACTTATTCCACAAATGTTTAATGAATATCAGTTATCTGCCAGTAACTAGATAGGAATTAGAAACCAAATGAGATCCAGTCCCTGCCCTGAAGAATCTCCCTAACTCAGAGGCATTGCTACTCTTCTGCCCTTTCCAGAAAGACGTTGATACTCTCTCAAAGGACAGACAGACAAGGAAGTCAGTGCTTATAACCTGATATGCAAAACATGATGAGGAAACAAACACAGACCATGAGATCCAGGAGAGAGACCACTTAGCAGGGCAGGCTGGCAAGCTAGACTCGATCTTGGTTTTGAAAGATTTGAAAGTAAGAAGCAGCCAGCTGCCTTACAATCCGGGCAGAAGAAACTCTATGGGTATGAGATGCAATATTGCATGGGTGGGGGCATGGTGCCTTTAAGGGAAAATGAAGGGAGGCAGACCCTGAGGTTAGAGAGCGCCCCA
Organism: Cervus elaphus; assembly: GCF_910594005.1. Lineage (NCBI taxonomy): Eukaryota > Metazoa > Chordata > Mammalia > Artiodactyla > Cervidae > Cervus > Cervus elaphus. The sequence continues at coordinate 11,339,745 of NC_057820.1, forward strand.
CCAAGCAGCTCCAGATGTGATCAGGGAGGATCTTGAAACAGTTAAGTTGGCGTCTAAGTGAGGTGATTCTGTAATACCCGGGTTTCTGGCATCAGTGTTAACATGGATACTCTGGGTACAAAACCCCACTGAAAAGGATAAAACCACTGCCCTCCCCCCCCCCAAAAAAAGGCTCAGTTGCCCAGTAAAATTGTGCCCTCAGGAATGGAGCTAGCTCTGGCTTGTGTGGACATAGCTTGGATGTCCAAGGGTTAAGAAGAAGTGTCCAGGCTACAGATTTCCCACATTCCTTTGTGCAAAGAAAATCGGGGCTTGTCATCTAGGTGCCTTCTTTCTATGCCACTTAGAACCTCTCAGTGAATACTAAGACAGAGCACTGTAGAAAGAATCTTGGGCTTTGAGTCTAAGAGGAATCAGTTTGGATGGGCCTGCCACTCATCACTAGGAGACAGGGTATTACATGCCTCTTGGCCTCAGTATCTGCATCTGCAAAATGGGGACAAGAACACCAGTCCTCTTAGGAGGAGAGCACCTCAGTGTCTGTCTCCCTTCATCTTCCTGTAAACGCACCAGATTCCTCACCCAGGGAATGTTGTATCTCTTACCCATAGAGTCATCTTAAAGGACTCCCTGAGCTGTTGCTCAGTAACTAAGTTGTATCTGACTCTTTGTGATACCATTGACTGCAGTGCGTCAGGCTTCCCTGCTCTTCACTATCTCCTGGAGCTGGCTCAAATTCATGTCCACTGAGTCAGTGATGCTAACCCTCTCCTCCTTTGCCACCCCCTTCTCCTCCTGCTCTCAGTCTTTCCCAGTATCAGGGTCTTTTCTAATGAGTTGTCTCTTTGGATCAGGTGAACAAAGTATTGAAGCTTCAGCTTCAGCATCAGTCCTTCCAGTGAATATTCAGGCTCTTTTTATTTTTTTGTGCTTTGACTTTTTGTAGAGGACTTTTTAATATTGTAGAAATCTATTCCAACGCGTTTATAATGCTGACTGTCCTCTTTCATTTTTTTTTCCTTTTCTTTCCTTTCTCTTTTTTTCCCATTATACTCCCTACCCTCATCTCTCTTTCTTTCTCTCTCTCTCACACACACACGTCTGTGTTTCCTGCAGAAATGAAGCCAATTTTAATAACTAATTAGCAAGGTCACAGTCACACAGAGAGCGGCCAAGGTGCTCTGAGGAGGACAGCAACCCATAACGTTGGATTTTATTCCAACGAGGTGTTGACCTCATCATTGTTACCTAGCCATGGTCCTAAAGCTGCCATCTGTCTAGACTTGATACCTATCCCTGGTTTGCTGGCAGCAGCCTGAGGACTCTGACTGGTTAGAAAACACAAAGCTTCTGAAAACCGAGTGAGTTCATTTTCCTAACAGGTGATTACTATGCTTAACGCTAATTTAGCATGAAAGGCTGGGCAATTGCTTTCAGAGATAGCTGGGTGTTGTTAGAATGAATTACAGCACTTGGCCCCTGGATGCCTGCCAGTTCAGCCACAGAGGCTAAGCCTTTAGGGAGTTTCAGCTGTTTAGTAGAATTATCGAGTTGTGTGGCCATCACCATAAAACACTTTTACATTCCCATCATCCCCATTTACATTAATCCCTGTCTCCCAACCCCCACCCTCTGCCCCAGGAAACTTCTCATCTACCCCCTGACTCTGTAGATTTACCTTTTCTGGACATTTCATGTAAATAGAATTGTACAATATGCAGTCTCTTGTTTCTGGCCTCTTTCACTTGACGTGTTTGAAGTTCGTCCAAGTTGTAGCATGTAAAATAGCTCATTCCTTTCTATTGCTCAGTAATATTCCATTGCATGAATATGCCCCATTTTGTCTATCCATCCTCTGATTCATGAACTTTTTCAGTTCAGTTGTTTAGTCGTGTCCAACTCTTTGCGACCCCTTGGACTGCAGCACACCAGGCCTCCCTGTCCATCACCAACTCCCGGAGTTTACTCAAACTCATATCCACTGAGTCAGTGATGCCATCCAACCATCTCATCCTCTTTTCTTTCCTCCTTCAATCTTTCCCAGCATCAAGGTCTTTTCAAATGAGTCAGTTCTTCGCATCTGGTGGCGAAGTACTGGAGTTTCAGCTTTAACATCAGTCCTTCCAAAGAATATTCAGGACTGATCTCCTTTAGGATGGACTGGTTGGATCTCCTTGCAGTCCAAGGGACTCTCAAGACTCTTCTCCAACACCACAGTTCAAAAGCATCAATTCTTCGGTGCTCAGCTTTTTTTATAGTCCAACTTTCACATCCGTACATGAGCTTTTAGGTTTGTTTTATTTTTTTTCATTTTTGGCTCTTATGAAAAATACTGCTGAGAATATTTGTGTGCAAGCCTTGTTTAGATACTTAAGCCTGGAATTGCTGAGACATATTATAAATTTGGCTTAAATGTTTTAGAAACTGTCTTGAGAGTCTTGATTCTTTTGAATAAACCCATTTACTCTTCCCTTCACAACTAAAAAGCTAGTGATCCCACCATGAGGAACACACCCAGCTCATACTCTCTGTCTCTGCTCACACCACTCCTTACAGCCTAGGATTGAAAACAAAAACAAAAGCCATTCTTTATCTCCTGGTAAGATACTTAGTGGAAGAGATGTGAAGGGTTCGAGCCACAAAATGAGCCTGCCAGAGAAGTATGAAATCTATTTTTTTTCTCTTTTTTTCTGCCTACATGGTGCAGGGAAAAAATAAAAACACATTAGAAGGTACTGGGAAATCAAACCTTCCACTTCAAAAGGCTGGCGTGGTTCCTGAATCACTAGCTAGGGTCTTTATTTGTAATGCTCTGAGCACACATTAACTGTTACCTAATTAGAATTTAATTTACTGGAGAGTTGTAGGTACTTACCAAGTGCCTAGCATAGAAATTACTTCTCTCATTTCCAATGAGCAGCCTCCCCGCTTCAACAGGTTGTGGTCCCACCAATGGGAAGCCCATACCTTGTAATTTCTTTGTAATCAGGTTGCAGATCACAAGGGAATTTTGAATCTTTTCTCCTGTTTTGCTCCCAAGTCGGTTGAGAAAGATTTTTTAGGTGGAAAAAAGAAAAGGGTATTTGAACTTAGATCTACCCTGAGTTTATAGCTCCTCCAGCTATGAAATAATAGATGCTGGGGGACTGATCCAGAAGTACACCAAGACCAATATTGAAGTCATCAATGTGTTAGGAAGGGGATACAAAAGCCCACTGATTCACATTCACTCTGGAAGAGCAGAGGGGAGGAAGGCAGCATGATTCTATGGGATTTTGTTCCCTTTGTGTTCCTACACTTGAAAGGAGAATAGAATTAACTTTTACTGGGCACCCAGCTTCACACCCCATCTGCCAAGGCATTATTAGTGTTCCCATGTCGACATGAGAAACATGTGACTCAGAATAGTAAAATCAATGCCTCAGGCTGAAACCCAGGGTCTAATCACAGACATAAACGTGCCAGCTATTTCTGGCACCTAAACGGACCTCACTCTGCCTTTAGGACACTGGAAATGGGTTCAGGGTGGGTTAGCCAGTGGCATTCCGGCAAATTTTAATAAATGTTTGTCAAACAGCTCCCTGGGTGGGGGGAAATGCATACTTATATAAGTACACAAGTTTGTTACAAATTTTAGTGATATGAACATCTATCACATACCATTTACAAAGAATAATGAAATATACAGTATTCTTCATCATCCATCCCATATAGCCAGTTGATTCTCACAGAACAATTTTATTGATTTTTTGCTAAACTCCTAGCCTTAGCCAAACTCTGGTTGCGATTGACAAGGGACGACAGTTCTGACATCAATATTGATTAATATTTTCCTTTACACAAATGAGTAAAATAAAAGTGAAACCACAGAGAAGAATGCCAGAACTTCACTGGTTTGTCAGCGACGTTCAACAACCTCTTTGCTGAATCTGAAAGTAGTCTTCAATACTGGAAAATACCTTCTTAGTTTTTGTGCTATTCAGAGTGGCACAACTTGAGACATGACTCACTTTTAAATTAAACCTGCCTTACTAACATTTCTTCCATCATTAAATCAAACTCTGATCCGTAGCATGTGCCGATGGTGTGGAAGTGCTCCTAGTGTGGAAAAAGTCAGTGCCAATGTGAAGTCATGAAATACACTGTGGTACATTTCCATCATACATCAGTATATGTACATACATACATCATACAGGTCTGACAGACAAAAATAGCACCAAGACCACAGATAACAGTAAACTATGGTAAAATAAGTAGGAAGTGATGCATGGCACAGTGGTAAAGAATCTGCCTGTCAGTGCAGGAGATGCAGGTTTGATCCCTGGGTCGGGAAGATCCCCTGGAGGAGGGCATGGCAACCCACTCCAGTATTTACTCAGGAAAGACGGCTCCCCTTCCCACTCCCCATGCAGGCCCAATGTTGCAGGCCTCAGTCATTACTGATTTTTGTTTAAAGACTCAGGGCTTTCTCTGAACACTGACAGTTACTAGTTGACCTTGGGAAAGTTGTTTGACCTTGAGACTCATTCCTTTCATTGTAAAGTGTGGATGATCATACTTTCATCACAGTATCACTGTGAGAACTGATAAAGCGGCCAGCACAGAAGCAGAAGCGCACACCTCAGTAACTAGGAGTTTGCGCCCCAGTCTGCCCGTCCCTATGTCCCGGGCTCTATTCCTGAGCAGGTACCCAGAGAGCTACGCTGACCCGCCTTCACTCTTCCCATCTCTCTCATTATTATTTCCAATTTCTGCGCCCAGAGCTAACTGACCTCATGACTTAGATTCTGACTAGGATAATACATACACATAAAAAGCAGTAGTAACAAGGCTTTTCATGTATTAACTCATTTGATTCTCCTGACAGTTCTATGAAGGAAGTGTTTTTCTTTGCTCCATTTTGCAGATGGGGAAAATGAAGTCCAGAGGGAACAGGTCACTTACCCAAAGTCACATTACACCTTTCCTGCTTGATCGCATGGCCTCTAGTTACAAGGCAGATTCCGGTTCTGGAGGGCTGGGGTGGTACCTGGGATTCTGCATTTCTAGCCAGCTCTTGGGAGTAGTTGCTGGTCCAGGAACCACACTTTGACTGGGAAAGAACTGGATTGCTAGGCTAAAAAGCAGACCATGCCAAGCAAGACCATGCGTGCATGCTGTCGCTCAGGGGTGTCCAACTCTTTGCAGCTCCATGGATTGTAGCCTGCCAGGCTTCTTGGCCCATGAAATTGTCCAGGCAAGAATACTAGAGTGAGTTGCCATTTCCTACTCCAGGGGATCTTCCTCACGGAGGTATTGAACCTGAGTCTCTTGCAGCTCCTGCATTGGCAGGCAGATTCTTTACCACTGAGCCACCAGGGAAGCCTCAGACAATGCCACTTAGCTGACTCCAAAGTTCATGTTCTCTTCTGGAAAGTAAGAACTCTGTACCAAGCAGGAGTCTTCTGATGGGGACACCTGGGGACACCACAGTTTCAGAAATGTCTGCAGAACAAGAAAAACAACACAGCTCCAGGATCCTATGTGAATAAGCTTCACATACCCAGGGCACCTGCCTTCTTCATAATGATCATGTTTACCATTATTCAAGTCACTCACCAACGCGCTACACACCATACACCCAGGATGACTCAGTTCAGTTCAGTTCAGTTGCTCAGTCATGTCCGACTCTTAGGGACCCCGTGGACTGCAGTGGCCTCCCTGTCCATCACCAACTCCCTGAGTTTACTCAAACCCATGTCCATTGAGTCGGTGATGCCATCCAACCATCACATCCTCTGTCATCCCCTTCTCCTCCCGCCTTCATTCTTTCCCAGCATCAAATGAGTCAATTCTACTAATGTCTCATAAAAATTCCCTGCCACTAGGCCCCTGCCAACATCTCACCGTGACATCTGCTGGGGAGAAAACTTAATCACTGAATCCATTGACGTTTGAGCTGAAAGAACCTCATTGCTCAACTAATCTGAGTTCTTACTGTATAGCTGGAGAAATTAAGGTCCAGAAATGGCAAACACTCCATGAGGCAGAGGCTAGATGAGCACCCTAGACTCTCCAGCCAGTGTGGCAGTCTCTAGCCAGGGGGGTGGCCTGGGCATTCAGGGCACGTGGTCAGCCCCTTGGTCTCTGCTTCCTCTGGAGTCCTACGTGCAGCTTGGTCTGTGCTCCAGGTGGGACAGAATATCTCCAGCAGGCTGTCATAGACAAAGTCAAATAGATAAACAATGTGAGACTGAAGAGAGAAAATCACAAAATGCAGGAAAGCTTGCTTTTTTAATGGTTTCCAAAGGAACCAGCATTGAGGAGAGATGAATCCTATGAGAAGAGTTGGGAGAGGTGATGCAGAATGTTACAGAGTTTTAAGCATTGTTACTCGAGTAATAACACTCCCTTGATCCCTGACTCCCACTATTCCTGGGAACCCGGGGTCCCATGTAGCATCAATTCCTGCCCAGGTTACTGCAATAACTTCTCCAAAGGTCTCCCAGCTTCTACCTTAGTCACCAAGGATAAAACTATTCTCCACACAGCAGTCAGGGAGATCCTACGGGCACATGACTGACATCACAGTGTTCCTCTGTCAGAGACCTTGTCATGGCTTCACGTTTATTCAAAGACTAAACCCCACCCTCTTGATGACATCATGTCTCACCCCCATCTGCCCTCATGCTCCCAAAAGCATTTAGATGGTCTTCCCAACCCATCCCCGTTCTCAGTCCAATTCTACCACGCTGACCCCCTCACCTTGACCCCACCGCTCAGCCAGGATTCTGCCTTCAGGCTCTCTCCCAGCCATCCTTGGGGCTGGATGCTCTTCCTGCAGGCTCCCCATGACTGACACCCACAGGGCCTTGGCTGTGCTCACACCTCCTCAAGGAAGCCCACCTTGACCACCTTATGGAAAGTCACGCTGGCCTACACATCTTTCTGTGTGTGGTGATTGTCAGCTTTCTCTCCCCTAAGGGCAGAGGTCCTTTTCTGTGTTGCTCCATGGGAGTGAGGTATCTTCAATCTGTTCACTGATATCTCCCAACCCCAAGAAGAAGCTCAGCCTGGATACTTAGAGCTGTGTGGCCATGAGCAATGTGTTTGGCCTCTCTGGGCTTCTTTTGTCCCATTTGTAAAGCATAATAATGGAGAAGGAAATCGCCACCCACTCCAGTATTCTTGCCTAGAGAACTCCATGGACAGAGGAGTCCGGTGGGCTACAGTCCATGGAGTCGCAAGGAGTCAGACACGACTGAGCAACTTTCACACTTCAAAGTATAATAAGACAACAGAAATAATTGAGAAAAGCGGTTGACACTTTAAGTAGTATTTTGGGTCCGTTTATCCATTATCCCTGACTTCAAACTCATGCTTCTTCATCGGGACCATGATATCAGACAGATCTGGCATTAAAGTTCCGTTTCGTCACGTCCCCCCAAGCTGTGTTGAACCCTTCCTCTGGGTGGGGCTCTGTACTAAGAGCTAAAAATACAGGAATGCCATCTCTTCACTGAGAGATGTGGGCAGGTTCCTTGAGTTCTGTCAAGAATCAGTTGCTGAGAGGATAAAACAAGACGTGTCTGAAACAAGAGACCTTGCCTTAACTGTTTACCTGTGGACCTCTTGTAGGAAGTTGGGCATGTTATTTATGCTGTTTCTCTACCTACTGGCAGAGATTTCAGGGGTCGGGCCCATTCAGGGACAGGCTGATGGCTCATGATGGCCTCCATGAGGGTCAAGTGGGTGCTGTAGAGAGAGAACTGTGGAGAGATGTCAGGGACCAGACCATGGGGGGCTGTGTGTCATGCTCAGAACACAGACTCTAAACAGAACATGGACCACAGCCACAGGCAGTGGAAATGACAGATTTTAGAATGAAGACCCCGGATGCAACATGGCGGATGGATTGAAGAAAATGAGATGTTAAGTGGAGGGATTACTGAGAAAGGCTGCAGATTCCAAGGCAGAGAGGGGGCACCAAGCCCAGGAGCTGGCACATTATGGAGCTTTCTCCTTTCCTCATCCCATTTCCCCTCGCCCACCTTGATTTCTCTTCCTTTCTTTTTCTTATACTTTATTATTTTTTTGTTTGTTTTATTTTTGGTTGCACTGGGTCTTCACAGCTGTACACAGCCTTTCTCTAGTTGCGGTGAACAGGCTTCTCATGGAGGTGGCCTCTCTTGTTGTGAAGCACAGGCTCTAGGCTCGTGGCTCAGTAACTGCACGTGGCTTGCAGGCTTAGCTGCTCCATGGCATGTGGAATCTTCCCGGACCAGGGATAGAACTTGGTCCCCTGCATTAGCAGGTGGATTCCTATCCACTGCACCACCAAGGAAGTCCCTCCCCTTCTTTTCTTTGGGCCTTCTGGAGTCAGGAAATGTTGGCCCAGGAGATGGAGGGAAGGATATTGTCTTGGGGAGCTTCATTCTCTACATTCTAAGCATGAGGTCCCTCCTGGCGCTCCTGCAGACCACCAGAGAAGGTCCCTTATGACCCTTTACTCTTGGGCTTTAATGGATCATGTATAACCAGGCACAAATCAAGTTTTTGTTTTGAGGGTTTTTAAAAGATAAGCATATTTCTTTTCTCTTGTTGTTTTCTATCACGCATCCAGAATCTTTCAGGCATGACCATCTATAAATTAAATTCCACCCTGAATACATCTATGGACCTATAAAAAGGGTAATTCAGTGTTGTTTTTGTGTTTGCTCATTACATACATTGATGGCCTACTAGAAGTTACATCCCTGACAATCAAGATAGGGTGGGGGTGGGAGGGTTGTTGGAGAAAGCATTTGAAAGGATGATATGTAAGACTTCTATTCTTTGGCTAATTTGTTTCCTCTCCCTAAATCAAAATTTAAACAGCTAAAAAAAAAAAAAAGCCGGGAGAAAAGGTTTTATGGGATTTCTTGAAACCTGGACATAAAAGGATTCAGGATTACTTTCTTGTTTTCTAAATTAGGTTATCTTTCTTTTGTCTTTCCGTCCTCAAGGAGATTAAAAAGAAAAAAGAGAATTTATTTAGAAGGCACGCAAAGAGGCTTAATTGGAAGACAAGCACTGGGGAAATGAAAGGGACCTCAGGCACCACACAGGAGCCAGGAGCTGATCCAGACCCTTCCGTATCAGCATCTGCTTAGTGTGGGCAAGTCATTCTGCTTGTCTGGGCCTAAGTTGTCTCATCTGTACAATTAACAGGTTTAACATATGGTTGCTGGTGGGGGGTGGGGGATGGTAGGGATAGTTAGGGAGTTTGGGATGGACTTGTACACACTGCTATATTTAACATGGATAACCAACAAGGACCCACTGCATGGCACATGGAACTCTGCTCAATGTTATGGGGCAGCCTGGATGGGAGGCGAGTTTGGGGGAGAGTGGATACCTGTGTGTATATGGCTTAGTTCCTTTGCCGTGCACCTGAAACCATCACAACATGGTTAATCGGCCATGGGTGTGCATGCCAAGTGGCTTCAGTCATGTCTGACTCTTCATGACCCTGTGGAGCCCGCCAGGCTCCTCTGTCCATGGGATTCTCCAGGCAAGAATACTGGAGTGGATCGACATTTCCTTCGCCAGGGGATCTTCCTGACCCAAGGATCAAAATTGCATCTCTTATTTCTCCTGCATTTGGCAGGTGGTTTCTTTACCACTGGTGCCACCTGGAAGACCCTAATTGGCTGTACCCCAATACAAAGTGAAGTTTTTTTTTTTTATCAAAAATTAACAGGTTCAAGCAGCTTCAAGATGATATGCATGTATCCTTCCATGGAGACCCACACTCTGGGACCCTCTGAAGCTGTAACTTGGGGAAAGCAAAGAGCTGCATTCAGACACCACCCTCTACTCTGCACTTGCAACCCATAGGCAGAGCTGGTCTGTTCTAGAATATTCCAACTCCATTTCCTCCCTTAGTAGTAGTAGTGTTAGTCACTCAGTCGTGTCCAACTCTTTGCCACTCCATGGACTGTAGCCCACCAGGCTCCTCTGCCCATGGGATTCTCCAGGCAAGAATACTGGAATGGGTAACCATTCCTTTCTCCAGAGGATCATCCCAACCCAGGGATTGAACCTGTGTCTCCTACGCTGCAGGCAGATTCTTTACCATTTGAGCTGCAGGGAAGACTTTTCCCGCCTTAATGAACAAGAATTAGTAATTCCCTCCAGAGATTCTATAGATCTTCTCAAGAGCAAACGTTTTCTCTGCTGCTTGTCTGCAAGAGGGAACAACAGGAGTTCAGAGCTTTGATGGGAGGGGCACACACCAATCATGACCACATAGGTGGCCACCTCTGAAAACTGAGGTCTGATCCATTTCATCAGAGAACCCAAATCCTCTCCCTGAGTCTGGAGAATCAAGAGGAGGAAGGGCAACCCATGTGGCCTAAAGGAGGACCAACCTTACCTCCTGGCCAGGTGTGAATCCACAGGCAGCCATCAGAGCTGTGTACCAAGGGAAACTCAGGTCAGAGCTAGGTGGACCGTCCTGAAACCAAGTAGTCATTCAAATTAGGAGTAAATGAAACAGGAAGCCATGGGGGAAAAGAAAAACAGAGGAGGTGAGCTTCTTGTTCACTAACTTGGTTCCCACTCATGGGCCAGCAGCTTCATGAGGTAGGACCTTTTGTGTCTTATCTGTGTTCCCAGGCATAAGACAATATCCAGCACATAGTAGCTACTCAATAAATATCTGACTGGAGGATGGTATAAGGGTCCACTGCTCAATTTCAATTCAGTTTCAGTAAAGGACTTGAGCTTGAGAGGATTTTGTTTCCAAGACCGCGAACTATCAAAGAGGATACAGGAGGAGAGGGGCCGGGTTCAGGATAGAATGAGGGCTTAGGAAACACGGCTGCCATCAGCCAAGATGGAAAGCGAGCTCCATTCTAGCTCATGAAGGATATAGCACATCTGTCTAGACACTTTGGGGAAAGATGAGTGGAAAAGATGGCATCTGTGCTGGGCCCAGCAGATCAAGAATTTGATGTTGTGGAGATGTTAGAAAGAGAAGAGAAAGAGGGAGAAATGAATCACAGCCAGGGGAGACCACGTGAATGGAGAAAATTTCAATGTGCTGTGTTTCAGCCTAGCCAGAGGTTTGGTTTGCCTGGAATGTTGGTTTGTAAAACAAAACAGAGAGTTGGAATGATGGCTGAGACAAAATTGGCAGAGGATCTTTGAGTAGAAAGGGACAGATGTCAAGGAGAACAGTTAAGGGGCTCTCGGGGTCCAGATGAAAGATCAAGGAAGATTTCATGAGCACAGGACCCCTAAGTTAATTCATGTGCCACCAAGTTCTCAAGTTCGGTTAGGTATGCTCACCCCTCTTATGCCATGGTTTTTAGGACTTTGCCCTAGACTTTCAGCTGCTTATGAAGCAAGACTCTTATCCCTTCTGTTTAATGCAGGAACAGCAAAGTGTGCAGAATATATCCAGTAATGATGCTTCAGGAAACATAGCAACACACCCCACTCTGATTCTACACACGGCCCAACCATAACTGGGCTATGGTTTAGTAACATGGTTGAGATAACGCAATGAAGCAGTAAAATAGTTAGGGCCTGAACCCTAACCCTAAAGTCACAGGACCAAACTCTTTCCACTCCAGCTGTCTGTCCCCAAAATTATCATCCAGAGTTGCAGCTAAAACTTTGTAAATGGGAGACACTGGACAGGACAGACAGAAGGCAATGCCCCCAGTGCTGAAACTGCTTTGAAATATAAGTCTGTCTTGTATTTGGGCTCTTCCCTCACTTTCTGCTACACACGTACTGTCAGGCAGGGCAGAGACACCTCCAAATTGTGTCCTGTGATCTCCTGGTGTGCACAGACAGAAGGAGATACAGGACCTTACCGCATTCCTGTCTCTGAGCAGTGTTTGAAACAATGCCTTATCATCAGTATCTGCGTCCCAGCAAATGGAGCCTCCTGTGAGAAGCTAGTGTGTGTGTGCGTGACCTTCTTCTCCTAGATCCTCTGCCAGTTTTGAATGGGGAGGCTGCGTGAGCTTGAGAAAATCAGCCCTAGGTAAATAGATTCAAATTCAAACTTAAAAAAAAGTCTGTATGTCCTTCAGCTTTCTGGGTTCAGCAGTGCAAGCACATAAAAGGTATCTGTCATCCCAGCTATGGCATATCAAATTTGCAAGAGCCTGGGCTTTGCTCAGATGCTCAGGGAGGGTGGGGGTGGGGTGTTGAATATTTCCTAGGTTTAGAAGAAGCTATGCACAGGAATTTACAACTCAACAGAAGCTTGTGCACATCACTCATGCAGCCTAAGAACAAAATGGAATGAACAAAATAGGAATCTCTAGTTCAGAAAAGTTGTGTGTGACGACTCATGCAGTGACTATTTTAAGAAAATCAGAAGTATAGCATTCTGCTGCAAAAAATAATTACAATGGCCCCTCACTTGCAAGAGCAAAGATTCAGAGAACCAGTCTGTTCTGACTTGCTGGTGTCTTCTGGAATTAGCTGAAAAACTTTTGAGAACTGGCCTGACTTTTCAGGAGTCACAGAAGGTTATGAAACAGGCAGCAGGAAGAGTCTAGCTGATTTGGCTTGTAGGTTTGTCAAATACTTTCTGGATGTTGGTAACTAGTCTCATGTCTACTCACACTTCCACAATTAAGGGAACAGTATTCGGGGCAGACAGACACTAAAGTGGTCCCAGTTACCTCTTCTCCTGGTACTTGCATCCCTCCCTGTATAATCCACTCCCTCTTAATTGTGAGCAAGGCCTGTGATCGCCTGTAAACAAGAGGAGATGACAAAATTGACAAGATGCCATTTCTGTGATGACATTACTTGTGATCACAGCTTCCCTCTCGTCTGCTTGATTTGCATATTTGATAAAGCACATGGCTATATGAGGGAGCCCCAGTTGGCAAGGAACTGAAGGCATCTTTTTACCCACATATACCAAGGAAGCAAGGCTCTCAGTCCAACAGGCCATAAGAAACTCTTGAACCTGCTAACAATCCCATGTGCTTAGAACCAGGTAGAGCCTTTCCCAGTTGACCTTTCAGAGGAGACCCCAATTCTGGCTGACACTTCAATTGCAGCCTCAGCAGAGACCATAAAACAGAGGACCCAGCAAAGTCATGCCTACATTCCTGACCCACAAAAGCTCTGAGATAATATCATTTTGGGCTGGATGAAAAATTTTCATTATCAACTGCCCTTCTTGGTCCTCCTGGTTGTCCACCTCTGCTATTCCTTACTTATTAGAGTAAGAATTGAACCCTAGACAATAAAAATGATCACCAACATGCAATCAATATGTGAGGGAGTTATTATAACTCCCCCTTCCTTGGGTGTAAAATGGGGATGATGAAATAAACTGGTGACTTATTCTGTTGGCAGAACCAAGTTCAAATCCCGATGGAGTACAAATGAGTGCTCTTAACATGTGTGTCCACACCTCACCGCATCCTGTGGAGACCAGGATCTCTCTGACTTGCTTACCCACTCCTTCCTAGGGGATGTCCTACCCTCAGGATCATCCTGCCCTGGGCCCCATCCTTTCTTCCTCCCTCCTTCCATTCTCTCATTCTAATGAAAACTGTAGTCAAGACCTATGTTGAGCTTGGAACCTCAGACTCTCTAGAGTCTGAATCCAACATGATACTGTACTATATTTTCAGAGTCTCTCCCTCTCAACTTTCTTTGGGAATTGTCTCAGTTGAATAGAGTTACCTCACTGGCCCAGCCTGCATCCAGTAACTGGTTCATCCAGGAGTACAAAGGCATGGCCCTGCCAACACAACTCAGGATAGTTCTGAAGGACCCAGGTGCCAATCTCAGAGCACAGCTCACCTGCTTCGCCTTCCCAATCCTGCTTCCTTCCCTGCCCTCCACAGCGGCTGATGCCAAGATCTCACCCTGATGGACTTCCTGCATCATCCTCTCCGTCTCAGTGTTTCCTGAGGTGCCTGTGGATGCATGTGTTAGTCACTTCATTCATATCCAACTCTGTGCAACCCCGTGGACTGTAGCCCACCAGGCTCTTCTGTCCATGGGATTCTCCAGGCAAGAATACTGGAGTGGGTTGTCATGCCCTCCTCCAGGGGATCTATCCGATCCCGGGATCGAACCTGCATCTCTTGTGTCTCCTGCATTGGCAGGCAGGTTATTTACCACTAGTACCACTTGGGAAGCCCCCTTCAGAAGCTTCACATGTGGCAATTCCTGAGGAGAAGGAACATGAGCTGAACACAAGATAAAGAAATCTAACAGGATTAGGGATAGGCTTGGACTGGACTCTTAGGGTTGTGGTGAGCATTTGATGGACTAATTTGTATGAACTGGCAAACAATGACCAGTAAGTTGTAAATCTTATCAAAGGTTAGGGCTGTTGCTATTAACATGATAATTATAGAATTATACATTATTATTATTCACGATCTTGGAGTCAGCAATCCAGTTGCATGGCATTTGAAAGAAAATTAAGGCATAGGGAAAATTTGTGTGATTTCTCAGAAATCTGCACATTCATTGGGAGTGTAATGAGAAGCTTCTGGAAAAAGCTGAACTTGATCTCAGTGCTTATTAAGAGAAGTGTTATTTCACAGAAGAAGAAATGGTAGCTTTTCATCTGTGTTGGTCAGACTGTACCTGCCATCTTGGGTATACCTGGGAATACTGGTAAGGGTGGAAAATTAGAGGAAAATGGTCAGGAAAGCTTGGGGCAGGCATCTGCCCCAAAATAGGTTGCCCTGCCTCACTCTCCACCTTCCAGGTCACCTCGTCATCAGTCTGGAAAATGCTGTACATCCTCATTCATTGGGCTTATCAGGTGGCGCTAGTGGTAAAGAACCTGCCTGCCAATGCAGGAGATGTAAGAGATTCAGTTTCTACCCATAGATCAGGAAGATCCCCTGGAAATGGAAATGGCAACCCACTCCAGTATTCTTGCCTCGAGAATCCCATGGACAGAGGAGCCTGGCAGGCTACAGTTCATGGGGTCACAAAGAGTCGGACATGACTGAAGCGACTTTGGATACACCTCATCCATCACTCTATGGAAGCCTTCCTTGACTACCCCCTCACTTAAAGATGTTCCCATTTCTTTCTTTTTCCTTCTAGACTATATGCATTTTTGTCATTACACTTCTTGTTTTGTCCTGCTGGAGATTTGGGTCTTATTTATTTTCTGTACTTTAGGATGGGTTGGGTTAGATGTTCTGTGCGTTGGGTCCTCTAGGGTTGTTGTGGCTTAAATCAACCATGGGGTTTAAAACAACAGAAAGGCATTCTCTCACTGTTCTGGAGCCCAGAAGTCTGAAATCAATCCCAAGGGCTGTGTCTCCTCTGAAGCCTCTAGTGTAGGATCCGTCCTTTCTTCCTCTGGCTTCGGGTGCTCCAGATGCTCCTTGACTTGTGGCAGCATCACCCCAATCTCTGTCTCCATCTTCCTGTGGGATGGCACATGCCCTTCTCTTATTTGTCTTCTCCTATGGTCTTCTTTTCTAAGAATACCTGTCTTTAGATATGGTATGTGTGTGCATGTTCAGTAGCTTGTCATGTCCAACTCTTTGTGACCCCATGAACTATAGTCCACCAGGCTCCTCTGTCCATGGGATTCTCCAGGCAAGAATACTGGAGTGGGTTGCCATGCCCTCCTCCAGGGGATCTTCATGACCCAGGGATGAAACATGTGTCTCATGCATCTCCTGCATTGCAGGCAGATTCTTTACCCACTCAGCCACCTGGGAAGCTCAACATTGAATATAAGCCCACCCTAATCCAGAAGAATTTCATCTCAAGATCTCACCTTAATTACATTGTTGAAGACCCTCTTCTCAAATAATTCAGTTTTGATAGATACATCTTTTTGTAGACACCCTTCAACATATTATAGTCAGTATATACTGATTCAGCTTGGCAGAACTGACTTCTGTTAGATCTACCTGAAAAGTCCTTAGTCCTGAGAAGAGAGGGTATAGAAAGGGATGGAACAAGAAGACTTGTGAAGGAGGACTGGATAAGTTTTGTCAACTGACCACTCAGAAAGGAGGTGCCAAGGAGGAAAAGGAAAGCAAAAGTAGCCAAAAAGTGTAAAACCAGAAGTGATAAGTGGATAGAGAACCTGGCTCCTGCGAGGTGATATGCTCTTTCTCAGCAGAGGACAAGGTGATTACAAGAACAATTAATCAGCTCACCCACTGGCACTCTGTGCCTCAGTTTCCCCACAAGCCTATGGCACTTCCCCATTTTTCGGGATGTGCTGAGTTCACTGTTCAGTAAATTAACCTCTGTTGCTTCCCTGGGGGGCACTTGATGAGGATCAGAGATCGGCAATAGAGCAGCCATTTAAAAGTGCTCACTGGATTTATCTTACTATGTGGATGAGGCAGACTGAACGGCCCATAGGAAGGACAGCTGGTCTCAGATGTCTGAGGTCTTGAAAATGGTGCATATATACCTACACTACTGCCATATACAGAATCATCAACACAGGCTCACAAATGCCACAGCCAATTTGTGAGAACGTTGACTGTCCTTCCAAGGTCAGTTATCAGTTTAATGCAAAGCAAACAGTTTTGACCTGCTATGATAAACATTCTTAAATAATATTTTCTGTCATATACTGAGACTTTATAATTCTTTCATCATGGTACATTTTTTTTTAATGTGTTCCTAAAACCTGGAACGCTAAGGAGTGATTTGAGCCAGAAAGAGCTGGTGGAGA